>NC_079324.1:7840565-9125565 GCF_029931775.1 Euleptes europaea | reverse complement strand
CCAGCCCGCTTCTACCCAACTTGCCCAAATGTGGATTACAATTCCCTGCTTGGTTTTCACTACAATAGTAATTGTCACACCTGAATTCTGTGCTGTCTGGTAGTCTTAAGAGCTTTGTAGGTCGAATGTACATATTGCGGATTTTATGGGCTAGATTACTAGATGCTTCCTTGTCGCAGCTGGCTCCCAGCTAAAAGAAATGGAAGTTCTGAGCTGAGGCAATTCAAGCTCTGCCCCAACAAAAACTCAAGTTTGTTTCCTGTCTGTGTTATGGAAATTAAGCACATTTTGCATTTTTCTCATACTTGGCTTAATTCTGCCATTTTGAATAATTGATTCCCGTTTTGCTAATCATTCAGAGAGCCAAGGAGCTGTGAAGGATGTCGAAGCCACACCACCTGAAGACTGGAAATCTTACTGAGTCACTCATCTGTCTTTTGAGATTTGATCCAGCCTTTCCCACACAATTTCAAGCTTACAGTTAATGTAGCGTAGCCTATCAGGCAACTACCGGGTTTGAATCCCAACTCAATTATGACCTTTACTGGGTGATCTTGGGCCTATCACCCTCTCTCAACTGAATTTACTCGCAGTGTCGCTGTGATGATAGAGGAAGGGAAAGCCATGTGGTCTGTCCTGAGCTCCTTGGACGAAGGGTAGGGCTAGATACAGTTTATATTAATAATACAGAGCATGTTTTTAGGTCTTTCAATGTTACGTGTATTTTGCCCAAGTAATCTTGTAATTCTTACAACAGCCCTGTAAAGCAGGCCAGTATTTTCTCCATATTGTAGATGATGGACAGAGACTGGGAAAGAGAGCCTAAGACCACCTAGTGAGTCCACGGCAGAGGCAAAATTTGAACCATGGACATTCTGAATTACAATTCTTTCTTAGCCACAGAGATTCACCCCAGTGTCCTGAAAATTATCTTTGCAGGCATGAGGGCTAGAAACCTGTGCTTTGAAAAACAAAACTTGAGTTTCTCAAGAAGCTGCTCCCTGCTTCACCTGCAGAATTCGCCCACAGGATCTGCTGCATGTTTCTAGCCCTGGCTATAACCTGTCTGATGCAAAGGGGGAGCGGGGGTGACATCTTTTTTACTAGATAGGAATCATATTATTCCCCTTCCTGCTCCAGTATGATTGAGGTGTCTGCTGCCTTCACACTCAGGCAGAAATACATGTGAATCAGGGCCTTTGAGATGCTTGAGCACATCTCAGCCTTTTGATGTAATGGAAGTAACTACTAACCCCTCCATTGGAAAAGGATGATGTAGGAACAGAGAGCGAGAGAGAGAATAGCGCTGTTAGACTGGTGGTGGAAAGGGCCTTCTGGTTGCAGCTGAGTTTTGGCAACCCTGCAGGGTTTTCAAGGCAAGACATGTATAGAGGTGATTTTTCCTTGCCTGCCTCCATGTCACAACCCTGGTGTTCCTTGGAGGTCTCCTATCCAAAGAGTGGCGAGGGCCAACCCTGCTTAGCTTCTGAGATCTAACGAGGTCAGGCTAGCCTGGATTATCCAGGTCAGGGCACTGTTAGACTAAACATTGGGCCTTAGTTCATTCTGTATTTCTCCAGAGCCATTGAGTACATCTTAAAGGGGCAGTGCATTTTAAAACCTGCTTTTATTTTTACCGTGGTGATGACCAGATTGTGGTATACAAGGAACCACAGTTCAGAGATTTGGGCTTGGAGCTACAAAGGTCCCTAAATAGCCTTGGGAAAGTTAGTCTAATCTCCTTTACAGGAGTGGTTGTGAGGGTAAACTGGGAATAATCCCCATGGAAGCGACCCGGAGCTCTTTGGAAGACACAAAAAGAAGACAGATAATGTGTGCTTTGCAGACCTCCAGATGGAAAAGAGTGTGCCAGTTTGGTTTTGCTACAAGATGTGCATGTATAACCAGCTCCAAAAGGTTTGGCCAGACTCCTTTTTTATCTAGACCTGATTGTGCTCAGTTCAGTTTCTGAAAGTTCTGGCCTGGGGCCTGACGTGTAGCCCCAACTGGTTGGAGTGTCACGCCATGCACGCACGGCTTCGGGCTAGTTGGTGACATCGTCCCATATCCCAGTTCACATGCAGAGATCTTCAGCACCTCCTGTAGCAATGTAGATCAGCGAAGCCCCCAATCTGCACCCAATCACAACCTCCAGCCACGGACCGCAAAGCTTAGCAGGGTTCAGAGGCATTTATAAACCAACCCAGGCCTACCAGCAGATGCTGGTTGCAGTTGGATTTCAAGGGCATCCTTAGCTTTGGGGTCGACTACATTTTAGAGGCGTCGTTTGGAGTGGGTAATGGCTTCGGCTTTTCTAAGTACTGGTTCAAATTGCTGCAGAGTCATTTTTAATAAAAGCAGTATTTGTTTTAAACCCTCCCCCACTTGCTGGTTTTCATGTGCCTTTTGTGTTCAATATGTGTCTGTCTTTTTCAGGATTTATTATGTACATATCCCTTCTTTTAACCAGTGTTTTCAGTAAAGTTTATCTTCCTGGTCATTTGATGTTTTCTTGACTAAGCCTCTGTACCCTGTGACTTTGTAATGTAATCATATTTTTACCCCATCCTTTCCCCAGGGCAACTTACTGGGTTTTGTCCTCCTTTGTTTTATCCTCACAGACAAACCTGTGAGGTTTGGTGACCTGCCCAAGGTTACAAGGTGAGCTATATGGGTAAGTACAAATTTGAACCCAGGTCTTTCCCATCCTAGTTTGTCACACCCCATAGCCTTTCCAGCAAAGAAGGAAGTCATATAGGTAATAGAAAAATGCTTTTGGACATTTCGTAATGCTCAGAATTTAATTGCCTGAAGCTTAACATTTCCACACAGAAAAAATCTTTATATGTCCCCCTCCCCCATGTTCAAGAATGTGATGGTCACGTGCCTATCAGAGCCATCCAGACACTGGGGCAGGGGTTTCTGCAACCTTTTGTTAAAATAAATAAATAATAAAATTTAAAAATCCAGGCCTCTTATGGAGTGTGAACAGGACCCAAGATGATTGGTTCCCTGCTGGATGTATGAAGCAACATCAAGATTTTCTGATTATTCCCCTTATCAAATAGTGTAATACTATTCTGATAAGCAAGCCAGATACTTGACTCTTGGTGAGTAGATAAAAATAAAATAATCCCCGACTCCAAAATTCTACATGGAAACAGTTGTGTTACTTCTGTCGTGGATATGAGAACTTGACAAAAAAAGTTTCACATCAAGCAGAGACTGAGATTGATGGTTGAAAGTCACGGTCCATTTGATGACCCATTTTAAGGGATTCGCCGTTCTTTAACTCAGCCGTACTGACCAAAAGAAAATAAACTTCAGTGCTGACAAAATTAGGCTGGCTTAATTCAATGTGGAAATTTTGCCATTGCGAAGAAAGACTGCTTTAATTACTGTTCTGTTGCTGACTCTCCTTCTCAGGGAGCAGCCTATTTTAGGACATATCATTACAGCAGTTCAGAGCTGAATTTGTTACATATTCAAAGCTCATCAGGAATATAGACTGTTCTCACTGGAAGCTGCAGCACATACCAAGTCAATCCATAGTTCCATCTAAGTGTCAAACTTCACAAAGATGTGAAGTGAGTCGGGTTAACATTCCCCAGAGCTGGCTCATGGTCACATGTACAATGGGGGTCTCACCTGCAAATGCACTCTGGGGCCCAATTCTGCTCTGCAGTGCTGTGGGGGAAGGAGGGTTTTTTGTCTTCCCTCCTGTGCTGTATTCATAACTGGACCCAAGAGGAGGGCAAATGATCCCCCCCCCCCCGGCAACCATTTCTGGTTGCAAATACAGCACAGTAAGGTAGAAGCCTCTCTGCCCCCATCATGCCTGGCAGCCTGGAGCAGAATCAGGCCCCAAAGAGTGTTTGCAGGTGACCTCTCCATCACACATGTGGCTGTGAGTTGTGTCCGCATTCACGTCACATGTCTCGTGAAGCTAGGCCCTAAGCCTGGGTTTTCCATCGGGTTGCCAAGAAGTGTTCAGTCCAGATCTCACCTATGTCATGAACTCACTAGGTATCCTCAGGCAAATCTCAGACCTCTACTTGCAGTATGAGGTAGGGTTGCCAGGTCCCTCTTCGCCACCAATGGGAGATTTTTGGGCTGGAGCCTGAGGAGGGCGTGGTTTGGGGAGGGGCGGGACTTCAATGCCATAGAGTCCAATTACCAAAGCGGCCATTTTTCTCCAGGTGAACCTATCTCTATCGGCTGGAGATCAGTTGAATTAGCAGGAGATCTCCTGCTACTACCTGGCAGTTGGCAACCCTAGTATGAGGGTTGTATCCATCCACCAAAGGCTTGTTTTAAGGGTTATAGATTATACATTACACAAACGTATTACAAAAATGTAAAAGTATTAGTTGTACGAGTTGCATTTTTGTTTCCCTCTGCAACTGACCTAGATGGCCCAGGCTAGCCAGATCTCAGAAGCTAAGCCCTGGTTAGTACTTAGATGGGAGGCCACCAAGGAAGTCCAGGGTTGCGATGCAGAGGCAGGTAATGGCAAACTACCTCTGCTCATCTCTTGCCTTGAAAACCCAACAGGGTGGCCATAAGTTGGCTGCAACTTGACGGCACTTACCACCACCACCACCACCTCCTGCAACTGGGAAAGCAAAGTAAAGAGAAATAGGTGATTTGTGTGTGTGTGTGATTAACTCCTAGTAGCCCCTTTATTTCTTTGATAGCATCTGCATTAAGATAGAAAATAAGGGTTATGAGAGCAAATGAAATATAGAAAAAAAACCTGTCTATCTAATCCAGGGGTGGGGAACGTCAGGCCCGGGGGCCATATAAGGCCCGCAAAATCATTTGGTCTGGCCCTTCGTGGGTCCTGGCAGATCTCTAGCTCAGAAGGATCTAAGACTGGCGATCCGCCCCCTCCCGCAGACAGGAATAGCCTCTATTCAAGGCGGATGTGAGTTTGTTTTGCCGAGAAAAGAAACCTTCTTTCCCCCTTGCAGAAGAGTCATTAGCTATGGAGCTGCTAGGACCGCCCAAGAAACTGTGCTAACCCTTTCACACCCGGGCCGTGGAGAAACGTATTTCCTCTGTACTACAAGAGGGCTGGGGGCGGAAGTGGTGACAATGGAGGGGTTAAAGGGGGCAGGGCCAGAATGCACGGAGGCGAGTTCTTAGCCAGTGTGTCCTCATTTCAATCCTGCAGGCAGAGGTAGCAGGAGCCGGCTGTAAAATCCAGCCCCAACCATGCGGAGCAGGAGCAACTCTGGCTTGCAGCTGGACGGCTACACCCTGCTGGTGGCAACAGACCATCCTGTGCCACCAGGTAGGCGAGTGCGCCACTAGTTGGATGCCTGCCTGCTTGCCCACACCGGGGGGGGGGGTCATCTGGGCAGCTGCCTGCTTGGGGCTTCTGGTTCTTTCCCCTCTAAGTCCTGCAAAAGATGTGTAGGGCGGGAAAGTGCCAGATCAGGGCATTACTGGGCCGGGCTCCTTCGCCTACAAGCCCCGAGAGGCTTGTCACTCACCCCGTCTTGTGTTTGCTGCCCTGCCTGAATCTCTTGGACCCAGCTGGGGATGACAGAGCTCAAAAGCGTGTCACTCTACGTGGCAGACCCTTGTAGCTGTCTCTGGTCGTGCCGCTTGGCTAAACGTTTGACCAAATATAGCAGGCTAATTTTTAAGTTGATAATTTTGTATGGCCCACGAATGATATTATAAATATCCAAATTGCCCTTGGCAGAAAAAAGTTTCCCAACCCCTTTCTCTTGATTGACTCAAATGCTTCGTAAAAATGAAACAACGACCAACACTAGAAAGTTACTCTTCCCAGGTGATTAAGCTTCTGTTTGTTTCTTATGTTTTTTCTAGGTTTCTTGCTTCTTCCACATATCCAGAGTCCAAAATCTTGGGGAGATTGTAGGTTATCCGGGCTGTGTGCCCGTGGTCTTGCTATTTTCTTTCCTGACGTTTCGCCAGCAGCTGTGGCAGGCATCTTTAGAGGAGTAACACTGAAGGACAGTGTTACTCCTCTGAAGATGCCCGCCACAGCTGCTGGCGAAACGTCAGGAAAGAAAATAGCAAGACCACGGGCACACAGCCCGATAACCTACAAGAACCAATGAACTCTGACCGTGAAAGCCTTCGACAATATCTTGGGGAGAGTTCACAATCTGACTTCTGCCTAGGGAGGGGGAAGGGCGAGGATGGCTGGTCCTATTGGCTGCTGAGTTTGCTTACAGCAATCCAGCTTGAGCATCAAATAAGCCCTACCAGCCAGCCAAGTGTCTTGTCCATGTGGGCATCTATTGATTCCCATGGCATTCATTTTCCAGGTTACTCAGACCTGAACGAGTGGTTGTAGAAACAGCCACGCAAATCCTCAGATCAATACTAGGTTTGGAGCGGGGGGAGGGGGGGTTGGCCAAACGTTTTGGCTATTTTTGTTAGTGGTTCAGACTCATCTGTATGTCTTTATTTCCTTTTGATTAATTACAGTGGCACAGTTCCTTTCTACAGATTGGCCTGCACAACAACCCTCTCAGGTACGTTAGGCTGAGATCGAGTAGCTTCCTTAAGACCATTTACTAATATTCACAGCTGTTGGGGATTTGGAACTGAGTGGTCCACTCCAAGCCCAACACTCTCGTTAGGATTGCCAACTCCAGGTTGGGAAATTCCTGGCGATTTGGGGATGGAGTCTGGGGATGGCAGGATATGGGGAGGGGAGGGACCTCAGAGGGGCACAATACTTTACAGTCCACCCATTTTCTCCAGGGGAACTAAACGCTGCAGTCTAGAGATCAGTTGGAATCCCGGGAGATCTCCAGCCTTCACCTGGAGGTCAGCAACCCTAAAGTCAAACCATATGTATGATGGAAAGTAGCGGAATGGGAGTTCCTCCTTTCCAAATCTGAATGATGGAGATGGAACTGAGAGAGGCAGTGGCACTCAGGAACATAACTCTGACCATTACAAACCATGCACGTGACTAAATGAGAGCAACTGAAGAACCCCTTCAGCAAGGAACATACCTCTGCTCACAGAAAGCAGATTATATCTGCAGCAACAAAGGGCAACATCTCTGGATAATCGAATCCACAAAATTTATTGTTATAAAATCTGAAGGAGAGCTAGACTGCTCAAAGACAGTATCAGGCTTCTAATGCAAGAAAAATGGATTTTGCTCTTCCTGGGTAGCAAATGCTGGCCAACAAACTTCAAGGGGAGGAAAATGGGGAAGGGAAGAAATAACCCGTAGGAGAGTGAATGCTGTTACTGGCACCTAAGGGTCACATGTGAAGATGGGAGTGAGTCTTTTTGGAGCGCCTTCGGTTTCAATTAAAGTTTTGAAAGAGGTTAGGCCTTTGCTTAAGCACTTCAAGGCTGAAACGAAGTCCTTTGAATTGCCTCTCTGCCATCTTCTCACTCTCTCTGATCCTGAGCCTTGAGGATAAAAAGAAGCACAGAACTGTATGTTATTTTAATGGGCTGCACTCTGTGCTGTCTTCCACAGTCAAGTGGAGCAATTTGTTAAACTGTATATTTCAGCCATCAAAAGCCTGGCCCTGAAATCCCTTTTTAAAATGTTACTGAGATGTCATAGTTTAGTCTGCAATACAATAAGCTCCTGGACTTGCATTTGTCAGGGATGTTTTCTGTATTTGGTGCTGTGTCTCAAGACGGGGAAGAAGTTGGCGAGAGAAAGTTTTTTTTTTTCCAGAGGGCTGAAGAGAGCCCGACAAGGGGGTGGCAGAATATGGTGTTTCTACTGTTCCAGAGACTTGCATTTGGCCAGACAGTAGAGATGCCATCCTCCAGGTAGGACCTGGGGATCCCTCGGAATTACAGCTCATCTCCAGACTACAGAGATTAGTTCCCCTTGAGAAAATGGATGCTTTGGGGGGTGGATTCTATGGCATTGTACCCCACTGAGGTCCCTGTCCTCCCCAGGCTCCATCACCAAATCTCCATCACCTGGACCTGGCAACCCTATGCCCTCCATCCGCCAAGGGGGAACTGGCAACCCTACCAGATCGGCTTGGCAATGGTGGGTCAAATGAAATATGTGTGTTTGCTCTTCAACGCAATGCTTCAGTCAACCCACATGGAACGCTCTTAAAACCAACACACATCATGCAGGTTAAACGGTTATATTTATACCTCAGTTTTGAGCCATAAGGACCTCCAGGTGGTTTATAGCATTTTACCATAAGAGGTTAATGGTACTTGGCCCGAATTGCTATAGGGAGAGACTATTAATCTAAAGCAGGTGTCCCAAAACTTTCTGATCCTGTGGGCGCCTTTGGAATTCTGGCACAGGATGATGGCTGCAGCCACTAAATGGCTGCTGCAAGAGGTGGAGCCAACCACAAAACGCCAGGGAGTCAGGTCATGCGTAATTCTAACTTCAACATTTCAGGCAGAAGCTCTGCTAAACAGGGTGCCTTTTAAAACAAACATATTCTTTAAAAGTGAGTTCTTGTTTACACACCACTCACAGTCACACAGTGAAGTTTCTAGTGCTGTAGGGGCAGCTGCTACTGAAGTCATTTAAAAAAAATCTGCACATCTAATTACATCTCCAATGGTCAGTCAGAAGGTCTGCTGGGCAAAAGCCCCATCTGGCCCTGCCCACTTTCTAAAAAAACCCTTTGTGGGTGCCGGGAAAGATGTCAGCACCACGGCGCCCATGGGCACCACGTTGGGGACCCCTGATCTACGCTTCTGTTGTCTGAGCCAGGTGGTTGAGACCCCCAATGGAGATCAAAGACTGGAAGGTGGAGGGACCCATCACAGGAGTGCATCAGCGGGGCCGCAGCATACCTTCCTCCTTGGTAAGAGACAGCAGAGCTATCAAAGACTGTGCCTTTGTCTCATGCCTCAGGTAAGCAACAAAGGACAGTGGCTCTGGATGCTGTCCTCAGCACTATCCTCAGACCCTGCCAGAAATTGTGTTAGACTTTAAGGTGCTATTGGACTCTTGCTCTTTTCTACTGTTGCAGAAGAAAGATGTTAAGTCTATTTTTTTGGCCATTCTTTCATCTCTACAGTGCAGTGGAACTGATCAGCAAACATCTTTCTAACAAACAGGATAAATTTAAGGACTAATGTATGGAGCTTTACTCTCTGACAGAGCCACTAATGACACATACCATTTTCTAATAAAGAATTATAGCTGGATTAACTGCCTGTCACCTTTATTAGCTTCAGTGATTTTTACAACCTATTATTATTCAGGCTCTTATTTATATACTAATTGTACGAATGTCTTCATTTCTTTAAAATATGCTCAAATAAAAGGACTAATGTTATATGATCATGCATTTTATATTGAAACTAAATAAACTGGAATTATTTATCAACCTTATAATAACTAAGAAAACATTAACAAAGATAAATAGAGATAAATAAATTAGGGTTGCCAGCTCCGGGTTGGGAAATATTGGGAGATTTGGGGGGTGGAGCCTGAGGAGGGCGGAGTTTGGGGAGGGGAGGGACTTCAATGCCATAGAGTATAACTGCCAAAGTGGCCATTTTCTCCAGGAGAACTGATCACTGTCACTTACCTGTAACTGCTGCTCATTGAATGTCCTCTGTGCAGGGCATGCACGGGGACTGCGCAGGCAGAGGCCGGCCGCGGGGGAAAGCTTTTCAAGCTTTCAAGCTTCTAGAAGCTCCAGAGCGCTTGGAGCACTCCCCCTCCCCCTCACCTCCACCTGGAACCACGAGCGGGCAGATTTCCCACCCAAACATGATGGAGGCAGGGGAAGCGCTTCTCCCTCAGTTCTCCCTTCGTGTCAGGACTTCAGTACCTCGTTGCATATCAGTAATAATAAACTTCACTCCAGAGGGTGAGGGTGCAGCAAGTTAAAAGTTTTATTAAGAAGGCAAAACGAGTTCAGTAGGTCCATACAAACTTAAGGTCAGAATACAGATGGGGGAAATACAGGTCATCTTTATAGGGAACATGCAATAGAATTGATTACACGTAATGGCGGAACACAAAAGGATGAGATGCAGCAGAGCTGTCCTGAATGGGAAAGGATACAAGTTTACAATAAGGAAGTATTTGCCGGTGATTACCCATTACGAGACATACTGGTGAAATTGACTAGTAGACGACCGGGCAATCTCTTGGGCTCCCAGGCATAGTCCTGCGGCTCCAGCTAGCTCACAGCGGATGTCTATTGAAACACTAATGCCGAGCGAGAGAAAGAATGAGCACGGGGGGGGGGGGGGAACGGAGCTTGCTTATCCGGGGCCCGAATGGAAGCCCTTGCTGACACTTCGACACCATGGAGGAAGACGCCAGGTCAAGATGCACAAAACGGCAGCCCATGGCGGGGAAAGGAGGGCGGGAGGCACGCTTGCCCAGAGGACACTCGGTGAACAACAGTTACAGGCACTCTGTTTTCATCGTCGTGTCTTCAGTGCATGGGAGAGGGGCAAGCTCGATTACCTCGGAGGCAGGTGTGGGCTCATCACCGAAATAACGACTGCAACACCACTCTCCCCACAGCTGCATCACATCTGGAGTCCACGTCAACGGAGCGGCGCGGGAGATAGGTGGAACGAGTGGACCGGGTCTAGGCTTCCCAGGTCCCTCTTCTCCTTCAGTGGGAGGTTTTTGGAGTGGAGGTGGGGGGGGGGTCGCATGCGCCCGGACGTGCTGCATCATTTCCGGTTTACACCCGGAAGTGCCGTGTCGCAACGGGAGTTTGAGTGGTAAAAGGCCCCTTGTGATGCGTTTTACACCCAGAAGTGTCAACCTCTGAAGTCTGAGGTTACGCACAACTCTGGGATCAATAAGGAATTGTGGTCAGGGGTAGGGTTACCAGGTCCCTCTTCATCACCAGCGGGAGGTTTTTGGGGCGGAGCCTGAGGAGGGCGGGGTTTGGGGAGAGGAGGGACTTCAATGCCATAGAGTTCAGTTGCCAAAGCGGCCATTTTTCTCCAGGTGTTCTGATCTCTATCGGCTGGAGATCAGTTGTAATAGCAGGAGATCTCCTGCTACTACCTGGCAGTTGGCAACCCTAGTCGGGGGTCATAATGCTGCTCCTCAGCTAGGGTTGCCAGCGCTGGTTTGGAAAATACCTGGAAATGTGGAGGGTGTGTGTGCAGAGACTGGGGAGGGACCTCAGTAGTATATAATGCCATACAGTCCACCCTCCAAAGCAGCCATTTTCTCCAAGGGAACTGATCTATGTCATCTGGAGATCAGTTGTAATAGTGGGAGATCTCCAGGTGCCACCTGGAGGTTGCTAACCCTACCCTAGGCCCATCTCACCTTTGAAGGTAGGCGTGTGCCAGGCAGGTTCTCTGATGCAGATTCTAGTTGCTGGCAGGCTCGTTTTTGAGAACAAAACAGGAGAACACACAGAGGCAGGCTGTTCAAAAATCAAAGCTAGCTGCTAAATCTGTTTTTACAATTTAGGTCTCTACTTTGCATGGCCCTGCTTGTGGCGTTGGCATAGGCCTTCTACTTTTCAGAAGGACCACCACCCTTCCAGGTTGCCATAAAAATATCAGCCCCAAACACTCTCTGAGTCAGGCCTGTGCTTAAAAACAGCATCTGCATTGTTGTGCAGTGGAATGGGATGGGGGCATTGTTAGGGTTGCCAGATCCAAGTTGGGAAACTCCTGGAGATTTGGGGATGGAGCCTGGGGAGGGCAGGGGCCTCAGTGGTGTATAATACCCTAAAGCTCACCCTCCAAAGCATCAATTTTCTCCAGGGGAACTGATCTCTGTAGTCTGGAGATAAGCTGTAATTTCGGGGGATCCCCAGGCTCTGCCTGGAGGTTGGCATCCCTAGGCACTGTACACGATTTCTGCTTTGCTGTTTACAAACAATGTTGAAACTGTGGGGAGTGTAATTCACTCCTTCAAGCACAAGGTGGTGGTCAAACATTATGTATTCATGCATGCGCACAAACAGCTAAGCAGGGCCATCCTGCTCTTTCAGGTGGCCCCTCCTCCCTCCAAGCAAGGTGGCAAGCACCCATTCTTTCTCTTGGTCTTGCAGCCAAGTATCTGCAACTGTCTGCTTTTTGGAATAATCCCTCATTGGAGAACCTGAAGCTCTTGCATTGGGGATAAAAAGCAAAACAATTGCTTCTGCAAGATTGTTAGATCTGAGTCCAGTAGCACCTTAGAGACCAAGAAGAGATTCAGGGTATAACCTTTTGAGAGTCAAAACTCCCTTTGTCAGACACAAGTCGGAATGGAGATCTCTGAATCGAGGAGGAGGAGGAGGAGAAGAGTTGGTTTTTATATGCCAACTCTACCACTTAAGGCAGAATCAAACCGGCTCACAATCACCTTCCTCTCCCGCAACAGACACCCTGTGAGACAGGTGAGGCTGAGAGAGCTCTTAATGGAACTGTGACTGGCCCAAGGTCACCCAGCTGGCTTCATGTGTAGGAGTGGGAAAACCAACCAGGTTCACCAGATTAGCATCCACCACTTACGTGGAGGAGTGGGGAATCGAACCTGGTTCTCCAGATCAGAGTTCACCACCACCACCACTGATGAAGGGAGCTTTGACTCTCAAAAGGTTATACCCTGAAACTCTTCTTGGTCTCTAAGGTGCTCCTGGACTCAGATCCAGCTATCTTACTGCAGACCAATATAGCTACCCTATGAAACTATCTTTTGTAAGGTTAGGCTTGTCAGTTCTGGACGCAGAGATAGCTGGAGGTTTTGAGGGTGGAGCCTGGGGATGGGAAGGTTTGGGAAGGAGAAAGACCTTGTCAGGGTATAATGCCACAGCGTGAAGTGCCTATAAACTTCATTTATAGGGAAATATATATTCTTTTATATCTATGTATGCTCACACATGTATAAGGTGCTATGCTCAGGCATAAGGGCTAGCATCAGGCACAAACGTATGCTTATGCACACATATGTAAAGGCAAATGCCCCATGTATAAGGGGTGAAGTATTAATCTTTGGTTCAGATTCACCAGTGTGTGATCACGAAGTTAGCATGAGCTGGCAGCCATTTCTGGAAGGTGACAGTGAGCTCATGTTCACTAGCCTGGTACGGCTAACCGCCCTAATGAGGCCTAAGCAAGTGATTTAAGACACCAGCCGTGTCAGATAAGAATGTTAAGTTTCGTTTCTTCATTAGCAGATCATGTAGCCATCTATGTAAACGCCTCAAGACTACGCTAATAGGGTATGCTAATCACCCTACTATTCTAATGTGTATTGGTCCTTATGTTATACATAACCCTAATACCTGCCCTCTATTCTAAGTCTATAAAGGATGCTGTCCTTCTTTGTTCTGGTGTGTGAATTGTCCTGCGCTTCATTAAGGGCAATTTGCACCCGCTTCTGTTTATTGGGTCCAATAAAAGAATTGTTTACTCTGATAACCTCTCCTGAATTGCTTTATTGGGACAATTGAAGGTAATCCAGGCATTTCAAGCGTCCACCCTCCAAAGTGCTGGAAGTGAAGGACTTTGCACTGTCTCGTAACCTCAGACTTCAGAGGTGACAGAGATCAATTCCCCTGGAGAAAATGGCTGCTTCGGAGGGTGGACTCTATGGCATTGTTGTTGGCAGAGTTGGAGAAATAATCCAATCCCACGCTTTGAAGTTTGCTTTTAATAATTTACTGCAACAGGATTTGCAAAAGGCAGTAACTGACTGCAGGCCAATGATACAAGCACTAACACACACTAACATGCAGTGGAGAAAGAAAAAGAACAAGAGGCAGGCTGAACTGCAAGAGAAACCATTCAATGAACGTTAAATACTAGAGAATAAATACCAGAGAATGCACCACAGCTCCCTCCAGGGTACAAGTGGGTCTTCAGCTGTGTTTACATTAACTGGACCGGGGGTGTCTAACTCATTTGTTATAAGGGCTGGATATGGCATAAATGCCACTTGGTCGGGCTGGGCCATTTGTACCATAAAATTTAATGCCAGGTACTGGAGATATGAACTTTACAGAAGACTTATTTATTTAACAAGATTACTTACTTAACAGTGTTATAGTTTTAAGTCAGTTGAGGCAGCACCCCCCCTCCATCTGGGCTGGGAGCCCGCTGCAGGCTTGCCACCTGAGGCAGCCCCCCCACCCCAGTCCCAAGGTGTCAACGATCAAAGACTGCTAAATAAAGGAAAATACTGTAAGAGTGTTATTGATTTAAGCACGCTTGTATTTGAAGTAAAAATTCTATCATTAATTAGCTTTGCCTGTGTCCTCTATAAAGTTTGTATCTCTGGTCCCTACCATTAATTTTTTTTAAAAAATTAAACTGGGGTGGGGGTGGCTGCCTTGGCAGGCAAGCCTGCAGCGTACTCGCCAGCCCAGATCTAGACTATGGGAGGGGGGGCTGCCTTGGCTGGTGAGCCTGCAGCCCTCCCCCCCAGTCCAAAAAGACAGGGAGAAAAAGAAAGAGGGAGGGAGAGACGGAGAAAGAGAGGAAGGAAGGAAGGAAGGAAGGAAGGAAGGAAGGAAGGAAGGAAGGAAGGAAGGAAGGAAGGAAGGAAGGAAGGAAGGAAGAAAGAAAGAAAGAAAGAAAGAAAGAAAGAAAGAAAGAAAGAAAGAAAGAAAGAAAGAAAGAAAGAAAGAAAGAAAGAAAGAAAGAAAGAGAGGGAGGGAGGGAGGGAGGGAGGGAGGGAGGGAAAGAAAGAAAGAAAGAGGAGAGAGAGAAAGGGATAAAGAGAGAGAGAGAGAGAGAGAGAAAGAGGGAGAAAGAGAAAGTGAGAGGAGAGAAAGTAAAAGAGAAAGAAAGAGGGAGAGAGAAGGAGAGAAAGAGGGACAAGGGAGGGTTGCTGGCTGGGCTCACAGGGCTGCTGCAGCCCTGGGAAGCCCAAAAAGGGATGGGGGAGTGGGGGCTGGCTGCCTCGGCTATGCAGGTGGGTACTGTGGGCCTGTGGAAGCTTTTGATTACTTAAATTATTTTTTGTGGCTATTGTGGGAAGTACAGGCTCAAGAATGAGTTGGTCACATTCAGCTACCATGAGAAGCCAGATTGATCCTTTAACACGCTAGCACCACAGGCACTTTTTGAACATGTACAATGTGCGTGTTATGTGCCATCAAGTCACTTTTGACTTATGGAGACCCAAGTAATTAATGTCCTCAAAAATGTCCTATCCTTAACAGCCTTGCTCAGGTTTTGCAAACTGAGGGCCGTGGCTTTCTTGATTGAGTCAATCCATCTCATGTTGGGTCTTCCTCTTTACCTACTGCCTACAACTTTTCCTAACATTAATGTTTTTTCCAGTGACTCTTGTCTTCTCAAAATACAGTGGCCTCAGTTTAGTCATTTTAGATTCTAGGGAGTATTCAAGCTTGATTTGATCTAAAAACCACTGATTTGTCTTTTTGATGGTCCACGGTATCCTTAAAAGTCTTCTCCAATACCACGTTTCAAAGGAACCAATTTTTGGATGTGAGGGCGATCTGGCTGCGAATCTGTCACCCCACTGTTCGCCAGGGTTGATTTGGCTGATCTGGCTGGCTAGGCGGATGTCCCCCTCCCTCCCTCCCCGCTCCATGTGCGTCCCTCCCGAAGTGGGCTCGGTGGAAGAGGATGACCATCCCAAATAGAAGGAGTGTACCGTTCCTTGGTCAAGGGTATATGATAGCTGCGCTCCCCTGCTAGAACCTCCAAACAAGCTCAAAGGAACCAATTTTCTTCCTGACACCTTTTTTTACTGTCCAGCTTTTGCATCCATACTTAGTTATGGAGACTACCATAGTATGAACTATCTTGATCTTGGTCTCCAGCAACATTTCCTTACACTTTTTATTTATTTGTTTATTTATTACAATATTGTCATGCGGGGGGGCGTCACCCGCGATTGCCCCAGTCGCTGCCTGGGAGAGAGAGGGGGCTGAGACGATTTCTTCCGCCTCAGACCAGTCAGAAGGAGAGTCAGAGCTGGTCTCTCCTCCTGATTCAGCCAGTGTGCCTACGAGCACCCGGCTCTAGCTAACACTGACCTCTGTATCCTCCCCGGCGGTCCTCTCTCCTCCCCCTTTATCCTCCCAGCCAGCGAGCTGACGCCCGGGCCCCGCCTCCCCCGGAAGCCGCCTAAATAGCCAGTTGCCAAGGCCGGCGTCCTCCTCCCCTCCCCGTCGTGCTGGCCGTGGGGTGCGGTCCGGCCGCCTGCGTGCCCGCCCAGGAATCAGCTGCTGGGCGGGCCGGCCCTCCCCCTCCTGATCCTGTGTTGCGGCGGGACGACTCCATGCCGCCCCGCGGTTATTGGGGCCACGTCTGCTGCCTGGGGGCGGCGCCACTGGGCCGCCAGCGCCCCTCTCTCGTCGCCGTCGCCGCCGGGCCCCTAGGGGGGAAGAGGGAGAAGCCCGTGGTAAGGCGACAGGCCGGGGGAAAGAGGGGAGACCGGCCGCGAGGTCCAGGGCGCGGGGTGGGAGCCCCGCCCCCGGACAAATATTTATATCTCACCTTCCCTTGTGGTTCAAAGCAGCTTACAATCTTTCCTTAAGAATCTTTTCTAGCTCCTTCCTGGCTGCCCTTCCCCGTCTCAATCTCCTTCTGATTTTTTGGTTGCATTTTCCCTTTCAGTTGTTGATGGCCAAGCCAAGGAATAGATAATCTTTAACAATTGCAATTCCTCATTGTCAATCTTAAATAGTGTAATTCCTCAGTAGACAATACTTTTGTCTTCTTAATGGTAGGCCGAAAATTGAATTTTACAAGACAAATGGTCTTATGAACAGGTTCCTTCCTAGATGGTCTGTGATGACCTTTATATACACTTCTACCATCTTGGTTGTTGCTTCCTTCTGGTGGAATCCCACACCATTGTGGCATGTCTGAACACTACAACCACAGGAATCGCTCTAATCACTTAGATCTTTCCCACCCCAGTCATTGCATGGTCAATTGGTGATTGGGAAACTCGATGTGATTGTGCCTATGCGTTCATGCATGTGACAGCAGCATGGAATCTTGCCCCCATACTGCAAGAGGGGCATGTGAATGGAGCCACTGCAGTTCCCAGAAGGATGCCTTGATATCAACCCATTGCTATTTCTGTACTCTTCATACACAGACAGCCCTTTCTATAAAGTGAAATTGGGCATTTGGTACCAGGTGGGTGGCACAGGAGTCAGGCTGTTGCCAGGGTTTATGTACTCAACAAGCAGTTTATTGTGAAAATAACTTGGCAAGAGGCACACTTGTTCACCAGGAGGTAGCTCCTTCCAGCTCTAAATATTATGAGGTTCCCCTCCAGAGACAAAAAAATTATAAAATTGTGCCATTTCAATTTGCTGCCTGCTTAGACTCTCTTCCTGGTATTAGCTAAAAGTGTACATTTACTGGCAAGCCAAGCCTTTTTAGAAATTAATTTGCTCCACTATTGGAGCCTTTCTTCCTCTTAAAATGTTTAGGATGAACAGGAGGCCAATGAAAAGAAGAGAATAATCATGCTGGTTGGGCAGGCAGTGTCTTTGCAGGCAGCTGCAAGTACAGAAAGGTCGCTGCTTGTGGTATTTGATGTAAAATTGAGACATGCATCAGGTTTGGAAACAGAAAAGTGGAAAAGTCAGGGTCTACCGTATGTCTCTGTGGGAACCTTTTAAGGAGGGGGGGGGCATGGCCCCTTGTTTGATTTCTCAGGGGCAGCTCTATTGTGGATAAAGGTTGTTGTCAGGCATGGCCTGAGAAAGGAATGTTGTGGTTTTTCCAGATGCTGGCCAAGGCCAGCTCTAGCCCTGCAAACAACGTGTTTAGACTGAACTCTGTGGGAGTGCCAGTAGAAGCCTACCTCCCTGACAGCTCCTGGGAGGGGGGTTGCCATGGCATCCAGATCTACCCCGATTTGCCCTATGCTCTTCCATATATGCCCTGTTCTGTACTTGTAGTTTTCATTAGTGTCCATTTGACTTTTACCTCCTGTTAACCTGTGGATTTTCCAATAAATCAACTCTGTTTGGACTGCTTGTCTGTGGATGTCTGTATATGGGATTATCATGGGACTAGAGCTCACATTTGGACACTAATCTAAACCATATCTCTTATCCCTGGCTGGAACCCTGGAGGGATCGCCGGGCCTCGGGTTGGAGCTAAGGAAGTGCTCCCCAATGGTGTTTTCCCTGGCTGGAGCCCTGGAGGGTTCGCCGGGAGGTCGGGTTAGAGCTTTGGGTCAGCTCCCCGAGGATTCTGATCTACTGCGTGCCATCTTTGCGGAGGCACAGCGGACTCAAGCCAAGTCTGACCGGCTGACTGGGTTGGTCGTGGATCAGTGGCATTGGCTGGCGGCAGCGGCCCCCTGGGAGACACGGGGTGCTGATCTCCGCGCCCATAACAAACTTTGGTGGTTGGGTGTTTTGCTAAAGGAGACCTGGTTGACGCAAGAGGATGCAACTCTCTTAACCCAGCTGTTTGATAAGGATGCAGTTCGCGGGGCGCAGCGAGGACCGCCGGTCCCAATCCGAGGGTCAGTTTCCTTGTTCCCAATGGCCGGCGTTGGGAGTGGAACTGTTCCAGATCTCAACCAGGGCAGCCGGGACGCGCATAACCTGGCCGCCAGGACAGTGTTGTCCCTTATGGATTTACTGCCAGACCTGGCGTCGGAGGACGATGTGATTAAGGAGCTACATCCAGAGTTTGGTTCTTCCTCCGTGGAGCTTGCCCACAAGGTTTTATCGCTACTGGGCAAGCATAAGGAAATTCAGTTGCTACTGGAGCAAGCGGCCGAGCTGCTGGTAGTGGCTGCCGCGGTGGCTTGTGCCGCCGCCTTGGAAACGGCTCAGGCTCAGGCTGCTCAACAAAGGGCTGCGGAGCAACATTTGGCTGAGGCGGCCGCTGCTCAGAAAAAGGCCGCCCTGGAGTGGGCGGCCTTGGTGTCCAGAGCGTGACCGAAAGGCGGGGGGGACTAGAATGGCCCTTGTTATCCCCGGAACCCTGTCCGCACCGGGATGTGGCCTGTCGACAGCGGCTCGCCTTCGCCTCTGACGTGCAGGACTATTATGAGGATGTGGAGCCCGACGAGAAGGACTCAGACGACTGGAATACAAACCTCCGTGTTAGCCAAGCCCGACGGACTGGGGGGGGTGAGGAGGAGATACACGTTTTGAAGTATCAAAACCGAGAACTATTGGAGTGTACGGCCCAAATGCAAGACCAGATGGACTTGCTAGTGCGCGAGTATGGACGCCTGCATCAGGCCCAAACCGTACCTCTGCCCGCGCTGGCTCCGGTACCACCACCACCCCCAGGGCAGCAACTAATACCTGGACAGCAGCCGGCTCCTGGACAACCGCCACCAGCGCTACCCCCAGGACTGCCCGCTCAGCCAGGGACCCCACTCCAACCGGTGGTACCGGTTGTACCTTGGCAGTAGCCCCGCCTATGAGTGACTTTCGACAGATCCACAGAAGCGCTGCCCTGTTTTCTACACCAAGTAGACAGTTATATGAGAGAACAAGGGCATGCATTCCCCACGGAAGATAGTCGGGTAAGATTCGTCTCTTCTCTTCTGACTGGGAGAGCTGCAGAGTGGATGATCCTGCAGTTTGATACCCGGGCCCGATCCATCCGCTCGCTCAACGAATTTATGCGAACGTTAAGACGACGTTTTGGGGACCCGTTCTAGGGGGAGAAAGCCAAGGCTGTCCTTTTGCAATTCCGGCAAGGATCTTCTTCGGTCAGGGAGTTTGCTGATGAGTTTCAATGACTCACTAGTAAAATCGTCGATTGGACGGAGGCTACACAGGTGCATTACTTCCGAGAAGCCTTACACCCCTAGATTTTGAACTGGGCTTATATGCAACGGGATCCAGCCACCCTGGAGGAGTGGATCCTTCTGGCGGAGGAAGTGGAAAGCCGCCGCCAGTTCATCTCTCTTGCCCGACGTCGGGCCAAGGAGCGGGGAGGCCAGAAAAATCCTCCCAAGGCCACAGCTCCTGCCCCGCGGAGACCGGCTCAACTCTCGCAAGACCGAGTGGCGCGGTTCCAAAGGGGAGCCTGCCTCGTTTGCGGTGCCATGGGTCACTTTGCTGCGACCTGCCATTTGAATCCAGAACAACCGGCTCCCACTCCCTGGCTGGAGGGGACTCCTCGCGGGAGAGGATGCACTCAGAGAAGAGGCGCCGCGGCTGATCGTAGCGTCGCTCCAGGACGGAGAGCGCCTCCAGCCCTTCACATCGAGGAGTCTGCAAGTGAGCCGTCGCCAGGAGACCCGCCAGGGTCCTGGATTACAATTGCCCCGGGAGGGGACAGCTCTGCTTCGTCGGAGGAAGGCAGCCACTGGGACCCTCCTGCTCTGAACTTGGAGTCTCCCCTGGATCAATCAAAAAATGGACTGGGTCTGCGGTGAATGGAGCGACACTGCAGACCTCCGCAGATGCTTCTGCAAAACCCAAGGCTCCCTTAATGGTGAGTGAGGTGGGAAAGACTGCTTATGTGGATGTAGTGTTGCAACATTATAGAAAGGGCCCCCAGTTACAAGTTAAAGCTTTAATAGACTCTGGTTGTGCCCGCTTCTTGATCAACGAGGCCACGTTTCAGGCACTCAAAGTTAAGTCAGCGCCTTTGCCGGCACCTGTTCAGTTTGCCCAGATGTATGGCAGTGATTTCAAGGGTGGTTCAGTGGACCGTCGCACTTGGGGAGTAGCGATGGGAATAGGCCACCATTGGGAACAAATTGACTTTACTATAGCCCCCGATATTCGTTACACTGTGGTGTTGGGAATAAATTGGCTCAGGGGGCACAGCCCCTCCATTGACTGGGAGGCCGAGAATTTAGCATTTTCCAATCCGATATGTGAACGGCACCGGTACGAAGTAGCTGTCAAGACCATAATCCAATCAACTCCTGCCTTGGCTTCAGACACTACTGGTCCATCCCAACTACCTCCTGAGTACCAGGACTTTGCGGATGTCTTTAATGTACAGGAGTGTGATGTGTTACTCCCCCCCACCGCAGAACAGACTGTGCTATTGAGGTGGTGGGGGATGGAAAACTGCCAAAAAGCAAAATTTATCCCATGAGCACTTCTGAAAGGACAGTGCTCCGTGAGTTCTTAGACAAGAATCTGGCTCGAGGTTTCATCTGACCCTCTACCGCGCCTTATTCGGCCCCAGCTTTCTTTGTGCGTAAAAAGACTGGTGACGTACGTTTGTGCATCGATTTTCAAAAACTTAATGCGTTTACCCAAACCAATGCCTACCCCATCCCTCTGATCTCAGATCTTCTGGGGCAACTAAAGGAGGGACGCATTTTCACCAAATTGGATTTGGTCGAAGCCTATTATAGAATCAGAATTCGAGAAGGAGATGAACCCCTCACAGCCTTCTCCAGTTGCTTTGGCATGTTTGAGTTTCTAGTGATACCTTTTGGATTGAAAGGGGCTCCGGGGTCTTTATGCAACTCATTAATGAGATCCTACATGACTTGCTGTTCAAGGGGGTGGTGATCTACTTAGATGACATTCTTATTTATTCTAAGACCATGGATGAACATATCGCCCTGGTTAGGGAAGTGTTGCAACGTCTCAGAGACAATCAGCTCTACGCTAAGGTGTCCAAGTGTGAGTTCCACCAAAAACAGTTAACTTTTCTGGGCTATATAATATTGCACCAAGGACTTATAATGGACCCAGAAAAGGTGCAAGCCGTGATCAATTGGGAACCACCCTCAACACGTAAGCAGGTTTAAAGATTTCTCGGGTCTGCAAATTTTTACAGGGGGTTCCTCCCCCACTTTGCCCAGATTGCATTGCCCATCACAGACCTCCTTAAAACTAAGGGAAAGGGAAGCGTGGCCACCTTGCCTACGGGCAAAGTAAATTGGACCTCCCAGTGTCAAACTGCTTTTGACAGTCTCAAACAACTGTTCACCTCCAAACCGGTTTTACAGCACCCTGATTGTGAACGAATGTTTGTAGTCCAAGTAGACGCGTCTAAGGTAGCCATGGGAGGTGTGCTGCTGCAGCGAGGGGGGATGGTCAACTGCACCCGTGCACTTACTTCTCTAAGAAGTTCACGCAGTCTCAGCTCAATTGGCCGATCTGGGAAAAGGAGGCTGTTGCGGTTAAACATGCCCTCATGGTGCGGAGACAGTTTTTAGAAGGATCTAAAGTCCCTTTTGAAGTTTGGAGCGATCACAAAAACTTGGAGGCGTTAACAGGGGCTCACAAACTGTCCACGAAACAGGTGCGATGGGCGGACTTCTTTGCCCAATTCCGCTTCGTATTGAAACATATGCCAGGGAAGCAAAACTTGCTGGTCGATGCTTTGTCTAGGCTACCCCAGTATCCTACCAAGATCGAGCGCCCCACAGAGTCTCTATTCACCCCTGCTCAGAAAGGTTTACTGCCCACCTTGGCAGTCCAAACCCGGTTGCAGACCTGGCTCCCAACATTGCCGCCTTTGGAAGGGGGGGAAGCCCAACGCCCGACCACGTCGGTTGAGCCGTCCACTTCGTTCACCTTGCCTCCCTTGCTGGCCCTGACTCCTCCACCCATGCAGTCTACCGGCCCGAGTCCCGAGGTGCAGGGACCCGACCGCCTGGTCGAACCATCCACCCTGCCCCCCTCAACGGTGCCAGCCTCTCCTCCCCCTGAGACACCTGCCAGTACAGTTCCCAAGGTGCCAGATGTGGAGGAGCTTACTGATTCTTTCAAGGAAACTCTCCGTCACAGTTGCCAAGCAGAACTCTCCGCCCAAACCCTCCCAGCTTCTCTGATTGAACACGGAGGTTATTGGTACAAAGAATCAAAGTTGTATGTTCCTAAGATCCTGTGGGGGGAGGTTTTGGGTCTGGTTCATGGAGCTAAAACCGTGGGACACTTTGGATTTCTCAAAACGTTGCATTTGCTGAGGAGACAGTTTTGGTGGGCGGGCATGTGATCCAACGTGGATTCTTTTGTCCGCAGTTGCCTAGTTTGCGCTGCAGCCAAGAGGCCCCAGGGCAAGCCACCTGGACTATTGCAACCTTTGGAAACCCCCACTAGACCCTGGGAGGTAATCGCGATGGATTTTATGACTGATCTACCCCTCAGTGAGGGAAAAACTGTACTTTGGGTGATCACGGATCTGTTCTTGAAACAAGTGCATCTTGCACCTTGTGCAGGTATCCCTTCCGCCCCAAAATTGGCCCGCCTCTTTGTGTCACATGTCTTCTGGTTGCACAGTTTTCCGCGCAAGGTGGTCAGCGACCGCGGGAGCACATATGTGGCTAAATTCTGGAAAGCTTTCCTAAAATTAGTTGGGGTGGAACAAGGACTGTCAAGCGCCTTCCATCCCCAAACAGACGGCCAAACGGAATGGATGAATGCTGTGTTAGAATGCTACTTGCGCTGTTATGTTAATTATCACCAAGATGATTGGGTAGGACTGTTGCCCTTCGCCGAATATGCTTACAATAATGCTGTGCACCAATCCACTGGATTTAGCCCTTTTCGAGCTGTGTATGGACAAGAGTTTGGCCCCATCGGCTGTATTGATGTTCCAGGGGAGGAGGGAGGCGGCGATGTGGCTGAATGGGTGCACACAATTCAGACAACCTGGCCATGGGTGATAAAAAATCTGGAACGAGCCAAACGAAAATATAAGGCTCAAGCTGACAAACACCATTCACCGGGAAAAGAGTATGGGGTGGGGGATTTGGTTTATCTGTCCACCAAGAATCTACGATCCACCCGCCCGTGCAGCAAACTCAGTGCCAAGTATGTGGGTCCGTTCCCCATTTCCCGGATCATCAACCTGGTGACTGTAGAACTCTCACTCCCCAAATCACTGAAGGGGGAATTCATCCCGTGTTTCATGTCAGTCTATTGAAACCACATGTTCCCTCCCCGGAGCGGCATCTGGAACCACCGCCTGAGGCGCCTGTGATGTTGTGTGGGGGGAGGAACATTTTGAAATTGCAAAAATCCTGGACTCACGTATCCATCATGGTTCTCTCCAATATCTAGTTCCCTGGAAGCACTTCAGTTCTGCTCAGGATGAGTGGGTGCGTTCACGCGATGTCTCCACCCTTCGCCTGGTCTGCAAATTCCATGCTGCCTACCCTCACAAGCCAGCTCCCGGGAACTGAAGGGGGGGCCTTTGGGGGGGCAGAATGTCAGGCATGACCTGAGAAAGGAATGTTGTGGTTTCTCCAGATGCTGGCCAAGGCCAGCTCTAACCCTGCAAACAACGTGTTTAGACTGAACTCTGTGGGAATGCCAGTAGAAGCCTACCTCCCTGACAGCTCCTGGGAGGGGAGTTGCCATGGCATCCAGATCTACCCCGATTTGCCCTATGCTCTTCCATATATGCCCTGTACTGTACTTGTAGTTTTCATTAGTGTCCATTTGACTCTTAGCTTCTGTTAACCTGTGGATTTTCCAATAAATCAACTCTCTTTGGACTGCTTGTCTGTGGATGTCTCTTTATGGGATTATCATGGGACTAGAGCTCACAGTTGTAGGAGCATTTTATATCTAAGCTGCTTGTTAAAAACCTCATAACAGGCATAATATTATCAACCCTGTTGCTCTTTTGTGTTTTAGGCTACAGCATGCATCTTTAGCATATCGGCCCATTGGATTGTTTACTAAAAGAGCCACTCCAAATGTAGATTCTATAGGGTTGCTAGGTCCCCGCTGGCCACCAGTGAGGGATGGGAGACATAGAGTTGCCAGATCCAGGTTGGAAAGCTCCTGGAGATTTGGGGGAAAGGGTATGTGTGTGGGAGTTTAACCATGACTTGTGCCAAGGTCCTTATCAGAATCAAGCTACCATGCACCTGATAACTGCATCTTTTGAAAAGCTGGGAACTCCAATCATGAAACTACAAGCATCTCATCTAGCTTGGCCCTGAGAATCCCCTCTGGAAGGTATATTTTGTATCAAACCGTCATACATATTGTATTCTCATTCCCAAGAGCCACTTTGAGAGCCAATACTTGGCCAAAAAGCAGGCTAAAAATAGAATACTATGCATCAACAAGGAATAAATAAATGTGGCTGTTCCCACTTTTAGTACAGTCTGTCAGGTCTGGCTGCAAACCATCTAGTTGTAACCTCTTCAAGTTCAATAACGCCCACACTTCCGGTTACCAAAGATGCTTTCATTATTTCAAAGAGGGCTTTGTTTGCAGCATTTTATCAAGAGGCAAATTCAGTTTCTGGAGCCATAAACACCAGGCTGTTCCTTTAACCGGAGCAAATGGAGAAAAACTCTCTTTGGCTTATTCATTCCAGTGTGAATGAAAGATGTCATTGCTTCTGTCGGAAGGTCAGCAAGACAATTCTTTTCAGCTACCAAGCCTGTGCCTACCAACATTTCAAATATGTAAACAAGGACACTCTGGGGTACTAACACCCCACCTTCAATTTGTACATCATATAGGGTTGCCAGGTCCTCCCCAGCAACCGGCGGGGAATGGGGGCAGGGTTGGCAGAACCAGGTTGGGGGACTCCTGGAGATTTGGGGATGGAGCCTAGGGAGGACAGGCACCTCAGAGGGGTACAATGCCATAGAGTCCATCCTCCAAAGCAGCCATTTTCTCCAGGGGAACTGACCTCTCTAGTCTGGAGATGAGTTGTTATTCCAGGGGATTCCCAGGCCCCACCTGGAGGCTGACATCCCTAATGATACCCCCAGCCTCTCTGCATTCTTTTGGCAATAAGCCAGGCTCTTCAGAATTTTAACCAGAGCCCCTGATATAATGTTGTCATCTCCAGGCTGGGAAATTCCTGGACATTTTGGGGTGGGGCATGGGCAGGGCAGGGTTTGGGGAGGAGTGAGAATTCTACAGTGACAAATGATGGACTCCTTAACATTCACCACTGTAGGATAGACCATAGTCAGTTGGGCCCTGCTACAGTTCTTACACGAAGGATAGATTTCATTAGAGTTGACAGCTCTCGGTTGGGAAATACCAGGAGATCTGGGGGTGCAGCCTGAGAAGGGTGGGGTTGGGGGAAGGGAGGGGCATAAAGTCCACCTTCCAAAATGGCCATTTTCTCCAGGTGAACTGACCTCTGTTGCCTGGAGATCAGTTGAAATCTCAGGAGAACGCCAGCCACCACCTGCAGTTTGGCAGTCCAAGATATCATGGATGCAGCCTGACATTTGTTCAGAAGAGGATACATGAGACCCTCTGAGCAAAGACTGGTGTAATGCAGATAGTCACAGAAATCATCCAGGCCTTTATTATAACATTTCTGTTGAGCCCCGGCTCTAAAATGTTCCCAATGCATTTTAGATCAAGCAACCTTCCCCCCTTCATGGTAGCACTTCAGAATCAAATACTTTCCCCCCTTCTTCCCAATCCAAAATGTGCCGTTCTAGGCCATCCTCAACAAGAGGTCATCTGATCTGGAATGCATTGGATGAGACGAGCATGCTTTGGACGCAGGCCCATATCTAAGCATGTCCAATCTTTTCCCTCATCTAAGAAGTTCCAAGCTTCTTTCATGACGGACGCCACTGCTTTCACTCCCTCCTTGAATGTCCCTCCCATTGTAGTTGCTGCCGCCACCTTTGCATGAAGCGTAAGAAGAGGGGCAGAGGCAGTATAACATCTCGGCAATTTGTTAACCTTTTTCAAAACAGATCCTTCATGTTTCAGAATGGTGGAATGAAGAAAAGGCTGGGCTTGGAAAGTAGCTACTGGTGAGCACTTGTGTCATCATCAACGCCTGTTCCACCTCCAGATTTTGTTTTTAAAACTGTTTTAAAATGTTGGGGGTGGCAGTGAAATGAAATATAAAGACACATACATATGTCAGTGACACCTTAAAACAATCTACTTGATGTGTGAGGGGAGAACCAAGAGGACCAATAAGTATATTTGCAATGCAGGTAGCAAAGACTGACTCACATTGCGGATAATGAATTTGCCATGGCTGCTCTTACAATCCACCATCTGTCGTTGTTTTCAGACCCCCGCCTACAAATAGATGGTCTGAAATTTACATAGTGAAATCCAAAACCAAAAGCCAACTCTTAGGGTGATGTAGTGGTTAGAGCAGGGATTCCCAACATGGTGTCCATGGGTGCCAGAGACATCATGACATTGCCAGGTAGGGTTGCCAGCTCTGGGTTGGGAAATACCTGGAGATTTGGGGGGTGGAGACTGAGGAGGGCAGGGTGTGGGGAGGGGAGATACTTCAGTAGTGTTTAATGCCATAGCGGCCATTCCGAAGTGGCCGTTTTCTCCAGGTGAACTGATCTCTGTCACCTTGTTCTAATAGTGGGAGATCTCCAGCCACCACCTGGGGGTTGGCAAACCCTACTGCTGAGACTTTCCTAGTGCTCCGCCAAGTGTTTTTCCTGGTGCCCACCAAGTGCCAACAACAACAACAGCTGAGGTACTTCCACACCATCTGGAAAGCTGAATTTCCTTGGCTTCAGGCCCCTGGTTATGTCATGATCTTTAAGATCTATTGAAAACATTTCATCCCTGTGCACCACAAAGCACATAGACTAGTAGCCTTTCTACTACTGCAGAATGCCCTGGAGGGGTATCATAGTTTGAATGGAAGAATGTCTTGGAAGCCCTGAAAGTCCGTCTTGCCTTGGCCTATGCAGATATTGACTCATTTTTCACAGTATTTCTAACAGATCAAATGACTATTCCACTCACTGCTTTCACTGGGCTGCACTTTTAGTGTTTTTACTTATCCAGAGGGATCGAAAGCTGAATAAAGTTAAATAACTAACAATGCCATCCTAAGCAGGCTTACAGTGTTCTAAGCCTTTCAGTGTCCTTAGGAGAGTATAATTTAGGATTGCACTGTAAATAAGTGTTTAGTTATTATAATTATTATTATAACTAGTTATTGTATTGGTTGTTATATCTACTTATTATCTCTGAATGAATATTTAGTTGTTATGTGAATATGCGTATAAAAATAAGCTTCTCTCCTATGTTGTGTGTTCAGTATATCAGATTCTTGTGATATATACTTCTGGCATGTGTATGTGTGTGTATTGCTCTACTGCATCAGTCTTGCAAACAAGTCTGCAAAAGCTTGCAAAGGCTCTGCCTGAGCCCATCTGTTCAGTCAGTGTGAGTCATTGTGGCATGCGAAAAGCCAAGGTGAAGAAACACAGGGGGGAAAAACCCACAACTCTCTTGCTAGCCAGGTTTCTTGCTGGCAATTCTTATCCTCATCCAGGAGTCAATTAGTAATTGTAATTGTAAGTCAATTAGTAATTAGTAATTAGCCTCCCGACCACACTCAATCAACAGCAGCCCCAAGAAGGAGGATGGGAAACTGACGGGGCCATTCGAGGCAGAGTTGTTTCAATGCTCTTAGAAGAGGCGGGGGGAGGAAGACTCTGCTTAGCATTGCACTGTCACAGTGCAATCCTGAGCATGTGAACTCAGACATAAATCCCACTGAGGTCAGTAGAATTTACTCCCTAGTACATGTATTTAGGATTAATCAGATTAAGTATGTTGGTATCTGGTTAATCAGGAATAACAAAGGTTTGTATAACATTAATTATGATCCCTCTCCCATAATACTAGAACACGGGGTCATCTGCTAAAGCTGGAGGGTGAGAGATTCAAAACAGATAAAAGGAAGCATTTTTTCTCACAACACATAGTTAAATTGTGGAACTCCCTGCCCCAGGATGTGGTGATGGTTGCCAGCTTGGAGGGCTTTAAGAGGGGAGTGGACATGTTCATGAAGGAAAGGGGTATTCATAGCTATTAGTTGGAATGGATGCTGGTCATGCTGCATACTTGTTCTCTCTAGTATCAGAGGAGCATGCCTATTATTTTGGGTGCGGTGGAACACAGGCGGGATGGTGCTGCTGCAGTCGTCTTGTTTGGGGGCTTCCTAGAGGCACCTGGTTGGCCCCTGTGTGAGCAGACTGCTGGACTTGATGGGCCTTGGTCTGATCCAGCAGGGCCTTTCTTATGTTCTTATGTTCTTATCCATTAACAGTGGAAATAAAGGGGAAACTGGCCTTCTGGGGAACCTTAAATTTATTTTTTCTTGGATAAATGAACACGATAAAAATGATATTTCCTGCCAAGATAAATTTTTCACTTAAACATTGGTAGAGTTTATTAATTAGTATAACAGTGCAATGGTTTCTGTGTTTCATAAGCAAAATGGTTTCAGATAGGTACAGTTCTCTTCCTTTCTCTAAAGTTCCTTAAGTAAGCCCAGTCACAAAGGTTTATTTTCTCACCTGCCATTTAGACTAATGACTTCCACAAAGCTTATTTTCCTCACTTGTCATTCTGGCCAATGACTTCCACACAGAACACATTTTTCTCTCACTCCACTTCCTTCACCCACTCACACACACTCAGAACTGTCTCTCACACACAGCCTCTCTGCACAAAACCCGTTAACTCTGCCCCCTCGCTTACAGCTACCCCCCCCAATCATGACACACATCAGTCACCCATCCATTCTTACCCTAGAGGCCTGCATTTTAAAGCACTTCAACATACATATAAAACTCAACATGAAAACAGAAATGAAACACGCACCAAATGTGTCTTTTATATGACAGTTAGGACCAAGATCATTGTACCACTGATAAAGAAAGTGAGTGTTGGTAGAGAGGGGGGATGGACCAATAAGTGTCTGATGGGAGATGATCCTTTGATGATCAGGTGGCAATGTACTGCGCGGCTGCAGTGAAGATACAACCTCCATGAATTAACTGGAATGCGCAAGGTGGCTGTTTTAGATTAGGAATGTAAATTCATCGTTTGTATTGCTATCTGTGTTTTATTTTGCTTAATGCTGCAAATAAAATATTATTATTAGAAGCGATGACTGTAACAGATGTTTATTTTCCATTTTGGTTTAGAAATCTTGCATTCAGCCTCCATCAGGGGGTCATGGCTCATTGTGTTGGAAACCACATCATTATCCAATGGGCTTACCCTGGAGTAGTGTTAGCCTCTGCTCACCCACATCACTTTGTCAGATTTTGTTGCTGCGGACATTGATTTTCCCCGTCTCTATGGTAACAGCAGGTGGGGACCATCTCATTTGAGTTAACAATTTCCCTTCTGAGTCCTAGCTGGGTCCCATTTCTAAAGGTTATATGCGCAAGTGCTTTGGAGAAAGTGGCAAAGAGAGGATGGTACAGGGAGAGCAGAGCAACAAATTCATTGATGGCTGCCCTGCAGAGAATAGTTCTGAACAAACATCTTGAGGCTGCTCTAACTACATGAAAGTTGCCCAGACTTCTGACACTCATTTGAACAAAATAAAATATATATTAAAAGCTGGAGATTGGATATGCACTGAGATCTCAGCTGGAAAGTTCTGTTGGTCAAATTGGTTATTGTTTCTGTATAGACTTTTGATTGCAACAGTGATAAGCAGCATACATGGTGGCCCATTGACAAATAAATGACAGCCCAGTTGGTGGTTGCCTCTGCATCTTATTTCAGTGATTTTGAAATGGATATTGAAAGGGTTCTTTTGGGGTGCAGCTGAGCCTCAGTGTCTGTATGTACATTTCTCCTGGGGCCCCCACTTTGGAGCAGCTGGCACAAGCAATGGACTTTGCACCAGGAACCTTCCTATGTCCCCTTGGAGGGCACAGTCCCCTGAATGTGGGGGTATATGATGTATGGGGGTCCAAACTTTATTTTGGGGTGCAGAAGGCATGTAGTCGTTCTACTTCCTTATTCAAATCTTCGTTGTAATACAGGCCTCTTGGTGGTGACCCAAACAGAAGTCCACAGTGCCAGAACCCATGTTTGGACCAGGCCTATATGTCTTCTTGCAGGGGACAGTATCTGGAGTGTGGGGATGTGCTATGTGAAAGCCTGATAAGTAAGCTAAAACCTCTGGATCCCCCAGTCTTCTATTCCAACTGGTAATGTTCCATGAAAGGGCTTTTATCCCAGAAGAAATTCAATTTGAAGCTTCTGCAGATTCTGAAGATGTTAAATAAATTGGATAGATGCTTATAGATGCAGGCACCTTGTGTTCCTCATGATTTTGTATCAGAGGATCCAAAAATGAGGCGTTTGAATTGGAGGCCAGAGGAGGAATCATTGAGAAAGTGTCCGTATTAGTGACCGAACCCCTTCTGACACTTTCCAAAGAAGCCAGAAGGGCTTTAAAACAATTTATTATATCGGTTTGGTCTATGGAAGGAAGTGCACTGAAGGAAGGTAACAGGCTGATTTCCGCTTCATTTATATCATCTTTTAGATTTAAATTGGACAGAGTCTTTTTCAATTTTTGAACTCTGGAAAGCGGAGCACTAGATGCAAAATATCTCTTTAAGGAATAAGTCAAGACATTTATTCTGGGTGCAGAATAAATTTTTAGATATCCAGCAGAGCTACTTACAAAGATCTATTCTGGAATATACCGGATGAGAATGAAACCACCTGGTTTCCATTGGGCTTGGTATTGTACCTTTTACAACATATAAATGGATATAAAATACAATAAATATGAGAAAGTTAGACTTACTATTAAAAGATGCTGAACGGAACTTCCGGTAGAGACGCTGATCCAGGCACTAGTGTCTCTCGGGGGCTCCCGAGAGACTCCAAGAGTCGCTCAGACTTGGGGTGCATAAAGCACCCCAACCCGGATCCTAAATAGTGGACCAGGACGCAGGATTTCCCCTGCAGCCATTATAGCGGTCGGACTCCCATTTCTTCCAAGAGAACTGCCAATAAGCCTCTCAGAAGTTTGGATGTTGTCCTGCTGGCATTTGAGGGGCTACCGCTGCCGCGGACGACTCTTGGCTTGAGGCTTTGATCTCCTCTCTCTAATTAACATCATAAAGAACTCGCTCAAGAAAGGAAGTACCTTCATCTTCAGAAGTCTGAGTGAGTAACAAAACACCTTTTGCTTCTACCTTGATTTGGAAGATTTGAACACCGATAACGTCACCTTTGCAATCCGCATTTTCCCACCCAACGTAAGAGACTTTGTAAACAAATAAAAGCCATAAAATAAAGCAACAAGGACCCTATCAATTTGATCAGCAGATAGACATAACAAACGGAACTTTTGAAAGACATTCTGACTACCAATCAAATGCTACAAGGGGAGGGGAAAACTACCCCCCTTGCTCTGGCTTCTGGCTCGGTTAATCCTCCAGTTACGCATTTTATTTAATTTGGAGGACTGGAAGACGACAGGAAGGGCTCTGCTACCATCGAGAGAAGACAGGATAGTCTGAAGAACCGGAAGTGCCTCTCCCCAGTGTAACTATCAAATATTTCCTACCAAAAACCATCGAGAGGGGGATGACAGAAGGTTCACGACTGCAGTTTTCTGTATACTTCCTATTTTCTGACTTTATTGAGAGAGCTATATAAAGAAACAACGCTGGAAAATTGCAAAGCACGTTTTTACACAATGTGAATTTGAGCAGATATGACAATCAAGAAGATGGAAGATATGTTAACGGAACAAGATGCTGTATTTGCAAAACAATGCAATAGAATGTCTGAGCAACAACATCTGCTGTCACTACAATTGATCCAATTGGCTGGAATAATAGATACATTTAGCCATTCAATAGAAAAAAAAACTGGACATTATAATGGAGGATTTAAAGGAAATGAAGGTCAAGAATATGCCAATGGATACAGAGATGGAAAAAATAAATTCAACACCGGAGAAGGCAGCTGAAGAACAGCAAGAACACAAGTTAAAATTGGAAAACTACGACGTGAAATTAGAAGCTCCTACCTCCCAAGAAGAAATAGCAAAAGATCAGCTGACAACAATGGATACAAAAATGAAAGAAAGCGAGGTTATCATGAGTCAACTGTTCCAGCTGGCAGTAGTAGTAGAAATGGTACCACAATCTTTTGAAGATACCCTTTGGCAATCAACGAAGAAGACATGCATGCTTATGGAATCTACTTTGATGTTGCAGAAGAAGCCAACAAAATTTCAATGGAAAATGCCACAGGGGTTTTTGTTTGTTTATAAAGAACTTGGAATTGCAGCCTTCTTTTTGGAAAATGATGAAAGATTTTTGGGAAAGAACAAGAAAGGACTTCCAGATCTTATTCCTCAACAAGAAAATGGCTAAACTTGTATAAATTGAAATGATAATGCTCAGTATATGGGCATAGGGAAGACAAGGAGGGCTTATTGTGATAAAAACTTTTAACAGGAAAGTTAAAGATTATGTATTGATCTAATCCTTTCACTTCAGAAATTAGCTTAATTTTATTAGTAAATGTATGACATTTAATCTGCTATATTGAGATTGATTAAAAATAGTGTTAGATTGTAATAGGCTTATAGATTAAACATAGAAATTGGAAAATAAGTTACTATGATAGAATATAAGGATTAGAAAATAACTATGATGCAAAAGTGAGAACCAGTTTATGCGACAGAAGAAGATGAGGGGGAAGTCCAACATAGACATATTGTTATGATATCTATTCTCAACATTACTAATAGGTTTGTATTTTATTTTACATGTAAATTGCTGAGAATTTTTTTTGTTATATGCTGAAAAATAATAAAAATTATTTAAAAAAAAGATGCTGAACGAATATAAACATTTTGCTCACTTCAAAATGAATGTATCAAGTATCATATTAACAAAGATAAAAACTGTTCCTCTTCCTGTGATCTAAATAGTATCATAAAGCACCAAATACTCTATCTTCTAATTTTATATGTGAAGGGACAAGACCAGCATGGCTCTAATAAAAAAAAGCCTGCAATTGCCTTGGGGTAGAACACCCTGCCTTCGGTGAAGCCTCGATGTTGTGCCCACAAGCCCCATCTGCGCTTGGGAGGCAGTGGCCAGGGAGAGCTGGTGAAAAGATGGATTAATCCCATGAAGGCAGGACACTGGTGGCCTAGACTCTGGTGAGTGCTGTGGCTTCTGGAATGACCCTGGCTTAGGCTTAGGCTTCAGCACTGGTACCAGAGTGGGGGAAGGCACGGTGTACCCACAGAGGGTGGTGATGTAGCCCCTGAAGTGGTGGTTGTTCTTCTGGCCAGGGACCTAGCCAGTTTTTTGGGTTTGGGTGACTGCTTGGGCAGATCAGGTCTCCTGGGAACACTGTTGGGAGCACTAATTGGAGGTAGCTTCCTAGCAGGCCTGGTGGAAATGGAGAAGGTCTCTGTGCTGGGCAAAAGCAGATCTATTTTGGGGATGGGTTAGAAAGACTGAGCTCCTTGTTTGGCCTGTGCCGGCCCCTAAGGTGTTGGAGACGTTGGACTGGTCCTCCCAAGCGGATCAGCTGGATTCCTCTCTCCCTGAGCAATAGGGGATAAGGTGGTGTAGCTCTGGATGATGCCTCTCCCATCCCAGGAAGACATTCGCTGACTGTGCCGATGAGGCTCATCTAGAAATAATAACAAACAGAATGGAATAGAAAGAGAATAGACATTACAAAACCCCAAATGGATGGGGCATTGAGGCTATGAACCTTCAAATGACCGTAAGCAACTATCAGCTCACACATAAGCACCAGGCTGCCTTACGGCTCTGCATTTTACAGTGTAACACCATTTCCTTGATAGGTTGCTCATGTTGTTCATGGAAAGAGCTATCTAAAGAACCCATTTGTGTTTTCTTGGAGACAGTCGTCACTCTCTTTCTCTCTCTCTTTCTACTACGGGTCTCTGGGGTGAGCTGCTTGCCCCTTTCTCAGTAGCACTGTGGGCCTTTGAAAGGTGATTTGTACAGATGCAGCTTCTTGGTCTCGTGTTGCTACCAACCTGGAGATCTGGCTGCTAATATCCATTTGTTAAAAGCATCTCAAGCAAAGCCTTTCTGTTTGACCCCCAATTAAAAAGCTCTCCTTTCTGAGGAATCCTCTAGCCTAATCCGGGATGTGTCCATTCAACAGAACACTAGTCCTATGGCAGGTGCTCTCCATCAGTTCACTCCCCACTGCTTGCTTCCAAAGCCAGCAGCTGCATGGGGCTGTGTGGGTTTCTCTCAGAGAATCAGTGTCCTAATGACACCCATTCATCCTCAAACAGAACTTAAACAAAGCCTTGATGTATAAAGATGAGGTAGGACAGTCTTTGGCATGTCTTTTCCTGGAGCGTAATGGTGTCTCTCTTGCTTTTTCATCCCCTACACTTTCTCTGTTCTTTCTACCCTTCTCCTAATTTACATTTTAAAATATTACATCAGATATTGTGGGCAAATGCCATCACTAAGTCCCTTTGGAATCCATTGAGTGGGTCTCAGTTTTCACTAAACAAAGGGCCATTGACTTTGCTGAGACTTAGTTGCAACTCGTTTTGCTGGGTTAGAAGTCATGTCTATCAAGTTGCATTCTTAATGTCCTGTTGTTGTTTTTCCTCTCAGCCATCATTTCTCCCTTAACCTGTCACCCAACTCCCCCACCCATGAATCCATCAACTAAAGATGGCGCTCTGCGAAATCCTTTGAGAAATGGAAGAATCCTTTTTGACATCTCGTTTCCTACTAATTTCCTACCTGACATGGTGAATAAAAATGTTCAACAGGGAATGTTCCCCTCCCCCAAACTCATCCTCCCTCTTTTCCCCTTTGAAAGTGATAAAGATAATCAAAGTGAGTTCTTTTTTTATATATTTTTTTATTTTTATAACATAAAACAAAACAAACAAATACAATAATAATACTAAAAAGAAAAAAGAAAATACAAAAGAGTATCTATATATACTTATTAATACATTCATGGTTACAAAATTATGAAGTTAAAAAAAAAAAACCAAGATACCCCTTCAACCCTCCACCCACCTTAAAAAGTGACCCATCACCCGACTTCCGAAGAAGTGTCTAAACAGTTTTAAAAATATCTATTAACAGTAAAATATAAAAGTATTAAAACTAGTTTCTATAACTCACTAATTAAAATAGTAAAATCCATTTTTGCCCGTTTATCCCAATATATGACGGCCTTTACCCAAGTTTTTTTAAATTCTTCCATATCTTTTCCATATAGGAATTCTGTTAATTTGGCCATCCTCATATACATCCATAGTTTCTCTCTCCAGTCACGAATTGAAGGTTTATTCACTTGCTTCCAAACTTTAGCTATTACAATTCTTGCAGCAGCAAAACTATATTGACAAATGACCCTGTCGTTATTACTCATATTTTTTGTGGAATTCCCAATAAACAAAATGCAGGTTGTCTTTTTACTCTCACATTAATCAAATTATTAGTTTCCCTAATAACTTTTTTCCAAAAGCTTTTAATTTTTTTACATATCCACCATACATGCATAAAAGTGCCTCTTTCCTTTCCGCATTTCCAACATAAGTCCATTTCTCCTTTTTTCATTTTAGATATCATCACAGGTGTTATATACCATCTATAAAACATTTTGTATGTTTTCTCTGATTTCATTAGTTATTGTAAATTTAAATTCTCTCTTCCATAAGTTTTCCCATATTTCCAAATCGATATTAAATCCTAACTCCTTCATCCATTTCACCATTACTGGTTTAATTATTTCTTGTTCTAAATTCGTTTCAATTAATAATTTATATATTCTTCCTATCAATCCTTTATTTCCCTTTATTAATATATTTTCCAGTTTGGATTTATTTTTATTAAATCCAACCTGATTATCTTTATTAAATATATCTTTTAATTTATAATACAAAAACCAGTCCTTAATATTAAGTTCTTCTCTACTTTTTAAAACCCATTCTCCCTCCTTACATTCAATAATTTCTCTATATACATGCATTTCTAAATTTAAATGTATCCCTCTCTTCATATAAACTTCTACTGGGTTGATCCATCCCGGGGTCTTATTTTCCAAAATCCTTCTATATTTTTTCCAAATTTGAAATAATCCAAGTCTAATAATGTGAATATTAAAATCTTTATTTACCTTCTCCTTATCATACCATAAGAATGCATGCCATCCAAAACATAGGTTAAAACCTTCTAATTCTAATATTTTGGTATTCTCTAACAAAATCCAGGTCCTTAACCAAGTGAAACAGGATACCTCATAATACGTTCTTAAATCTGGTAACCCTAAGCCTCCTGTCGAAGGCTTTCACGGTCAGAGTTCAGGGTTCTTGTAGGTTATCTGGGCTGTGTAACTGTGGTCTTGGTATTTTCTTTCCTGATGTTTCACCAGCAGCTGTGGCAGGCATCTTCAGAGGAGTAACACTGAAGGACAGTGTCTCTCAGTGTCAAGTGTGTAAGAAGAGTAATATAAAGTCAGAAAGGGGTTGGGTTGAGCTGAATCATTGTCCTGCAAAAAAGTAACAAAGGTAATGTGCTAATCATTGTCCTGTAAGTATCAAGATAATGTGCTATCATTTTGTTTGCTCCAACCTTATGATATCCTTTGTTAAAATATGAGTTTCCTGTAAACAAAAAACATTAGCTTTTGACTTTTGTAAGTGATAAAATATTTTCTTCCTCTTATTAGGAGAATTCAAACCATTAACATTCCATGACAATATTTGTAACATTTTAGCGTTCAATCAAACCCCATTCTTAACCCACCACTTGCTTCTGCCGCCTTTTCTTCTTCGGAGAGATCCTTTCCAACAAGGTCTTTGGATGGTTGATGTGGTGGTTTGTGCAGATTTCCTTCATATTTTCTTAGAAATTGTTCAGCTTTGACAGTGTCTGTAATCTTAAACCTTTTTGCTTTGAAGAGAAAAGAAATACCCTGTGGAAATTCCATCTGTGTTGAATTCCATTAAATCTCAGTTGTTCCACAATCTCTGCAAAGTCCTTTCTTTTCCTCAGTAGTCTTCCGGGAATCTCCTTCATTAGCCTCACCGGTGTACCTTCTATTGTAAGTGGATTCAAGTAATGCTTATTCAGAATCAGGTCCCGATGACTTCTGGAAAAAAGTTGAACCAGGCAATCCCTTGGAACTTTGTTTTTTGTTGCATAAGCAGAGTTGACTCTATAGGCTGTTATAATCATTCCTTCCACAATTGCTTCATCTTCCTGAAGAAAATCAGCCAACAGCAATTTCAAATATTTTTTTAAGCCCTTCCCCTCCAGTTTTTCTTTGAGGCCACGTATGCAAATCCAGCTCTCCTTTATTTTTAATTCTAACATTGCTGTATGGTGATCACATTTTTCTTCTCTCTCTTGACTTGCCCCCAATGACAGTTCCAAAACATCAACTCGTTTTCTGGTTTCCTTGTTATCCTTTGAATGTTTCTGAAGTTTTGCCTCTAACTTGTCCTGTCTCACTGTCAAAGATGAAATAGAGTTCTAACTGATCACTGAGTTATACTCTTGGATCAACAGCAGGGAACTGAAGGATGAATTCTGAAGGGGAGCATAGTTGTAATGACCGCATAGTATTGATTTGTGTGTGGATTTGAGCATACCTAGGAAGAAGATGAGAAAGAACATTTAATCTAAAAATGTATCTGACTTATTTTGCAAAATGAGAAACTCTAGAAATTTATCCTGTGCTGATGTCCCATCACTTGAGTATTACTCAGATAGAATGCATGTGTTGCCATGCTATTCCATGGCAAGTTGAATGCATTCTGCACATGGTCAAAGGGTATCCCTTTTCTTGATCATTACCTACTGTCTCAATTCTGAGACCCAGAAGCACCTCTGGATGCCCTTGCTCAACTTTGATAGGTTTCTCCCGAACACCACTCCCTATGGAATTGCCACTTAGTTCTATGTGGATGGATTTGTCCACTTTCTCTTTCCACTAAACCTTTGGTATGAAGTCTCCTGAAAACATCCCCATCTTTCTTTCCTTGGAAATCCTAACCAAGTTTGCCCAGAGCCAAACATACCTGCATATGCCTCTATGGTACCCAATAAGGAATAGTATACTTCCTAAAGCTGTGAAAACTGCTAGTGGCATTTGACTCTTTGTTCTTAATGAGCAAGGATCTCTTATGTTTGCTGGTCTATAAAGTTTTCTATAGAATATTTTCAACATGGCCTAATGAAAATCGGAGCTTGGAAGAGATGCTACCTTAGTGCAGCCATCAAAGAGCTGGGAATCACCCTGATTCAATTGTTTAAATATATGTATTAACAATTTACACAGTTTACAAAAACTTAACATACACTCACACATACAGATTATGACTTCTTCCAAGGAAATCAATAAACATTTGTAAAGACATCAATTAATGGTCACAGGTACTGATTTTGATATCAATTCTACTTAATAGACAACTATTCTTAATTACATATGAGTAATTTCTAACATTACCAACACTGTCTCACACTTCTGCTTTTATTCTTATTTGTGTGTGTGTTAAGTGCCATCAAGTCGCTTCCGACTCATGGCGCCCCTATGAATGAAAGTCCTCCAAAATGTCCTATCTTTGACAGCCTTGCTCAGAACTTGCAATTTGAGGTCTGTGGCTTCCTTTATTGAGTCAGTCCATCTCTTGTTGAGTCTTCCTCTTTTCCTGCTGCCCTCAACTTTTCCTACCATGACTGTCTTTTCCAGTGACTCTTGTCGTCTCGTGACGTGACCAAAATATGATAGCCTCAGTTTAGTCATTTTAGCTTCTAGGGTCAGTTCAGGCTTGATTTGATCTATAACCCACTGATTTGTTTTTTTTGGCAGTCCACGGAATCCGTAACACTCTCCTCCAACACCACATTTCAAAGGAATCTATTTTCTTCCTATCAGCTTTCTTCACTGTCCAGCTTTCACACCCATACATAGTAATAGGGAATACGGTGGCATGAATTAATCTAGTCTTGGTGGCCAGTGACACATCCTTACACTTCAAAATATTTTCTAGCTCCTTCATGACTGCCCTTCCTAGTCTCAATCTCCTTCTGATTTCTTGGCTGCAGTCTCCCTTTTGGTTGATGGTGGAGCCAAGGAATAGAAAGTCTTGAACAATTTCAATTTCCTCATTGTCAACCTTAAAGTTGTGTAATTCTCCTGTAGTCATTACTTTTGTTTTCTTGATGTTCAGCTGTAGTCCTGCTTTGGCATTTTCTCTTTTAACTTTCAGCAGTAGTCATTTGAAATCTTCACTATTTTCTGCCAATAATGTAGTGTCATCGGCATATCTCAAATTATTAATGTTCCTCCCTCCAATTTTCACTCCACCTTCATGTAAATTTAATCCAACTTTTCTAATTATATGTTCTGCATATAGATTGAAGATATAGGGAGATAAAATACATCCTTGTCTGACACCTTTGCCAATTGGAAACCATTCCGTTTCTCCATATTTTGTTCTAACTGTGGCCTCTTGTCCCCCAGTAATTCTATTAAGAATTCTCTATGATTTACTACCTATTTTCCCTAGTTTATAACATTCCTATCACTACACATATATTATTTTATACTTTCAGTTTAGCATAATCAAAATAATTCTCCCATTTCTTTTGAAAATCATCCATTGTTCTCCCTTTTAGCATATCAATTAATTTGGCCATCACCGCATACGCCGACATTTTTTGCTGCCATCTCTCCAATTCAGGAATATCCTCTCGCTTCCAGACTGTTGCCAAAATCACTCTTGCTACGGTCGTCATGTAACTAAATAAGTCCCGATGGTTCTTATCAAAATTTGATGGTTCTATCCCCTGTAACATCGTTTCAGGATTCAAAGGGAATTTAACTCTTAACACCTTCTGTATTTCTTGATTTGTATCCAATACTTTACTTTTTTACAAGACCACCATAAATGAAAATATGTCCCATCTTCATCTTTACATTTCCAACAATGGCTATCAAATGTTTCATTCATTTTCTTTATGTCCACTGGAGTTATATACCATCTGAAAAACTGTTTATACCAGTTCTCTCTCAGATTATTACTAGATGTTAATTTGATTGATTTAGTCCATAATCTTTCCCATTGCTGCATTGAAATCTTTTTCTTGAATTTCTGCATCCATTTAATCATACATGTTTTAACTTGTTCTTGTTCTGTCTCATATTTGAGTAACAGTTTGTATACCTTGCCCAGAATATGGTCTGTTTCTTTGCTTATTAGATTTTCAAGCTCTGTATTTTCTTTTAATTAGCCTTGTTTATAACAGTCCTGTCTGAATTTTTCCATTTGGTTGTAAATTAACCAACCCATTTTCTTATTTTCTCTCTTTATTTCTTCCCAGGATTTTATTTTAATTTGTTTATTTAACATATCTTGATATCTTATAAAGTCTGTAACCGTCTTTTCACCCTTGTTTAAATAGGCATTCGTTGGAGACATCATAAGAGCTGGCAAAGGGCTCCGTCTATTTTTATTCCTCATCCATATCTTCATCAGTCCATTCTTAATTACATTTTTTGCCCAAATATCTCCACTTTTTTTTGCCATAAATATTAATGAAAGCCACGGTCCCATTCTACTTTTTCCATCTTCAATGACTTCTGTTCTGGGTCTTTAATCCAATCAATGATGCAAGATAATCCTGCTGCTTGATAATAAAGTTTAAGATTTGGAAGAGCCAATCCTCCCCTTTTCCTTTCATCTTGCATTACTTTAAAATTGATTCTTGTCCTTTTGCTGCCCCAGACAAATTTGTTAATTTTGTTTTTGCCAGCCAGCAATTACTTTTTCTTCTATATATATAGGTATCATTTGGAACAAAAAAATCAATCTTGGTAGAATATTCATTTTTATCATGGCTATTCTTCCCAGCCACAACAGATTTAATTTGGACCACCTTAACAAATCTTTCTGAATTGTCTGCCACACCTTTTGATAATTGTCTTTGAACAAGGTTTGATTCTTTCCAGTAATATTAGTTCCTAATATCTCACAGCATCTTCCATTATTTTACAGCCTGTTTTCAGTCGTATATTCTGCTTCTCTACATCGTCCAAATTTTCTAGTATTATCTTAGTCTTGTTTTTGTTAATTCTGTATCCTGACAGTTTCCCGAAATGTTCAATTTGCTCCATGAGATGTTCAATAGAACTTTAAGGGTTTTCCAAAGTTAACAGTACATCATCTGCATAGCACTTCAGTTTGTATTCCTCTCCAAACATTTTCAGTCCCAAAATTTTCTCATCATTCCTTATTCTATTCGCTAGTACCTCCAAGGCTATATTAATTAGTAATGGAGATAATAGTCTGGTACCTTTATTGATTGTAATTTTTTCCATTAACTTCCCATTTATCACTAATCTTGCTAATTGCTTCGAGTATATACCCTTTATCCATTTTAAGTATTTGTCGCCACAGTTTAAACTTTGCAAGGTTTTTAATTAAAAGTCCCAGTAAATGTTGTCAAATGCTTTTTCTGCATCCAAGAAAATAAAAGCCCCTTTGCAATTTTTGTTTTTAACATGTTCATGTAAATCTGCTTGGAAATCCTTCTTGACTAAAGGGTGGGATAGAAATTTTACCCAACTAGGGGAAAGTTGCTAACAAAGAGGAATGAGATTAGATGTCACATAAATTGTATGCAGTCCCATGTGTAGCTCCTGTGTAAAGGAGAGGGATGATGCGAAGAGAGAGTGGACCAGGAAACTGTTATGGGGTGCGGGGAGTGTAATGGAATACCCAATCCTGTCACTACTTCAACCAGTACGTTCGTAGAGTCTAACAATGCTTTGTAGATCCTCTCAGTTGCGGACAGGTTTCCAGGCATTTTGCTACATTGTGAGGGCTGGTGGCATTTTTAGGGCAGAACAATAGTTCTATACCAGATAGCACTGCTTCTGATGTGAAGTGGAGCTTGAGAATGCACACAGAGAGCCCTGGAAAGAGGCTGCCATCCAGAGAACCATGGCATCAGTAGAATGCTACATTGGCTATAACTATTTTACAAATAATAACAGGTGCTCCCAGTCAACCCTGCAATCTTAACCAGAGTTACGCCTTTCTAGGTCAATTCAAGTCAATGGGCTTAGAAAGGTATGGCTCTGCTTAGGATTGCCCTTGAAATGGAGTGTATGGGAATCTCTGTAAGGCAATGCATAACATTAGTTAAGAGCCCAATGTAAGATCAGGAACTAGGAAATGACTGGATTCAGGAACTAGGAAATGCGATTAAGGAACCAGGGAATAAGAATGAACTGGGAACCAACTTCAGCCTCCTGTCAGAAGTCTCCATCAGCCTGGACATTTAAAAAGAAGACTTGACATTAAGCTCATGTCTTGAGGTAACATCCACTCTGAGGAAGAGTTCTGACAGACTCAAAAGCTCATACCCCGTTTGTGCCATTTTCCTAGTAAAAGGTAAGAGGTGGCTTTTGGTTTTGGCTTTAGCTTTGGAGAAATGAAACTCCCAGCAACTTCTGGCCATCTTGGAGTTTTCACTTTAAAGCCCTTTCGCAAATTAGTGGCACGTTCTTGCTGCCTCTTTTATTCTTAACACTCACAATGCAAGATGCAGAATCTTGCTTTGTTTCTAGAATGCCCTTCATCTGTGTGTACAGAAATCTTGAAAGAAAGAAAAAAACAACTGGGATTTGTGAGCGCGGGCGGCAGGTCAAAGAGCTAAAAGGAAGTGATGTTGGCTGGAAATGATCAAAAGTGAGTGGCAGCAGAATTCAACAAGGGCATTTTGTAGAGATGAAAGAGAGAAGAAATGCAGGCTGGAAATGCAAGATGACTGAAAGAGGCCGCATGCCCCCCCACACACACACCTTTTCTTTTTGCAGAAAATTTTTCTCTGTCTCCCATCTTAGCTGTTTCTCCAAGGAGGGTCAGGCCAAGGCTCATTAAACATCTCCCAAAAGATGGCTTCAATGTTCTGCCAATCAAATTCGTCTCCAGTTAAGGAGCTGTAACTCTGTGCAAAACCCTAATAATAGCGCCAGGGGAAATCAAGGATGACAACACTTGAAAGGAGTCCAGGCTATTTGTCTCTCCATCCAGGGCAGCAAAATCCAACCGAGGAAGGGGCCTTCAACCTGTCAGCACAGAAAGGAAGGATGAAAGAATGCCTTGCAAATGGTAGCATTGATTTCTCACTGCCTGGAACCTTTCAATTAGAATTGAATGCCGCTGGAGCACTTTCAGACTTGGAGGGAGACAATAGCTTTGTCATCCCTCTGAGGACTGAAGAGGGTACACTGGACCCTCCATTATGGAGCTAGTTTCAGAGGGTAGCCATGCTGGTATGCAGTAGAACAGCTAGATTCGAGTCCAGTTCCCTCTTAGACCAACAAGATTTTGGGGCAGAAGCTTTTGAGAGTCAAAGCTCCCTTAATTGACACTGGCGTTTGACTCTTGAAAGCTTATCCCCCCAAAATCTTGTTGGCTTCTATGGTTCTACTGGACTTGAATCTAGCTGTTCCATTATGGAGGCAAGACATTGTTGCAGATGGCATGCCCACTGCCTCTGCCATTGTCTGTTCACAAATGTTGCAGGGATTTTGTTGTGTTTCAAAAACCTGCAGAACCTGTTTGCGAAGACTCAACAGGACCACAGAAAGAAATGAGCCAGAGTGGTGTAGTGGTTAGAGTGCTGACCCATGTTCAAATCCCTGCTTAGTTGTGAATCTTGCGAGTGACCTTGGGCCAGTCACTCTGTCTCAGCCTAACCTACCTCACAGGATTGTTTTGAGGGTAATACAGATATGGGGAGACAGATGCAGGGTGCCCTGAACTCCTTGAAGGAAGGGTGGGATAAACAAACAAACCTACTGGCGAAGGCTTTCACGGTCAGGGTTCATTGGTTCTTGTATGTTATCCAGGTTGTGTGACTGTGGTCTTGGTATTTTCTTTCCTGACGTTTCGCCAGCAGCTGTGGCAGGCATCTTCAGAGGAGGAACACTGAAGGACAGTGTCTCTCAGTGTCAAGTGTGTAGGAAGAGTAATGTATAGTCAGAAAGGGGGGGTTGAGCTGAATCATTGTCTTGCAAAAAAGTATCAAAGGTAATGTGCTAATCATTGTCCTGTAAGTATCAAGATAATGTGCTAATGAGGGTGTGGTATGTTAATATGGAACCATTGTATCCTGAAGTGATCTGTTAATGTGTGAAATCCAAAGCTAATCTGCATGGCTATTGTGGACTGTAGTCTTTGTTAGTCTGGAGGTTTTCAGGACTTGGCTTCCTGTCCTGAAAACCTCCAGACTAACAAAGACTACAGTCCACAATAGCCATGCAGATTAGCTTTGGATTTCACACATTAACAGATCACTTCAGGATACAATGGTTCCATATTAACATACCACACCCTCCAGGTAAGGCCTGGAGATCTCCTGGAATTACAACGGATCTCCACACTACATCGATTAGTTTCCCTGGGGAAAATGGCCGCTTTGGAGGGTGGACACTATTGCTTTATATCCTGCTGAGGTCCCTCACCTCCCCAGACTCATAGAATCTTAGAATAATCATAGAATCATAGAGTTGGAAGGGACCACCAGGGTCATCTAGTCCAACCCCCTGCACAATGCAGGAAATTAACAACTACCTCCCCCCACATCCCCAGTGACCCCAACCCTCTCCCGCCATGCAGGATCCCACAATCAAAGCACTCCCGACAGATGGCCATCTAGCCTCTGCTTAAAGACCTCCAAAGACGGGGACTCCACCACCCTCCAAGGCAGCACATTCCACTGTCGAACAGCCCTCACCGTCAGAAAGTTCTTCCTAATGTTTTGGTGGAATCGCTTTTCTATTAGTTTAAATCCATTACTCCGTGTCCTAGTCTCTGGAGCCACAGAGAACAAGCTAGTTCCCTCATCAACATGACATCCCTTCAAATATTTAAACATGGCTATCATGTCTCCCCTCAACCTTCTCTTCTCCAAACTAAACAAACCCAACTCCCTAAGTCTCTCACCATAGGGCATGGATTCCAGACCTTTGACCATTCTGGTAGCCCTCTTCTGGACACGCTCCAACTTGTCAACATCCTTCTTAAATTGTGGAGCCCAAAACTGGACACAAAACTGGACACAGACTCGCTCCTCCCCAGGCTCCACCCCCAAATCTCTAGGAATTTCCCAACCTGGAGTTGGCAACTACAGCAGAGCCTGTCTCAATCTTCTTGTACGTTCTCTCTCTTCTGCCTTTTGGGGATTCTTTGTTAACATTCTGTTACTGTTCCAATTATTGTCCTTCAGGTTCCAGTTCTTTCCCTAGAGACTCTCAAAGTTAACTTTCTGGTGGTTGTGGAGACTTTGATATATGTTGTATCTTGTGTATATGCACATGAAACCTTCATTGTTGACTTATCACACACTGCAAATGCTGGAGCATTTTTTCATTGCTCAAAAATCTATAGGTGGTGGAAAATGCCACCAAGTTGCAGCCAAGGTACAGTGTCTTCCCTAGGGTTTTCAAGGCAAGAGATGGACAGAGATGGTTTGCCATCGCCTGCCTCTGCTAAGCAACCCTGGACTTCTTTGGTGGGTCTCCTATCCAAATACTTCTTTGGTGGTCTCCCATCCAAATACTAACCAGGGCTGTCTCTGCTTAGCTTCCGAGATCTGACAGGATTGACCTAGCCTGGGCCATCCGGGGCAGAGCTGATCTGAATATTATGTATTTCTAGTACATCTTTAGCCAAAAGAATACACCAACTTCTGCAGAGAGCAGAAGAAAGGGACTGGTGTTGGGCATTTTTTCCTCACTAGGAGGGGCTGCTACATTTCAAAGAAATGTATGGAAAATTAGGGATTCCCTAACAGACAAAGAAAAACAACCAGCCTTTCACAAAGTCCAGCGTTTATTTTAACTCTTATTATTTATAATAAGCAGTTTCCATAAATACCTTAAGTGACAGCTTTGTAAAGTTACCTGGGCTCCCTTGAAACATTCTGCCATGCTTTGTTTTTTGGTTCTTGTCGGTTATCCGGGCTGTGTGACCGTGGTCTTGGTATTTTCTTTCCTGACGTTTCGCCCGCAGCTGTGGCAGGCATCTTCAGAGGAGTAACACTGAAGGACAGTGTCTCTCTTTGTTTTGTTTTGAGGATTAAAGAAACACGAGAAGGGTGATCGTGAAAAATTCACTCAGAATCTGGGAGCATTTTGAGTGGGAGGAGCTAAGTTGGTCAGGCTGGCGGAGGATGGACCACATTGGGCCATCCCTAAATTAAAATAAATGGAACTTTTCCTTTTCTCATCTTAAAAACCATTAAAAAAACATGTCTTGTTCTTCAAACTGAAGCTTTTGTCTCTCAGATTAAAAGCCGTCTCCCCCCCAAAGAAACTGGGACAAATTAGCATCCAAAATGGAGCCAGGTACCCTGGTTATGGCCAAGAGAGAAGCTGAAGTGCTGGTACTACCTAGCATAACTTTTTTGGGGCTGTATCTAGGGTTGCCAACCTCCAGGTGGAGCCAAATCCCTAAGGAAAATAATTCTCAGTACACAGCCACTATAGCCTTAAGTGTATTCAATATTTGATTCTAAAGCATCAACATCAACGTTTACAAGTCTTTACAAATGTTACCAATTTTTAGGAACAATTTCTTCAAACCTTCCTTTTAGGTCTAAACAATACAAGGTAACTCTGTGATACAGAAAAATACCTTTGGTAACAATTAAAACCCCCAGGGAAAAGCAATGTCCATACGTCCGGCAGCAAAAATCCTGCGTGCTGTATAGAAAGGATCCACTCGATGTTACGGTCAGCGGATGAGTGCTGTCCAAGCACGCTACTTGAATCTCGCAACTGCTGGGCAGGCTGGCGAGCCTGAGTCTACGGGCTGCTGGATAAGCTAGCGTATTCCTACTGGCTGCAACGCTGCGTGTTGTAGATTGTAATATTTTGCACATAGATATTACAAGATCCCGGTTGTTTCTTGTTTTGCGTTGAAGTTCAACTTGAAATTCAACTTGCTTCCTCAGACTGTGCAATTTATTCTATAATAATAACAGAACATAATAATATGCTATCCTAACATCATATACTTATTAAAACACCCTTATAACCCCACCATATTAAAAACATCTTACCTGGCTGCAGACTTGCAGTTCATAAGAATGACTCTTAGTCTTTTTAGTTTGTGACTACATGCTACTTTCTTTTAAGTACATAATACAGGTGTTGTGATTTAAAATGTACAGATGCAAGTCAATGAGGTGAGTATCCTTCATTTACTTACATAAAATTGAAATAAGACAACTACATTATATGAACCTAACTATATTGCCATTCTTTTCACAGATACTGAGAACATGATTCCTGATGTACGGTAAGTATGTACTGTGATTGGTATGTATAGTCTTAATGTTGTTCATAAATAGCTTGACAGTTCCAAAGCTGAATTTAATCCATAGGGATGGATAGAATTGAACAGGTTGATGAATCTTGCCTCCTGCTGGCCAAGGATACGTTGTGCATTTATATATGGACCTTTCTGTATTTGCCAAATGGCAAAAAAGTGTAAGTGTCCCTCTGTCCTTTTTCTATAAAATGGGATACCAAGGGAGCTTCTAGCACCCGATTGCGCAATCTTGAGCGATGTCCACAGGAAAAATGCCCCTTAACTACAGGTTGTAGATATTTCTTAGGACTGTAATCTGATTTTATAAGATGGTCTTTAATGGCTTGTGTCTTTTTAAAACCTATTTTACTTACTAAGTGCCAATTATTGTATATTATTGTCTTGATTGCTGGTGCCAAATGTGTATAAGTTAGGGAAAATGTTAGTGATCTGTTGCTTGTTGATTGTTTGTTTTCTAATATTTGCACACGGTTTACATTTCTGGCCCTATTGAATGCCCTGTTGATTGTATGTTCAGGATATCCTCTGGCCAGTAAAGAGTCTCTCAATTCTTTGGCTGCTGTAATGAAATCACTCTCCTTAGTGGAATTTCTTTTCAAGTGAATAAATTGACTATAGGGAAGACTATTCTTTAAATGAGATGGATGGAAAGAGCCATAATTTAATAAAGCATTTTTGTCAGTGATTTTTTTGTATGGAAGTACTGCTATTTTAGATTCCACATTGATATATACTTCTGTATCTAAGAAAGGAACCATGATGGAGGAAGTGAGTCCAGAAAATTTGATATTGTTATGACAGTTGTTAATGGTGTGCATAAATTGTGTATATGTTTCCTGATTACGAATAATAATAAAAATATCATCTATAAACCTAATGAATGTGTGCACATGCTGTTTGAAAATTACGCTATTATAAATGAATTGTTCTTCAAAAAAATCATAAAAATATTGGCAATGGATGGCGCACATGCTGAGCCCATTGACACACCCCTGACCTGCAAATAATATTGTAAATCAAACTTAATTTTTTTTCCAAAAATCAAATCCAAAAGGTCCAATAAGAAGGATACCGGTGGTTCCCTAGAAGCGCATGTGCATAATAATTCTGCTATTACTGAACGGACCTCTTCCAAAGGAATACTGGTATACAGTGCATTAACATCTATGGATGCCAAAATGTAACCTTTGGGGACTTGTACCCCTTCTATTTTCTGAATGAAATGTTTGGTATCTTTTATGAATGACTGTGTCTTGGTGGAAAAGGGGTGCAAGATATTTTCAAAATATTTAGCTATGGGTTCTAATAAGGAGGCGGAGCCAAAGACGATTGGTCTTCCTGGGGGTGGGTAGACATTTTTATGAATCTTAGGTAAACAATAAAATACTGGAGTACAGGGATATAGATTGATAAGATAATCTGCTGCTTAGTTATATGATCCTGCGCTAAAGCTCCATAAATGACCGTGTGAATCACTCGCATGGTTTTAGATGTTGGATCTCCCTCAAGTTTTTGATAAGACTCTGTGTCACTTAATAATCGCTGGACTTCCTCTAAATAAGTGTATTTATTCATAATAACAGTAGCGCTCCCTTTGTCTGCCTGTTTGATAATAATATTGGGGTCATTAGCTAATTTATGCACAACTTCCCAATCCCGGGGGGCGGGGAATTTGCTTGAAATGTGCTCCTGTTCCTTTTCTCTACCTTTTCAATTTCTCTGAGGACAATAGTTTGAAATGTGGATATGAAGTGGCTCTGATTAGGAGGGATAAACGTAGACTTAATCCTAAAAGTAGCTTCATCTTGTTCATGAGTAACTGTACCAAAATATTCTTTTAATTTAAGTAATCTAATTAATTTAAAGATTTCTACCCTTGTTTGAAAGGATGAATACTTGGGCTTTGGAACGAAGCCCAATCCCACATTTAACACACGTGTTTCGTCTGCAGTGAGACGCTTGTCTGAAATGTTAACCACCAATTGAATTGGTTGCGCCGTGGTCGGCGTTGAGGAAAATACTGGATGTTATCCCTCCCTCCTTGATTGCGTGATCGTAACTCATACTCCCGATTAGAAGCTCTACTGGAGAGACTAGATGCATCACTCTCAGAGTGAGAGGATTGCCCCGTTCTGTATTGTGGACTTCGTTTTTTAATGGGTTGATTGGTATTGCTTGTGGCATTATTTAGCCATGGATAAACCTAATTGTTTTGGTAATCAGTGGTGTCCCTTGTCAATTTATTAATTTTATTGCTCTGAATATTTTCCTTGTAATTTTTAAGCTCCTCCTCAAACTGTTTAAACTTTGTATCAAAATTGGAAGCAGCACTTTGATCCTTGACTTTTTCTGTCTGTTTCTTTATGTCCTCCTTGAGTGTAGAAATCTCCACATTAGCTTGCTCTACTATGAGGATCATAAGATCTAATGAACATTTATTAAGTATTGTGACCCATTTCTTTTTGAAATCATTATTTTCCCTAAATAGGGTTGGTGCTTTATTTATTCTTAACCCACGAGGAATCATGTTCTCCTTGATATATTCTCTAAGGGTGGGAGCGTGTAATTCATTACGAATTTCATGCTTAGCCAGATTGTACAATTGGTCAAAGCCCTCACCCGTGGAGCCTGGAGACCTCCCAGAATTACAATTGATCTCCAGAATACATAGATCAGTATTGGAGGGTGGACTCTTTGGCATTATACCCTGCTGAGGTATCTCCCCTCCCAAACCTCACCTTCCTCAAGCACCACGCCCACATCTCCAGGAATTTCCCAACCTGGAGTTGACAGCCCTAGTCCAGTCTTTAGGCTTGAGTTCAAATTCCATTACAGCAGAGCCTCAAATATTTGAAGCTGGGGAAAGCATCCAATTTAACTAATTCAACACTTGAGTAGGGTTGCGCATATTGATATACCTGAACCAAAAATAAACCTGAAATTAGTGGTTTTGGCAATATTCGGGTTCTGGGTCGACTGAATACCAGAACCTGGGAATATGCCCAAAGCTGAATAGGGGATTCACCTTTGCTCAGATGCACAGCTCTGTGCTTTCTCCCATTTTTCTATCTTTAACAGGTTTTGTTAGGGCCCCAGAAGACAGGGCTCACTCAGTCCCATCCGGAGGGGGATACCCTCCAACTAAAAAGCACCAGCTTCAACAGCTGCTGAACAGGCTTCGTTCTGAAGAAGACTCCTCACCCGCACAGATGAGCAATCTCCTTCACAAGAGCTGCCTTGGTCATGACTGACTGGCTCCGATATCACCCCTCCCCTGAAAACCTGCTCTCAAACTGAAGGTCACCCCGAGTAGAGGCTCCATTTCCCCGCACCGTGACCATCTCTTGAAATCAGATTTTTTGTTTGTATAACTAATGCCAATAAAGGCTTTATATTCGTATAATAAATGTTTTTGTGCCTACTTTTTCTTGCATTTAAGCTGTTTTCCTCAGTTTGGAAGCGAATTTGCATGGACATCATACTATGCGCCCCAGATATGAAGGGAGCCCCGAGACTTTGAGGTGCCAGTCTACCAATCAGTTCTTTCTGCCAGTCCTCGGCAACACTGAACGTCTGAACCTGAAAACCGATGGACAGCTCAGCTCGCAAATGCCTGCAGGATGGGGATGATCCCTTTGCTGGCCCATAAAATTGGATCCCCTGTCCCAAGGTTCACCAAACTTTGGTGTCCATCTAAGGAGAGTACCTTGAAGCTACGCTGCAAATTTGGTGACTCCACCTCCAAAAATGCCCCCACAGGAGCTTTGAAAAAAATCCCCATAGACTATAACGGACCCGAATTTTTTTGGAAACCCAGAAATAAAGCCAAAATACCCCTTTACCAGTATGGGTATTCAGCTTATTCTGGGTTTACTGAAAAAAAGCAAGCCTAATAAACCCAAAATTTACCAAAACATTTGTTGCATGACCCTACGCTTGAACAAGAAAGCAAGAAACACACTCATGTATTTATTGACTTCATGTATACCTTGCCTTTCTCCACAGTGGGGATCCAAAGCAGCTTACATGTTCAGATGACAGAGCCAGTTCCTCTTGAGAAAAAGGCTGCTTTGGAAAGTGGACTGTATGCCATTATACCCCACTGAGGTCCCACCTCTCCTCAAACCCCACCCTCCCCAGGATACACCCCTCAATCTCCAGGAATTTCCCAACCTGGAGTTGGCAGCCCTAGTCAGAGCCGGCAATAGCTGCAGGGGAGACCAGGCTTTCCTGTCCAGTCGCTTGCTGTGGCTGTGCCGCTGCGCCATGCCCCCCCCAAAGGCACCGCCGGACAGTCACACCACTGCTGGCAGAAGGAGACAAGTGGTTCCTCAGTGGAACAGGCTTCCTCGGGAGGTGGTAAGCTCTCCTTCCCTGGAGGTTTTAAAGAAGAGGTTAGATGGCCATCTGTCAGCAATGCTGATTCTGTGACCTTAGGCAGATGATGAGAGGGAGGGCATCTTGGCCATCTTCTGGTCACCAGGTGTGGGGGGGAGGTAGTTGTAAATTTCCTGCATTGTGCAGGGGGTTGGACTAGATGACCCTGGTGGTCCCTTCCAACTCTATGATTCTATGAGAATGAGGTGCCATCTGTTAACCCTCTTTGACCCTGTTCGTGTTTGATATACATTGTTTTCTTTCTAGAATTGCCTTGAATGTTTCTGTTGAGAAAGAAAGCTGGGATATAAATGTGCAAAGTGAGCAAATTACAGTTTATTATTATTTATCTGAAGTCGGACAAGGTGAAAAAGCCGGACTATTTCTTGTCGGAGAGATCAGCTTAACAAAATGGTTCATTTAAATATTTTTTTTTGAAAACTTCAGCAAATGTTTTCTGTCCTCACTGGAGTTTGTACCCACAATGTAAGTGGAAAAGACACCATGACTGATTTTTTTTCCTGATCTCAGTAGCTTCAATTGTCAGAACCTTGCATTCCATCAGGAGAACGCTTGATATTTGACGGGCTGTCATACGAAAGACAAATGTGTCCAATCAAAACCAGCTGAGGAGAGATGACCTTCCCCATCATTCCCCAAAGCTCCGCAAACTAATGAATTAAGGGAAAGGAGATTAAAGATAGCAGCAGATGGGCCCACAGTTGGCTGGGCTGGCTGGGGGAAAGAGAGAGAGACGTTGTCTCTTCAGATGGCCTTGGCAAACTGAGCTCTCCTTTGCCCGTATTGGATGATCTCTTCCAGGATCTTGGTGCAAGTGAGAGCCAAGCTACATGGGATATAGAATTCTATGAAACTTTGCCTCTTTTTTTAAAAAAAAATTATGAACACCAGCCAAAGAAATTTGCAATTACGAGCAAAGGACAGGGAAGGAAGGAGTGCTTAACTCTTTATCTGCCAGGTATTTTCCCCCTCTCAAAATTATCCACTCCAATCTGTGCTTCCCCCCAGCGGTTTGTAGGGTTGCCAGCCCCAGGGTTGTGAAATACCTGGAGATATTGGGGGAAGATCCTAAGGGGGAGGAGCTGTGGCTCAATGGTAGCACATCTGCTTGGCATGCAGAAGGTCCCAGGTTCAATCCCCTCCTCTCCGCAAACCCCACCTTTCCCAGGCTGCACCTCCAAAGTCTCCAGGTCCTTCCCAACCCAGAACTGGAAACCCTATCTGGAGGCTTCCTGGAATTACAACTGATCTCCTGACTACACAGATTAGTTCCCCTGGAGGAAATGACAGTTTTGGAGGGTGGACCGCATGACATCACATACCTACTGACCTCCCTCACCAATAGGGTTGCCAGAGTCCAGATGGTGGCTGGAGATCTTTTGCTATTACAACTGAGAGATCCTGATGACTTGTCAATGCAAAGAAATTTCTTGATTTATGCTACAACAGCTGCAAGACTGCTTTATGCAGCAAAATGGAAATGGACAGATATTCCTGGGAAAAAAGACTGGATTATGAAAATGTTTGAACTGGTGGAAATGGCAAAACTTACAGCTACTTTAAACCAAAAAGACAATGCTCAATTTATGGGGGAATGGGAGGCTTGGATGAAATATTGTGAACACGAATTAAAACTGGGAAAAATGCAAGCATATTTTTCAATCTGATCTAGATGATACTTCTAATATTAAGAGTTATAACCATTTATATTAATAGAGTATGTTATATGAAAGTTAAATGAATTTAAAATGGGTTTAAGAACAATTAAGATCAGAACATATCACGTTGGGATAACAATACTTTATTTAGAAGCGGATAGAGGTGGTGGGGAAGTCTGAGAAATTTCCCTTGCTTTTTCTTTTTTTGTGTAATGTTTATATCCTCTTGATTGTTATGGAAAATTTCTATTATAAAAACCAATAAAATTTATATATAAAAAACAACAACAACAACTGAGAGATCAGGTCATCTGGAGAAAATGGCCACTTTGGAAGATGGACTCAATGGCATTACACCCCTTTGAAGTCCCTGCTCTCCCCAATACCCCTCCCTCCTTAGGCTCCACCCCCAAAATCTCCAGGTATTTGCCAACCTGCAGCTGGCAACTCTACTTGCCAAACTCTGCCTTCCGCAGACATCGCTCCCATCTCCAGGAATTTCCACAGCTGGACTTGGCAAGCCTTTGGTCCCGGGAAGAGATGGGTTAAGTTTCACTTCCTGACACGGTTCTCCTCCTTGATAAAGAAATCCTGGCAGCTAAATCTGAATGAAAGGGAGGGGGGAAATCTCATCCTTAAATATTAAAAAAAATAACAACACATAAGAAACCTTAACTTTAGTTGATGCCTCAGAGGCAGGAGGAGCTAGGTCACCCTATTAGAAACAGATAGGAGTTGGTTCCCTTTGCACATTTTGCTTTTTCCAGGATCATGCGGCTAGGTTTCTTTTGGTAACAAATATTTTATAGGGAAGAACAGAACTGTCTATTTTTGCTGTTCTCATCATACAATGGATGATATCCTTCATGGAATCAGTGGGGATTGTTTCTGATTAGAAACTAAAGCAATTTATTCTCATCTCTTCCATCTAGCGGCAATGCAATCTCCCCCACTGGTGGCCCTGGGGGTCCTGGCAACTCCACCCTCCGCTCAACCCACACTCATTAAGCTAAGATTTTTAATGCTGCTGTTTAAGCATTTCAGTTTGGATGGATGGCATCTGCCCCACCCTCTTTGGGGTGCCTTAAGCCTTGATGTACTCTGTCTGTTGATTTCTCATTTCTGGGTTGCATAAGCAGATTAGGGGATGGGGTGCTGCTCCGCCGGAGGAGCCAGGGCCCGGATGGGATTTTTCCTGATACTAAAGCCTCCCTTACATAACAAGTAAATGAGTTCATCACAGACCTTCTGTTGCAGTGAGAGGGCATTTTGGATCACCATGTGCCCTCTTGCTGTTTAGGGTAAGTTGTTGTCTGTGAGGCTGTGTTGGTAGAACACAGGCTATGGGTGTGTGTGTACACAGGTTGTGTAGGTGAACACAGGCTATGGCCAAAATTCTGGACTGTCGACTTATATGCACCTGGAGTTTCATTCTGCAAACTCAGTTCCCAGGCATGCACTCAGATCAGGACTGCAGCACATGGGGGGAATATGCTTAAGTCCCCCCACACATACACACATTTTACTGACCTGGAAAGAAGGCAGTTAGGGGAGATATGATAGAGGTCTATAAAATTATGCATGGTATGGAGAGAGTGGACAGGGAGAAGCTTCTCTCCCTCTCTCATAATGCTAGAATGAGGGGTCGTCTGTTGAAGATGGAGGGTGAGATTCAAAACAGATAAAAGGAAGTATTTCTTCACACAACACATAGTTAAATTGTGGAACTCCCTGCCATGTTCGTAAAGGATAGGGCTATTCATGGCTACTAGTAAAAATGGATACTAGTCATGATGCATGCATATCCTCTCTAGTATCAGAGGAGCATGCCTATTATTTTGGGTGCGGTGGAACACAGACAGGATGGTGCTGCTGCAGTCGTCTTGTTTGGGGGCTTCCTAGAGGCACCTGGTTGGCCATTGTGTGAACAGACTGCTGGACGTGATGGACCTTGGTCTGATCCAGCAGGGCTTTTCTTATGTTCTTATGTACCCAGTGAGCCACTATTTGCCCCTTTAGAAAAACTCGTGTGTAGCCGTCAGAAAATGTATGTTTCCCCAGTGAAGCAAATAACAGTTCCCTGAGGGCTCTGAGTTCAGAAAAAGAGTGTTGGGGGTGGGAGTGTCATCTCCTTCTCCTTGCATGCCATGGTCCCAATCCAAACAAAGCCTCTGAACCCCTTGGAACTGAGTCCTCAACGTGAAACGCCTGGCACACGCCTGATCCAAAGTCTCTGCGGCAGCCGTGTGTCTGCCACTTTGTTGTATCAGCCATCTGAGAGGGAAGTTTGCCAGAAAGGAGCCCAAACAGATGTGGCAGCCAGAGCCCAGGATCAAATCTCCCCAGTGGATCTTTCCCCCTTGTCTTTTTTGGGAAATGCTATTGCATAGTGCCCCAATCTGGATATTGGCCACAATGGGGGCAAGAAGGATTTACCCTACCCGCCGCACCCCCACATTTTGTTATTAACCTTGGAAAGGAATGAAGGGCAGCCAGCCCCCTCCCCTTTGCCAGAGCAAATGACACTGTGGTGGGAGCAGGCTCTGCTTTTGCTTGGCAAAACCCTGCAGGACTGCAAGGCTGAAGTCCTTCTCCTCCCCTGTCTCCAATCTGAATCACGTGCCATGGCAGTTTTTAGCTTTTTAAAAACACAAGGAAGATGCAACCACAGGTCTTCATGTAGCATTGCCAACCTCTAGGTGGGGACTGGAGATCTCCTGGAATTACAACTATCTCTAGATGTAGGGATGCCAGCCTCCAGGTGGAACCTGAGGATCCCCCGGCATTACAGTTCATCTCCAGACTACATAGATCAGTTCCCCTGGAGCAAATGGGAGCTCTGGAGGGTGAACTCTGTGGCCTCATGCCCCACTGAGGACCCTGTCCTCCCTGGGCTCCATGCCCAAATCTCCAGGAGTTTCCCAACCTGGATCTGGCAACCCTATGGCCCCCATCCCCTGCTGGTGGCCAGGGGGGCCTGGCAACCCTATTAGATGGCACAGTTCATCTGGAGGAAATGCCTGCTTTGGATGGTAAATTCTATGGCACTGTACCCTGCTGAGGTCCCTCCCAGAACCCCACCCTCTTCAGTCTCCCCCTCCAATTCTCCAGGAATTTCCCAACCAGGAGTTGGCAACCCTATCTCCCTTGGGTTACATCCCCCCCCTCAGGTAAGTAAGTGTCACAGTGGATGTGAGATTCAACCAGAGATGACTCTCTCTCTCTCCTCTCTACCCCTCCCCCCCCAGTCCATAAAGCAGCATACATAGCTCTTCCCTACCCTTATTTTTTCTTCAGGAGAACCCTGCAGAGTAGGATAGGCTGAGAGAAGGTGAGTGGGCCAAGGTACCCCGTTCAGCTTTGTGGCTGAGTGGGGATTTGAATACAAGGTACAATCCAAATATCCAAAATTTGTTGAATCGGTATGAAAAGCTTTTTATTTGCAATTTGGTTATATTAATATTGTGACGTTTGTAAGATAATTTGTCATCTATCTGGCTCTTTATTTTTAGAAAATAAATAAATATATGGACTCATAGAACTGTGAACTGTAATGCAGCTCTTTCCATGAAATTTTGTAATTCTCACTGATACCGATCCTTAACGTGATCTAATACAATGCTTCAGATTTTCTTAGGAGCTCATATTTCTTGCTGTTTAAGATCTATCCTTCAACCCAGAGTTAAGTTCATTAACTCAGAGACTCCAAAGTATTTCAAAGTATAATACATGAGTTTCTTATAATGCTTTTTAAAATGTAAATTTTTTTACAAATGACACTTTAGAATTAGGGTCGCCAACCTCCAGGTACTAGCTGGAAATCTCCAGCCGATAGAGATCAGTTCACCTGGCGAAAATGGCCGCTTTGGCCACTGGACTCCATGACATTGAAGTCCCTCCTCTTCCCAACCCCTGCCCTCTTCAGGCTCCACCCTAAAAACCTCCCGCTAGTGGCGAAGAGGGACCTGGCAACCCTATTTAGAATACTGCATGTGCCCCTTCTCCAACTGCATTCCTCCAGCTTTCTGCATTTCTCCAACTTTCTTGTTCCAGGTATTTGAAAGAGCACCAGAAACAGATTCATTTCCATATTTATTTGCACAGAAGTCACAGATTTCCCACTTTAATGCAGATCATGGAAAGATCTTGTCTTGTACTGCCATGGTGATCTGTGAGTTCAATGTTGGGATGAGCCAGAAATACACTCATCTTTGCAAAGGTAGCTAATGATAGTATTTCAAAGGTGGTGGGCATGCATAATTTAAGAATATTTATTTCTAAACTAAGAAGCCTCTACCCTCCCATCTAGACATTGTGCGGGGTCGTCATTTTGGATCATGTGTATGCATTCAAGATTAAATTGCAAAACAACCTTGCAGTTTAAGAGGTCTCTGTGTTGTGACTTTCATTTTTACACCTCATAACAGCTGTAGCAATATTAGGAGCACAGAACAAAGAACTGCTCTTTATTTATTTTCTTGTTTACGGAAAAGGATTTGCAGTTTAGGTCTGCAATTTTTTTGGTGCTTTGGCCCATTTACATCTGAATATGATGCATCTCAGCAATGCTGATTCTGTGACCTTAGGCCAGTCATGTCCAAAGTCCGGCCCGGGGGCCAACTGTGGCCCCTGGGCTGGTTTAATACGGCCCCCCAGCCCGTTTTGCAGAGAGAGAAAAGGGGGCGCGTGGGGGCTGCGCCTGTGCTTTGCATCCCCGACCAAAGGGGCAACACTTGGGCGGAGGGTCACCTTGATTGGCTGTCTCAGCCCCACCCCCTGGAATGAAGGCCAGCGAATCTGAAACCCTAGAGAGGCCACTTCCTTCTTACCCAGAGCCCACGTGTGGGGACACGGCCTTTGTTGTTCTGACACATGGAAAAGCAGCAGCAGCTCCTCCCGAGTGGGTCAAGGGGGATCCTGAGGATGGGTTGGGGGGGACTCGAGGGTGGGAAAGGTGGCGGGGAAAGGGAAATGCAAGGGAGGTCAGAGGCTGGCCCCAATCCAGGAGAGGAAAGACACCCCCCCCACACACACACACACACAAACACCGAAAAGCCTGGGAGTGGGGGGGGGCTGCTCCGTCTGGTTCTCCTTTTTTCCTCCCTCTCTGCAGAAGGCTGGGGTGGGGGGGAGATGCAGCCCCTTCCCTGCATTGCGGAGGCCTCGCGAGGGATCCAGATTTGCAGGGTGGGTGGGAGGGAGGAGGGGAGAGACTGGATGGGTCTTGAGTGGGGGGATTGTGAGTCAAGGAAAGGCAGGGGGGAGAGGGGGCTGGATTTGGGGGCAGGAAGTGTTTGGAATCAGACCTCCCCCAGCAGGTTCTCTCCAAGGCAAGTGGCTGCTTCGAAAGAAGGGATGGGGTGGGGGAAATAAATGACTCCTGGCATGTATCATGTTTGGAAACAAGGTGTGTTCAGACGGGGCCGAGTCTACAGAGGACACCCGTGTTCATTCTGGAGGTCAAAGCCCCGAGCAGAGAGCAAAGAGGTCAGAAGGAAAGAAGAAGAGAAGGGTTGGTTTTTATATGCCCACTTTCTCTACCACTTAAGGGTGGCTTACAATCGCCCTCCCCTTCCCCTCTCCACAACAGATACCCTGTGAGGTAGGTAAGGCTAAGAGAGCTGTGACTAGCCCAAGGTCATCCAGCTGGCTTTGTGTGTAGGAGCGGGAGAAACAAATCCAGCTCACCAGATTAGCCTCCACCGCTCATGTGGAGGAGTGGGGAAATCAGACCCGGTTCTCCAGATCAGACTCCACCTCTCCAAACCACCGCTCTTAACCACTACACCACGCTGGCTCTCATGGGGAGATGTCAGAGTGTTTGAATCTTGGACTCCATGAGAATGAAAACCAGTTTATTTCCTGGCTCAGATGAGGAGAGGACAGAATACCCCCGGCATAGTTGAAGGGAGGGAGTCGACAGTCCCAGAGAGGCACATGAGTGGGGGGGGGGGGAGGAAGAGTTCCTGCTCCCTCCCTACAGAAGGAAGGTTGGAGATTTAGAAGCTGGGGGGCGTCTGGTGAGCTTAAAGGGGTTTTGGGGAAAGGAAGGAATGTAGCCATGGTTTTTGTGGTGCAGTCTGTGGTTATGGGCATAATAAGTATGCCGTTTGTAATAAACTTGGCATAAAATAGTTAATTTGCATTTAATTAATTTAATTAAGAATGTCAAGCAAAATGGTCGGCCCTAACGCATGTTCTCTTCATCAAATCTGGCTCTCTTTGAAAAAAGTTTGGACACCCCTGCCTTAGGCAGATGATGAGAGGGAGGGCATCTTGGCCATCTTCTGGCCACTAGGGGTGTGGAGGGGGGAGGTAGTTGTTAATTTCCTGAATTGTGCAGGGGGTTGGATTTGATGGCCCTGGTGGTCCCTTCCAACTATGATTCTATGATTCCCCCATGCGATTTCCTTTCCTAATTTATTTCATGTATATGATATGCCACCTTTAACCCCAACAAGGACCCAAATCCACTTACATCATTCTCTTCTCCATTTAATCCTCACAACAGCTCTGTGAGGTTGAGAGTGTGTGACTGGCCCCGGGATCACCCAGCAAGCTTCCATGGCAGAACGGGGATTCGAACCTGGGTCTCCCCAATCCTATTCAGACATGATGCCCCTCTGCTCCTTTTTCCTGCTGTGGAGTTCCAGATGTGTGCTGAGCGTCAATACCTTTTGCAGGGCCAGTCCCCCGGCCAAGACACTCAAGGAGCTAATAGAAGTGGCACAAAGAGGAGGGCCGACCAAGCTTGGCTTGACTCTGGCTGGTGGCAGCGTGAGCTTGGGAAGGGATGGATGTCCCTCGCTGGAGGCTGCTAAAAACCTTGAACTGGTCCTGACCTCTTGTGTAAGAACACCAAGCCGAGCACTGTGGGTTCCGCTGCCTGACTCTGCAGAGTTCTGTGGCCACTTCTTCCCCTCGTGCTGCTTATAGCCAGCATTAAACAAAAAGAGGAAGAGGAATGTGCTTTACTTCATCAGCAAAGGGGGAAACAATGGACTCTTTGGTGTGAACTTTTCACCAAGGATGGGTTTGGGATTAATGGTCGCTGGCAGGTGGATCAGCTCAGCATAAAGCAGCGCTTCAGGAAGACATAGAGCTGCAGCATCGGGCAAGAGAGAACTCACAGCGTCGGCTGCCTTTCCTTTGTGTTTCCTTCTCTCCCCTCTGGTGCAGAAGGGCCTGGATTTATTAGTGCTGCTTGAGCATACAGCAGCTGCATCCTCCCCACAGTGATTGCATGCATAGAGCAGGGTCAGGGGACATGGAAAGTCTACTGCTGGCTGCCAGCACACTTGTGCATGTTCTGCTTGTGAAAACTCTGTGAGCAGGATCTGAGTGGTCCAAGAGAGTTGGGCAGAGCCAGTGGGCACAGTCCTGGCTTTTCCCTTGCTTGTGCCCCCTTCTAGAAGATCTGGGCCACTTCCAGAATATCTGTGCAGGGCTTGTACCAGTTCACCTTCTCTTCTGTCTCACACACAGCCACCAGTATCCTGCTTCCACTTTAGTGGCACTCATCTCATCGGCCATTTATGCATGGCTATTTTCTCGCTGTCATCCCGCCGACTACTTCGGGGCTTTGCTTTGATTACGCTTGCATTTTCCGACAATCAGAGGTCGCCTTGCTCTCCCCACACAATTCCAGAAGATGCGGGCAAAACACATGGAAACGTGAGTTTTCATCATTCCAAAGCACTAAATGAATGCTGCCCTGCCTGGATGGCCCAGGCTAGCCCAATGACATCGGATCTTAGAAGCTAAGCAGGGTTGGCCCTGGACAGGACTTGGATGGGAAACCACCAAAGGAAGTCCAGGGTTGCTACACAGAGGCAGGCACATCTCTCTGAACATCTCTTGCCTACAGAAAAACTCCTACAGAGTAACCAGCTCTGACTTGACAGCACTTCCCACCACCAAATAGATGCTAAGAATCGTTCTTTCCTTGTTTTTGGATCACTGAAACCAGAATATATTAACTGGCCAAAAATATCCTGTTCCAGTTCAGTAATAGTCTTTAAAAAGGGGGAGGAGCCCACCTTTGAAGGGGGAAAAAACCCAACCTAATAAATTCATCCAGCTGAAACAAATTAGCCAGCTCTTCTCTCTGGAGCGGGCAAGCTGGCAAAGTTAAATCTCCAATCTGCCCATGCTTGTCTTGTTATTTAATTAAGACAAAGATCAGGATGACAGTCCAATTACCTTGAAATGTGAATTTTGGCTGCAACAGGAGAGGCTCACAACATTGAGGGATGCAGAGGAGTGCCGAGGGGAAGCATTTCATTATCAGGGTTTCTCAGAAAGACCTGCTAAAATCAGGAAAATGACGAAGACCGTGTGTGGTTGTGGGGTGCTAATAGATATGAGAGCCAGCGTGGTGTAGTGGTTAAGGTGTCAAACCAGGACTGGGAAACCCAGGTTCAAATCCCCACTTGCCCCACGGAAGCTTGCTGGATGACCTTGGGCCAGTCACACACTCTCAGCCCTGACCCTGGTTAGTATTCGGATGGGAGACCTGCAAGGATTACCAGGGTCGTGGCAGGCAATGGCAAACTACTTCCCAACATCTCTTGCCTTGAAAACCCCACCAGGGGTTGCCATAAATCAGCTGTGACTTGACATTTATTTACTTCACTTCCGGTTTGTCTATGGTAGAGTTTCCAGTGATTCCTAGAGTTACCCCAGAAATGGCAAAGGGTAGCTCTAGGAATCAGCAGAAGCCATAGAGTTTCAGGCAATTCCTAGAGCTATTTGTTTATTTAATTCATTTTGTACCCTACCTTTCTCCCCAATGGGGACCCAAAACAGCTTACAGTGTTCTCCTCTCCTTCATTTTATCCTCACAACCACCCTATGAGGTAGGTTAGCCTGAGAGAGTATGGCTGGCCCAAGGTCCCCCAGCAAGCTTCCTGGCACAAGTGGGAATTCAAAATGTAATGCCTGTAATCATTATTATTATCTGAATGTATGCTTTTGTGTTCAGTCTGCGTAATTGCTCTTATGGAAATGCTAGGCCTAAAGTATAAGAGCAGGTTTGAAACACTATGTATTCATGTGCACACACACGGATTTGGGAAGGTGGCACCCAGGAGCCATGAGTCAGTAAATCATGCTGTCGGTGTCTGGTACAGCCTTTCACCAAGACCCGGCCCAGAATTACCTACGGCCTAAGGAATGTTCCCTGTCCCAGATCATGTAACCAACTAAGTTACCGCCTCAACCCCCACTGATAGGCCTATGCTAATCCAAAGGTGTCCATTATTGGGTCTTTGTATGTCTATGCTCTGTATTACGTGTATTGTAACACCCCTGACCAGAGGTTATAAATGTTGTTGCAATCCTTTGTTCTGGTGTGAATTTACCTGCTTTGTTTGAGGTAAGCACACCCGACTGCATTTATTTTGGCCTCAATAAACAGATCGTTAATCTTCCAACCTCCGACTGTATTGCTGATCATCCTACTGCTAAGTAATACAGGTGCACTTCAAAACCCAGGTCTCCCAGACATTAGTCTGACATTCTTAACTACTACACCACACTGGCTCTAACCTTTGTCACTTCTGGTTTTTTTACCAATAGTGAGGTGACACCACACCCAGCATTGCTTTAAAAAAAATCCCTGCTGCTGCTCAGAGTGGAGATGGGCAATGGGGGCAGACATTAGGGATCCCGTGCCCTGATCGGGGCCTGGCAGCCCTGCCCTCCACAGATATTGCCCCCAAATCCTCAGGAATTTCCCAGGCTGGAGCTGGCAATCCTATTGGGAATGTGAATAAGTCACCTCCTTGTTAAGGATGTCCTGACCATGTTGCATGACCAGATCCTCCATGTAACTGTTACTGCGAGATCCAAATGAATATTATTCCCTGGTTCTTGTAGGTTATCCGGGCTGTGTGACCGTGGTCTTGGTATTTTATGTCCTGATGTTTCGCCAGCAGCTGTGGCAGGCATCTTCAGAGGAGTCACACTGAAGGACAGTGTCTCTCAGTGTCAAGTGTGTAGGAAGAGTAATATATAGTCAGAAGGGGGTTGGGTTTGAGCTGAGTCATTGTCCTGCAAAGTATGAAAGGTAATGTGCTAATCATTGTCCTGTAAGTATCAAGATAATGTGCTAATGAAAGTGTGGTATGTTAATGTGGAACCATTGTATCCTGAAGTGATCTGTTAACATGTGGAATCCAAAGCTAATCCGCATGGCTATTGTAGACTGTCCTGTTTGGGTCAGTCCATGTTAAGCCACTGCTGATTTCTCAGGTTGGCCAAGTCTGCAGTATCTTTCATGTTCTTTTATCCATGTTTGTATGCTGCATTTTGTGGTCCCGATGCAAACTTGTCCACAACTGCAAGGTATACGATATACTCCTGCAGAGATGAGGGGGTCTCTTTTGCAGATCCAGGGCTAGGCTCCGAAGTCTACGGACACAACTGAGACCACTCAAAGGTAAGTACAACATAACTTTATATTTTCAGAATTTTGATTAAATGATTTTCTTAGTGTGGTATAAATTTTGGCCACAACTCTTAACATTTCAAACATTGTAACAAACAGCTTATGAGACATTGGCGTATTTGCATATGGGCCGAATCTTAACATCAGCCGCCCGCTGCTGGCTGAAGTTACCCGCTCCCAGTGGTCCCACTGGGAGTGCTTGGAACAGCAGTGTTTTGGGGCCCACCTGGGCGTGTGCTGCTTGGTGTTGCCCCTGCTGCTTAGGAAGTGGCCTACTACGCTCCTCAACCCGCCTGATTCTCATGGCCTGCCACTTCCTAGTCCCTTATTGGGACCCAAATTTCGGAATAAGGGGGCTTGCAGGCCGCCTTATCCAAAGAGATTCGGCCCAAATGCCTCCTTCCGCCAAAGAGCAGGTGGATGGGGGGGGAACATAAGCCCCCCCACCAGCCCCGCCACCAGCCTCATAGCTGCAGCCACTCAGACAAACCCCGCCGAACACTGAATAACCATAAATCATTTCCCCACTCCGAGAGATGTACCCCGTCCCTCCTGAAGAGGGCTGCCTGTTTGAAGGAAATGTCCCAGTGAGGAAAAACGTTCCCTCCCAAAGTGATAACTGTCCAACCTATGGCCGCAGAGGCCTTCTTCCTGGCCAAGTCAACTTTTGAGGGATGAAACGCTCCCCTCCAAACTCTCCGTTCCAACATTTCTGACCAAAAAATTAACATTCTGGGGAATAGTTCAGCTAGCCTTCGAAAGTCCGCAGAGGCCGTCTCGGATAAGTTCTTCCCTTTCCGTTGAGTCAGATCGTTCTCGCCCAGATGGACAACCAGCACGTCCGGTGAGCCATGCCACTGGACCTCCAACAGTAACGTAGGGAGAAATGCCACCCAACGCATGCCTCCCTTTCCCTCCAGAATAAGCGGACATCGTGCTCAAGACCCAAATGTCTGCCCTATCCTGACGCAGCTGCGTACTTGCCAGCCCAGCGCACAATACTGTGGCCCACCAGCCAAACCCGCTTTTTGGCCATTGCTGAAACTCAAAAAACAGTATGTTAATACGAACTGGTTTGCGGCCTGATGTAGCCTCAGAAAGCCTCTGAACGCCATCTCCCAATGCCCTGAATTTGGTCATCAGTCAGCCCATATTCAGCCGCCGTGGTTGCAGCCCCTATGCGAAAGGAGTGGGTTGCAAATTCCAGGGGGGGTAAGCCCAACATGTCCAAACCCCGCTGTAGCACCCGCACAAACTGAAAATGTGTCAGATAGGTACCATCCCTGTGTACGAACAGGGGCCCAGCCTGTAGAGGCCGCCGCCTTAAATAGTCCCTCATGGTGGACACCGGGCACGGGACTGGTCCCCATGCCCTGTTAACCCGTACCCGGGCCCCATTCCCCTCCTGATCTGTCTTGGAGTACCATATGGTCACCACCATATGTTCATAATGCACCTCCACATCTTCCTACCTTAGGGCTCTGTTAGACCGGTCCCTTACCAACCCGGGCACAAGTTCGCTAACCCTCAAGGCCCCGTAAAATGCCAATGTGAAAGCTGAGGTGAACAGCAACACTTCATAATTGGACCAGTAGATATGCTCGAGCATCCCCAGCACCCCCGTCAGGTCGGCCTCCTCCAATCCTTAGCCGCCGGGCGCCCTTTTTTCCAACCCTGAATGGCTCTCCTGGCCAAGAAGCTGGAGAATGGATCGGGATGGCCGTGTGCCTTGCTGAAGAAAGACACGGCGGCAGCATGCACTCCTATGGTTCGTGCCGCAAACCCCCTTTCCCACAAACTAGCCATGTATTGCAGAGCTATGCTATCCGGGACTGGCCAGCAATCGCCCCCCCCCCCATGCCGAAGAAAAGGCCAAGAATTTCTTGGCCACAGCAACGTAGGCCCGAAATGTGGTGGGAGCCACTGACATATAAACTCCTTGAATTATAGTTATCTGCCAAGGTCCCACAATTCCACAGGAAACGCTTCTGGTGATGGGTCCGCCTCCGGTGCCAACACCCGGAACCTGTCCTGATGGAGGCGAGATAGGGAGTCCACAATGCTGTTATCAATGCCAGGAACATGTCGGGCCGTAAATACAATGTTGGCAAACATACAGGTTAATACGAATTTCCTTACCAATCGCATGACCCGGCGTGACTTTGACGTCTGGCAATTAATGACCTGGACCATGGCCTGGTTATCACACCAGAACCTGATGCGCTTGTTTTGGAAGTGGTCCTGCCATGTGACCATGGCCACCACGATAGGAAACAGCTCCAAAAAAGTCAGGTCCTGCAACATGCCCGTGTCCGCCCAGTGGGCTGGCCACGCCTGGGCCCACCACTTCCCCTGGAAGTATAGCCCGAACCCCACCCTACCAGAGGCGTCTGAATGGACTTGGAGTTCCTGACCTATAGCAGATGAATCCCGCCACAGTGACACCCCGTTGTAACCTTCCAAAAATTGGAGCCACATCTGCGCATCTTCCTTCATTTCCCTCGTCACCCTGACCATATGGTGAGGTGCCCTGATGCCTGCAGTGGCCCGACTCAAGCGTGAGCAAAAGGCCCGGCTCGGGGCGACGACCTTACAGGCAAAGTTAAGGTGTCCAATCACACTCTGCAGCTCCCTCAGAGTGCATTTCCTTTTGTTTAAGAGGAGGGATAACAAGGCCTGCAAAGCAAGTAATTTTTCATCTGGTAGGCGAGAAGTCCCTTGCATGGAATCAATTTCTATACCCAAGTAAGTCAATACACAGCTTGGGCCCTCAGTTTTTTCTCAAGCTAGTGGAACTCCCTGCTCGTGTGTCACTTCCACAAAGGCCAGTAAAGCCTTCTGGCATGCCTGGGAACTGGACGGACCCACCATGAAGAAGTCATCGAGATAGTGCATTATATGCTGGCACCCGCACCTGCACTTGGCTGCCCATTCCAAAAAGGTACTAAATGCCCCAAAGGCGGCACATGACACTGAGCACCCCATGGGCATCGCCTTGTCGACATACCAAGACCCTTGAAACTTTAAACCTAGCAGACAGAAATCTGCCGGGCAAACTGGCAATAAGCGAAAGGTCGATTGTATGTCACATTTTGCCAGCAGGACGCCAGGCCCACAAGCCTGTACCATAGACACTGCCTTGTCAAAAGACTGGTATTTCACCGAGCATAGCTCCGGAGGGATGCCATCATTCACAGAGTCCCCTCGGGGGTAGGAGAGGTGGTGGATAAGTCGAAACTCGCCCTTCGCCTTTTTTGGCACCACCCCCAAATTGAACAGAGGAGGCGTCTGAAATGGGCCAGCCATCCGGCCTGCCCTGCATTCTTTGACAATCTTGCTAGCAACCACCTCAGGTAATTCCAGAGCGGACTTCAAATTACCTGCCATTCTAGGTGTGAGTGGAGAAAAAAATGGGATCCGAAATCCTCTTTCAAACCCTTCCCAAATGTACCTGGCTGCCCCCTTTTCAGGATATTGTGCTAGCAGAGTGGCTAGTGCCTGGAGTTTAATGGGCGTGCAAGCCAGGGATAGAAGGTCGCCCTTACTGCTTGTTACTGGAGGGGTTCCCTCCAGTCCCCCCCGTCCTTCCTGGCCGCTGTGGGAGCTGGCCGGCCCCCGCGAAAGGACTGTCCGCAACCCCCCTCCCCGCACGCAATTAACCCTGGGGTGTCCCCCAAAGCACAGCTCACAGTTGTGATCAAAGCAGCATTTTGCCCTCTGACACCTCCCAAGGTTGAAATCCCAGCAGACCCTGTGCCCAGGTTCCTTGCGTGCTGTTCCCTCGTGCTGCCTCCGCCTTACTTTGTACATTAGGACCAATGTGTACCAACCAAAGTTTATCATTGATCAAATCCCACCTTGTCCTTTCGTTCTGTGAGGCACGTTTTCTGAATGCCTCATCATATTCGATGGCTGCTGCGTCTCCAGCCAAAGCCCGTGCACGCAGCACATTAGCCATGTGGTTGATCAGATGCCAACCCCTGTCTGGGTACGCAGAAGCCATTACTCCCACAAAAATGGCATCACCCGCCAACCACTTGTCAAAAGACCTGTCTAAGGGTGAGCTCTTTTCCTTATCCTTTTTCTTCTCTTTTGACGCTGAACGGGATTGCCTCCCCTCCTCAACCTCTGGCTTAATCAGGGTAAACAAATCAATATAATAGCCATCCAAAATATCTTCACGCAGGCTCCTTGGCAAATGTATACCTGGGGGGGTCTTCTTCATCTCCAAAGTGGGAAGGCAACACTCCTTTTTGGGGCCCCTTCCCTCTTCCCAAACTGCAGTTGGGTCCTGTTTCTGCCCTTTTAGCAACTTAGCCCGCCTGCGCAAAGCCCAGGAAGGCAGCCCCGGAATGTGTGCCGCCGCCCGCCAATATTCGTCCCCTATTTCCCCAGAATCATTACCAGAAGTTCGCTCACCATCAGAGCTGCTGTCCTTATGGCGCCGCTCTGCACGCCCCAAGTGTCCCTTTTTCCTAGATGCTCCCGCCTTCCGAGTTCTGCGACATGTCTTGTGAGGAAGACTGGTTGAGCTTGATGAAGACAACGATCTTCTCTGCCTGCCACGGCAGCTGGTCCTCTTACGTGCACCAGGCGCTTGTGATCTGTCAGGGTCTGACACTTGTTCAACCCCTGTCCTGCCCGAGCCCAACTCCTCCACTTGTTGTGCGAGTTGACGCACCACCGAAGAAAGCCCGCGCAGGGTATCCATTCCCTGTTCGGGAACCCCACTCGTCCCCTCTCCTGGATCCTCCCTGCCAGCCACCTCTTGTTGCCCCCCTGGGGTCACCGCCGCCCCTTGCCCTGAGGAAGCCCGAGTCACAGGCCTGGCAACGCCACCTGCGCTTTCGTGGCGGCAGGCAGCAAGATGCTCCCAGGACCGGCAAGCGGCCCCCGTTTGGCCCCTGGTGCGAAGAGCAGAGTCCTGCCCCTTGGTGACTGCCTTCTTCCCGGACGGCATGTCCGCGCTGCCTCTTTCTCCCCCCACCAAGAGCTCTCCAACCTGCTGCAGTGCAGCCCGTTCGGCTGCCCCTGACTGTAAGCACCGCAGTCGGCTCAGCAGAATCCCCCAGGGAACGCTCACGCTGCCCCTTAGTTCACGGGGCGTTCAGCCGTTTCTCCGGCGACTCCGTCCCCTGCCGCCGATCAGCTGTTTTTCTCCATGCTCCCCCCTCTACCGGTGGATCAGCGGAGCCCGCCTTCCCTTCGCCTACCACGATGTTTAGGCGAAGCTGTTGTTGCCCCTCTCCGGCTCCCTTTTTATGCCTTGGGGGGGCGAGTGAGCCCTCCCAATTCCCCCCTTTCCGCTCTGCCACAGATCTTCCCCCCGACCAGCCGGAGACAGTCTCCTGGCCAATCGGGTTAAGGGGGCGCCTTCCCAGCGCCCTCACGCTTCTCAGCCACGTGCAGCCCAATCAGCAGGCCTGCACCTGACCGGAGAGGGTGGGAAGCTGAACTTCCGATGCCCCTCCGCTTGCATCTGGCCAGGATGCCGCAATCTCGGCTACAGGTAATTCCTGTAACCTTCTTTTGTCTTTTGCTCATCGTAGCATCTGTTGTATTTTCTTGGTGGGTTTAAACACTGTTTGTAGGTTATGTTTTTTCAAAAGTTTCTCCATCCTATCCGTGACTCCTACACAGTAACCTACACAGGGTCTTATTCCAAGACACTGAAATACTGGACAATTCTACCAACTATTTTGTCAGATTGCACAGAGAAGCCATTGAAATTCATAAACATCAGAACAACTTTAACAGAAAAGAACAGAGTTTAAGAATGAACAAGGCTTGGCTTCCTGTCCTGAAAAACTCCAGACTAACAAAGACTACAGTCTACAATAGCCATGCGGATTAGCTTTGGATTCCACATGTTAACAGATCACTTCAGGATACAATGGTTCCACATTAACATACCACACTTTCATTAGCACATTATCTTGATACTTACAGGACAATGATTAGCACATTACTTTTAATACTTTGCAGGACAATGACTCAGCTCAAACCCAATCCCCTTCTGACTATATATTACTCTTCCTACACACTTGACACTGAGAGACACTGTCCTTCAGTGTTACTCCTCTGAAGATGCCTGCCACAGCTGCTGGAGAAACGTCAGGAAATAAAATACCAAGACCACGGTCACACAGCCCGGATAACCTATAAGAACCGATGAAGTCTGACCATGAAAGCCTTCGACAATATTATTCCCCTCCAAAAAAACTGCCCAATCACTGTCCCTGCTTGACAGTCCTCTTGTGATTTAATTTTGTGCTGATTCTCCTGTCTTAAAAATGTGATGTTTCAATAGGAAGTAACAGGGGCAGCCGATTCCCTCCAAGAGTCAAACTCTCCCTCTTGCCTCTGGCAGCCCATTGCACAGAGCGACTGGACTGCAGCTAGTGAAGGGAGCGCTTTTCATCTCCCTTTGAACAGGTTCTCTGCCTTTCACACAGACTAACTATCCTGGGGTTATAGTCGATTACATATTTGATAAGAGAAGTATCCTAAGGTACTAACTATGATGGGACAACTGGGGGGGAAAGAATGCAGAGGTGAATGTGGAATATCTATCTCTAGATATACAGATATATATTTGTATTGAAGACTGTTGGAAGCTTCATAGCCTGAGCCGGAATCCCAGTCGCCTGATCCTAGGTGCATGGGAGCGGGCTGCATGTTGGACTCAGAGAAATGCATTCTGCACACGCTCAGATGTTATCTTCACATATTTATTCATTCATAACCTGCCTTTCTCCTCCTCCAAAGTGGCTTCCATTGTTCTCCTCTCCTCCATTTTATCCCCATAGCAACAACCCTGATAGGTAAGGTTAGGCTGAGAAGATATGATTGGCCCCATCACCCAGCAAGCTTCCATGGTAGGGCAGGGATTCGAACCTGGGTCTCCCAGATCTTAGCCTGACCCTCTGACCGCTACTCTGTTCTGGTTGTCACATTGTAAGGCCGAGCCCTAGCACTAAGCACAGGAACCTTTTAACCAGGGGAAAACATGAAAGGTTGACATGGCAGGGCACCGATCAAGGCTCATGGTGGTCCAGCAGAGGGCTCAAGGTGGACTCCTGGCACTTGGCCTGTCCACTCTCACCAGGAAATGGGAGATTTCCCAGAGACCCCCAAGACATCACAGGGCCCCTGGAGCAATCTCTCATTTCCTGATGCAAAAGTGGGACTGCCAACCTCCTGGGTGGCAGCTGAAGATCTCCCCCTATTACATTGATCTCCAGATGACCAAGATCAGTTCCCCTGGAGAAAATGGCTGATTTGGAGGGTGGACTCAAATCTCCATGTATTTCCCAATCCAGAACTGGCAGTCCAATGCATACAAGAGGTACCTGACTGAGGGGGTATAGCATGACTTTTGTCCTCCCTGAAGCCCTCCCCCCTTGCCAGCCAGCATTGGCAGGGCTAACAGGACTCTCTCTTCCAGGCGTACTATCTTTGTTCTGGATTGGTCAGCAGAGTCCTTGGTTAATGCAACCAGTAAAGGATTCCATTTCATATGCTAGCATGGCACCTGGAACTCCCTTTTTCTCAAGCACAATCCTTTGACACAAAGCCTCCTTCTCCATCCCTGTATCACAAATGAGTAAGCTTATGAGTAAGCCGACCTGCCCTTTGACAGGACTGTTGTGCCTTTCTTTGCTAGGTTGCTGTAGAGCTGCTTCTCATGATTATCAGGGCTCTATTCTCAGATGTTTGGTTCCCTCCTCCAATTGTGTACTCGGCACTCAAGAATGTTGCTACAGCAATAGGGCTGATTTTGAACTGTAGTTACCTAAGAGTTTTGTCAATACAGATGGGAATGCTCAGAGACGTGTAATGCACAGAGAGCAGATACTGCTACGGACTATTCATGCAAGCCATCCAACATTGCGTATGCCTTTCTACCCAAGGATGTGCAGGTTGCCAGTCCATATGCTGTATAAATAAATGCGCTTCTGGCAGTAAAAAGCAGATCTTTGCACAGGCATTTTTTGGAGAAAAGTGCAGAAGCCAAGCAAAGACCAAATGGGAGTTCTTGCCTCTGGACTTGGAAAGACAGGCTGGCAGGATTGCAAATCCTTGACTAATGAGATTCAAGATCTGAACTGAATTTTATTTAAAAGCTGGACCAAGATAATCCAAAGTCTCCATGTCAGAGTCTGGCCGCGCTTCTTGTCATTAGGGGACTGGTAGATGGCATTGCCAGGTCTTCTGCTATAGAGATAAGGTGGCTGACTCTGGTTTGGGAAATTACTGGAGATTTTGGGGTGGTTCCTGGACAGGGTAGAGTTCAGGGAGGGGAAGGATTTGGTAGGAATGTGATGCCATAGAGCAGGGTTCCCAACGGGGTACCTGTGGGCATCAGGGCACCCACCAACACTTTCCAGGCCCCACCTGGAAATAGGCAGTCCTACAGTAAGTTTCTCCAGTGGGACAAATAGCAGTTCCCTGGGAACATTTCAGGTCAGGAAAATAGCCTCCGGATTGATCCCTCTCTCCCTATGTGTGTGTCTTCCTGTTCTGAATCGGGTGCCCGTGTACCTGGGAATTAATCTCCTAGCATGGAAATCCTAGCTTATGTCTGGTCTGCAGGACCAGGGCAGATACTGGCAGAGAATGGAGAGAAATAAGGTCAAGGTGACATTCAGAGAGGTTCTCAGAGTCCCTGTCTCTGTGCCCATCAAGGAAACAGCACAGTGAGTGCAAGACTGGGGACTGCTGCCTACTCAGGAGACTCCCAATGTATGCAGAAAAACAAGGCTTTGTAAATCAACCTGAAGAAAAGACCCCTCACCAACACTCCCCCAGCCTGATGGGGCTATATAAGCTACTAGAATAGGGTTGCCAACTCCCACTTGGGAAATGCCTTGAGATTTGGGGGTGGAGCCTGGGGAAGGTAGGGCTTGGAGAGGGGAGGGACCTCAGTAAGGAATAATGTCATATAGTCCACCCTCTAAAGCAGTCATTTTCTCTAGGGGAACTGATCTCTGTTGTCTGGAGATCAGTTGTAATCCTGGGAGATCTCCAGCCCCCCTCCCACCTGGAGATTGGCAACCCTTTCCTGGAAGCATGAAATGTGAGCAGTTGAAGAGAGCCAGCATGGTGTAGTGGTTAAGAGTGGTGGTTTGGAGCGGTGGGTTCTGATCTGGAGAACCGGGTTTGATTTCCCACTCCTCCACATGAGCAGCGGAGGCTAATCTGGTGAACTGGATTTGTTTCTCCGCTCCTACACATGAAGCCAGCTGGGTGACCATGGGCAAGCCACAGTCTCTCAGCTCCACCCACCTCACAGGGTATCTGTTGTGGGGAGGGGAAGGGAAGGTGATTGTAAGCCAGTTTGAGTTTCCCTTAAGTGGCAGAGAAAGTCGGCATGTAAAAACCAACTCTTCTTCTTCATCATCAGTCAAAGTGAAGGGGGGAATGTCATTTTCTAACCCCTCAGAACTTATAGAACACCCAGAGAGGGAAATATTGGAGGTGGAGTAGGGTTGCCAACCTCCAGGAGGGGCCTGGAGATCTCCCAGAATTACTACTGGTCTCCTACCTACAGTGATCGGTTTCTCTGGAGCAAATGACCACTTTGGAGGGTGGACTCTATGGCATTATACTTTGCTGGGGTCCCCCTCCCTAACCCCATCTTTCCTAAGCTTCACCTCCAAATCTCCAGGAATTTTCCAACATGGAGCAGGCAACTCTAAGGTAGAGGCTTCTAAACAGTTCCCCTTTTCTGTGATTTCTTGTAGGCCCCAAACTTGTGTTTTACTGATCTACCATATTCTACTTTTTTGTAGGTAGTCCTCAAAGCATTAATGCAACTGGCAAAGTTCTGTTAGTATGAATAATTATTCCAACCTTTCTTTTTCTTCGAATAACCAAACAGATGCCAGCAAGTAAGAAAAAATTACAATCATTGGCTTCTGGATGTGCCAACTCTTCTACAAGTGTGTGTGTGGGGGGGGCAGTAACATGAAGTTCAGAGATCCAAAAGTGTAGCTACTTTACAGCACGGGGCTAAGTGGAGTACACCCTGCTAAATCCATTGAAGTCAATGGGCTTGTAATGGTAGTAAGACTCTTCTTAGGATTGCCTTGTTAGTCTATTAAAGTGAAACAACATAGATCCTTGTGGTACCTTAAAGCTGTCTTGTGTCATGAACTTTCCTGGACTAGGGGCACCTGGTGGCAGGAGACACTGTTTTTTTGGTCCAGACACACCCTACCATAACTGACACATTCCATCAACTGTAGCTCAAATGTCATATTTTATGTATTTAATCACTTTATTTATGTCCCCCCTTTCTCCCCAATGGGGACCCAAAGTGGCCTACATTGTTACCTGGTCCTCTATGGGGCTTAACACATGGCCAATTTGTCTCGCTTTTGTGCCTTAATAGTAGCGAATCTCCGTGGTCCACACGCACGACCGTCCAAGGGCTGCGCATCGGACCCACCTTAGTCGCGAATTAAGGCAAAAAAACCCGGGTTAATCAATCCCTGGTTTATAGCGATCTTTTCGGTGCTAATCCGCTACTTTTTTTTTATTCCGCTACATTACCGGAACGCCGACGTGTGTGTAATTACTCGGCTAGCTCGCTACTAATGCCCCTTACCGGTCTCCTCCGTCCCGCCCCCTTCCCTGCGTGAGCAATTGCCGCTTCCCGTCCCCCGTCCCGCCCCCTTTCCTGTGCGAGCAATTGCTGCTTCCGGTCTCCCGTCCCGCCTTTTTTTAATTGACAGGTTGAGACGATGGTATACCGGAACGCTGGTGTTCCAAGAAAAAAAAAGGGGGGAGAATCGCCCTTTGATTGGATAACTCCTCAGCCAATCCTTGGGCGATGTCACTCCCCTGCTATCCCGCATTGTGAACTATCCCACATTATATGGTTGGTTCAAACGCACGGGGAGCCTCCAGCAGCTACTTGTTTCAGACTTAATGTGGGATAGGCTGGCGTCATGCGTTTGTTTATCCAGACTTAAATATTGTGGGATTAAATATTGTGGGATTATTGTGAGATAACAGAGGAGCGAACCAGGAACATTCTGCCCATGCGTTAATGCCCTATGTTATTCACACAACAACACTGTGAGGTCGTGTGACACAGTTGTGCCCTCATTCCACCTGTGGGTTAACTTGAGTATTAGAAGGCCCAGTCAAGCTGAGCAATTGCATCTCACTTGGGAATCAGAGGTCTCTCCCAAGGTCAGGCAATATGAACATGTTAATTTGGAGTCATTTGTGAAAACCAGGTTTGGCTGTGGTAAAAAGAGAGGGTGGGGGAAAGTAGGTGTGAGTGTTTTCTGGAAAATTCCTAAGGGGGATGGATCTCCTCGGTTGAAGTGTATCATCTGATGCTGTAGGCCAAACCGTACAACTGGGTAGGGGAGGTTAAGGTGGTCTTTTGCTCTCCTCCCGTTTTCTCTCTGCTGGCCTACCTGAGCCTTAAACTGTGGCATAATTTGGATTATTCTTCTGCTCACTATTATCAGATTGTTCACAGAAGATTTACTATCTGCACTGCAGGTATTTTATGTGCTATGTAGTGAGATAGTTTTGTTACTTTTATCACTCTTGGATCTGACAGAGAATGTACTGGATTGCAACTATTTTGTCATCTTTAACTTTTAGAAATAATATGTCTTTATATTATATCTGGTCTGGTTACTGTGTGAGCAGGAATTGTCTTGGAACTCACGGTAAAGTGGTCTGGTGGCTTTCCCAGGTTTTGGGGAGGTTGCTCTGGGTTCCAGGTGTTGTGGCCAAGAACAACATCCCTGCAGGGTGGTGTCAGTCGTGACTAGTAGGTTAGGCTGAGCGTGTGTGACTGGCCCAAGGCCACCCAGTAAGTTTCCATGGCAGAGTAGGGATTCGAACCTGGGTTACCCATTATGCCATGCTGGCCCAGAGGCAAATAACAGATTGAAAACCAATAGTTTTACTTTGTAAATCAGACCCCACTGGAACATGATGCAAAGCTGCATGAAGCACACTCCTAAACAGGTGGTAAGATGCAATACATTTCATAGCCATGGGGTGGGGACAGCCACAGAAAAGGCCCTGTTCCTTATTGATGTAGTACAAAACCAGGTTTGACTGAATTAATATAACAGACATGCCCCCCCCCCCGGTCACAAGTGGGGATTGGAGGTAGGGTTGCCACCTGCAGTTTGGGAAAACTCCTGGAGATTTGGGGTGGAGCCTTTGGAGGACAGGGACCTCATAAAGTCCACCCTCCAAAGCATCCATTTTCTCCAAGGAAACTTATCTCTGTAGTCTGGAGATGAGCTGTAATTCCAGGGGATCACCAGGTCCCACCTGGAAGCTGGCATCTTTAGCGGGGGCTCCGAAATATGTGTGTCCCACGACTGAATGGGCTGTGAAGATTACACCAGCGCTTTGCATTCAGTGTGGAAACAAATGGGCAGCCATTGCAAAGGCTTGCAATATTTTCAGTAAGTGAAACTAGCCATGGAGGGTCATGGTTATTGGCTTGAAATTTACTCAACTTTAACCTTAAAAAAAAAAAACCTCAAAAAAACTTTATTTCCTTCTGAACTATTAAAATCTTTGGGCATTCAATGAACTTCTATCACCTTAAATTTTAGTAATAGCTAAGACGAAAATTATTTTGGGTCTGATCTGTAGACTTGGCAACGGAAATGAAGGGCTGAAGACTCTCCAGGGCCCCGGCCACATCTTTCTCCTGCATTCTCTGTGGAGCAGGAACTAGTATTGATCGCCACTTATTATAACATTCATACATCAAGCCAGACTGTACATACAGAATACAGTGGAAACTGTGTCTATATATTTAGGATGAAAGGTGCCGTGCAAAAGGCAGCGGTACCCTGGGGAGAGTTGAATATGCCCACTGAGAAGATAATTGACAGCGTGGCGTCGGTCTGAAGCAGACAGGATGCACCCATGGCCTTGGGGAAAGAGCTCTAAAAAGGCTTTTTGTAAACTTATTTTGGGAAAAAACTTCCCCAAGCTTTACATATAACCTTCCTCCTAGGAATTGCACGGGTGAACAGAACTGCTTCATTTCACTTGGGAAGCCATTTGTGATAACAGCAGCCATTATTCTATTTCCATCGTCCTTCTCAGTCCTATTTGCATGCCTAGCAACCAAAAACATCTCAAGCAACGGAAAAGGGCAAAGGCAGCTGTTCGACTCTTCCTCTTGTGGTGAAGAGGCCAGGGTACAGCCATCTTGGGTTAAAGGTTAAATTAGCTCAACCTCAGCTCTTTCTGTCTTTGCTCCTTGCTTGCGGGGAAAATATGTGCTGGCTGGCACACTTATCTAAAATTTAGCAAATTTGAGAAAAACACACAATGTGCTAGGACTGAGTTGGCTGAGGGGGGCAATAACACACAGTACATGGAAGAAGTTACGATATACAACTGCTTATTGTTAGACCAAAATCATCTGGACAACGCGTGATCACTGGCCAAATATGGACATAAGGATGTGTGTGTATGCTTACAATAAAATAGCCAAATAAGGCTAAAAGAAGGTGGACTTAGTAAAACATGTGATCCTTTTGTGAAAGTTGTAAAAAAGACCTGAGAGAGTGGGTATCCATTGGAATTTGGGTGTTTAATCCCTGGCTTCTCCTTTATTCAAATAATGCAATAAAGCTTTTCTCTATTTCTGGAGTCTAACTGGTTGTGTAAACTGGGAGTGATACACACGCCAGGCCAAGAGCCTAGCCTGTTTGGACTACACTCTTTTGTTGGCCATTTGTCTTCTCCCTCGAGTTGGGTGGTATCTCTCCAGAACCCACACTGGCAAAAGCAGCAAGAACACTGCACATAGAAACCAGGCTGCCCACACCTATCTTTCCTCAGGAAGCAATGACAACTCACAACAGTGTAAAGCTTTCTCTTTCCAACCAGCTTGCTGTAGCCTTGATGTATGCTCACGAAGGGCACTCTGCCTTCCATGGCGGGTGGGTCATTAGTGTCCTCTGCCTGCCAGGCCAGAGCTTCCATTCTTCTTTGGAATGAGCCATTACTTACTTGGTGCCCTTGTAGATTGCATTTCTGGACAGCACCGACATTGCCTGACTGGCATTTTGGGTGAAAGTCTGCAGAGACGACCTGGGGCAGCACGCTCATCCCTGTTCTCCACATCAGCCTTCATCTTCTTTCATGACTCCCAGGGCTGTTCATCTTCACACATTTGGGAAAGGCGCCACCACCTCTCTCTCGCTTCCAGAGGGGATATAACTTGCTAGCAAAAGGCCTTTGCAGCTCTGAAGTCATTCATCACTCGCATTACCCTTGTCAGGGCCAGTTCAAGGTGTTTTGCGGTGGCAAGCAAGGTACGCCTGCTTCTTTCCAGGGTTGTCAGCCTCCAGGTAGGGCCTGGAGATATCCTGGACTGCTAACTGATCTCCACACTACCAAGATCAGTTCCCCGGGAGCAAATGGCAGCTTCACTCACTGGGTCCAACCAGAATGAATCATAAGCATTTAAAATGAATGCCTTAAATTATTCCCTCCCCCAGCCTCTGTCCTTCCTCTTAAAGGGCTGCTTTAGGGGTTAAATGCCATAATCTAATTGTGTTACACATTTAATCCTAAAAATCTTTAAGTGTAAAGATCACCCAATTCAAATTTTATTCATGCTTCCTTACACTTTTGATTGACACTAAAAATTCCAGAAAGTTTGGGTACAGAGCCTGGGGAGAGCGGAGTTGGGGCAGGGAAAGAAACTCAACAGGGTAATGATTAGGGTTGCCATACGCCTGGTTCTGGTGGGCAATTGCTCGCCTATTAACCAAGCTGCACACAGAAGCACTCCTGCTTCTCCTCTGGTGGAGATCCAGTGTGCCCGTGGCCACGACGACCTCCCTTCCAGGGTTAACTCAAGAGGCACAGCATCACGTGGGAAGCTCTTGCACTCCATCCTGCATGATGCCACACTTCCAGATTTACCCTGGAAGTGACGTTGTTGCATCTGCGCGGCCACGCACGTGGGATCACCGCCTCCACCACCGCCTCCCCATTAAAAGCTCCCACTGATGCCAAGGGGAGACCTGGTAACCCTAGATGTGATGCTACCAAGTTTGCCCTCTGAAGCAACCATTTTCTTCCAAAGAGCTGATCTCTTCAGTCTGGAGATCAGTTGTCATTCCAGGAGAATTCCAGGCCCCACCTAGTAGTTGGCAACCCTATGTGTAGGACAGAGGCGGAGTAAAAGTTCAAAACAACTAAAGGCTCACGTTGCTTCTGGACCTGTACCTGATAGTCCCATTGGCCTCAGCTTTGTAAGCCTATCACGCTGTCTTGAGCTTACAGAGATAAAGGGGGATGCGAATATTCAAGAACAATTAAATACACTAAACATGTGAACCTGGCAGTTCTGTTTTGCATGAAGGAGCATTCAGTCTGGCAAGCCCCCAGCTGCAGTCTGAAGAGGTGCAACCAAAACACCGTTTGGGGATCTTTTTCATAAACCTTCTTGGACTGTGCGTTTGGCAGTGCAAGATCTGTCCTTGCGGGCAGCTCAAGGCTGCCAGCCTCCAGGCGGGACCCGGGGATCCCCTGGAATTACAGCTCATCTCCAGACTACAGAGATCAGTTCCCCTGGAGAAAATGGATGCTTTGGAGGGTGGACTGGAGGGTATTGTACCCCACTGAGGCCCCTGTCCTCCCCAGGTGACAGAGACCAGTTCCCCTGGAGAAAATGGCTGCAGTGGAAGGTGGACTCTATGGCATTATACCCCACTGAAGTCCCTCCCCTCCCTAAACCCCACTCTCCCCAGGCTCCACCCGCAAAATCTCCAGGTATTTCCAAATCTGGAGCTGGCAACCCTACCATTAGATAAAAACTGCTTTTCAGGAGAGAACCAGTGTGGCATAGACTCTGATGTTTCAAACTAGAACTGGGAACACCCTGGTTTGCACCTGCCCTTGGCCATAATTCTTGTGCTGTGGTCCTTGCGTGAGTCCTGCCCTTATTCGCATTGCTGGTGGACAAAAGGGGCCATGTACAATGGTGTGCTGATGGGGTTAGGAATGTGACGTGTCAATGTGGCCTTGTAGGTGTGGCCAAGGACTCTGGTGCCTCCTCCTTGGAAGGCAATCTGAGGAAGAGGGAAGAGATGCTTCTTCAGGGGCTGGCAATGATGAGGAACCTGTGCCTTGGGGTTCCTCCTGGTTCCCTGCAAGGGTCCTGCTAGGGATGGATACTTCTTCCTTCCCTATTTCCAGAACCCTAGCTTTCTCTGTCTCAGAGTCTTCAGTTTTCACACCCACATCCACACCCAGTGGAGCAAAAACAGACTCTTGGTCTATAACACCCTGTATACCTACAGTTTTCAAACTGGCTTCCTAGTAACTCTGGGTTCTATGGAAGTTTATCTCAATGAGAACATCAGTAAAACAGACAGGGGACCAAAGAAGATTGGTTTTTCTGCAATAAGAAGCCAAAAGGTGATGTTTGGCATGTTCTTGGGAAAACTGTCAGTTCATACTACATGAGATCCAGCCCTGACTTCCATGGAAAATGATCCGGAGTCTTCTGCACTGTAAATAGGTTCTGTGGACTGCTTGTTAGAGAAGGTGGCCCAGGCTAGCCCAATCTCACCAGATCTCAAAAGCTAAGCAGGATTGGCCCTAGTTAGTATTTGGATGGGAGACTTCCAAGGAAGTCCAGGGCTGCTGCACAGAGGCAGGCAATGGCCAAACCACCTCTGAAGGTCTCTTGCCTTGAAAACCCTACTGGGTTGCCATAAGTTGGCTGCGATTTGACAGCTTTTTACACACACATGAACAGATATTATTTTTCCCATTAATCGGATGACAGCCCAAATTTATTATTTTTATTTGATTCAATTAGAATCTTGCAAAAAAGGTTTAAATGGATACAAAGTGATTCAATTAACAAGATTAAATATAGACACTACACTGATTAATGGCTGTAACGAGAAAAACAGATGTAGGTTGAAACGTTTTTTGTAATGTGTGTTCCATAATGTAATGTACAAGTTCCATTTTTCAGTTTAAAGGATAATGACACTTCTCTTATAATGCTAATTTGCACATTAGTGTGATAGACCACATTCTCCTCAGCTATTCGGGAACAGAAGTGGGTTGAACTTTTGCCCATAACTGTAAGCAAATTCATGACAAGTCAGTTATTCACTACAAAATATATGGAACATTGAGAGAATATTCAGCAAACGTCTGAGAATTCAGAGAATATCAGAAACTCTTGGATTTCAACTTGTTAGGCAAAACTGGATGTTTTAAATCCAAGTAGCAAAGGAGAACACTCAGCAAACTCGGAATATTTGTGGGTATACCTATGCACCAAAGTCCTCTTTCAAACAATTATTAAGGGTGCTGGAGCATTATCATGTTGTACCTTATGTGGGGAAGAGATTTTCATGTATGCCCACCAAGAGGTACAACAATCCATGCGCTTAATATCTGCAATGCTCTCCCAGTAAATAAGCATGATGTGTTGTTGGTTCAAATTGCCTTCAGTATGGTGCAGATGAATGTGCACAATTCATAAGCTCAGCTTGAAATGCACATGGTTGTCCCCAAATAGAAGTGGCATTTCCTATTTCTATAAAGTGACAGCTAGTTATAAGGGGGGGGGGGGAAATGCTGCAGCATATTCAGTATATTTTGATACAAGATCCGCTCGAAAAGTATTAATAAGAACAGTAAAAACTGCCACATACAATATCAAGGCCAACAAAAGGATTTATATGCACCATTATAATCCATCATTCCAAAATTCACAATAAAGGGGGTTAGTTATTTGAAGACTTAACTATCTGACTTTGTAATACGCATGCCATTATACAAAATTTTGTTATTTTACAAGTTATTTCTTTAGAGAGGTCTGAAAGGAGGAGGGAAGTGTAGAATTGCTCTGATCTTCCTGGGGGGGGATTTATTAAAATTGGCTGGCAGCAGATACAAGACCGTAAGAGGTGCCCTGCTAGATCAAAGACTAGTGATCTATATTGTGCTGGTCAATCCCAAATCTACTAATGACCAACTTCACAGGATACCACTGAGTTGTAATAATATGCATAATTTCATAATTATACATGCATATTTTCATAGTAATGCCATAGTATTCCCCATTACTATGTATACGGGAGTGAAAGTTGGACAATGAAGAAAGCTGACAGGAAGAAAGTTGATTCATTTGAAATGTGGTGTTGGAGGAGAGTGTTAACGGATACCGTGGACTGCTCATTGCTGTGAAAAAGGAAATGATACAGCTACTGCTGAAAAGAGTCACTAACAGGCTGAACAGAAAAGTGGCTCTGAAAACGCCGCAGATAAAAACGGAAATGCATCTTGGATAATTTGACACAGAGGAAGCCGTGGATTCTAGCAGTGCCCTGGGAAATGGTCTCTATAACTAAGCAGATTTCTGAAAAATAGCCCTGCATTAAAAGAGTGTGCTTCTCCTTCCTGTAGCAAAAGAAAGAAAGTGCCTAAGAATCTTGAATCTTACTTTGTATGGGGGTGAAAGTTGGACAATGAAGAAAACTTACAGGAAGAAATTTGATTCATTTGAAATGTGGTGTTTGAGGAGAATTTTACGGATACTGTGGACCACCAAAAAGACAAATCAGCGGTTCCCAATGTAGTGCCCATAAGCACCATGGCACCTGCCGATACCTTTTCTGGCGCCCACCAAAAAAGTGGTTTTAGGAACTGGGTGTGGCAAGAAAGGGCTTTTGCCCAGCGAGGCTTCTGATTAGCTGCACAGAGTTTTTCAAACGTTGCTTTGGCAGCAGCTGCCACCACTACACAAGGATCCGCACTGTGTTACTGAAGTTAAGCTGTGGCAATCATTTTGTGGCTGGCTCCTCCTCCTGTGACAACCATTTTTTGGCAGCCGTTCTGTTGCTGCACCCACCATGCCATGGCAGAATTCCAAATGTGCCCACAGGCTCAAAAAGGTTGGAGGCACCTGTTCTAGATCAAATCAAGCCTGAACTCTCCCTAGATGCTAAAATGACTAAACTTTGGTCACGTTATGAGAAGACAAGAGTTAGAGGCTGTTAATGATAGGATGTTTTGGAGGTCAGCAATTCATAGGGTCATCATAAGTCAGAAGCAGCTTGACAGCACTTAACACGTACACACGCACAATTTCATAAACCATTATCATGTCCCCCCCTTTAGTTGTCTTCTCTGTCAAACATAAAACCCAGGGGCCAGATCCAGCCCTTGACATCACTTATCCAGCCCGCAAGCAAGCCGAGGCAGCCATTCTCCCTACTCTTGATCTGGGCTGGCAATGACCCAGCCCAACCAAGTGACATTTATGCCATATCCAGCCCTCGTAACAATTGAGTTCGACACCCCTGCTCTAAACTGAAAAGCTCACAGGAAAGGTGGTCATGTTGGATATAGTGTTCTAGGCATGAGAAAACATCACAAAAATTTTTAGCTAAGCATGCCAATGTGAACATACCAAGCATCCTTATACTAACATTCAGCCACCTAGCTCAGAATTGTCTACTTTGACTTCCAGAAGTTCTGTGGGGCAGGGGAGTACTCAGGTGGAGAAAGGTCTTTCTGAATACCTGATACTCAGTCCTTTACCTGGAGATGCCAGATATTGGGCTTGGGAGTTTCTGCATATAAAGCATCTACTGCACCACTGATCCACAGCCATGGACTGTCTCTCCACCATCCCTGAAAATCAGGCACGGGGTTCCAGCTACCCATATTAGAGGAGCTGTAGGTCCAGAATGTGGAGCTGTGAGCAATGCTAACCAAGAGACTCAAATAACCATCCACACAAATATTCACCACTGCCTACTGAATGTTGCTATTTTTGTGCCTATTAAGGCTATGTAATCTTCATAGTAGGGTTGCCAGGTCCCCCCTGGCAACCGGCAGGAGATTTTTGGGGCAGAGCCTGAAGAGGGCGGGGTTTGGGGAGGAGAGAGACTTCAATGCCATAGAATCCAATTTCCAAAGCGGCCATTTTCTCCAGCCGAACTGATCTCTATTGGCTGGAGATCAGTTGTAATAGCAGGAGATCTTCTGCTATTACCTGGAGGTTGGCAACCCTACTTCATAGTCCTTCGGAGAAGATAGAGGGGTACTGGTGGCATGAGGAGAGGACAACCAAAATGATCAAGGGCTTGGAGGAGCTTTTTAAAAAAGAGGACTTAGAGGGGCCATGCTAGTTATTTATAAAATTATGAATGGGAGAGAATTCTCCCCCACCCCTCTGATGGCACTAGAAATCAAGGTCATCCAGTCAACTTGGTGGGCAGCAGACTGAGGACAGACAAAAGGAAGCACTTTGTCATGCAATTTATAATTTACATATGGAACTTCTGTCAAAGAATACAGTGATCTATGCTAGCTTGATGCTATCAAGTCTCAGCTGACTTATGGGGACCCCATAAAGCAAGAGAGGACAGAGGTAGTTTGCCATTGCCTGCCTCTTGAGTAGAAATCCTGGACTTCGTTGGTGGTCTCCCATTCAAGAGCTAATAAGGGCCAATCTGGCTTAGCTGCCAAGATCTGATGACCCGGGCCATCCAGGTCAGGGCACTTGCTTGCTTAGGCCTTTTATGCAGGTACGTTTCCTCATGGTCACCCCCACCAACAGCTTTGGGGCTTCCTTTTGATTCTGCATGCCTTTTCCGCCCATCAGAGGCCGCCTTGCTCTCCCAGTGCATTTAGCCCGCATTTTTCAGATTCTGGCTGAAACAGCATCTGGAAAACACGGGCAAAACACGCAGGGAGAGCGAGGTGACCTCTGATGGGTGAAAAGGCATGCATAATCAAAAGGAAGACCCGAAGCAGTTGGCGGGGGTGACCGCGGGGCAACGTCCCTGCATAAAAGGCCTCAGATGGTTGTTAAAGGGGATTAGATACAAATTCAGAAGACATGTTCCTCAATGGCTATCAGCTATGATGGCTAAATGGGACTTCCATGTTCGGAGACAGTTAATCGCTATGTTTTTCCCCCTTTCACATTTGGTGTATTTGAACAGTATATTTTTAATATTTCCTTTTCCCACAAGGTGAAATTCAGTGTCCTTTGGGAACCTTTCTTTCTGGATACTTGCTTCAATCACAGTTTCCTGAGCTGTGGCCAAAGAACTAATCTGTTAATATTTGAATAAGAAATATATGGAGATTCGGGTTTGTTAGTATTGTCACAGTTCAAATCCAGCAACACAGGAAGAAATGAGGGTACTGTAACATGTCTGCAGTTAGATTTAATGCCATTCACCAACCACAGGCTGCAGAGGAATGAAGAAAAATGGGACCAATTTGTGGCTCTGTATTTATTAGCATTTAGATAATATATCCCATTCATCATACCCACAGCATGTTTCAAAAGTACCTTGGCCCTGTGTACTGAGCACTTGAAACCACAGCAAAATTGCCTTCTTCTGCTCTCACGGGGAATTAAAGAAAACATTCATCTGGATGAAATCACGGTGGGAAAAAACTTTTTTCCCCTTTCTTGATGGAAACCAAGATGGATGATGCTAAGAAACCATAAAGGTAACAGCGGGATCATTAAGACAGAAGGAATCCACAGATTTGCACAGCCAGACCAGCCTGCTGGATATTGCCAACTTCCACGTGAGAAGGACAAACCACTATTTTGGCAGCCTGCAAAACAGAAAGAATGGTGTGGATTTTGTTGCCCGTCACCCAGGCAACAAATTGCCCTCTCCCTGATCCTGTAGAGTTAATTATAATCCATTTTCTCTTCAGTCCTCTAGAGGAATTTCCTAATTCCTGATAACGTTACCTGGATAGATGTGAAGCAGATGACCTCTCCTTCAAGCTTGTCTTATGCTAGACCTCAGCCTTCTTTTGTATGGGGAATGGAACACAGGAACACATGAAGCTGCCTTATACTGAACCAGACCCTTGGTCCATCAAAGTCAGTATTGTCTACTCAGAACGGCAGCGGCTCTCCAGGGTGTCAGGTAGAGATCTTTCACATCCCCTACTTGCCTGGTCCCTTTTACTGGAGATGCCGGGGATTGAACCTGGGACCACCTGCATGCCAAGAAGATGTTCTACCACTGAGCCACAGCCCTTCTCCTAAGCTTCCTGTTAGTATAAGTCTCTGTGATTGGCTTTTTACAGGACTGGCAACTAGGGTTGCCAGCTCCGAGTTGGGAAATACCTGGAGATTTTGGGGGTGGAGCTTGAGGAGGGCAGAGTTTGGGTAGGGGAGGGACTTCAATGCAGTATAATGCCATAGGGTCCACCTTCCAAAGTGGCCATTTTCTCCAGGTTACCTGATCTCTGTCACTTGGAGATCAGTTGTAATAGCGGGAGATCTCCAGCCATCACCTGGAGGTTGCCAACCCTACTGGCAACCCTTTTCCTGCAGGTCCATTTCTCCTCGTTCTTTCTCCTCACTCTGTTTGCTTTTAAGCTTTCCTGTGCCATGGGGGTGATTCGTGCTCTTCTGCCTAGGGTTGCTGACTCTTTGGAGATTGGTGGTGGAGCCTCAAGAGGACAAAAGTTTAGGAAGGGGAGGTACTTCAATGGAGTGTAATGCCATAGATTCCACCCTGTGAAGATTCCATTTTCTCCAGGGGAACTGATCTCTATAATCTGGAGATCAGTTGTAATTCCAGGAAGAACTCCAGTCCCCACCTGGAGGTTGTTGACCCTGCTTCCACTGGTGGTGTTGTGACATATCTGGTGCAGTGAGAGAAGCATGAGACCAACGGTGGGCACTCATGTGGGCCACACTCTGCTCTCCCACACAAAAAAATGCTATTTAAACCAAGGTATAGAAGGTAACAAGTTAATACACTTTTCAATAAAGTGATGAGTTTTAGAAATGTTCTGGGCTGGGCCTGCTTGGCCTCCTGCTATGGTTTTACCATAGTACCTGGATAAGGTAGCTGAGAGAGCGTTCGCCAAGCAGATGCACCGGTTCCTGGATGATGCATTGGTCTTAGACCCATTCCAGTCCGGCTTCTACCCTGGCCACAAGACAGAGACGGCTCTGGTCGCCCTTGTAGACAATCTCCGTAGACAGCTGGATCGAGGCGGGTCAGGGCTGCTGATCCTTTTAGACCTGTCAGCAGCCTTCGACACAATCGACCACGATCTTTTAGATCACTGCCTTGCCAACACTGGGATTCGGGGCACAGCCCGTCAATGGTTCTGCTCCTTCCTACAAGGTCGGGGACAAAGGGTGGCACTTGGGGAGGAGGTATCGCGATGGCATCCTTTGGTGTGTGGGGTACCACAAGGTGTGATTCTTTCCCCTATGCTGTTTAATATCTATATGCGCCCCCTTGCCCAGCTGGTTTGGAGTTTCGGGCTTTATCTACTGATGGACGGCCATCCGGACTCTGCCCGACACACTGGCTAGGTGCTTGGAGGCCGTGACTGGATGGTTGAAGCAAAGTCGTCTGAAGTTGAATCCAGCGAAGATGGAGGTCCTGTGGCTCGGCCAGGGCAGTTTGGGGTTGGGGTGCCAGCTCCCGACTCTTCGGCGTGCAACTAACATCTGTATCCACTGTCAAGAGTCTGGGTGTGATCCTGGATGCCTCCCTGTCTACGGAGGCCCAGGTCACAGCCGTGGTCAAGGCGGCCTTTTACCATCTCCGCCGGGCCCGGCAACTGGTGCCTTACCTCTCCCACCCCGACCTAGCCACGGTGATCCATGCGACGGTCACCTCTACACTGGATTACTGTAACTCGCTCTACATAGGGCTGCCCTTGAGACTGACCAGACGGCTCCAGCTGGTTCAGAATGAGGCGGTGAGGCTTCTGACGGGAGCTTCGCCTAGAGAATATATAAAGCCAGTGCTTTACCACCTGCACTGGCTCCAACTGGAGTATCGGATCAGGTTCAAGGTGCTGGTTTTGACCTTTAAAGCCTTACACGGTCTGGGACCCTTGTATATTCGGGGCCGCCTCTCCTGGTATACCCCCCAAAGGATACTAAGATCGTCTAATGAAAATTTACTGGTGGTCCCTGGCCCTAAGAGCGTGCGGCTGTCCTTGACAAGAGCCAGGGCTTAAAATGCTGGCAGAAGGGGGAGGGGCAGCTGATCAGCCATACACCTTGTTCAGATGGCTACAACTGGCCCCGCCCACTTCCTAAAAACACTTGACAGGAACCAGAACAGGTAATGGTAGGCACCCTAGTGCGCAACTTGCCAGCTCTGGGTTACGAAATACCTGGACATTTTGAAGGAGGAGCCAGAGGAGGGTGGGGTTTGGGGAGGGGACTTCAATGGGATTTAATGCCATAAAGTCCATCTTCCAAAGTGGCCATTTTCTTCAGGTGAACTGCTCTCTGACACCTGGAGATCTGTTGTAATCCCAGGAGATCATCCTCTCACCAGGAAGTTGGTAACCCACGCTGGGGACCCCTGTTTTAAAGACTAACAGATTTATCCTGGTGTAATCCATTCAGCAAAACTAGTTAATAATTGGTGTGTTATATCACCATTTACTGCTGTTGTGAATTGGCACTGTATTTATCTGGAATAAATTTGAATTTTACATAGAAATACTAGATCCTGGAGCTCTTGCATTTCATAGCTTTATGGCCCTGGTGTTTACAGTTTTGTTTATTGGATAAAAAACAGTTGAGTAATACCTGCTAAATAAACTGCATCCCTAGCACCTATGCTGGCTAATGGCCGTAACAAAAAATGTGTGTGCATCCCTAGCACCTATTTCATTGTTTATTCATTCTTTATTGAAAACACTCTGGCCATTTATGCACGGCTGTTTCCTCATGGTCACCCTGCCGACTACTGTGGGGCTTTGCTTTGATTATGCTTGCATTTTTCAACCATCAGAGGTTGCCTCACTCTCCTTGCATGTTTCCGCACATTTTGCCCACATTTTCTAGATGCTGGCTAAACACAAATCCGGAAAACGTGGGCAAAATACATGGAAATGTGTCCTCTGATGGTCAGAAAATGCAATAGGGTTTCCAACCTCCAGGTACTAGCCGGAGATCTGCTATTTCAACTGATTTCCAGCCGATTGAGATGCGTTCACCTGGAGAAAATGGCCGCTTTGGCCATTGGACTCTATAGCATTGAAGTCCTTCCCCTCCCCAAACCCCGCCCTCCTTAGGCTGCGCCCCAAAAACCTCCCTGGCAACCCTAAAATGCAAGCATAATCAAAGCAAAGCCCCGAAGTAGTCAGCTGGGTGACTGCGAGGAAACAGCCGTGCATAAATGGCCTTCCTCTTCCATTCTCCACCAAAGGGCCTGCCTGTGGCTTACAGTAACAAAATTTAAAACAGTATCCAAAATCATAAAGCACAGTAAAGCCTAGGCCTCAAATAATGCCAACCTACCTTAAAAGATATAGCGGGAGTAGGGTTGCCAACCTCCATGTGGGGCCTGGAGATCTCCCAGAATTACAGCTGCTCTCCAGACTAGAGTTCAGTTCGCCTGGAGAAAATGACTGCTTTGGAGGGTGGACTCTGTGGCATTATACCCTGCTGAGGTCCCTCCCCAAACCCCACCCTCCCCAAGTTTCACTCCCAAATCTCCAGGAATTTCTCAACCCAGAGTTGATAACCTTAAGTGCGAGAGGCAATGTCTGTCACAAGTGAGGCCTAATTAGATAGGATCAGATTTTCTGATCAATTCTATTCCAGAAGTTTCAGGTTGGAGTCTCCCTTTTAGGTAGGGTTGCCAACCTCCAGGTAATAGCAGAAGATCTCCTGCTATTACAACTGATCTCCAGCTGATAGAGATCAGTTCACCTGGAGAAAATGGCCGCTTTGGCAACTGGACTCTATAGCATTGAAGTCCCTCCCCAAACCCCGCCCTCTTCAGGCTCCGCCCCCAAAACCTCCCGCCGATGGCGAAGAGGGACCTGGCAACCCTACTTTTTGGTCAGTGCCCTGGCACTCTGAACTGGTTTCTGAATGCTTCCTTTTGTGATGTCAGAGTTCTGTCCAAAGTTGTGACTAATTTGTCTGTCCTTGCAAGTGTGCTGGAGTATAGTATTATGAACGAATCCAGGATTGCCAACCTTCAGGTGGGACCTGGAGATTGCCCAGAATTACACCTGATCGCCAGACTACAGAAATCAGTTTCCCTGGAGAAAATGGCTGCTTTGGAGGGGGGTGGAATCTATGGCACTATACCTGAACGAGATCCCTTCCCTCCCCAAACCCTGCCCTCCCCAGGCTTCACTGCCAAAGCTCCAGGAATTTCCCAACCTGGAGCTGTCAACCCTAGAATGACCACAGTGAATACATTTGCACAGAAATGTCACAGACTGTAGTGTCTGCATTTTCTTTTTTTAGATAAAAAATTATTCAGTAAAAAGAAAGTTGTAAGCAAAACTTTCCAAGTCCACCTTCAATTCTATAAACAGTGTTTACTGTTTTCATTTTTGCTGCTGGTTGACTCCCACACTATTGATGCATCCAATGATCACCAAAGCAGATACCACAATCTGTAATCTTTAAGGTGCCACAAGACTCTTTTTTGTGTTTGAATGGTAGGTGGTATCTGCAATGTTCAATCAATGACAGATTTCATATTTGCTATCTGCCCAAATCAAAAGTAATCCTGCAATCCTATACACATTTACTCAGGACTAGGTCCTATTAATCTCAGTTGGATTTACTTCGGAGTAAACATGACTAGCCCTATCCTGGATGGCCCAGGCTGGGAAGATAATAATAATGATAATGATAATAATAACAATAACATCCCAGCCTCCCCCGGCGAACCAGGCTCAGGGCGGCTAACAACATGTAGAAATACAGCATAATCACCCTTTATATAAAAACAGGGTTGGCCCTGGTCAGTATTTGGATGGGAAACCACCAAGGAAGTCCAGGGTTGGGAAGCAGAGGAAAGCAACGGCAAACCACCTCTAAATGTCCCCTGCCTTGAAAACCCTACAGGGTTGCTGCAAGTCAGCTGCAACTTGATGGCACTTTCTACCACCATTAAACATGCCTAAAACACCACAGTTAACAGCCATCCTAAGTCGAGTTCCTCCCTCCTGATGTAACTCTACGCAGGATGGCACTGTTACAGCGCTCAAATTGTGAAATAAAGTTTAATGTTCAGTAGTTTGCATTCAAAATAGATAAGGCTAGCACTGGAACGATGCTGAATTTTGAAGTTATTACGGGGTTTTATCTCTGCTCGAACTGTGCACAGCAGGCCCCACTGAATTCAATAGCATTAGGAACAAAGAACAAAATGGCAAAAAAGAGTGGTCCCAGGTCTTAATCAATGCAAATTGGCCAAAGGTTGATCTCGGCACCAATGGAAAGGGGACACAATAACTGTTGATTCTCTGGTGCTTGCTTGTTCTTTGTCCTTACCCAGATGTCTCAAAGGAGAGCAGCTGATTAACACGTAAAAATGACAATTTGTAGCAGGTGGTAAGAGCAGCATTGTTGCCATCTGCAGCCTGGTGTGCAGAGAGAACGTGGGCACACGTACAACGGCTCCTCTGTGAAAGACTCGTGTGGTTCCATAAATTAATCATGTCATCAGTTGCAACAGCGAAAGCCACTGGATCTCTGGGCTGAACACAGAGCAGGGAAGAAGGGAGGGACCCTCGCATGAAAGAGTTGCCCTGAAGGGGTGTGTGTGTCTTAAAGCTCATTGTCATTTTCATTTCCCCTAATACATACTTCCCCCCCCCCTTCCAGCAGGGATGCCTTTCCTCACCAGCTGAGAAAATCCACCTCATCTTCCAAACAAATCCATCAATCTGCAGAAGATTGTGGGGTTTGTTCAAGAGTGCGCATTCAGTGCATAATTTCACGGCAGCGATGAGCAAACATTTCTGTGCTTGGCGCAGAATAAGGAACGTTTCGTGAGCATCTCTAGCAAATGCTCAGAAATGCTTGATGGGCATTTGCTTTGCACCCAGATCCGGCTACATGCCTCCCTCTCCCCACTTGTACCCTCCTATTAGTTACCTAGGGATACCAGCCTCCAGGTGGGACCTGGGGATCCCCAAAAATTACAGCTGTTCTCCAGATTACAGAGATTAGTTCCGCTAGAGAAGCTGGCTGCTTTGGAGGGTGAACTCTATGGAATTTAACCCCCTGAGGTCCCTGTTCTCTCCAGGCTCCATCCCCAAATCTCCAGCAGTTTCCCAACTTGGATCTGGCAACTCTACAGAACACCCCCCCATCCCCCACCAGTGGCCAGGGGGGACCTGGCAACCCTAACTTACCCCACTCTCCAAGCCAAAACAGTACCTTTTTGAAGTGGGGGGCATAAAGTTGCCAACTCCATCTTGGGAGATTCCTCAGATTTGGGAGCAAGTTTCCTACCGTGGTGCTCCAGCTCCCACCCTGCTGAGCGGAGCAGAGGTAGGGAGCGTGGGGAGAGATCGCTGAGATGCTGCAATGTAGCTTTCAGCTGAGTGAGTGGAAATGACATCAAGCAGTCAGCAACACTCTAGGAATTTCTCTGTGCTGTTTACAACATCTCTATTCACCATAGAGATCGAGGAAAGTACTAGCCTGGCTGACAATGTGACATCACCTTTGCCTACTTAATTGTAAGTGATAACATGGTATTAGTGACATGGCTCTTCCCCAGGCCTTGCCTTCGAATTTTTCCAGGGAGTTGCAATAGGGATGCCAGGTCCCTCTTCACTACTGGCGGGAGGTTTTTGGGGCGGAGCCTGAGGAGGGCGGGGTTTGAGGAGGGGAGGGACTTTAATGCCATAGAGTCCAATTGCCAAAGCGGCCATTTTCTCCAGGGGAACTGATATCTGTTGGCTGGAGATCAGTTGTAAGAGCAGGAGATCTCCAGCTACTCCCTGGAGGTTGGCAACCTTAGGTTGCAAGCTTAGGGCTGACTGTTAGGGTTTCAAGTATGGGGCTGGGAAATACCTAGACATTTTGGGGGTGGAGTCTGGGGAGGGCAGGGTTTGAGGAGGGGAGGGACCTCAGCAGGGTACAATACCATAGGGTCCAGCCACCAAAGCAGCCATTTTCTCCAGGAGAACTTATCTTGGTCATCTGGAAATCAGTTGCCATCATATTGACTAGCAATGGAACTGTGAATGCAGTGTTTGGGGAGTGAAAAAACCCCTTATGCATAGGTTGCCAACCTCCAGGTACTAACTGGAGATCTCCTGCTATTACAATTGCTCTCCAGCCAATAGAAATCAATTCACCTGGAGAAAATGGCCACTTTGGCAATTGGACTCTATGGCATTGAAGTCCCTCCCCTCCCCAAACCCTGCCCTCCTCAGGCTCTGCCCCAAAAACCTCCTGCCCTACTTGTGCGGGGGGGGGGGGATTTTTAATTACAGGTCTTATCTTACCTACTTTTTCAATTGTTCTGGTTTTGGTCTGATGTCTATTCTATAGATAATTTTTGTTGTTTATGTCCAATGGCTTGCTTTTAATGGCTTATTGTTTTATATATGATTTTACTTGTAAACCATCTCAGGCAGGACTCTGAAAAGCAAGCATAGAAATATTCTAAATAAATCTTGGGGGGGGGCATGATGTTGCGGATGCAGTGATATCATTTCTACTTACCCACTCCACAATGCTCTAGGACAGTGGTTCTCAACCTTTTTGCTTCATTCCCCCCTTTCACCATTGTTTAAAATATAATTTCCCCCTTCCCAAGATAGTCTAACTAAAAAAAAACAAAAAAACCCCCTACAATTTAACAGATTGTACATACTCTACAGGACATCCCACTTTGCTGGACAGTGGTCCCAATTCCCTCCCTGGAACCCTAAAATTCCCCCCGGGGGGATTCCCCCCTTGTTTAGAACCCATGCTCTAGGAAGTCCCCCAATCTCTATGGTCTTTATCATAGAGTTTGGTCAATTCCTAGAGCATCGTGCAGTGCTTGCCCTCCACAAGCCCTGCCCCCAAAAGCTCTTGGTTGGCACTACAGCAAAAGGTCAGTCTTCCAAGGGAGCAGCAGCCATTTCCTCCATGAGGAGTCCCAAATAAACTTCGGAGGAAGGCCAGAGTTCCTCAGACCACAGTTTGAATGCCTGAGCCTTAAATCAGAGCCTCTCCGGCTGTTGCTGGGGAATGATGGCTACTGTTGGAGCGTTGAGGCCTTGTGGGGTTCTTGTGCATCTGATGTATTTTCTGGAACAGCAGCACCTTCCGATTTTGTATAGCCATTTTTACAAGAAGGACAAATCAAACAACAACGTTGCTATAGCAAGGGGGGGGGGGTCATGACCAGTGGAAAGATTTCTTGTCCAGCTTATGTCTACCTGCCCCCCCCCCCGTTTAAATTAAATATCAACCACTCCCTCAGCTGTCTGGAGGTCTCCTTCTCCCTCACAAAGTCTTGCCCTTCCTCTCATGCTGCCCTTTTGGCCTCAGGCTACCTCCCAGAATGCCTGCATGATGCCACCTCCCCCTTCCTTCTAGGATTGCCCACCTCCTGGTGGGACCTGGAAGTCTCTCAGAATTACAACGGATCTCCAGACGACAGAGACCAGTTCCACTGGAGAAACAGCAGCTCGGAAGCATGGACTCGCATCCTTGCTGAGTTCCCTCCCCACCCCAAACTCCACTCTCCTCAGGTCCCGCCCCCAAATCTCCAGGAATTTACCAAGCCAGAGTTGGCGACCCTACTTCCTTCAGATCCCTCCTGCAAACTTTTCTCTGAAGCTTTGAGCTCAACCCTTTAGTTCCCCTTCTATCCTAAAGGTAAAGGTAAAGGTCCCCTGTGCAAGCACCGGGTCATTCCTGACCCATGGGGAGACGTCACATCCCGACGTTTTCTAGGCAGACTTTGTTTGCGGGGTGGTTTGCCAGTGCCTTCCCCGGTCATCTTCCCTTTACCCCCAGCAAGCTGGGTACTCATTTGACCGACCTCGGAAGGATGGAAGGCTGAGTCGACCTTGAGCCGGCTACCTGAAACCGACTTCCGTCGGGATCGAACTCAGGTCGTGAGCAGAGCTTTTGACTGCAGTACTGCAGCTTAACACTCTGCGCCACGGGGCTCCTCTATCCTAAGCACGTCTAAATGAAATAGTTCGATAAACATTCTTCCTCTGTTTATCCTTTTTGTCTACCTTACTTTAAATTTTATGTACTTTAAATTTTATATACATTTTATATACCTCACTTTAAATTTTACATGTCATAGCTGGAGCGGTGGACTCTAATCTGGAGAACCGGGTTTGATTCCCCACTCCTCCACATGAGCGGAGAACGCTAATCTGGTGAACTAGGTTGGTTTCCCTACTCCTCCACATGAAGCCAGCTGGATGACCTTGGGCAAGTCACAGCTCTCTTAGAGCTCTCTCAGCCCCACCTACCTCACCGGGTGTCTGTTGTGGGGAGGGGAAAGGAAAGTGATTATAAACCAGTTTGATTCTTCCTTAAGTGGTAGAGAAAAAACCAACTCTTCTTCTTCTGACTTATGGTGACCCCATAGGGTTTTCAAGGCAAGGGGCATTGGGGGTAGTTTGCCATTTCCTGCCTCCGCATCACACCCCTGGTATTCCTTGGAGGTCTCCCATCCACACACTTCCCAGGGTCAGGGCTGAGAGTGTGTGACTGGACCAAGGTCACCTAGGGGATTTGAATCTGGGTTTCCCAGGTCCTCGTCCAACACCTTAACCCATGCTGGCTTTGTTACAATTTTAAAATATAAATTGTAAGCTCCTCTGAGCAGGGATCCATCTTCCTATGCTCTGTCGGTGCTACATAAATAACCATCTGATTTTCCGGTGGGACTGGACCCTGGTTTTCTCCAGTCTTAGTATTACTTAAACAACTTGGGCTTTCAATCGACAAAGAGGCTCATTTCCCCCTTTATAATTGTAGCGTCCTGCATGTTTAAAGTCCTTTGTTTCATTTAAGATTGTATGCTTTATAGAATATAAATTTTATGTCACAAGAGAGAGATAGAATTGCCTTAGAAGAAGCCAAATGCTCATGAGGATGTCAGCTTCACTAATGGTTGTCCCCAATATGTCCATTCCCATAATGCTCCCCATGATGAAAGCTTGTGTCCCCCTTCAAAAGGCACAACATCCATCTGCTCCCAGTGCATCAATGCCCATTACTAGGTTAATCTCTTGTGGTACAGTAATCCAAAGAGGATCAGACAGTGGCCATCACTTAGGGGAGGGGCTGTGGCTCAGGGGTAGAGCATCTGCTTGGCATGCAGAAGGTCCCAGGTTCAATCCCCGGCATCTCCAGTTAAAGGGACTAGGCAAGTAGGTGAAAGACCTCTGCCTGAGACCCTGGAGAGCCGCTGCTGGTCTGAGTAGACAATACTGACTTTGATGGACCAAGGGTCTGGTTCAGTATAAGGCAGCTTCATGTGTTCATCACTTGCTAAGTCCTTTTGACACTTGGATGTTTCCCTGAGATCTTGAGTTAAGATTAAAAACTTGGAGTGTGTGTGTGTGTGTGTGTGTGTTTGTTTGTGTGAGGGGAATTACTACTAATGGGCTCCTGGCAGAAGCAACCAAACTGCCTTTGAAAGGCTTTTGAGCTCCCTGCTGCATCTTGTACCTCTCCAGCTGTCTGTCATCCTCGTGAGCATCCAGACCGCCAGCTGTTTCATAAGCAAGCTGACCTGGACAACCACAATGTTGGAGCAGCGGACGGCAAACAGTGCCTTAGATCTGCAGACATCCTCTTTATCCTTGACTAGAAACAAGAGGTGTCTACTTCCTGCCTGCCCGCCCCCTTCTCTGTGTTAGAAAAAGAAGGCACAGAGATAGGGGAATCGTTTGAGCAAGCCTGCACACAATGGAAGCCTGTAAAGTCAAACTGGGGCAAATTAAATGCTTGCAGAGACTTTCTGATTTCCATTTCCATAAACTCCAGACATCCCAACGTGAAATAATGGTGAATCTAAATCTCAGAGGTGAAGGAAGGCAAAAGAAGCCAATCTAGGAGAAAAGAAAATGAACTCTATTTTTCTCTTTTTGCCTCATTTCCACCAGGACGAGCCATCTTTCACTGTTCACTTGAGTATCTGTGAGTCAGGTTAGATTTGTTCTCTGCTTTTTTCCAGGTGAATCTCTCTCCTGCAACTTCTTCATCATACCAAAGGTTAAACAGGTGAACACAGCAAACAGCTAGAGGAATTTTTATGAAGGCGAGGAGAATGACCGTCATGTTTAATTTTGAGGAAAAGATCCTGTGCTTTATGTCTGTCTGGAAATAGCAGCCTTTCTCCCCCAATACCTGATGTGTGTGAGTTCTCTGTATTGACTCAATAGGACAGGATATACACTCGGCATATATTCAGAAGCACTTTGAGAACATAGGAAAAGCCCTGCTGAATCAGACCAAAGGTCCTTGTAGTCTAACATCCTATTTCTCATAGTATTTATTTGTTATTTGTTTAAAATGTTGATATACCTTATCTGTGGGTATGAGTGTCAGCACAACAGAAATGGAGGTGTATCATCCTGTCCATCCTTCAATGTGCACATCCAGATGTGATCTCTGTGCCATTGTGTTTAATACCAATCACACAGTAACATGTTGATATGATCATCCCCCAATCAGGGCTGGTTATTGCACATTAGGAGCCATTGATAACTTTCTGTTGCCTGTCCAGACGCTTGAGTGCTTACCTTATTGTAAAATAATTGTAAAAGGAGATCTCCAGCCACCACCTGGAGGTTGGCAACCATATACACTTTCAGCCACTGCACTTGTACACTGGAGGCTCAGTGGAATCAGAATCATCCCGTTGTTCCAGTATGTAGAACAAAAAAATTACCACATGTAGGATGGCTCAAAGCCCAGAGTTTCTTACATATTCTCAGGATATAGGCTCACTAGGCAGTTGGAAAAATACAGAGAAGTTGAAGGGTTTGTAATCTTTTGTGTGAGCAGTAAAAGACTGGGTGGTCAGACAGGAACTTGAAAAAAAGGCCTCCATCACTGCTTCCAGCTGCTGTTTCTCTTTTGCCAGACACCTGAGGCACCGAGAAGGGCTCTGGCTTCCTGAGTGTCGCGTCCAATAAATTAGTAAGTGGCTGACTTTGTTATCTTTTGTGCAATTGCTCAGAAAGGGCGGCTTGCGCACTTGACTGTCAGCCCTTGGTAGAAAAGCTGATATGCAAATCCTATAGTGAAACTTTTGCTGAATGGGCAGAAAGGGGTGGCCGGCCGGTGTGCTTTTCATGCCTCGTTTGCACATGGGACTGACTAGAGAAGGTGGAAGGTTTTTTTAGTGGCTGTTAGTGGCTTTGGGGGGAAATTAAGCAGGGGAATGTTTATTCGGCTTGGGGGTGCTGCTGGAAACCAGGTGGCAGTGGTGGTCCAGAGTGCATTTGCCCAGCTTTGGCTGGTGCGTCAGCTGTGTCGGTTTTTGGGTCAGTCCGATCTAGCCACCGTGATCCATGCCTTAGTCGCATCTAGACTGGACTACTACAATGTTCTTTACTTGGGGCTACTCTTCAAGAGCTGCAGCTGTGGCTATATTGCCAGTTGGGGCCAGCTACTGGGAGCATGGACGTCTCCTTGAGGTTACAGCAATTACACCGGCTACTGATCTGCTTCCAAGCCCAATTCAAGGTGTTGGTTTTGACCTTTAAAGCCCTGCATGGCTTGGGATCAGGGTCTCTTTTGTGGCCTTTTGGCTCCGTCTTCTCTTTTGTGGCATTCTGTCAACGTTCACATGGATATTAGCGAACTAAAGAGAGGGAGAAAGACTAAAATAAATGGAAGTGATTCAAAGCCATGGAAAACAATAGACACTGCTGTTGTCTAACTTTTTGACCGTTTTAAAACAAAAGAATTGTGGGAGATTTCTAATCCTTAGGTTCCACTTCAGCAAGGAGATAAACGGGCAACACCCAGAACCTGGGGAGAAATTCAAGGGAGGGGTATGTTGACCCCCTCCCTTCTGTTACAGAGTGAGCCCAAGCAGAGCTCCGCCTCCTAAGCTGTGACGGACAAGTCTAAGTCCTGCCCTTTTCAGCCAACTCACCAATCCCCTTTAAATCCTGATTGGAGTGTTCAGGGAGTGGGTGTGGCAACAGCCAATCAGGGCCCTTAAAGCCTTGAGAGCAGATGGGAGGGGGGAGTTGGCACATAGACAACACAAAAAAGACGGTTCAACTGCCATTTCCTCTCAGGCAGGCCAAGGGCTTCCGTTGCGTGGGGGGAAGGGCTCGGCCTCAGAGCCTGTCTTCCCAATAAGCCCAGGGAAGACTCACGCTGAACGATTACTTCTCTTTTTTTTTTAATCCTTCCAGGGCTGAGGGTAGAGTTGCCAGCTCTGAAGTTGGGAAATACCTGGAGGTTTTTGGGGCGGAGCCTGGGAGCGGCGGGACTTCAACGCCATAGACTCCACCTTCCAAAGCGGCCATTTTCTCCAGGGGAGTTTATCTCTGTCGGCTGGAGATAAGTTGTAATAGCGGGAGATCTCCAGCCACCACCTGGAGGTTGGCAACAGAGGCGGATCTACTGTGAAACTAATGCAGCTTAAGCTTCAGGGCCCCTAATCGTGGAGGGGCCCTTTGAAGCAACTGTTTTTTTAATGAGTGAATTTCTCAACATCGATGGAGTTTTTTTAGTCATACAATCATAAGCCAATGGGTTGAAATATGTAATATTGGCTTGAGAATATGCTCTAAAACCCATTCCATATGGCCTCAAAATGTCCCTGAAATTTGTCAAATTTCAAAATTTTCAGGCAGCACTAACCTAGAAGCACTGCCCTCTGGAGGGAGGGGCCTATTATTATTATTATTCTTATTTTTTTTATTACAGGAGAGGCTGTGAAAAAGGGCTTTGGGCCTGGGAACAGGAAGAAAGAAAGGAGGGAAGAGGACTCCAAGATGGGGGCCCAGCTAGAGGAGAAGCTGAGGATTGTCCTCCTGATGTGGGGAATTTAAGAAGACTCTACAGAGGAGAAAGCAGCCGGTGGCCATCTTCTGGACTCAGTCTTTGATCCTGAGGGTCGCGGGGGACTTTGCTGTGCCTGTGAGGAAAAGTCGTTTGTTTCTCTCAGGAGCTGTGAGGAGAACTGGAGCCGCCTGAGTGTGTGAGTCAGGACCCAGAGACTAAAGAGCCTTCCTCCCGTTTTCCCCACTGACTTTGGGACTGGTTAATATAATTGTTATTATCACTGTTTTGCTTCACACTCCCAGTTTGACTTTATTATTCCCTTCCCCTTTCAATCAACGGTATTTGTTTAAGTGTTTATGTCTTCCAGGTTTTGAATAGGGCCTCTACAATCCTGTGGTCACGAACCTGGCCCTTTTTACAGCAAAAAAGGGTTACACATATAATTACAGGGCTGTTGGAGGCCTGGCCAAGCAGCCAAATCCCTCCCCCTCACAAGTCCTGAGGGGGAGGGAGGCTGGTAAGGATGACAACCTGCGGTTGCCCTCAGTTGTAGGCCTGGTGGAATAGCTCTGTTTTACAGGCCCTGCTGAACTTCTAGTTTGGGTTGCTTCTTTCCTTTTCAATATTCTCTTTGGTTTGTCTTTTATTATTATTTATTTAATATTTTATTATTTATCTCATTTATTTTACATATAGGCAGTGATAGGTTTATTATATTATTATATTTATACTATACTTTTATTATATTGTATTATAATCACAAGCTTTGTTTTGTGCTGTTATAGTGTCGATTGAGGTTTTTTTTAGTAGAGTAGGGAGAAAATAGCGGCCCAGCACCACAAACTGTAAGTGGGGTATCTGCATTTTCTTCCCATTGCTGTTTGGCTCCTAACTCCCCCCCCCCCGCTCAATCAAAAAAGGGATGTTCAGGATGGGTCTTGATGCTCCAAAGCAATGCAAGTGGCCGAATTCTCAGCTCTGCATTGGGCAATGGAAGGGGTGACTCATTCCCTGTCCTTTCCCTCCACCCTCCATTGCAAGAGGAGGAGCCCACAAACCTGGTGCCCAAGCAACGGAGGGTGCTTCTAGCCTGAGAGAAGATTTCCTTGATACCCTCAATGCCCTAAAGCAGGGGTGGGGAACGTCAGGCCCGAGGGCCGTTTAAGGCCCGCGAAATCATTTGGTCTGGCCCTTCATGGGTCCTGGCAGATCTCTATCACAGAAAGATCTAAGACTGGTGATCCGCCCCCTTCCGCGGACAGAAATAAACCATATTCAAGGCAGAGGTGAGTTTGTTTTGCCAAGAAAAGGAACCCTTTTCCGCCCTTGCAGAAGAGTCGTTAGCTGTGGAGCTGCTAAGACCACCCAAGAAACTGTGTTAACCCTTTCCCACCCAGGCCACTGAGAAACATATTCCCTCTGTACTACAAGAGGGCTGGGGGCGGAAGAAGCGACAATGAAGGGGTTAAAGGAGGCAGGGCCAGAATACGCGGTGGGGGGGGGGGAGTTCTTAGCCAGTGTGTCCTCATTTCATCCCTGCAGGCGGTGGTAGCAGGAGCCGGCTGTAAAATCCAGCCCTGACCATGCGGAACAGGAGCAACTCCGGCATGTGGCTGGACGGCTACGCCCGGCTGGTGCAACAGACCATCCTGTGCCACCAGGTGGGCGAGTGCGCCACTGGTTGGATGCCTACCTGCTTGCCCACACGGGGAGGGGGTCATCTGGGGCAGCTGCCTGCTTGGGGCTTGGTTGGCTAATTTTTAAGTTGATAATTCTGTATGGCCCGCAAATGATGTTATAAATATCCAAATGGCCCTTGGCAGAAAAAAGGTCCCCCACCCCTGCCCTAAAGGCACCAGGCCATCCAGACAATTTTGCAATGGTTGTGTGGCCTGCCTTCTCAAATTCCCCTTTCATAGGAGACCCTTGGCGGTCTTAACTCCTTACTCCTTTTGCGTGGTTTTGGGTTACCAAGAGCAGTGTGATGCTCCTGGGGATGCCCAAGTTATGATCCAAAAGACAGGGTTTGGCTCTCATAATATATCCAAACTCACCTCAACTACTTTTGTTTAGCAACGTTGCGGGGGGATTGGGAATACTGGCCTATCTTGCAGGGCTCTTGTTAGGATTATTGCAATCATGAATCAGTTTGCACGATGAAAGTGCTCTCTCAGTATTCTCAGATTTCCATGAGTGCCTAGGAAGTTGCCCCAAATACAAGTGATATGCCAGAGAAAAGGCGCCAAAGCTGGAGGCAGCACAACTTGCTAAAAAACTAGGCAGCTGTGAAAGGGGAGAGGGCTGTGCTGTGGGTTTGGGAAGCAGGCTTCCTGTTTTTGGTTATGAAGAAAACTTGGCCCTCTGTGCACAGAGAAAGCCCAGCACAGTTAAACAGCCCCCAAAGCCCCCAATGGAGAGCTTCCAGTCAATTCCCCAACAATTGCCCGCTGTAGCTGGTCAAGAGGATAGCAAATTGGTGCCCAGCCTGGAGCCTTCCAGAGGCCAGAGCTCCAGTCAAGCAGATGACAGCCAGTGGGTGCTGCAAGGACTGCTCCTCACCTTCTCCCTGCTGTCTTCTAGGCCCCAGTGCCTACGGGCTATCTTTGGAAGGGCAAAGGCTGCTGCATTGGCCAAGGAAGGTGAATGGCAGGAGGCTGCAGGTAAGGAGAAGTTTCAGGCTTGTGTGGAATTGCTGGCAGGAAGGGGATGTGAAACTGATGGAGCTGCTGAAAAGGCTAATACCTGGTGCTTAGGCATCTTGAGTCTCTGAATGGGAAATGCTTTAGGAACCAGGCTGATTGGTCTCAAAAATCTAGTGGCACCTTAAAGTCTGGTTTTTAGGGTGGGAGAAGTTTTCACCTTGAGGGTGAAAGCTCAGAGTTGGACTCTGGCTCTTACTATTTCCAGTGCCAGCAATTTTAGTTCATCTGTATTCCCATTTTGGTCAGCTGGAGGTGCTGGACAGCTCTCTCTGCTTTTCTTGATGGCACCCTTGAAACCCTGGAGCCACTTAATATGTTTTTGGAGCACGGCCACACTGGCTGTTGCTGCAATGAGGTGGGCCGATGAAAGGCCAGTTGGACATCTGCCTTGTGGGGGATCCCTTCTGGGCTACAACATGCACCCCTGTTGGTTATCTAGTCATCAAAACTGGAGGGGAGGGGTTTGCAAAAATGGCAAATAGAGCTACATCCCAGAAAAGCCACAAGAACCTTAAGTTAGTCCCCTAGCTGCTGGAAAGGTGAAGGTTATGTTGCAGAGCCCCAGCTAGCAAATCTCAGGAAGCAGTGATGGCCTCACCGGTCATCCCGCTCTGAGTCCTGTGGGGCGAGGGGGTGAAAGTCACTCACAAGGTGATCTGAACAACCCCAGAATGCAGTGTGGTCTAATTTACCAAAAGCCACCTGAAGGTCCAATTAGATTGGCAGAAAGGTGTTCCCCCTGCCAACTTCTGGATGGAGATAATCCGTTAGGGACCCTGCAGCAGTCTCTTGAATATGGAAGCCAGACTGAAAGGGCTCAAGAGGGGAAGGAACCTTGGAATGTGGAAGACAACAGGAATCTCCCAATTAACCAAGTCCTCTCTTCCCAGCTGCAGTAGCCTGCAGGATGCCCAGTGACAGGCATGCTGCCGCATAAGTTGCCGTCTTTCTTGGTGGCAACCATAAGGTCAATCCCCTGGCACACAGGGGCCTCCTCCAGAGCTTGGGCACTTTCCATTGCCTTGGCAGGTAGGCCCCAAGGCATCTCAGAGGGGGCCCTTTGGTTCCACTCCCTCTCTGATTTCTCTCACTCGAGCAGCGGAACATTCCATGTCCCAAAGAAGGGCTTGGGAGTTAGAGGGCCTGCCATGTAGCTCCTGTGCTAGCTGACAGCTGTCCTGAACGGGCGTGGTTGCAGGACAGGGAATGGGTTACCCACAAGCCCAGTGCCCCGGGTTCTGAAATCTCCATTGCTGGCCCATGAGCACCTCTTGGAGGGACATTTGCTTCCAGACTGCCTCTGTCTTAAAGGATGTTGCATCCTTTGAGTGTCCTCTGAGGCACTACCCACAGGCTACCAGGGCAGGCTGGATGATAGTAGAGTTGCCAGCTCTGGGCTGGGAATGACCTGGAGATTTTGGGTGTGGCATCTGTGCAGGGTGGAGCTAGGGAGGGGAGGAACCGCAGCAGGGGACAGTGCCAGAGAGTCCACCTCCAAAGCAGCTCTTTTCTCCAGGGGAACTAATCTCTGTCATTTGGAGATCCCTTGTACTAGTGGGAGATCTCCAGCCCACACCCAGAGGCTAGCACGGGTAAAAGGTATACAAATACTCAGAGCCAGTTAACAAAATACAAAAATTATTATTAAGTGCTAGACAAAAGAGACAATATGAAGTGAATATTCTTAACAACTGTGACTAAGCAAAATACAATATGTACAAGGAATAAGTTATTTTCTGGGCAATAAAGTCCTCTTCTTAAAGATGATCCGTTTCAATGGTATGATTAATTTTCAGATATTAATCCAACAGGTATGGATCCACAGTATTTTAAATCAAGACAGCCTAATCAAGTCCCTAATCAAGGGATACTAACATGGTAAAATACTTCACTTTACCATGTTAGTATCCCTTAGGGGAACTTGTGGACATTGCTGTGGCTTAAGATTGAACCTTTATGGACTTGATTAGGCTGTGAAATTACCTTTGTATGGATGAAATAATATGGGGCTGAAGAAACCAAGGTGAAACGGCCGTCCCCCTATGTCTTGATTTAAAATACTGTGGATCCATACCTGTTGGATTAATATCTGAAAATTAATCATACCATTGAAACGGATCATCTTTAAGAAGAGGACTTTATTGCCCAGAAAATAACTTATTCCTTGTACATATTGTATTTTGCTTAGTCACAGTTGTTAAGAATATTCACTTCATATTGTCTCTTTTGTCTAGCACTTAATAATAATTTTTGTATTTTGTTAACTGGCTCTGAGTATTTGTATACCTTTTACCCGTGCTAATTTCCAAACCGGTTAGGTATAGGCACGGAGGTGCTTTTGTTTTGGCTTCACACCCAGAGGCTGGCAACCCTAATGATCACAAGCAATTCTGATTGAGTTGGGCTGACCTTCAGGCCAACGAGGCCGCAGTAGCTCTTGGTTCCGCTGTTCTTCAGAGCCTGTTTGGGAGTGATGAAAACACAGATCCTACCCTGCCTGCTCCAGGGCAGCAGGGACTCCATGGCTCTCCTTGCCCTGCTAACAGCCTCACTCTTGCAATGTCCATGGCTGGAAGCACAGTGCCCACTTTCTGAGGTCCATGTGTGCCATCTGCAGGGTCCAGCTGAGGAAAGGGCAGACTTCTTTGCCCTTTCCCAAAGAGGCAACTGGGGATTGAGACTTCGAGACAGCATCCCAGTGGGATGGTGGTGGGTGGGAGATCCCAGGACTGGATTGCCAGGGCTGGGATTCAGCTTTTTCTTCTGACAGCTGTTTTATTGCTTTTTCCTGGGTTGTGCTTATGGCAGGCTGAGATTTTGCTGATTTTGTATTATATTGCCTTGGAAACTCATGGTGAAGGCAGGGGAAAAATCACTCGAATCCCATAGAACCATTCCTACTCTGAAGACTTGTGTGCAGGTCTCAGGGATGCCAAAGCGGCCAGAGTCTGCATGGTGGAGGCTGAGAGTAGGAGGAAAAGAGTAGATGTGGGGCAGGAACAGCCCTGCCAGAGTCCAAGGAGCGTTGACCTCCTCTCTTTTGTTCCTTGGTCTCTCCAGGAAATCAGGGTGGAATGCTTTTTTGAAACTGGGCCAACATTTCTCTTGGCCATGACTGCAGTGGAGCACCTCAGGAACATCTGTTGTTGAGGGAACCTTTGTACACAACAGTCAGAGGGAGGGGAGCTCTGAGGAGAAGAGGAAGGAGCAAATGCTGGCATTGTGGGATAATGCGCAGAACCAGGCAAACAGAGAGACCACAAAGACCAGGATCCTGACAATATTGTTGCCGGCTACCTCGACAGCAACAATAAGGTAAGCCTCATCTTGGCCCCCGGGCAACTTCCAGTCATTTGGCAGCCCCAAGACATCTCAGGCCCAAGGAACCCCTTTGGTTCCACTCCCTTACTGAGTTCTCTTGTTCAAGTTTGTTTGTTTGTTTATTGACATTGATAGCTCGCCCTCATTCCCAGCCAGGTCGGGCTCAGGGTGGATAACAACATTTTGCAACAAGTTGTAGAAAGTCCCATGACCCATAGAAGGGCTCGGGCGTCAGGGCAGTCCAGGCACACAGGGATCCTGCTGGAGCTGCCAGCTACCCTGTCAGAGGAAATGCATTACCTGCAATGTGAGTCCCCCTGATTAAGAACGCTTCCTTGCTGGTCTCAGAGCACAACTTTGAGGGAGATTCACCTCCAGACGCCTTCCTGTGTGCATTATTCTGTTTGGTCTGAGTGTCCTTCTACGCACTACCCAGAAGATGCCGAGGAAGGGCAGTCCTAGCTAGGCTGGGTTACGTTGCCCTTCAGGGCTGGGGAGGTTGTGGCTGCTTTCAGTTCCATTCTTCAGAGCCCCTTTAGCAACGGGGACTGGCCCATTTCAAGCAATATTTATGAGCATGTTGGCACTCCATTGCCCCCTCCCGTGTCTCAGGGACTCCACGGCCCTCCTTGCCCAGCTGACAGCCAGACTCTTGCAACTTCCATGACCAGACACAACACATCTCGTATCCTAAAGACATTGATGTTGTGTGACAGGAACAATGTCTGGGGAAAAGGTCGCGGTGAGTGAGACTCAGGGCTAGCAACTTGATGGGAAGGTGGTGGTGGGAGATCCAGGGGCTGGATTGGGTAAAAGTTCTGTGTTTCTCCCTGCCTGCTGTTCTATTGCTTCTTTCTTGGCTTGGTTTATGGTGGGCTGACTTTTCTATTCTGACTTTTCATTCTATTTCAGCAGCTGCAGCCCTATTTCCCCCCCCACACACACACACACACAAACACCATCATGCTGCTTTGTGCCAGGGTGTTAGTCTTGGCTTGAGAGTGGGAGTGGCTCAGTTACTGCTCGGCTAGAGCAGATGACGACCCCTCCCTTACACCACAGAGTCTAGTTCTTGCCCTTCCATCCTGCCAGCAAATTCCATCCTCCCCTGCTCCCACACTTGAGGAGGTCCATCATGGCCTGGCCTCTGGGGCTGGTACTGAGCAGGACCCCAGGCCAAGAAAACACTCAGAGTCTATCACCTTGTGGAGAGTGTGGCAAACACGCCTGCTGGTCTGTGGTGGCTGAAGCGGTGTCTTTTCTGGACAGCTGAGGTGCATCTTTGGAGAGAGTGGTGTTCCTCAGGCATGGTAGGAAGAGACCAAAGAGGCAGTGTCCCTCTTTGGGTCCTGAATCCAGGGGCCTGCTTTCCACAGAAGAAGGTAAGGCTGGCCTTTGAGGCTTTCTCTTGAGTGGGGGAAGTAATTAAGCACATTGTCTCCCTCTTTCCTTACAGGCTCTGCAGTTGAATTCAGTGGAAGGCCTCAGCAAGATACTGCAGGGCTGCTGAGGGAGCAGCTGTTTGCTTTGTATCTGGTGGGACTTCTTGACATAAGCGTGTAGAATTGAAGAGAGGTGAGTGTTGGTCTCTTTTGAGGCTGGGGTTTCTTGATGAGGAGAAAGTTTCACCTAAGGGTCAGCAGAATCGCCCCATCCCCACTGCACCACTTGGGCTCCATCTGGAACAGCACACCAGAAGTCTAACCCCTGGCTCATGAGGAGCATTCAGCATTAGAACAGTGTGCCTCAATCCTGGGCCAATAGCCTCTAATTCAAGCTGTTCACCCTGGAGAGTTTCTGGGAGCCAGTCCTGTTCTCTTGGATCTCAGGGCTTGCTTTACATCATGGTAAAGCTTTCTGTGGACTCTACCACTTTGGGCTGCAGGTGGCAGAGAGGATTCATTGTTGCCCCATCAGAAAAAGATTTCTGCAAGAGCAGGAGCTTGACATGAAATCATACTTTTTTTTTTTAACCTATACTTCAGAGGTCTCGACTGCCTAGAGGATCTTTTCCTTCTTATGCTCACAACTCTGAGAGGTAAACCAAGCTGAGTAACAGCAGTTGCCCCAAGCAGCTGACTCAGTTGCAGGGTATCTTCCCTGGTCCTGGTTTGCTGATCCACTGTACCACTAGAACCTATGCCTGCCAGGCTGGAGATCAATGTCCCAGTCTCTCTGCCTGAGGGTACAAGATCAGGATGAGTACAGGCAGCTATCCCACAGGAGCAGAGCCTGTTTCAAAACATGAGGGACTGCTCCTAGGGGATTTGTGTGCAGAGAAGCAGAGTCCTTGGTGGGCACAGCTGCCACACTCTAACAAGGGGGCTGTGCCATGTCCTGGCCTGGGACGCTGAGACTGTTTCCTTCCATAGCAAGTTGTCTACTGGATGCAGGTCAGATGGGCTGCCCTGAGGTGCAGGGCTGCCTTGCTGAGATTTGCCAGAGAGCTACCCTCCTTTAAACGTAAGTCCCCCACTCCTTTAGCTAGGCATGGCTTGTCTCCAAGGGCTACGAAGTAAAGCAAGAGAAGCGGAGCTGCTCCAGCTCTTGGAAGGTGCAGCTGAGGACAGGTCCTCCAGTCTCCAAGTCTCCTTAAGACTTCTCCCAAATGCTGGAGAGTCTGACACTGGGATGTTCTCGCCCCTCCACTAGGATGAACACCTTGGATTTGGGGGCAGGATGAGAAGAGTCTTGAAGAAATGGGGATTCAGTTGGACTGGCTTCTGGGAGATGCATGTCCTCTTTTAGTGTGGCTTCAGGTAAGAAATCTCATCGAGGCAGAGAGAATCTTAACTGGCCCATCTTCCCTCGTTCAACATGCTGCCTTTTTTAGAAGGAATGGTGCAGGAACTGAGTCTTTTAGCTTCTCCCTGTCTTAAACACATGAACTTAGGAAGTTCTGTCAGTCCATCGGAGAGGTGATATGATAACCATCTTCAAGTACTTGAAGGGCTGTCAAAAAAGGATGGTGCCAAGTTGTTCTTGGTTGCTCCAGAAGGTCGGTCCAGAACCAACGGATTGAAATTGAATCAAAAGAGTTTACGTCTAGACATTAGGAAGTATTTTCTAACAGCAGTTCCTCGGTGGAACAGGCTTCCTCGGGAGGTGGTAAGCTCTCCTTCACTGGAGGTTTTTAAGCAGAACCTAGATGGCCATCTGTCAGCAATGCCGATTCTATGACCTTAGGAAGTAGGGCTGTTGAAAGAAAAAATCGGTATAGCTTGGATTAGGCCGAATTCGGCCCGTCTAGATTCGGGATATGCCGAAGTCCGAACTCTCCTGCTTCGGGTCCGTGCAATTCGGCGTGAATTCAAAGTTCGGGAAAAAAATTCGGCCGAATAAAGCCATTAAAAACACAACCGTGCCTTTCCGTGGCTCCAGGGGGGCATATTTGGGGGTAGAGGTCCCAAACTTTCAGGGGAGCTTCAAAGGACCCTTCTTGCAAGACCCCCCAAGTTTTGTAAAGATTGGGTCAGAGGGGGCTGAGATATGGGCCCTGAAAGGGGTCCACCCACCCTTAATGTGCATCTCTGAGCAGAGCTTGCCGCCCACGCACAAAGCTCCCAGCCCCGACAAACAGCTGAGCTGCGGAGAACATTGGTGGGGCAGGTGCGAAGAAGTTTGCAAAGCAACACAACCATGCAAAGCAATACATTTGCAACCATGCAAAGCAACACCTGACACCTGGGAGTTTGCAAACCATGGAAAGGGACAGAGGCAGCTAGCTATGCATAATGAGCAGGAGGGGGTGGAATTTCCCCTTTTGCATTGGACTCGAGTCGGGACCAGGCAAATGCATTCTTTAAGTCACCATTTGAAAACCAGTTTTGAGCAAGCATCAAAATAGATCTAACCGATCTTATGAATGAGGGAAAACCTGAGGACACACAACTGAAGCCCCCCCCTCAAACCAGGGAGAGAGAGACACGAGGGGGCACACACACCCCAGGCAGAACGGGCGAAAGCCCCCTTTGGCTTCCCCCCACCCACCCACAGAAACTGCTCCTCCCCACACACACACAGACTCTGCTTCCCCCCCCACACACACACAGAGGAGAAAAGTTATAGATTAAAGCCCCCAAAGGGGTCTTACTGTGGCTGTCTTCTGTTCCATCAGGAGGGGCTGGGAGGACTGGGTAATCCAATACGATTCTATTTAAGCACGGGAGGTTTTGCCTTGGATTTGCTGCTCTGGAGATGCATACAGGATCGGGTGATCCATTCATCCCAATAGGGAAAAGGGGAAAGCCCATATCTCAGGACCCCCTGACCCAATGTTTACAAAACTTGGGGGATCTCTTAAGAAGGCTCGTCTGAAGCTATGCTGAATGTTTGGGGGCTGCACCCCAAAAAATGCACCCCCTGCAGCCACGGAAAGAGAAAAGGGGGGAGCCCATATTTCTGCCCCCACTGAACGCATCTTTGCAAAACTTGGGGGGTCTCTGAAGAAGGCTTGTCTGAAGCTATGCTGAACGTTTGGGGGCTGCACCCCCAAAAAAGCGCCCCCTGCAGCCACGGAAATGGAAAAGGGGGAGGGAAAAGGGGTGGAGCCCATATCTCGGGACCCCCTGACCCAATGTTTACAAAACTTGGGGGGTCTCTTAAGAAGGCTCGTCTGAAGCTCCGCTGAAAGTTTGGGGTCTCTACCCCCAAAAATGCGCCCCCTGCAGCCACGGAAAGGAGCGAATGTGTACATGCACCCCCCCAACGAGGATTTCTCTCTCTTTCTCTCCCCGGCCAGGCCGCGCAGCAGCTGATTCCTCCAGTACTCAATCCTGACTGATTGGCCAGAAGAAGACCCAGCTTGGCCACCGATTGGCCGGGGGAGAATTTTGCTTACTGACGGTTATGCTGCTGCGCCCCAAATTTGCCGAATTTATTCATGAACTCCAGAACTCGCTGAATTCGGCTCCCCCATTTTCCCGCCATTATTTAGTTCAGTTCGTCCCGAACTTTAAACTGCCGAATCGGGAAATTCGGCTGTTTTTCGGTTTGGGCCGAACCGAATTGGCAGCCCTATTAGGAAGATCATGAGAGGGAGGGCATCTTGGCCATCTTCTGGGCATGGAGTACGGGTCACTGGGGGTGTGGGGGGAGATAGTTGTGAATTTCCTGCATTGTGCAGGGGGTTGGACTAGATGATCCTGGTGGTCCCTTCCAAGTCTATGATTCTAAGGTTGTCATCTGTGAGTAGGGACAGCTCTTCCAGAGTGTCAAGTATACAAAGACTTTTGCCCTACACCTGCTCCTGAGGCTCTTCAGCTAGAAATAATCTGGTTTGAACCAGGAACCGTTTGCATGCAATGCAGATGCTCTCTAACTGGATCCATTTCTCCCCACTCTTGCTGTGGGTGCTTAGGGAGACAGGTCTGTATTAGCCTGTGGTTTGTGTTTTCTCTTGTGTCAGAGAAAAGTTCTGTTTTCTCTGCAGGTTTGGGTTTTAATACCTGGATGAAGAAAAGGGAAAAAGGGGAGGTTCTGAGGGCAGCTGGGAATGACAAAGGAGACTGGGTAGTCATGTATTCTTGGAGAGTTGATGGAGCAGGAACAGAAAGACACATTCACAGCCAAAGGAAGACTTTAGTATGTTTAATCACCAAACCCTCAAATGCCCACACAAGATGGTCAGAGGCAAAAAAATGGGAATTGCTGCAGGGGAAAAGTGTTTCCAAGGAAGGAAGGGGTTTTCTGGGGGGACCACAAGGGATGTCCAGTGCAGCCTCACTGGGATGGGGAACTGCCAGATCAGGAACATAAATAAGAATGATTTGAAGCTCATGTCAGGGAGTTTCTTGGTTTGGAAGGAAGGTGGCAAAACAAGAGAGAAGGTGGCCAATCTCCCACAAAAAAAACCTTAGCTAAATAATGATTGGAAATCCCATGAAACAAAGGTTAAGTATCTGCTTTCTGCTGAGTAAGCATCACTGAATACTTACATGGAACTCACTTCTAAGGAGACCTCTTGAGGATTGCTCCCTGTGCAAAGGCTTTCCCATGGGCAAGGAGGTGTCTCTGTTCTGGGCTTCTCACTCATGTTTCAGATGAGCCCCTGTGTCCTCATGGCCAGAGTTGGACTGGTCTCTGTGCTAAGTGTCTCCTTCTTTCCTATTCATTCAGCCATCTTTGCCCCCTGTTATCCTGCAAATAGGCCAAGGTACGGCAGAATATACCATCAGTTTTAGCAGAAGGGTGGCTGGTCACAGGATCAATGGGAAGAGAGCAGGGCCAAGGAAATGAAGGCAGAAGGGTTAGGGCCAAGCCTGCTCAAAGTTCCTAGCCAAGGGAAACTGAAGAGTGTATCTTCCCAGAGGGATCTCTCTTAAACTGAGAAGATGGTTCAGAACTCCTGTTCTATCTGTGGATTTGCAAGAGGCAGGACAATGCTGCTGCAGTAGTCTTGTTTGTGGGCTTCCTGGAGGCACCTGGTTGGCCACTGTGTGAACAGACTGCTGGACTTGATGCACCATGGTCTGATCTAGCAGGGCCTTTCTTATGTTACTATGTTATGTAAGAGATGTCTTCTCCTTCCCTCTAGATGCATGAGGAACCTGCTCTTGGCTATTCGGTGGTCCAGCTGGACCTAACCCTAACCCTGGTTGATCTTGAAGCGGGCATCCAGGAACAGGCCAGGGAGCTTGAGGGCCAGCTGCACAGCATCCTGTTTTGCCAGTGGGGTAAGTTAGCTGGGTAGGATATACACAGAGCCACGTCCTCAGGAACACGTCTTCTGCTTGCAGACCCCGGTGTGATCAAGTGGAGAACCCCTGGTTCAGGCGTAGCTGTACCCCTCCTCCCTTAATATTGGAGTACTTTCCAAGATCCTTCCATCAAGATGCAGCTTCTACACAGCTGACTAGATGTATGCAGCTGATTCAGATGTGTATTCTGATGCTCTTCCCCTTTCTCCCCATCCGCCATATCAAAAAATGTAATTAAGCACAGCAGAGCAATGGACAGCCCCATCCAGAAGCTCAGAAGAGGCAGCACTGGGATCAGAGTCAGACTTAAGAGAAAAGGAGGTCTCAGAGAACCTTGCCTCAAGAGTTGTTCCATTGCAAGGGCAGAGAGAGACCCGCAGCCTTGAACTGCCCTTGTCTGTATTGGTATCTTGGACTCTACCTGAATCATGTGTAACCTTGGACTGCTTCCCAGGCTATGCTTTGAGCCTCTGGCATTCACTCTCTGCCTGCAGCACGACAGAAGTAAGGAGAACCTTCTGTCTTGCTGGAATGGTGTCCTTGTGAAACTGCTTCTTTTGAGAAGGGAAGAGCCGGGGCAAAGGTTGTGTTTCTTTATTCCCTCCCATCCAGGAAGCATGACTTTCTCCTTGCCTTATGAATGCCACAGCTTATGGTCCATCTTTTTTGGGTAACTGAATTCTATGGCACCCTCAATGCATCTGGCTCTAAACCACAACAGCCTGAACAGCAGAGACATGTCCATACTAGGGGTGCCAACTCTGGCTTGGGAAATTCCTGGAGATTTGTGGGAGGTGCCTGGGGAAGGTAGAGTTTGCGAGGAGAGGGAGCTGGGTCAGGAAGTGATACTATAGTATCTGCCTTCTGAAGCTGCCATTTCCTCCAAGGGAACTGATCTCTGTAGTCTGGAGATGAGTTCTAATTCCGGAAGAACTCCAGGCTCCACCTGGAGGTTGCCAACTCTAGCCTTTGCCCCAGGGAGTTTCAAGTGTCCATTTTGAAAGGCGGCAAGGCAGCAGAGGGAGGGAAGGCAGAAGCCAGGATATCCTGAGAACATGCCAGGGCAGTTGCATGTCCACAGGTTTCATGTTGGGCATAGTCAGAGAAAACCAAAAGAGTGACTTGTTGGTGCCAGGTGTTCCAGGAAACCTCACCCAGAGGCTTGTTTTTATGGAGGCAGCTTTGGGGAATACCATGCTCCTGGGCCAGGAGTGGGGGAAGCAGGGGTGCCTCGTTCTCCTCTTTTCCCTCCTCTGCAGGAGCACAGTCTTGGAGGAGGAAGCGGCAGAGGTGAGCAGCTGGGCGGAGAAGGGGATGAGAGGGTGGGGGCAAACATCCCAGCCCTTTCGTAGGATACAAAACAGGGCTTGGATCATCTGGGTCATTTATGCATGGGAGTTTTACCTGAGGTTCGTTGCTGGCTGGACTCACACTTTTCTGTTGGAAATCTATGCACCGGCCATCTCCCAAGCTCAAATCAAGTCCCGCCCCTTTAAATGCTGCTCTGTAATTGGCTTACTTCGCAGTGCTCACCGTGAGAGAAGACTTCCTCTCCCCCCAACCCAACTGCCGCATAAAAAGCATTTTAAGAACAAAAACCGGAGCAATCTGAAAGAAGGGGGAGGGGAGAAAATCCAAGCCTCGTTTTTAAAAAGTCTTTCTTTTGCTCAGAAAGAGCTCCGAGGTAGCAGGAAGCACTTGAATCCACCCTCTTTACACACTGCTTTATGATTGGCTGTGAGAGAAGCCAATCTTCTGTGTTTCCCCTGCTTGCCATCTGCACAGCAATTTGAGCCGGGCTGAGCTCAGGGGAAAGGGGAAAGTCAGATTAACAGAGGAATGGCCCAGGTTGGTTTTGCATTGGAACAGCGTTGAGCTACCAAGGAATGGGATATCGTGCATACTGAAAAGTTTGATCCTGGCTGAAACGGAATAAAGGAGATTACAGCAACCATGCATAAATGACCTTGGAGTATTTTTCCCACTTCTTCAGGAAGAAGACATCAGGAGTAGCCCTTCTGTGTAATCCGTGGAGGGGCAGGGAGGTTCCCACCAAAATCAAAGCACTCCTGCCAAGGACAAGTGATGTCAGCTTCCAAGGAAATGGGAGCACAGACAGAGATCCACATCCTCAGAAGCACAGTGGCGGCCTAATCCTGCTCCACACCAAAGGGCCCCCATTTTGCTGTAATATGGCTGAAATAGACTGTACAGGAAGCTACATACTGAAATTCTAACCCTGCCACAGGCCAAATTGGATTCTTTATGAGAAAGTCCCTTTAGGACAATTGCAGGTATGCCCACTGTGGACCCTTCACAGAACTCCAGTCCAGAAGCAAGGCTATCATGTATTTCAGATGTCTAGTCAGATCCAAGGCGATTGACACAAGGATTTTTTTGTCTTCAGATGACCTGCCTGAGAAATCACCCAAAAATGAATCTGACAAACTTGTAACTCTAGTGGCAGTTATCCCTCTGCCGTGTCTGACTGGCCCTTGTAACCGCCCGCCCCCCCCCCAATACACACACTCTCTTCCAACATGAAAGAATCATCAGAGACAGCAAGCCTGCAAGAAACTCATCCCTGGAGTGCATGCGTTGGCCCAGTCATTTCTTGCTGGATGGAAAAGGGCTGATGGGATGGATCTGACAGTCGTTAATAAGCGTTTGATCTTCATCTGATGTAAATTGGTCCTAGTTATCTGAGGTAATAGTGACAGGTGGACCATGTCTTGTGAAGAGTTGGTTTAAGGCTTTGATAATGACTTCAGGATGACCCTGAATGCCTTCTGGCTATTTGGGATACAAAGTCTCCTTGCATTCACAGGGATGTAGGATGTACAGATGTACCTGCAAATGGGTTGATGTGGTTCTCTGCTGTGGGATGAGACCAGCTTCCAGGTGATCTGATTGCCTTTGTTGAGAAACTTGCTAGTTTGTCTAATAAAACATTTGTTCCGTGCTTTATTTCTCTCCCCCCCCCCAGTATTTAATATTTGAAAAACCTATCTCATGCAGAAAAGTAATTTTATGATTGTCAGACATGTAGCCAATCTATACTGTGCACAACCATTTAGCTGTAAACAGAAAGAACAGGCATGCCTTAAACTAACTACTTAAGAGAAGGTCTGATCCTAGTAGGATGGGTGTGGTTTCACAGGAAGCTCACTACTTAAAAGATGTACATCTAGGTGCACCTATCACCTGACTACATCTGGCTGAAACTGCTTTTGAAATTTTATCAGAACTTTCTTCCATTTCCGAGGTAGTGAATTGTTTACAAGATGCTTCCCATCCGTGTGCTTGTATCACCATAAGCCAATTTTTTTCCATATAATTCAGAGCACAAAGCTCCTGATGCCTCGACCAGTGCTGCACTCTTGAGACCATCCTTTGTAACCCTGGATGCGCGGATGCCCAAAAGCTGGGAGAAAGTTGCCATTAATTGCTCCCAGCAGGGAGGGCAGCACATCACCCACGGAGGGCTGGAGTTCCGTTCCATTCACGGTGCAAATAATCTCGAGTCAATGCTTGACAGGCACAGCTTCCCCAGGGTCTGTAATTAGTATTATCTGTGTGATGTCGACGACAGTGAGAAGTGCCCTGTAACCCCTCTCAGAGCCACCTGGGAGAGGAAATTGCCAGAAACAGATGCAGACACTCAACGCCTTTTCCAGGAGTTCCGAACAAGCAAAATTGAAAGAAAACGAAGCAGATTATGGGGGGAAGCATTCCAAAAGGCAAGTGCTTTCAGGGCTATAGAACCCAATGAAAGGACCAGACTGGGGGACCTGTTATTGATTTATTTCTCCCAAATGCATGCTGCCTTGTACTTTGTAACACCTAGCCTGCTCAAGATCTCTCATGAACTTAAAAGCTTACACTCTGTTTTGTGTCATTTTGGTTGGCCCTCACCAAAGTTATTTGTCGGGTTGGGGCAGGCTTGCCTGGCACATGTCTGAACCCTCGGATTCTGGATGGCAGGGCATTGGGGGGGGGGACACACGAAATTGACGCATCAATATCGCTTCAGGGTAAAACCATGGAGAGCGGCAAACTCCTACAGCTTTGGTGCCATCACTGCTGGGTTTTAGCTGGAAGTAATGTTGGCAAAGTCTTCCCCCCCCCCAAGTTTGTTTAAGAAGTGGTGTGGGCTAGGAGGTGGTGGTGGGAGATAGCCCACCATAATGGGTCAGTTGGCAACCCTAGGTTGAGAGTACCCCCAACTCCAATTAGGGGTAAAGCTGAGCCATCGGGCCAACTGGTCACCCTACTAGGTGGTTGTGTTTCAGGCATGGTGAGAACTTCATAGGCTACTTGGCCAGGAGCCAGCAACCAGACTTGGTCCCACAGAGGAACAGTGATCCGGAGGGGAATTACAGGGCTAGAACAAGGGAGGAGGGAGTTAAAATAGGTACTTATGAGGCTGGAGCTACCATCCAATCAATACTCCAGCCCTTGGGGGAAAGCCTGCCTTCCCAAGAAAGCCAAGAACCTCTGTGTTGAGCCACCTCCTCTTTAGACTAGCCTGGTCAGGGAGAGGCCAATGAGAACGAACATCACTATTGCCTTTTTTCCCACAGTAACCAGAAAAAAATGCAAATGAAAAATGCTCACATGAAAATTGTGCACAGAAAAAAGCCCACTGTCATAAATGTGCAGAAGAAAAAAACCCACACAGAAAAATGCCCATACAGTTCATTACCCACACAGAAAAATACATATAGTAATTTATAGGATGTCAAGGGGCACATGCAAGTGGAGGGGGTCTTGGGTGACCCACCCTGCTCTCTATGACCCCTGCACTGGCTGTGACTGCCTCCCCACTGCAGCTGGCACCTCAACCTAAGTCTCCCCCGTTGGCTAGTTTACTTGTCATTTCTAGATTGTGCTTGTGTGTAAAGTGCCAACATGTCCCGGCTGATTTATGGCAACCCTAGCAAGGGGCTTTCAAGGCAAATGGGGAGCAGAGTTGGTCTGCCATTGCTTTCCTCTCTAGAGTCTTCTTGGTGATCTCCCAAGTTTGAGGGGATCAGGCTATACCATTGCCAGCCTTCCTTCTTTTCTAGATTAGCCCAAGGTTAATGGAACAGGAATTTTATGCTTGCACAGGGTAAGTTTTCTCCAAGCACTTCTATGGCTTGCCTGATGAGTGACAGGCATAGATATTCTGAAGCGGGTCTGAAGTCAGCAAGGTCTGACTTGTCACATTCCCTGTGCCCAGATCACACATTGGAATTCTCACACATTGTGGAACAGGTTGAAAGAGAATTCTGACAGGTTAAATTCCATTGTAGCCATGTCGTGTTCAATTATGTCGGATCCCATGCCAGACAGAGTGATCAAAAGTGACAACTTATGCTAGGGCGTGGGATAATGCAGAGTGACAGAAAGGCGGAGCTCACAGGGACAGAAGCCAAGGCGCTGTTTTGCTTAGAAGCGGGGCGGAGGAAGGAGACTCTTGCAGTTCACCAAAGACGGGAGCTTTGTCTACACGTTGACTTCAGAAGAAAGGAGCTTTGGGTGCCAAGTGCCTTTTCCCTCACAGCTAAGCACAACACCACACTACATGTCCCAGTCCCACCAGTCCTAAAAGACCCACACTAAAGTGTAATTGTCACCAAATTCCATATAAACCCAAGTGCCACTGGTGGGTTCAAGGATCTGGCGTCGATTCGATTGTGCTCCAGGAAATATTTCTCCAGTTTGATAGAAATGTGAAAAAAAAAAACCTAGTGTTTAAGCCTGAAGGAGCTGCTGTGCGAGCCAGGGCGGTGCAGAGACTGGGAAGAGCTGGGTTCAGATCCCCACTCTGCTGACCTTAGGCCAACCAACTGCTCTCAACCCAGCTCAAAGGACTGTTTTGTGAATAAAATAGAAGAGGGAAGATTATGTTTGCTGCCCTGAACTCCTTGGATGTGACAGGTATAAAAAGCAACAGATATAAAAGGAAGACCACCAGGGCAGCCTCAGATTGGGTTCTATTGACAGCGCACAGGCGTAGCCCATAGCCACGCCTTGTTGTTGCGGATATAATTGATCTAGAAACAAAAAAAAATTGTCAAAAATTAAATCTAACAAGTCCAACAAGAAGTGAGTTGGGGGATTCTGGTTACTGCGATTACGAAGTAATTCTTCTATACTAATACGTGTTTCCTCTAACGGAACATTCGTATATAAGGTAGTAACATCGAGAGTCATCAATACTGCCTGTTCGGGGATCTTTATATGGCTAAATATGATAAGCAATTTTTATTGAATAACCCCTTCTCACAGCATATCATTACCTGGAAACGTTTCATTGATATTTTTATTTATTACCCTGCGGACAATTTGGCTGAATTTTTAAATTGGATTAATTCACAGAATTAATGGTCACATAAAACTCACAGCATCGCAGAGTACCCAGGCAGTGAACATTTTGGATGTGACAGTTTATGTCAATGAAAATCAACAGCATTTAAACCGTTCAGAAAAATTACAAAGGAGCATTGTTACACTTCCATTCATTTCACTCCGACCATATAAAAAACAACTTACCTTTTGGACAATTCCTTCGCTTAAAACGCAATGCTGCATGGATAGAAGATTATTAACGGGGGTCTAATAATCTAAGTAACATTTTGAAAGCTAGAGGCTTCCCAGAAAGCACCATTGAGTATTCCAAAAAGAAAGCAGACGACACTCATAGAGAAAATTTATTATCAGAACGCAAGAGAGATAACATTCATAATTGCCTAACTGTTGCCTTACAATATTCACCCTTATCTAGAGATGTGCAGAAAATTATAACTAAACGCTGGCACCTAGTGTGTGAATTGCCAGGTTGTGCATGACTACCTAAATTTGGCTTAAGCAGAACATGTTCCTTTAAGGATCAGCTAGTGCATTCTGATGCGTCACTCTCGCTACCTAGCAACCAACCGGTTGGTCATTTCCGGTGTGGAGAATGCATAGCATGTGCGCAGGCGCTGCCTGTTAAAGAGTTTCAGGATACACACACCGGTTTCAAAGTCAGACTTAATCATTTTAGTAACTGTAATAGTAAAGGGGTTATTTACATAATCAGATGCCCATGTGGATTGCTCTACATAGGAAAAACAATACGCCCTGTTAAATTGAGAATTGGGGACATAGATCCAGAGTGAGAAATAATAAGTTGGAGGCTCTGCTTACTGCACATTATAAAGAATTAAAACATGCAGACCACAAGATGCAATTTTCTCCTCCTCCTCCTCCTCTCTGTAACACTAAAAGGAAGAGTTTAACAACTAAAATAAGACATATTTAGTGCTTCTCATATAAATTAATGGAAACAGAACACACATTCTGAATCAGTTATAACCCCATTGATACAGATATATTCCACTATTACAGTCTCCCTATTACAGGGAGAGGTGGTGGATTGGATGATCCAACAGTTTGATTCACTGGCCAGATCCATACAAACCCTGAATGACTTCATGTGGGCCCTGAGAAGGCGGTTCGAGGATCCCTTCCGAAGTGACAAGGCTAAGGCAGCCATCCTTCAATTGAGCCAAGGCACCAAGTCTGTCCGAGAATACGCTGGGGAATTTCAACGTCTGGCCAGCAGAGTTACTGACTGGAGTGAAGCTACTCGAGTGCAATACTTTCGTGAAGGATTGCACCCTGAAGTTCTATACTGGGCTTACATGCAACGAGATCTGCCTAACCTCGAGGAATTGGTCCTGCTTGCGGAGGAGGTGGAAAGCCGCCGGCAATCCCTCGCTCTCTCCAGGCACAGAGCAAAGGAAACAGGTCCACGGCCAGACCGTGCTGCCCCACCTCCACGGAGACCAACTGCTCCTGTTTCGGACCGGGTCAAACGTTTCCAAAAGGGAGCATGTCTCATTTACGATAAGATGGGCCATTTCGCTGCAACTTGCCCTGCACGTTCAGCTCGTCCCAACTCGGACCCGCAAGCAGAAGGACATACCCGGAGCGGTGGGGGGAGCCGTCGCAAAAGCACTACACCAAGCGGGCGCAAACCGCCCGTCGCCCTCCACATGAACGACGAGGTTGCTCGTAAAGGGTCGCCAGCACTCCTTCCTACCCTGTCAGGGGCTCGGATTACAAATGAAGGCCCATCTGGGCCGCGGATTACAATGACCTCTAGTCCCGCCGACACGGATACATCGGAAGAAGAAGAAGATGGGACCTGGGGATTCTTAGCAGCGCTGAACCTCGTTCCCGCCCAGGAGCAGACAAAAAACAAGCAGGGTCTGCAGTGAACAGAGCGCCACTGCGGACCAAAGTGACTGCACCCCCCACAGCTCCACTAATGGTGAGAGAAGTGGAAGACACTATGTTTCTTGATGTAATATTGCAACATTATAAGGGGGGTCCCCAAGTAGCGGTTAAGGCTCTAGTAGATTCTGGATGTGCTCGTACCCTAATCAGTGAGGACAATTTTAAAAACCTAAACATAAAAGCAAGTGTTTTACCTTGTAATGAGTACCTTGTAATGCCCTTTGGATTAAAAGGGGTCCCGGGGGTCTTCATGCAACTGATTAATGAGATCCTCCATGATTTGTTGTTTAAAGGGGTGGTAGTTTACTTAGACAACATCCTCATCTAATCCACGAGTTTGGATGAGCACATCACCCTGGTCAAAGAAGTTCTGCAACGGCTCAGAGAGAACCACCTCTATGCTAAGGTTTCCAAGTGTGAATTCCATAAAAGGGAGCTAACCTTTCTAGGCTATAGAATTTCACACCAAGGAATAACCATAGACCCGGACAAGGTACAAGCAGTAGTTGACTGGGAGCCGCCAACTACTCGCAAGCAAGTACAGAGATTTCTTGGGTTCGCTAATTTCTACCGCCATTTCCTCAGAGACTTCGCACAAGTTGCGCTTCCGATTACTAACTTACTCAAAACCAAGGGTAAAGGAGTTGCTGCTACCCAGCCCTCCGCTAAAATAGAATGAACCCCGGACTGTCAGGTAGCCTTTGAGACTTTGAAACGTTTGTTCACAACTGAACCGATTGTGACCGCCCTTTCATTGTTCAGGTAGATGTTTCTGAAGTAGCCATGGGAGGGGCCCTCATGCAAGAGGGGGAAGGTGGCCAGTTGTACCCATGTGCCTATTTCTCAAAGAAATTTTCCCAGTCTCAGCTCAACTGGCCCATTTGGGAAAAAGAGGCGGCAGCAGTGAAACATGCCTTAACAATCTGGAGACACTTCCTAGAAGGTGCTGAGACTCCCTTCCAGGTTTGGACAGATCACAAGAACCTGGAGGCTTTAACTGGGACTCACAAACTCACCACAAAACATTGTTGAAGGCTTTCACGGTCAGAGTTCATTGGTTCTTGTAGGTTATCCGGGCTGTGTAACCGTGGTCTTGGAATTTTCTTTCCTGACGTTTCGCCAGCAACTGTGGCAGGCATCTTCAGAGGATTAACCCTGAAGGACACTGTCCTTCAGTGTTAATCCTCTGAAGATGCCTGCCACAGTTGCTGGCGAAACGTCAGGAAAGAAAATTCCAAGACCACGGTTACACAGCCCGGATAACCTACAAGAACCAATCACCACAAAACAAATCAGATGGGCGGACTTCTTTTCTCACTTTCGTTTTGTAATCAAACACATTCCGGGCAAAAGAAACCTCTTAGCTGATGCTCTTTCTAGACTTCCTCAATATCCTGTTAAGGTGGAACGACCCACCGAGTCCCTGTTTACTCCAGAGCAAAGAGGTATCCTCCCCACCTTAGCAGTCCTCACGCGCGCCCAGGTGGTGCAAGCCCAGGCCAGGAGTGACTTCCCGCAACCCACTGAGGGAGTTGTCCCTCCTAGTCCTCCGCCGCCGCCCGAGGACGCTAGCAGTGACTCTCCAACCCAACCCCAAGTGGGGGGCGACCCTGTCATTCCAGCAGGACTGCCCCAGTCTTTCCGTGACACTTTGGTACGTGAGTGCCTAACCGAGAGGAATAACAGTGTACTGCCTTCAGGTCTTGAGCAGCGGGGAGAAATATGGGTCAAAGACTCTAAATTGTACGTGCCTAAAACTTTGCGAGCAGAGGTGTTAGAACTAGCTCATGGAGCAAAAACCTCTGGACACTTTGGGTTTGTAAAGACACTACATTTGCTCCGTCGTCAATTCTGGTGGGCGGTATGCGTTCTGATCTGGACTCCTTCATCCGCAGCTGTCCAGTATGCACCACTGCAAAACATCTGACAAGCAAGCCCACTGGGCTACTAAAACTGTTAGAAGTGCCTCAAGGGCCATGGGAGGTAATTGCCATGGATTTCATGACTGATTTACCATTAAGTCGAGGGAAAACTGTCCTGTGGGTGGTTACGGACCTTTTTTCCAAACAGGTGCATTTAATCCCTTGTGCAGGCATGCCCTCCACTCAAAGTTGCTGCTATACACCTTATGCTTCCCAAATAATCTGCTTCTTAGACGACTCTGGATGTTCTGTTGTTTGGGATTTGACAGGTGGACTCAGACGTTACAGTATGTTATTGTGCCGATTAGCCCCACCACAACGAAGCTCCCACAGGTGGCGACGGAGGACCTGGCAACCCTAGATAACACACACACACACAGAAATCAACTGGCAACTGGACTTTGCTGAATGGAGAAGCCTCAGTGGTCCTCTCCACATCTGCACTCTTTGGGCAGCTGCAAAGTTAGACCAGGAAAACAGCGTGTTCTGCATGAAACACACACTAAGCTGCCTTGTGCTGAATCAGACCCTTGGCCCATCAAGCTCAGTATCGTCTACTCAGACTGGCAGCAGCTCTCCAGGGTCTCAGGCAGAGGCCTGTTCACATGTCCTACCACCCGATCCTTTCAGTTGAAGATGCCAGGGATTGAACCTGGGACCTTCTGCATGCCAAGCAGAGGCTCTTCCATAAAGCCACAGGTCCTCCCCTTCCTAGTTCCATGCCAACTTCCACAGGAGCTTCTTATGGGCAAAACTAAAAATTACAATTTTTAAAGATCTTTTAAAGAGCCTTTTAAGGGCCAAATTAAACGTTACAATTTTTAAAGACCCAGCCCCAATGCTTGAAAAGCAGTAACGTTTAATCTGACCCTATGTTCCATCTTTGAAGAAAGAATAGAATAATGGACTCAGGCTCAATCTCGCCAAACAATTCATAATATTACATATTGCTTTCATGTTCTTCCAGTTTGCTGAGAGTGCGAGACCATTTTTCTTGCTCCTGGTCACTTTATATTGCCCTTCTTCAGATCTTTTTCAGTGTTGCCAGATTCCGTTGCTTTTGCTTCCCTTCTCCCCCCCCTTCTGATGGAGATAAGCAAGATGAAATAGTACAGTGTTCAAGGGCGCCAAAGACCGATGACTTTCCAAAGAGGTATTTTATATTTCTAGTGCATCCTGTTCAAAAGCTATAATAAGTTGGGGGTGGGGGGGTGAGCCTCAGGGAAAGAAAGCTTTTTTGTCATGCTTGAGAGACCATCATTCGCGCAAAGGCTAATGCTTTGGCAGAGAGGGGAAATAGTATGGCTTGGATCCAGCAATGCAGATAGACTTCATGTGGTACCACTTGCACAAGATCCTGTGCAACACCAAGTACATTCCTCTTGATATATTATAGTGCCCAGAAATTGGTTGTACAAGAGCTTGTGGAAGATGAAATGCAAGTGAGGTCACAGTAAGGCAGATGGAACACAAGCAGCCGCTGCCGTCTTTTCATGCGGTTCCACGTGCACAAGAGCTCTATAGTGCAAGCAGAAATTTTCCTCTTGGTCCACCCCTGGTGCCTGAAAGTGCTGGCAAGTCACAGGCTACTTATGGTAACCCTGTAGGGTTTTCAAAGCAAGAGATGAAGAGGTGGTTTGCCATTGCCTGCCTCTGCGCAGCCACCCTGGACTTCCTTGGCAGTCTCCCATTCAAGTACTAACCAGGGCCGACCCTGCTTAGCTTCTGAGAGCTAATGGGAGTGGGCTAGCCTTGGCCATCCACATCAGGGCGATCCAACTATATTATCCCTCTTTTCAGACATTATAAGTGGGGTGTAGGGTAAGGAGAGGAATCCCCATGGCAAGCTTTGCTCCCAGCCTTTGTGCATGCATTGGGACCCCCAAATGAATATGAAAGAATGTACCTTCATGTTCTCTTTGCAGGATCAGGAACTGTTCAGGGTTCCCAGTTATATAGGGGGAGACCTATACCTGGACACCTGTAACTGCATAGGCCCCAAAAATTACAGGTCAAGGCAGAGCTTAGTGGCCCGATCCCCCATGTGCCTTCATTCACTCTAGTTTGAACACCCAGCCCTCTGCAAAGCTACAGAGAGCATTTGCTGTTTAAAAATAGATACCCAATGAAATTGCCATCCTATCTCATTTTCCAAAAGCTCCAGTAAAGGGGAGAGCCTTTTTAATCACCAAGGAATGCTTAATCCACTGAATTTATATTGAGATGAGTCCAAAGAATGTGACAGCACCCAAAAAAGTCTCTGTAGAAAAGCTTTCACAAATAATATATTATGACAATTCCACAGAGTACCAATTTTTAAACTGCAGGAATATTGGTCGAATAAATAGGTTCCCCGTGGCACAGAGTGGTAAACTGCAGTACTGCAGTCCAAGCTTTGCTCACGACCTGAGTTGGATCCCAACAGAAGTTGGTTTCAGGTAGCCGGCTCAAGGTTGACTCAGCCTTCCATCCTTCCGAGATCGGTAAAATGAGCACCCAGCTTGCTGGGGGTAAAGGGAAGATGACTGGGGAAGGCACTGGCAAACCACCCTGTAAACAAAGTCTGCCTAGGAAACGTCAGGATGTGCCGTCACCCCATAGGTCAGGAATGACCCGGTGCTTGCACAGGGGACCTTTACCTTTAAATAGGCTATAGCCGAGGGCCCCAATCTTTTGGGGCCTGTGGACACCTTTGGAATTCTGACACAGGGTGGTGAGGACAACCACAGAATGGCTGCCACAGGAGGTGGGACCAACCACAAAATGTCAGAGAGTTAATTCTTCAGTGACTCAGGCAGAAGCTCTGTTTAACAGGATACCTTTTTAAATGAACATATTATTTAAAATATATATTTGTGTGCATGCACAACTTACCTTCAGTAAATATCCTTGTGCTGTGATGGCAGGGTGCTGCCAAAGCAATGCTTTAAAAAAGCATTGATGAAACTTTGCAATTTCACTAAAGCTACCTGTTGATTATGAACCTTCAATGTCACCTTCTCTTCAATGTGTGTGTTGTGCTGACCAGTTGCTTCCAACTGATGGCAACCCAATGAATTAATGATCTCCAGAACACCCTATCATTAACAGCCTTGCTCAGGTCTTGCAAACTGAGGGCCATGGCTTCCTTTCAAACTATCTCATTCTGAGCCTTCCTCTTTTCCTACTGCCTCCACCTTTTCCTTGCATTATTATCTTTTCCAGTGACGCTTATCTTTCATAATGTGACCAAAGTACGATAGCCTCAGTTTTGTCATTTTAGCTTTCAGGGGAAGTTCAGGCTTGATTTGATCTAGATCCCACTTATTCGTCTTTTAGGTGGTCCACGGTATCCGTCAAACTCTCCTCCAACACCACATTTCAAATGAATCAACTTTCTTCCTGTCAGCATTTTTCACTGTTTCAAGGTACGAAGTGAACAGAAGTGGTTTATCTCTCTGCTCCTTCTGTGCAGTATTAACCAGGGTTCGCTGAAGTGTCCCTTCCACTGTCCGTGACAACTGCTTTAGTTGCCCTTACCCATCTGAGGCGAGACAGGTGGCAACCCAAGAAAGAGCTCTCTTGGTCATGGCTGCAAAATTTTGGAACTCTGTCCCTTCTCGGGGAGATTCGTCCGTCTCCCTCTACTGATGACTTTTGTTTCCTTTGGCATACCCCCGGTAGTGGTTATTGGCTCTCTTCCCTGGTTATGGTGTTGTTTGTTTATGAGACCTTTGTGCCCCTGATCTGCTGGAAAGGCAGCATGAAAATGATTATGATGATGAAGAAGAAGAAGAAATATGAAAGATCCTCTGCCAGTGTCACCTCCAGTATTAAGGTGTCTATGCAATATACTTAATGTGTATAATTAAAAAAACAGAAAGGCCTAGATCCGCAGTATAAACAAGTGTTCCCAAATAATTTCCCACTCCCAACCAGTGTGGTGAAGTGGTTAAGAGCAGCAGACTCTAATCTGGAGAATTGAGTTTGATTCCCTGTTCCTCCACATGAAGCCTGCTGGGTGACCTTAGGCTAGTCACAGTTCCCTCAGAACACTCTCAGCCCCACCTACCTCACAAGGTGGTTGTGGTGGGGAGGAGAAGGGAAGCCGCTTTGAGACTCCTTAAATGTAGAGAAAAGGGGGTGTATAAAAACCAACTCCTCTTCTTCCTGTGTACCAGTTATATTCCTTGCTGATTTTGCTGGCAGAAAGTCATGTCAGTGCCTTAACAATAATTTGTTTTCTTGCTGGTCCTCCTTTTGGACACAGGTGACATTTTAGGAGCTGTCAATGTTCATTTAAAGTTAGCAAGAACAGGTACATGTGGTACAGATGACACTTCCACAAGCCAGTTTTTGAATTATGGGCTGCCCCAGGAGGAAAGCACAACCTGATCTTTTGAAGAAGCCCTGCTTTTATCTCTTCCAGCAAAAAAATCAGCCTTTCTCCCGAGTACTGAACAGAGAGAGGCAGAAAGCAATCCAGAGGTCTTTAATAGTCTGATCCAGAACACTTTTACTCAGAAGTAAGTCCCACTTTGTTCAGTAGGACATACTTTGAAATAAGTGTGTTTAGTATTACAGTCGGAGTTCTTGCTGCTTTTTTTTTTTTTTAACATAACGGGTCATTTTATCCTCTGCATATCAAGAGGGAACAGACGCTGATGCACCTGAAATGCTTTCGACTTTCATTTTTCATATAACGAGATATTGCCTTGACAACACCGGCTCTGATCTAGCAAAAGTTAGTTGTGATTAAGTCCCAAGAAAGCAGAGGGACTTAAAGGTAAAGGTAAAGCACCAGGTCATTTAGTCTCAACAAATTGGGCCCCTTGGTTTCTATGGGATTTCGTCACAATGCACTTTCACTGGATTGAGACCAATTTGATCGAAGCTGGGTTACCACTCTAAAAGGGCTAGACTCAGGGACAAACTACATGTGACATCAGATGTGTGTTTTGACATTTCAAAGCAGCATGGATACCCCACCTCCCCGTGGTTGGGATCAAGATCACAGTTCTGGGGGAGGGGGACTTTTGAATTGCACTGTTTTCCTGATTGGAAATGCTCCCTGTGTCAGATAACCCCTAATCAGTGTGTGTGTGTGTGGGGGGGAGACTGATCTTGTGCCTGTCTCTTCTCCTCAGTGAGGCTGAAAGCATTATGAGTAGAGGGACCCCTGTTCAATCCTGGAAACAGTGCACTGGGGTAGTGGACTCCTCCTCCCACCTTTCCAAATGCCATTCATTGCTTTGATTCAGATCAGGTTCCAGCAGCTACTTTTTATTGTACCTCTGGAGTTCCAATCACATGTAGTTTGGCCCTAAATTTATTAGAATTAAGAAAAAGCACATTAGAACTGAGCCAAAACCATACATAGGTGCTCATGAACATGGTTGGCAGTGCTGAAAAGCACCTCTCTGTTTGGCAACTTTTGGCCCCCCAGGATAAAATATTTACTTATTCATATACGTTAGTCTTCACTAGCCTTTCACTTACCCTCACTTTCAGTGGCATCATCACATAGCAGATGTCCTGGTTCAGGCAGGCCCCTGGGGCAAGAGGTAACAGGCATAGTCCAAACACAGTCCAGGGTCAAAACATAAGTATCCAAAAGTCCAAGCGTCAAACCAGAAGGGCAAATCCAAAGATGCTTAACAACACAGGGCCCAGGATAGATCCCTGAGGCACTTCACTAGTCACTCCAAGTGGATGAGGAACCATTAACAAGCACTCTTTGGGTGTGATCTGTCAACCAGTTACAGATCCACCTAACAGTAATAGGATCTAAATTACATTTTCCCATTTTCTTGTCAACAAGAATATTATGTGGAATCTTATCAAAAGCCTTACTGAAATCAAGATAAACTATGTCTACGGCATTCCCCTGATCCAGCAAAGTAGCAACTTTTTCAAAAAAAGGAGATAAGATTAGTATTGTACTGCTGTTGTTCATAGAAAATGTGATTTTAATTATAGCTGTCATTAAAGTGCCTCGAGTGTGGGATGAAGCAGCGCTGGAGGCAGCAACCAGGAGAGGCTTTTAGACCCCTATCCTGCTCACAAGCCTTGGGGTTGGGGGACAGGAAAGACTGGCCATTGTGTGAAGCAGTATGCTACTGGCCAAGGTGGCCCATTAGCCTGATCTAGCAGGGCTGCTCATAAAAGAGAAATTCAGGAAAATTGAAGTAGGCTGAGTCTATATCTTGTTACTACTTTGCCTGTTTCTGAGGATTCCCCAGGACATAACAGCATCATTGGTGTTTGATGCACATTTTATGGCTTTCACATTACTCAGAGTGTTAAAGTGAGAACTGAAGATTAGGGTTCAAGACACGCTATCGTAATTGATAGCCTGCTCTAACCGTGTCAAAACAACAGATACTAAATAGAACACCATTTTTTTTCCTGCAAGAGCCTATGAATCTTTATGTCAAAGTAAGTTCTACTGTATTCAGTGGGGCCAACTCACAAGTAAATGCACATAGGATTAGAGGCCAATTGAAGCAGTCAGTCTTACCCAGTTCAGGGGGAATATATTCCTTAGAATGTCTGCATTTTATTGTGTCCTTAATAATATATAATAAAAGGCAAAATCTCCCCACACAAATTCAGTATTGTTGTTGTTTAGTTAGCACTTTCTAAAGTTCACAGTGATTTGCATACATTATCTTGAAATTCTTATTACAGTTATCTTATTTATTTATTTCCTTTGCTTATAGTTCACCTTTCTCACAGAAGATGCAAGGAAAATTACAACTATTAAAAGCCAACAACAAATAAATAAAAACCATTTACAAACTTTCAACAAACTTTAAAAACTACAATAATGTCCCTTTCCTAGACACACCCTCCTAAAATGTCCCATTTTGCAGATTCTGTGCCCCAGCCTTTCTATGGGAGGCTTTCTGTCCTCCTCAGGCACACCAGACCTCCAAGTGGAAGCCCCAAGATAATATGCTCAGCTCTGGGAAGCTGTTGAAAGGTGGCACCTTCAAAAGGTCTTGCTGAGATGTGCGGACCATATTGGAAGAGGCAGTCCTACTTGTACATGGATCCCAAGCCATGAAGAACTAAATAGGCAATAACCAGGATCTTGAATTGAACCCAGCAACCCATCAGTAACCAATGGGATACTTGCAGAATAGGTGTAATATGTTCGTGTTGCCTGGCTCCTGATAATAGCAGACCTGCAGCATTCTGTACTAATTGAAGTTTCAAAGTAACCAACCAGTATCCCCACATGGTGAATGATATCCCCCATATCATGCTGAAGATGAAAGTGTAATTGTTAATATAATTATTCCTAGTGAATATTCCTTTAACAGAGTACAACAATTCTAAGGTCACAAATAAACTGCCCAGGGAAGCTGAAATGTCTCCTCAGGGAATCTGCCATAAAGGTAAAGGTAAAGGTAGTCCCCTGTGGAAGCACCAGGTCATTAATGACCCATGGGGGTGATGTCACATCATGAGATTTACTAGGCAGACTAGTACCACAGGTGGTTTACCATTGCCTTCCTCAGTCATCTACGCTTTTACCCTCAGCAAGCTGGTTACTCATTTCAACAACCTCGGATGGAAGGCTGAGTCAACCTTGAGCCGGCTACCTGAAACCAACTTCTGTTGGGATCGAACTCAGATCATGAGCAGAGCTTTTGACTGCAGTATTGCAGCTTCCCACTCTGCACCACTCTCTCTATGTGTATATGTGTGTGCACACACATACTTTTATAGGAAATTGGCACTGTACATTTGCAATGCTTTGAAAGGAGCGAAGACCCCCCTCCCCACTACCTAAGGTTACCAGCTCTGGGTTGGGAAACAACTGGAGATTTTGAGGGTGGAGTGTAGGGAGGGCTGGGTTTGGGCAGGGGAGAAACCTCAGTGGTGTACGATACCATAGAATCCAGCCTCCAAAGCAGCCGTTTTATCCAGGGGGACTGATCTCTGTCATCTGGAGATCGGGTGTAATAGTAGGGGATCTCCAGGCCCCACTGGAGGTTGGCAACTGCTACACAAGATCAGCTCAAGTTCTACTGCTGGCCTAGATGGAATTTGATTTTGTTTCCGCCATTCTGCAAAGATTCTTCTTCCTCTTCTGACTCAACTGCCACCTATTTCTCCTGTTCTACAAATGAATGGAGCAATAAGAACAGACTGCAACGGAGCAGACCAGGGCCGGGAGGAAGCAAACTTGGTGTGTTAGCCCAAGTTTTGGGGCAATTCTGGGGGCCCCTGCAGCTACCTGAGCTACCCCATTTGATTTAATAGGTGCCAACAGATAAGGGATTGGGAAGGGACTGAGTCTTGTGAGCACCATGGACCAGATGTTCTTTCCACCCCCTCCCCAGCCTAGTTTGGGAGGTGCTGGGATGTTTGTAACTCTGGAAGCGCTGGGTCAGAGGAGCGCTTCTGCGTAAAGACGCCTCTCCCAGTTTGGTGAAAGTCCCCATGTGATCTCTCTGTAAATAAAGTTGGAGAATTCGGCTGGGCTGGCGGCGCTGCTGCTGAGCTAGAGGCGCTGGTGTGTGTGTGTGTGTGTGTGTGTGAGTGAGTGAGTGCATACCATGACAGCCTTCTACAGCCTGCAGTACAAACAGCGCGCCTATTCAGCATTAGATGCCTCTGGCTGGTTGAAGACCACACGGCAGAGACCGCGGCGCTGCGGGCAAAACCCGCCTTCCTGATGCCCAGGATTTCATTTCGTTTTTGCAACCCGAAGCCGCTCTCAGGACCAGCCTTCGCTTCCCCCTGGAGAGGAGGCGACCGTGGGCAGCCCAGGTAAGGGCGACATGGGGATGCTGAATCAAAGCATCCTTCTGCGCCGATGGGGCGGGGAGGGACCGCACCGCGTTCCCTTCCCTGGGCAGGATCGACCGCGGTCGGGGATGCAAAGGGTTCAGGACAAGTGGGGGGAGAAAGGAGGGGAGGAGGCGGCTTTTGTGCGGGGTTGGGGGGGCTGAGCGAGCCGGCCGGGAGCGCCGCGTGGCCGGGAAGTGGCGCCTCTTTGCACCCCAGGCAGGTAGGCAGGCAGGCGGGGGGCCCTTCAGCACCCTGGACAGCGGCCGGCGACACACCAGGCGGGCGGGCAGGCGGGCGGGGTCCCCTTCAGCACCATGGACAGCGGCCGCCGGCCGCTGTCCATGGTGCTGAAGGGGACCCCGCCCGCCTGCCCGCCCGCCTGGTGTGTCGCCGGCCGCTGTCCAGGGTGCTGAAAGCCCCCCCCGCCCTGATGCCTCCTCCCATATTGTCACGATGTACACCGCACCCCAACAATGCCTCTTGCTCACAGCAAGACCCCCAAGAATAAATTTGCAGGCGCTGCGCCGCTGCCGCCCGGGCAGCACACGGAGGGGGGGGGGATTCCCAAATGCCCTGCTGCAGGGAAAGGGGTGTGGAGGTTGCCCCGGGCATCTGTTTCGAGGGGTGCACCCGTCAGACACAGATGGGAGCATCGTCCGGGACAAGCTGCTGGTGATGGTGGTGCTTCTTTTCTCCACCGTTTCCCTGTATGTGTGTGTGTGTGTGTGTGTGTGTGTTAAGTGCCGTCCAGTCGCTTCCGACGCATGGCGACCCTATGAATGAAAGTCCTCCAAAATCTCCTATCTTTGACAGCCTTGCTCAGATCTTGCAAATTGAAGGCTGTGGCTTCCTTTATTGAGTCAATCCATCTCTTGTTGGGTCTTCCTCTTTTCCTGCTGCCCTCAACTTTTCCTACCATTACTTTTCCTATCATGATCGTTTCCCTAACGCATTTCAATTTAAACTTACCAGGTTGTAGCAAACCGGCAAAGCTGCCTTCACACATAGAGGGGGAACTCCCATTGCCTAAGCAGGGTGCCTTTTTCTCTGCCTCACGTCTCAGCGGCAGGTCTGATAGAAAGAGCCCCAGCTCTTCCCCAAATTTCAGTGAGAAATCACTTCTGTCTTGGGGGGGAGGGAAGGAACAGATGCTTGGTTGACTCTACTCTACTCTACCAGGCATTACGCCTAACATTCTAGCTGTATCTGAAGAAGTGAGCTGTGGCTCACGAAAGCTCATACCCTTAGCACCTTAAAGACTAACAAAATATTTTTGTTAGTCTTTAAGGTGCTACTGGACTCTTGCCCTTTTTGACAAGGTCAGAAAGGTAAATCCTAATACACAAATCCTGGGAATTCAAAGTGCCACACACAGCCCCTTCCCTACACGCCTTGGAATATCCCCCACCCCATAATGTCTACACTGCTGTTCTGTCTGGGTTCTCTTTCTGCTGAACAGGCACACTGGCCGAATAACAGAGCTGCTTGTTTCAATAAATTTATAAAATAATTAGGACAGGAGAATAGTTTGCTTCTAACATTATTTGCCAAGGAAACAAAACAGTTTGTTTCACATTATCTGTCAAGTAAAACAGAGGAATCTGCAAGACCCAATTTCTGAAGGAAGAGATTTTATGCATGTATCTGTATAAATTAAAAAGCAGTCCAATGTGGTAGCTTATTACTCTTCTGTTAAATGGAAAGCCAATTGTTTAAGGAATAAGAGCCTGTGCTGCGGGCCAGTAGTGATGTCTTATGGCACAGCAATGCTGCTTTTTTATCATACCTCTTCAGCAGTGCATCCCAGTGCCTGCATGTAGCTGCATTGAATGAAGCAGGCATGTCTCTGGTGCCTTAAAATGATCTGGATCTTGCCAACCTCTAACCTAAGACAGGCATTGAGCAAAGAAGTTGAATAGCAATTCAAAGGGGGGGGGGGAGATGCCCGATGCAGTGGCCTTGTATTTTGATCTTGGACGGAGGAAGGGGGGCTTTATCTTCAAAGAATTTGTGCAATGCATGGGAAACCCCCTGGCATCTGGCCACCTCAGCAGTTGCAGGCAAGGCGGTGGACATTCTGGGAGAGTGGGGAAAGCAACTTTGTGCGTATTCTATTGCTGTTGTACAGTGCTGGGATGACAGTATTGAAAGTTAGCATAGTGTAGTGGTTAGAATGTTGGACTAGGATTTGGGAGACCCAGTTTCAAATTCCCACTCTGCCATGGAAGCTTGCTGGGTAACCTTGGGCTAGTCACACTCTTTCAGCCAAACCTACCTCACAGGGTTGTTGTGAGGATAAAATGGAGGACAGGAGAACAATGTAAGCCACTCTGGGTCCCCACTGAGAAGAAAAGTGAGGTACAAATGAAATAAAACAAATAAATACATTGCAAAGGATAGTTTTGTATCAACTGAGCCTAATTGACCGACTGGCTTTGGCTCCTCTTCTTCTTGTCATTAGCAGTGTTTAAGCCTAAAAGTTATAAAAATTATATATGAAATTGTTGGATTTCAAAAGGATTTGTGAGGCTTCCTGTAACCTGTGTCTAATTTAGCACAATCTGTTTTATTGGACTCCTGTGAAATCGACATCCTTGGGGTTGCCAGGCAGACGCTGGCTTTGAATGTCATAATGCTGTGGGGTACCCAGCTCAGTCCAGACCTAACCCAACCACCCCTCCATCACATGCTGGGCACAGCCCCCGTAGTCCTGCTTCCCATGGCAGGGTGGAACAGGGATGTATCACAGGACTGGGGGAGGAGAGAGATCAGCTACAGCCCTGGAGGCCTGGCAAGACACTCATTCACCTGGTGCCCAAGAAGATGCAGATCCATAAACCAGCCACACATCATATGTGGATACAACATAGTACATTCTTGTGCCTCTCAGATTTCATAGTCAGCTATATGGGGGAAGGGGCAGAACTCAGCGTTGCATCTAATACAGCAAAAAAAAATTCAGCTTGCTCTTAAGAAGAAGAGTTGGTTGTTATATGCCAACTTTCTCTGACTTTTAAGGAGACTCAAACTGGCTTGCAATTGCCTTTCTTTCCTCTCACCACAACAGACACCTTGCAAGGTAGGTGGGGCTGAGAAAGTTCTGAGAGAACTGTGACCAGCCCAAGTTCACCCAGCAGGCTTCATGTGTAGGAGTGGGGAATCAAACCCGGTTCTCCAGATTACAATCCACCGGTCCTAATCACTACCCCACACTGGCTCTTACCAGCCTTTAAAAGTATTTTACAGCTGTGGTGGTAGAAAGTGGCATCAAGTTGCAGCCAACCTATGGCAACTCCTCGTGGGGTTTTTCAAGGCAAGAGGTGCGTAGAGGTGGTTTGCCATTCCTTGCCTTGGAGTAGCAACCCTGGATCTCCTTGGTGGTCGCCCATCCAGCTACTAACCAGGGTTGACCCTGCTTCACTTCTGAGATTTGATAAGATCAGGCTATCCTGGGCCATCCAGGTCAGGAAATTTTGCAGCTAGTCGAGTTCACACCACCACCCAAAGGAGGTTGTCTCCAGCAGGGACATGGTCAGCCTTTTGAGTTCCAACTTCCTGAATCCTGTATGAATTCTGTACAAGAACTAACTCTGGCATCAAGGGCCTCGATATACTGGGGGAGAAAGTGTGGTGTGTAGTGCTTAGAACATCAGCTGAGGAGAGGCGTGGCTCAGTGGTAGAGAGTCTGGTTTGCATGTAGAAGGCCCCAGGTTCATTCCTCAGTTTGTCCAGTCAAAAAGGATCACGTAGTGGATGATGTGAATAATCTCTACCAGATACCTTGGAAAATTGCCTCCAGTAAATACTGAACTAAGGCCCTAACTCTCCAGAAGGTGCTTTCCTGTCGAGGCAAGAGTGTGTGGGAAAATTCCTCACTGCAGGCTATCTTTCTCAGAGTATTTCAATGCCATTTCGTAGTGCTTTGTCCATTGACTCCTTAGGAACAGAAAATGTGCATTTATTGGTCTATCTATGCCAGAACTCTCTCCCTGAAATTCTCCTTTGTGGTACTGAATACTCACCAGATGTTCTTCAGATACTCAGATGTTGGTGAGATAATCACTATTTGACATCATCTGTTGTTCAGTTTCAGAAGTGACAGTTGATCTGATCTTTGATACTTGGCAAACAGTCATATTTAATATCTGAGAGCTGTCATGCAGGGCTGTTAACAGTTCAGTTTGACAGTTAACAGTTCAGGAGATTTCCTTTTTGATACCTGCCACAGTCAATCTAATCAAGTACTGTCAGCAAGTCCCCAGCACTCACGTTTTGTGGTTGGCATTCAGATTTGAATGGCAAAACTAGAAAGATTTACATCTTTTGAATATTTTTAAATCTCTGTTTCAGTGTTAATTAACAGGGTCCCAGGGGAAGTAGCAGCAGAGGACTAATGCAGCCCTGTAGCTAAGAGGCTGAGTATAAACCAGGAAGCCCTCGGTTCAAATCACACCTCTGCCATCAACTCAGCTGAAAGCCTTGGAAAGCCACAGCCCCTCCGCCTCCTCCGCCATAGGTGGATAGTAATGCAGGTAGAACTTGCAGGGCTGTTGTAAAAAAACATTAAAACCAACCCCCCAAAAACCAAAAACAGACCATTAAAACAAAACCAGTGCTAAATTACATACATTTAAAAAGACAAAAAATAAAACGTTGGGCACAAAGGAGGCATCATCTAGGAAATGCCAAATGAAACAAAAAAGTCTTTACTTGCTGGCAGAAGACAACAACGGAAGGGGACAGAGGAATCTCCCTGAGGAGGAACTTCCAGTGTGTATACGTGTGTGTGTGTGTAGTATTTTGATCACACAAACCATCATATAAATGTTAATTCAGGTTTAATGTTGCAGTAGATGATACAACTTGAAACAACCAGGAGAGATAATAGAGGGAAAAAATAAGAACCTTTCACTTAGGGTAGCAATGAAAAGAGATTGGAAAGTAATTTCATATTGCAAAATGCAACAACCCTACCTCATATTAAGACTCAAATGAAGAATCTGAGAGATATTAAGCTTAGAATTTTAGAAACAGCTAACTTGTTTGAATCTGGAGAAAGCAAGCAATGCTATACATTGGACCAGATTTGTTAATGGATCTGAAGACCTTGTATTACAAGAAACCAGGTTGAAGCAAAAGCTGCTTGTTTTTAACCTCACCTTCTCTCTGTGTGTGTAAAGTGCCGTCAAGTCGCAGCCAACTTATGGCAACCCCTTTTTGGGGTTTTCATGGCAAGAGACTAACAGTGGTGGTTTGCCAGTGCCTTCCTCTGCACAGCAACCCTGGTATTCCTTGGTGGTCTCCCATCCAAATACCAACCAGGGCTGACCCTGACACCTCTACAGTTCATCAAATGTTGACTTCTACACTATTAAAAATGAAGATGCAGCTCTTTTTTCATGCTTCTAACATTTTGGCCAGGTTGGTGCTGGGTCTATACAAAAACAACACCCTCATCCATATAAATGGAAATTGGTTCACTATTTTTCTACTGGGCTGAAAAGCAGAGTCACAGGGCCAGGGCAAGCAGGACAAAGTCACTTTTTCATCCCGTCCAGCATTCTTTCCACTCCTATGGTGGTTTTTGAAGGGCAGTTATCTAACTGCTCAATGAACTCCAAAGGATGCTCCTGACCCTCCCAGCAAGCCCAGGCTCCCTACTATGCTTCAAATGCCATCTGAATATTGGCCAGCTGGGATTCCTTCCTATACAAACCAGACCAACTTGTTGTGCAGGTCAGCCCCTCCCATTGGCTACCATGTGAGTCAGTTCCAATAATACTCCCTAACCCCCATGCAAACATGTGGCTGAGGGAAGCCAAGACAGAATTTTCACAGACAATGAAGAGGAGGGAAGACAGAGGTCTGGGAGGTTAGCTGGGAAGATGGATGGATGGATGGCCCAGAATAGCTCGATCTCATCACAACTCAGAAGCTAAGCAGGCTTGGCCCTGATTAGTGCTTAGAGGGGAGACCACCAAGGAAGTCTAGCATTGCTGCACAGAGGCGGGTAATGGCAAACCACCTCTGTTCATCCCACTCCAGGAGAGGTTTCCATGAGTCAGCTCCAACTTGATGGCGCTTTCCATCACCAGTACTGGAGCAGGAATATTGTTCTTTTTGGGAGCAGCAAGCTCTCATTCACAAAGGCCTTGCAGCTGGTTTTCCAAAGGTGGGTCCCACCATGTTGATGGCTCTCTGCTGGGTCTGTAATCTGATCAAGGCAGAACCAAAGTCAGTGAGTAGTTGACACGGAAGAGCCCCAATCTATCTGCGTTTACTCAGAAGTAAGCTGCCTTGAACCATGAGGAAAGGCAGGATATAAATGCTTTCACGAATGAGTAAATAAAAGTAAGTCAAACCTATGTGTGTTTGCTCGGATGTAAACACTGTAATGATTGATGGAGCTTCTTGAAGACAGCCTGCTCATAGGTAGAATTACTTGAAGGTAAGCCCTAAAGAATTTAATGGGAATGATTTCCAAGGAAGTCTACTATACCCATCATAAGGGCATGCGCGATCAAGCTGCACACCTTGCATTTACTCAGAAATAGGTCCCATTGACATCACTGAGAGCTGCTTCCAAGGAAAGGTGCATGGGAGGCAGGCAGTTGTAGTCCCCTTATTTATGAGTAAGACCCACTGAGCCCTGACCTAGATGGCCCAGGCAAGCCTGATCTCTTCAGATCTTAGAAGCTAAGCAGGGTTGGCCCTGGTCAGTTATTTGGACGGGAGACCTCTGAGGGTCTCTAGGCAGAGGCAGGCAGTGGCAACCCCCCCCCCCCGCTCGTCTATTGCCTTGAAAACCCTACAGGATTGCCATAAGTCGGCTACAACTTGATGGCCCTTTCCATCAGCAAAGACAGAGAGAATATTAAAGGCAGGCCTCCACAGTGTGAAGCTGCTAGGCCATCTGCCTTACACCTAATTGCCTATTTATTGATTTATTTGAGTTTTAGGCCACTCTTCCAGACTAGGTCTAGCTCAGAGCAGCCTACAACCATTTAAGCAGGTCAACCACTGGATCAACTCTCAGTCTTCCATGTTCCTGCAAGTTCATAAAATGGCATGTGTGCATTCATACACATCTGTGCTCATCCATCAGTCAGAGAGGGGAAAATAAGCATTTAAAACACAATCACAACATTGCTATGAGGATCAGGGTAAGAGTGTGTTGGTAATATCATAGGTGCTACTTGATTGACTCTTATCTTTCCTTCAGCACATTGGAGCATCGCTGCCTTGGGGACACTATTTGAGCAAAAAGGTGGTATCTAAATAAAATAAATAAATAAACATAACAACATTGTCTGCTTCATCAGACCAAGGGTCCATCTCGTCTGGTACCCAATTCCCTACAGTAGTCAATTAGAACTTAGAAGCCTTGAGGAAAGCTCCAGGGTGGGCCACTTGTTACTCTTGTCAGCAACTGATATGCAGAAGTGTGTTGCCTCTGAACATGGAGGTTCTGCTTAGTCAACATGACCAGTGACTGTTGATAAAACTTGTGCAGTCCCCTTTTAAATAGTGGCCATCGCACCAAAAATGTATACTGGTGGTTAGTGCCACCAACTTCTGATACCACAGCCACCATTTTGCATGCTCTTTTCTACACCTTTTCCACACCATGATATTCTTTTGGAGAAGGGGCATCCAGAACCATACCCAGTACCCCAAATGTGACAACAGCAATAAATTATGCAATGTGACATAATGATACTGATATTTTTCTATCTATCCCTTTCCTCACAATCCTTTCCATTGATGCCAGTCTTTTCTACCACAGTCACATCATGAGTTGATATTCTCATTGGGCTATGAAAGACCCCAAGTTCAGAGAACCATAAGTTCTCTGGAAAGTTGCACAAGTCCTTTGGAGCTTGCTTTAGGACCAAACAAAAGTGTATATTCATGGAAGCAAGGTTATTTTCAAACCACATCGATGATGTTAGGTCCATCACACTTCAGATGCTAAAGAAGTTGACTACCATCATGGTCTACAAACTTCAACATGATCTGAAGGGGCTCAGTACCTCACACAAGCAAGTCAGAGGAATGGGAGCGTCCTTAAGGTAGCCCTTACCAGTCCTTTCCTCCAGCTTCTTGTGGTGTTGGAATCCAGTGCCCTAAAAACGTTTGACTGATCTCCACCAGTAGTGAGGCAGGAAGAACAAATCCCTCAAATGTATCAATGTTCTCCACCTGAAATCTTTCTGAATGCACCATGACCTCAATCAGCATTATAAACAAGTCTTTGCAATGCCCTCTGTGGTGGCTAAAAAAGCAGAGCTTAAAACTTCCTTCTGAAATATGTCTTTCTTTTTGACCATCTTGTTCCCGACGGGCAATGAATCACTCTTTGCATCAACAGAATGCTAATCTCTAGTAAACTCCCTTTATTAGACCCAGAGATCTCTTAGATGTGCAGTTAATTAGCAAGACAGAACCTTGTAAGGCTGAGTGCTTGTGATTTTTCATACACAGGATTAATTCCAACTGTATTCTTATTAAAACCAATGCAAACCCTTGGCGGAGGAGTGGTTAACATAACACGCCTGGGAAAGGATATGCTGGCCTTGAAGCACTGGGAAGCAGTAATGGAGATGCAAAGAGATGTTTTAAAATAAGTACAGCCACACCAAACATTCTTTAATTTAACTTTGAAACAATCAACATAGAAGAACAAACAATCCCCATCCCTCCCCATACTGGACATCCACACTGTCTCAGTGTTATCGCATATACATTTGCTGCCTTGGCTGCCATTCTAGGTCAATTTTCTTCTTTTTCCTGACTGATCCGGATTCTTACAAAGTCTGTGGGTACCTCCAGTATGGGCAAATGAGGGCAAGGACAGTGAGGGCAAAGAGAAAGAAGGAAAATGGCTGTGAACATAAGGATATCAGAAGAGTCCTGCTGGATCAGACCAGTGGTGCATCTAGTCCAGCATCCTGTCTCACACAGCAGCCAACTGGAGGGCCACCAACTGGGTACAGAGGCTGAGGCCTTCCTTCACTGTTGCCCCTGGCATTGTATTCAGGGGTTTACCGGCTCTGGAGGAGGAGGTTCCCTATAGTCACCTCTCCTCCATTAGTCTGTCTAATACAGAAATAGAGCTGGAAGGGACCTCAAGGGTCACTTAGTCCACCCCCAGCACAATGCAGGAAATTCACAACTACCTTCCCCCCTTTTAAAGCTGATGTCTCCTCTTAAAGCTGTCAGTGAAAAGAAAATATCAAAATAGCCATGTGTGTTAGCAGTCAGCAACAATAAAAAGAAAGGGTTTTTGACACTTAAAACAATTGGCATGAAATGCTGTGAGTAAATCGAAAGTTAATTCTTGAGCCCCTCACATGTAAAATCCTCAGACAGTCGGGAGACTCTTGCTCACTGTGCAGCTATGATATCTGGATCCTGCTCTAGCAGAGAAACCCCCCATAAGCCCCTGCAATGAGCAACTTTGGGCAGAGGAAGGGGAACTGTTTCCATGGCCCCAGCCTTGATCTTAAATGATCAAAGAATGATTACAGGAATGATTTTTATATCCTGCAAATTCTCTGCCTACAGCTGTCACGATGGCTTCCAAAGATAAAAAGAACAACCCTCATGAAAACATCCCTAGTTCTAAACAATAAAATGTATCTATGTATGTGCAGTCAAGTTACAACTGACTTACAGCAACCCCAGCTTTTGAGGGCTTTTGAGGCAAGTAAGAAGCAGAGTGGTTTGGCATTGCCTTCCTCTGCAGAGTCTTCCTTGGTGGTCGCCTACCCAAGTACCGACCCGGCTTAGCTTCTGAGAACAGAAGAGATCAGGCTATACCATACCATACCATACCATTCCATGTCCCAAATAAAAAGGCCATCAACAGCCACTTAAATAAAAATCAGTATAAAAAATTGTCCCCAAGCAACACCAACACAAAATTAAACATGAAACAATCAATCAATGGTTGTACTAATAAAATATCCTCAACCCAAAGCTTGAATATATAAAAAGGATTCTGACTGGTGCCTCCAACAGGCAAGTCAGAGATGAGGCATAGCTCCACAAAGGTTGTGGGAGGTTTCTCTCCCTCCCAGGAGGAGAGAAACGGAGAGAACGGCCTCTGCAGAGGGTCTGCATTGATTGGCAGGTTCATAGGGGTACAAGGAACCCATTTAGTATTCTGGTCCCCGAGAGTACAGAACTGAACGCTAATCACAAGCCCACTGAACTGCAGCCTGACCCAGAGCAACTCTTGGTGCATTCCCTGGCATTTGTGGCTGCCGACAATCCTGCTGCTGCATTTTGTACCAATCAAAGCTTCCTGTCCCCTTTCAAAGGCAGGTCCAGGCAGAGGGCACTGCAGGAATCTGGTCTGGATATCATCAGCGCAGGGAGGGAGAACTATGGCTGAAGCAGGAATGCCAATCGGAGCTGGGCAATGCAGGCAAATTCTCACATGCAGCTTAGGAGTCAGACTGCCTGGGCTCTCCATAGTTCAGGACCAAGGTGCAGATTAGGTAGGAGATCTGTGATCAGATTGGCTGATGGTTTTATTTCCACAGGGAGCTCAGAGAGACTGGAAGAGAGTGCTGGGCGGAGGAAGGTTGAACACCTTCCCCATGTCAGGATTCCAATCAAAACGGACAACCCCAAAGCTGCTGTTAGCTTGTGATGAGGTGGAAGATAGGAAGTGGGATAAAAACCCAGTGAGAAATTTGGGAATTTTACACATCCTTTCCACTGGCTTTCGAGCCAGAGGTCAATTCTTTGCCTGCAGGAAAACATCTGTCATCTAATGACAGTGGTGTTGCACTACAACGAGACAAATCTTGACATTCTATTGTGAGATAAAAGACCTATCATGTGCTTTAGAGTGGACTAACCTTGCCTTTCTCTTTTGTTAGGTTGTTTTTCCAAGGTCACAAAACTGTAGTGACCATTTCCACTTCTTTTACCAGAAGTCTGGGATGGAAAAGAAAAATACTTCCCACCTTCAAAAACTGGAGGAATTGAGCATGGAGAAGTTCCAAAATGACTGAAGAGAGCAAATGTGCTCAAATATCTGAAGGAAAAAGCCCTCACAATGTTCTGTGAGTTGTAGAATATCTTCGGAATTCACGCATGTTTTCTGCTGCACCTCAGATTGAGACAAACTCAATGGTACCCAAAGCACTCGTTATTTCTCTGGGAACTCCCTGGATGATCCTTGATGTCCCGGTTAACCATTCCCAGCGCAAATGAACCCCAACAAGTCTCCTGAGTAATTTTTCTCACGCTGAAAAAGTCAACACTTTTTGGATACACAACTTGTTTTGTTGGTTTTGGTTCTGTTTGTAACTTTGTGGACTCGAATAAGAGGAAGGGCTTCTGAGGGAAGCTGTTGAATTGCATGCCTGTTGAATGCCCTCCCAGCATCTCCAGTTAAAAAGTGCCATCTCAGGTGCTGGGAAAGACCCTTCTTGGCCTAAGACCCGGGGAGCTGCTGCAAGTCTTGAGCTAGATGGACCAATGGTCTGATGCCAACTCAGTATAAGGCCGCCCACATGATGTCTGCCCTGTGAGCCTGTGGGCCTTAACAGAGCACACTCCTCTTTCTTTGACTACAAAGGGAGCATTGAACGGAATCCCAATGAAGCCCAAGTCTAGTGAGACACCGATCCCTGCGTTCTTAGCAGCCAAGGAATACGAGACGTCGGCCATCCTGAACGCCACAAGAGATGGCCGAGCCCAACAGCTGGAGGAATCCCTGTCATCCACTGTTGCACTGGCCGTGGTACTGGGTCTTCTCTTCTCTTTGATAACTACGTCCCTGGTGACCTACTGCTTTCACAAATGGAAACTGAGGGGCAAAAGACTGCAGAAAGCCCACGAGGAATACCAAAGGGACCATGAAAAAAATGTGTTTCAAAGCACATCAAGACTTGTTTCATAAGGACAACTTGAAAGTGAAACATCAATCTAAGCTTGTATGTAATATTTCTGATAACTCAGAACTGGGAAAAGACGGGTGGGGACTGGATATTATGAGCACAGCAAATGAGCAGCCTCTCTCATCATTTGACCCAACAAGTAATACTCATTAGTGGTTTCATGTTTTCCCACCACCTCGCGCTAAGTGATCTTTATTTATGAAAACATATTGTGATTGCGTTGTAAACCTGCTCCACTTTTATTTACCGCTCCTGCATTCACCGGCTGCAGTCTTCAATGTGACTACTTAATTTGTATTTTCAAACTGGCTGCGCTGGATCAGTCCCGAAGTCTGCAATAAGGCTTGCTCCAGAAGCACTAGTTTGAGAATTGCAAGTCTGCAATAAGGCTTGCTCCAGAAGCACTAGTTTGAGAATTGCAAGCTTTCTTTCATCTGCAAAGTTTGAGTTCTGCAGAGATCAATTTGGAGCAACTGGTTTGCAACAGAGAAGGATACAGCCCCAGATCCTCGAAGGAGAGGGGAGTGTGCCTGATCCAAGACCGCAGGATTCTACCCAGCAAGTTAGCATTTGTGATAGTCTCATAATGCAAAACTGTCCTGACTTCCAACAGAAATTCTGACTGCACCCAAATTTCATTGCACAGGATTAATTAAGGGTGTGTTAACACATTAAATTCTAACAGGGAACTGTTACTACAAGATGAGAAATCTTTGTTCTTTTGCAAAGGTTCCTTATGTTTTAAAAAATATGCCCCCACCTTGTAAGAAAGAGCCAGTGTGGTGTAAGAACGATGGACTCTAATCTGGAGAACTGGGTTCGATTCCCCACTTCTCTGGGCCAGTCACGGTTCTCTCAGAACTCTCTCAGCCCACGTGAAGGCAGGCAATAGCAAACCACCTCTGAACATCTCTTCCCTTGAAAACCCTACAGGGTCACAGTAAGTCATCTGTGACTTGACAGTAATTTCCACCAGCAGTTGGTAAGAGATAGATTTGTGTGTGCGTGTGTGTGCGTGCCATCAAGTCACAGCTGGCTTGACAGCCAACGTGGTGTAGTGGAAGGGACCACCAGGGTAATCTAGACCAACTCCCTGCACAATGCAGGAATTTCACAACTACTTCCCCCCCACACACACACACACACAGTGACCCCTACGCCATGCCCAGAAGATGGCCAAGATGCCCTCTTGGCAAACTCTAATCTGGTGAACTGGGTTTGTTTCCCCACTCCTACACATGAAGCCTGCTGGGTGACTTCAGGCTAGTCACAGTTCTCTCTGAACTCTCTCAGCTCCACCTACCTCACAATGTACTTGTGGGGAGGGGAAGGCGATTGTAAGCTGCTTTGAGACTCCTTAAAGGTAGAGAAAAGCAGGGTATAAAAACCAACTCTTTTTCTTATGGCAAATCCATAAGGTTGTCAAGGCAAGAGACGTTTAGAAGTGGTTTGCCATTGCCTGGCCTCCGCACCATGACCCTGGTATTCCTTGGAGTCTCCCATCCAAATACTAACTAGGACTGACCCTGCTTAGCCTGAGGCTATCCAGGTCAGGGCAGAAGATCGATACAACTACAGAATTTCTACTGGGAAATGAATGCTGCTTTTTCTTATGATTGCAATTCCATTTCCCCAAGATTTCTGAGATCAGGTAACCAGGGATTTCTCACCGTAGTAGAAACCCATCTATTTTTTTAATTAACGTAAAAATTCATCCCATCATAGCGGCTCCCTACAGCCCTAATCCACAGCACACAGCAAGTAATCATGTTGTCTGTTTCAAAGACAGAAAGCTTCAAGTATCTTTGGCTCAAAAAAAAAAATTAAGGTCAGTATTTAAAGGTTACTGGCGGGATCCAAAAATACAGGCATTTAGTTCTTACACGCCCAAGAGGACTAGCAACTTGGCATGTGTGCATGTGCGAGGGGAGGCTGTTTTGATATACAAGCTCAGATAAGTCCCCCCCCCCATTTGGCCCCTCTCACACCACTTTTGAAGAGAGGGTACACTCAAAAGCAGTTGGTGACAGGGCCTGCTAGTCTGTTTGTGAATGAAACAAAGTCTAAAATCCCCACAACTACATCCAGAGTAGCTCCTGGGATCCCACCTGCACCATTCTGAGATACAAGATCTTTCTGAATGGCAGGGGATCAGGTCTTATTTATTTATTTAGGTTTTTACCCGGCCCAAGGCCAGGCTCAGGGCAGCTAACATCAGGTACTATTACAAATATAAAGTACAATAAAACCACAGAATAAATCAGAAAACACATAAAAACAATCCCAATAAAATCCTCAATTATTATTACAGACAGATGGCACTCATCCTTAGAGCATAAGAGCCACTGTGGGGTACCGCAAGACAGTCAGGGCCCCCCCATATACTAGTTGGTAACAACAAAGAAAGGAAGAGAGGGGGGGTAGGGAAGCCAGCTCTGATGGAAACCGTAGCTACCCTCAGCTATAGGCCTGGTGGAATATGTCCGTTTTACTCTTTCAGGTCCCGCAGGGCCCTAGTCTCGTTGGAAAGGGAGTTCCACCAGGCCGGAGCCAGGGCTGAAAAGTCCCTGGCCCTAGAGGACAGCCGTACACTCTTTGGCTGGGGACTACTAACAAGTTATTAGTAGAGCGTAGCGCTCTCTGGGGGTGTACTTGAAGGAGCCAACACCAATCCAAACATAGCTTCTCAACAATAGGGGACTAGAGCAACTGTTCTATGGGGAGCAGTTAAGACGCTTAGGGCTGTTTAGCTTGGAAAGAAGGCGGCTGAGGGGAGACATGATAGAGGTCTATAAAATTATGCATGGTTTGGAGAGAGTGGACAGGGAGAAGTTTTTCTCCCTCTACCATAATACTCGAACACGGGGTCATCTGCTAAAGCTGGAGGGTGAGAGGTTCAAAACAGATAAAAGGAAGTATTTTTTCACACAACGCATAGTTAAATTGTGGAACTCCCTGCCCCAGGATGTGGTGACGGCTGCCAGCTTGGAGGGCTTTAAGAGGGGAGTGGACATATTCATGGAGGAGAGGGGTATTCATGGTTGTTAGTTCGAATGGATACTAGTCATGCTGCATACCTATTCTCTCTACTATCAGAGGAGCATGTCTATTATTTTGGGTGCGGTGGAACACAGGCAGGATGGTGCTGCTGCACTCGTCTTGTTAGTGGCTTCCTAGAGGCACCTGGTTGGCCACTGTGTGAACAGACTGCTGGACTTGATGGGCCTTGGTCTGATCCAGCAGGGCCTTTCTTATGTTCTTATGTAACACATAGAGGTCAAATGAATCAGTTAAAAATAATCAAAAACTTTTCCTGTACTTGAAGGGCTGTCATACAGAGGATGGTGCCGAGTTGTTTTCTGTTGCCCCAGAAGGTCGGACCAGAATCAATGGGTTGAAATTAAATCAAAAGAGTTTCCGTCTAGACATTAGGAAGAATTTTCTAACAGTTAGAGCGGTTCCTCAGTGGAACAGGCTTCCTCGGGAGGTGGTAAGCTCTCCTTCCCTGGAGGTTTTTAAGCAGAACCTAGATAACCATCTGTCAGCAATGCTGATTCTATGACTTTAGGTAGATCATGAGAGGGAGGGCAACTTAGCCATCTTCTGGGTATGGTCACTGGGTGTGTGTGTGGGGAGGTAGTTGTGAATTTCCTGCATTGTGCAGGGGATTGGACTAGATGACCCTGGTGGTCCCTTCCAACTTTATGATTCTATGATTGACCAAAACCAGCCCCCAATTAATCAAGTGGTTGATTGTTTTAAGGGGGGGGGGGGTATCTGTAATAGAAGGACTTACAAAAATTGTACATGTCAGGTACTAACTTAGGAAATGTATTTTTTGTCTGTTGCTCAGGAAGAGATGCCTCTTCTGAGATCATACCTGCACATATTATTATTAATCCTAATTTATAACCAAATTATGTTTGCTGCTCCTTTTGACAAAATTTATAGTGGCATGCGTCTGTTTTCATGGCCTGTATCATTCACACCATGCAAAAGACAATGGGTAGATCCCACCAGTTTTTCCGCTTGCCTGTGCCCAATTTCTCCTCTTCCCCCAAGCACCTATCCCATGTGGCCTTTGTCTGTGTGGGTCCCATGTCCCCTGGCCCAACCTTTTCATTGGTCAAAAGGATCAAACTCAATGACACTATATTCAAGGAATTTTGTTTAAATTGCAGTGTTAGATGTGACATGGAAATAAATAGCTGTGTTTAAAGTAGAAAGCTACTTTAAAGTAGAAAGCAGATTCAAAACAGATAAAAGTATTTTTTCACACAATGCATAGTTAACTCCCTGTGGACATCAGGTGGACATATTCATGGAGGAAAGGGGTATTCATGGCTATTTGTTAAAATGGATACTAGTCATGCTGCATACCTATTCTCTCCAGGATCAGAGGAGAATGCGGTGCTGTAGAACACAGGCAGGATGGTGCTGCTGCTGTCATCTTGTTGTGCCTTCCTAGAGGCACCTGGTTGGCCACTGTGTGAACAGACTGCTGGACTTGATGGGCCTTGGTCTGATCCAGTAGGCCTTTCTTATGTTCTTATGTTATGTTCTTATGTATAAATAGACATACAAACACCTTGCTGAACTATATAACTTGCTTGCCACCACAATGAGTCAGTGCAATCTGTATTTTTCAATGATCTGCGATGCTGTGAGAATTCTGTACACCGGTCTGCGGGAGGCAAAGACATGCCCACTTTCCAGAACTGTCAAGAGACAGACTCTTTAAGGCATCACAATGGTTCTCAAGAACAGTAAACTCTGGATTTTTCCTGGGACTTTCTTAGTAAGCTTCTGTTTAATTGCTACAGAGGTATTTTGAAAATGTATTTATGGATTATGCACATGATTCTGTGTGGAAATAAATCAATACTATTTTATTACTGAATAAAACAATATCTAAGCAGTGAAATGGCCAGGCCTTTGTCTGAGGTGCACTTCAGACTTTGAAAAGGCTCTAAGAGAGGCTTCTCAGAAGAATCAGCCTGCCGAGAAGTCAACAGGGCTGGCTTGGGAGTCAAGTGTCACAACCGGCGCTGGCCAGCCCTGAAAGGGCCAGAGCAAAGGGACAAAACCCTACAACAGAGACACCGCGATGGCACAGGCAGCTCTGGGCCAAGGCTAGTGGAGGCCTTCTGTCTGCCCGAGGGTGGCCAGTTTGAACTAGGCCTCACTAGGGGCCCCGCAACCCCAAGTACCCTGGTTCTAAGCAAGAATTGGCAGCCTACGAGAAGGCGAATTGCCAGGCCCAGTGGTGGAAGAGATCTCAGGGCACTGGAAGCCTGTGGATAGACCAGGTCGGGGCTCCTTTAGAGGGGCTAGTTCACAAGCAGCCTCTGACACAGATTCTGAGCAACTGCAGGACATTTCAAAAGAAGATGAAGTAGCCACCACCTCTGCACGTGTTTGTCACTGAGGAACAGCCAGGCACAAACCCAGAGTTGTGTACTGCTAACTTTTGACATGCAGCACCACCCAAAGAGTTCCTACTATGCCTTCAAAACAAGATCTGGGTTGGGTTGACTTTATGGGGGCAAATATCTCTCTTCTTGGTTCCACAGAACTCATTCAGAGGGTTGATCAGGGATAGATTTCTAAAGCCACCTTGTCCCTGCGATGACCAATCTCTGTTGGGGCTGGGCGGGGAGGCACATCGGACTGGGGTGTAACAAAGACCCACATCGCTGAATGTTCAACTAGGTTTCTAGGTGAAGGAATTCATTGCCACCACGGTGTAGTGGTCAGAGGTCACCTACGCCAATAAAGTGGCACCTACGCCAGCACCAGCCTCTGCAGCCAGTGCAGCCACTCCGGGAACTAAATCCTGGAAGAAAATGCCCATGCTTCCTAACCCCGTTCGCCCTGGGAATGCCCTCTTGAGCTGCAGCATGGCTGCACCACCTTTTTTGCTGGCGCAGCCTCACTTTGTTCAGTGGGGCATTTTCCCCGTTTTTTTGGTTTCATTTATTTTTAACTGATCTTTCTCCCTCTGCGGCGGCCGGGAAGCCTTGGAGGAGGAGGTGTGGCTGTGCTGCCCCCGTCAGCTGCCCAACTGCCCCCCCTTCAGGCTTCAGCCGCCCTTGTAGCAAGGTTGCAACTAGTGAGGCAGGCTACGCTGGAGAAAGGCACCTTCCCCAGAGAAACTCTGAAGTAAGGACCAGAGCTCACAATGTCCTCAAGTTGCAAAGCTGATCCTTAAGGGAGAGTGCAATCCTGCCCTGGACCCGCTGAACGGCTCACCGATCTGGATCGAACATCGGCTTACTCAGTCTTGACTGGAATTAAAGGTTACGCACTCATCCATTCATCATTTTAGTATGGTGAATTGGGGAGGGGGTTCATATTAATACCCCCACTGCTCTGCAACCAGTAGGTAGAGACTTGGCAGGGGGGGGGTTTCAAATCCCACCACCCACTTCCAAACTGTTAAAGAATGAGCCATCCAAGGCACTTAGTATGACTTATCTATTTCGTATATTTCAGTTCTTCAATATTTAAGCTGGTGGTTCTTAACCTTTAACCCACTGCTGCACAGCAGCTGGAAAACATTATCAAAGAATGACCCCAAAGCCACAAACAACATATGTGACATAAAAACAGCACTTCTGTGTTTATATCGGTGTAGTAATGACATATGAACGGAGTACACAGATGACTGGCATACATCCCATGAAACTTAGATCATGAGAGGGAGGGCAGGAAGGGTTGTGCCAGTGCCTGGCTCTCGCGGCCCTTTTTTACATGCCCAGAGTAATGTTGATCACCATTTTGGGGTCAGGAAGCAATTTTCCTCCAGGCCATATTGGCCAGGGATGCTGGAAAGGTTTTTGTGCCATCTTCTGGGCATGGAGCAGGGGTCACTGGGGTGTGGGGGGGGGGCGAGGTAGTTGTGAATTTCTTGCATTGTGCAGGGGGTTGGACTAGATGACCTCGAGGTCCATTCCAACTCTACATTTCTATGATTCTAACCCCTGGTGTCTGACACCCATCAGAAAGCTCCTTAATGCAAGGTTAGATTCCTATTTGATGTTTGTCCCCCTTTTTTAAGAGCCAGGGGAAGAAAGCTAGGATCTGTGATTTTTTCGTCAGGGCCGGGTGAACAGTATAAAGTTACTCTTCTTGGCTGGCTGGCAAAAGCCATTGCAAGTAGGGAGAGGGGCTGCCCAAAATCTCCAATACCCCCATTTGATCCCAATTTTTTTAAGCCAAGATTTGCAGGGAACCCATTGATCTATCGCTTATATTCCATTGCTACTCCCAAATGTAAAACACATTTTATTATACTTGGTACTTGCTAGGTGCAGAATACACAGACCATGGGACAACAGGAAATAACCTACAAAATGTTTATTAAGGAATTATTTAAATATCTGGATAGCATGGTTACTATTACCAGACATTTGCAGTGCAGTATATCTTCTTGGTTAGTTCCTTAAAGAAACTGTACTTAAGGGAGTTAGCAATACTTAGGCAAGTTTACTCTTCTAATTAAATTCAAATACTCAATTTCCCTTAATCTAGCCTTATTAAGGGTATGCCAAACAGAACTAAAACAGAGCAAGGAGGGCAATATGTCTCTGGAGGCAGCGTGACCACTGCACCAGCATAGATGCCACTTACACCGTCTAAAGTGGCAGCAGGGAGCGGCACAGCAGCAGCTTGCCTGGCGCTGCCGCAGCTGCCACAGGAGCATAGTGCTGGGGCTCACACTGGCACCAAAGAGAACATTCCCGAGGGCTTAGCGCTTTCACCCCGGGAATGCCCCACTGCAGGCACCAACTGCAAAATTGGTGGCGCAGCCTCGTGAAACCCTATGGAGTGGTTTCACAGTTTGTTTTTTTTAAAGTAGCATTTTCAGCTTGCTGCACCCAACAGCAAGCCACCCAGGAGGCAGTGCGGCTGCGCTGTCCCCAAGCCTGCTGCAACCACCCCCCACTCAGGATTGTGTGGGAAGTCTTCACATAGAGGTGGGAAGACAACAAGAGAGGGAGACAGTCAAATCTCCCTGGGAAGGGAGTTCCAAAGTTCTGGCACCACAATCAAGAAGGCCCTTTCTTGGGTTGCCACCCATCACCCCTCGAGAGGCAAGGGCACCTGAAGCCAGGCCTCTGAAGATGTCCGGAGTGGACAAGTAGGCTCATATGGGAGAATGCAGCCCTTAAAGGCTGCTGGCCGCAAGCCAGACAGGACTTTAAAGGTCAATACCAGCACTTTAAACTGGGGCTGGAAGCAAATCAGCAGTAGATGACTGGAGTGATATGGTCCCTACCATCTACTTATGACTAAACTGGATGCCCTTGTCCTTTATAAATATGAGCTCTACTCCTGTAAATATCCAGAGCCATTCCCTTGGTGACAGTAACTGTGAAGCAACTCCACTGCTTACCAGACTACCCAGAGGGCTGTAGATTTTACAGTTTTGAAAATCCATCCTGGAATTAAAATATCCCACTTTTACCTCATAATATTACCAATGCTTGTTCTTGAACATGCCCCTTTCCATACTGAACCATTATTTACACTTTATATATGCTTTACCCAGGATTTTATCCTGCATTTTAGGTTGTTCCTCCACAGTGAATACCGTTGCCCTCCTGGTAATCACATCCTGCCATTTTGTGAAGCTTCTAGTTTTGCTTTTGTTCCAAAGAAACTGTGCACATTTACAAACAATGAACAGACCCACAAGAATGCGTCTGCACCAATGTTCATTCAGCCAAACTGTTATGCAAAGTATGTCTTCTTCACATAACAATCTTACAAAGAAGCATACATGCCCTCAGAGAACCCCAGCCCCTCTGTTTCTGCATGAGTCACTGATTCGGGTGTGGCTCCTGAATGGAAGAAGGCAAGACAAGTCATACAGAGATGCAATGGGCAGCCTCATGTGATGGTTGGTCTTCTTGCTGGCTCTCTGCAACAGAGTGTGGAGAATGTGGCACAATTATCCAGCTCCAATGAAAGGAGACAGGAAAGAAGGAAGCCAAGAGCAGTCTATCATTCAGAGATGCAGTGGGGACTCAATTTCCCTTAATACTCAATTTCCTTTAATCTAGCCTTATTGGGAGTGTGCCAAACAGAACGAAAAGTCTTCATGCAGGGGTGGGAAGACAACAAGAGAGGCAGACAAGACAAATATCCCTGGGAAGGGAGTTCCAAAGTTTTCGCACCACAACCAAGAAGGCCCTTTCCCGGGTTGCCACCCTTACCTGTTGGCTGATTCAAAGGGTCCTTTATTTCATGCTCTTACTGCACACTAATATGCCCCCCAGGACTCTTTCCAGGAATTACTACACAAAGATCCATCCACAGCTGGCCTCACCAACGTGATACAGAGAAGGGTTATCAGTACTAGCTATACTGAGTCTACAACACACATTCCTTACTCAGAGACACATACAGGGAGAGAAGCCTGCAAGGTGGCTAGCAGCAGCTGAGTAACATCTGGCTGAGTTTGTTTCGCCTCTGCTCCCAGATACTTTAGGTGTATGAGTGCAAGGTGAATGGGGGCAAGATGAATGGCCAGAGCCAACCCTGAGATAAGAGAAAGATTTGCTAGCAGGGAGGGAAGGAGAGACAGACTGACTAACCTACCTGCATTCAGAAGCCTTTTCACCTTTTCTTGTTGTTGTTTTTTCTATTGTGTGTGTGTTTGTTTATTTTTATTGTAAGCTTTTTGGGTCCCTGTTGGGAAGAAAAACAGGACAACTATAAAGACATCAATAAAATATGAATCTCTGATCAAAAATCTATTTCCTTTGGATTGAGGATGAGTTACAATCCACAAAACTGGATATCAGAATTCAACACACATTCAAAAAGCTAATGCCAGAACAATATTTGGATATTGCATTAAAACTTTATCAGCCACTTACTTCTATCTTTAAATCTCTGTACACACAATCTGACATTACTAATTTAATATCGCTGCTTGTATGCTTGGAATCCACAGCTTTGTGGCTCGATTCCAGGTCATATCCTCACCGCCACCAGTGCTCCAAAAATACTCTGTTGTGCCTCCTCTGCTGTTCCTTTGCCGCCTGCTTTTTTGTTCCTCTACCTGGGTCTCCAGCTTTCAATTTAGGAAGCAGCAGCAGGAACAGATTGAGCTGACACCCAATCATCACACCTCCCCATCTAGAAAAACAGAGCCATTCGTCTTCTTTGCAGGTAGGAGCAGCTGCGATCTGCTCCCAATCCCCAAAGAAAATTCACAAAAGCAATACTTGTCAGAGTAATAATAAAAAAGTCACCTTCCGTACTTTGAAAAATGTATTTTGTTAAGGTGGTGGTGCTTTGCTCTGCATGCACTAGGAAGGGAGCCAGAGTTGGATCGTAGACCTGGACCCAATCGAAAGGGGCATCTTTGATCATAGACCAGTTTGTCAGTATGAAAAAGGTGATATTCTTAATTGCTCAGTATAGGTGCATTGAACTTTACATGTCTTTTCCACTTTGGATACGGTTCCAACAGAGCCACACTCTATGACTGCAGAGCTCTCTCATTCAGTTTCTGCCAAATGTTCCTGGGATCGTCAGAAAGCTTAGGAAGAGTTTGGTGTACTTTGCCAATGAGGACAAGAGCATCCTGGAAACAGAGAGAAAGGAGGAGACAAGACATTTCCCTTTGAACAACTGTTTGCCACGATTTATAATAATAATTAGCATTGCCAGGGAGGCTGCAATTTCTCCATCCAGGCTCAGCATCCAGGGAATAGACAGACCCTATTCAATGGCCTTCCCAAAGGCCTCGTAAGGGCCCAATATCTTGCTTTCTTTATGTAAAATATAAACATTGCACCCAAAGTGGCATCCACCATTGTAAAAACAACATCACAGCCACCTGTGCATTAACATATAACTGCTGCAACCCGCTCTGAGCATTTTGGCTAGGAATGAGTCTGCAAGTTAAGAAGGTTACACAAAATACGGGCATTACCTAGGACAGGGGTCCCCAATGTGGTGTCCATGGGTGTAACAGCACCTGTTGACCCTTTTCTTGGAGTCTGCCAAGTATTTTAGAAAGGGGGGGGGGCTTTTGCCAAGCAGGACTTCTGATTAGCTGTGCAGATTTTTAAAAATACTGCTTCGGTAGCAGCTGACAAGCCACCAGAAGCATCTTCACTGCATGACTGAAGCTGTGTGTATGCAAGAAAATATATATTTTTAAAAGGCATCCTGTTAAAGACAGCTTCTGCCTGAAATGTTGGGGAGTTACTATCAGAGTTATACACAACCTCACATCCTGACATGTTGTGGTTGTCTCTGCCTTCTGGGGCAGCCATTTTGTAGTTGGTTCTGCCTCCTGTGGCAGCCATTTTGTGGTTGTGCCCACCACCCCATGTCAGAATTCCAAAGGTGAGTGCAGGCTCAAATAGGTTGGGGATTCCTGACCTAGGATATCCAAATACACTCAAACAACAGCAAGGAAACGCCATGTTCTGGAAATTGGGAGTTGTGTGTGCGGTACAGGACCCCTTTATCTGGGAAGGGGAAGTCACAGGTCAGTGGGAGAGCATGTGTTTCACAAAGGAGGACTCAGGTTCAAACCTGGGCATTAGTAATTAAAAATCTCTGAAGATCAATGTTACTTTCCCCTTATCCAAGACCCCTGGAGAGATTATGCCAGTCAGAGCACAATACTGAGCAAGCTAGATCAGAGATCTGAATTAATATAAGGAAACTTCATATGTTGATGAACTGCGCCCCAGTTGAGAAACAAATAATATATAGCTGGATTTTTTTTTAAATTTCCCAGTTATCATATTTACTCAAAAGGAAGATGATGTTTTTAACCTATTTTGGCTTCTTAAAAAGGGGGAGGTAATCATCTTCTACTCAGTTATACAGATCTGCAGAGTGGGGCTATGCATAGAAGGTGGGGGATTGATGTGAAAGGTGATTCACTGCACATGCGGACAGCATTGGAGAATGCCTGTGAAGTCAAACACAGAGGAGTAGCACTGAAAGTTGAACAACATCTGGCAAACACTGCCTTTCAGGCTGCTTTGAGTTTCGAGGGCAGAAAGAATCAGGTGGATGCGCTGGCTTCGGAAACCGCAGCTCCTTCCCTGAAAAATTTGTAAGAAGCGACAGGAACAGTGTAGGTAGATTTGCTAGGATTACCTAGGGAGGCGATGAGCTCCCCCTCTCTGGCAGTCTTCAAGCAGCGGCTGGACAAACACTTGTCAGGGATGCTCTAGACTGATCCTGCATTGAGCAGGGGGGTTAGACTAGATGGCCTGTATGGCCCCTTCCAAGTCTATGATTCTATGCCCCTCTACAAATACTGGCCCATGTTTCTGGCTCAGAATTTTACTCCACACCAACTTTTGCTTCTTCTGTTATGTTTCAGGCCAGTTGTCTAGTAGTTGGGCTCTTTTTTGTTTCCAGGAGAGAGAAACTCATAAAGCCCTCAGGTTCTATAGCAGTTTAGCACTACATCAGTTTTAGCTGTCATGAGTTTGTAGACATTTTAGATGTTGTCTACAAGGTGTTGTCAAGTCGCTTCCGAATTATGGCGACCCAATGAATTACTGACCTCCTATCATTAACAGCCTTGCTCAGGTATTGCAAAGTGGAGGCCATGTCCTCAATTTTTGAGTCAACCCATCTTGTGTCTTCCTCATTTCCTGCTGCCTTCAACTTTTCCAGAGAAATAATCAAAGGTTTTGCAAAGCTGCAGCATTAGTGGGGTTATTTGCCAATTGAGTTACAGTCTTTGCTCTTCTGAATAACAGCTTACCTGGGTGTAGATATGATCTTCCAGTTTGTCTTCAAGCAAAACCCCTTCCATTAAGGTTCTCTTTCGTCTCAGAAAAGCGTCTCTTGCCAGCTCCGCTCTTTTCTTCTCACAGTCAGGGCATTGTGACGGTTGATGCATTTCAGTTTCTGCTAACTGGAAGTCAAAGTGACAAACAGCCAAGCGGCTTTTGTTCGAGCAAGACGATTGTCTTCATTAAAAATAATAAGGTATCTGTACGTTCTGAAGACAAAGGTCTGTGCACTTCTCAGGCATCCAAAATTACTTCATAAACCTTTCCCTCAGAAACATCATAATAAACCAGCCCAAGTTACTTTTTTACACTAAATTACTTTGGCTTTTTGCCGTGCAGTACTAGGTCTAGCAGCTATACCAGTGATTTATTTAAGGATAATATTTGTTTGTTTTTTGCTGCCATCATATTATAACATCAATTACATCCTAGTCTTTTCTTGTAGTAAGCAACCACAGCAGAAATTACTGTTCCTTCTTTCCAAAGGTTATTAAAAAAAAAACTTTTTAAAGAGGTGAAAGAGTGTGAAGTTAACACAAGTTGAGATAGCCACATTGCTGCAAATTGCAAACTTGATAGTCAGGTGCCTTGATGGCTGAAGAAGGCAGAGAAATGGGGCTGCTCACTGATAAGGACTGCATACTTCCTGGTATGCGAAAGAACATTTGTTCGCAAATTTAAAATGGAGGGAGGGGATCCTTTAAGATCTGATGAGGACTAAGCATGCCCACTGTCGCCCTGGAAGCATGGAAGGTTCAGGGCAGTTTAATGTCAGCGAAACAAGTGGAAAAAGCAGAAGGGAAGGGGAAATCGACCCACGCAAGCCCATAAGAGTTTCTAGTATCCCAGAGGGCGTGAGGCATGCATACCCAGTCACATGCCAGACTCTCTCACACAGAATAGGAAGAAGGAAGTAATATTTTTTGGTCTCCAAGGTGCTACTCCTGCCCTGGACAGCCCCAGGCTAGCCTGATCTCCTCAGGTCTCAGAAGCTAAGCAGGGTTGGTTCTGGTTAGTATCTGGATGGGAGACCACCAAGGAATACCAGGGTCATGATGTGGAGGCAGGCAATGGCAAACCACCTCTGAACGTCTCTTGCCTTGAAATCCCTACTATGGGTCTCCAGAAATGACTTGATGGCAAAACAAAACAAAACAAAAAAAGATGCTACTGGACTCCAATCTAGCTCTAAATAAATAAGGAATTTGGAAGCTAACATTCTATTGTTTTTTCAAGCACCCATAAAGTTAGAGAATTTGGTCCTTCTTGTAGTACCTGTTCCATGGTCTTCTTGAGATTTTTTAGGTGCAATCTGTTCACTAGCTGATCCGGAACAATACGGTCCATCTCATGCATGAAGACCTTCTCTGAAGCAAATCCATGCTGCTGATTGTAACGCTTGTGCCTATTAGAAAGAGCAGAGCTTGGCAGGTGACCAAGTCGGTTAATCTTGATGGCACAAAAAGACTGTACAGCCTCCAGCTCTTCCTCAGATGCCACGGTAATTTTTATCAATGCTGCACCAGCAAAACAACAACAACAAAACAATCATTTGAAGAGAAGGAGAAGACGCATCAGCTTCCCATCTGTGCAAACCGTTATCAGGAATTAGATTTTACTAAAGCCTGCAAGCATTAAATGTTCAAATGCAAGCCTCTTTATGAAGAAACAAGGGGGAAACGGCCCCAGGATAAAGGGAAAGGTGTGCATTTCAGAATAAAGTGCTTGACATTACAACAACAAGCTTGTATTAATTAAGCGAAAATGGAAAAGTGATAAAATAAAAATGACACAGAAATTATCCTTAATTTAGGCATTAATTTGAACTAACGGTTTCAGGTAATTGCTTATTTCAGCTCCTTTCTAATCAGGAATTATAACATGCATGAAAATTTCCAGAGGGCAGATTCCAGATTGGACTGTTCGAGGATGCTATTGCAAAAACAGCTGTTGGAAACCATACAGGGATGGATCCAAAGAAGTAGTCCTGCTCAAAGAAGTAGTCTTTCCAGGAAGGAAGAGGCACCTCTTTGAATCCAACCCACATGTAGATTAGAGCAGGGGTCTCCAGCCTTTTTGAGCCCGTGGGCACCTTTGGAATTTTCAGAGAGGGTAGTGAACACCACCCCAAAATGGCTGCCACAGGAAGTGGAGCCAAATGGAATACCTCCCTCCTCACACTTCCTGGGAAGAAGGAAAACCTGAAGAGGGGGTGGAAGCACACACTGACTAAGGAAGGGCCAGGTGCTTCCCAGTCCTCCTGTAGAACATCCTTTCATTTGAATGTGGGCAGCCAATAAGAAGCCCTGCCTTACAATGGCCACACCCACTTTCTGAAAAGCTTGGTGAGCACCAAGCGAAGTACTGGTGGGTGCCATGACACTCACAGGCACCACGCTGTGGAACTTTGGAATAAAACATGCATGAAACAGCCAGGGTCAGGTGTGCATATCCCTTCTAAAATAGCTGAAAGCCCACCAAAGAGATGCTTGACAGCAAAGACAATACTGGAAAGACAGAAGACAGCTTTCCACCCCCTTGCTCCCCCAAATAGTCAATTAGTGCTGTTTGGGTTATTTCCCCTTCTAGCTAGGGATGAATGTGCAGATGCTTACTTTGGTGCACACAGGGCCCCTCACTGGATCAAGGAAATAATGGCAGACCATTGTGTGCTATGGCACTACTGGGGAGAGAAGACTATTTCTACAGTTCTTTGAATCACTTTTCCACCACAAAGCTCGCAAGGCAGCATACATCAAGATTAAATTACTGCAATGCACTCCCCATAAGGGGCTGCCCCTGAAAAGTGTTCAGAAACTTACCGTAAATGGGGCAGAATACTGCAGCTGGGATGTTGACTGGAGTAGGTCACAGGGACCATATCACTCCAGTCTTGGCTCATGCCTGAAGGACCACATACTCCTACCGGATCACCCACCGGATCACTGCAGTCATCTTTGGAGCCCCTGCTTTGGGTGCCCCTACCTTCGGAGATTAGGTGGGTGGCACCAAAATTCTGGAACTCTCTCCCCAGAGAGATTCACCTTTCCCCTTCTGTTGCCGGCTTCTGTCAGCAGGTGAAGACTTTTTTTGTTCCTCTTGGCATTCCCTCAGGAATCCCTCCTTCCTCCCTAATGTTTTGATTGTTTTTTCTTCTTTTCTACTTATTTTAAACTCTGGCTTTAAATTGTTTTAGCAATGTTTTAAGACAGCAGAAAGGCAGGGTGAAAGTCTTGTTAATAAACAAATAAACAAAATCACCAAAGAAAAATACTTCAGAGAGTTTAGCAATGGGCTAGAGTGGTGTAGTGGTTAAGAGCTGTGGACTCTAATCTGAAGAACCGGGTTCAATTCCCTGTTCCTTCACATGAAGCATGCTGGGTGACCTTGGGCCAGTCACAGTTCTCTTAGAACTCTCTCATCCCCACCTGCCTCATAATGTGCCTGTTGTGAGGAGAGGAAGCGAAGGCGATTGTAAGAGGAAGCAAAGGCGATTGTAAGCTGCTTTGAGACTCCTTCAGGTAGAGAAAGGGGGGATTAAAAACCCAATCCTTCTTTTCTTCTTCTCCTTCAGACACTGGCAGATCACCTCAATATTTGGCTGATTTTTCATGTGTTAAAGAAGTGTGTTTTCATGTGTTAATGCTTGGATGTGTGCAGCACAAAATGTCCATGGTACTTAGTACAAAGCTACCTGGATGTGGGAGCTTAATGAGGCCTCTTCTCTTAATGCATTTGCTCTCCAATCCGTATATAGCTGAAACATGTCTATATGCTCACTTGCCAGATGCTCATTTGCACCAACTGCCAGTGCCGATTACTGGCCCAGGACAAACGATGCCTGTCCCAGATTGCTGCTTTATCTACTCATTACCACCCCTACTTTTTAGCGGGAAGTAAGCAAATTCACACTATGCATTAACCAGTCAAAGCTCAGTATTTTAACTCTCACTGATTTCAAAGAGTGAAGCAGATACCTAAAACTCTCCCAGTGAAATCAACAGAACCTGAGAGTGCTTAATTCTGGCTGGACCGTGTCCAACTTTGGCTGAATTGTGCATATTTTTGTATATTTATCTGCACAATTCCAAAGACACTTTCTGGTGAATAAGCCCCAAGCCCCACTGAATAGACCTCAACAGGATTCTAAGCAGACCACGGATTGATCTTTCTATGCACCTTATTTAAAGAGACTGCAAGCAGCTGGATCCAAAAGGCATGCAGGCGTGACAAACTCAATCATCTGGTGGCTATTACTACAGAGGATAGCAATTGTACATCGCTTCAGAGTTTTTATATTTCAAGCAGTTTATAACTAAACAATCTGCATAGATTTTGGTGCTGCAGAGAAGTGTATAAAAAGGAGTGTATGGTTTAAAAGTAGGTAAGAATGTTTTTAAAAGATATTTTTATTTCCTAAGTATGTTCATATATCATCAAATCCAGTGTGACTTTGAATAAAATGAAGCAACTTCACTTTGTTTTGTTCCCCTTATGCTCTACTAGATTTTTCCAAGTGCTGCTGTAGTAAAGGCCTCTGAGAAGAAAGGGGCTTGTGAAGAAGTAAAGCTGCACATATTGTAATCCACATGCCCTGTAATTAATGACAGAAGGTGGTAGCTATAAACCGTTAGGGGGAAAACCCCAAAGCAACCGTGGCAAGATTCCTGTTTAACATTTTAGGATTAACCAAAGTTTAGTAAACTTACAAATACACTGGCTCTTTTTACAGGCTGGATGTTAAGCAAGAACAAAGATGGGGAGGGGAAAAGAGAAAAAATGTTTGTGGGCACAATTTTTTTTAAATGTGCCAAGCTATAAGAGCCCTGGAAGGATGATACAGGTGCTAATTTTCTGCCCCAAGCATTTCCCCTTCTGCTGTAACCAAGCTGATTACAATGTGCACTGTACCTCCTAAGTTCCTTCTTTGCAACACTCCCCCACCTTCTGACTGGGGAATAAGGACTCAGATCTCCATTCCATCTTGTATCTGACAAAGGGAGTTTTGCCTCTCAAAATCTTATACCCCCAAAAATCTTTTTGGTCTCTAGGGTGCTACTGGACTCGAATCTAGTTACAGGTTTCTGTTGCACACACTTAATTTGGTTAGGCCATGCCAACACAGAAAAGCTCCCAGGCCTCCTTTCCAGACATGCTGGAACAAACAGGCAAACAGACAGTAGTTATCTGGTTGTCTCTCCAGCGCCAATTGGAACACAGTGTTCTTGGCCTCACAGGGGAGCTCTGTGCTTCAATTAGTTTTAGAAGAGTTCTGGTGGACCTGAAAGCTTGCTTACTACTTGGGTAAAGCTGGAGTTTTGTCCTAGTAGAGATGTTAGGCTATGGTTACTTTTGGATTATTTCCTGTAATTAATACCCAGCTCATTGCTCATCTGAGTGCCCAGACTTCTTCGGGTTAATCTGAAAGTGCTGTCAGGGTTTTGTTTTTGGAAGTGGAAACTGGGATTTCAAGCTGTCATCTGGGACATTTCACATGCAGACATTTAATTGCATCCTCTTTTGCCCTATCATCAAGGAAGGTGGGATTATGTCCTACATTACCTGAAAAGTAAGGCTCCAAAAGGACACATTTTCTTAAACCTACTGAGTGGGCCTTAATTATCCTGCAGCTAATCTTCAATTATGCACAGAAACAAGCCATAATCCCAATCACTTCTAAGTTTTTAAAACAAACCCTAAGAGGCTCCCACAGCTGCGGACTCATGCCTTTATTAAAGCCAAGAGATACATTTTTGGACTTCAGAACATTAAAGCAACTTTGTTATTTCACCCATCATTATTGCTCTGCCTTCCCAGATGAAATCTCAAGATACTGGCAGCGTGATTAAGGCTATATTGGCTGACCCAAATATAACAATACTTAATATCAAGCATTTGCTAGGAGTTTGGGAAACGAGATGAAGACATCTACAGTAGCACATATCGAAAAAAGCTGCAGGGAGAGCCAACTACAGGGTCAAAACTGTTTTCACGTAATGTGAATGTGTCGACCCTAAGGACAACGTGTGCCCATGCCAGCCAAGCCAAGATTCCCACAAGCACAACAGCTCAAAAGAAATGCCCCGGCACTCAGTTGCTGGCAGCTGGCAGATGGGCCAGCTCACAACTTGTGTCCCCAGGAGTTCGTGGACACCTTATGTATTTATTTATTTAGAACATTCATCTGCTGCCTCTCCAGACCTGTTCAAGGCAGCTTGCAACTAAGATGACAAAACAAAACCCTATCAAGACATTATAACAATCCAGTCACACAAACCATGCCATCAAACAAGTCAATAAAACAAAGAAACAGTAGAATAAATAAATAAATAAAAATTTATCCATCAAAACGAGTAAATAAAATCAAGCCAGGGCATAAGAACACACCAAACAAACAGAGAAGTCTAAAACAATATCAATAGAACAGTCTCAAGCTAGGAGCAGACCAAAACAACTAAAAAGAAATTCCATAGTTAGAAGCCTGGACAAAGAGAGGTGTTTTGCCTTAAAAAAGCAAGAGGAGAGGCAGGATATAAATTCAATAATTAAATAATTAATTAATTAATAAGGTAGGTTCCAGGCAAGCCTTAACAGGGAGGGTGCTCGAAATGTGACACAGACAATGTTAATTGGCAGCAATCTCTGGCTTTAGCCCTTGCTTGAAGGAATCATAGAGATTAATGCCATCTCCAGACTTACAAGCTGATGGAAACACTGTGCGACTTGCATTGTGACACTTGGGAAGCATTTAATTGCTATCACAACAGAAAGCAAAATCAGCAGCAATAAAAAGAGAAGGAGGTCACAGCATGTTACACCACAGACAACAACAGGGTAAACAAAGTTCTAAAAAGTATAATGTGATGCACACTGGAACAAACAAAAAATCCCAACTGTAAATATATGCTAATGAGGTCTAAACTGGCCAATGATGAGAGGGCAAGAGACCTTGGGGTTGTAGTGGATAGCTCAATGAAAATGTCAACTCAGTGTCCGGCAGTGGTGAAAAAAGGGAACCTCTATGCTGGAAATTATTAGGAAAGGAATCGGGAAAAAAAATGGCACCAGTACTGTAATACCCCTGCATAGCTCTATGGTAGACCTCATTTGGAACCCTACATACAGTTTTGGTTGCTGTATCTTTAAAAAGATACTGCAGTACTGAAAACAGTGCAGGAGAGGGCAATGAAGGGGATGGAGGGGTTTGAGCATATTTCCTACAAGGAAAGATTGAACAGTCTGTGGCTTTTCAGTTTAGAAACAAAAGACAGCTAAGGAGGGACATGAGAGACATTTATAAAATTATGCATGAGGTAGAGAAGGTGGACAGAGAGGGCTTTTTCTCCCTCTTCTGTAATAGTAGCATTCAGGGGCACCCAATGAACTTGATAGGCAATACTGGTTCAGGACAGACAAAAGGAAATACTTATTTAGTCAATGAAGAATTAAGTTGTGGGATACAGGTTGGCCACTGCGCGAAGCAGAATCCTGAACTAGACGGACTCCTGGTCTAATCCAGCAAGGATCTTCTTATAATTCTTATGTTAAATGGGTACAAACTTTTCAACCATTTAAACTAACCAATTGGGGGGGAAAGTGTTTTATTGGCTTACAAGTCACACCTGACAATTAACATACCATTTCCTGGTTTACTGGCACATTCAGCAAGCTGGGCGCTAGGTCTGTCTTCTTTCAGACGGTTGATCCATTTTCGAATCAGACTTTTTTCTGCCATGGCAGGATCCCAAAAGTCTGTTTTTTGTTCTATTTAAAGAACAAAAGCAAGACTTTAGCTAGTTTTCACACTTGTGCTTAATAGGAATAGCTAGTTCTGTTCCCAGTCGCTATGACAAATGGATGTAGGGTTGCCAACCTCCAGGTGGGTTACTACAAAATGTTGCAGCACAGTGGCCACAAAAGAAGAAGTCACTCGGTACTGGATGCCAACACTTTATAATGCAACAATAAGGAAGCAAAATATATACGTCTTCTAAACACAATGACACCCAAAGGGTTAAACTCTTCTTTCAATCTATCATACTACTTGTAATGGGACACCTGTATGCAATTCACAGACTGCCCTCTTTAACACAACTTTTAGCATATGCAGAGAGCTATCTAGCCTAGTCGGTGTGTTTAACACTATAAAGGTCCGTTTTGATGTTAAAAATGCAACTGAAGAAGTAATAATTGAAAGAGATCTATTGGATCCTCTCTATTTTGAATCGCTTGACATTCCAGTTGATATTGGACTATGTACTACCTTCAGATGCCTTAAGCCGCATAAAGACTTTCCATCAAAGGGCACTGTCCCTTTAAATTTCACGCAGCAACGGTGGTGCAGAGGGAAGCTGCGCCTTGCAGCCCCGTTTGGGACTTTCGACAGCAACACCATATTTTTGTGCATCACCTTGTTTTCATCTTTCGATACTGTCCAGTCTTTTGTATATTGATTGTGTACATAGTTTGTATGTTTTAGGTATAGTTAGGTAGACTGATAGTAATAGTTATAACTGTGACATTATTGTTGCATTATAAATTGTTGGCATCCAGTATAAAGTGACTTGTTGTTTTGTGGCCACAGTGCTGCGACTTTTTGTAGTAACTACTTTTGTAGCACGAATCTTGTATTTGTTTAACCTCCAGGTGGGGGCTGGAAATCTTTCAGAATTGCAGCTGATCTAGATAGCTTATTTATTTAAAATATTTTATGCCACTTCTCCTGGAGAAAAAGTCTGCTTTGGAAGGTAAAGCATATGGCATTATACCCTCCCGAAGTGCCTCCCCTCCCTAAACCCCAACCTCCGAGACTCCACCCTCAAATCTCCAGGTATTTAAAAACCTGGAGCTGGCGTTGCAAATAAATGGATGCATTGCAAGTATTAGCCTAGGCTGAATGGTCCAGCTATACAATATGCACGGAACGTGTATTTATGGTAGAAAATATGTGACACCTTCATCTTTCTCTTGCTCCAGAGGTTATCACACTGGTGCAAAGGGATACTACAAGCACAGAAGGTAATGCAGATGCAGTATCTGTAAAAGCCAGAGAGCTTCATCCACGCATGGCTCTCTCTCCAGCAAAGGGGGCAGAGGGCTACCTGCACCCACTCAAAACACAGCCCCAAGATTTGAAGTGGGTGGGAATGTCTTGCCATGCCGGTGCAAGACCATCAAGTCTTCCCACAGGTCAGCAACTGCCACATGCCACATTTCTTAACTTCTTGACTGCCACATTACACTTCCAGTACAACTTTACTAGGAGTATTTGATTAATTTCTGGTTTGGTAAAACGTCAATCAAACCTGAACTCTCCCTAGAAGCTAAAATGACTAAACTGAGGTTGTCATACTTCAGTCACATTATGAGAAGACAAAGTCACTGGAAAAGACATTAATGCTAGGAAAATCTGAAGGGAGCAGGAAAAGAAGAAGACACAATGTTAGATGGATTGATTCAATCAAGGAAGCCGTGACCCTCAGCTTGCAAGACTGTCAATTTTAGGATGTTTTGGAGGTCATAAATTCGCAATAGGATGGAAGTGACCTGATAGCACATAACACAAAAAACATTGTTTGAGGATTTTTTCATGTAACAAGGAAATAGGGGGTATTTTCTTTCTCAGCTCACTTTTTGAATATTTGCCAATCTAAGCCCCATTGCTCAAAAACTGTAAGAATGCATAAAGAATGAATCAAAATGTACAGGGAGCTGAACACACCTTCATCATTCTGGCTCGAAGGCTGCCATGTGTCTTCAGATTGATCCGACCCAGTGGGCCATTCCAACTCCTCTCTGGAGTCATAAGATTCAAATGATTCATTCTCATCCTGCCTGCAGCTTTCCCCCTCTTCTTCACTGAAGGTCGCAAAGGTATCCTCCAAATAATCGGGAATAGTGCTGCTGCAATCTCCACTCAGCTCCATCTGCTCCGCTACACACCTCTTCAAGTTGTCTGCCCAGCTAAGCTAAAAATAATCACAGTGAAATGAATTAGCCTCAGGGGGTTAACGGGAAAGTGCCAGCTCACAGGCCTATAGCACTATGAAGAGACAATAATAATAAAGTATGACTCCAGGATCTCATCCAGAAAAATTACCGGTACATGATAGACTGTAATGACCAAGGCACAATCCCAAAACTAATAAATGAAACCCAAGATTGAAGTACTGACTTCATACCTGTTTATAGCTTAGGAAGATGCCCTACTATACATCACCTAAACATGGGGGTGCAATTTATAATTTATATGTCACCCTTAAACTTGTCTAAAGTTGTAGTCACATTGATACTAAGCTGTCCATGTCTTTCAGCCACACTGCTTATAAATAGTTTTCTCTGTACATATATGTACAACTGACAGCACTTCGTGTGCCTGAAGAAGTGGGCTCTAGTCCACAAAATCTTACCATACCACTCTTCAACACATGGCCAAAGTGCTTTGTTGCAAATATACAAAACACAGCTCACCACTGCAGTTTTTCAGAGAACACACTGCATTTCCTCAATGTGCCAAGTGCTTTGTAAAAACATATTGCCTGATTAGAACACCAACGGCATGTATTGGGAAATGTTGGACATGTTACATTGGGTGATGTAACATGTCCAAAAGAGCACATGTTTAAAAAGAGGGGAACGAGGTGGAATGTCATCAGGCTGCAAAGGACAAGCATACTTTGCAAAATCATTGTCACTCTGATCAAAAAGAAAAATACCCATGTAGTCCTGCCCCATGTAGCCGGTTCAAAGGCAAGTCTATATGTGAGTTTCAGTCTGCACTGCAAAGCACATCTAGAGCCTCAAATGCCAAGAATCTGCATCTTCTTCCTGATCCACAAGTTACTGTGTGTTGCACATGTCTTCAGTTAGGTCGCAGTAATAATGGACAGGTGTGTGCGAGAGAGATTTATCACTTCTGCTTTGAAAACAAAGATCCTTTAAAGTGCCCCAAGATACTGCAAATTTACTGTAGCATAAGGCTTCATGGACTACAGCCCATTTCTACAAGTGTACTTGATGAGACTGCATGTAGTGTCCAAAAATAAATACCACAATAACAGTGTAATCCTACGCAGTAATTCTGTGTGTATAAAGTGCTGTCAAGTCGCAGCTGACTTATGGCAACCCCATAGGGCAAGGCAAGAGGTGGCTTGCCATTGCATTTTTCTACACAACAACCCTGGCAGTCCTTGGTGGTCTCCCATCCAAGTACTAACCAGGGCTGACTCTATCTGATGAGATCAGGCTAGTCTGGGGCCTCCAGGTCAGGGCATATTGAGCTACTGGAACAAAATTTAAAAGTGTTACATGTTTTGTTAGGAGAAACCCAAACTGTGACAGATTTGTAGCAAGCTTTCAAGTTCTTTAAAACTTTTTTTTTAACCAGGCTGCATGTTAAGCCAACTGCTCTGGTTGAAAACACACACATTGCAAATACACACACTGTTAATGGAAAGCTCACCCAAGATGCAGATTACAGGTTGAGACATTTTAAGGCAGCACACCAATTTGCTTTCTGATGGTTCAATGTGCACAAAATTATTTTAAATATTGTTTAAAATTACATTCAGGCTGTGTGTATAAAGTATATATAAAACAAATAAATTTCCTGTTTAGACTTGGGTCCCATCCCTAAGATATCTCATTATGTACATGCAAATATTCCAAAATATGGAAAGATCTGAAACAGGAGCCATTTCTGGTCCCAAGCAGTACAGATAAGGGATACTCAATCTGTACCATTATAAAACACCCAAAAGTTGCACACTGAAATGCTTTATTTTCACCCTCACCCCACCTTTTTGTTTTGAGCATTTTGTATTTACTATAACAGACTATTCGGGCAGAATTACTCCAGTCTAAACCCGTTGATAATTCACAGTGGGTAGCCGTGTTAGTCTGTCTGCAGTAGTAGAAAAGAGCAAGAGTCCAGTAGCACCTTAAAGACTAACAAAAATATTTTCTGGCAGGGTACGAAAGCTCATACCCTGCCAGAAAATATTTTTGTTAGTCTTTAAGGTGCTACTGGACTCTTGCCCTTTTCTACTAAAGGGAGATTGGAAAGAGAATCTGCTGAATTACAGTCGATATTCAAACTAAAGTCAATGCATTTACCTGGGCTGAATAAAGACCTTGCATTCATGGCTCATGACCAATGCTGATTTCTCCACACCCATCTCTCCCTGGACATCACAGACTCTTCTGCATACCACACCTAATCCCATCACGCCTGCTATTCACATTGACATATTGTTAACATTTACATACTAATGCCTGTCTGAATTCACTCCCCTCTACTTAAAGACAGATGGATTCACCTTCTAGCTGCATCTGAAGAAGTGAGCTGTGGCTCACGAAAGCTCATCCCCTGCCATATTTTTGTTAGTCTTTAAGGTGCTACTGGACTCTTGCCCTTTTCTACTACTGCAGACAGACTCCTACCCTGCCAGAAAATATGTTTGTTAGTCTTTAAGGTGCTACTGGACTCTTGCTCTTTTCTACCAAACCCGTTGAATAACTCTACAAAGGACTGCTCTACAGCAGGGGTGGGGAACCTTTTTCCTGCCAAGGGCCATTTGCTCATTTATAACATCATTTGGGGGCCATAACCAGGTCCAGATCTCCCGGCGTGTGTGTGTGGGGGGGAGGCTAGGGTTGCCAGGTCTCCAGCCACCACCTGGATGTTGAAGGTGCCTATAAGGCTCGTGAGCATGGAACTTTGAATCACAAAATTGTGATCGGATGAAATTGTAATTATCTGAAGAAGCAGAAATCCAGCGAAACAAGGCATAACCGGTTGCTTGTCATAATATCATTGGATTAGCCTGCATATATTCACTACGGTGGATACTGAGTATGGATTGTTAAACGGCTGTGCAAAAGAGGAATCCTATTGGTCAGCTTGTCAGCTGACTTTTAGAAAATATATTGCAAGACGACACTGTGCAGCAAGACATCTGTAATTTCTCTTTGAGGACTTGGGATTGCAGGACATTGTGGACATTTATCTATTTTGGTTCTTGTAGGTTATCCGGGCTGTGTAACCGTGGTCTTGGAATTTTCTTTCCTGACGTTTCGCCAGCAACTGTGGCAGGCATCTTCAGAGTAGTAACACTGAAGGACAGTGTCTCTCAGTGTCAAGGGTGTAGGAAGAGTAATATATAGTCAGAAAGGGGTTGGGTTTGAGCTGAGTATTGTCCTGCAAAAGTATTGTCCTGTAAGTATCAAGATAATGTGCTAATGAGGGTATGGTATGTTAATATGGAACCATTGTATCCTGAAGTGATCTGTTAATGTGTGTAATCCAAAACTAATCTGTATGGCTATTGTTGAATGTTGTCTTTGTCTGGAGGTTTTTCAGGGCAGGAAGCCAAGCCTTATTCATTCTTAAACTCTCCTCTTTTCTGTTAAAGTTGTGCTGATGTTTATGAATTTCAATGGCTTCTCTGTGCAATCTGACAAAATAGTTGGTAGAATTGTCCAGTCTTTCAGTGTCTTGGAATAAGACCCTGTGTCCTGTTTGTGTCAGTCCATGTTCAGCCACTGCTGATTTCTCAGGTTGGCCAAGTCTGCAGTATCTTTCATGTTCTTTTATCCTTGTTTGTATGCTGCGTTTTGTGGTCCCGATGTAAACTTCTCCACAGCTGCAAGGTATACGATATACTCCTGCAGAGGTGAGGGGGTCTCTTTTGTCTTTTGCTGATCGTAGCATTTGTTGTATTTTCTTGGTGGGTTTAAACACTGTTTGTAGGTTATGTTTTTTCAAAAGTTTCTCCATCCTATCAGTGACTCCTTTAATAAATGGCAAGAATACCTTTCCTATGGGAGACTGTTTTTCTTGAGTTTTCTGATTTTTGTTTGGTTCAATGGCCCTTCTGATTTCATTCTTGGAGTAGCCGTTTGCTAGCAGTGCGTGATTTAAATGGTTAGTTTCTTCCTTGAGAAACTGTGGTTCACAGATCCGTCTTGCACGGTCCATTAATGTTTTGATTATTCCTCTTTTCTGTCGGGGGTGGTGGTTGGAGTCCACTCCGACCCATCGTGAGTGCCATTGGTTCCCCAACATATGAATTAGCTAAATATTTGACCACCCTCCTACAGGACCACATTGGAAAAACCACTTCTTACATCAAAGATTCAACTCACTTCATCAACAAAATCAGTCCGTTAAGACTCAATCCAAAGGATATATTAATCAGTTTTGATGTTGTATCCCTCTTTACCAAGGTTCCAGTTAAAGACACAATCTCAGAAAAGAGGAGAGTTTAAGAATGAATAAGGCTTGGCTTCCTGCCCTGAAAAACCTCCAGACAAAGACAACATTCAACAATAGCCATACAGATTAGTTTTGGATTACACACATTAACAGATCACTTCAGGATACAATGGTTCCATATTAACATACCATACCCTCATTAGCACATTATCTTGATACTTACAGGACAATACTTTTGCAGGACAATACTCAGCTCAAACCCAACCCCTTTCTGACTATATATTACTCTTCCTACACCCTTGACACTGAGAGACACTGTCCTTCAGTGTTACTACTCTGAAGATGCCTGCCACAGTTGCTGGCGAAACGTCAGGAAAGAAAATTCCAAGACCACGTTTACACAGCCCGGATAACCTACAAGAACCAATGAACTCTGACCGTGAAAGCCTTCGACAATATTTATCTATTTTGTCTATGGTGATTTCGTATTGGTAACCGTGTTATGAAAACTTTGTGAACTGGTATTTAAAGAGATACTAAGCATGGGAAAAATATTAAAAAATAACAAAAGAATTGGAAGTGGCTGCGTGTTGGGATATTTTTCCTTAATAGGAGATTAGCCAACCACCTGGATGTTGGCCACCACAGGGGAGGCCACGCAGAGAAGGCCTGGAGGGCACCCCTACTCTCCCCTCCCTCCCCCCTCCCAGGCGGGAGGGCTGCCAGCAGTGGGCCCCAGCAAACAAGGCCCGCAGCCGATCCTCAGGGAAGGAAGGGAGGAAGGAAGGAAAACAGAGAAATGGAGGGGGAGAAAAGGACGGAAGGAGACAGGCAAAGAAAGAGACGAGGGAGAGAAGGAGAGAAGGAGTGACAGAAAAAGAGTAAGAAAGAAAAGCCTCCCCCCCCACACACACACACACGCCGGCCCCACGCAGCCGGACCCCAGGCTCCCCGCCCTCCCCCACTCCACAAAAGGCCCCCCAAGCCTGATGGGCTCCCACGCACATGTTCCGCCGCCTGGAGCCATCGGCCTCTTCCCCCCCCCCCACTCGACAGGCGGCGAGAGGGGCTTACGGCATGCCGCGACTGTAGGGGGCAGCCTGGGGGGAGCGTCCCTCCCCCCCCTCCCTCGGGCGCCGCGGCCCCAGGGACACCCTCGGGGAGGGCCGCGCTGTGCTGCGCCCCCGCGGCTGGGCCCTGGAGCTCCCGAGGGCCACTGGCAATGTCCTGGGGGGCCGCACACGGCCCCCGGGCTGGACGTTCCCCACCCCTGCGCTACAGCTTCTGCTCTGGAATTGGTCACTTTGGCCATTGATGCGTGGGGGGGGGTTTGCCTCTCTCTCGATGCACATCTCCCCCCCCCCCATCCGAGTTCTCTAACCTCTGCATGGGGGCTTACTGTGGAGTTTAGAGAGTTCAGATGGGGGAAATGTGCTTCGAGAGAGAGAGAGAGGTAAATCCCAAGCAAAAAAAAAACCCCCCAGGCATAAATGGCCCTTGAAATGGAAGCACAGCATAGAAGAAGCGGCGAAAACCGATTCTCCAAATGCCTATTGAAACGATAAACACAGCTGCGGAGCGCATCCCGGCCGGCTGCCAGGTTAAAATGCTGCAACGTTAACAACGCAGCGAAGAGCTCAAGGAGGACCCCGGAGTCGTCCAGATGGAAAGGGGGGGGGACCTTTTCTTTACCCGACGTGGCTCGGCGGCAGGCCGGGCCCGCCTCCGCCTCTCCCTCCCTCGTAGGCCTCTGCCGTTGCCATGGCTCCCGCGGGGGGGGCGTCGGCGTCGGCGGCGTCACACCGCTCGCCTTCCCCTCGCCGGCGGTGCCCGGCCTCGAGAGTTCCGCCAGGCGTTCTTCGCTCTCGCCCCCCCCTCCGCCCAGGAGGAGCAGCTGCGCAGCAGAGGCGGCCTTTCGTGTGGCGTCATGACGTGCGGGGTGACGCTGCCTGTTCTGTGTATTCCTTTGATGCGTTTTTGTGTTTCCAGAATTTCATTCTTTACAGAAGCATTGAGGGGAAGGGGTGGGGAGTGGAGAAGAAGAGTTGGTTTTTACATGCCGACTTCCTCTACCTGATATAGATATATATAGATATATAGATATAGATAAAACTGATTTAGAATATGTGTTCTGTTTCCATTAATTTATATGAGAAGCACTAAATAGGCCTTAGTTGCTAAACTCTTCCTGTTTTAGTGTTAGAGAGAAGAAGAGTTGGTTTTTACATGCCGACTTCCTCTACCTGATATAGATATATATAGATATATAGATATAAAACTGATTTAGAATGTGTGTTCTGTTTCCATTAATTTATATGAGAAGCACTAAATATGCCTTAGTGGCTAAACTCTTCCTGTTTTAGTGTTAGAGAGAAGAAGAGTTGGTTTTTACATGCCGACTTCCTCTACCTGATATAGATATATATAGATATATAGATATAAAACTGATTTAGAATGTGTGTTCTGTTTCCATTAACTTATATGAGAAGCACTAAATATGCCTTATTTGCTAAACTCTTCCTGTTTTAGTGTTAGAGAGAAGAAGAGTTGGTTTTTATAGGCTGATTTTCTCTACCTTTTAAGGAGAATCAAACCGGTTTACAATCTCCTTCCTTTCCTCTCCCCACAGCAGACACCTTGTGAGGTAGGTGGGGCTGAGAGAGTTCGGAGAGATCTGTGACTAGCCCAAGGTCACCCAGCTGGCTGCATGTACAGGAGTGGGGAAAACAACCCGGTTACCAGATTAGAGTCCACCACTCCTAACCACTGCTCTTAACCAGGGCGACACACTGGCTCAGAGTCTTATGGCATCTTAAAGACTAAGAAATGTTATCACTCTGCTACAATAAATGTCTTGGTCTTTTAGGTGCTGAATGACCAAGACCTCAGCATAGCACAATGTCATAGAGTCCGCCCTCCAAAGCAGCCATTTTCTCCAGGGGAACTGATCTCAAAGGTCTGGAGATCAAGGGTAAAAGCTGGAGATCTTCAGGCCCCATCTCTACTCTGAAGATCAGTTGTAATTCCAGGAGAACTCCAGGCCCCACCTGGAGGATGATAGCCCCTGGTGGGAATTGCCTGTGTAGTCTGGATCCAACCCTGGAACTGGAATAAATGGCAGCTTTCCCTTCCGCATAAGGAGTAAATGGTGCATTGCACTGGGCTTGCAGTTGAGCCTGCCCTGGTAGCCAAAGTGTCTGGACTGTTGGTTGGGTTTTGCCCCCTGTCATGTTCCAGACCTGGCCTCACAAACCTGCCCCTTCCCATTCGGATACAAATACAAGTCCCCCCCCCAGTTTCAGAGGTAGGGTTGCCAACCTCCAGACGGTGACTGGAGATCTCCCACTATTACAACTGATCTCCAGGCGACAGAGATCTCCGGCTCCCCCGGAGTAAATAGCTGCTTTGGAAGGTGGAGTTTATGGCATTGTACCCCATTGAAGTTCCTCCCCTCACCAAACCTCACCCTCACATTCCATCCCCCAAATCTCCAGGTATTTCCCTACCCAGAGCTGGCAACCCTACTCAGAGGGTAGGCATGTTGGTCTGCAGTAGAACAGCTAGATTCAAGTCCAGAAGCACCTTAGAGACCAACAAGATTTTGGAGTTATAAGCTTTTGAGAGTCAAAGCTCCTTTCATCAAATACCAAAGGGCACAGGGAGTGTTGACTCTCAAAAGCTTATACCTCCAAAATCTTGTTGGTCTCGGAGGTGCTACTGGACTCAAATATAGCTGTTCTACCCCCAAATCTGTAAAAGGCAGCAAATCTTCTCAGCACACCCTGGAACATCCTACCACTCCAGGAACTGATTATTTTGCAAGTCAGTAAATGCATTTTAAAAGCTTCTTTCAAGAAACAGTAACTGTATAATGAGAAATATATGCTTGGCATTAGAAAGTACATTTCCCCTTATCAACATGGCCATTGTAAGAACCGCCAAGTTACTTTTGGCCTCCATTTATCATAGAATACGGGAGATAATTTCAGAATATGGCATTGGAGAGATGCATCTTTCAGGAGGATTGCCCCATTTAAAATGAGGGCTTCGGTCTCCATTCATCCGCATCTTCAATTAGGAAATGGACCAGTCTTCAATTTAGCTGCTTGGCATTTGTCCCCAATGGACCAGAAATCATGCATGCGGAGGAAATGTTATCATCAGCCCTTGCTAGACAAGCAGATAAGATTTTAATGAAACCATAGGATAATAATGAACAGCCAAATGTAGAACTGTCCACTGATTAAAGATTTTGAGTGGATTAATTGCTTGGCCCTTAATTGGTTTCAATGTCATCCCTTGTTATTAATAATAATGGTAATGCTTAGCGTTTGTATGGATCTTTGAGTGTGCAAAATGCTTCACATATATTATCAGGATAATTCTTACAACAGCCTTGTAAACTAGGCCAGAATAATTAGCACCATGTGCAGATGAAAAATTGAGGTATGGCTGCCAACTTCCAGGTGATCAGTTCACCTGGAGAAAATGGCTGCTTTGGAAGGTGGACTCTATTGCATTATACCCCATTGAAGTCCCTCCCCTCCCCAAACCCCACCCTCCTCAGGCTCCAGCCCCCCCCCCCCAAATCTCCAAGTATTTCCCAACCCGGAGCTGGCAACCCTAGTTGCCAAACAGGCTGACCTAAAGTGGAGGAACTAGACAATGGCAGCCAGAAGACCTTTGAAACTAAGGTGGTAGGCTAGCAGGAACTGGGCCTTCTCTGTGGTGTTGCCTCTCTACAGACTCTTTCTCTGCATCTGTTTGCCTGGCACCTTCTCTTTCAAGTTTCAGGTGCCTGATCAAGATTATTTTATTTTCTAGCCTTAGGTGAAAGTAAGTTTGCCAACTGTGGGTTGGGAAATACCTTACTATTTGTGGGGGGTGGAGCTTGGGGAAGGCAGAGTTTGGGGAGCGGAGGGACCTCGGCAAGGTATAACGCCATAGAGTCCACCTGCCAAAGCTGCCATTTCCTCCAGGGGAACTGATCTATGTAGCCTGGAGATCAGTTGTCATTCCCAGACCCCACCTGGAGGTTGACAATCCTAGGTGAAAGATTGTGGAAATTTGTGTGCTCTTGTACACATGATCTGTTTTTCAAGGTCCTACGATTTGGATTGTCTCCTGCTGTTTGATGGTTGGTTGTGTGTTTTTTCTCCTTGTGTTTTCAATAGTGGTTTGGGACTGGTTGTATTTTAAATGTACATTAGTCTTACTGATTTTTGGTACTGGAAGGATGTTTTCCAGGTGGGCTGAACAAGATGTTAATTGCAGCTGAACATCAAGGTATGGTTGAGGGCAGCAATGGGTTTTCCCAACATATCTGGCCTCCCTTCCTGTTCGTCTGCTGCCGTTTAGGATTTTGGGTAATGAAAAAGTACTCAGGAACTTTTTCATTAAGCAGCAGTGTGAAAAGGTTTTTAAAAATGCATTAAAACAGCCCCTCACATAGCCACGTCTAAAAAAATCTCATTGTGTACTATGACTCTTCCTGGACTGTACCACTTAAGGATGGTAATTCTGTGCAGACAGAAAACAACCTATTAGTTTAGCCTCCTCCTTAGCATGCTACTTTTCTCTGTGCAAGGGATTTTTGGCAAGGAAACATTCCCTCATGCCATTTCCTCCTGTACCATTTGGACTGGAGTGATCCAACCCCGGAACAAGTTTTCTCTGGTTTCTTAATTCTAAATTTCCACAGAAATTAATTATAACTTTCTAATTCTAATTAACTCTTGTTCTAGTTTTTCAGTTTGGCACCAGTTGCCAACATGTGAAAACAGGAAAATTAGGGTAAGGGGAGATTTACACTGTAGAAAAGAACAGTGTAGAAAAGTATCTTTGGCCCTTCTTTCTTGACCCCTGTTGCGACAGCACATGAACTACTGGAACTGAGCCCCTGAAATCATTATTTGGTAATAAGACCATGAATATTTCTGATCCATTTCACCCTAAAATTGGATATATTATCATGCAAATAGAATCACAGTTTCTCAGAGCTCAGGAATCAGACAGAAGAAGAAAGTCCATCTCTGCTCTCCTTCTCCCTCCTGCTATGATAATAAACTCGCTGATTAATATTTCTGACAAGTAATTATCCACCCTTCACATTGATGGCCTTCAGGTCACTGAAGACGAGAATCCCAGTGGTGGAGGCAAGCAGCAGGAAGCCAGGGTTGCCAACTGTCTGGAGAAAATAAGTCCTGTCCCTTTCATAGAGTCTGAGTGGGATGTTATTCACTAGGGGGTGTTATTTACCTCCATGCTATGAAAAGCTTCAGCGGTCCATTTTTACATATAAAGCCTCTATTCAAGGGACAGGACATTATTCTCCAGTCTCTTTGCCAATTCTGTGTAAAGTGCTGCTGTCAAGTCGCAGCCAACTTACGGCAATTCTACAGGAAGCTAATCTTCTGTTTGGCAGATAGGTTAATGTGGGGGTTTTCATGTTTGTGTTTGAGTGAGGGGTGTCCCAAGCATCATATTATTGTTGTTGTTATCTTTTATCTTACATCATGCCCTTCTCTTGGCCAAAGTTGGTCTCAGGATGACTCACAACAGTAAAGCAACATAAAACATAGCATGATATAAATTATTAAGTTAAAACAAACAGATCTAAGTTTAAAAATCCAGATGGCACTCATCCAGTACACTCTAGTTAAGGGCTGGCCGGCCTGACGCAGCCAGGGTCCCCTAGTCCAAATCCTAAAAGGCAGCAGATGAACCGGAAGGGAGGCCAGATATGTTGGGAAAACCCATTGCTGTCCTCAACCATACCATGATGTTCAGCTGCAATTAACATCTTGTTCAGCCCACCTGGAAAACATCCTTCCAGGGTGCTTCACATAACACAGGAATGCATGAACTCTTCCTTGTCATATCAATTGAATCTTTCTAGCCAGAAAGGTGTGAAAAATAAAGCTGAGTTTCCACTTATTTTTCTTCTACCACAGGTGGGCTATAAACACCTGCACATGAGTCAACAGGGATAACTCCCCTCCCCCCATCTTCATTTGCTACACCTACAGACTGCCTGCTAGTCTTAGAACTGTTGAAGAACACTGGAGGACTAGTGTGTACCCAGGTAGATCCAGTTCATTTCAGTGGGTGTTACACAGGAGAGCTTCCTAGCAGTTTCTGCCCCATGGATCAAATCCCACCGGCCCCTTAATGATGCCCAAAATCTGCTGTTGACTTTGGAAGACCTAATATCAATGGCAAAAGAATCCTGATAGGGTATTATGCTTATAGAGACCATTCCCCAGGGCACTGCTAGACTCCACGGCTTCCTCTGTGTCAAATTATCCCAGAGGATAGAATACATTTCCATTTTTATGTGCTGCATTTTCAGAGCCACTTTTCTGTTCAGCCTGTTAGTGATGCTTTTCAACAACATTGACATCATTTCCTTTTTCACAGCAATGAGGTGTGGCTATAGCAATTTCATCTCCACCCCACCCCCCAATAATCAGTTGTGTTCTTCGGGCCGATGGGACTCCTGTGTGCTTCTGGATGGTGCGTTGGGTATCACTGACTCCTGCCCTCCTCTCTGGTTCAAGCTCCAGAACCTCTTGAGGTTTCGACCTCTCAACATTACAGCCAGATTGCTGCATTCCAAGCACAGACCGTGCCTGCAGCTACAGCACACACACCCTCGGCCTGTCAATGTTAGCCAAGCCTTGCTCTGGCATTTCCTTGCAAGCCCCTGGTTTCTTCAAGAGGCTGGACTGCAACCAGAGATTTTGCTGCCACGCTGACCGGCCTCCCAGAACCGCTGGGGCTGCAGGGTTGGTTTAATAGAGATGAGCAGCATTTCCTCTGTAAGGGGGCAGCCAGTTCAGTTGAAAGGGCCCTTCCCCCTCAACACATCCTTGCTGGATCAGGGGAATGCTGTAGACATAGTTTATCTAGATTTCAGAAAGGCTTTTGATAAGTGTCAGCTCTGTGTCTCAGTTAGATTCGTTTTCTCACCAACTTGCCTTCAAGGATTGTTTTGCATTCCTGGACTCTTTGAAGCCGACAGAAGTCCATGGGAACAGCGGCGCCTCCGTATCGTTTGTAATATGTAACCTCTTGCAACTGTACTGTTGAATGCTTTTTCCAATGCTTTTATATTATCAAGTGCAAGCCAGTTTCCTCCATTGCTGTCTTGGGTTCTCAATGCTCTGCTTACCTATGCTACCATTAAACCAACTTCTTTGGACAACTTCGTCTCCTGCTGTGGTTAGTGGTTCCCAATAGGGCAAGTGCTGACATAAGGTTCCCCATAATATTCTTGTTGACAAATTGGGAAAATGTGGTTTAGATCCTGTTACTGTTAGGTGGATATGTACCGTATATACTCAAGTATAAGCCGAGTTTTTTAGCCATGATTTTAGGCTTAAAAAACTCACCTCGGCTTATACTCGGGTCAATACGGTAACCAGCCGTGCTAAGTCTCCTGCCGCGCCAGCGCGCTCCCCCCTCTGCCGGCCAGCTGATGGGCGGGCTGTCCCGCCTTCCCCCCCCACCCGATCGCGCCTTCTGCGCAGCGGCGGCGGTTTCTTCCCACCCACCAGACCCGATCGCGCCTTCTGCACGGCAGCTTCTTCCTCCCCACACCCGACCCAACCCCACCCCACCCGATCGCGCCTTCTGCGTGGCGGCGGCGGTTTCTCCCCACCCCAGCCAATTGCGCCTTCTGCGCGGCAGCGGTTTCTTACCCAACCCGATCGCGCCTTCTGCGCACAGGGAAGGGGCCGCCGCCTGCCCCCGCGCCTTCCCTGAAGGCCAGGAGCGGCCTGCTGGGCCTCCTGCGCGCAGGGAGGGGGCCGCCGCCTGCCCACACGCCTTCCCCTGGGCCAGGAGCGGCCTGCTGGGCCTCAGGGAGGGGGCCGCCGCCTGCCTGCACACCTGGAGCCCAGTAAGGTAAGCCTGCGGGGGGGAGGGGCTGCATTTCCCACCCCCGGTTTATACGTGGGTGCCTAATTTTTCCCCATTTTTGGGGTGAAATTAGGCACCTCGGCTTATACTTGGGTCGGCTTATACTCGAGTATATACGGTAATTGGGTGACAGATCACACCCAAAGAGTGCTTGTTAATGGTTCCTCATCCACTTGGAGAGAAGTGACTAGTGGAATTCCTCAGGGATCTGTTCTGGGCCCTGTGTTGTTCAATATCTTTATAAATGATTTGGATGAAGGAATAGAGGGGATGGTTATTAAATTTGCAGATGATACTAAATTGGGAGGGGTAGCAAACACGGTAGAAGACAGAGCCTGGATACAGGATGATCTTGACAGGCTGGAGAATTGGGCTAAAACCAATAAAATGCATTTCAACAGAGATAAATGTAAAGTTCTGCATTTAGGTAGGAAAAATCAAATGCATAATTATAGGATGGGGGAGACTTATCTTAGCAGTAGTGTGTGGGAAAAGGACCTTGGGGGTCTTAGTTGACCAAACACTGAACATGAGTCAGCAGTGTGATACGGTAGCTAAAAAGGCAAATGCAATCTTGGGCTGCATCCACAGAAGTTTAGTGTCCAGATCACACAAAGTGATGTTATCGCTTTACTCTGCTCAGACCTCACCTAAAGTACTGTGTTCAGTTTTGGGCACCACAATTTCAGAAAGATAAGCTGGAACGTGTCCAGAGGAGGGCAACAAAGATGGTGAGGAGTCTGGAAACCAAGTCCTATGAGGAAAGGTTAAAGGAGCTGGGTATATTAAGCCTGAAGAGGAGAGGACTGAGAGGTGATATGATAACCATCTTCAAGTACTTGAAGGGCTGTCATATAGAGGATGGTGCAGAGTTGTTTTCTGTTGTCCCAGAAGGTCGGACCAGAACCAATGGGTTGAAATTAAATCAAAAGAGTTTCCATCTAGACATTAGGAAGAATTTTCTAACAGAGTGGTTCCACAGTGGAACAGGTTTCCTCAAGAAGTGATGAGTGCTCCTTCGCTGGAGGTTTTTAAGCAGAGACTAGGTGGCCATCTGTCAGCAGTGCTGATTCTATGACCTTAGGCAGTTCATGAGAGGGGGGGTATCTTGGCCATTTTCTGGGCATGAGTAGGAGTCACTGGCTGTGTGCGGGGGAGGTAGTTGTGAGGTTCCTGCATTGTGCAGGGGGTTGGACTAGATGACCCTGGTGGTCCCTTCCAATACTATGATTCTAACACATGAAATTTGTTTATAAAGACACAGCCAACTTATGACAACCCCATAGAATTTTCAAGGCAAGAGATGAGCACAGGTGGTTCACCATTGCTTGCCTCTATGTAGCAACCTTGGACTTCCTTGGTGGTCTCTCATCAAGAATATAAGAAAAGCCATGCTGGATCAGACCAAGGCCCATCAAGTTCAGCAGTCTGTTCATACAATGGCCAACCAGGTGCCTCTAGGAAGCCCACAAGCAAGACGACTGCAGCAGCATCCTGCCTGTGTTTCACAGCACCTAGTAATAGGCATGGTCCTCTGATACTGGAGAGAATAGGTATCATGACTAGTATTCATTTTGACTACTAGCCATGGATAGCCCTATCCTCCATGAACTTGTCCACCCCCCTCTTAAAGCCTTCCAAGTTGGCAGCAATCACTACATTCTGGGGCAGGGAGTTCCATAATTTAACTATGCATTGTGTGAAGGAATACTTCCTTTTTGTTTTGAATCTCTCACCCTCCAGCTTCAACAGATGACCCCACATTCTGGTATTATGAGAAAAGGAGAAAAGTTTCTCTCTGTCCACTGTCTCCATACCATGCATAATTTTATAGACGTTTATCATATCTCCCCTTAAACTCCTTCTAAGCTAAACAACCCTAGGCATTTTAACTGCTCATTGGGCAGTTGCTCTAGTCCCCTGATCATTTTGATTGCTCTTTTCTGCACCTTCTCAAGCTCTGCAATATCCTTTTTTAGGTGTGGTGACCAGAATTGTACACAGTATTCCAAGTGTGGTCTCACCATAGATTTGCACAAGGGCAGTATGAAACCAGCAGTTTTATTCTCTATTCCTTGCTAATTATGGCCAGCATGGAATTTGTCTTTTTCACAGCAGTTGCACACTGGATTGACATCTTAATCAAGCTATCCACTACCACCCCAAGATCCCTTTCTTTGTCTGTCACAGTCAGCACAGATCCCAGCAGTGTATATGTGAAGTTGGGATTTTTTGCCCCAATATGCATCAGTTTACACTTGTTCACATTGAATCTCATTTGCCATTTTAACGCCCACTTTTCCAGTTTGGAAGGATCCTCTTGGAGCTCTTCACAGTCCATTTTTAACCACCCAGAATAATTTGATGTCATCTGCAAATGTGGCCACCTCACTGTTCAATCCCAGCTCTAGGTCATTGATGAACAGGTTGAAAAGCACTGTTCCTAACACAGAACCCTGAGGGACCTCCACTGCTCACATCCCTCCATTGTGAGAACTGACCATTGATTCCTACTCTCTGCGACTGCTTCCTATTTTTCAGCCAGCTCTCAATCCCATAAAAGAACTCTTATCCCATGACTGTGAAGTCTCCCTTTGGTGGGGGACTTTGTCAAAAGCCTTTTGGAAATCCAAATATATAATGGCTACAGACTCATTCCTGTCCACAAGCTTACTGACACTTTCAAAAAACCTCTAAAAGGTTAGTGAGATGGGACCTACTTTTGCAGAAAACATGTTGGTCTTTGCTCTATATGCTTGACAATTTTATCGTTAATGCTTTCCATCAATTTACCTGGAACTGGCCTGTAATTTCCTAGATCCCCGCTGGAACCCTTTTTATAAATGGGTATCACATTGGCCATTCTAAGGGACTTGGCTGATCTAAGGGACATGTTACATATTGTTAGGAATTTGGCAATTTCCTAGTTGAGTTCTTGAAGAACACTAGGGTCATTAAAGCATGGCTGTATTCAAATTTGTTGGGTCCTGTCCTATATCATCCCTTCCAATTCCGCATTCAAAATATTGAATGCACGGGGAGAGGGGACAGGGACAAATAAATGAGAAGGGGCAGCAGCAGCAGCGGCTCCCCCCCCACGCTTCTTTCTCCCCCTTGCCCTTCTCCACCTGCCCCCAGAACTAGTCAGGGTTTTAGACCACCTGACAGCCTGAAGCATGCCCAAAGCCCCCACAGTCAAGAGGCAAAGTGGAGAGGCAGCAGAAGGAGCTCTGCTGTCACCCCAATGAGGGGAAGCCACGTGGAGGTGCCAACTAGCATTGCTCTGCCATCGCCCCAGCAAAGTGAGGGGAAGCCAGGTTTAGGCGGAGGCTGGCATCGCTCTGCCGTCGCCCCAGCAAGGTGAGGGGAAGCCGGTGGTGGGTGCAGTCGGTGGATGGGAGAGGGGGAGATTGAGGGCACGGGGTCCGGGGGTTGGAAGGGTGCCCCATTTTCACTTGGCTTCTAACATTAGCATACAAACACCTCCACACAGTCTTTTTCTTTTGAGTTGCCTGGCTTGTGCCCTTGGGCATTCTTAAGTGGCTATCCTGCTTTACTTTATCACCCTCTTTCATATCTACCCATCCCCATGTGGGCAATCAGAAGCATTTTTCTATTTGTTCATTTGCAGTGAGTCTGTCCAAACCAGATGCTTCTCAGCTCCTGGCAGATCCGCCCCCCCCCCCAGTTTCAGTTTAAAGCTGCTCTTGAACACATGCACATGCAGCTGCCTTATACTGAATCAGACCCTTGGTCCATCAAAGTCAGTATTATCTACTCAGCAGCGGCTCTCAGGCAGACGTCTTTCACACCACCTAGTCCCTTTAACTGGAAATGCCGGGGATTGAACCTGGGACCTTCTGCATGCCAAGCAAATGCTCTGCCACTGAGCTATGGCCTATCTTTTTTAGGTCACACACGAGAAGTCTGGTTCCATCCAGGTTCAGGTGGAGCCCTTTTGTACAGGCCTGGCTTGTCCCAAAATGTTGCCCAGTTCCTAACAAATCTAAAGCCCTCCTCTCTACACCACCGCCTCATCCACACATTGAGATTCCTCAACTGTGCCAGTCTAGCTGGTCCTGCACTTTGAACAGGTAACATTTTAGAGAAAGCTACCTTGGAGGTCCTGGCTTTCAATTTCCTGCCTAGCAACCTAAATTTGGATTCCAGGACCTCCAAACTACACTTCCTCACATTGTTGGTGCCAAAATGCACCACAACCACTGGCTCCGCCCCAGCACTATCTACCAAACTATCTAAATGACGGGTTATATCTGCAACCTTTGCACCAGGCAGGGAAATCACCACGTGGTCTATGCACCTGCCAGAAACTCAGCTGTCTACATTTCTGAAAATTGAGTCTCCCACAAGAAGCCCCCCTCCCCTCAGAGGCATATTCTCCTTACAAGAGGATACCTGTTCATCCACCAAGGAAAGGGGGCCCTTCTAAGGTACCACATCCCCTTACCTCAGAGAGATGACCTCCTTCACCAAAGGCTCCATCATCCGTGACTGGCAGGGAGCCGCCACCCTTATTTTTATTTTATTCAATTTATACCTTGTCCTTTCCCAACCAAGTCAGGCTCAGGGCAGTTTCCATCAGTTAGTGTGTGTGTGTATAATTAAAACATAAGTTAAAATTACAAAAAATTCTAAATTATGCTTCAGATGACTATCCATCAAGAGAAGCTGCTGATCAGCATAGAAAGCTTTCATACATCCCAAAATGAAAGGAACTCTTCACCATGCTGGTCAAGCAATAGATCCAAAATTATGGATCTATACCCATATTTATATAAGATATTCCATATTGATCTACTTGAAAATACATGGAGGATATTTGAGTTGGCAAAGTCAAGGATTGGCCATTCACCGAAATGAAGAACCTAGTATCTTCCTTGCAAAGCAAATGCAGCTTTACAATGCCAGTATCTAACTAGAAGAAAGTATGTTAGTACGATGAGCTATATTTACTTTCTGCCCCAGAAGTCAGTGGCAGCCTTTCCCTTTTACTGAACCAAAGGGCTGCAGCTTGCAACACCATTGGGTAGGGGCAATATCTACCTTCCCTGAGATTCAAGTGACCCTAACTTTGCTGAGGGATGTGACTATTGCATCCTCTGTGTCCTTACCCACCTCTCTCTCTGCCTGTCTTAGATCCTCCAGTTGAGCTACCTTGGTCTCAAGGAAATGAACTTGCTCCTTGAGAGCCAGGAGCTCCCTGCACTGAACACACACCCATGACTTCTGTCCAACAGGCAGCACACTGGATAGCCCCCCCCCCAACCCTGGCTTCCTATCTTTATAACTGGTGATTTAATTATTTTTGGTGTTTTAACCCTGTAAATGAAAAGTGTCCTGCCCTCTACACCCTGTGCCCCTCCTGTACTGAATAAGGACCTAGCTCCCAGCTTCCTCGCCCTTCTAAGCTTGCACAGATGTTTAACTCGCTCAACACTCCTGCAGAGCACAGAGATCTACTCTGGCCTGATAACAGGATTCTTTCCCCACCCTCTTGGGTCCCTAGGCCCGATCCCCAGGCTAAGAGCCACAGGGCAAGATCCCTTGAGCCTCTGGCGAGGAGGAGCCTAACAAAATTAAAGGCGCACCCAGAAGGTGAGGCCAGCAGTCAGTCCCAGGCAAAGCGGGCCCTTCCCAATCAACAACAATCAGCTGCAATCACCTTCCTCAATTAGGTGCACTTAGTTACAACCCATGCAAAAGAGATACACAGAAACAACACTTACTCAAACAGGCACCACTCTACAGCAGGCTATACACACCCACAAACAATGTTCTCCCATACAGAAACCTCACCTAATGCTCCCCAGCAGTTAAAGGAAGAAAAAAAAAAAAAAACACTCACCACTCCAGCAGCTCTCTTTCCCACTCCTACTCAGTGCCCAGCTAGCTGTGATCAACTGACCCTTCTTAGCTTACAAGATTGGGACAGTCTGGGCCATCCAGGTCCGGGCAAGACCAAGTAAGTTGGGGAGGGACTCAATCAGCCCGGTCTTCAAAGGGCTCAGTGCAACTTTAGCATTTTCACACAGATATCACAATGTAAAGAAGAATCAGCACAAATAAGTTGGTTGCTGTGTAGACATGATTTATTTATTTAATGAGGACACAGCTTTGAACCTAGGTGTCTCCTACCTTCCATAAAACACATTCTTCCAAAATACTGCCATGACTGGTGGTGGAGGGCTTTCCCTCTCACCATCAGCCCAACACACCATTCGTAAAAATGGCAAGCTACGTCTTTGGATGCTTGCGGCCACATTTTAAAAGGATTAAAACCATTCTAGTCAATAATAAAAGCAAGATTACATGGGCTAAGTTCCTTAAATCTAAAAAGCATAAAGTTTGCACCCCATTTCCTTGATGTTAAAAACAAGCTGTGACTACACAACACACAGGCACTTTGAGACTCCCCATTTGAGATCAGCTTAGGCTCATAGGTTACTCAGTTGGCAAGGTCACTCTGGGGCTTCCCCACAGACCGGCTCCTCCTGAAGAGCCACTGAGGAGCCAAGCTGACCTCCTCCTCCACCTCCCCTGGCATCCCAGAAACTGGCTCCTCCTGTAGAGCCACTGAAGGAGCCAAGCTGACCTCCTCCACCACTTCTCCTGGCATCTCAGAAACTGGCTCCTCTTGTAGAGCCACTGAAGGAGACAAGCTGACCTCCTCCTCCTCCCCTGGCATTTCAGACACTGGCGCCTCCTGTAGAGCCACTGAAGGAGACAAGCTGACCTCCTCTGCCTCCTCCCCTGGCATTTCAGACACTGGCTCCTCCTGTAGAGCCACTGAAGGAGACAAGCTGACCTCCCCTGCCTCCTCCCCTGGCATTTCAGACACTGGCTCCTCCTGTAGAGCCACTGGAGACAAGCTGATCTCCTCCTCTTCCTCCTCCCCTGGCATTTCAGACACTGGCTCCTCCTGTAGAGCCACTGAAGGAGACAAGCTGACCTCCTCCTCTTCCTCCTCCCGTGGCATCCCAGAAACTGGCTCCTCCTGTAGAGCCATTGAAGGAGACAAGCGGACCTCCTCCTCTCCTGGCGTTTCCAAGGTTGCCTGATGGAAGATAACACTCCTCTCTGCAGATGGATGGGGTGAATCCTGGGGGAGCACGAGGTTCATGACAGAGTCTGTTACTGCTGCCGCCACTGAAGAAGCACTATCACGGCGAGGTGGAAAAAGGGACCGAAAGTAACGATAACAGAATACAAGTACTGCACAGCAAGAACAAAAATCCTCAGCAATGTCCCTATGATAATTCCTACAGCAAACCCACGTACAGACGAAGACTAAAACAATTATTGATGCCAAAATCAGAGCGATGGCTTCTTTCAAAAAATCTGGGGAAAGACAGACAGACAAGTTATCAGAAGTGGCCTGGTTCCCCCCCCTTCTCCATCCCATTTTTTCCCCACAGAGTCTCCCCCACACCCACACCCCAAACTTCTCAGTGAAAAACGTTTTGCATAAAGACGAGTATAACATCATTTCAGTCCAACAAGTTGATCCAGAATAGCTTCTTTTCTTCAACTGTATCTCAGCAAGATTACGCTCATCCCACCCCCACATTAGTAAGGACTGAACTTTTTTTTTGGGGGGGGGAGCATGCTTTTGCATAGCTCCCTGTCAAGGCACATCAAGAGTACCTACATCAGCCTAAAGCCTCTCTTTAGAAGAGGAAACAAACAGAAAAATAATCCGCAAGCTCCCATTTGGTGCAAGGTGAAGTCCAGAGGCACAAAATATGCTTCACATGGTGAAGCGTTGGTTTTTATATGCCGATTTTCTCTACCTTTTAAGGAGAATCAAACCGGCTTACAATCTCCTGCCTTTCCTCTCCCCACAACAGACACCTTGTGAGGTAGGTGGGGCTGAGAGAGCTCTAAGAGACCTGTGACTAGCCCAAGGCCACCCAGCTGTGGAGTAGTGGGGAATAAAACCCGGCTCTCCAGATTGCCAAAGGCCCCCTCCCCCCCCCCCCATCAGCTTGAAGCATCTCCAGAGCTGGATGCTTTAGGAGTCGGGGCTCATGTGAAGAGACTTCCCCATTCACACTTAGCAGTCCCAGTTGCTGAGGTTTCCAGGGAGAACTGGGCCTTCTGAACTCCCTTCCAGCAGCTTCCTCACTAAAACACACACACACACTTCCAACTGGGGGAAATAAGGACTTCCGCTCCAGCTGAAAATTGCAAACCAGATCTTGAAGGGACTTCCTAACCCGCAGTCTCTCCCCCCACTCCCAAGAACAAACAGAGCCTGCTGCAGTAGACCCTTTGGGACAGAGGGAGCAACGATCCAACACCATGAAAGGCAGCATCGCCTTTCTTTTGAAGACATCGCTGTGGCTACTCTGTTCTGCATTTTGAGCCAGAAAAAGGGGAAGCGATAGGATTGCCAGCCTCCAGCGGAGGCCAAACGTTCTCCCTGAATTACAGCTATTTATTTATTTAACTCATTTATACCCCCCATCTTTCTCCCCAGTGGGGACTTGAAACAGCGTATAGCATTCTCTCTTCCATTTTATCCTCACAATGACCCTGTGAGGTAGGTTAGGCCAAGATTGTGTGACTAGCCCAAGGGCACCCAGCGACCTTCAATAGTGCCAGTGGGGTTTTGAATCCCAAACTAGCCCCAAACTCTTTGCCACTATGCCACACTGGCTCTCCAGACTACAGAGCAGCTTCCCGGGATAAAATGGCAGCATTGGAGGCAGACTCTATGGTATGCCATAGATTCTAGGTGAAATCCCGCTCTGTATTCCATCCTCGCCAGACACCGCCCCCCACATCTCCAGGAATTTCCCTGGCAGCACTGAAAACAATCCAGGGCTTGGAGATTTTCCTACAGAAAAAGGCTACAAAACATTCTCTTTACCAGACTGCGAGAGGGCGGTGGCATGGCAGACAGAACTAGGACAGAAAAGAGAAGACAGAATCGGGACAGAAGAGAGAATGTGCCCCACCACACAACCTGTGATAGTGAAATCCACAAGTGACAAAACGTAGCAGCCGTCATCTCGGGTGGTTTTAAAGGCAAGTAAACCCAGCCATGGAGAACAGAACTGTCAACATCCCTGAAACAGCCATGGTGGTTAAGCAGAACCTCCATGTTCAGAGGCAGCATACCTCGGAACACAAGTAGCTAGAGGTACAACAATAGAGTGAGCCATTCACTGTATAGCCCACTTAGCAGCTTTCTAAGGTCATCTGGATGGCACCAGAGTCCAAGCAGGGCTCCTCTGACCAACTCTGGTGTGAGGGTCTCTGTCTTTGTGTCTCTGCTTTCCATCACCTGCGGTATTATCAGTGAACTCGTAAAAGCAGTTCACACCTTCTGGTCTCAGGCGCCAGGCCTGATGGCCCATGTATCTTCCCCCCCGCTGTTTTCCTGCCAGTACTCCCTCAGGCCGGTGCGGCCTTGGAAGTGTGATAGCCGCACCAGACTTCCTGGGATCCGTCTGATGTTTTGTATTATGCCAAGCTTGTAACTTCCCATAACAATAAGTGTGAACCCCAGTGCCCCAGTGCCCTGGAGTCAATATATTCTGTAAACCCGTATAGCCCCTCACTTGCAACTTTCTACCTGTGCCTGTCTCATCTCCTGAAGGCTTCAATAAATCTATTGTTTCTGTATCAACGTCTGAGCAACTGATTTGGAGAAGCAAACTCAGAGAGGGGGATCTCTCACATTCTGGGTTTGAGAAATTCCTGGAGATTTGGGGGTGGAGCTTGGGGAGGGCAGACCTTGTGAAGGGGGGGAACCTCATTAGGGTATAATGCCATGGAGCCCACCTTCCAAAGCAGCCATTTTCTCCAGGGGAAGCCCAATCTCTGTAGGCTGGAGAGCAGCTGTAATTCCAGGAGACCCCCCTCCTGCCCCCACCGGGAACCACAGCCCTTGTAGAGCGTCCCAGCAACAGGCAGCTGTGTCTCACTCCATTTAGAGCACTGGTTCCCAACTGGGGGTCCATGGACCCCAGGGGTCCGTGAGAACTAAATCAAGGTCCGCGAAACAAAGTTATAAACCCATAATAAATATTTTCAATTAAAAGTTCTCTATTATTAAAAAAAAATTCAAATATCATTCTAAGTTTAATGTTTAACTAACAGTTATGATTAAAGTTTATTTTCAAATTCTCAGAATTTTTATTTTGAACCTTGGGGTCCCTGCACCGAACAAAAAAGTCCTAGTAGTCCCTGGTCAAAAAAAGGTTGGGAACCAATGATTTAGAGCAAGTAGGAAACCCACATACAGGTCAGAGGAAGCAGGCAGAGGGATGAAGACCACCCACTGCAGCGGAGCAGGCAGCCTAGGGTTGCCAGCTGTGGGCTAGGAAACTCCTGGAGATTTAGGGGTGCAGCCAAGGGAGGGACGTCAATGGAGTATAACGCCATAGACGACTCCTTCCACATTTCCGGCCATTTTCTCCGGGGAACTGATCTCCGCCACCTGGAGATCAGTTGTAATCCCAGGAGAGCTCCAGACACCACCTGGAGGTTGGCACCCCTACACAATGCAATACAGCCCACCCTCCAAAGCAGCCCTTTTCTCCAGGGTAACCGATCTCGGTCGTCTGGAGAGCAATTCCCAGTGGGTAGCCGTGTTAGCCTGTCTGCAGTAGTAGAACAGAGCAAGAGTCCAGTAGCACCTTAAAGACTCACGAAGATATTTTCTGGCAGGATAGGAGCTTTTGTGAGCCACAGCTCACAGTGGGTAGAGGTGTTAGTCTGTCTGCACTAGTAGGAAAGAGCAAGAGTCCAGTAGCACCTTAAAGACTCACGAAGATATTTTCTGGCAGGATAGGAGCTTTTGTGAGCCACAGCTCACAGTGGGTAGAGGTGTTAGTCTGTCTGCACTAGTAGGAAAGAGCAAGAGTCCAGTAGCACCTTAAAGACTCACGAAGATATTTTCTGGCAGGATAGGAGCTTTTGTGAGCCACAGCTCACAGTGGGTAGAGGTGTTAGTCTGTCTGCAGTAGTAGAAAAGAGCAAGAGTCCAGTAGCACCTTCAAGACTCAAAGATATTTTCTGGCAGGGTAGGAGCTTTCGTGAGCCACAGCTCACAGTGGGTAGAGGTGTTAGTCTGTCTGCAGTAGTAGAAAAGAGCAAGAGTCCAGTAGCACCTTCAAGACTCAAAGATATTTTCTGGCAGGGTAGGAGCTTCCGTGAGCCACAGCTGTGGCTCACGAAAGCTCCTACCCTGCCAGAAAATATCTTTGTGAGTCTTGAAGGTGCTACTGGACTCTTGCTCTTTCCTACTACTGGAGAGCAATTGGAATACCGGGAGATCTCCAGGTGCCACCTGGAGGTTGGCAACCCGCCTTGGGTCTGAACAGCTGCGCGACCCAACCCTCGACGGAAGGGTTGCATTGCGCTGCAGCGCTGGCGTGAAGAGCCACACCCGTCGGGGGGCGAAGGGAGAAGGCAGGCAGGCAGGCAGGCAAGCGCAAGGAGGGCCACGAAGGGGGCCGCCGCGGACCCCCATCCCCACCCCCTCCCCGACAGAGACGCGGATCGCCCGCCTTACTGGGCCTGGGCGCCGAGCCCGACGTGAGCGCCAGCTGCTCGTGGCCCGGGCACTCCTCCTGCTCCGGCCAGCCCTCCTCGAGGGGGCAGTAAGGGGCGGTGTAGCAGGGGCCGCAGCAGTAGGTGGCGTTGGCGGCGTCGGGCGGCCACTCCGCATCCTCGGTCCAGTCGCAGCAGGCTTCCTCCGCCGCTCCGCGCAGGCAGGTCAGCAGGACCAGGACCCACGCCACTCTCGGCTGCTCCATGGCCCGACCTCCTCAACTGCGCCAAGGATGCTCAGCTGAGCTGGACGGACGGCCCTTCCCGGCCAGCTTTTATACAGCCCCCAGAAGTACTCCTTGATGAGGACTAGAAACCTGGCTCCTCTCCGCCCCCCCCCCAATCAATCAATAAGGGCCCTGCCAATCATTCACCCCTGTCGCCCCACCAGCCATTGGCGGGCTGGGAACAGCTGCAGACTGTTTGTGTTTACTCAGAAGTAAGTCTCCCTTACCTCAGTAGGACTTATACCCAACCCGAGCGTGTGTGCCTTGACTTGGATGTAAGTCACATTTACTTCTGAGGAAACTCACATTTACTTCTGAGGAAATTGCTGTTTAATCGTTTGGAGTTATTACTGAGTAAACTCACATTTAGTTGGGAGTGTGTGCCTTGACTTGGATGGCCCTATTGTATTAAGTTGTAGGACTTGCTCTAGAGAAAACGCACATAGGATTGCAGTTGTAAAGTCTATTCTGTGCATCCTTATTTGGAAGTAGATGTAATAGCTAATTATGGATGTACCTGTGTGTGTGTGTGTTAAGTGCCGTCAAGTCTCTTCCGACTCATGGCGACCCTATAAATGAAAGTCCTCCAAAATGTCCTATCTTTGACAGCCTTGCTCAGATCTTGCAAATTGAAGGCTGTGGCTTCCTTTATTGAGTCAATCCATCTCTTGTTGATGGATGTACCTACCTTTGAATAAAGTTGGACTTTCCCCCGTTAACCTTGTATAAGGGAATGGGGCACACACATTTTACATTTACTTCTGAGGAAATTGCTGTTTAATCGTTTGGAGTTATTACTGAGTAAACTCACATTTAGTTGGGAGTATATATCATTGAGTTCAGCAGGACATACTTCTGAGCACAGGTGGGATTATGCCATAAGGTTTATTTATTTGCTTCATTTATACCCTGCTTTTCTTCCCAATGGGGACCCACAGAGGCTTTCATTGTCGTCCTCACTTCCATTTTTTCCTCACAACAACCCTGCAAGGCAGGCTAGGCTGAAAATGTGTGACTGGCCCATGGTCACCCAGTAAGCATCCATGGCAGGGTGGGGATTGGAACTTGGGTCTCCCGGATCCTGGTCCAGTACTGTAACCACTACAGCACACTGGCTCTTAAGATTGTGCTCCTAGCACACTTTCTCAGGAATCTCTAAATTCATGTAGCTGCCAATTTGTCAACTGGGCCCTGGAGCTGTCCCTTTAACAGCAGTCTGATCGGCAGCAAAGTCCAGGTGATGTTATTTACCTCCATGTGAAAACCTTCAATTGCCCATTTCTATGCATTCAACCTTTCTTAAAGGGGCAGAACATTTTTTTCTAGGCCAACTAGCAACCGCTGAGGTTACAAAAAATATTTGTACCCAGTCGTTCCTCTTGGTTTATAAATAATAATTAAAACATTACAGATTAAAACCAAATGAAATAAATCCCCCCACAAAAAACATGTCTGCTGTTCATACCCCATCAAAAGTCCTTGCAAACAGACAAGCTTTGCAGGGCCTCCTGAAGATCTCAGGGTGGGGGAAGACTCCCCTCATAATGAAGATACTGCTCTAGATTCCAGGCCTGTGGAAATATTGTCTGGTTCATCACTGCCCTGATATATTTTGCTCAAGGCATCCTCATAAGATTGCCCTTAGCAACACTTGAGGGGGAGGGGCAGCTCAATGGAGAAACATCTGATTTGCATGCAGGAGGCGCCAAGTTCAAGAGGATCAGGAAGGAAGTGATGGAAAAGACCCCTGCCTGAGACCCTGGAGAGCCACTGCCAGCCAGAGTAGACAAGACTGACCTCGAAAAGACCAAAGGTCTGAGTAGAAGGCAGCTTCATGTGCTGTGTTATAAGGCTAATGAAATAGCAAGGCATAAGTAACAAAGAAACCCTACACACACACACCCCGACACCCCTTTTGGGCTTTGTGCATAACGTATAGTATGTGTAAACGTCCAGTTTAGCTCATATGATGCTGCTTCTGAAACATGGCAAAACTCTTGATAGAAGGTGTTGACTTTGTTATGGAGTCTAACCAAGGGTTGCCAACAAGCCTGGAGGAAAAATGCCCTGCCCCTTTGGTGGGAAGCACCATCAAGTCACTGCTGACTTATGGCAACCCAGTAGGGTTTTCAAGGCAAGAGACGTTCACAGGTGGTTTGCCATTGCCGGCCTCTGCGTAGCAACCCTGGGCTTCACTGGTGGTCTCCCATCCAAATACTAACCAGGGCCAATCCTGCTTAGCTTTCAAGATCTGACAAGACTGAGCTAGTTTGGGCCGATCAGGTCCCTTTAAGAAAGCAAAGCCTTAATGTGTGGAATCAGGCAGTTGAACCTTTTCATGGCATGGAGAGAAATAACATCACCTGGTATTTGCTGCAGATCAAACTGTTATTAAAGAGACAGATAGAGGGACAGGTTTAGAAGCTGGCAACTAGGGAGGGCCAGTTTGTTCCCCAAAATATACATCCAGAGCCCAAGTCACTGTTTGAAGGACAAATAGGCTCCTGAAAAAACAGGCCTGGTGGCACAAAGGCAAAAAAAAAAATGCATCTGGTGTGATTTCTTCCATCACCGCAGAATTGTTGAGGAAGGCCAACTCACTCAAACACAAGAGTCCTGTGGATTATATCAATGGTCCATCTTATCCAGCATCCTGCTTCTGGCAGAGACCAAAATAAATACCCTAGAAGGCCTCTAAGCCCAGCTTATCTATGCTCAGGAGCAAATAATGAGAGTAGTGGGTGGCTGAGGTGGATCTTGCACAGCTAAGAGTTACAACTGACTCATGGTGACCCCCACCATGGGTCATTCCAGGCATGAGAGGAGCAGGGGTGGCGTGCCATTGCCTGGCTCTGTGTAGCCACCCTGGACTTCCTTGGTGGTCTCCCATCCAAGTACTAACCAGGGCTGACCCTGCTTAGCTTCTGAGATGTGATGATATCAGGCTAGCCTGGGCCATCCATGTCAGAATAACCCCAGATGCTCAGGCCTGTGCTAAATGGAATAATGCAATGACTGCCTGAACAGAAAGAAGATGCTTCTTCTTAAGAACATAAGAAAAGCCCTACTGGATCAGACCAAGGCCCATCAAGTCCAGCAGCCTGTTCACACAGTGGCCAACCAGGTGCCTCTAGGAAGCCCACAAACAAGACGACTGCAGCAGCATTATCCTGCCTGTGTTTCATAGCACCTAAAATAATAGGCATGCTCCTCTGATACTGGAGAGAGTAGGTATGCATCATGACTAGTAGCCATGCATAACCACATCCTGGGGCAGGGAATTCCACAATTTAACAATGCCTTGTGTGAAGAAATACTTCCTTTTATCTGTTCTGAATGTGTCACCCTCCAGCTTCAGCAGATGACCCCACGTTCTGGCATTATGAGAGAGGAAGAAAAGCTCCTCCCTGTCCACTCTTAATAGCAGTCTATACAGGCTGAGAGTCAGTTTCCAGGAAATGAGCAAAGGCAGTCAGCTAACAAGCTTATGTAGCTAATGGAATACATTTATTTTTTTAAAAAAATAGAGAGGGAAAATAGACAAAATCCAACAGTAACTATAGGATCAGCTTCAAAACTGTTTGAGCATCAAGGAAGTGAGCCACTGTTTGAGGTCACATAACCACTTCTGCTAAGTGGGCAATTTGCAGGAGGGGTACCAGAGGGAGCAGGTGTTTTGAGGCATGACAGTGAAAGAACCCAGGTGGCCATTTGTAACAGAGAAGAGACGGTATTCTGCTGACTTAATTCTATTAGACTCTGCCACAGGAAAGGAGCTTGATTGCACAGAAGACTGAGAAAGCAGCAGCAGCCACCCTTCCCTGGAAAATATGCCCAGCAGCAATTAGGATTTATCTCTGCCATTATCTGTTGAAAGGCAGCTCTTATATTAGCAGATCTAGAGCTAAGAGCCACCATGGTATAGTGGTTAAGAGCGGCGGACTCTAATCTAGAGAACCGGGTTTGATTCCCCACTCCTCCACATGGAGCCTGCTGGGTGACCTTGGGCCAGTCACCGTTCTCTCCGAACTCTCTCAGCCAATGGAGGCTGGAGATGGCAAACCACCTCCGAATGTCCCTTGCCTTGAAAACCCTATGGGGTCACCATAAGGCAGCTGTGACTTGACGGCGTACATACACACACAGAGAGAGAGCCAAGTTGCAGGCAACAGACCTAGGTAAAGGGGGCATTAGAAGGCAAGCCTAGTTAGCATAAGCTGGGTATTGTTCAAAGAAAAAAACCTGCAAAATTATGTAAGGTCCAATATTTATTTACTTAATTTATATCCCACATTTCTCCCCAATTGAGGCTCAAAATGGCTCACATTGTTCTCCTTCCCACCGTTTTATCCTCACAACAACCCAGTGAGGTGGAGTAGGTTGAGAGGATATGACTGGCCCAAGGTCACCCATCAAGCTTCCAAGGGTGACCAGGGATTCAAACTTCGGTCTCCCATATCCCAGGCCAACACTCTAACCACTACTCAACTCTGGCTCTCTCAATATTTTGTTTTTATTTATTTATTTATTTACATGATTTATAGTCTACCTTTCTCACTGGAACTCAAGGTGGATGACACAGAATGAGTCAATATAGTCAACAGGATGGGACGTTCAGTAAACAATGAAATAGGATTTAGGTTAACATGGCATATAAAATGATGCAAGAGTACATAGTAGGATGCAGTTTACAGCAGACTATACAGAGCAGTATAGATCACAGTCCCCCAAAATTTATCCAAATAACTTTGTGAAGCCTTTTGTAACAGTGCTGCCTGCATAGAAAAGCCCTCTTGAATAATTCAGTTTTGCATAGTTTCCAGAAAGCCAGGACCTCCTCAGGCAGGCCATTCCACAAGGTGGGGGCCACAATGGAGAGGGCATGTGTATGGGTAGTTGTTAACTTTGCCGATTTGTAGGTTGGCACCTGCAGAAGGCCTTGTTCAGATGAGCAAAGCATAAGGGGAAAGACGGTTTCACAGATAGGATGGTCCAGGGCCATGAAGGGCTTTGAATGTGATAGCCAATACCGTAAATTGAGCCTGGTAACTGATGGGCAGCCAGTGGAGTGACTGCAGAATGGGAGCAATATGCCTGTTCCATCTAGCTCCCAATAATAGCCGAGCTGCAGCATTCTGCACCATAGATCTAATATGGAGGCAAATTAGACAGAACTATTTTTTGGTAATATACAGGATATAAATTTCAGGTTCACCTTCCAAAGAGACCGTTACTGTTTGATGACCATTTCAAGCCCAAAACAGGAGTCTCTAAGGTAGCAAAGACTCACATTTATTCCAGCATAAGGACCAAAACAAAAACAACAACAACAATCCCAATGCATCAGAGGTAGCAGGTTAATGGATGGGCTTGCCAGGTGGGTGGTTTCGGCGGGCAAATGCCTGCCAATCCACTAGGCTGCTCCAGAGCATGGGGTTTGAGTGTTAGTGCCCACATCGCTGCAGCGCTTTGGGGGGGGGTAAAGCTGGAAGTGGTATAATTGCATCACGTGCAACCGTGCGTGCATGTGATCACCTCAGCCCTGCCCCCTAAAACCTCCTGCTGATGGAGAGGTGGTATCTGGTAACCCTACTAACTGAACAGTTGCCAACTGCCTTGATGAAAAGTATCCTGTCTCTTTAACAAAGTCCTAGTATATGGAAATGGGCAGAGGAAGCTTTTCATGGCATGGTAGTAAATAACCTTTTAAACAGCAGGCCATAAAAGAGGCAGGACCAACTTCCTCCAAGCAGTTGGCAACCCTAACTGTAGGCCACAAAAACTGATTCTGGAAAAAAGTGTGTTCCTTCAAGTCTGCTGGCCACTGAAACAGAAATAGGACCCTGGAAAAACCTGCAAGGTAGTCAGATTAGCCCTCCTGACTGTGCCACCAGTCAAGGAAGCTCATCTGGTGGGCACACAAGAAAGGGCCTTTTCGGTGGCTTTGACATATTAGAGCACATGAACTATGGTATTGTTGTACATATGCAGAATTATTCAACATAAAACCCAATTACACATATAAACTGCAAATTATAAAGCAGAGGCTTTTAAGTTCCTTTTAAAAGGAAAGAGAGCCTGGATATTCTTTGCCAGAGGCTTATGTAATGTAAATGCTTCAGAGTCATTGCAATATACTAGCAGCACATTCTGGCTTTTTCAATGGCTAATGAGAAATGGTTAAGCAGCACTTTCTATAATTCTTGTGTTACAGAACTGAGTGCTTGATTCTCGCCTTTCCAATGACATCGAGTGAAGAAATGCTATCTATTCCAAGGGTATTATAGGCTGACTAAGATGACCCTGACCTGGATGGCCCAGGTTAGCCAGATCTCAGAAGCTAAGCAGGGTCAGCCCTGGTTAGTATTTGGATGGGAGACAACCAAGGAAGTCCAGGGTTGCTGTGCAGAGGAAGGCATTGGCAAACCACCTCTGTTAGTCTCTTGCCATGAAAACCCCAAAAGGGGTCACCATAAATCGGCTGCGACTTGAAGGCACTTTACACACCCACACAAGATGTAATGATGTAATGTAAACAATAATTGTATTTTATGATTTAAACATGAAAGCATGATGCTATTAATTAACGAATGGGTTCAATCTCAACATATTTTTCTGGAGATGAGAATGATGATAAAATTCATCGGTTCTTGTAGGTTATCCGAGCTGTGTGACCGTGGTCTTGGTATTTTCTTTCCTGACGTTTCGCCAGCAGCTGTGGCAGGCATCTTCAGAGGGGTAACACTGAAGGACAGTGTCTCTCCTTCGACAATATATGATGATAAAATTGATTATGTAGAGAGGTAACAAAGCTCAAAACTGACTGTATATAGTTTAGCAAAATAGCCTGGTGGAGAGGAAGTCCTTATTTGGTAATACAATGGGAGGCCACTGAGCATGTGCAGTAAAAATGAGAATTGTCAAAGTCAACCTCATTGAAGGTGATTGAAACAGTATAAATACAGGCAGGGAGAGGGCTAGAACTTCAGACCTCTCTCAGAGGGTCTCAGAAGATGCAGTTGGTATGTATGGCTTCACAAATATTCTAGGTGTGAATTAGATACTTTGAACTAAATCAGACTTCTTTAACTGTTATATTTTAAGTGTTGGATTTTAAAACTGAATACTATGTAGAACTTCCTTGCTTTACTGTATACATTGGTACTGAATGTTGAGACTTTGTAATACTTGCATATACACATATATATACACAATTACATTGGAGTACATCAATAAAAAGACTTACTTTTTAAGTGAGTAAAGTAGTTGAGTCCTGCTTAGTAGGTGACTATCTGAATAACATACCACTTCTCAGGAGGGGGTCAATTCTAAGAGCATAATCACTCGAAAGGCACTGACCCGCTTCAGTGGCAGCCCCACAATTATGGAGCAATTTCCCCAGGGAGGTGCTCCTGGTCCCCTCACTTTCTATCTTCAGGAGGCAGGTGCTGGGAAGGTTTATTTAGGACCATATTTGGCTCATTTAATCAAGTGGCGTCTTTAAATTGTGACCTTTTGTGTGCTGCTATAATTGGCTTGTTTATAATGTTTTTATTTTTAAATAACCATTTTATTTGTATTGTAAGCCACCTTGAGTTTTGCAAGGGAGAAAGGCAGCTAATAAATGTTTTAAATAAGATAAATTCAGTAAGCTTATGTTCTTCTACTATAGATACAGCAGTAGTCCCAAAGAGACACCTCACATTTTTGCTTGAACTACTCTGTAGGATAGTTGATTATGCCCTCATCAGCTTACAGATCCAGCAGAGAGCAGGTCACCATGGGACTCACCTCTGGAAAACCAGGTGCCTGGCCTTTGTGAAATACAGCTTGCCACTTCCAAAATGAACAGCATTCTGGCTCTAGCACTAAACACTCCAATATCCCTGGTGTGTGAGTAGGAAAAAGGGAGAGGTTGTGGCTCAGTGGTAGAGCATCTGCTTGGCAAGCAGAAGGTCCCGGGTCTCCAATTTCAAGAATGATGTGAAATGCCTCTACCTGAGACCTTGGAGAGTCACTGCCAGTCTAAATAGGCAATACTGACCTTGATGGACCAATAGTCTGATTCAGTATAATGCTGAACCATTTATCCATTTAATCCAGGGTTGCCAACCTCCAGGTGGGACTTGGAGATCTCCTGCTTTACAACTGATCTCCAGGCTACATATATCAGTTTACATGGAGAAAAGGGCTGCTTTGGAGAGTGGACACTACGGTATTGTACCATTCTGAGGTCCCTCCCCTCCTCATACCCCACTCTCTCCAGGCTCCACCCCCAAATATCCAGTTCCCAGCCCAGAGCTGGCAACTGTAATCTGGGAGGTATACTAAGAGGAACAAAACAGTGGCCATCGGGTTTCATTAACAAGCAAATGAGCCTGGCTGCTTTGGAGCAAGGTGGTCAGAACTCTGGGCCAGCAACTGATTCAAGAGGCAAACGCCACACATTTTATTAATGGTTCAGCAAGTATAATCACAAAGTCTATCAGACACATTACATTCAGAAGGCACTCACAGCTTGTGGCATGCTGCCTTATAGCAATTAATACATAGAAAGATCCACAAAAGGGCCATGTTAGAGAAGCACACAATAAGTCATGTGGCACACAGCCCCACGGTCAGAGAAATTCATTAAGGCTCCGGTACAGACAGTCACAAGAAAAATTCTTCCCAGGTAAGCCAGGCTGAAGCACATTCTTGCCCAGGGAGGGAATGCATCGAGGAGCATTTTCCATGACAGTCCAGGAATATTTTGTCCTGTGCAGTAGCTTTGAAAGAGCTTGTTGAAAGCCTAGCTAAAGTTTGCCTGCTCCCCTCTTGAAACAGACTCCACTGAACTGTGCCTTGGAGCAACTCTGCCCATAAAGGAAAAGATTGTGGTTTTAAACACAAATACCTTGCAAAAAAAAAAAAAAAAAAAAACATTCTGCAATTCATTCTTTTCCTCCACCACCCATGTTTGAGACACAAGTAACCCCACTGGCATTTTTTTCCTTTAGAGGCAGAGCCTGCCAGCTCAGAGGCCTTAATTATACATTTGGAACTTGAAGGCAGGTGTGTATTGTGCAGACCCAGAGCAGGAGACAGACAGCTAATGGCCACCAATGTCCATCTGATTTTCTTCCAGAAACCAGAGAAAACCGAAACATGAAAGACCCCCCCCCCAATTTCATCAGTTTTTAATAAGGCTTAAGTGGGACAACAGAGTGTTTGTCTGCAGGGGGAATTCCTTTAAAATACCAACTTGATTAGGGGAGAGCTTTCCCATTATCCCAATGCACCACATGGAAAAGAGAACCAGAGACATCTTCAGACTGGGAATGCTTGCCATATTTAAAAGGAATAAAATCATCCGGGTCAATACAGGTTCTTAAAAGCACAATCATAGCAGCTAAGTTTCCTTCCTCCTAAAAGCAGTTTTTTTCTTCATTTCTTTGCCCTTTAAAAAAAAAAAAACCACGTGACTCTATCCCATGGGGACAGGCACCATGGAACCCATTTGCTTTGGGCTGGTTGGGTATTCCTCTGGTTGAGGAGTGCCACCAAAGGGAGACGTAGCCTGAGGAGCTTCGGCAGAAGAAGAGCTGGCCGCATCATCCCCTGGCGTTCCAGAGTTTGCTTGACTAGGCTGAGCAGGAGAGTCCCGGTTGTCCGGAGGGAGACCGGAGAGTCTAACAGCTCTATAGGCGTGGTAAAGGGGAGGTGGGTTAGGGCCTCGGAGCCTTGAAGCAGCATTATACACGAAGGTTGGAGAAGGGTCCTGGAAAGAAACCCTTGAAGGAGTCGTATCCTGCCCATGGACCCGCCGGCGAGCTCGAATACAGCCCCACAGAGACAGACAGATCTGTCTGTAGAAAACATAAGCAAAGCAACCTAATGCCGCAGCTGCTGTTAGTCCAAGAGGGATGTAGAATGAATACAAGGGATCTGGGTGGAAAGACGGAGAAGTGTTAGGGACTGCTCTTTGCGCCCGGTCTCATTTCCAACCCATGAAATCTTTCTCAGCCAGAAAAACCCTGTCCTTCTCAGAGTTTTGCATACAGAGAAGAATCCAATCCTTTCATGCCCTTCCCCCCCCTCCAGCCAGCTCTTCCCAAATCAGCTTCTACTTCTCTACTGTGTCTCAAACCAGTTGGAAGGCTTTATTTCAGACTGCATCTGGTTAAGTCTAGTAGCAGCCCTAAGTAGTGATGTTAAATTTTGGTTTTATGTTTTTAATGTATTTTATTTGATGTGTTTTTATCTGTGTTTGTAAACCACCTTGAGCTTTGCAAGGAAGAAATAAATAAAATCTCATCAAGATTAGTCCCATTTCATCCCCATGTTAAAAATGTACACAGAATGCCTGCCCAGGCAGCACCCCCCCCCCCCCAGTCAACTGAGTCCAGGGCAGGTTCATGGTTTTATCCTGTGCATTCATGCCTTGTTCCAGCTCATCTTGCAAATCACAGGTGGTGCTGCTATACAGAGCCAAAAAGACAAGCTGTAAAGGAGCAGAATTAATGCAGCTGGCAACACCAAATGCCAGACGTTATGTACAGGTAGAGTATCCCTTATCTGCACTGATCCGAAAACTGGACCCTTTGAGCCAGCATGCAGGGAGATCCGTGCTGCCTGATTTCAATGTCTCATCTAAAAAATAATAATACAGTGTGTGCTGCATCATAGGTGGAGACTGAAAGCCTGCTGTTGTTAGTTTGTTGATGCTCTTGTTTAACAGCTGATACAGGTATTCTGGTGAGATAGTTACACCTTTGCTTTCTGATGGTTCAATGTACACAAAATTATTTAAAATTACATTCAGGCTATGTGTATAAAATGTATATAAAACATAAATGAATCTGGGTCCCATACCCAAGATATATATATCCATATATGCAAAAATTCCAAAATATTCCAGTATATGGAAAGAACCGAAATATGGGCCACTTCTGGTCCCAAGCAGACCGGATAAGGGATACTCAACCTGTAGTACCAATAATATGCCATCCCCCCTCCCCCGGTGTTTTTTTTGAAAGTCAGCCCTCCATTCTCCCCAGCCACCACCAAATCTCCAGGAACTTCCCAAGCCAGAGTTGGCAACACTAAAAAACATCCAGGGGTTGGAGATCTTCCCCACAGTGAAAGGCTACAAAACATTTTCTTTACAAAAGTGTAGGAGTGACATGACATGATAGAGATTCAAAAAGGGATGCATAGTATGGAGAAAGTAGACAGAAAAGGTAGTTTTTCATGATTCTATAATCTGTGACAACCCACTGACAAACCAAGAAATTAGTGCAGAAAAAGGAATGCAACCCACCTCATTCCCAGTGACAGTGAAATCCACAAGTGACAGGACGTAGCAGCCCCCAGCTCAATGGTTTTAAAAGACAGGAACTTCACTCATGGAGAACAGAGCCACCAACACCCATGACACAGGATGGTTAAATGGGACCGCCATGTTCAGAGGCAGCATTCCTCTGCATACAGGGTGCCAGGGTGAGCCATTCCCTTTATAGTCCACTAAGGAGCTTTCTAAAGGCATCTGAATGTAGTCCCAGCAGGGCTGTTTAGGGTTGCCACCTGCCTGGTGAAAAAAGTGTCCTGTCCTTTTAATAAAGGCTGAATGGGGTGTTATTGACCAGGCAAAGTTGTTTAACTTCATACAATGAAGAGCTTCAGCTGCTCATTTCCACAAGCCTCTATCCAAAGGACAGGACGTTTTTCTTCAGGCCAGTTGGCAACCCTGCCTTTCCTCTGAAAGGCTACTAACACTTGCAGGTTTCATCCAATATCACATTAGACGGAACTCAGCAGGGTTGCCAACAGGCCTGGCAAAAGCTGTCCTGTCCCTTTAATAGTGTGTGGAAATGAGCAGGTGCAGTTATACATGGCAAGGAGATAATGGGTTGTTATAGAGCAGGTGACGCTATTTAAGACTCTGTTAAAAAGACAGCACTCCCCCCCCTCCAGATCATTGGCAACCCTCCATCCAAGTTAAAGGAATAGACATGGATGCAAGATTCAAATCCAGGAGCACTTTAGAGACCAGCTAGATTTCCAGGGTATAAGCCAGTGGTTCCCAAAGTGGGCAGTACCACCACCTGGGGGGCAGTGAGATAACCTAAAGGTAAAGGTCCCCTGTGCAAGCACCGGGTCATTCCTGACCCATGGGGTGACGTCACATCCCTACGTTTACTAGGCAGACTTTGTTTGCCGGGTGGTTTGCCAGTGCCTTCCTCAGTCATCTTCCCCTAGATAACCTAGGGGGGCATTAAGAGGCAAGGGAGCAGCGGGGGGGGGGTGTGCTAGAGGTAGGCCCCTTCAACTGTGTTGTTCACTAATTTACAATAGATCAAGCTATGACACCATGCTGGTGGAAACTATCAGCATTTTTTTCCAGACTTTGAAGAGCTGGTACCGCTGGATCAAGTTCATCAGTTTTGTTGAATAAATTCCAACTATAAAGTTTTAATTTGATTTTGAATAGATGTGCAATTGTTACTGTTTTGAAATTTTATTGTTGTTATCTTCCTTAGTGAGTCATGCAAAACCCAATTTGGAATAATGCTTTTTATAGGCTAGGGTAGGGGGCACTGGGGTTGAGTTTGTGGAACCGAGGGTGGCCCAAAAAGGCTGGGAACCACTGGTATAAGCTTTCGAGAGGCAAAGCTCTGTTTGACACTCAAAAGCTTTTACCCTGGAAATCTTATTCATCTCTAAGGTGCTCCTGGGCGCGAATCTTGATCTTCTAATGCCGATCAACAGGGCGACTATCTAGATCCTGATGAAGGCTGCAAATTGGGGCAGCTGCACAAGAAAACGGTTAAACTCCCTGGGGAAAGCATCCCTGCCCTGGAGGATGCCCACACCAAAGGGGTCCTTTTCAGAGAGCGGCTGTGGCTGGGCGGTAGAGCATCTGCTTGGCACGCAGAAGGTCCCAGACTCAATCCCCGGCATCTTCACTTAAGAGAGCCAGGCAGCAGGTGCTGTGAAAGACCTTTCTCTGCCTGAGCCCCTGGGGAGCTGCTGCCAGTCTGAGTTGGCAATACTGATCTTGAGAGGGGGACGGCCTGATTCCTGCCCACCTGGGCAGGAAAGGTGGGAGGGCGGGGAAGGACACCGAGCGGGCAGAGCCAGCCCGGCTCCGTCTACGCGGCCCCCTGGGGCGTGGAGGTCTTCCGCAGACCACCCGGGCATTGCGGCTTACCAGAGCGGGCCGAAGGCGCGTCCCCGCCGGGGCACCGGTGCGGATCCAGCCGCGCCTCCGCGGAGGAGCAGCAGTAGGGTGCGCGGCATGGCCCGCAGCAGAAGGCGGCGGCGGCGTCCGCCCCGTCCGACCGCGCCGCGCACGGGAAGGCTCCGGCCGGTGGCTCAGCCCCCGCCGCCCACCTGCGGCAGGGGTCGCCCCCACGCCCGCCCAAGGAGGTCCCGAGCGACGCCAGCAGAGCCAGGAGGAGCGGGCCCGGCCGCCCCATAGCGGCACCCAGAAGCACCCCGGACGATGCCCCGGCGGCCACCCTTGGGAGCCAAGCGAACAGTCCTCGAACCGCAGGGAAATACAGGCTTATCCCACCCCCCACTCCCCGGAAATGTCCTTATTGAGGACTGGAAACTTGCCTCCACCTGCCCTGCCAGCGATTGGCCCCCAAAGGCCATTCACAAGATAGGGTCGCTTTGTTCACCTGTATATAATTATATACACGTTTGTGCCGAAGTAAGTCAGCCTTTCTATATCCCAGCGAAGTACGCGTTGGACTGCCTGCTCCGTTGCATTCTTACTTGGAAGGAAACCCACGAAACTGCATGGGACTTACTGCTGAGTAAATGTATACCTTGGACCCAGGAGTTCATACCCTTGAATACAATTGGACACTCCTCCATGAATCATGCTTGGGGGAATCGGGGCCACACATCTTACCACTGCTAATGAGGGAGCTACAACAGAATAATTCCAAGTTATTACTGTTTAAGTGAGTGTTTCACGGAGGGGGGGAATCCCATTCAGTTTGGGATTTTGCTGTAAGGCTATATTAGCACGCTTTCCTGGTAAATCGCTGAAGTCAGCGAGGCTTACTTTTGAGCAAGCCAGTTAACTGTTGGGATCCAGTCCTGAAATCCCAGCTTCATGCTGCAGTTTGCACTGGGAACCACTGGCTAAGAGGGTCACCACCTGCTTTCTTTTTAGAGGTCTGACACCCATAACAAGAAGAGTTGGTTTTTATATGCTGACTTTCACTGCCACTTAAGGGAGAATCAAACTGGCTTACAATCACCTTCCCTTTGCCTCCCCACAACAGACATCTTGTGAGGTAGGTGAGGCTGAGAGAGTTCGGAGAGAACTGTGACTAGCCCAAGGTCACCCAGCTGCCTTCATGTAGAGGAGTGGGGAAACCAACCCAGTTCTCCAGGTTAGAGTCCACCGCTCATGTGGTGGAGTGGGGAATCAAACCCAGTTCACCAGACTAGAGTCCGCCCCTCATAACCACTACACGACACTGGCAGAACATGGTGCTCAACCCATGGGCTAGGATTTCAGGTGGGCCACGACAACGTCCCTCCTGGTGTGTTGCATAAACCCATGCAGAGCTGCCCTTTGAATTACTGTCTTTCAGAAGGTAACTAGATACAAAACAACCTACAACAAAGTAAAGGTAAAGGTTCTGTACTCATTTTACCGACCTCAGAAGGATGGAAGGCTGAGTCAACCTTGAGCCGGCTACCTGAAACCGACTTCAGTCGGGATCGAACTCAGGTCGTGAGCAGAGCTTGGAATGCAGTACTGCAGCTTACCACAGCAAAAAAGGGGGGAAACAACAATTCACTAACAATGAAAAATGTATGAAGAGTTTATTTTGAAAAACATATGGTTACATAGAATTTTGGAATATATGAGAAATCTATTTTCAAAAATATATAGTTACATAGAAGAAATAGGAGCCCCGTGGCACAGAGTGGTAAGCCATCTCCCTAGCTAGGTTTAATGCTTTGCCATCTGCGTTACTCAATGGAACTTGATTTAGCAAAATCCCCCAGTCAGACAGACTTTGTCCCTGTGGCAGTAAGTGTGTTGAAACAGTTGTCCATGTTTTATTTTATTGTAGTTTCTACACAGAAATTTGTAATGAACTTCTAAGCCCTTTGCAAAAAAATAGACTGAATGCTTCTGATTCTGGTAATGCTTCCTTTCTATTGAACAACTGTTCACCCCATGTTTTGGAGAAGGTAGCACAATTTTTAAAGATTGCTATGGAATGCCGCAAGGAGCCCCATGGCGCAGAGTGGTAAGCTGTAGTACTGCAGTCCAAGCTCTGCTCACGACCTGAGTTCGATCCAGACGGAAGTCAGTTTCAGGTAGCCGGCTCAAGGTTGACTCAGCCTTCCATCCTTCCGAGGTCAGTAAAATGAGTACCCAGCTTGCTGGGGGTAAAGGGAAGATGACTGGGGAAGGCCCTGGCAAACCACCCAGCAAACAAAGTCTGCCTAGTAAACGTCAGGATGTGACATCACCTCATGGGTCAGTAATGACCCAGTGCTTGCACAGGGGACCTTTACCTTTTATATGAACGCCGCAAATCAGTTTAATAAAGGGATGTATTAACTCGTAACACTATCTTATGTGTCTTTTAACCATTTTGTAAGGTTATATCTCAAATATCTATATTTGTATATGCTACCATATGTATAGTGATTTTATGTCAATAAAGGACGATCATGATGATGATGAAACATATATTATGGCTGCTAGCAGGACATTTTGGATTACTTTCTTCTGATAAATAAATGTTATTCTTTTCTTCTTTCTATGCTTCTTTCTTGCATGAAGCCAGCAATAAAAAGAAAGGCTAAAGATACCAGGTTCCTCCGATAGGCTTCATTCAGTGCAAGGTCACTGGTCTTGACACCAGTGAGGTCATCACTCAGGCTCCCCCTTTTCCTGCCACATGACTTCACGTAACCTGTTTGGAGCACAGTGGGTCTGTTGAGGTTGAAGATGCTGCTCTAGATCTCAGACCTGGGAGCCAGATCCGGTTTCTGAAGCAGTTTCATCTGGTCCCTCAGTGTTCTGATGTATTTTGGTCTTGGCATCATCAGAAGATTGTCCATAGCAACACTTAGGGGAAGGGCTGTGACTCAATGGAGGAGACTCTTATTTCCAAACGGGCACTCTCCAGTTCAAAAGGATCAGGGAGTAGGTGATGTGAAATAACTCTGCCTGAGAACCTGGAAAGACACTGTTGGCCAAATTAGACAAGACTGACCTGAACACACCAAGGGTCTGACTCCTAGTGCACTATGAAAAATATGTCATGAAGTAAGAAGTGACGAAACCCCACACTATGGGACTACTTGTGTCTCTAGTGCATAGATTATGTAGATGTGCATTTTCTAATATGATGCTGCACCTGAAAAACAGCTACACTCTTGATGGTGGATCATGTCAGCTTTGTTGTGGAGTCTGACCATTCATGAGTGGTAGCCATTTATGCACAGAAGTTCAGTTCTAGACCCTGTGTCACAGTCTAAGTGACCAAGTAGTCTGAGAGAATAGACTATGCTGCATGAAGTGGCTTTTGGAATGAATTCTCTTGTCACAGCAGAAGTGTTGGGGAAGGCCCGATTACTCATATAAGAGGAGCTCTGCCAGATCCAACCAATGGTTCATCTTGGGCAGAATCCTGTTTTGGGCAGTGACCAGACACATATCCCAGAAGGCTCCAAGGTAGAGTCTGGTGACCAAAGCTTTCCCTTCTTCTGCAGCATCTGGCATTCTAAGCTATGCTCTCTCCCTCAAGATGGAGGCTACTTTTAGCTGTCATAGCTAACCGCCTCTAATCTATTTCCCACCAGTATATATCACCTCCTCTCTGTGTCTCCTACAGTAGTTGTTGCTTCAAGGTCAGAGGGATGACAAGTTCTGCCGGAGGGAAAACAAAACCCCAAAGTAATTTGGACTTTTCCCAAATTTTAGGATTAACCAGCATCCATTATAATGGAGCTATTTCCCTTGCAAAACTAGAGACTCGTTTTAAGTAGAGGACTAGGTAAGAGTGGCAGTAGATGTAAAAAAACCCTCATTACCTGGTGATTTTGGAGAAGAAATTCTTCTGAATTGACTGGTTATGTACAGGCGCAATCCAAGCAGTAGAACAGAGGTGCCACTTAAATTCTTTTGCACTGAGCTACTGGATAGAAATCCCAGTTTTATCTACACAGACCACCAGCTTGAAAACATTTCCAACCAAAAGACAGGCATCTTGGTCACCAGGAAGACTCACCTGTGCAGTGTATTATTCGGAATGCGGGACCAGGATCTGGGAGACCCAGCTACAAATCCCCACTCTGCCATGGAGGCAGTCACACACTCTCAGCCTAACCTACCTCACAGGGTTGTAGTGAGGATAAAATGAAGAGAACAATGTAAGCCACTTTGGGTCCTCACTGGGGAGAAAAGTGGGATACAAATGAAGTAAATAAAATAAATAAAAACACGTCCTTTTAGCACAAGCTTTTGTGGATGAGGACCCACAATGTATCAGAAGCAGTGGGCTGTAAGCCACAAAAGCTGGTGCTGGGGTGACGTGTGTGTTACTTTTTCAGGCGCTCCAAGAACCCTGTCCATTGCAATGTGAATGGCTCACTATGGGATACTTGACAAAATTTCCCAGGATCCAATGGGGGAAGAATCACATTCCTGCTCTAGCACTAGTCCCTCCTATATTCTTGGGCTGTAACTAGGGCCTTTCATGCAGGATGTTTCCCTGTGGTCACCCCCACCGACTGCTTCAGGGCTTCCTTTTGATTATGCATGCCTTTTCCACCCGTCAGAGGTCACTTCTCTCTCCCCACCCATTTTGCCCATGTTTTCCAGATGCTGTTTTAGCCAGAATTTGGAAAATGTGGGCAAAATGCACAGGGAGAGTGAGGAAACCTCTAATGGGCGGAAAAGGCATGCAGAATCAAAAGGAAGCCCCGAAGCAATCAGCTGGGGTGACAGTCCCTGCATAATAGGCCCATGAAACACACAAGTAGGAGACTCTTGCATCCTCATTCTTTCTTGATTTTCTTCTTTGCTTTCCCTCCACTGCTTGCAGCTTCTTCTTTCCCCCTCCCTAGCTTTTTCTGTTCCCCTGCCAGCTTATGTCCCCAATCACTTTTTTCAATACATTCAATAAAATCCAATAAATTCCTGACTTGTCTTGCTGACAACTTCCTATTCCAGAAAGTGGACAGGGAAACAAGGGGATCGGCTATCTTAGACTTGATTCTCACCAACAGGGAAGAACTGGTCAATGAGGTTAAAGTAGTACGCACCCTGGGTAGTAGTGACCACATACTCTTGGAATTTATAATCGTGAGGAAAGGAAAACCTGTACGTAGTCAGACATGTAGGTTGGACTTTAAAAGAGCAAATTTTAACAAACTTAAACTTATGCGAGGTAGAATCCCATGGTCAGAAATACTTAAGGAGAAGGGAGTTCAAGAAGGGTGAGGGTTTCTTAAAAATGAAATACTGAAGGTGCAATTCCAAACCATTCAGATGAGAAGGAAAAATGGGAGGAGCCTAAAGAGGCCAGGGTGGCTCCATAAACAGCTTTTTAGAGTTGAGAAATAAAAAAGACTCATTTAGGAAGTGGAAGGAGGGCCTTATAACCAAAGAGGAATATAAACAAATAAGTAGTGCTTGTAGGGAGAGTGTTAGGAAAGCTAAAGCTCATTATGAACTTAGGCTAGCAAGAGATGCTACACACAACAAAAAAGGGTTCTTTTCCCATGTACAGAGTAAGAGTAAGAACAAGGACAAGATAAGCCCATTGCGTGAAATGTAACAGGAGATGTTCTGGTCCATTGGTTCTGGTCTGACCCTCTTGGGCAACAGAAAACAACTCGGCACCCTCCTCTATATGACAGCCCCTCAAGTACTTGAACATGGTTATCATATTCCCTCTCAGTCTTCTCCTCTTCAGGCTAAACATTCCCAGCTCCTTCAACCTTTCCTCATAGGACTTGTAGAAAAGGGCAAGAGTCCAGTAGCACCTTAAAGACTAACAAAAATATTTTCTGGTAGGGTATGAGCTTTCGTGAGCCACAGCTCACTTCTTCAGATACTCTCTGAAAGCTCATACCCTACCAGAAAATATTTTTGTTAAGTCTTTAAGGTGCTACTGGACTCTTGCCCTTTTCTACTACTGCAGACAGACTAACACGGCTACCCACTGTAAATTATCTTCATAGGACTTGGTCTGCAGACCCCTCACCATCTTTGTTGCCCTCCTCTGGATGCGTTCCAGCTTGTCTACATCTTTCTTAAATTGTGGTACCCAAAACTGAACACAGTACTCTAGGTGAGGTCTAACCAGAACAGAGTAAAGCGATACCATCAGTTCGTGTGATCTGGACACTATAGTTCTGTTGATACAGCCCAAGACCGCATTTGCCTTTTTAGCTACTGCATCACACTGCTGACTCATGTTCAGTGTTTGGTCTACTAAGACCCCAAGGTCCTTTTCGCACATACTACTGCTCAGGCAAGTCTCCCCCATCCTATAATTATGCATTTGATTTTTCCTACCTAAATGCAGAATTTTACATTTGTCTTTGTTGAAGTGCATTTTATTAGTCCTAGCCCAATTCTCCAGCCTGTCAAGATCATCCTGCATCTTGGCTCTGTCTTCTACCATATTTGCTACCCCTCCCAATTTAGTATCATCTGCAAATTTAATAAGCATCCCCTCTATGCCTTCATCCAAATCATTTATAAAGATGTTGAACAACACAGGGCCCAGCACAGATCCCTGAGGAACTCCACTAGTCACTTCTCTCCAAGTGGATGAGGAACCATTAACTAGCACTCTTTGGGTACAATCTGTCAACCAGTTGCAGATCCACCTAACAATAATAGGATCTAATCCACATTTTTCCAATTTGTCAACTAGAATACTATGTGGAACCTTATCAAAAGCCTTACTGAAATCTAGATAAACTATGTCTACAGCATTCCCCTGAACCAGCAAGGTAGTAACTTTCTCAAAAAAGGAGATAAGATTAGTCTGACATGACTTATTCTTGAGAAACCCGTGCTGGCTCTTAGTGATCAGATCCATCCTTTCTAAATGCTCAAGGACTGACTGTTTGATGATTTGTTCGAAAACATTTCCCAGTATAGAAGTCAAGCTGATGGGTCGGTAGTTACCCAGATCCTCCTTTTTTCCCTTCTTGAAGATGGGGACAACATTTGCCTGCCTCCAATCTTCTGGCACCTCACCTGTTTGCCAAGACTTTTCAAAAATAATGGACTGAGGTTCAGAAATTACATCTGCAAGTTCTTTGAGTACCCTTGGATGCAATTCATCTGGCCCAGAGGATTTTGTTTCATTTAAAGAAACCAGGTGTTTGTGCACTACCCCAATGCCAATTCTAAGCTGCAAATCCCTTCCCTCATCACATGTTCTGTTTATGCCATGTTGAGCACCACTTCCCTCACGAGAAAAGACTGAGGAAAAGTAGGAATTGAGGAGTTCTGCCCTCTCTTCATCTCCTGTTACAATTTCACTTTAGAGAGGTTCCTCAATGGAACAGGCTTCCTCAGGAGGTGGTAAGCTCTCCTTCCATGGAGGTTTTTAAGAAGAGGTTAGATGGCCATCTGTCAGCAATGCTGATTCTGTGACCTTAGGCAGATGATGAGAGGGAGGGCATCTTGGCCATTTTCTGGTCACTAGGGGTGGAGGGGAGGTAGTTGTGAATTTCCTGCATTGTGCAGGGGGTTGGACTTGATGACCCTGGTGGTCCCTTCCAACTCTATGACTCTGTTCTCTCCCTATCTTCTGTTTTTCCACTTTATATATTTTCTGCTCCTCCCATGTATCTCTTCCCCTTCCCCCAACACTGAGGCTTGGCATCCTCAGCCATATTGGTTGCAGGTTGCCTGTGTGTGTGTGTCATCAAGTCACAGCTGATTTATGGTGACCCTGTAGGGTTTTCAAGGCAACAGACCCATGTCACAACCCTGGTATTCCTTGGAGGTCTCTCATCCGAATTATAACCAGGGCGGACCATGCTTAGTTCCTGAGATCTGACAAGATCAGGCTAGCCTGGGGCTACATTAAATATTTTTCTACAAACCTTTGGCTTCCTCCAGGCTTGCACAAACTGTGCCCCCTCTCTGTTCCTGGCCCCATTGTGTGGTTTTTTAAAAGCTACAGTCTATTGGTTGGTTCAGAATTACATACGATTCCCCCAATTGGGCTTTAAGATAATCAACAAAAAGGAATTTAAGACCTGCTACTGGAATGCATTAAAGCAAATACAACTGGGGCTTGCAGGGGTATCATAAGCATCAATACAGCCATTTAAAAATGCAAGGCATGGTTTTATTGATCTGTGATATACAATCACAAGAGTCATTTTCAGAACATTTGAAAAACATGAACAGAGGAGTTTCATTTAGGTAGCACACACTGAGATAAAAATGGACAGGCAGCAAAGACTAATGCACCGAAAAGCTCACGCAAGTCCCACATTTGAAAACTTGTCAGCAGGCTTCTTAGCCCATAGTAAGCATCCTCTGGATCATGCTGACAGGGAGACCTTAAAGCTCAAGTATAGTCAAAGAGAATTCTTCTTTAGTAAGACAATGCAAAGACCATTCACCTGTCAGGAAATTGATCAAGGCAAAGCAAACCAACACCCAAGCATACCGACACCCTTGGATTTTACTTGCAAGGTCAACACTGTCTCAGCCAATGATTTTTAGGACCCCAGCTGCAGGGATGTCTGCAATCTGCCTACCTCACCACTCAAACTGTGCAGAAGCAGTTCTGCCCATAAAGGAAAAGTCTAATTCAACATCCTGCTTTTCGTTCTTTCTCCCCACCACTTTCCCTTTAGCGGTAGCAGCAGTCTCTTCAGGTTGAGTTCTGAAAAAAAGAACACGTTACTGGAACATTTGTAGCTTTAAGGTGGAACAGGGTCATGCAAGAAGCAGGCAGCCTATGGCCCAAGCGAGGAATGAGCAGAGGAATGGCATCAACACCAAACATCTGCTTCACACTCCTCAAGGAACGCTTCAGCAGCATAACTGAGCTTTTGTATCCAAGAGGACTTCCTTCAAAAGTAAGGGATGTGGGTTGTGCATATTTCTGTACTCATCCACATCATTTTATACACCCTTTGCCAAAGTAGTCAGGACAACCTTTGGACATGTCATGCTACCTTGAAAGAGAATAAAATCATTTTGGTTAACACGTACTTCCTAAAAGCATAGTCAGAATTGCCTTAATTCTAAAAGCACAAGAACAGGTTATTTCTCTATGTCCTTGACCCTTAAAACAAGTGACGATGACGTTGAGTGCAGGCTTTGACTCTTCAGAGATCAGCCTCCAAGGAGACAGGAAGTTCTTATGCTGTTGACAAGCCCGGCTCTGGGGTGCCACCAGAATCAGCGGTATGCAAGAGAACGGATGAAGGAGAGAGGAGGACCACGCCATCCCCTGGCATTCCAGAGGCCATTTGATGGAACTGAACAGGAATGTCTGCCTTTGGACTGGGAGAGTCACCGGTATGCGAAGGGTCTTCCAGGGTGGGTGGTACAGCAGCTGCCCTAGAACTGGGAGCGGGAGAAGAGTCACGGCACCAAAGCCTTGAACAAGCGGCACTTAAAAAACTTAGAGGAGAGCCACAGAAAGAGGGCCTTGAAGGGTGATGACCCAGAATGTGGTATGGCTGCCGGGAAGAACGGAGGGACTTCAGACACCAGAAGATCTCACGACACATATTGAAACAAACAACAGAAGTTATCAAACCGACAGCGACTCCAAACAGAGCAGCATAACTCTTCAAGTCAGCTGTAAACAGAGGACAGACATGTGTCAACGGTCATCAAATTCCCTACATATGTTCCATTTACACACTTCCCTGTCGGCAAACCCCATAATTTGTTCATTCTCTGAGTGAAGTCTTTTGTAAGCAGCAAAAAATTCTGATTCACTTTGTTCATTTTCTGCTGTTTTCCCTAATGGGGACCCAAAGCATCTTATATGATTCTCTTAAATTGTTGGGCCAGTCACACACACTCAGCCTAACCTTCCTCACAGGGTTGTCGTGAGGATAAAACAGAGGAGAACAAAACAATGTAATTGACTTTGGGTCCCCACTGGGGTGAAAAGCAGGGTATAAATAGATATTTTTAATTCAATTGGAATTACTTCTATCCCATCCTGATGCTTATGTATTTACTTCATTTATTTACAACTTTCTCCCCAATAAGACACAAGGAGGCTCATATAATTGTCCTCTCCTCCCTTTTATCCTCACAACACACACACACACACACAAGCCTTTATTGGCATATAAAAAGGAAGAGCCTCACAACACCACTGTGGGGTAGGCTAGGCTGAGAGTGTGTGACTGGCCCAAGGTCACCCAGCAAACCTCCATGGCAGAGTGGGGATTCAAACCTGGGTCTCCCCGTACCTAGTCCAACACTCTAACCTCTACAGCATGCTGGCTGTGATGGGGGAGAGGTTAAGTCAGTCCGCATCGGTACACTTTTGTTTAGCCCTACCCACGTTAAGAGCAAAGAAAGGTATATTGAGTGGGACGTCCACATAGCACTCAAGTTTCTCTTTAAAAAGAAAAGTTTAACCAAATAAGCCATTTGCAAACTCTTACTTGGAGAGAGCCAGCATAGAGTGGTTAAAGTGCTGGACAAGGACCTGGGAAACCCCACTCGGGCCATGGGAGCTCACTGGGTGCCCTTGGGCCAAGTCACACACTCTCAGCCCTGAAAGCCCTACAGGGTCACCATAAGTCAGCTGTGACTTGATGGCAAAAAAAAAAATAATTGTTGAGAAGGCAAAGCATGTGATCTGTATGATCAAGGCTCCAGTTCAGCCTCTAGCCTCTCCGGATCTACATACAACAAGAAGTTTTTACAGCTGTAAAAAGTTTTTTCCCCTACAGATTGCAGCTACTGTGGCTGTGATTTCCAGGAACAAAATGGGTCTTTTCTAATCATCACCTTGGAGTAGTTTCTGCTACCCGGCCAATTTTGTTCGTGGTGGAAAGTGCCATCAAGTTGCAACTGACTTATGGCAGCCCCATAGGGCAGGGGTGTCAAACTCATTTGTTCGGAGGGCCGGATATGACATACGGTAAATGTCACTTGGTTGGGCCGGGCCACATGTATCCAATCAAACAAACATAGAAATAAAGAAACAAGAGCAACATTCATTTCAACATTGGAGGTGGGGGGCACTTCTCAGCATACTGCTCCCAAGGTAGTGAACATTAGCAGGTTAATCTATTGTTCCCAAAGAAGTAATTGATTGCAAGATGGTAAGAAGGAGGGTCATTTGGTGGACATTTCAGACTTCTTGGGAACTGGACAGCACCATTTTGCACTGAGAATGTTCACAAATGAACCTGTGGCAGCTTTCCTGTGATTATCTCCTCTCCTTTTCTCTCCCATATTTTTAGCCTATCTCCACCTGTCTTTCTGCCTCCGCTGCCCCTCAACCTTTGGGGCTGCCTGCAGGCTCCCATATGTGTGCGGGAAGCAGGTGGGTGGCTGGGAGTGCCACTGCCGCCGCTGATGCTGTGGGAGGGGGAGAGTAAGCAGGTGGGAAGCTGCAGGGGAGCAGAAAGACAGAGTGATGGGCTGGGGGCAGAAAGCATGGGGGAGAGAGAGAGAGTAAGAAAAGAGGTGGCAGCAGGGAGAATGAGTGAGAAAGAGAAGTAGGGGGAGAGAGGAAGAAGCAAAGGTGGTGGGAAAGTGGTTGCTGCTCCTGCAAGCTTCTTGAGGGTCCCCGCTTGTCTTTTTTTCAAAGGCACCTTTAGAATATCTACCTCTCCTCAAGATGCCTTTTAAAAAAGATGTGGGGGGGATTAACTCCTTCCTAGAGGGTTGTTTTTGAGAATGCTGTTAGCAACTCTTAAGAGAGATCCCATGATGGCCTCCTCTATGGCAGACACAGCCACTGTGTAAATGCACAGTGAGTGGATCTTCGCAGCACCCAAAGGACAGGCTCAGCTAAAGTCGTGAAGGTCTGGGGAAGTAATGGAAAAATTGGGGGAGGAAATGTATTGGCTGGAGAAGACAGGGTATAAATAAAATAAAATTTTCCTTTTGAAGGGATTTTTTCCAGTGTAAAAATGGGGAATTTGGGGGAGTGCTAAAAAATAACCCTTGTATGAACTATTTTCTGTTTTGGATTAAGAGCTGTATTAAGTATTCTGCTAACTAAATTATACATAGTGAGTTTTATAATAAAACAGTAAAGTAAAATAAGTATTGCATACATTTCATTTTTTCTGGAAAAAAGGGGGACTCCCCATGACATCAAAATTCCCATCTTCCTACTATTAGTTAATCTTGTTCCTTACCTTCGAGACTGCACATACTATTATTTGTACATGTATGCTTGGCTTTCATTGGGGGTTCTGTTCCTGCAATCAGAGTTGTTCCAAATTAGAGGCGAAGGGGAACCTGTGAGCACTCACAAGTGAAGTTTAAGCTGAAGTCCCCTGCCCCCCACCCCCCAGCCTTTGCTTCCAACTCCACTGCGGATGGGGCCAGCCAGCTCCTCCTGCTAGCCAGCGCATGTTGCACATTCAGCTACAAGCAGCCCTGAACTGTGTTGAGGGGCAACAGAGGCAGAAAGACAGCCTGTCTTTCTGCCTCCGCTGCCTCTGAACGAGGATGTACTAAAACGAATGAGAGGATTGCCCATTAGAAACAATGGGAGAGGCTGCACAGCATACTGAAGATAATGGGAGCCAGGATTGTCCATTGACTTGCATGGGCTCCATTGAAATAGGCTACAGCACAAAAAGAGCTGCAAAGAAAATGTGGCATGGATTTTCCAGTAAGGTCTCTGGGCCTAGCTACATTACTCTGGGACTGGAGTGCCAGCCCCCAGAGTGCAGTGACAGCCTCTGGGACTAGCAGAAGTGTTATGGGACTGGAATGACAGGGGCTGTCATTCCACTCCAGGGCTTGTCATTCCAGTCCCAGAACACTTCTGCTAGTCCCGGGGGGAGGGGGGGCTGTCATTGCACTCCCAGAGTAATGTAGCTAGGCTCAGAGACCTTATTGGAAAATCCATGCCACATTTTCTTTGCAAATAGGCTGGGGGTAAAGGGAAGATGACTGGGGAAGGCACTGGCAAACCACCCCGTAAACAAAGTCTGCCTAGTAAACACCAGGATGTGACATCACCCCATGGGTCAGGAATGACCTGGTGCTTAACAGGGACCTTTACCTTTACCTTAATATGTAATGGAGAATAAAGGTGTGACATGACAGTTCAACGGAACTTCTATGTGCAGAGGCAGCATACCTCTGAACACTGTGCCAAGGGCCAACGGCATGGCAAGCTAGCCTACTAACAGATAGTCAAGGAACCCCTGGATGTTGACTCCTATCTGAGCCAACAGGACTCTAACATTACATCCCCTTTAAAAGGAGAGTCCCAGTAATGGGCAATGTGACCCAACCTCACACTTCAGGTTGCCAGCCTCCAGGTGATCCCCCTAGAATTACAACTGACCTCCAGATTACACAGATTAGTTACCCTGGAGAAAATAGCCAGTTTGGAAGGTAGACTCTATGGTATTACACCCCACCAAGGTCCCTCCCCAAACACCACCCTCAAATCTCCAGGAATTTTCCAGCCCATAATTGGCAACCCTATCACACTAGACCAAATACATTCATGTCCATGCCAGAGAAGGGTTCTAGAGACTGCTCAGTGCAGCAGTCAGCATCAATTTAAAGAACTGCAGGGCACAAGGGAAGAGCTAAAATGCTTGGGAAAGAACACACACACACGAATCTTCCTTATACTAGATCTGAGCCTTGGTCTATCAAGATCAGTGTTGTCTACTCAGACTGGCAATGTTTCTCCAGGGTCTCAGGCCAAGGTCTTTCACATCACCTAGTGCCTGGAACTTTTTAACTGGAGATGCTGGCGATTGAACCTGGGAACTTCTGCATGCCACACAGACGCTCTACCATTGAGCCACAGTCCCTCCCCTTTAAGTTGCCTTATGCTCCATCAGTCCATCAGAGTCAGTATTGTCTGCTTTGACTGGCAGCAACTCTCCAGCATCTCAGGCAGAGACATTTCAAATCATGTACTGCCAAATACTTTTAAATGGAGATGCTGAGGATTGAACCTGGGGCCTGCTGGATGGCTACCAACAAGAGAATTGCATCAGAAAGGGGAAAAAGTTGCTTCAGGAAGGAGAGGAGGCCAGTCCCAAGGCAACCTGATATCTTCCAGATTAAGAGCATCTCCAAAGCAATCCAAGAGATGGGCACAGACGAAGCAAGCTTACCCTCTGAGGCACGAAAAACCACTTGCTCTTGACTATTATAGGAGCACCAGTTCTGATCCAGTTGATTCTCTTCAGATGAGCAACAGTATGGCTTGTAGCAGGTCCCACAACAGAAAACAGCACCCTTCTTGTCTCCCGGCTCTGGACAAATGAAGCCCACCACTGTGGTCTGCTCGCCTTTGATCCACCTGAAACACAGCGTACCCTCGGCCCCCTCTAAAGCCCCTCCTAGAAAGGCCAACAGAACAAGAACATGCAGCACTGCTTTCCCCATAGCACATCAGCCTCCACCAGAAAATTCCTCAACCTTTGTAGCTACAGCAAAAATTATAATGTAAGAAGCGCAGCAAATGCTCCCTCCAAGCCAGCTTTTATACTGCCTCTCTTTGATGAGGACTAGAAGCTTAACTTGTCAGTCAATAAGAGCCCCTCTAAATACTCTCACCTGTTCCACCAGCTATTGACCCACCAAAGACAATTAACACCGCTCTCAGCAGTGATTGGGCAGGGCGATCAGCCCTAACTTATTCATATTATTTGAGAAGTAAGGGTCACTTGGCTGGGACTTACTCTCCTGTAACAACTTAAACCTGTGTATGTTTACTCAGGAGTAAGACATCTTATGCTCAATGGGATTTACACTCAAGCAACTGTTCACAGAAATGGCATTTTAAAGCCCTTTCTATGGGTCCTTAATTGAATGTAAATACCATGAAATAGAATGGGACTTTCTCCCAAAATGTACACACCCTACAGGGGATGGATACTTTGCATATTTCCCCCCTATTAACTATGCATGGGAGATTTGGGTTGTGTGCTTCATATTTACTTGGGAGTAATGTGTAAGGCACTTATTCTGTGCAATTGAAGACTTACACAAGAGTATGTCCCATTGAACTCAATGAGAGTGACTTCTGAGTATGTATGAGATTGTGTTCAAGCTGTGATTCCTGGGAAGCACTAGGGATGCCAGCCTCCAGCTGGGACCTGGAGATCCCCCGGAATTACAGCTCATCTCTAGACTGCAGGGATCAGTTCCTCTGGAAATAATGGCTGCTTTGGAGGGTGGCTTCTATGGCATTCTACCCCACTGAGGTCCCTCCCCTCCCCAGGCTCCACCCCAAAATCTCCAAGAATTTCCCAACCTGGAGCTGGCAACCCTAGGAAGAACTGAAGTCAGTGAGGCTTACTTCTGAGTAAGCATGTGGCCTATTATGCTCCGGCAGGTCAATCCTGGCTTCGTGTTTTTATTTTGGACCCTGACTCTACTGGCCAAGAGGTCTCTTGAGAAGTTGGCGCTGTGAAAGGGCAAGAGTTAAACTGATAGAGCTTTGCACCTCCAGTCTCCACAAAAGGGAAAGATGGCCCTGCTGAGTGTTTTGCCTGTAGTTTGTGTCGGTTACCTTGGATTGGATCCCCTGGTGTGTTGCCAGGTCTTTGAAAGAAGCTAGGAGCTGTTGTTTTGTTGGAAGTGAAGGACTTTGTACTGTTTCTCAGACCAGAGGAGAACTATAGAGAGCCAGAGAGATAGATCGGTCAGGACCTGTGCATCTCTTCTTTTCTACTGCTCTGATGTGTTATGACTGTGAAATGGTTTGATGAACCAAATGACCATAACACAGGAAGAGGTTGATAATTTAGAACAGTTTGTTTATTAAGCTTAATAATACATACCGGGTGGGAGCTTCCCAAAAGCGGAGGACAGCTCGCACACCAGAACAAAGGATTGCCACAACATATATAACCTCTGGTCAGGGGTGTTACAAAATACGTAGACTTACTAGACATTGGTTATCTATCTTACTTTAATTAACATAGTGTATAGAGATTAGTAGAAGCTGTCTCTAAGCAAACACTTGGTCTTGTGATTCACATTCCTAACAGTGAAGGTAAGACACTGTTTGTCTCTACAGGGGAAAGCCTGTACCAGGCAACGTGTTCTATTGGCCTCTTATAGTTATGGATGCCAACGTTCCCAAAGTTTCCATGTGTGCGGTATGAATACACAGTATTCCAAACCTGCTTTTACACTTTAGGCCTAGCTTTTCCAGAAGAGCAATTATGCAAACTGAACACATAAGCATACGATAATGATTACAGACATTACATTCCCCTCTTTTACTTGTTACCTTTAAATTCTTTTAAAGTGCGGGAGTGTGAGGGGGCTAGGGGTCCAGAAGGCGCACAAGCTCCTTTGGGACAGCAGGTTAAACTGAACAATTTGTGCTGAGAGCAACTGTAGGCATGAGAGTTTGAGCTAGAGTGTTAGTCTATGTAGAACCTGAGGGGAGGTGATGTAGGTAGTAGCAGACAATAAAACAAAAAGGATTAACAAGCAACCTGTTATACAGACATATTAAGAACTTTTCATAAATTTTTAGCTTGTACTTGGCATACATTATGACAGACTTGCATCTGTAATATTATTTATTGTCCCTTTAGAGTATTAACTGAATGTCACGGGCAAAATGTCTTTTAAGTCCACATTTGTCCTGGTTACGATGAGTAGAGAACTTCATGCCGTTGATATTTCCACAATTTCTTTAGTGCATCTGTGTTGATGGGTTTAAGTCAATAGTTAGTTTTTGTTACCACAGGGTTGACCGGCATAGGACTTTGTCATGTATATAGTTAATGTCTTGATGTATAGTCTGAAAGATGAAGATGTTAGGCGAATAATCATATTAAAAGCAAACACGATTGTTGTTGTGGTTTCACAAACCTGTTGAACATTAAAACTGGATCCCTTTGTAACTGTTGGAGTCAGTGTCGATTGATTTTTGCAGGAAACGATGGTTTTAGGGCCTGAGATGCTTATTGTTGATTCCACATCAGGCATCTGGGGTACTTTTTCCAGTGATTAGCATGTGTTTACGCCATCTTTTCTGGACTTTTGACCGCTGTAAAAGGTAATTGAGCAGTACTGGACACATGTGCTTTACCTCCATTGCTGGCCATTAGCTCCACAGAATTTTGGATAAGTATCCATCTGCCTGGAAGGACATCACATCTGGCAAAGGCCCTCAAGTGTTTGTTTAGGCGTTGTAATTACTTGACCTATACTAAGAGAGATAGTCCAAAGAAACATTTTTGTTCAACGGTAAGAAATTTCAAGCCTTACTTTGAAAGGGAGTCCGTCGCTGTGAATGCTGGACAAAAGTCAGAGCAATAATGAAGAGGCTAGAGAGAGAGAGAGTCAGGGCTGGAAACCACGTTTTCTGACTTAGGAAAAACATCTTTTCACAGGGTCTTTGATGGAGATCCTGCAATAAACTTAAAAGTACCTGGATGTCATACTTCTGGCATTCAAGGTTAGATGAAGGTTATTTTAAGCCGGTGTTATTTAGTCCACTTGTGGGGGTTAATGTCCAAAAAACAAACTTGCTTTTCTGTCTTCTGTCCACGAGTTATTCTTCTTCCTAGAAATAAAAATCTTCCAACAACTTAAAAACTGTAGCAGTGAGTAATTGTCTAATTGCTCACGTGTTAAACCCAGACAGAGATTGTAACGAAATAATGAGCTTAATGCCGGTATTTGTGACTTATTGCAGTTAGAGAAATGTGTGGTGCTTTATGCAGACTTAAGTGAATAGAATTAAATAGAAAGGGAGAAGGAGGGGATGTTTTTGACACGCATTTATGTACATGGGTGTCGCATTTAAAAAAGGATTTTTGGCCTCTGCTTATATACACAGAGCCAGTGTATGGTGCCACAGGTAAAGGACCTTTCTTCCCCCCCCTTTTTTTTTGTTAATTGACATTCTTGTCAAGGTTATGGTGATTTTTGGAGATTTTTGGAGATTCCAGGAGATTCCTGGAGATTCCAGGAGATTCCTGGAGATTCCCAAAAACTGCTTTATTAAGAGTCCAAAAGGTGGACAAACTGAGGAGAGACAGTTGGAAGAAGCACAGACGAAACAGGCAATGCAGATAAACAAGAAACATTAATAAAATAACATATACAGGTCATAAGACATGATAGCACAAACAATTTAGAAATTACAGATGTTAAAAAAGAACTTGTTGCACATTGCCTTGTTAAACACTGTATTATCTTAAAAAAAACAAAAAAAAAACAAAAAAACTGAGAATAAAAAAAAACCATAGTGCTAACTGGGAATAGGAATATGTAAAACTACATTGTTTAAAGTATTAACCTGTAAACCATGATTGCAGAAATAAAAAGAAGGATGTGCCTTGCTCCCCACCCCTTTGTGTGGAAGAAAGGGAGAGGCAAGTACAGTTTTGTTTTGAGGGAGTTTGAGTTAAAATAGTGTGTTTAAAGAAAATGGAAAACAAATACACACCAAAAATTAAGACTTTGAACAAACACATATAAAAATAACAATATAACACGGTTTATAAAGTGCTGGAGTTACAATACCATGTGCAAAACTTTGAGGCATTTGAAGTGCTCAACTTTAAAAAATAAAACACAGTATAGAATATATTACCAAAGAAAGAAGTATGGATTGCAGCTTTAAAGGATACAGGACATAATTGGTGCCATTATTATAATATTTGAAATAACACACCTATTAAAACAGAGTGTTGCGTTATTAAAAAATGAAGAGGTCATTTTACATATGGTAACCCTACAAAATTAAAGGAGGGAAACAAAGAATTAATGACTGTTGGTTGAAAACAGCAAAAGGTTAGGGAATAGGAGAGCTGTAACATCATAGACAACAAAATGCAGAAGGAATACAGAGCAGCAATTATTAAAAAAAAACATACATGGAAGTTTGGAGAAATTAAAAAATAGCCAAGATTACCAGTTGTATACAATGTTGGAATGAAGATGCCTTTTAAAATCTGTAGGCAGTTTGATTTCCAACTGAAATAATATTATGGGTTTGAAAGACTGAAAGACTGAAGACACCATTTTTAGTAGCACTGTTAACATGAACATGACTATGAGAACAATGGGAATATTTTGGCGTCACTATATATAAGAACATTGAAATAAGTTTAACACTAACATTGCATTGTGCCAGGCTGAGTCTTGTGTAACGCAAACAAACATTTTGCCAAAACTTTCTTTTGACAGTCTTTATACAATATACAACTTGCCTGTTAACTTTTTGATTTCCTTTGTTGTTATATTGCTACACTTTTTGAATATTATTTTCAATAAATATATTTTTCATATTGTCTTGTACCCCAAAACACCTTTATCTAGCAACCAGCCTATTTCTTTTCGTCATCACATACAGAATTCCTTCATGAGCTTCACATCACTGCACCAAGGCAATCAATTACTTACACCACCTTTTTTAAACACTTATCAAACCAAGATCCATCAATTACAACAGTCTGTCATGAATACATCCTTAACTCTTGTCATATACACATACAGCCACCTTTTTAAAACTTTACTTGTAACATTCTTGTATTTCATCTTTTTTTTCCCTCTCACTGCACACATTTTAAACATAAATAGGCTTTTTCTGTTTAGCATCAGAACAGAAGCGCTTCGAAGCAGCTTAAAACTGACACCTTTGAAAACTTCAGCTTGTTATTAGAAGCCTGCGTTCTTTTATTTATTTATTGAAGCAGTTACTTAATTGAAGCTCCCCTGTGAAGGCGAACTGTTAGCAAAAGACAATAACAAGACACACACCCACTCACACACACAACAATTAACAGAAAAGGACAGGACAACACTAAACAATTGTATTTACCCCAAAGCAGAAAGATTATCAGGTTTCCGGACAAAGAAGAAAGGGGAAGGGGGGGAGAAAGATGGAGGCTGTGTAATACGATTTTTGGAGAAACAGAACTTTATTTGAAAACACACAGCCATGTACAGGAGGGAAAGAGGTTTAAGTGGCAAGTAGATAAGAAGGAAAAAATTTATGAGGAGGGAAGTTCTTCCTTCAGGAGTTTACAATGGGCTTAATTGGCCCTGCAATAAACATTACACACACACACCAAAAAAAAAAAAAAACCTAGGAGCTTGTAAAAACTCCTCTGCAACCTTAGAGACTTTTTAAAAGTGATACATATACATTTCAATAGATCGGAGAGCACTCTCCTTGCTTTAACTAAAGGGGCTCGTCAGCCGTGCATGAGTCACCTCTCTTTTATCCCTTGAAAGAGCAGAACATGCTTGCCTTATTCTTGTTAAAGCTTCCTTTTACGGGGGGGGGGGGTTTGGAGGCAGTGCACTCACACAAAACAGAAGGGGGAAAAAAAGGAATGAGAAGTGGGCTTTTTATCCCAGTCAAAGGGGAGTTTCAAACAGCACTTTCTGTTTTTCACATACACACACTGCCTTTCCCATACAACATGCACACATACACCCATGCAGAGGTGCTTTTCTCTGGTAGCCAGCGCGTCTCAACCTCTTTTACGAGCGTTCGTGATAGGCTTTTCAGAGTCTCCCGTCCCCAGGGAAGCAAGCTGAACCTCCTCCCACCACAATGGGGGGGGGTGCGCACTAAGGATGTTCAGACGCTCCAGGGGAAAGTTTTCTCTGTGCCCACTGCCGAAGGCCAGGATATGCTAAATGCGCATTTCCTTTTACACCTGTTGGTGTTTTTAAAAAATATATAGCCTTTCGGCTTCGCTCCACGTGTCGGGACGCCAAATGTTATGACTGTGAAATGGTTTGATGAACCAAATGACCATAACACAGGAAGAGGTTGATAATTTAGAACAGTTTGTTTATTAAGCTTAATAATACATACCGGGTGGGAGCTTCCCAAAAGCGGAGGACAGCTCGCACACCAGAACAAAGGATTGCCACAACATATATAACCTCTGGTCAGGGGTGTTACAAAATACGTAGACTTACTAGACATTGGTTATCTATCTTACTTTAATTAACATAGTGTATAGAGATTGGTAGAAGCTGTCTCTAAGCAAACACTTGGTCTTGTGATTCACATTCCTAACAGTGAAGGTAAGACACTGTTTGTCTCTACAGGGGAAAGCCTGTACCAGGCAACGTGTTCTATTGGCCTCTTATAGTTATGGATGCCAACGTTCCCAAAGTTTCCATGTGTGCGGTATGAATACACAGTATTCCAAACCTGCTTTTATACTTTAGGCCTAGCTTTTCCAGAAGAGCAATTATGCAAACTGAACACATAAGCATACGATAATGATTACAGACATTACAGATGCTGTCCCTTTGATGTGCAGATTGCCACCCCCAGGGTGTCAGGGGGATGTCAGGGGAAGGCCTTTGCCTCCATGCCCAGTTTGTTGGTCTTCCAGGGCAGCTGGTTGACCCTGTGTGAAACAGGATGCTGGACTAGAGGGACCGCTGGCTTATCTAACAAGACTCTTCTGATGTTGTTGACAAATTGGGAAAATGTGGTTTAGATCCTATTACTGTTAGGTGGATCTGTAACCCAAAGAGTGCTTGTTAATGGCTTCTCATCCACTTGGAGAGGAGTGACTAGTGGAGTGCCTCAGGGATCTGTCCTGGGCCCTGTGTTGTTCAACATCTTTATAAATGATTTGGATGAAGGAATAGAGGGGATGCTTATTAAATTTGCAGACGATACTAAATTGGGAGGGTATCTGTCAGCAACGCTGATTCTATGACCTTAGGCAGATCATGAGAGGGAGGGCATCTTGGCCATCTTCTGGGCATGGTGTAGGGGTCACTGGGTGGGGGGAAGTAGTTGTGAATTTCCTGCATTGTGCAGGGGGTTGGACTAGATGACCCTGGTGGTCCCTTCCAACTCTATGATTCTATGTTCCTATGCTCTTTTTATTTGGAAAGCTTTCCATTGTGAACCGCCTCCACCCCCAACCAGTCCAAAGCCCTGCCTCCTCCAAGTCTGGGAATATCCAAACGGTTTGATTCTTTCATTCCCTGCTCCTATATGAAGATGGGCTGTCATAATTCCTGCTCGTTCTCAGCTTGAGGTCTTTAGGCATGGTCACTGCAGGCCAAGGTTTCTCCATTTGCTCAACTGTGCTGTGCACACGTCTCTTGCCTAATCTCTTCAGATTGCCGCTCAGTTCCCCTGCTCCCCCCAGCAACTTCAAACCCTCCCCATAAGCGTGGGGCTTGTTTGTATTATTGGCTGCTATATCCTTGCTTCTCTAGATGACTTCCTGAGACAGAATAAGGTAGATAAAACCCTCTTCCTGAGTTACATGCTACATTTTGCAGGACTGGGGAATAGTTATATATCTTGCAGGCTTCTTCATAGCTGGTCATAGGGCTTACTTGACCATTTTTTACTGCATGTGTATTTCTTATTCTTTCTGAATGAACTGTTTCTGAATATCCTGCTAAATTTCAGCTTCTGTTCTCAGTTCCAAGCCCGACTCAGAGACCCCTTTATTTTCAAAGAGTGCTTAGAAGTACACGACATTCCCCTTACACACCAGCATGGTGTAGTGGTTAGAATGTTTGTTTAGGATCTGGGAGACTCGCATTCAGATCCCCACTCCAACATAGAATCTTGCTGGGTGACCTTGGGCCAGGTACATACTTTGCCTAACCTACCTCACAGGGTTGCTGTGAGGACAAAGTAGAGAAGAGGAAAATGATATAAGCTGCCTTGGGTCACAATTGGGGAGGAATGCAGGGAAGCTTGCTGGGTGACCTTGGACTAGTCTCTCTCAGCCTAACTTCCCTCACAGGGCTGTTGTAAGCTGCTTTAGGTCTCAATTGCAGAGAAAAGCAGGATATACATACTTGAATCTGTATTAGACAGTGGATCAAGACCAAATGGTGCTAGCTGGCAAACATTAGCTAGTGGTTATTAGAGCAACGCCTCTTCCTTTGGAGTCTAATAAGGAGACAAATGTTTTCATTGATACACAGGATCCAGCTGCAGACCTATCTACGTAAGGGATTGCTGAAACTGGTTTCCAGCAGCCAACACAGGGTCTTGGGGCACATGCAAGACTAGCTAATATTTACTCCAACAGAGCACTGTGTGTTCTAGTCAACAGTAGCCAGTGCTGGGGCAAGCACATGTTAGCTTTGCAGGTGCTCTCACACTCCTTCCATTGGAGATGTACTAGTAAATAAGGATGGGCAACCTCTCAGGATACTATAGATGAAACCATGATTCTACTAACACAAAACTGCCTCATGTTCCTCAAGTATATGTACTGTACATTAGTAGCATCACTCCAGGTAAAACCTTGTCTTCCTGTTTACTCTGTCTATGTTCAGGGTGTGAGCATGTCATCTCCTGATGGAAAAGGTCACAATAAAGACCAAGGGAAAAAGGAGGTTATGAGCCCAGAAGAGAGCCAAATTTCAGCCACATTTGGAGACAGAGGCAAGGGTTTTGCAGAAATGAGTTCTCCTTTCCCAACCAGCTTTCCCACGGCAGCACTGAATCTTCCTATGTTAAGGTTGCCAACCTCCAGGCCTGGGGATCTCCCAAAATTACAACTAATCCTCAGGTAAGGTTACCAGCTCTGGGTTGGGAAATAACTGGAGATTTTGGGGGTGGAGCCTGAGAAGGGCAGGAATTGGGGAGGGGACTTAAATGGTATAATGCCATAGACTCCACCCTCCAAAGCAGCCGTTTTCTCCAAGAGGACTAATCTGTTGTCTGAAGATCAGTTGAAATTCTAGGAGAGCTCCAGTCACCATCTGGAGGTTAGCAACCCTATCTCCAGGCTACAGAGATCAGTACCCCTGGAATAAATGGCTGCATTGGAAGGTGGGCTCCATGGCACTGCATCCCTGCTGAGGTCCCTCCCCTTCTCCACCCTCCCCAGGCTCTAAGCCCCAAAATCTCCATGAATTTCCCATACTGAAGCTGGCAACCCTATCCTATGTTCCTGGTATGTATATAGTACATGCCCCAAATCACTGTAATTCCTAAGAGGAATCAACAAAAAGTTCAAGAGGCTACAGGAATGCATTAAAGAACTGACACAATTTATTTCTTGCACAGGGGATCTGATTACTGAGCTGCAACACAACCATTGAAAGATGCAAGCTCTACATTTGCATTGCTAGTTCAGTACACTAAGTTACAAAGCAGAATTGTTTTTAGAACCCACATTTGAAAATGGTACCAAAGAAGATTCATCCAGAAGGCCTTTGTTGCTATCTGCCCACTTTCTCTCATCAAGATTAATGCACAAGAGGGTTCACAGGACTCAAATTGGAGAAACTCTCAGTTTCCAGCATCCCCCAGCTCATACAAACAGATGTTAGAGCTCAGATACAGACTGTAATAAAAAGGATTCTTCCCAAGTAAGCAGGACTGAAGCACAGGCACCCAGGAGGAAGTACATCCAGAGATGGCCCACACCACACTCCACACCACACTCCAACACTCCACACTTTCTCTTACACAGCAGATTTTTAAAACTTAATTGGAGGTATAGCAATATTTTGCATACTGATGGCTCAGAAGTGACACTGCCGAATTGTGCATGGAAGCAGCTCTGCCCATAAAGGAAAGGAACTGTGATTAAATGACACTTTGGTCACAACATCCTGCTCTTCATTCTTTTTCCCACCACCAGTGTTTTGGACAATACAAGTAACCCCATAGAGACGGTTTTCCTTTAAAGGCAGAGCCTTCATTCCAGACCTAGTTTGACAAATAGATCAGCATTTAACTTTAGTACAAAGCACTGCTCAGGACAAGCAGTGGGCATCTTATGGCCACTGAGGCCAGCTAATTTCCATGCCAGGAGGAGAGAGAAGGAGTTGGCACGAAGCACCCGCTGATTTTAACTCTGTCCAGTTTAGGATACAGGCAGCTTCAATGACGCCCAGTTGGAATGGAACTTCTGTTTCCAAGATCAATTCCCCTACCAGCTGCACTATTGATGAGGGGACCATTCAAATCCCTCTGCACTCACCCTTATCACAAAAAACTGTCTGCAGAAATTTAGACAAAGCACTAAAACTCAAGTGTGGATAAAAGTCTACGACACTGTTTTAAAAACAAAAAGTAAAAGTTTTCTCCATCCTAAAAGTTTATTTCTCTGTTCCTCTATCCTAAAAGCACTTTATCTTGCAGCACGCAGGACTACCTAAAGCTCTCCGTTAAAGGTGGGCATCCAATCATATGGGATTACAGATTATTTCCTTGGCAAGGGAGGCACCAAGGTGACCCAGGAGCAGCTGCTGGAGATGAAAAGATGACCACTTCATCCCCTGCGGTGCTATCGCCTCTTCCATGGGACCAAGCAGGGGCATTTGTAGATGGAAGGGATAAATCCTGGGGAGCTGGAAGGTCCTCTGCAGAAGATGGCGCAGCTTCGTCCACAAAGGTACCGTAAGAGGCAGTTGGGTGGTTGGAAGCAGGTCTCATCCAAAGGTTACCAAGCCAGTGCCTTAGATGAGAGCGAAATCTCTGCGGCGGCGGAGAATCGTGGCCCGAGAGCCCTGCAGAATTATCTGTGTCATTCATGACAGGCCTACGCTGCCGAGCTTCATAACGGAAATGCAAGTACATGATCATGTTGCAACAGAGAAAAACATCCAGCACCACAATGGACATTACCCCGGTCACCAGCATGGCAGCAATCAAGTTGGCTGAAAAGAGATCAGAGAACCATGTCTAAAATCGCCAGACTCTGCTGCAGAATCTGTTTCTTCCCTCTGCCCTGCCCCACTTCTGGCTCTTAAATCTTCTGTTTCCCCTTCTTCAAGTCAAATGCAAAAAGAGATGGTTGCCAGCTTCTAGGTGGTGGCTGGAGATCTCCTGTTATTACAACTGATTGTCAGGTGACACAGACCAGTTCACCTGGAGAAAATAGCCACTCTGGAAGATGGATTCAATGGCATTATATCCCATTGAAGTCCCTTCCCTCCCCAAACCCCACCTTCCTCAGGCTCCACCCCTAAAACCTCCAGATATTTCACATCCCAGAGCTGGTACTTACATATAGGGTTGCCAGCTCCAGGCTGGGAAAATTCAATCACAGCATCAAAAACAAGACAACACCTCCGGATTGGTGAACGTTTCGCTTGAGAACAGCTTCTTCAGTTGTGCATTAGGGACAATGCCTCAGTGTCATGATTGACTTCTATCTTATACTAATTTAACAAATTTCTGTAGAAGGGCATAAAAGCCTCCAAATACAAAGACCACTGACCCAAAAGGTTCTTCTTCCAAAGGTGTCGTCTTGTTTTTGATGCTGTGATTGAATGAATTTATGTTGCCTGGAAAGAATTTTGTTCCTGAAACTGTGATTGAATTAATTTGATATTTTTGATGCTACAATGAATTAATTTGGAGTTACTTTCAAAGAATTGAGTAACTATGTTATTATACCTATAGAAAACATGCAGTTTTCTTTTTGAATTTTGATGGATTATTGTATTATGTATTTGAGGCAATTCAACCTGTACATGACTTGCAAAACACGTTTTTTGTTTTGTTTTTTTGAGACTACCCTTGTATTATCACATTGATGGTGAAGTAACCAGCATTATTTTTGTAAAGTGCCTATAATTGGAATATATTTTTGTTTTGTTTTTTGAGTTTTGAGTCTTACTTGGTGTATGTATGCAATATACTTATCTTGGGCAGCCAGATTTTTAATTCAATTTATTATCCAATTTTTCACAGCTTATGGTATCTGAATTGAGAGCCTTGTGCTGCTGTTTCTTCTAGCTATTTCTGTTTCAGCATAGGTGTTTGTTTTGATAACCTCCAGGTAGTAGCTGGAGATCTCCTGCTATTGCAACTGATCTCCAGCCAACAGAGATCCGTTCACCTGGAGAAAATGGCTTCTTTGGCAATTGGACTGTATGGCATCAAAGTCCCGCCCCTCCCCAAATCCTGCCCTCCTCAGGCTCCGCCCCAAAAACCTCCCGCCGGTGGCAGAGAGGGACTTGGAAACCCTACACCAAGCAGTACATTGGAAGGTGCCTTTGGAATCACTGCCATATACTCTACCAGCACTCTTCTCCCCAGCCGTATCTTAGGCCAGGGGTTCCCACAGGGTTGCCAACTCTGGGTTGGGAAATACCTGGAACTTTTGAGTATGGAGCCTGGAAAGGGTGAGGTTTGGGGAGGTGCCTCAGCATGGCACAGTACCAAAGAGCCCACCCTTCAAAGCAGCCATTTTCTCCAGGGGAACTGATATCTTTAGTCTGGAGATCAGTTGGTAAAAACAGGAGATCTTCAGGCCCCAACTGGAGGTTGGCAACCCTAGGTCCCTAACATGGTGCTCATGGGTGATATCAGGGCACCTACTGATAACTTTCCTGCTGCCCACTAAGTAGGGTTGCTAACCTCCAGGTAGTGGTTGGAAATCTCCTGGGATTACAACTGATCTCCAGGAGACAAAGATCAGTTCACCTACAGAAAATGTCCGCTTTGGAAGGTGGACTCAGTGGCATTTCACCCCCTTGAAGTTTCCTAATCTAAAGCTGGCAACCCTAATGCCAGGTGTATTTCAAACGCAGGCAGAGCCAGATGAGGCTTTTGCCCAGCAAGAGTTCAGATTGGCCACTGGAGATTTGACTGGGTATGCTGATTTTTTAAAAAAATTGCTTTGGCCGCAGCTGCCACCACAGCATAAAGATCTTCTCTGTGAAACTGAAAGTAAGCTGTGTGAGCCATTTTGCGGCTGACTCCCATCGCTTCCAAGTGTACCTCGGAAGGGATATTATCGTGCCACCCTTTAGCTGGCATGTTTCCCCCGCTGGCCAACGGAGGGGCGGCAGGCAGGCAGGCAGGCCTGTGTCAGAATGCTGAAGGTGCCTGCAGTCTCAAAAAGGTTGGGACCCCTGTCTCAGGCCGTCTTCAGATAAATCAGCAAGGTGTAGGGTTGCCAGGTCACTCTTCGCCACTAGAAGGTTTTTGGGTGGAGACTGAGGAGGGCAGGGTTTGGAGGGGGGAAGGACTTCAATGCCATAGAGTCCAATTGCCAAAGTGGCCATTTCCTCCAAGTTAACTGATCTCTATCAGCTGGAGATCAGTTGTAATAGCAGGAGATCTCCAGCTGCCTCAGACATCTGCCTTCCAGCTGCCAATAAGCGCAAAAAAAAGTCTATTACGGACAGTACATATTGACTTACCTGACTTACAGGACATCCATATTTTCTACTGAATTTTATATTACGCTGGATTGATATTGAAATTTTGTATGTGTATCTTATTGTATTTCATTTTGTATATATGCTCACTTTTTGCACTTATTTGCACCTTTATAAATTAATTTCTTATTTCTAATACTTTGTGAGTGCTGTTTGAATCTGAGCACTGAGCCTTTATTTTCTCCAGTTTTACCAGTACCTGTAAGTTGGCAACCTTAGAAAGGTGGCCAGAAGAGAAAAGTGGCCCATACTCTGTTGTATTCAGCTCATACTTAAGAAGGTCAAAGAGTTGAAATTAAAAAAAATCACTCACAGGATACTGACAACGATGCCTTAATATTGTGGCCTGAAAGATTCCCCCCTCCCCCTTTGTTTTTAACATCCTGCCTGATGAAGAGTTCTGGAGAACTCTGAAGCCTGAACACTGTTGTTTTGGTTGGACTTCAGCTAGTACCTGGAGGTTGGCAACCCTAGCCATAGACCAATACAGTTACTTTTTTGCAAGAATATTCACAACACTTGGTTCCAAAGGCTACAGGTGAACTCATTAAGGCACTTCACACATCTGTTATACAGCATCAGTGAAAACACCAAATGATTTCCCCCTCTCTACCCTACCACCAAATCTCTTGCTTCCACATCCCCTGCAGCCACTGTTCGTGTTTGGACGCAGGCCGTTTCAAAGACCACCAACTCATGCATCAGTGGTCTCCAGACAGTGGTCTACTTTGATGGACTAAATGCAGCAGAATGCATGTCTTTCCCTTCACCTTTTGCAGACAGATTACTGTTAGCACGGTCAAGGCAGTTAATAGAATCGTAGAGTTGGAAGGGGACATACAGGCCATCTAGTCCAACCCCCTGCTTAATGCAGAATCAGGGCTGGTTGCCACATACCCTGAGGTGGGGCAGCTGCCAGACCCTACCTCCCGTCACCTGTCTGTACCTGTGTTTCCAACTGCCCGGCCACATTAAGGAAGGGCACATGAGTGGTTCATAGTGATGGCAATGACAGTAGCATGCCCAGCTAGTGTTTCCAAAATACCTGGAGATTTTGGGGGCGAAGCCTGAAGAGGTAGGGTTTGGGGAGGGGCTTCAATGCCATAGAGTCCAATGGCCAAAGTGGCCATTTCCTCCAGGTGAACTGATCTCAATCGGCTGGAGATCAGTTGTACTAGTGGGAGATCTCCAGCCACCATCTGGAGGTTGGCAACCCTATACCCAGCTGCATATACTAACCAGTGCTGTCAGGGAAAGGGTGTGGGGCAGGCAACTGAGAATGGCAGTGGGAGGGTTTGCTCCTTAACTATCACTTCCTGCTATCAATTCTTAATATTCCTCATACCCTCCCAACATGAGAAAAAAAATATTGAAAAACCTATGGATTTCAATGTCCCCTTTTTAGAATGTCCCCTTGGGAGCCACCCCAACTAGGATTGCCAACTACAGGCTGTAAATTCCTGGAGATTTGGGGGAAGAAGCTTGGGGAGAGACCTCAGTGGGTCATAATGCAATACAGGCCACCCACCCTCAAAGCTGCCATTTTCTTCAGGGGAATTAATCTCTGTAGTGAATTGCAGTGCCAGGAGATCTCCAGGCCCCACCTGGAGCTTGGCAACCCTTACGGCAGTGGCTTAAAATCCTACACTTCAAAGGGAAAAGTGGATTTCATTAATTAAAAAAAACCAAGGATGTAGCCAGTTGAGATGGAAGGAGACACAGCTAAAAATGCTAGCAGTATCCTTCAAACTCCACCCAATGGGAATTTTCTTACTCAGGGGAGTCGCCATCAGCAGGCCCTCAGAGATGTTGGTCATAGGTTGTGGGCCAGCTGCTTGCCACTGACTTCCTCCAGGGCACCAATCCTGATCCAGACGGGCCTCTTCAGACGAACAGCAGTAGGGGGCGTAACAGGTCCCGCAGCAGAAATTGACATCTGCCCCATCACGGTGGACCAGACAATGGAAGGCTTCAACTGGCGCCTCCACTCCCTTGGTCCATCTATGACATATTTCACCTGCCCAGGTGATCCCTGAAAACAACAGCAGAAAAAGAAGACATAAACTTACTCTCTCCATAACACCAAAATGTCCCTAGTAGGGGTTCTAGCGTGCCACTTCCCACAAAATAAATCCCCCGCTAACAATCCTTGAGCATGCTCAGCAGAATACAAAGGTGAACTTCCTCCTGCTTTTATATCTCCCCAAGAAGCTCTCCTTAACAAGGACTGGAAACAAGTCTTTGGTGGGTCAGTCATTAAGGGATCCCCCAAACATCCACACCTGCCTTTGCCAGCGATTGACTCAGGTGGTTCCAGAAATGCCAGGTCTAAAGAGAGAATGAACAGCTCTCTTTCCAGTGGTTGGGGGGTAGCCAACAACTTGTGGGGGGAAGTGTCCTGTCCCTTTAATAGAGCTTTAGGGCATGAAAATGGGCAGGAGAAGCTTTTCATGGCATGGGTTAAGTAACATCGCCTGGGTAGAAGACAATCTGGTCAGCCTCTATTAAAGAGACAGGATACTTTTCCTGCAGTTTGGTAGCTACTCTAGAGGAGACCAATGTAAGCCACTTTGGGTCTCCATTGGTGGGAAAGGCAGGCTGTAAATGAAATAAATAAATAAATCTTCCAGGGCTTTGATTTTTGTGCAGGGTTTCCAGTGAATATTTTGTCTGAGTGTATTAGTATTCTCTTATAGCTGCTTTAGGCATGCCTAGGAAGGGAAAGCAACTTCCTAAGTGAACTTTAGCATGAATCAGGACCTCATTAGACATCTAAAGCTTGATTCAAGTCAAGCCACCTCACAAGAGCTACATTACAGCTAAAGAAGCTGAAACAATAAGTGTAGATTAAGAACATAAGAAAGCCCATGCTGAATCAGACCAAGGCCCATCAAGTCCAGCAATCTGTTCACACAGATGAACAGGTGCCTCTAGGAAGCCCACAAACAAGACGACTGCAGCAGCACCATCCTGCCTGTGTTCCAAAGCACCTAATATAATAGGCATGCTGCTCTGATCCTGGAGAGAATAGGAATGCATCATGACTAGTATGCATTTTGACTAGTAGCCATGGATAGCCCTCTCCTCCATGAACATGTCCACTCCCCTCTTAAAGCCTTCCAAGTTGGCAGCCATCACCACATCCTGGGGCAGGGAGTTCCACAATTTAACTATGCATTGTGTGAAGAAATATTTCCTTTTATCTGTTTTGAATCTGTCATCCTCCAGCTTCAGCAGAGGACCCTGCGTTCTAGTATTATGAGAGAGGGGAGGAAACGTCTCCCTGTCCACTCTCTCCGTACCATGCATAATTTTATAGACCTCTATCATGTCTCCCCTTAACCACCTTCTTTCCAAGCTAAACAGCCCTAAGTATTTTAACCGCTCTTCGGGCCGTTGCTCTAGTCCCCTGATCATTTTGGTTACTCTTTTCTGCACCTTCTCGAGCTCTGCAATATCCTTTTTTAGGTGTGGTGACCAGAACCGTACACAGTATTCCAAGTGTGTATTCCAAGATTCATACACAAAAGACTGATATGCCAGTGGATTCATAAAAAGTCGGTAGCTCTCTCTGTTGATGTGGTCAAAGTGAAAGCCAATTTATGACAACCCTTTAGGGTTTTCAAGGCAAGTGAGATGAGAAGCAGTGGTGGTTTGCCATTGCCTGCCTCTGTGAAGTGACCGTGGACTATGTTCCAGCATGGTGTAATGGTTAAGAGTGTGGACTCTGATATGCAGAACTGGGTTTGATTCCCCACTCCTCCACAGGAGCGGTGGAGGCTAATCTGGTGAACTGGATTTGTTTCCCCACTCCTCCACATGAAGCCAGCTGGGTGACCTTGGGCTAGTCACAGCTGTCTCAGCCCCATCTACCTCACAGGGTGTCTGTTGTGGGGAGGGGAAAGGAAGGTGCTTGTAAGCTGGTTTGATTCTTCCTTAAGTGGTAGAGAAAGTCGGCATATAAAAACCAATTCTTCTTCTTCTTCTTCCTCCTCCAACTATTGCCCCATTCTGCTGCCCATCAGTCCCTGGGCCCCGTTCAAGGTAATGGCTATCCCATACAAAGCCCATCATGGGTGTGGCCCCAGCTAGGGTTGCCAGCTCCAGATTGAGAAATATCTGGAGATTTTGAGGGTGGAGCCAGAGGAGGATGGGGTTTCGAGAGAGGAGGGACCTCAGCAAGGTCTAACGCCATAGAGTCCACCTTCCAAAGCGGGCATTTTCTCCAAGGGAACTGATCTCTGTCACCTGGAGATCAGTCATAATAGCGGGAGATCTCCAGCTACCACCTGGAGGTTGGCAGCCCAACCCCCAATGCTCTGCCAGGATAGCTTCCCCAGAGCAGGTCCCCGGCAGCTCCCCCCCTGCAGTCGGGCAAGGTCAACAACTGCCTGTGCACGTGCCTTTTCTGTTGTGGCCCCCACCTGACAGAACAGCCTGCTTGAGGAGGTCAGGAAGGCTCCCATCCTCCCGCATTTCACAAACTACACAAAACTGAATTATTCTGGAGGGCATTTTGACAGAGGACTTAGAGCTTTATTCTAACAGAATGGGGAGGCATGGTATAGCCTGATCTCATCCATTCCCAGAAGCTAAGCAGGATCAATGCTTAGAAGGGAGACCACCAAGGAAGGCTCTGCAGAGGCAGGCAATGGCCAACCACCTCTGCTTCTCACTTGCCTTGAAAGCCCCTAGCTGAGGAAACTGTAAGTCAGCTGCAACTTGATGGCACTTTACACCCCCCACCTCCAAAGAATGATTCAGGAAGACTGTTTTAATCAAGGGAAAGAGATGGGACACTCTACTACAGTATATAGCCAATACTATCTGTTGCAGTATGTATTCTCCAGTTCTATAATTTCTGCATTGTTTCATATGCCTTATTAATACGCCTGCCAGATTTTTACGTGGGTTTAATTCCTGCAATTCTGATCCTATTGCGCTGTTTTATTGGAGGTCCCAGACTATGGTCTGCATTGATTTTATGCTGCGTAACCCACCTTGAAGAAGAGCCCCGTGGCGCAGAGTGGTAAGCTTCAGTACTGCAGCGCAAGCTCTGCTCACGACCTAAGTTCGATCCCGACAGAAGTTGGTTTCAGGTAGCCAGCTCAAGGTTGACTCAGCCTTACATCCTTCCAAGGTCGGTAAAATGAGTACCCAGCTTGCTGGGAGCAAAGGGAAGACGACTGGGGAAGGCCCTGGCAAACCACCCCGTAAACAAAGTCTGCCTAGGAAACGTCGGGATGTGACGTCACCCCATGGGTCAGTAATGACCCAGTGCTTGCACAGGGGACCATTACCTTTTAACCCGCCTTGAGTCTCAGTGAGAAAGGCGGACTATAAATACCGTAAATAAATAAACCAGCCCCAAACCTACAGAGTTTGTCTGCCATATTGTTAAAAACAATCGGGTCTTTCCGCTTGGAGAAAATAGGCAGGTGTTTTCTCAGAGGCATGCAGTGGAACGGACCGAGGCATCTTGCTACCATCACTGGGGAATCGAATCCAGTTCGACAAGAAATTCTGACCCCAACATCCTACCCGTTATATCTTACCGGGTTGCGGCTGGTTGACCACTCGGGGTTGGGGAATTCCTGGAGGTTTTGGGATGGAGCCTGGGGAGGGGAAGGACCTCAGTGGGCCACCCTCCACAGCAGCTGTTTTCTCCAGAGGAATGGATCTCTGAAGCCAAGTCCAGCTGTAATTTGGGGAGATCTCGAAGCCAACACCAGGCAGTCGAAAACCATGGGCTCCTTCCTGGGAAGCAGGCACAGGACTGTAGCTTCAGTGTGGATCCTGATATCATTTCCCCCCTGGGGGACAAGGTTCAGTGTCAGACTGGACGGTATTATTATCGGAAAGAGGGGCACAGAGCCGAGATGGAGCATGTTTCCTGAAAATTATCCAGTAGGAGTTGAAGCAGGGACTTCCACCAGATCGCTCGCGTTCTTATACATTTAGACATTGAGAAGTTCTAGATTCTTCATGTGTTGGACTCACTTTCCTGATACAATCAGCCAGTTGTGTGAAGTTCACCATAACCAGTGGGGGTGGTGTGGGATGTCAGTGGGGGGCTGTGTTTGTTCTCCGAAGCCCCCTGGCCACTGTACTGACCTGTGAAAAACCCTTGGCTTTGCCTCTGCTAATTAAGCTATGAAGAAAATCCTCTTGTTGGGGGGGGGGTGTTCTGCTTCCCCTCAAGAAAAGTGGAGGGCTGTATAACTGAACAGTCAATACAATATTATTCAAGCATTATTGTAATCCCTTATTTCCCCCTGAACCTTTTTCTTTTATGTTTGTTCCTTTATTCTTTTGAAAATGAAAAATATAATTAAACAAAACAGAAGTGGAGGGCAAGGGTGCCCTCTGGTGGAGTAGTTTGGTGGTAGCCTCTGGCCTCATTTCAAGGGGAAAGGTTTGTCTTGGAGAGTAAGTCAAACACTTACTTCTTTCTTCTCTACATGGCGCAAAAAGCACCAGGTGGAAAAGGTTCAGGGGGCATTTCTAGAAAGGGAGCAGGGCAATACTGGAACAGAATGGTTCAGAATGGTGCTTGTAAAGGGAAGGGGCTGTGGACGATACCACTGTGTATAGGATGTGGTACCTCTTGGCTGTATGTATTATATGATCTCCTGTCATGGCCAGAGTGGGGAGACGGGCATCTGCCTTATCTGCCTTTCAGAAAGGCTGCCAGATTGTGCTGAGGACAGCTCTTTGGGTGTGATCCTGGTACCCTAAGTGGGTTTCAGCTGGCCATTTAGGACTGGTTTTTATCATAATTATCTTGTTACCCATCTTGGGTCCCTGCTACACTGCAAGCAAAGTGGGTTTATAAATGCAATCCTTCTTCTTGCTCAAGCTCCCATTCTAAGTTTGGGTGGGGCCACCCTAACCCGATCCTGACAAGGTGCTGGATGTTTGAAGAAGCTTCCAAAAAAGAATGCTCTAACCCCATGAATAGCGTGAAGCTTACCATGACGGGGCTGCCAAAGCCAAAGGTATTTATTACGGTCCACGGCCAGCAAATATGGCGTGGCTGAGACATTTGGTCTTGGCTTTGACTGAAGCGTATACTGTTTATGTGGCGTAAATGAGGCTTGCACGTTTGCTGAGAATGAGTACCGGTAAGAATTGTTTCTGTGTGTGCAGGCTGGGGCATTGTACAAGAATTTGCTAGGTTTTTGTTTGCCTTTCAGACCACACAAAACTACGAAAAGTGCAGGCAGACTGGCAAAAAGGTTTGTGGGCATACACATTTTGCAATATATAAACAGGACAGATGCAAACATTTGACATTTATTACTGTTTTTACATAGAATCAATAAAGAAAACCTCCAAAATGCTATTTCTCACAGCGCTCCTTATGAGTCTGAGCCTCTGGAAGCTGTTGTCATCTCCGATGCCTCCACCCCTCTAGTGTGGGGACCCTGCTGTGGGCACGTGTCTCCCAGTGGCTCCTGGTCTTCTGCAAATTAGTTCCTTATAAGGGATTGTGCCAGGGGGCCACAGGAAAGGGGGCTGAAAGAACAGAAAGGCTTGGCTTGAGATGCTTGGAGCAAATGGATCGCAGCAGCCAGATCTTCAGCCTCAGGCCGCAGAGGGCGAACAGCATTCCCTGAGTCTGGCCAGGCCCTTGTCTGGCCTGCAGAAATCAAGGCTGAGGGCCCTCCCAAATGCAGAGGATTCAGGCAGCTCGGTGCTTTTCTGTCAGCTGACCGTTGCTTATGGTTAGCGTTGCCAGGTCCCTCTTTGCCACCGGCGGGAGGTTTCTTTGGGCAGAGCCTGAGGAGGGCGGGGTTTGGGAAGGGGAGGGACTTCAATTCCATAGAGTCCAATGGCCAAAGCAGCCATGTTCTCCAGGCGAACTGATCTCTATCGCCTGCAGATCAGTTGTAATAGCGGGAGATCTTCAGCTAGTACCTGGAGGTTGGCACCCCTACTGAGGCACCTTTGAAGGTTCATCACCTCAGTGCCCCATCCCTCCATCCATCCCTCCATCCCCCCATTTTCTGTTCTTTTTCTAGATGAAGTCTGAACCATTTGGCAGGAGGAGCCAAGCCATATGATGGGAGGCATTCCTTTCTCCCGCCCATCATCACCTTGGAGCTGCCCCGTGACCACACAGGTGTGTACGCCAGAGGCCAGCGGGGGCAGCACAAGGTGCAGGGGAAGGCAAATGTGCTTACAAGACCCCCCACCCTGCCGCCCCTGGCACACAAACCTTCAAGGGACGGCCCAGGACTATCCCTGTGCCGCTTGGGGCATGTTGACACCATCCTGCGGACAGGGACCCTGCCTGATTCCAAAGGGCCCCCCAAGGCAACAAGGGAGGTGGAGAGAACTTGCCCGACCATCCCCACCTGCCAGGTGTGCTCTTTCACTCGGGAGCCTGAGCACGCAGGGAAGGCTCCTCCGGTGCCGGCTGCCGGCTTTCCTCCTGGCAAGCCTCTTCCCAGGCACAAAAGGCTGCCAAGGCTTGGCGTTTTGGGCCAAGCAATGGCTCCCACGCCACCACCCCCAATGCTCCTCCCCACGCAGGGGGTGGTGGGGAGAACGTCCTCCCTCGTGGGCCCAAAGAAGAACTGGGAAAGGGCTTTACAGTAAAGATGCAGCTGCCTGATGGACGTTAGATCCTGGCCCAACCAGGGAAGGCCACAGGCCTGCTTCAGCCCCTGCCAACTCCAGCAGGGACCCTGCCCGCCTCCAAAGGGCCCCCCAAGACACCAAGGGAGGTGGAGAATAGACCTAAGGCCGGAACTTGCCAGCCCATCCCCACCTGCCAGGTGTTCTGTGGGTAGAAGACCAGCCACCCTGCCGCCCCTGGCAAACCAACCTGCAAGTGACAGGCCAGGACTATCCCTGTGCCCCTTGGGGCATGTTGCCACCATCCTGCGTGGGGGGCAGCACAAGGTGCAGGGGAACTCAAATGTGGATATAAGACCACCCACCCTGCCACCCCTGGCACACAAACCTTCAAGGGACGGCCCAGGACTATCCCTGTGCCGCATGGGGCATGTTGCCACCATCCTGCGTACAGGGACCCTGCCCGCCTCCAAAGGGCCCCCCAAGACACCAAGGGAGGTGGAGAGCAGACCTAAGGCCGGAACTTGCCAGCCCATCCCCACCTGCCGGGTGTTCAGTATCACGCCAGCGCCTGAGGAGGAAGGGAAGGCTCCTCCGGTGCTTTCCTCCCGGCAAGCCTCTCCCCACCCCCAAAAGGCTGCCTAGGCTCGGCACGAAAATGCCACGCCGAAACACCATGGGCCTAGGAAGGCCTCCCACCCCACCAGTGGCACCCCCCCCATCTCTCCTCCCCACGTTGGGGGTGGTCAGCAGAACGTCCTCCCTCGTGGCAGGAAAACGGGGGGCAAGGAAGAGCAGGGAAAGGTAGAGCTTCGGAAAGGGCAACTCGCTGCCCTAGGACACCTGCTAACAAAACTGGCCTTTCAGGCCTGAGGTGCCAAGCAGAGACACCACCATGGCATCTTTTCTAAGGGCAAACTTGCTTGTGAAAGGAAAGCAAGGCGTAGAATTATCTACAGGCCCGGTTTCTGGTATATGCTGGGGAGCTGGCACAAGGTTCAGGGGCTTGTCTGTTGTGGCAACGTCTCAGCTGGGCAGCCTGCATGCTGCCACATCATGGCTGCTGGAGTGGAAGCTGGAGAAGCAGCCGTCGCTTCTGTAACTCCAGCGGGAACTTTTCCCGCCCCGTTGCATACCTTCCTGGCCCGCCCTACATTGCAAATGACCAGTTAGGCACTTGGTCAACAGGGGTGGGGGCCAGCAGGCAGGCTCAGGCATGAGTTTTTGCACTCGCTCCTCCAGCTATTTATTTAAGAAGCCGTCCCCCTTGCCCAGCTGAATCTGCTTCCTAAAGAAACCTTTGAATGATGGATGGCTTTGCAAAGACCTATTTTTGGCTGTTGGAGGTTTTCACAATAAAGGTGAAATCACGTCTGTGATCCAGAAGTTGCAGCTCTCTGGGAACACAGGGGACCAGAAGAACTGAAGCTATTTCTAGTAACCTGGAATATCAATTGCTAAGTGACTGCTTAACTGTGTGTATTTGTTCTATTTAAATTGTTCCATACTTGTGGTTTGCTTTGCTCACGGAGAGAAGATAGGCTGTGAATATTTGAAAGAAAATGTTAAATAAAAGCATGTGGTTTTATGTTTGGTTCCGCCACTTCCGGCAGCCCTTTTGTGGTTGGCCCTGCCTTGTCTGGCAGCCGTTCTGTGCTTGCGCCCACCACCCCGTGTCACAATCCCCGAAGTGCCCACAGGCTCAAAAAGGTTGGGGACCCCTGAGTTAACCCCCCCCCCAATCTTCTATTTGTTAGGTTAAAGTGCTGGCAAAGTAAGCCTTCCTCTTTGAGAAGACTCTCTTGGACTCGATGAGCAAAGAAATAAATTTTCTATGGCCCTGTAAACATTACCCAGCAAGTTGAAAAATTCTATAAAGAATCATTTCCAGCAGAACCCATCAGCAATACACTTGGTGAATGCTCCTTTGGGATATATTTTCATAAAACCTTGCAAAAGGAGCATCAAGCATGGGTAACTAAAAAGAAAATTTCTACCAAAGAGCTGTTAAATCTCTTAAAATAAAATCCTTCGACTAGATGACTTCACAAGATAACTCCCCCCACCTCCAAATTGCCAAATTTAATAGGACCTCTTACAAACCTTTTTAAATTTTCTTTAGACACAAGCCAGCTTCATGGAAGCTATCATGGCCGAGTGTTGGGGGTAGGGTTGCTAACCTCCAGGTGGTAGCTGGAGATCTCCCACTATTATGACTGATCTCCAGGTGACAGAGATCGGTTCACTTGGAGAACATGGCCGCTTTGCAAGGTGGACTCTATGCAGAGGATTCCCAAATGCAGAGGATTCAGGCAGCTGGGTGCTTCTCTGTCAGCTGACTGTTGCTTCGGGTCCTTCCGGGGTTTTTTTTCCTCTTTCCAGCTGAAGCCCCTAAGCATTTGGCAGAAGGAGCCATATGCAGTAAGATGAGAGGCATCTGGAGACGGTTCTCAAGGGTTCTTGAGCTGAAGGGTGGCGGGCAGACAAGGAAACCAAACAGTCCAAGAAGATACCAATCCCGCCAGCAAAAAAGGAGGCGGAGAACAAACCCAATGCAGGCAATGCCCAACCAATCCCCAAGTGCAGTGTGTTTGGGTTTACAATGGAAGGTCCCTTCAGTTAACGGCTTCCGGCTTTCCTCCAGGGAAGCCACTCTCCACCTCCAAAAGGGCTTGTCCAGAACTACTGCCTAGGCTCGGCACCAAAACACCGCTCAAGCCATCGGGCAAAGCAGTGCTTCCAACTGCACCGGCACCACCAGCACCGTCACTTCTGTCCACACTGGCTGTGGTCGGGAGGACTTCCTGCCTCCACGAAAGGTAAGGCATGCCAGGGGCAGAAAAAGCGGGGCCAAGGAAGAGCCAATTCGTCAGCAGAGCCAGGCAGGCTCGCCACGGCAAGAAACGCTTCTTTGGTTAAGCGAGGATAAAACGCAGGGTGAAACAGGCAATAGGCTCACAGCTGGGTGAAAATCGAGACACTCTGGCAGAGGGCAGAGAGAAAGCAGAAAGGCTCGAAAGTTTTTCCCCTGGAGAACAGGCTCATCTGGAGATGGTAGCAGGCAAGACATGGCATCTGGGCTGCTGGCTGACACGGGCAGAGAGGTTGTAGAGTTGTGGTCCGTCATCCTCAAGACCTCTGGGAGAATGGGATATGAGCTACAGGATGGAGGAGCGCAAATGTTATCCCAATCGGCACCAAAAGGAGGAGGGATGACCCAGGCAGACACTCGGTCCAGCGCACCCCGCTGTACCTGGCAGTCCCCACGGTACAGCCCCACCTAATTTGGTCCCACTCGGCCTTGCTCTGCCAGGCCACCACGCTCTACGGACTCTTGCAAATAGGGGTCGCGGCCACCGGCCCCCGCTCCCGGCCATGCTGCTGCTGGACTCTCCTGCAGCCTTCCAGAAGCCAACTCGGGCAGACCTAAGGTTTAAAAAACAAAACAGAAAGAGATGAAAGGAGCACACCCCAAACAAGCCTTTTCTCCCCCAAAGGGCCGACACTTCTCCAGCCGCGACTCCTGGAACTTCAACTCTCGCCCAAGGGATGAATCAAGTCGTCCCCCCGTCTCAAAAGTCCACCTCTTCAGCTCTCCACCCTCTTCCCAAAGCGAGACTCCGTCCCAAAGAGGAGGCGCTGGGCGTCGTGAAGGGCGCGAGAACGGGGAGAGAGACGGGGCTCACAGCGCACGGGGAAGCTCTCCAAAGCCAGCCCCCTTGGGATGAAGGGGAGCTCAGCCACAGCAGGCCAGGGAGGGCACAGCTGCCCTTCAGCTCCCAGGCGCGGGCCGGCCCGACCGTTCAACCGACGAACAAGCGGCAGTTGGCCTGAGAACGGCTAGGAAGAGGAATTCCGTCTCACCAATCAGGTACCTCGTCCTATACATAGTGGTATCGTCCACAGCCCCGTCCCTTTACAAGCACCTTTCTGAACCATCCTGATCGAGCATTGCCCGGCTATGAAATCCAATTCAGTTAGAATTATCTGATTGGTGTGGGCCTGATCTACACAATGTTCTCATTTTAGAAAGATATTACCATGACCAGCTTAAAAAGAAATTACCATCCTTTGATAAGCGTAACACTGTGATGCGCAACTGTACTCATTGTAGTAACAGCAGCATTTTTATGCACACATACATACCTCCATCAATTTGCTACATGCTGCACACTGTTATGTTGGGTGTGCTCTTCCATCCGCTTCACCACTTTTACTCTTTTAAAAGATGAAATTAATTTGTAGTCACTGTGAAGGTACTGAGATGTGTTCCCTTCATGTGCAAATGTTTTCTCTTCGGCAACCTTGCATTACAGGATTAATTACATAATCCTAACAAAAAAAACAACAACATAATCCTAACCTCCCACTTCCAAGTGAACAACAACATTTCTTAGTCTTGACAGCACACCATATATTTAATCCCGGTGAGCTCATGTGCTTGGAGCATTTTGACAGTTTGGAATAAAGCAATGCATAAATGTTATTTTTTAGTTTCAAGGCACGGACACTTGACCTGTCCTGTAAAATAGTCCAGATTATAGTGTAATGGGAAATTCTTTGATATAATAGATTTTATAGTTGGCGAGGTAGCTGTTCAGATTGGCTGTGCAGACATGTGGATACAGGAGATTCTTCAAGACATTGTTTATTCTTCCACAGCAGCTCAAGGGAGAACTTAAGGAGAGATGGATGGAATAAAAGGCTGTGGGGGTCACGCCCAGGGAACAGGTGGAGGAGGAGCTTGAGAACAATCTTGGTGGACAGCTAGCAGAGGAGAGGAGGGGTTGGTCCCTCTACTCACCGGAGCAAGGTTAGTCAGCTAATGAACAAAGAAGGGTGAGAATGCTGCATGCATAGTCAAAAAAATGATGGTCACATGCCTCAACACCAATATCAATCTACCCTCCAGGTATCTTTCCTTATTTTTTCCAAAGGGCCATCCGTGCTACCTGAGCCCCTCCCCCCCACACCACCACCTCAAGCAGAACAGGGGATGTCAAGTGGGCAGTCAGAATCACCTGTCAACACAGATGCAATCCTGGCCTCCATTTCAGCACAGGAGCGAAGGAGCCGTGGTGCATGTGGGCATGCCAAAGTTTGGCTAATTACCCCCAACAAGTGGGTGATGAGGTTTGAGGAGGAGGGTGCCCACTGGCAGACGGTGGAGCATCGAGCATACCAACCAATGCAGCAGTGCCCTTTTTCAAAAATTGAGTTATAACATGGTCAAATGTTTTTATTCTCCAGTTCCTGCAGTAAAAAAACATTTAACTTCACATATCACCACAGCTATACAATAACAGAAATATTTTTTCTCATTTTTAAAAATGTCTAAACAGTGCATTCCATGATGCGTCGGCAAAACAGCATTGCCCGTCATGTGAGAACCATGGAGAGAAAATTAAGAATTTTAGCGGACATGCTTGGGATTAGATAGTGTGTGTTAATTTTAGGGAATTAATTATAGTATAGGTTTGTCTTTGGTTCTACAGTTGATTTTTGGGGAGTTAGTATTGTTTATTAATGATTTATGAAGTTGGTGATGTGCCTTTGTGGTTAAGGGAAAGATCTCCTACCCAATCAGCTTGTGGTTCCTCAGATTCTTTACAATACACATCTGCCAGAAAACGTATTACCACACACCAGGGCCTTGACTTCAATAGGAGGCAGACATCCAATTCTTCAGGGGACGGTGTGATAGGGAGGGTAGTGGCGACCCAATAAAGTGGCTGTGCTTGAAGCCTGGACAAACAGTTCTAACAGTTAGAGCGGTTCCTCAGTGGAACAGGCTTCCTCGGGAGGTGGTAAGCTCTCCTTCCCTGGAAATTTTTAAGAAGAGGCTAGATGGCCATCTGTCAGCAATGCTGATTCTGTGACCTTAGGCAGATGATGAGAGGGAGGGCATCTTGGCCATCTTCTGGTCACTAGGGGTGTGGAGGGGGGTGGTAGTTGTGAATTTCCTGCCTTGTGCAGGGGGTTGGACTTGATGGCCCTGGTGGTCCCTTCCAACTCTATGATTGTATGATTCTAAACAGCAGCAGTTCTAGATAACATCTGTAATCCCTGGGATTTAGGCTGCATGCTTCAGATAATGCCCACACCATCAACCTACATCCATGGCATTTGTTAGACCGATATGTAACTATAAGAGAATGAAGTTGACCTAAATGGTAGCTAAAATATTCACATAAGACATGTTTACACCATGGCAACCTTTAATATAACCAAACTGTTAAAAGAAAAACCCTGCTTAAAGTTAGCCATGCTTCGATTTACCTAAATTTGAGGCAAACCAAGTAAAAAATCCAAAAAAGGGGGTAAGTTAACCTGCCAATGAACAACAATAAGGCATTAATGTAGTGCTCTGGATGCATATAAGGAAGGGTGGTGAAAATGCAACCAAACAAGGAGAATGCACTGAGCAAACGGCACAGCCGTGTTTGTGTTGTTATGCGGGTGTGCTGCACTGGAGGGAAATCCTTATCTCGATGTCCACGCATGCCCTTTTCCTCCCAATGCAAGACCGTTTCTTTCGCCAAGTAACTTTTGTGTCACCCTGAGGACTAAGTGTCACATTTTCTTGTGGCTCAGCAGGAGCACTCATGTTCTCATGCATGTGTGATGGAACCATCTTGTTCTCGTTACATGATTTTAGAAGCTAGGATCCAGAGCACAGAAACAGAGGCTTATCGCACCCAGTGCAGGGAACGTTTCTGAAACCTTTATAACCCGGAACATTCCTTCCCCCCTGCGCCACATTTTCCCGTTTTGGTCATGAAACCGTTTTGGAAGCATATAAAGCCTGCAATATCCCAAAACAGTTTTATGACAATTTAAGAACTTACCCCGTTCCCATAACGTTCTAGCCTTGGGTGCGATATCTCTTCCCTCTGCCCTCGCCCACTTTTCCCAGCTGCCTCTGACTTCTCCCCTCCTGGTCACACCTCACCTCCCCCTCTGGTCAACCTTGTGGTCACTCCTCTTTTATTTGCTTGCGTCCTCCATTTTTTTTATCGCCATCTGCTTTGGGATCTTTGGGACAAAGGGAGGCTTGTTTGTGGAGACGAAGGGGAGCGGGTGGAAGAGAGCAGGCTACAGGATCCCAGATGGGGCCATTTCAGCCGTGCACGCTCTTTTCAGCTGTGCACTCCCCCGATCACACTGGGGAATTGTCTGCTCTCTACCTAGCCTCAACGGGCATTTCATGTTTTTGGAGGGTAAAGAACCCTTTCTTAACCTCCAAACCACCACAGCGAGCATTCCTGGCAGCCTCTGGTAATTGGAGAAATAAAAGTATACACTTGCAGGCACTGGGAGGCACTGGCCTGGAAAGGCACCCAGTGCCCAGGCCAAGTGGCGGTTCAAGGTCTAACTGTTGTTCAGCTCTAGTTCTGTATAGTCTTTGTCCGCTTGTGGGATGCGAGTGTTATCTCAATGGGTTGAGATAACCTAGCAACCAGTAGTTCTCCTGAAAGTAAACTATTTCCTTTTTATCCCCTGTACCTTTGGCATTTCCCCCATTAGTATCCTTATCCAGTTCCAAGTCACTTTCTGTAACTTGCTGTATATTTCCTAATAAACCAGCTTTCGTAGGAAGTCTGCCTTTCTGCCTGGAAGTCTGTTTGTGGGATTTGTCCGGTGAGCCCAGAGTTGACACTCCCCCCCTTTATTTAAACCGTGATAACTTCTAGTGCACCCCCCCACACACACAATCTCTAGGCAGAAGTACTTTCCCTATTCTGTTTCTGGGTCCCGACTGACTGCAAGACCCCTCTGTTTTCCCAACCACCCAACTTCTAGGGCACACTCCCCCACCCCCATTAGTTTCACTAGTCGGTTACAAAGCAATCTGATTAGAGAATCCTGTGTGTGGTTTGTGTGCGTGAGAGAACTAGAGGCGTCGGGGGAAAATGTGAGCCCATCGTCCCGTTGCACTGACGATCCCGCACAGGCACACCAAAATGCCGAGGGGGGGAGGTGGAGGGGAACCCAAGCAACGTCACGATTACGTGTTGCTCCCTCCATGGCCCCCTCTCTTGTGTGTGCACTATTTTATTGGAGGTGCGCTCTGAAAGCAGACGTTTCAGAGACGTTAGAACGGGCAGGAGAGCGGGGGGGGGTGTGTGGAATTGGAACTCGCATCCAGGACAAACGCTTTTAAGGTGTTTCCACACGTTTCCTGGACTGGGTGCGATAAGCCTTAGAAATAGAATGAGCTGAGAACAAGGTAATGCACACAGCCACAGATAACACATACCAGACAGAGCAGGAAAGTCCCCAGACTTGGTCTCTTCCTTGGAATCCTCTTGAACCACTTCCTAGGAAAGTAGCTCTATCACTTTTATATAAAAATGCCCTCCTGATCAATTCTATTTTACATTCTTTGCATACTTTAGTTTTTAATTCAGTTCATGACTCCCTGCAGCTCCCTCCACAGGCTTATTAACCAAACAAAAGGTCTCCTAGAGAGGAGTTAATAGCATCAAACTGCAAGCCCAGCTTCAACAGAGGCAGACTCAGCAAATCTCACATCTTTCGTAACAGGAAGGTGGAGCAATTTGCTACACAGCAGCCCAAGCAGAGGAGAGACTGGCCAGATGCACAAGGCAGTGAGAGGTGTGTGTGTCATTTAGGCTAGGAAGAGAGTTTGCTCTAGTCTCAAGCTCGTGCAAGACAAAGCACCCACCAGCTCCAAACTGCAGGTGATTTGCCATTTGGTTGCACAGGAAGCAAACCAAGACATTCTGCCTGAGCATGCACCTTAGGGTTGCCAACCTCCAGGTACTAGCTGGAGATCTCCTGTTTTAACAAGTGATCTCCAGCCGATAGAGATTAGTTTACCTGGAGAAAATGGCCACTTTGGCAATTGGACTCTATGGCAATGAAGTCCCTCCCCTCCCCAAACCCCACCCTCCTTAGGCTCCACCCCCATAATCTCCAGGTATTTCCCAACCTGGAGCTGGCAACCCTAATGCACCTGAATTGGCCATGGAGATTGGAATGTTTTGCCTGTTGATCAGTGTTTTTAAAGCTTGACTTTGATTGGCCCTTGATGTGATTGTCTTACACAGGTCACATGGCCAGGCCAAGTGAGAGACCAGTGGGTGGGGCAGGATTACCAACCTCCAGCTGGGGCCTGGAGATCTCCCACAATGAAAACTAATCTCCAGGCCACAGAGATCAGTTCCCCTGGAAGAAATGGCTGCTCTGGAAGGTTGACGCTATGGCCGTATACCCTCCCTAAGGTCCCTCCCCTTTGAAACCCCACCCTCCCCAGGGCCCACCCCCAGATCGCAGGAATTTCCAACTCTGGGGTTGGCAACCCTAGTGGGGTTAAACTAGGGTTGCCAAGTACTTCTTCGCCACTGGGGGGAGGTTTTGGGGGCAGAGCCCGAGGAGGGCAGGGTTTGGGGAGGGGCTTCAATGCCATAGAGTCCAATTGCCAAAACGGCCATTTTCTCCAGGAGATCAACTGTCAACTGGAGATCAGTTGTAATAGCAGGAGATCTCCAGCTGGAGGTTGGCAACCCTAGGTTAAACTGCCAAGTTAATAAGCAACCCCAAGGCAATGCATGGAGCCAGCCTCCACCTCCACCTCCATTCAAATTGTGCCAGGAAGTAGTACTGGAAGTCCTTTGGGCCTGAGCAGGCAGTAGAGTTGCCAACAACTTGGAGAAAATGTCTCCTTTCTCCTGTCCCTTTAATGGGATGTTATCTACCAAGCTGATGTTACTTACCTCAATGCCATTAAAAGTTCCACCTGCCCATTCCTATGCATGATGCCTCTATTAAAGGGACAAGATGTGTTTTCTCCAGGATGGGGGCAACCATGGTGGGCAGACACATCAGCTGGGGACGACGACATGAAATGCTCACTTTGACCAAGGTTTTCTAAGCATATATTTGCAGTGGGGGCTGGAAGAAGCTGCAGCTGAACCAGCTTCAGGCTCTGAACCAGAAAGGGAGCATCAGAATATACAGCCACAAAGTTGGGCCAAACTGCATAGCTTGAATTCCAGTGCAGAGATGATTTGATTTCCATTAAATCGAGGCAAAGCCCCATTTTCCTCAATACCTTGAGCCTCAGCAATGCACACATGCACAAGGAAAATCCACAGACCTAATAAGGTTGCCAGCTCCAGGTTGAGAAATACCTGGAGATTTCAGGTATGGAGCCTAGGGAAGGTGGAATATAGTGCCATAGAGTCCACCTTCTAAAGTGTCCATTTTCTCCAGGTGAACTGATCTCTGTTGTCTGGAGATCAGTTGTATTAGCAGGAGATGTCCAGCCACTACCTAGAGGTTGGCAGCTCTAAGGCCTAAGATAAGAGCTTGTGCTGGGCCAAGACTAGGCCCCGTCATTCTAGGTTCAAGTCAGCAGCCCTGTTGCCAGCCATAGCAAGAAGGGTTGCTAAGTCTAGGTTGGGATATTCCTGGAAATTTGGGGATGGAACCTGGGGGGAAGAATCTCAGGAGGGGTGTGTTATCATAGAGTCCACCTTCTGAACTAGGGTTGGCAACTGCCTGGTGGTGGCTGAAGATCTCCTGCTATTACAACTGATCCCCAGGCGACAGAAATCAGTTCCCCTTGGAGAAAATGGCCACTTTGGCACTCTATGGCATTGGTCCCTCCTCTCTCCAAACCCTGCCCTCCTCAGGCTCCACCCCCAAAATCTCCAGGTATTTCCCAACCCACAGCTGGCAGCCCTATTCTGAACCTGCCATTTTCTCCAGGGGAACTGATCTCTGTAGTCTGTAGATCAGTTGTAATTCTGGGAAATCACCAGGCCCACCTGGAGGTTGGCAGCCCTCATAGTAAGTAAGCCACTGAACTTGAAATCACTGGCCAATAAAGCATTAACCATCCCATTTTGGAGAAGGGGAGAACGTTGGAAGCCAGCCTGGGTCTCTATTTGAGAAAAAAATTGGTATGTAAAGGAAATCAGTGCACCTACCTTAGGGGTTGCCAGCTCCAGACTGGGAAATACCTGGAGATTTTGGGGGTGGAGCCTGGGAAGCTGGGGTTGGGGGTGGGGAGGGACCTAAGCAAGGTATAATACCATGGAGTCCACCTTCCACAGAGGCCATTTCTCCAGGTGAACTGATCTCTGTCGCCTAGAGATCAGTTGAAATAGCAGGAGATCTCCAGCTACCACCTGGAGGTTGGCAACCCTAGGTGGGGGTCACTGAGTGGGCACTACTTGTGTTAGGGTTGCCAACTTCCAGGTGGTGGTTGGAGATCTTCCGCTATCACAATTGATCTCCAGGCGACAGATCAGTTCGCCTGGGAAAAAAATGGCTGCTTTGGCAGTTGGACTCTATGGCACTGAAGACCTTCTCCTCTCCAAACCCTACCTTCCTCAGACTCCACCCCCAAAATCTCCAGGTATTTCCCAGTCTGGAGCTGGCAACCCCTAAGGTAGGTGCACTGATTTCCTTTACATACCAATTTTTTTCTCAAATGGAGACCCAGGCCGGCTTCCAACGTTCTCCCCTTCTCCAAAATGGGATGGTTAATGCTTTATTGGCCAGGGATTTCAAGTTCAGTGGCTTACTTACTATGAGGGCTGCCAACTTCCAGGTGGGCCTGGTGATTTCCCAGAATTACAACTGATCTGCAGACTACAGAGATCAGCTCCCCTGGAGAAAATGGCAGGTTCAGAATAGGGCTGCCAGCTCTGGGTTGCAAATACCTGGAGATAGTGGGGGTGGAGCCTGAGGAGGGCAGGGTTTGGAGAGAGGAGGGACTTCAATGCCATAGAGTGCCAAAGCGGCCATTTTCTCCAGGGGAACTGATTTCTGTCGCCTGGGGATCAGTTGTAATAGCGGGAGATCTTCAGCCACCACCAGGCAGTTGCCAACCCTAGTTCAGAAGGTGGACTCTATGACAACACACCCCTCCTGAGAGTCTTCCCCCAGGTTCCATTCCCAAATTTCCAGGATTTCCCAAAAATCTCCAGGTATTTACAAACTCGGAGGTGGCAACCCTTCCCCCACCTGGTGTAACAGTCACCAGCATGCGGCCAACAGGAATAAGGAGCTCCCCAGCCTATAAAATGGAGCTCCCTTCAAAACACCAGGCAACCCCGCCCATTTCTTTGAGCAAAGCCTCATGCCTTGAAGCAGCAAACATGGCCCAACCATGGGAAGGAGGGTGACCCTCTCGGGCACAGAATTCCCTCCCTGGACAGTGACCTCTCCAGCCTCTCAGAAGCAACCCCAGGATGCTCATTGGCTGCCACCAAATCCCCAGCAAGAGCACAGTGCAGACACACAAGGAAGAACAGGGTCACCAGCCATGTAAAGAAGGAAACAGACCACAACACATTTATTGGCGATTTGGTTCAGACAGTTACAGAGTATGGTTTTGAGAACAGACAATTCAAAACATTTCATTCAGGGGACAGACACTGTTGAGCGTCCACTTGACCTCATCAACATTAATACACTGGAAAGTTCTTATAATGTCTAAGTTGGAGAAATCCTCAGTGTGCCAAGCGGCATTTTTCCCCACGGCAACTAGGCAAGAATCCCTGGCTCGTGCGGCGGGATAGACACTAACACTCAAGAACAGATGGTCACAAAAACAATTCCACGTAAGCCAGCCCAATGCACTAACGCCCAAAAGGTAACACATCAGGGCATGGCCCACACGGTAGTCCAACAACACTTTTTCTTACTCAACAGGTTTTTAAAATTGCAGATACATCAACCCTTTGCCTACTTGCGGCTCTAAAGTGACACCACTGAACTGTGCACAGAAGCAACTCTGTCCATAAAAGGGAGGAATTGTGATGAAACACCCCTTTGGAGAAAACAAAGCCACCCATCCATTCCCCCCACCACTGCCACCTGTGTTTTGGACAGAAAAAGTAGCCCCATTCCCTTTACAGACAGAGCCATCGCTTCAGATTTCCTTTGGAAGATGGAGAAGTATTAAAATGAAGCATTTACTCTTCGGGCAAATATTCCTTGCCAAATATTCCATGAGCTCACCGGTCACAGACTGGGTGGTCAGGGTCACCAAAGCCAGCTTACGTCCACACAATGCCAAGAGCGAAGGAGTTGACATGAAGTACTCCCCCCCCCCATTTTGAACTCTGTCCCCTTAAAATACAGGCAGCTTCAATGATGCCCACATGGAATGGAGTTTCCGTCTCCAAGATCAACTCCTCTCTGAGATGCAGCACCAATTTGGGGGGGGGGGCCACATTCAAATACCTCTACACACACCCTTATCACGAAAAGCCAGTTGCAAGAAGGTCAACAACACGGGGCAAACAACAAACTAAAATATAAGTGTGGATAAAAATCTACTTAATACATAGTCTTAAAAAGCATGATTGGGGTGGGGGCTTAATCATGTTAAAAAAAAACACCCTTATTCCTAAAAGCAGAATCAGTTATTTCTCTATTTTCTTGACCCTAAAAGCAAGCCACAGCCGTTGCAGCATGCAGGCATACCTGCCTCTTCATTAAAAGTGGGTCTGCAAACAGGCTACTGGCCTAGTAATTATTCAGGCGTCTCCGGGGCACCCCTACAAGCAGCCCCCTCCGGCAGAGGCAAAATGACCACCCCATCATCTTGCACTCCGGAACCTGAACGTCGGAACTCCACCACAGGGTTTCCAGGACCTGAAGGTGGCAAGTTCTGGATTCCTAGTGGGTCTACTAGAGAGTAAGGTGGTGGAGAAGACTCACGTGGAGTGTAGGATGGAGGAGGGGAAGGTCTCCTTGGACGACCAGTAGCATGGACTCTGCACGATTGGACATTAACTCTGTTCCGGACACATTGCATCTCTCGGTTGAACACCCCCAGCCCCAGATTGTCTGGGTTGCAGTCCGATTCCTCCTCTCTGGCATAGACGCTGACGCCCCGATTGTGACGCAGCAGCCAACAGATGAACAATGCTAAGATCATAAGTAGTATAGAACCCACAAGGACAAGGGCAACATTCCCCAAGTTCCCTGAAAACAGAAAGAAAGCCCATGTCAGTCATTACCACAGACACCCCAATGCAGCCCCTTGCATCTTTCGCCACCATTTGGTCCCCACCCCCACCCTGTCTGCACAAACACTAATTCCTCCCCTCCAAAGGCAGAACCCCACCAATGAAGAAGAGTTGCATTTTTCCCACTTAAGACCAGGCCCGAAGTGGTTGGGAGATAGGGTTGCCAGCTCCAGGTTGGGAAACACTTGGAGATTTGAGGGGGAACCTGAGGAGGGCGGGATCAGGAGAGGGGAGGGGCTTCAATGCCATAGAGTCCAATTGCCAAATCGCCATTTTCTCCAGGTGAACTGATCTCTCTCTCGCCTGGAGATCAGTTGTAATAGCGGGAGATCTCCAGCCACCACCTGGAGGCTGGTAACCCTATTAGCGAGGGAGGTCAGTGAGTATTTGATGTCATGCAGTCCACCCTCCAAAGCAGCCAATTCCTCCAGGGGAACTAATCTGTGTAGTCTGGAGATCAGTTGTAATTCCAGGAGACCTCCAGGTAGGGTTTCCAGTTCGGGGTTGGGAAGTACCTGGAGATTTTGGGGGTGGAGCCTGGGGAGGTTGGGATTTGGGGAGGGGAGGGACTTCAACAGTGTACAATGCAAGGGATTGAACCTGGGACCTTCTGCATGCCAAGCAGATGCTCTACCACTGAGCCACAGCCCCTTCCCCATAGAGTCCACCCTCCAAAGCAGCCATTTTCTCCAAGAGAGCTGATCTCTTTTGTCTGGACTGGAGAGCAGTTGTAATAGCGGGAGATCTCCAGGCCCCACCTGGACGTTGGCGTCTAGGGTTGCCAGCTCCAGGTTGGGAAATACCTGGAGATTTGGGATGTGAGGAGGGTGGGGTTTGGAGAGGGGAGGGGCTTCAATGCCATAGAGTCCAATGGCCAAAGTGGCCATTTTCTCCAGGGGAACTGATCTCTGTTGCCTGGAGATCAGTTGTAATAGCGGGAGATCTCCAGCCACCATGGGAGAGAGAGGGTGAGAGAAAGAGAGAGAGAGGCATCTCACTAATACTCCAAACTTTGCCTTCTTGGCAGCACAACCAACATCTCCCTTGCAGGCACTCAGCAAAGTTACTAGATCGTGCCTCTTCCAAACATGGTCAGGGCTACTGAGAGGTACCCCTTTAGGACTGAAGTTTCTAGGGAAGGAAGGAGATGAACAAAAAGCTGTTGCCAGCAACCTGTTTATAGCTCATGAATTCGGGGCTGGGTGAAGGCAAAAAGGTTGAGGGCACATTTTGCAGAATGAGAGGTCTCTGGGGGCAAGCTGTAGTATCTCCTGCACCAAGGAGTGGGATTGGATGAGATCTTTACAGGCGCTGAGGTTACACATGAAACTGCCTTCTATTGAACCAGACCATTGGCCCAAGGTCAGTATTGTCTACTCAGACTGGCAGCAATTCTCCAGGGTCACAGGCAGAAGTCTTCCCCATCACCTACTGCCTGCTCCTTTCTACCAGAGATGCTGTGGATTGAACCTGGGACCTTCTACATGCCAAGCAGATGTTCTTCCACTGAGCCACAGTTAATGCTTTAAACTTTGCATTAGAGGGGGGTTTCTTGCCCATTAGGGTTGCTGGCTCCAAGTAGTCAACTCCTAGAGATTTCATTGGTGGGTCCTGGGGAGGAGAGTATGGTTAGGAAATACCTGGAGGGCAGGAGGTGGAACATGAGGAGGGCAGGGCTTGGGAGAGGGGAGGGACTTCAGTGGGGTATAATGCCATAGTCCACCTTCCAAAGTGCCCATTTTCTCTAGGTGAACTGATTTTGCCTGAAGATCAGTTGGAATCCCAGGAGATCTCCAGCCACCACCTGGAAATTGGCAACTCTAGAGGGGAGGCACCTCAGCAGGGTATACTGCCATAGAGTCCACCCTCCAAAGCAGCCATTTTCTCCAGGTGGACAGATTTCCATTGCCTGGACTTCAGTTGTAATTCTGGGAGACCCTAGGCCTGGTGACTTGATACCACCTAATTTCCATGACTAGGCCTGGCTGCTTGCTACACTTCAACAGCTGCCACTGGATGAAAGCCAGCGTGGTGTAGCAGTTCAAGTTTCAGAGCAGGGTCTGCGAGACCCAGGTTTGAACCCCCATTTTGCTGTGGAAGCCAACTAGGGGATTATGGACCAGTCCGATACTTTCAGCCTAACCTACCTCACAGTCTTGTTGTGTGGGTAAAAAGGAGGACAGGAGACTAATGTAAGCTGCTTTGGTTCCCACTGTGGAGAAAGACTGTCGTTTTCCAATGTAGAGGCTGCTGGGGGAAAGGGAGATGGAAAACTTAAAATGGGGGGGGCAGATAAAAGAAGGCTGGCAGTGGGGTGGGAAGGATATAGAGTTGCCATCTCCAGGTTGGGAAATTCCTGGAGGTTTGAGGGATGGAGCCTGGAGAGAGTGGGATTTGAGGAAGGGAGGGACCTCAGTGCTATAGATGCCATCCTCCAAAACAGCCATTTCCTTCAGGGGAACTGGCATTGCCAACTTCCAGGCGGGAACTGGAGATCCCCAGAATTACAGTTGATCTCCAGATGACAGAGATCAGTTCCCCTGGAGAAAATGGCTGCTTTGGAGAAGGGAGCCTCTGGCATTATACCCTGCTGAGGTTACCTCCCTCCCCAGACCTTACCCTCCCAAGGCTCCCCCCCCCCCAAAAATCTCCAGGAACTTCCCAACCTAGAGCTGGCAACCCTAAGGGGGACCGATCTCTGTGGTTGGGGGATCTGTTGTGATTCCAGGAGAGCCACAGCCTCCACCACCACTCCTGATGCTGTGTGTGTGTGAGGCAAGCAGGTGAGCTGCTGGGAGGGTGATTGGGGGGGAAGAGAAAGTGACAGGCATGGAGGAAAGAGGGAGTGAGAAAAAGGGGTGGAAGGAGGGAGAAAGAAGGAGAGGCGGAGAGAAAGAGGGGGAGAGGAAAGAAAGCAAAGGTGGGGGGATGGGTTGCTGTTCCTGCAGGTCCCCACTTGTACTGATTAAAAGCATTGCAACCATCTTACCTTCCTTCTTTGGGACATCTGTTCCCTTGGCTAGTACTTGATCCAGGGTAAACCGAGCCAGCCGGGCATGATGAGGACACTTGTTCTGATTCACCCGGGCCTTTCTGGGCAGGCAACAGTTGGCACCATAGCAGATGCGGCAACAAAGCTTGGCATCCACCCCATCAAACTCCGCTGGGCATTCAAGAGGACTGACAGCTACTTCCTTTCCTTTTACCCAACAGCGAGTCATGTCGTTCCTTAGAGAGGCGGCCCCAAACAGGCACAAGAGGACAAGAACACCCAGAGCCCCTCGCCCCATGGCTCATAGAGACACCCCCCCCTTACCAAAAACAGCCAACAAAGCTCTGAAAAGAGGGGCTCTGCCAGCCAGGTTTTCTACAGCCCCAACAGCTGCTCCTAATTACCCCCCCCCAAAAAAAAACTCTCCAGCAACCACCCTCACCTGCCCCACCAGCAACCGGCCCCTCAGGACAATTAGCCCTTCCCAAATTCCATTGTCAGTGCACTAGGAAGAGTCCCACGCGACCTGTGTTTACTCCAAAGTAACCCAAACTTGTGTGTGTTTACTCAGAAGAAAGCCCTGTGATGATTGATGGAGGTTACCAACCGATAACAGCCTGTTCATAGGAAGAGTTGCTTGACAGTAAGCCCTACTGGGCTTAATGGGACTTACTTCTGAGGGAACTTATCTCTGCATCCAAAATCTGGCATAGGCTACCAAGCCCTATATCTTATGTTTACTTGGGAGTAAGCCCCATTGGCAGCAGAGGGATTGGCTTCTAAGGAAACTGGCACAGGATCTGAGATCCTATCCCCCCCCCCCGCTTATGTATGAGTTGGACTCATTGAGCTAGCCTCTGGATAAATATGTTAAGCATTATGCTTCAGCACTGATCTGCTGACTTCCCAGACAGTTTCCCTGAACAAGGCAGAAATTCAATAGACAGTGTTTTACCCCGACTCCCCAAATGCACCTGTTGAATGGTTGCCTGTTACCCCATTCTTAGGCAGACCACCTCTAAGCGAAGGGGGACCCTAAAACCTCACTACGTGGGTAAAACTAGCAAAAGGACATGTGTAATCCCTGTTGAGTTCGTGGGAGCGAAGAGTATAAGGGGAAGCCCAGAAGAAAAGGTGGAAGACAACAGCCCTGTTAATGCAGAATTCAGTGTCAAAGAGCTGGTTCATATCTGCATCATGTACAACCGGTGATTTCTTTACACTCAGTTCTTGTACACTGGGGGCTGGTTCACACACACACGTGTCTCCCTTGGTGACTGCAGTTATCTGTGACTGTCTTTTTTTTTTACTGGCCCCTGCTCACACACCTTTCCAGCTGCATATTCTCAAGCAGTAGCAGATGACATGGCTTCTCTTCTGGCGATGGCAAGATTTAGTGACCACTGACTGCAGATTTAGTAGCCAAAGGGAAACAAACGAACAGGCGGGGACTCTTTCTGGTCAGGTGGCAACCTTAGACACATTGAGTGATCATTTCCATGTAGGAATGGCCGGCCTTCCCTGAACCCCCACAAATGACACTTCTTTACCACCCCCAAATGCAAGGCTCTGCAATTTAGATTGCCAACAGCCTGGAGGGAAAATGCCCTGTCCCTTTAACAGTGGCTTAATAGGATGTGATTTATCTCCACAACCTAGCAAATCTCACCTGCCCATTTCCACCCCTTAAAGGGACAGCAAATTTTCCTCTAGGCCTGATGGCAACCCTGTCGCACATACAAGACATCACTGGCTTGTGCTGTTATCAAGCACTGAACGTCTACCTGAGCATGTTGATCCAGCCCTACCTCCAATAAGCTTGGAGTGGCGGGCCAGGTTGTTCCATTTTGCAGGGTCTTATGAAGGTCAGAGTGTCCAAGCCTAGTGTGGGTTCAAGGGGATAGCACATCCCAAGGCATTGCTTTGGGGAAGAGGGAGCACTTCCTACGGTTCAACTTCTCTGGTTTATTCAGTTGTGCTAGAAAATACAACTTCTCACATATAGTCTGTGGGCCAAGAGCCAAAAACGGACATATTGGTATCAGGAAAGGTGGCAAAACTTCTTTATGTTTTTCTGAAAGGTGTATGTCAGTGCATTATGTTTTGATATGATAACCTGTTCTGATTGATAGCTTACACTTTCTATGATGTCATCATGATGGCCCAAGCCATTTTTTCCTACCTTTTCTAATTTGAGTGATGATTTATGAACCTAGTGACAAATTTCAAATTTTAAAGCACTGTTAGAAAGCTTATAAATTCCCCTACAAATAACTAATACCAATAATGCCTCTATCCATTACTACTTTTGTGATAGAAGGCATAAATCAAATAAAAAGTTAATATTTTTGACATTTTATAAAGTAGTAATAATTAATTTATTGCAGTCATAGACCAGAAAATATATTCATATTATAAAGTTTCCGACATATATTGCTTTACCTAATCCAGATAGTCACCTGAAGTATATTAGATAATTGTAGCTTATTCATTTGCCTTTCCAACAAGCAGTAGCATGAAGAGTTTAGCAACCCTCAAGTTCCCTGCAGCTCATATGTGCTGCCTGAACTGAAAGGAGCTACCGTCAAACAGCTGATAATTTCAGAGGGTAGCCATGCCAGCGTGCAGTAGAACAGATCCAAGTCCAATAGCACCTTTGAGATCACAAGATTTTCAGCTTATAAGCTTTTGAGAGTTAAAGCTCTGACAGATACAAGTTGGAATGGAGATCCCAGAGTACTCATATCCAATTTTGATGATTGGAGAGTGTTGCAAAGAAAGGAGCCGGGAAGCAGAGGTGAAAAGACAAATGTAATCAGCTTGATTAAAGCAGGGGAGAAATGTGTAGGGGTTGAAATTTAGCATCTGTAGTGACGATATTCCATTGCTGACCTAAAAGTGACAGTCCTCAAACAGAGAAGCTTCAAGGAGAGATTGCAACGTGAATTGCTGAACTTGAGTTCATTCACAAATTCAGAATAATAGAAGGGGCTGAACAGGGACATAAAATTATTATCCCATACTAATTTTCTGTCCCTAAGCATTTCTCCAATGCCTTAATCAAGCAAATTACATTTGGCATTGTACCTCTGGATCCTGACTCCTTTCTCAGCAACTCACCTTTAGACTGGGATAGAAGGGCTCATGGATCTCCATTGCTACTTGTTTCTGAGGAAGGGAGGTTTGACTCTCGAAAGCTTGTGAGGTAGGTGGGTGGGGCTGAGAGAGTTCGGAAAGAACTGTGACTGGCTCAAGGTCACCCAACAGGCTGCATGTGGAGGAGTGGGAAATCGAACACAGTTCTCCAGATTAGAGTCTGCCACTCTTAACCACTATACCATGCTGGCTCAGAAAACAAGAGAGAATATGGGCCACAGCAACAAATCACCTTGCATGGAAGAACAGCATACATTTTCTGTAGCGCGTCCACCCGTAACTGGCTTTGGAGTCTGGAGGGATTTTGCTTTCATGGGGGGGGGGGGGGAATGTAGAGGCATCTCAACCCAACGCAGGGGGTTGGGTTTATTGATACATTTATCTAGAATATTTCCATGCTGCCTCTTCAGGTGGCTTGCGATTAAAGCAAGACATCCGCAGTATAAGATCCAGACAACAGAGCGGAGTATTAAACCCTTTATTCAAGCCTGGGTTAAAAGCTGTGTGTTGGCCTGGCACCTAACGGGACACAAAGTAGACGAGCATCATTGGGGGGGGGGGGGTCTCATGCCCTCTCCCCTCTGAAAAGCAGTGGGGGGCACAGACAGCAGGGCTTGAGAGAGATCTGGAAGCCTGAGACCCCTGGAGAGCTGCTGCCAGCCAATGGTGACCTTGATAGACAAATGGACCACCTCACACTCAGGCAGAGTTGTGTGTTCACGCTTGCTCTTGGTGTCATACACCTTTCGAGTCTCTCTAGCCTCCATAGCTGGCTCTCGGAAAACTCAAGAATGCCCTTCCTGGTGTTTCCAGTGATTCTCAGAGTGTTGTTATCGCTCTGCACACAAAGCCGGGGGCTTTTTGTGTCCCACCGCTGCTCGGAACGGTGTCAGGCAAGAGGGTTGCCAGCGGGAGATCTCCGACTATAGCTGCAGGCCATGCGACCCCAATAAGGGAAGATATCTTCAGAACATGCAGCTCTGTCTGAAGGAAAGCAGAGAGGGATTTCAGTGGTGTTAGTGCTGAGTCCTGAAGCACCTTCTGAGGCTGCATTCAGATCTCATGAAGACACTTTTGGGCCTAAGTACACAACGTGTTGGGTATGGGTCTGCCCCATCTCTTGTCAAACAGACATGCGTGAGGAGCTCCATGCTCACAACTTTATTCCCAGTCATGTGCAGGCCCAGTTCGGACTGGGACTGTGGCAGGTGGGGAGAAGGGTGTAAGGCTTTCCCTGGCATCCTCTTCCCAACTAGGGTTGTGCAATAAATAAATAAATAAACACAGAATAAACCGAATACCTATTCTGGTAAAGGGGTATTTTGGCTTTATTTCCAGGGTAACCTGGTGGAAAATAGGTCCTTTATAGTCTATGGGGATGTTTTCCCGATGCTCCTGTGGGGGCATTTTTGGAGGTCAAGTTCCCAAATGTTCTGGGTAGCTTCAAGGGACTATCCTTGCATGAACCTCCAAATTTGGTGAAGATTGGGTCAGGTGAAGATTGGTGATTTTATGGGGTCCAGAAGGGGTCACCAAGGTGTCCTCTGGATGCCCTTCCCCCATTTTATCCTCACAACAATCCTGTGAGGGCCGTCTGGCTGACAGTGTGTCACTCACCCATGGTAACCCATCAAGATGTCATGGCAAAGTGGGGATATGAACCTGGATCTCCCAGCTCCAAGTCCAAATACCTATTGGAGGGTCATGATGCTGAAGGAAATCACTCGAGTCAAAACTTACAAAACTTGGATGTGATGAAGAATACTGTAGTGGGCCAGCTAAGCTCTGGAAGGCTTTGACCAGTGTACTGAACCAGTGGTTCAACCTAGCTGCTAAACCAGTGTAATGGTTTAAATGATGGACTCAGACTAGAGTTCAAGACTCCAGGAAGCGCACTGAGTAACCAGGGGGCAGTTGGTCTTTCGCAGCCTAACCTGCCTAAAGAGCGCTGTTGTTGAAATAAAATAAAAACCCCATGGAGGAAGGGAGGGAGAAAAATAGGATAGATACACATCAAAGCTGCTTTGGCCGCTGACTGGCACTTGCTTGTGCCACCATAACCACCGCTGGCTAAAGTCAGTTGTGCTTCTGGGAGGCTCAGTGGTAGAGCATCTGCTTGGCATGCAGAAAGTCCCAGGTCCAATCCCCAGCATCTCCAGTTAAAGGGAAGGGAAGTAAGTGATGTGAAAGACCTCTAAGACCCCAAAGAGATGCTGCTAGTCTCAGTAGACCATACTGATCTTGCTGGACCAAAAGATCTGTTTCAGTATAATGCTGATTCTTCTTCTCTTCATTTGAAGATGCTCTGGGGGCCAAGCAATGTGTTCTGTTGTTTGTTTGTTTCTTTGTTCTTGCCTTGTTTGTTTCATGTATTTATGTGTTCCTGTGTTTGTGAACTGTGATTGTATTTATATCTGTTAATATATATATTTTTTAAAAAGCAATAAATAAATAAATCCTGGTGGCTTCTTCATTTCGGGTACTGGTTCTCAGATCAGTGAGGGGACACTGTTGGGACATTCCACTGATGGTGATCTCGACAGGTGCGGGAGAAGGAGGCCCCCTCCTCCAGGGTCCCCTTTCTCCTTGGACTTTGCAAGCCCCTCGTCTCCTGGTCAAACATCCAAACGCCTTGAAATGCTCATTTTTGTCAAGCCCAGACGATCTCTTGGTTGCCTTGAAGAGTCTCTCACCAGCAATATGACATCCGAGGGCTGCCAGCGGCAGGCGGGGAAATTCCTGGAGGTAAAGCCTGGGAGGGACCTCAGGGGAATATAATGCCATACAGTCCAATCTCTAGAGCAGCCATTTTCTCCAGGAGAACTGATCTCTCCTCTGGAGTTCATTTAAATGAAAACAAACCAATGGTGCTCATTATTAGATCATAGAGACCGGCCGCCAAAGGGCCTAATAAGCAACCAGGGTCCCCACATGCTAATTCTAAGGGGAGACAGTATAGCCCATGGAGTAGTGAAAGGCTGTGTATGTGTGTGTGTATGAGGGAGGGGTAGGGTTGCCAGGTCCCTTTTTGCCACCAGCAGGAGGTTTTTGGGGCGGAGCCTGAGGAGGGCGGGACTTCAGTGCCATAGAGTCCAATGGCCAAAGCGGCCATTTTCTCCAGGTGAAGTGATCTCTGTCGGCTGGAGATCAGTTGTAAGAGCAGGTGATCTCCAGCTAGTACCTGGAGACTGGGAACTGTAGAGAGGGGGGAGGAAGGGAAGGAGGGATGAGCGAAAAGGAAAATGCCCATGTCTCGCTGTGAATGTCTATTGTGTTTTGAAGAAGAGACAGTATGTGCAAGGATCAATTGGCTTAATTTCATATTTTTAATTTCCTGGTTTTGTGCTTGTTTTCACAACGTGTAGCCCGTGGCTCACCCTGGATTGTCCAGCAATTTGTCATCCATCCTATTGTCCAGCAATTATGTCATCTGGTCCTTAAACCAAAGCAATGATGTCATGTGGTCTTTAAACCCAAGGACAAACCTGCTCTTTGTTTGTCAAGGAAAGCAGGCTGCAGTTTGGACTGGCTCCAGAGCCTCCTGGGGAGGGTGATGGGGAGGCCTTGGGCGGTGATCATGTGTTGTTGTTATTAGGGCGTCCCTGTTTTCATCTGGGCAATGCTGGGAGGCATGCTATTACCAGTGATATGGATCGGCCGATCCCTGTGGTTTACCAGCCTGGGCTGAGGCGAAATAACAAGCCACATTATCGACTCCCACAAAAGCAGCTCCCACTCTGATAGCAGGACACCAGCCTATAGATAGAAACATCTGCTTTCCACCTCTTCTGGTGAGGCCTGAACCTCGAAAGGGGGTGTTGCACAGGCACCGATGCTCTCCTGTAAAAATGACCACATCCCATCACCAATCACGGCTCATGGCGCATCTGTGTCTACCGTCTGCCCTTTTCATTGAAAGAGAAGCAGAATTAGGTTAACTGCTGGATCTGTAACAAGATCGTTCAGATCAGGCATGTTCAACCCCGCTTTTCTCTTCCTCCTCATCCGACTTGTTTTTGATCTCCGAACTGAATAAAAGATTCCCGATGAAAAATAATTTCTTTATTTTAGTTAGACTTTGTTTTTACAGGAATCAACAATGCTTTAGGGCTGCAACATTTGCCTGCTATTCTGCAGTCAGGATTTTGCAATACACCTCTGGAAGGGGCAGCCTAATCCTGAGGGGGCCAGTGTAGTATTGATAAAGAATATTGCAGCCACTATGGCTAAACTCCTATTTTCTAAAAATATTATAAATCACAGCTTGGCTTGGTTATTAAACTCACTGAGTTGTATTTTGGTTATTACATTCACTGAGTTGTATTTAACACAGACACTCAGTTTTGTATGTACACACGATAGCTTTTAGTACAGATCCACATAAATATAAAGTGGCTTAAGGTTCCAATCAAGGTTGAACAGTCCAAACTGTAGTAAAGGACTGTTCAACCTTGATTTGGAACCTTAAGCCATTTTATATTTATGTGGATCTGTGCTAAAACTTGTCTTTCCCCCCAAGTTTGCCAAGCGGGAAGGGACGGGAAGGGCCAGCCACTGCGAATGTCCCCTTCCTGCTCAGAATTCCCTGCATAAAAAGAAAGAAACTAAACCCTTGGGCGAGAACCCCTGGCTATGCTTCCTTGCGCTTGATGGGCCTTCGTTGCTCTGGCAAATAGACCCCAAAGGTCTTGAGCACAACGTGCATACGATAAAATAATGTTAACATTATAGATTATTAAAATGTACAGCAGCACTAACTTGAAACCCTTAAAATTCTGGAAACACTTTAACATTAAAATAACAGATACCAAGAAATGAGTTACTTTATTGGCATAACAATAACTATACTGATAATGTCACTTGTTAACAATAGTGTAGCTTTGTCGCACCTTTAAGGAGACTATTACTATATTTCGTGACACATTTGATTATTTCTGGGTTAGCATCAGCCAACAGCAATGGGACCCCCCAAGAGTCAGCAGGAAGATGATATTTTTATCAAATGGGCACAATCCAGGAGGCCCAGGGTGTAGCCCATGTACAGATGACCTACAAATCGATGTCTCTAAAGTGTTGGAAGTGTAACAAAGAAGTAGGTTCATTTCATCATATGTGGTGGACATGTGAAAAAGCAAAAAACTTTTGGGACATGATTTATAATGAAATAAGGATGATTATACAAAACAATATACCTAAAACACCCGAGATGATGCTTCTAAGTATGATACCAGATTCTATTATAACTCAAAGATCCTTTTTGATATGTGCAACCATAGCCGCCAGATTGATATATGCAGCTACATGGAAATCAACTGAGACTCCAGACAAAAATGACTGGATACAAAAGATGTTAGAAATGGCGGAAATGGCCAAACTTACAGTTTGGTAAACCAAAAAGACAATGCTCAGTTTAGGGGCGAATGGGAGGTGTGGAGGGCTTACTGTGAGACTGAAACTGGTATGGGGAAACTGTAAGGTTATTCTTTGTTCTAATCCACTGATCAATAAGATATAGGTAAAAATTGCAATACTCAAATCCTATCTTTATACCGAATAGTTTATTTTAATTTATTTTTATTATTACACATAATATTTAATAACCAAGCTTTGTAAACGATATATTTTGTTTTTCCTTTTATTTTCTTAGGTTGAAACAAAGAAATTAGTATGCAATAAGAAAGCTATTGGTAGAGATCATATAAAATAACATTAGGATTAGAATTCTAAATGCAAAAGACCAAACAGGCAAATAGAAAGATGGAGGAGGATGAAGGGGAAGTTTTCATTTATTTAATCTCTTGATAATGATGTATTTTCAACAACTATATCTTGATATGAATGTTTATGTAGTTATTTTTGAGTGTGTCGAAAAGCTTATATATGATTTTATGGAAAATAATAAAAATTCTTAAAAAACAAACATTGATTCAAAGCTGGGCCTATGTCTGGACTGAGCTATCTGTTACATCTCTTTACCACTTAAAATCTTATGTTTATATCTCATTTTTGGAGGTGTGGTCTGGCTCTACGAGCTTCCAGAATTCGTTATTTTTTCCCACCCTATCAACTAAATACAAAATGTTTATCTTTCCCGTACTATCTGTAACTATAACACCCAGTTATACAAATTGATATAACCTCGTTGGACTAGTCTATCACAAAACTGACCACTTTTTCATTGATCTAAGGTATTTCAACAGCCTATGAATTAAGCATATCTGTCATAAAAAGGTGTCCACTTCTGCATATGGTCATCTATCATCTTTCTTTGTAGCCAACTCGTTAGCTTTGCCACAGATGCATACTCATCCATTTTTGTAGTCCAGTCTGTTAGTGTTGGGGCATTTCTTTCCAGTTCTTCGCAAACAAAGTCCTTGCAGCTGTCAATCCATATTGGCACAGTTCTTGATTCGTTGAATTAATTTCTGGTGGAGCCCTTCCAAGCAAGAAATATTTAGCTTCTATTTCAGAGTTCATCTGAAACATCTCTTGTAGTTCCACATGAAGCCATCTGTAAAACATCTTATACCAGTTCTCGCTGATGGCTTGTGAACTGGAGAACTTGATTTCAACTTTCCACACTTTTCCCCATATTTGCATCGGAATCATCTCACCAGTGTTTTGCATCCCTTTAATCCTACAGGTCTTCCCTTGTTCCAGAGCCATCTCTGTGGCATGTAACATATTGTAAATCTTTGATAGAAGGTGTTCAGAAGATTTGGGAATCGATTGTTCAAATTCTTTGTTTTCTTTCTTTTCCTTTTGATAAGCAATCTAGTCACAGTGCATGTACAATTTGGTGCTAAGCAAACCGTGAAATTTTCATATTTCCCTCCGTTAATTCTTATAGTGTTTTAATTTCCCCCTCTTTATTGAGAAGATCTTTATAAGTTAAGAAATCGTTTTTTAGTCTGGCTGTAGAGTCCATGTATGCCTCAGTCGGGGACATCAGCCCCGGTGGAGATAAGGAGGAGGAGGAGGAGGAGGAGGAGGAGGAGGAGGGGCACTCCTGCGTCTATCTATTTAAGGTCATCTGGATGGGAGAGAAGACAGACAGACAGACAGACAGACAGTCCTTTGTGTTGGCTGTCCAGGATTTGACTACACATCTGAAATACAGGGAAGAATTGCATCTGGACTGTGTGTTGCAAGGTGGGGTCCCAAACCAGGCAGGCAAGCCTGCAATGTGCGTCAAGGGGCTTTCTCAGAAGGAGCCCCTCTTTGGCCTGTGGAAAGGCTGACATTTCAAGACCCACCAGCGTCTGACCTGGTCTCTTTCAGTCCTATTTCAGCCTATTTCAGGAGTCCTCAGACCACTCCGCAGCAGCTGAGGGGACCGAGGATGGGCCTTGGTTTGGAGCAGGAGCAGCTCTGGCCCCTCTTGTGGCTCTGGGGACCCCCCTGCTTCCCCGCCCTCTTTTCTGTGGAAACGGGCCTTACCTGCCCTTGCAGGAGTGCCCCGATGTCCCTGGGAACCTCCCTGCCCTTCCACAGCTTGTACAGGAGGGCAGAGAGGTTCGTCCTGACGTCATCTTCCTGCAGAAGAGAGGGAAAAGCGCCCAATGATTCAAGCCCTCTTTTCCTCTCGGCAAACGGCTGGGATGTCTGCCTCCATCTCTCTCTCTCTCTCTCCCCCCCCCCCCGCGCTTACTTCACCCCACTGCTCACCTCCTCCTCCTCCAACAGTTCCTGTGCCCGGCCCAGGAGGGAATACAGGATGACCAGGCTTCCCTCCCTCACCCACTCCTGGGCCAGGCACGACACGTTCTCCCAGGCGGCCCCGGCGAAAGCGATCCTCTGCTGGGGGGTGAGGTGCGGCCAGAACACCTGAAATCAAGAAGCCCTCCTTTTAGTCCTCTCCCGCCCTGCCCCAACTGAAGCCGCGGGCGTGGGACCGCTCTGGCCTCTCTCCCTCTGGATCGCCTGGCTCCTGCCTTCCCTGCTCCCCGGCCTCCTCCCCTTTCCAAACGGAGGCCTGAGACTCTCTGAGGCGGCAACTCATCTCTTTGGACCCTTGGAGGGTCCATGGAATTGATCGAAGAAGGACCCTTGAAGGGTGGCCTTCCGAAGGCAGAGGGAGAGTGCCATCTCTCTCTTCACACCGCTGCCCAGAGAATCCCCGCGGGGAGGGCAATAAACCCTCCTTTCCCCAGCCTCTTCCCTTTCCTGAGGATGCCTTTCCAGCCCCACTGAAGACTCCCCTTACCTCACCCACACGGACCAAGTGCCGGTAGCCCTCCTTCCAGGGCTGCCCTGGGTCCACTTCCCAGAGGGGCTTTTTGCTCTGGCCTGGGAGCCCTGAGGAGAAGAAAGGGCTGGCGTTGGTTTCCTCGCAAAGAACAGCGGTGCTTTCTTCTTGCCTTCTGGCTTGGGGCCTCTCTCTTGCCTCAGGATGGGAATTGTCTTCGAGACCCCTCCCTCGGCTTGACTTGGACCCCCCTTCCTGTCTCGACGTGGCAGTATCCTCCCCCCAGACTGGCGAAATCAAGCTTCTCCGAGGAGAATCCAGCCCCTCCGAGGAGAATTCAGCCTGCGAAGATGTTCAGGGAGGAGGTCTACAGCAAGAACTGGGACCACAGCTTGTCACTGACATCAGGAAGGAGATGACTGGGCGCTGAGAAAGGCCACTGGTCCCATCCTGCCCAGTGAACTTACCCCTCTGGGGCAGCAGCATGCTGTGAAGCTGGCCCATGGTCTCCCTGGCCTGTGCCCGGATGCCGGCTTGCGGGTCGGCCAGGGAGACGGCCAGCTGCACCACCACGTGACCCAGGGCAGCGTCCTGCACCTAGAGGAAGGAGAAGAAGAGGCACGGCTTAGTTCTCCACGGGAGCTCTGGACCGCCTTCTCGGTTCTAGGTCCAGTCTCTCCCAGAAGATCCACCCCACAGGCTCCCTTTCCTAGGAACTCTCTGAGGACTTGGCCCCAACCCTTCAGCCTCCGTTTCCTTGGCCCCACGTTCTGCCCCTCCACCCCATAGACAGCAAACTCTCTGCCAGAATTGAGGGCTCACCAAGGAGAAGAAGGAGGAAGATGAAGAGGAAGTGGAGGAGGAGGAGGAGGAGGAGGAGGAGAAGAAGAAGAAGAAGAAGAAGAAGAAGAAGAAGAAGAAGAAGAAGAAGAAGAAGAAGAAGAAGAAGAAGAAGAAGAAGAAGAAGAAGAAGAAGAAGAAGAAGAAGAAGAAAGTGCATTGAAAGTGCATTATTTGGGCTGTGTGAAAGTGCCCTAATTAAATGTCTGGTAGGGCAGAAGAAGAAGAGTTGGTTTTTATATGCCGACTTTCCAATAGTACTAATAGGAACCAATTACTAATAGTACTAATATGTACTAATAGTTCCTAATAGTACTAATTAGGTACTAATAGCCTTCTCTCAAGTTATAGAGCAATGTAGCTCTATAGCTAAACTGATACGTAAAATCACCTCTGAAGCATCGACCTGGTTTGATTATGAATGTTTAGCTCAAAAAAGGAATTTACGATCGGTATTTGGGAACTTTAGGAAAGAAGGCCAAATAATCGATATGGAGCAATACTTATCGCTAAAAAATCTTTTGGAGAACAATTTCTTGTTTATTAAACAACAAACCCTCCCCTGAGTCCAATATTGCCCCCCAAGTATGGGTTGATTATTTTTCCAATGTCTTTGGCTCTGCTGTGCTCCCTCCATTGGATCATGAGGAAATTATTCCCTCAAATTTCTCTCCATGGCATGTAGTAAGTAGGGAGGAAATTATGACCCTAATTTCTAAACTAAAAACCGGTAGAGCAGCGGGTCCAGATGGGCTCCCTGTCGAACTCTTTAAGAAATATGCTGACTGGTGGCCCCCCCTATTAGCCAGTCTTTTTACATCAATTGACCATTATGGTATCCTTCCCGAATCATGGCTGAACTCAATCTTCATGCCAATTTACCAAAAGGGAGACCCTACTCTACCAGGAAACTACCGCCCTATTAGCTTGCTAGCAATACTGGGTAAGTTATATGCTAGACATCTTAAGATCCGCCTTTCGGAGTGGTCTCAAGCTAAATCCATTATTGGCCCAGAGCAAATAGGATTCACTAAGAACAAATCATCTCTGGATCACAGTCTCTTCTTATCCTTCCTGGTGGAAAAATACATGAAGATTGAGGGGGGGGGATTGTTTGTAGCTTTCATTGATCTAAAAAGTTTTCATTGGCCTAAAAAGTGCTTTTGACTCTATTTCTTGAGAGAAATTGTGGGACAAACTGCCCCATTTCTCTTGCTCGGCTCTGTGGCCCTGGAGCCGAGTAGGGTTGCCAGCTCTGGGTTGGGAAATAGCTGGAGATTTTGGGGGCAGAGCCTGAGGAGGGAGGGGGTTAGGAAGGGGAGGGATGTCAATGTCAAAGAGTCCAATTGCCAAAGCGGCTCTTTTCTGCAGGGGAACTGATCTCTAGTGGCTGGAGCGGCTGGCAACCCTAGAGCCGAACCCTACAAACTGGAGAGGTGGGCGGGGGGAGGCGCTTACCTTGCAGGAGGGCAGACGGCCTACAAAGCGCAGCAGGGCGCTGCAAGTAGAGACAGCCCGGGATCTGGCAGTGGGACAGCTAGTGTGCATCCAGTAGGCGAGGTGCTGTGGAGGTGGGAACAGAATGGTTGGGGGGGCAGGAGAAGGTCAGGCTGAGCCCTCCTCCCTCAAGGCCCTTTGGCCGTACCCCCCCACCCCCCGGGGAAGAAGCAGCCTGCTTTGATGCTGGCTATCAGACCCCTATAAACCCTCAAGAGTTCCCAAGAAAAAACATATGGAGAATATTGTTACTTGGGGATCATCAAGCAACTGATGACGCTGACAGCATAAACGGAGCACAGCAGTTATCCAGAGAGCCCATCTTCTTGATCTACCTCTTGCCGGGGGTCTTCTGGAGATTATATGTACCTGACCTTTTTGGCTTTTTTGTCCCTTGACAGAAGACTATCTATCCCTTTACAACATAAACGCGGACTTACCTGTTGAACTCTCGGGTTTGCTTTCACCTCCGTAGGGGGTAGGGATTTTGCACTTTTGCGCTCATTCTCTGTATATGTAATTTGCTTTCTTGTCCCGTTGATGGTCACCAGTTGTGACTATAGCTCATAAGACTTTATAGCCTAGTGTTGTTTTGTTGTGATGGCGTGACAGCTTGCACAACCCTGTTTTGTTTGATTTTGTTATGGCTATCATAGCCCTGGCATGGTGGTGTCCCTGAGCAGCCAGTGGAGATGGGGCCCCGGTGGGGCGGCCATGGGGTTGCTGCTAGCCCGAGGTGCTACTTCCTCCCTGCCAGTCTCCCGTCTGCATCCCCAGCCTCCCAGGGGACCTCTGTTCCCCTACTTCTTGTCTCCTCCACACTTACTTCCAGGAGGCCCAGTAGAAGTGTCGAGGACGGGTCCTCCTGAAGCATCCCCCTGAGCATGCGCTGCAGGCCTTTCTCGGCTTTTTCTTGCAGAGCCTGAAAGACAGACGGAGCTGGTGTGGGGCATGCCGAACCCCCTGCCCCACAGAATGTCTTGACGGCCAGCCTGGGGCTCTCCTGCTGCAAGCGGGCCCATGCATTCGGGACCCAAAGAGGGGCCATCATCACGGCCTCGGGCCCCGCAGGACCAGCAGGCCTCTTGCCACACTGGGCATTTAGCGTACCTGGTGCCGGGGGTCCTCTCGGCCTGGCCTCCCACTGAGCACAATCCGCAGAGCCCAGGACACGATCGAGCTCCTGAGCTCTGTGCCCAGGGGAGGCTGGAAGTGGCTGTCAGGATGGAAAGGCAAGGATCAGACTTCGTGCAGCAAAGGGGGGCTCGTCTTCCCCAAACCCTGTGCGCGGTCCCTGGGCCACCCCGCTTCCCCACAGGCCACAAACATGTAAACTCAGAGCAGCAGGTCCTGCCGGAGGGGTGGAAGGAAAACGGGGATGGATCCTGAGGCAGCCTGTTCCTTTCAGGGATCAGTGGCTCTCTCCCCTTTCCCGGCTCTGCCCCCCAAGGTCTCCTGCTTCATCCACTCTTCACAGAGCTCCCATCCGCCTGACTGCTGTGGACTGAGGCTCCCTAGACAAAAGATGTACCTGAGAGCACGCAAGCTCCTCATTGCCATGAGGAAGTTCTCGGAGAGTTCGAAAAAGGAATCCTCCATGATTTCCTGGGAGAGACCGAAGGGCAAAACAGAGGGGTCAGCGTTCCCTGGACTCTAGCGGGGCTGCTTCTGCCCCCCATTCTCTCCTTCCTCCCACAGGAAGAGTTGGGCTCTTTCAATCTCAGAGACCTGCACCCAAGTCCTGGGAGCAGAAATGACTCTGGGGGGTTCAGGTGATTTCACCCAGCCTTTCAACCAGCCTTTCCAAGGCAACAGAACATGCAAAGTCAGTGAAAAACCTGCCTGCCCTAAACACAACCCACGAAAATGCCATCAAACAGGAGGCGGGAGTCAAGGCAGAATCCACCCTCCGCCCAAAGCAGTCCTGGGATCGCCTGCCCACCCCCTTCCCACGGGGGCTCGGGCCCTGCTCCGTCTCACTCACCTTGATCTCCTCGCCCGCGGCCTCCTTGCTGAAAGGGAGGGTGGCGAGGCCTTTGGTCTTGCAAGCCCCGCACACCCCCCAGATGGCTCTCAGGAAGGGCAGCTCCTGGTGGGGGGCCTGGAAGTAGCAAGAGGGAGGCTGTTAGCGGGGCGAGGAGAGCCCCGGGTCCCTGCTGCATGGCAGAGGGCGGGCAGGGCGGGCAGGCGCTACGTTTGCCCACTCCTGAGAAGAAGCTGGCCTCCCTGGAAATGAACCGGTCCCCATTCACAAGGAGGCTCTGAAGAAGAACGGGACCCAAGGGGTCCCTCTGCCATGCCCGGGGCCGGCCAAGGCAACGGAAAAGGCCCCGCTCTCTGCAGGAGGACCTTTGCGGGGCTGGGTGTGCGTATGTGTGTTTTTGTGTTACCTTACTGCTCCCACTAAGGTAGCCAGCGACAAGCTCTGCCGGGTCCCTTCCTGTGGGCGGAGGTGCTGAAGCTGCAGAGGGAAGACATATGGAGAATACAGGGTGGGGTTTGTGTTTCCTTCCACCGGTCCAGCTTCCCTCCCCTGAGCCCTTTTGGTCCGGCTTCCAGAGTGGCGAGTGGTTTCCAGAGACCCCACTGGGTTTTTCGCGAGGGCTGGAGGAACCTCCTTGCAGCAAAACCACCCCAAAATGCTTGGAGGGTGGAATAAATCACCAACGTCTGAAGGCTCAGCGCCGGCTCCCCTTTCCTCAGCGGCAAGCAGAGCTCCGTCCAGGCATTTTGGGGTGGTTTTGCTGCAGGTAGGGTTTCAGGAAGGCTTGGGTCTCCCTCAGAGGAAGCCGCAGGTCTGGGCCGGCTCTTCAGGCTTTCCCTGCAGCTGCTGCCATGGTGGCCTTGTTTTCTCCTCTCCAGCCCCCCTCCCCACCTGCCCCAGAACCTCCCCGCTGATCAGCTGTTTTTCAATCAGCTGTCTGGCGGGGAGGCAGGGAGGACGGGCTGCTTTTCTCTCCACCGCCGGGGGTTGGGGCTGCCCCAACAAACCTGACCTGAAGTCATCCCGTAGATGACGCTGGCCGCAACCCCCAACCCCGCCTCCCTAAATCTCCCGCCCACCAACTGGGAGTCAGCGGGCAAGGAGAACAATGGGCGGTAGATTGCCTGCCAGAAGCGAGCACTTGGGAACCCTCCCCCTGGAGAGTCCCCTTACCTGCAGCCTCCTGCCGCTGGCCTTCTGGGGCCACTGGGGCGACTTTCCCCCGGCTGAAGATGGCCCTCAGGCGTTGGAGCCTAGAGGAGAGCACGGAGAGGGTGAGGAGTGGGCCTTGCAGCAGATCTGCCACTGCTCTCTTCATACCATGCATCATTGTATAGACCTCTATCATGTCTCCCCTTAACCGCCTTCTTTCCAAGCTAAAAAGCCCTAAGCGCTTTAACCGCTCCTCATAGGGCAGTTGCTCTTGCCCCCTGATCATTTTGATTGCTCTTTGCTGCACCTTCTCAAGCTCTGCAATATCCTTTCTTAGGTGTGGTGACCAGAACTGTACACAGCATTCCAAGTGTGGTCTCACCATAGATTTGTACACGGGCATTATTGTAGCAGCTGTTTTGTTCTCTATTCCTCCTCTAATTATGGCCAGTATGGAATTTGCCTTTTTCACAGCAGCCGCACACTGGGTTGACATCATCTTTGCGCAAATCACTACAACCCCAAGATCCCTTTCTTGGTCTGTCGCTGCCAGCACAGATCCCATCACTACATATGTGAAGTTGGGATTTTTTTGCCCTTATGCATCACTTTACACTTGCTCACATTGAATCTCATTTGACATTTTAATGTCCATTCTTCCAGATTGTAGAGATCCTTTTGGAGCTCTTCACAATTTGATTTTGTTTGAACCACCCTAAAGAATTTGGGGTCATCTGCAAACTTGGCACTATTCACCCCCAACTCCAGGTCATTGATGAACAGGTTGAAAAGCACCGGTACCAACCCAGATCCCTGAGGGACCCCACTGCTCATATCCTTCCATTGTGAGAACTAACCATTTATTCCTACTCGCTCCGTCCAATTTTTCTATTTTTCTATTTCTCTCTCTCTCTCTCTCTCTCTCTCTCTCTCATTCTCTCTCTCTCTCTCTCTCTCTCTCTCTCTCTCTCTCTCTCTCTCTCTCTCTCTCTCTCTCTCTCTCTCTCTCTCTCTCTCTATATATATATATATATATATATATATATATATATATAATTTTTCAATAATAACTTACATATCATTTGACCATAGATCCTCTATATCAATGAAAAATTAATTAAAAATTCAAGAAAATTCTAGGTGCATGTCTTCAATATTTATCTACAATTAAAAATAATTGACTTCCCCTCCATCTTCCTCCCTCTCTAAAATGTCTAAAATCTCCTTTGCATTCTTATATTCTAATTTATTATAAATCATCATATTGATATTATACTTTCCCCTTATCTAATGACTTTCAATAAACAATAGTCATATAATGTTAATAATAAGGAAAGAGAAATAAAAACATTTAAAAAATAAAGAGATACAAATCTCATTTAACATAATTCCCTCCAGTTATTCATCTCTAAATGTATAGATGTTGAAAAAGAGATAACGAAAAACCTTATATATTCCAAATAAAAAAATCATATTGATAATATTTTTCCTCCCCCCCACCTTTCCCTTATTTAGAGTCAAATTAGTGTTCTTCCAACTTTCTCAGCCTTTCTTCTTATACTTTTTCTTCTGTCAGGAGTTTCTATCACCATTCACTTGCTTTCTTGAGGTGGTCTCCTGTCTGGAACAGTCAATACTCTGAACTCCGTGGGCTGTTGAATTTTCTTGTATTCCATCAGATGAAGTTAACAGCTCACTATTTCTTGTCAAAAAAAATTCAGCAACTTCTGAGTTGATAGCATGTTTAATTTGTTTGTAAGTAAAGGTAAGACCTTGTGGTAACAGCCAGCTGTATTTTATTCCTTTATTTCTTAGCAATTCAGCAAAGTCTTTATACGTGGCTCTCTTTTCAATCAGGTGACGTGGTATGTCTTTGAGAATTATCAGTAGTATATTATCAACACTCAGTGGATTCTTCAACTGGAGTTTCATAATATTATTTTTCATCCTGACGTCAAAAAAGGAGATCAGGATCTCTCTGGCTTTTGTTTTCTGTACCCGTGTTGTTAAAGGAATTCTATATATCTTGTTTATTGCATCATTCAGTTCTTGTACATTTAAATGAAATATTTCAGCCAGTGATCTGATGATATCTTCTCTGGTGCTCCCAAGTCTTTCCAGTAAATTGCGTATGCGTAGATTAAGTTCTCTTTGTTGTAAATCCAGAATACCTAGTTGATCTTTCATGTTTTGTTCCTGGCGTTGTATTGCTTCAATTTGTTGTGCTTGGGATTGCATGTCTTTTTTAAGTCCTTTCAAATCTTCTGTATTGTTTTTAATTGAAAGTTCCATCTTGTACATGCCATCTTTCATTTGTGTAATTTGGTCTTTCATTTCCTTGATCTCATTTATGATGCCAACAAATTTCAGAGTAATAATTAAAGTCATTTGTGTAGCTGATTGTTCTTGCTGCTTGGAGATCTGTTCAAACTTCTTTTTTACTAGTTCATTCATTAATTCATTTTGGTTATCCAACATTTCCTGTATCTTTTGGTAATTAATTTCCATGATTCTTTGTGACTTTTTCTCCTTTTCCCCGACTGAAAATAAATGTGAGCAGGCAATCCAGTGTTAGAAAGCTAGCGAATTATGAAGAGAGTCTATTGGCTTTGGTGCTGTTGCGAGGCAGAACAGGAAGATACGAAATTGTGAGCCTTCGTGACTCTCACTCTAATTGAAGAAAGTAGGATCTGTTTTGTTGCTGCACTGAGTTGATACAGCCCAAGATTGCATTTTCCTTTTTAGCCACTGCATCACACTGCTGATTCGTGTTCAGTTTGGTCTGCTAAGACCTCTAGATCCCTTTCTCACACAGTACTGCTAAGACCAGTCTCCCCCATCTATCATTATTCTTTTGATATTTCCTACCCGAATGAAGAACATTCTATTTATCTATGTTGAAATGCATATTATTAGTTTTAGCCCAGTTCTTCAGCCTGTCAAGATCATCCTGTATCCTGGGTGGCTCTTGTGGTCTCTTCCAACCTTGTGTGATTTTGTGATTTGTGGTTTGTATCCTGGCTCTGACTTCTACTATATTGCCACCTCTCCCAATTTGGTATCCTCTGCAAATTTAATCAGTATCCCCTCTATTCCTTCATCCAAATCTTTTATAGATGTTGAACAACAAAGGGAACAGGACCGATCGGGGGGGTGGGGGGTGGGATGGACCAAACAATTAGGACATATGAGGAAGCTTAAAGAGAAAATCTGATAGGGCCCGAAAAGGGAGCAAGGGGAAGGGAAGAAAGGGGGGAGGGAGGGGAGGGGGAAACAAGGGGAGGCCAGCATGACAATGATTCCATCTAAGAGAATGCAGAAACAGTACTTACGTTTTGCGGTGTCTATTCAACATCTTTTTGCACTACTCTACGCTCTCTAAAACACTACACTAAACAATAACAATTAGAACAACCAAGAAGAATGAACAAACTCACTAACTAACCTATCACTATTTAAGAAACAAACCACACCAAACAAGAAAAACCAACAAGAACGAACACACTCACTAACTAACCTGTCACTATTTAATCAACCAAACCACACCAAACAAGAAAAACCAACAAGAACGAACACACTCACTAACTAACCTGTCACTATTTAATCAACCAAACCACACCAAACAAGAAAAACCAACAAGAACGAACACACTCACTAACTAACCTGTCACTATTTAATCAACCAAACCACACCAACCACCAAACCACTCCCTCCAACTCCACCGCCTCCAACGCCTCTCTCCAACCCACAGAGCTCCCCAACCGACCACCGGCCCAGAGCTCCAGCAGGGGGCGATGTCACAAAGGAGGGCGTGTCCCCGTCACTTAGCAACCGGACTCAACCGGACTCAACAAAGGCCTAGCTGGTGTCTCCCCCTGGCCTGGGTTTCCCCTGGCTTTTCAGCCACCGCTAGGCTGGCCAGGTCCCGCTTGGCAACCGGCGGGCGGTTTTTGGGGCGGAGCCTGAGGAGGGCGGGGTTTGGGGAGGGGAGGGACTTCGATGGCACAGAGTCCAATGGCCAAAGCGGCCATTTTCTCCGGGTGAACTGATCTCTATCGGTTGGAGATCAGTTGTAAGAGCAGGAGATCTCCAGCTAGTACCTGGGGGTGGCAACCCTATCCACAGCATGCATTTTCTGTAGCGCGTCCACCCGTGACTGGCTTTGGAGTCAGGAGGGATTTTGCTTTCATGGTGGGGGGGGGGAAATGTAGAGGCATCTCAACCCAACGCAGGGGTTGGGTTTATTGATAATTTATCTAGAATATTTCTATGCTGCCTCTTCAGGTGGCTTGCGATTAAAGCCCACAGTATAAAACACTGGCTGTTAGACATCCGCAGTATAAGATCCAGACAACAGAGAGGAGTATTAAACCCTTTATTCAAGCCTGGGTTAAAAGCTGTGTGTTGGCCTGGCACCTAACGGGACACAAAGTAGGCGAGCATCATTGGGGGGGGGGGGGTCTCATGCCCTGTTTGTCCTCTCCCCTCTGAAAAGCAGTGGGGGGCACAGACAGCAGGGCTTGAGAGACAGATCTGGAAGCCTGAGACCCCTGGAGAGCTGCTGCCAGCCAATGGTGACCTTGATAGACAAATGGACCACCTCACTCTCAGGCAGAGTTGTGTGTTCACGCTTGCTCTTGGTGTCATACACCTTTCGAGTCTCTCTAGCCTCCATAGCTGGCTCTCGGAAAACTCAAGAATGCCCTTCCTGGTGTTTCCAGTGATTCTCAGAGTGTTGTTATCGCTCTGCACACAAAGCCGGTGGCTTTTTGTGTCCCACCGCTGCTCGGAACGGTGTCAGGCAAGAGGGTTGCCAGCAGGAGATCTCCAACTATAGCTGCAGGCCATGCGACCCCAATAAGGGAAGAAATCTTCAGAACATGCAGCTCTGTCTGAAGGAAAGCAGAGAGGGATTTCAGTGGTGTTAGTGCTGAGTCCTGAAGCACCTTCTGAGGCTGCATTCAGATCTCATGAAGACACTTTTGGGCCTAAGTACACAACGTGTTGGGTATGGGTCTGCCCCATCTCTTGTCAAACAGACATGCGTGAGGGGCTCCATGCGCACAACTTTATTCCCAGTCATGTGCAGGCCCAGTTCGGACCGGGACGGTGGCAGGTGGGGAGAAGGGTGTAAGGCTTTCCCTGGCATCCTCTTCCCAACTAGGGTTGTGCAATAAATAAATAAATAAACACAGAATAAACCGAATACCTATTCTGGTAAAGGGGTATTTTGGCTTTATTTCCAGGGTAACCGGGTGGAAAATAGGTCCTTTATAGTCTATGGGGATGTATTCCCGATGCTCCTGTGGGGGCATTTTTGGAGGTCAAGTTCCCAAATGTTCTGGGTAGCTTCAAGGGACTCTCCTTGCAGGAACCCCCAAATCTGGTGAAGATTGGGTCAGGGGGTCCGATTTTATAGGGTCCAGAAGGGGTCACCAAGGTGTCCTCTGGATGCCCTTCCCCCATTTTATCCTCACAACAATCCTGTGAGGGCCGTCTGGCTGACAGTGTGTCACTCACCCATGGTAACCCATCAAGATGTCATGGCAAAGTGGGGATATGAACCTGGATCTCCCAGCTCCAAGTCCAAATACCTATTGGAGGGTCATGATGCTGAAGGAAATCACTCGAGTCAAAACTTACAAAACTTGGATGTGATGAAGAATACTGTAGTGGGCCAGCTAAGCTCTGGAAGGCTTTGACCAGTGTACTGAGCCAGTGGTTCAACCTAGCTGCTAAACCAGTGTAATGGTTTAAATTATGGACTCAGACTAGAGTTCAAGACTCCAGGAAGCGCACTGAGTAACCAGGGGGCAGTTGGTCTTTCGCGGCCTAACCTGCCTAAAGAGCGCTGTTGTTGAAATAAAATAAAAACCCCATGGAGGAAGGGAGGGAGAAAAATAGGATAGATACACATCAAAGCTGCTTTGGCCGCTGACTGGCACTTGCTTGTGCCACCATAACCACCGCTGGCTAAAGTCAGTTGTGCTTCAGGGAGGCTCAGTGGTAGAGCATCTGCTTGGCATGCAGAAAGTCCCAGGTCCAATCCCCAGCATCTCCAGTTAAAGGGAAGGGAAGTAAGTGATGTGAAAGACCTCTAAGACCCCAAAGAGATGCTGCTAGTCTCAGTAGACCATACTGATCTTGCTGGACCAAAAGATCTGTTTCAGTATGACGCAGCAGCTGCTGCTGCTGTGGCTGCTGATTCTTCTTCTTCTTCTTATCCTCATTTGAAGATGCTCTGGGGGCCAAGCAATGTGTGCTGTTGTTTGTTTGTTTCTTTGTTCTTGCCTTGTTTTTTTTTATGTATTTATGTGTTCCTGTGTTTGTGAACTGTGATTGTATTTATATATGTTAATAATTTTTTTTTAAAAAAAGCAATAAATAAATAAATCTTGGAGGCTTCTTCATTTCGGGTACTGGTTCTCAGAGCCCAGTGTCAACCACAAGCCACAGTGGAACAAAGGAGCCTCCATGTTCAGAGGCAGCTGTATGAATGGTTGGGAGGAGGGGAGGCCAAACTGAGGAGCTGCTTAGAGCCCGCTGCCGTAGAGAGGGCTTTGTCTTATCCAGTGAGGATCTGGCCCCTGGGTCTAACAGGGACAGGATGGGGCTTCAGCCACACTCAGGCTGAATAAGCAGAAGTCCGCTCAGGTCACAGCACAATCTGAAGCATGGCCCAGCAGCAGAGCAGACAACTGGCAGCCTGAGCAGGGCCCAAGACCAGAACGAGGGCAGATGGGTCACAGAGGGTTGCCAACCTCCAGGTGAGGCCCAGACTTAGAACTGATTTCCAGACTGCGCAAATCAGTTCTCCTAGAACAAATGGCTGATTTGGAGAATGGCCTCCATGAATTATAAAGTTGGAAGGGTCATAGAATTATAGAGTTGGAAGGGACCACCAGGGTCATCTAGTCCAACCTCCTGCACAATGCAGGAAACTCACAACCACCTCCCACACACACACCCAGTGCCCAGAAGATGGCCAAGATGCCCCCCCCTCCCATGAACTGCCCAAGTTCATAGAATCAGCATTGCTGACAGATGGCCATCTAGCCTCGGCTTAAAAACCTCCAGGGAAGGAGAGCTCACCGCCTCCCAAGGAAGCCTGTTCCAAAAAAACTGTTTTTAATGGTTAAAAATTCTTCCTAATGTCTAGATGGAAATTCTTCTGATTTAATTTTAACCCATTGGTTCTGGTCCAACCTTCTGGGGCAACAGAAAACAACTCGGCACCCTCCTCTATATGACAGCCCTTCAAGTACTTGAAGATGGTTATCATATCCCCCCTCAGTCTTCTCCTTTTCAGGCTAAACATACCCAGCTCCTTCAACCTTTCCTCACAGGACTTGGTCTTCAGACCCCTCGCCATCTTTGTTGCCCTCCTCTGGACACGTTCCAGCTTGTCTACATCCTTCTTAAATTGTGATGCCCAAAACTGAACACAATACTCTAGGTGAGGTCTAACCAGAGCAGAGTAAAGCGATACCATCACTTTTCCTAACATGTTTGTCTTTTCCAGTTACTCTTGTCTTCTCATAATATGTCCAAAGTACAACAGCCTCAGTTTAGTCATTTTAGCTTCTAGGGTCAGTTCAGGCACATGTTTAGCCTCTATTAAAGGGAAGGACATTTTTCTCCAGGCTTGTTGGCAACCCTAGTGAATGGGTTATTACTGGCTCCACATGCTGAACAAGCAGAGGGAAGGCAGCATGGCAGAGCCTGATCTTGTTATATCTCGGAAGCTAAGCAGGGTCGGCACTTGGATGGGAGACTATTAAAGAAGGCTTTGCAAAGAAAGGCAATGGCCCACCACCTTCTCTTCTCCCTTGCCTTGAAAGCCCCTTGCTTGGGTCGCCAGAAGTCAGTTGTAACTTGATGGCATTTATGTACATACCCTAGACAAGACTACCCTGTCCCATTAAATCACCTCCATTCCAATAGAGTTCTGAAGCATCAGTTCACTAAATGAAGAGGACAGTGAATAAATGGCACGCAGTTGCACTGAACTGCCAATATAATGTGTGAACTGGTCACTATATTTCAAAAAGGACATTACAGTGCTGGGAAAAGTACAGAATATGGCAACCAAGATGATTAAAATGTTGGAGCAACTTTCCCTATGAGGAAAGGCGGAAGAGTCTGGGACTTTTCAATTTAGAAAAGAGATGACTGGAGGATATGATAGAGGTTTATAAAATTATGCATTGGGTGGAAAGAGCTGACAAAGAGAACTTTTTTCACCTTCTCCCAAAAGCCCATCCAATGAATCTGAGCCCATGCAATGAATCTGATGGGCAATAGATTCAGAATGGACAAAAGAAAATACTTCTTTACACAACAAGTGGTTAAAATGAATTCGTTGCCAGAGGATGCAGTGAGGGCCAGAGGCACAGACAGCTTTAAAGGGAGATTAGACATATTCATAGAGGAGAGGTCTATCAGTGGCTACTAGCCGTGCAGACTAAAGGGAACTTCCACATTCAGAGGCAGTCAGCCTCTGAATCCCAGTGCCAGGAGGCAACATCAGGAGAAAGCCTCGGCCTCTATGCCCTGTTGTTGAACTTCCAGAGGAACTGGTTGGCCACTGTGTGAGACAGGATGCTGGACTTGATGGACCCTCACTGGTCTGATTCAGCAGGGCTCTTCTGATGTTCTTGTGATGCAGCAGTTGAGCATTACTGCACAGATGCAACCATTTTCTTATTTAGTGCAATTTGCTGTAGGGAAGTCACAGACAGTGGGGTAACACTGTCTCAAAGGACAGGGTGCTGGGTGGTGGGGAGAGGAGAAGATGATGGGAGACACAGATCAGATTGCTTTTGCAGAGAATAATGTAGCCGCCTTGACGTGGATGGCCCAGACTAGCCCAATTTTGTCATATCTTGAAAGCTAAGAAGGTTGGCCCTGGAGGTACTTGGATGGGAGACCACTAAGGAAGTCCAGGGTTGCTACGCAGAGGCAGGTTATGGCAAACCACCTCCGAACGACTCTTGCCTGCAAAACCCCATGAGGGGTCACCAGAAGTTAGCTGCAACTTGGTGACACTTTCCACCACCAATGCAGTCACTCTCCAAGGTTCTGCAAAAAAAATTCCTTCCAGCACCCGCTCTTAATATTGGTTTTGTTTGTTTGTCATCTAAGTATTGCTTTAAAACCCTCCTTGGTTTCATTCCATTATTTTATAAATTACTCAAAACTTGGGTTTTTGGGGTCCTTCGCATACACACTCTCCACAGTCATTTCCCGTAAACTATCCTAGCTATACTTGCTTATATCACAGGATATAATGCAGGGCTATATGCTTTAAGCTTGTACATTTTCCCCATTCAACTGAAGCATGATTCACAGGAATTGTGCTCATTTCTGGATAGTTGGTATACTCAGTATTTTCTCATGGCTTTATACTGGTGACATCTCATTGCAGGTATACAAACCCAGCATATCAAAATGCCGAAGCACTAGCATTATACTACACTGCAAGATGGCTGAATGTTTCTTTGAATGGAGACACTTAGCTGTACTCAAATATGGATCATGGGCCATACAGTACTTCAGGGGTCCCCAAACTTTTCAGCCTGCAGGCACCTTTGGAATTTTAAGAAGGGGTGACGAGTGCCACAGAAGGTGGAGCCAAGCCCAAGATGGCTGCTATGTCTTGCAAAATAATTGCAGAAGCAGTGGCGTAGCGTGGGTTGTCAGCACCCGGGGCAAGGCAAGTAATTTGCGCCCCCTAACCCGTGGATTTTAGCACTCGAGTCTCTTCCACTAGATTAGTTAAAGAAACCCTTACCCCCTAAGCACATGTATTGTTTGTGCTGATGTAATTAAAGTAAAATGACTGAACCTGGGGCCTTCGGTATACCAAGCAGCTGTGGGACTTGCAAATACCTCTGTACTTAATAATTTGTGTTTAAGAGGTGTTTGGAAGATGCAATACAAACCTTATGCCTGCTTGTCTTTGGGCCATACTCCTCCTGTGTTGTTTAGGTGGAAAGCAGCCACTGGCTTCCTTTTGGGACTTCATGTACCCCCCCCCCATTCATTTTCATATGCCCAAAACATATATTTACTGTTTACTGATATGATGCTTGCTATACACCTCTGTGCACATCCTGGCCACAGGAGGCAAAGATGTATAGTAAATTGGCCCATGCTGCAAAACTAAATTAACTGTATACAATTCAAATTCACCAATTAGTAATAAGTGGAAGATGAGTTTGAAAAAGAAAAGTCCAGGAGGCAATTCTCACTAAGCATCAAATTCTAATCCACAAGTGGTTTCTCTAACAATGTGTGTGTGTGTGTGTGTAAAGTGCCGTCAAGTCGCAGCCGACTTATGGCAACCCAGAGGCCACTTACCGGCATCATCTTCGCCCCGAACCGCATTGAGGCGGGTGGCGCCGGCTCCCACCACCCGGGACCGAGGCGGAGACCAACGGCCGAGGCCTGGAGGAGTGCGGCGGCCTCGCGTGCCCAGGAACCTGTTGCAGGCGGCGCTCCCGGGCCGGTGGGACGGCCCTCGCGGGACCGGCGCCTCTCTCAGGGCCCAGCGCCGCCCCGCGCCCTTCAGCTTTGTCTCGCCTTCGCCCCCCACCCCTCCTTCCCCGCCGCCTCTGCTCGCCACAAACAAGACGGCCGCCGCCCTCCAGCCTCCTCTGAAACTCCCCCCCCCCTTCCGCTGGCCCGGCAGGGAGGAGCTGCTGAGTCCCACCCCCAAGGTGGGCTGGGCCGGGTGAGGCCGACGCTGTGGGCTCCGCCGTGCGGCCCTGCCTCAGCGGCGAGGGGGAGGGAGATTAATGCCTGAGGCGGCCCTGCCGTGAGTTGGGGAGCGGGGCCGCGGCTTTCCCGCCCCCTGGAGGCCTGCTGAGAGTTTGAAAATGTTATACAAAAAACACCGCTTTGAAAGGGTTTTTTGGATACCGCGGCTTATGAATGGTTGGAAGACGTCTTCACTGCAGTGAGAGAGAGTGAGTGAGTGAGCCAGGCAGGGGCAGAGAGCTGCGAGTGCGCCCCCCCAGATGTTGCGCCCGGTGCGGCCGGCCCCCCCTGCACCCCCCACGCTACGCCACTGTGCAGAAGGGGAAATAAAAAGAAACAAAGGAAAGCCTGGGAAGGGGGAGGGGGAATAAAAAGAAACCCTCAAGGGGGGGCACAGAACCACAAACCTGGGTTCTTACTAATCCCCTTAATCTATTGCTTCATGCAAAACTTTTTTATTTCAAGGAGGGCGGCCAGTAACAAGCCCTGCCATTACAAGTCCCCCGCCTACTTTCTGAAAAGCTTGGCAGGCTCCAGGGTGCCATGGTGCCCTAGGGCACCACATTGGAGAAACCTGCATTAGTTCGGTGCCAACATAGGTACCAATATACCAGAAGCAGGCCCTCAAAGCAGGTCACAATCAGATGTCTAATGTTTCACTCACATCTGTCATAACCCACTTGCATTAGCAGTTCAGACCAGCAACACAGTCCCATCAAGGGGACAGATCCAGACACAGGATAGTCCAGCAGCCCAGTTTAAGAAACACATTAACTTTCTATTGCTCCCTTCACACTTGAAGCTCTGTGAGGTCCCAGGAGGACAAGAGAGCGTGGAAACCAAGGTGAATGGCATTGATCTGCAAGACAAAGCTTGACCCACAGCAGATGGGAATTTCAGACACATCCCCACATGCATTTCAGGTGGGGGAAGGGAGAGTTTTCTGCACCACAGTCCACAAAGGAGAGGGCACACAGTGAGAATTATGCTGCCAACTTCAGGCAGAGCTAGGGTTGCCACCCTCCAGATACAACTGGTCTCCAGGCTGCATAGATCAGTACCCCTGGAGAAAATGGCCACTTTGAAGGGTGGACTCTGTGGCATTATACCCTGCTGAGGTCCCTTCCCTCCCCAGGCTCCACCCCTGAAATCTCCAGAAATGATCCAGCCCCAAGCTGGCAATCCTAGGAGTAGCAGCCTGGCCAGCTACACAAGGCAGGGCATCGGAGGCTGATTAAAGATGGGAAGGTTTGCCTCTTTCTAGAGGAAGTATCCATCTGCCCCAAACAGCAAGTGACCTGCTCATTGGGATGATACGGAAAAGTGTGCTGGGTTGATCCATTCCACCATGCATCTGGGAACCACATCTTTTCATTGTCCCTGAATCTTGTTGAAGAGTCCTGTTAGCCAGATTTCTCAGTTATGATATTAGTTTGGGGAATTAGATAATCAATAACCGGCCAAGGGCATAACCCACAGGATCTAAACCTATGTATACGGGAGTCCAAACCGTGATTCAAGAATAAAGCTGAGGCAATGGATTTAGTTTCAAGAGTTTTACTTTAAAATAGTGTGCACAAGCACTCAAATATACACACATCAACATACAGAGTCTAAGAATAAAAGGGAGGAATAGAGAGACGTTTGCCAATGTGGCAGGCCCACGATGATGGGTTATACTGTACCTGTCTTGGAGCGGAGTTGTCCTGAGTTCCGTAGGCTACAATACTAGGAAAGAGGGGCGAGGAGGAGGGATTCCCGGGATCTCGACCAGCGAGGTGAGAGGGGAGCGTGGTCAGGCTGCACCAAACCTCAACCAGCAGAGTGGCGGCAAGTAAGCCAGGGGAAGACCTAAGGTAAAGAATGGACTGTGGGGATCCCAGATATACTGTTCTCTGGGGGTGGGGTGACTGGATTACCCCTTCGTGTTTCCCGTGTGGCAAAAGGTGACAAAGACCCTAATGGTCGGCTGCCGGGGTGAGCCAATTGGGCAATTGAGTAAACTATCCTATTTCCATAGATTTGTGCAATTCCGGGAGGGTTGGGAGCAGTCCAAGGATAGGATTAACGATAGGAGACAAAGACGCGCATATCTGTGTCCGGGGCGCGTTACTTTGCATAGCCGCGGGAACGATCCTTTGCTGGTATCTTGATGTTCTCTGATGGGCTATTACTCATGTAGATGAGGCAATGGGAGGGGGGTGTTGACGGTGACTAAGTGCTTGACAGTTCCCTGCGAGATGGCTTCTGCTGGAACAGAGGCACACAGGAAAATGGATTCCTTCTAGTTCGCTGGAGGATTGACCTGGCCGCTTGTTCCTTGACTGCCGATTTCACGGGATGAAGAGGAGTTTCTTTCTGTGACGGCTCGGGCCTGCCGTCAGATCACGAAAGGCAGAGGCACGTATCTGTTGGGATTGTCATGACCAGTACGGGAGGTTGACAACCCGTTTAGTAACAGTTCAACACAGGTCACAATGGTCAGGCCCAGCATGGATGTGACACTGACAGATTTATCAACACAGTGAGATGCTCCTTGGTGAGAAAAGGGGAAAATACTCATTGTTCAGCCTCTTTTCACTGGACTAGAAAATTGCTATGGAAGCCTCTTTGATCTGCCTCCCCAGCCCTTTCAGCTTGGGCAGGGGGAGATGTTCACCAAGCCAAACTTCTTTCAACCATAGGAGAATGGGGATTGCTGCAGGACACCAAGCTTGACAGAGTATCCAGGAAACATGACCTTGTGGTCATGGGTGACTTCAATTTCCCCGATGTGTGCTGGGAGACAAACTCTCCTAAGCATCCACTATCACACAACTTCCTGACCTGCCAGGCTGACAAACTTCTTTTTTCAAATCTGGAGGAAGCTACAAGGTGTTTGGCCATAATCATTTTAATACTAACCAACAGGCAATAACTGGTAGACAGGATAAAGGTGGTGGGGACCCTAGGGGGAAGCGACTTTGTCCTCCTAGAATTTGTTTTGCAGAATGGGAGTAAGGCAGTTCAGTTCATAGCCAGGCGGTATAAATTACAGGCGGAAAGGTACCAGCAGGACATTAGGAAGAAATTGTTTTACAGTAAGAGTAGTTCAGCAGTGGAATCGGCTGCCTAGGGAGGTGGTAAGCTCCTCCTCTCTGGCAGTCTTCAGCAGCTGGATGAACACTTTTCAGGGATACTCTAGGCTGATCCTCCATTGAGCAGGGAGTTGGACTAGATGGCCTGTATGGCCCCTTCCAACTCTGTGATTCTATTTTTCTATGTGTGGGCCACGTTCAGAGGCAGCAAGGCCCAGTTGTTGGATCTCCAGAAGAACTGGTTGACCACTGGGTGAGACAGGAAGGATGATGGAGTGGACCATTGGTCCAATCCAGCAGGACTCTTCTTATGTTCTTATGTCACCCATAGTTTGTAGGAAGAAGCTTGGCTACCTGCACTGGGAAGGGTTAAGTTAAAGTTTAAGTCACTAGAGACCAGAATGCTACCAATCTGATGATCAAGCCAGTTATGGACCTTGTTATCCAACACTTTCCATTTCACCCCTGCACACAGTTACAAGAATGATCTAAAGCCCTAATCCAAGGGTTCACAGTAGGCCAAGACAAAACAGTTTGTAAGCTCAATATAGCCCAGTTTTCAGCTAAGGCAAGATTTGAAAGAAGACCCTTAAGTTTAAAAGCACTCATTAGTTGTATTCATCCACTCTTCTGGTTCTCTGTGCTTCCTTTGTGACAACCTTCAGTGTGATGATCAGTACACTGCCTTGAGTGGAAAAAAGGAAACGCGGGGAGAGAGCATGGAGCTCTCATCCAAATAGACTATATATCCCCTTCAAGAATTCCCATGAATGTAATAATTAAGATATATAGATACTCTTCTGTGTTTTGCTTTTTCTTTTTGTATTTTTATGTTAATTTCACTGTATTTGTTTCTTTTTTATGTTTTGTTATAAAAATTAATAAAAAAAATTATATATATATATATATATATATATATATATACACACACACACATACACACACACACATATTTATATATATATATATATATATATATATATAAAGAATTCCCATCGCTGGCCTCTGCCTCCTCCCTGAAGCAGAGATAGGCTCGGCCAAACAGGGGAGATGACCACCTTATGGATAGAATTACATCTCCAGCCTCCCAAGATGGTCATAAGTTAACAGACACCCTGCTATGGTAAAGGGTGGTCACAAGACAGAGACCAAGGTCACCAGCCCTTTAAAGAAGGAAAGACACCTTTTTATTGGTTATCCAGTTCAGAGAATTACAGACAACGAATGGGTATTAGACAATTCAACATTGTATCAGAGGCATTGCATTCAGGGGACAAACACTGATGTGTTTCCATTTTATCTTGCCAAGATTAATACACAGACTTAACACATAGAATGCCCACATTGGAGAAAACCTCAGGGTGCCAAGGGGCAGACTGGCACTTAGCAACTTTGCAAGCATCCCTGGTGGGGTAGATGTTAATGTTCAAGAACAGACACTCACAAGAACAATTCTTCCCAAGTAAGCCAGCCCAAAGCACCATTGCCCAGAAGGAACTGCCTCAGGGCCCACAGAGCATGGCCAACAAATCTTTCTCCTTTCACAGCAGTGTTTAAAAAAAGTTAATTGCAAAGGCACGCCAACTCTTTGCCTGCTCATGCCTCAAAAATGACACCACGGATTTGTGCACAGAAAGAGCTCTCCCCATAAAGGGATGGAACTGTAATTAAACAACACTTGAGGAGAAAACATCCTCCTAGCCATTCCTCCCCACTTCATGTTTTGGACACAAATAGCCCCTGCAGAGAAGGGGTTTTCCTTAAGAAGCAGAGCCCTGCCAGCTCAGAACTAGGCAAGTTGCTTAAGGTTCAGTTTTGAGAAGAGGGAAACATTCCTTGCAGAAGGGTAACTTTGGGTAAGGCAAAAAGGGTTTCATCGTGTACTAGGCAGTCCCATGGCAATCTACACGCAGGCTACATGGCCAGCAAGACCAGGAAAAATATGGATGTCGATCCCCCTTGTTTCAATTTATTCCTATTTAAAATTGTAGAGCGCCATCCTATATGGAGTCACACCCTCCTCAGACCAATGCCTTCAATTGGCTTAGGATGGCATGGTTGAAGGACCAATCTGTGGATGGAGCTTCTCTCCCAAAGGTAGCCTTAGACCTTAGATAAAGCATTTGGGGGGGGGGAATAGAAGACCTTTGCTCTCGTCCTGATCACAACACATCAATTGCAAGAACATGAACAGCTTTAGATAAGTAAAGCAATGCATTTAAATGTTTTTAAAAGTACATATTAAAAACACAGTCATGAGATTAAACGCGCTTATCCCTAAAAGTGTAATCATTCTTTTCCTTTTTTTAAAAAACCCAAAAACCGGGCAGCGACTCTTCAGCCCATAAATCTAGCCTCTTCATCAGAGGCGGGTCTCCTAGTAGGCTTACTGATTGTCCAGCTGGCTCTCTGGGGTGTTCCCAGGCACAGCCCTGTCCGGAAGGGTCGCGAAAGGAAACACGGTGACCACTCCATCCTCTGGCGCTCCAGGGCCTGTACGTTGGAAGGCCACCGCAGGGTCTCCAGGATAGGGAGGGGGTGCCTCCCAGTCACTCTGAGGGTTTTCCTCACCCGAAGGCGGCACAAGCATCTGACGGGAGCAATAAGGTGAAGAAAGGTCAAGGGGAGTTTGTCTCGAAGGGTCCCCAAGAGAGAATACGGAAGTTGGCATAACAGGGGGCAGGTGTTGCCGTCTCCTGCAGGATCTCACAGAATGCTTGATCGTCTCATAGTGGGCCAAGGCAATAATCACAAGGGCCAGAGTGATCGACAAGATAAGAGGTAACCCAATGTACATAAAATCAGCTGGAAAGAGAAGACAGCGAGTATCATTAATTGCCCCACTACAACCCAACGTGTTACCTCGTGGTCTTCCCCGCCCCCTTATGGTCATCCCTAGACTCCCCTGCAGGGGGCAAAACACTGAGAAAGAATATTGAAAGTTGCGTCGGCTCCAGCTGTTCCCCACCATCCATCTGAACCTATTTAGTGGTTCATTGCTTAGGACCCATAGCTGAACCAGATATAAAAATGTGTTTGTAGAAGGTAGTCATTTATTAACCCAGGGTTCCCATGGCACCAACAACACCTTTCCTGGCATCCGCCAAGTGTGTTTAGAAAGTGGGGAAGGAAAGATGGGGCTGTTGTCCAGCAGGGCTTCTGATTGGCTGTGCAAATTAAAAGGCATCCGGTTAAACGGAGCTTCTGCCTGAAATGTTCAAAAGGTACTATTAGAGCTATATATAACCTCGCTCCCCGACATTTTGTGGTTGGCTCCGCCTCCTGTGGCCACCATTTTTATTGGCCCCACCTCCTGGAGCAGCCCAGGGTGTGATTGTGTCCACCACCCTGTGTCAGAATTCCAAAGGTACCCACAGGCTTTAAAAGGACGGGGACCCCTGTGTTAACCTATTTCTTGAACATTAGCAATTCCATGACTGTTAATGATATATTTTCTGTCTTTCACCCTCTGGCTTGTGTTAGATTGGGGGGGGGGGGATGGCTCCCATGAGTGTGACCTCCAAGGCTAAAGATGCCAGAGCAAAGGAGATCCGGTTAACAGGCAACCGCCTCTGTTTGGCTCCCACCCAAGGGAAAGGGGTCAGGAAGGGATAGTCAACCAAGCCATCTACCTGAGAAGGCTGGCTCATGTGGGGGGAGGGAAATGACCTTCTCTCCCCCATGCACCTCAAGGCAGCTGATGACGCATGTCCCCCGGGAGCACTTCTAAGCCCTCTCTGGGGCCAGCCTGTCTAGGAGGCTAACCTAGGTGACCGCCAAGGTCACCAAGCAGGCTTTATGTGGAGGAATGGGGAAACCAACTCGGTTCTCCAGATTAGAGTCCACTGCTCTTAACCACTACAGCACGCTGACTCACGACTTATTATACTCGAAAAAGTACAAAGCAATACAGCAACTTTCAAAATCTGGGGCATACCTAGTCCAGGCAAATATTCACTTTATAGGGGGGCAAAAATAAAATTTCAGTCAAATTAATAAGCACTTTTTAAAAATTAGGTTTAAAACGTTGCTGAAATATCCCAAGGACATCCTTTGCAATAGCCTTTCCTGGTTTACTGGATATCCCACTAAAGATGCTGCAGAGGTTAACCCTAGTTTTTTAAATAAATTAGGAAAATAAAATTGGAACAAAAATGTGCTTTTGCCCAGTTGCATACTATTGTTCAGTTTAATTCTTCAAAACTATTGACTTAAAATATGAAAAGATATAGTTCACGCAACTTTAGTGGCATATGCTGGAAAAAATAATTAAGGCTTTTGAAAGAACAGCCATTGGAAACATTTTTTGTGTCTAGGGCTCCAGAGCTGGAAGGGGCACCAACAGCATTAGAGGGCTCCAGGGATCTAGGGGGCAGGGCAGAGAGGGAGCTAACCAGCGTGCCTCCTGTGCATGTCTACTATGCCTACTTAGAAGTAAATCACAATGGGTAGCTATGTTAGTCTGTCAATAGCAGAAGAAAAGAGCAAGAGTCCAGCAGCACCTTAAGGACTAACAAAATTTCTGGCAGGGTAGGAGCTTCCATGAGTCATAGCGGCTGCAGCTCACAAAAGCTCATATCCTGCCAGAAATTTTGTTAGTTTAAGGTGTTACTGGACTCTGGTTCTTTTCTGCTACTGAGAAGTAAGTCCCACTATGTTCGGTGGGATTTACTCCCCAGTAAGCATGGAATGAGCCAGTTGATGTTCCATTATGCGTCTGTATATTGAAGGGAGGGGCACCCAAGTCCCAGTCTTCCTGGGGCAGGCCCTGGCCCGCTTTGGAGCACCCCACCTTCCCAACCAAGATAGGGCCCCCGGTTTGTACCATCTGTGTCCCAGCATGCAAAGACATGGGTGGCCAGCTAGCCAAGAGTGGCAACGAACGTCTCAAGAATCAGGGCTTTGAGGAGGACAGAAGGCACCACACACGTTTCAGAGAACAAATTTCTCTGACAACAAATTCACAGGTAACACACCAGGATGGAGAGGGGGTGAATCCTTCCAATTGCGGTGGTTGTGGAAAGAGCCACCAAGTTGCAAAAGCCTTATGGGGACCCCACACTATTTCAAGGCCAGAGACTAACAGAAGAGTTTTGCCCTCCCCCGCCTCTGCCTAGCAGCCCTGGACTTCCTTGGGGGTCTCCCAGCCACATACTACGCAGGCCCTGTCAGATCGGATGAGATCAGGTAGCAAATTTAGCAATGGGGAAATTCTACTCCCTTGGGGGGGGGGGTTCTCACCCACCCCTCCAAAATTTGCAGTACGGTTGCCAACCTCCAGGTACTAGCTGGAGATCTGCTATTACAGCTGATCTACAGCCAATAGAGATCAGTTCACCTTGAAAAAATGGCCTCTTTGGCAATTGGACTCTATGCCACCGAAGTCCCTCCCCCTCCTCCCCAAAAACCTCCCGCCGGTAGCGAAGGTAGACCTGGCAACCCAAGCTCACAGCTCTCGGTGGCGAAAACAATCACCGCAACGATGCCGTGCTCAAGAAGGGGGCCCACGCAGAAGAGACCCGGGCAGAGCAGCTGTGTCTCGACGCGTCCCTAACTCGTGCGAGGGGAAGGCAAGGAAGAAGGGAGCGACGGTCGCCTGGCCAGAGGCCCTTGGGAGCCCACCGGGCAGAGCTCTCCCAGGCCATTTAGGCCCGGTCCGTTTTGATGTTGGCTCAAAGCTCGTGTTCAAAAGGCGACCTTTCAAATGCCTATTCCCGGTCCCGATGCACAAGGAGGAATTCCACCTCCTTCCTTCCTGTTTGCATAGCCATTAGCAGCTGCACAGCTAACGCGCGGCTGTGATTTTGCACGCTCGCCGGAGGGGATTCCTCGCGGCGGAGTGCACGCCAAAGGTCGCGGGACACTCCAGCAACACCCGCGGGACGACCGTCCGGCCCCCGCGGCCTTACCCATGGCAGACGAGGACTCGGCGGGGAAGGTGGGCGTGGGCCCCCCTCGCCGGTCCTCGCGGAAGCAGGGCCGCTGGTCGAGCCGCTCCTCCCACGCGGCGCAGCAGTAGGATCGGGCGCAGGTGCCGCAGCAGATGAGGGCGTTGGCCGCCTCGCCGTCCTCCGGGCACAGGAACACGGCCGCCGGCACCGTCTCGCCCGCCGCCCACCGCCGGCACGTCTCGCCCTTCCAGGCCCCGCAGCCCCGCGGAGGGGACAAGAGCAGCAGCACGAGGAGGGGGGAGAAGAAGGCAGCCCCCGGAGCCTTCCTCCTCCTCCTCCTCCTCCTCCTCCTCCCCCTCCTCCCCCCAGGGCCGGAGGCGGCCGGAGCGGGGCGCGGCCCGGGACCCCCCATCTCTCGCAGGGGCCGCGGACCCCCGCCGCCTTTTATCCCAGCCCGAGAAGCTGGCCTCCACCAGGACTGGCAACTTAACTCGTTCGAGCCCCCAGGGGATCTGCGTTTCCTCGCGAGTAAGCCGCCCTGAACCGGGAGGGATCTCAACGTTTCAATGGAGACGTCCATCAAATGAAGCCAGACCTAGGTGTGCTTACTCGGAAGTCAGCCTTGGAGTAATCGATGGGGCTTCTTGAATACAGTTTGCTTCTCGGTAGAGCTACTTGAAAGTAAGCCCTACAAAGTCTAGCTGTATCTGAAGAAGTGAGCTGTGGCTCACGGAAGCTCCTACCCTGTCAGAAAATAGTTTTGTTAGTCTTTAAGGTGCTACTGGACTCTTGCCCTTTTCGACTACTAAAGTCTAATGGGACTGACTTCCAAGGAAGTCTACTATGCCTCCAGTCTAAGGGCACAGGTGATCAAGCCATACATCTCGCATTTACTCAGAAGTAGGTCCCACTGACATCACTGGGAGCTGCTTCCAAGGAAAGGTGCAGGGGAGGCGGGCAGTCCTAGTCCCCATATTTATGAGTAAGACCCACCGAGCGCTGACCTAGATGGCCCAGGCAAGCCTGATCTTAGAAGCTAAGCAGGGTTGGCCGTGGTCAGTTATTTGGATGGGAGAACGGAGGGTCTCTAGCCAGAGGCAGGCAGTGGCAAAAAAAAAAAAAGCCCTTATCTTTTGCCTTGAAAACCCTACAGTTGCCATAAGTCAGCTGCGACTTGACAGCAAAAGGAAAGAAAAAGACACGCTGAATTTAGAAGGAGTTGCCTCTGCATAAATATGCTAAGATTTCTGCTCCAGGACAGGTCTTCTGCCATCCCACTAGTTTTCCTGAGAAAGAGAAAATCAACAGGGCGAGTTTTACCCCAGGCTTCCTATAAAAGATGAACCTGTTAAATGGTTGCCTGCCACACCATTCTCAGGCAACCGATCCCTGCCAGGACTAAAACAACCACCTTGCTAAGATGATAAAATAAATGCCATTGATACCCCTATGGAGTTAGCAGGAGAGAAGCATGTAAAGGGGGAAGCCTCTTGGAGCAGACAAAGACAGCCTTCTGCCTCATCAGAAAGGAGGGTGACTGAAAGTCAGAGTGGACTCTCTAGGATTACCAGCTCTGGACTGGGATTTCTGGACATTTGGGATGCAGCCTAAGGAGAGGTGGAATCTCAGCAGGGCACAATGCCACAGAGTCCGCCCTCCCAAAGCAGCTATTTCCTCCAGGGGGGGGGCGGTTCTCTGTAGTCTGGAGATGGATTGTAATGTCAGGAGATCTCCAGGCCCCATCTGGAGGTTGGCAAGTCTAACTCCAGAGTTCAAGGGCTGGTCCACCAGGTGCACCCAGCTGATTTCTGTTGACCTCATCACTGGGGGCTGGTTCACACCCAGGTGTCTCTCCCCATTCAAGTAATATCTGTGGTTGCCACCTATTCCACACACAGCCCTGCTCATGTGCTATTAAAACAGCACTCTTTCCAGGCAGTAGCAGGGGATGGAGCTTCAATTCGAGCAGTGGCCACTTACTGCAGATTCTGTAGCCAAAAGTGTCTTTCAGTACAACTCTACATGAAGTTACTCCAGTCTAAGCCCATTAAAATGAATGGGCTTAGACGAGTAACTCTCCTTAGGACTGCACTGTTTGACAGCAAGCTGGGATTTTGTGGCTTTCCCATTGCTAATGCAGCTGCAGATAAAAGCACAGCAGCAATGAGGCCTGTGCATGGCAGATTTCCCTGCAGTTTCCTTCCCCAGTCCCTCCGAAGTGGCCTCCCCCAGGCCACCGGGACTTTTGCATTAAAAAAAATTGCCACTGGAATATCTTTATATCATCTTTATATCACTAGGTGTATCAGGTTCTCTGAATAACCAGCTTTTGTTTTTGTTTTTAAAGAATTCTCTATTCCCTTTCCTTGCAACGATATGCTTTTTCCCTTATATCTCCGTAAGAAAATGGGCTGAAGACTTATCTTAAAAAATGAATGCTGAGAATTCAGAGAACCTGCTGCACCTATTGTTACAACGACATAACAATATTCTAGTGTCATTAAAAAAAGAAAGAATAAAAAGCCTTTTGGTGGCAGGTGCCATGGGACAGGGTCAAAGAAAATGGCTGCCACGTGGGCTGAAAAATCCACATTTTCCCACCCACACAGTAGCCCTCTAGGCTTTTCCACCATCTTTCCTGCAAAGGCACAAGAGCAGGCTGGGATGGGTTTATTTCTAGTCAATTGGCAACTCTACCCACATCAACTGACAAAAACTTCCTGTGTGAAAAGCTGTCTGTCATTTAATAAAACCTTTCGTATCACCCAGGTGCGAGGTTTTTCAACGGAATTAATTAATACATTCGCTTGGCAGCCAATTGCACAATAATCTAGTGGAATTAAGTAATACATATGCATGTGTGATCATAAGTGAGAAGCGGCTGAATGTGTGAAATGGTCAACATGACCGTTGCTGGTACTCAGCATTGCTGGTATTCAATAAAACAGCAATAAAACGGTATTCAAATTCAATAAAATGGCAACATTAATAATGCATTTATATAGCACTACTAGAGAGGAAGCCTAAAGAGGTCTACTTAGAAGAACGTTCCATTTTTTTCACTGGGGCTTACTCCAAGGAAACTAGGATTTCAGATGTAGGCTGCCATCCTAAAAACACTTTCCTGAGAGTAAGCCCCCATTGAATAAAATGGAACTAACTTCTGAGTATACCTACTTAGGATTGCTCCCTTGGTATCCCAGGCTGGTATCCATACATACACTATCTTCCACCTTCTTTCGACCCTTACAACAACCCTTTAAGGTAGGTCAACTCTGTGGGTTGAAGGCTAAGAAAATGTTTGTTTCTTTAGATGCTTTCAGTTATAGGCCACCTTTCTTACTGAGACTCAAGGTGGTTTATACTGTTAATCACAACACAACAGGAACATTATAATCCATAAACAATGTAATAAAACTAGATTATTAGACAGAGCACTAGAAAACTATATAAAAATTCAATGAAGTGGGATTAGAGAACAGAAGAACTGTGCAAAAAAAAAAAAAAAAACCCCAGTAAAATAAATATAATGAACAATGCAAATAAAGGTGTCTTAAATTTTCCAGACATTAATAACAGCCTGCCCAGGAGAGCCTGATCTTCTACAGATCTGGGAAACAGGAGGGCCAGCCCTGGTTAGTACTTGGATGGGAGGCCACCAAGGAAATCCCGGGTTGCCAAGCAGAGGCAGGCAAAAGCAAACCACCTCTGCTCGTCTCTTGCCTTGAAACCCTACGAGGTCACCATAAGTCAGCTGTGACTTGATGGCACTTTACACACACAATTGCAGTCCTGTTCCCTCTATGAAAGGGCCCTGCTGAACAATTCCATTCTGCAGAAGGACAGAGGAGAGAAGCCTTCTGCCCTGTCCCTTTACACAAGTGTAGTGGTTAGAGCATTGTTCTGAAAGATCCTTATTCAAAGCTCCAGTCTGCCTCGAGCCTCAGTGAGCAACCACAGGCCAGTCACTTTCTCTCTCAGCCTAAACTACTTCACAGGGCTGTTGTGAGGATCCAGTGGGCATGCCACGCTGCCTTGAGAAGAAGAAGAAGAGTTGGTTTTTATATGCCAACTTTCTCTGCCACTTAAGGGAGAATCAAACCGGCTTACACTCACCTTCCCTTCCCCTCCCCACAACAGACACCCTGTGAGGTACGTGGGGCTGAGAGTGTGTGACTTGCCCAAGGTTACCCAGCTGGCTTCGTGTGTAGGAGTGGGGAAACAAATCCAGTTCACCAGATTAGCCTCCGCCGTGCATGTGGAGGAGTGGGGAATGAAACCCGGTTCTCCAGATCAGACTCCATGGCTCCAAACCACCGCTCTTAACCACTACACCACGCTGAGCTTGTGGTTGAGATGAGATTTGGCCTGGGAACCTCTAAATCCGATACATGAAATAACAGTGGGAGGCCAAACAATGTTCTGGTTAGGTAAAGGTAGTCTCCTGCGCAAGCACCGGGTCATTACTGACCCATGGAGTGACATCACATCACTGTGTTTAAGGCAGACTTTGTTTACGGGGTGGTTTGCCAGTGCCTTCCCCAGTCCTCTATACTTTATCCCCAGCAAGCCAGGTACTTGTTTTACCCACCTCAGAATGATGGAAGGCCGAGTAAACCTTGAGCCAGCTACCTGAAACTGACTTCCATTGAGATCAAACTCAGATCATGAGCAGAGCTTGGACTGCAGTGCTGCAGCTTCCCTCTCTATGCCAGGGGGCTCTTATGTTCTGCTTGGTGACCCATACATGATTTTGCAAAGTATTAAGAGCAGCCCCACTTTGCTTCCCCCCTCCCAATCTGAACTGGGCCCATGGCAAAGCCCTTCACCCCATACCTCCCTTTGCATTTTGAAAAAAAAAATTCCATTTGCCCCACAGGGGGGAGGCATGCTGGTATCATACTGTTGGGGGGCAACAGTATTCCTGCTCTATCCTTAGGGTTGCCAGGTGCCCATGGCCATTGGCGGATGATGGAGGGTAGAGTTGCCAGATCTAGGTTGGAAAACTCCTGGAGATTTGGGGATGGAGCCTGGTGAGGACAGGAACCTCAGTGCCACAGAGTCCATCCTCCAAGGCATCTATTTTCTCCAGGGGAACTGATCTCTGTTGTGTGGAGATGAACTGTAATTCTGGGGGATCCCCAGGTCCCACCTGGAGGCTGGCAGCCCTCTCTAACCAGGCCATGGAGAGAGTGACCAAGCTAAAATTCTTTCCAGGAGCAACTCTGCTGATGCCAGTAGAGTTATATGGGGGGGGGGGGGTGAATAGTCCTGAATGGCCTAGAAGGAGCTTCAGAAGGCCTTTGAAGGAAACGTATTGATGGTTACACAGCTGCTGCAAAACACTGCAGAAGTGCTGAGTGGGAGAAACACTGAGGTGCAAAAGGGGCCACCTAAGAAAGAGTTACACACCTCCCAAAGCTCCTCCAAGGCACTGAGAACCAACAGTCTTTCCCAGCTCGACAGAAGCAGAGGGAAAGGCCCCTGGTGTGGGGAAGCCTCTCCCTTTGCAGCCCCTCTAAAGCTTGCTGCATCACTTTAGACCAGGGGTCCCCAACACGGTGCCCTTGGGAACCATGGTGCCAATTGACACCTTTCCTGCTGCCCTCCAAGTGTTTGTGGGAGGGGCTTCTGTCAAGCAAGGCTTCTGATTGGCTGTGAAATTTTTAAAAACCGTTACTTTGGCAGGACTGCCAGCACAGGATCTTCACTGTGTGACTGAAGATAAGCTAAGCGAGTTATTTTGTGGCTGACTTTACCTCCTGCAGCACCGGGGGGGGGGGGGCAGCCTCCAGGTGGGACCTGGGGATCCCCCAGAATTACAGCTCATCTCCAGACTACAGAGATCAGTTCCCCTGGAGAAGATCGCTGCTCTGGAGGGTGGACTCTGTGGCATCGTACCCAACTGAGGTTCCTGTCCTCCCCAGGCCCCACCCACAAATCTCCAGGAATTTCCCAAGCTGGAGATGGCATCCCCACCCCCACCCCCTGCCAGGGGCTGGGGGGACCTGGCACCCTAAGGAGTTGTTTTGTGGCCGACATCCTGTGGCTGCAGGGTTGCCAGCTCCAGGTTGGGAAATACCTGGAGGTTTTTGGGGTGGAGCCTGAGGAGGGGGGGTTTGAGGAGGGGAGGGGCTTCAATGCCATAGAGTCCAATTGTCAAAGCAGCCATTTTCTCCAGGTGAGCTGGGGTTTTTTGAGCCTAAGGGCACATTTGGAATTCTGACACAGGGTGGTGGGCACAACCACAAATTGGCTGCCGCAGGAGGCAGAGCTAACCTCCGAATGTCAGAGTCAGGTTATGCATACGTGTAACACTTTAACATTTCAGGCAGAAGGTCTGTTTAACAGAATTTCTTTTTAAATGAACAGGTTGTTTTAAAATATCCTTCTTGCCTACCCACGCAGTAATGCAGTGAACATCCTTGGGCCCCGGGGGCAGCTGCTCCCGAGACAACTTTAAAAACATCTGCACAGCCCATTAGACCTACGCTGGCCCATCAGAAGCCCTTCCGAACAGAAGCCCCACCCACTACAGAAAAACACTTGGTGGGCACCAGGAAAGGTGTTGGCAGGCAGCAGGGTGCCCATGGGAAACTCTAGGGGGGAGCCTGAGGAGGGCAGGATTTGGGGAGCTTAGCAGGGCAGGGTGTCGTAGAGTCCTCCCTCCAAACCATTTTCTCCAGTGGAACTGATCTGTAGCTGGATGGGCACCACATTGGGGGCCTCTGATATATTCCATGCAGTGGTGCAGTCCTGCTCCCTTTATAAAAGCGCCTTCCTAAACCATTCTGTGATACTATTGCTCAATTACCTTAATAATTAATAACTGAATTAAATTAACACATCTAAGTAGTAGCTGTTAAGACACAAAACTGAAGCCGAGGTCAGTTTTGCCAGGGTGAAATTGTGTGTGTGTGTGTTTTCTGGTGTCACCCTGTAAAGAGGGCTCTGCCTAAGGAAATATATTACAAAAACACAACCACAGTTCTTTTTTATTACGTTTTCAGCTGAGGAAAGGAACACGCAGAGAAATTTAACCCTCTCTTCTCACACAGCTTCAAAACTGCTGACCATCTGAAATACTATGATAATAATTGATTTGGCCCAGTCAAGAAATTTGGGCCTGTAGTCATTTGGGGGTCCTTAAATCCAAGCTGAACTCCGCTTCTGATCTCTTTGCAGTTAGATTAATAGCCCACTACTTAGAAGTGGTATTTTATTTTTACTTATGATGCTAAGAATAGCCTCTCCACACAACACAACCTAAGCTGGCTTCAGAGATACCAGACTAAGCCTCTCCGGATGTTTAATGTCGAGCTTTTAATCTTTTGGGAAAGCTCTAGGAAGGATTACTTTGGCCTGTAAGTCAACAATCTTTTTTTTGGGGGGTGGGGTGTCTTTAACAGATCTCAGTTTTGATGCAGACTAATCTGTGAACCCAAGAAAGAAAACAAGTTAAATAAGTCATTTTGGACCACCATGAGTTTGCTGCCATTCTTCTGTTTGCAGCACCTTGGATACAAAACAACGGCCAAACAGGGACAGAAGAACACCTGGGCAGATGCAAGTATGAAGAGGGGCACCAGCTGCTGGTGGAATTACTCTCCTGTGAGAGCCACATCACAGCTGAACATCGCCTGGTTTGTTTGTGTTTATTTAAAACATTTTTATGCTCCCTTTCAACCCCATCAGGGTCATAGAATCATAGAGTTGGAAGGGGCCATCTAGTTCAACCCCCTGCTCAATGCAGGATCAGCCTAGAGCATCCCTGACAAGTGCTTCTCCAACCTCTGCTTAAAGACTGCCAGTGAGGGGGAGCTCACCACCTCCCTAGGAAGCTGATTCCACTGTTGAACAACTCTTACTGTAAAAAGTTTTTCGTAATATCTAGCCAGTACCTTTCTGCCCTCAATTTAAACCCATTATTGCAAGTCCTATGATCCTCTGCTGCCAACAGAAACAGCTCCCTGCCTTCCTCTAAGTGACAGCCCTTCAAATACATAAAGAGAGCAATCATGTCCCCCCTCAGCCTACTCTTCTCCTGACTAAAAATTTCCAACTCCCTCAGCCTTTCCTCATAGGACTTGGTCTCCAGGCCCCTGATCATCCTCGTCACTCTCCTCTGCACCTGCTCGATTCTGTCCACATCTTTTTTGAATTGAGGCCTCCAGAACTGCACACAATGCTCCAGGTGCGGCCAATGCAGTGTACAGCAGAACTATGACATCGTGTGATTTGGATGTTATGCCTCTGTTGATTATATGCCATAATATCGCATTAGCCTTTTTTGTTGCTGCATCACACTGGCTGCTCATATTTAACTTATGGTCCACCTGTACCCCAAGATCTTGTTCACACACACTGCTACCCAGAAGTGTATCCCCCATCCAGTATGTGTGTCCCTCATTTTTGTTACCCAGATGTAGATTTTGGCACTTATCCTTATTTAATTGCATCTTGTTCACATCTGCCTACTTTTCCAGTGTGTTCAGATCTGATTGAATTCTATCTTTATCTTCCAGTGTGTTCGCTGCTCCTCCCAATTTGGTGTCATCTACAAATTTAATGAGTAGTCCCTCCACACCCTCATCCAGATCATTTATAAAATTTTGAAAAGTACCGGACCCAGAACCGAACCCTGAGGCACCCCACTGGACACCTCTCTCCATTCAAATGAAATGCCATTGACAACCCCTCTTTGAGTATTTCACTGTCCACAAGACAGTGAACATAAAAGACATTTAAACAAAACTACAGTTAAAAGTATTCAATAATTCAGTTAAAAACCCATAAAAAACAACACTAGAAGGAAGGACAATAACCATTATTGGGGTATGCCAGAGAAAACAAAAATGTCTTCACCTGCTGGCAAAAGACAAATCTCCCTGGAGAGGAAGTTCCAAAGTTTTGGTGCCACAACAGAGAAGGCCCTTTTTGGGTCACCACCCATCTAGCTTCAGATGGTGGGGCAACCGAGACAGAGCCTCTGAGGATGACTGCAGTGAGTGGGTAAAATTGTATGGGAGAAGGTCCTTAAGGTATGTTGATCCTAGGCCATACAGGGATTTAAAGGTAAATACCAGCATATAAAGGTGTAGTTGCATACCAGTGTAGTTGCATATCAGTGATGACTAGGAGGCTAAGGGGCTATTCAAAACTGGAAGGCATGGAAGAACCTCCAAGAATTAACTGAACTGACTAATCCTCTGCACTCAGTCTGTATGTGGGGCGGGGGACAGACTCTAGTGCCTTTAGCTTTTCGCTTTCCTCTGAACGTCTGAGAAAGATTTTAAATATAGGCATTTCTAGATGATCATTTGTTATTTGAATCAACTTACAATTGTTGTGGTAGGGTTGCCAGGTCTGGGCTGGGAAATTCCTGATGATATTGAGGGTGGAGCCTGGGGAAGGTAGGGATTGGGGAGGGGAGGGACCTCAGCAGGGTATAATGCCATTGAATCCACCTTCCAAAGCAGCCATTTTCTCCAGGGAAACTGATCCCTTTAGATTGGAAATCAGTTGTAATTCCAGGAAATCTCCAGCCACCACCTGGAGGTTGGCAACCCTTACTGAATCTGAGCAGACACTGTGTTCGGTCCCGGGCGCCATGGCAAAGGGTGCCTGGAAAACAAACTTAAGTTTAAGGAAACATTTCGTGATTTCTCCTTTCTCATCCTCTTCCCTCTGACATGCTCGTCTTCTCAGGGTTTGAAGGGAAAATTTGTCTCACTTTAGCACATCCACCTCAGACCCAAACTAGTGGCGAAGCTGATGGGCACAGGTTTGCCCACCAATTCTGCCCACAACTATGCCCATTGGCATCACATCCTGCTGAAAGTGGCATGGGAGGAATTGACAAGGAAACCTACCTCCATCAGACCGAACCAAAGAGCCTTTGTGCCAGCATAGCATTGCCAACCTCCAGGCAATCTGATCCATCAGGATGGAAGTAATAGTGATACGACACTGTCTATATGAGGATGAGTTTACAAGAATATTATTTTGGAGAACTGAACAAGCCTAGCTCATTTTGAGCAATGTGAAACGGTTCTTGAATGAGGCTGCCAGACCATCTTCTCTTCTTTGAAGTTTTCTCCTTTGGAAAAATATTGTCTTCTGTAAAAGTTACCTAGAAAGAAAAGGAAAGAAATATAAGCTTCAAGTCATATGGTCAACTGTATTTCTACTCACCTTTTTCCTGTGATGCATTTGTTTCTCAAATCTCCTGCAAGAGATAGAGAAAATACTATGTGTTAGTCTGAAGACTTCAATATAATATAATTGTATGTTTGTTTATTATTCTGTTTGAGAACATATGTAACTGTATATTTTGTTATTTTGGTACTATTTGATAGACATATATATTGTACTTTTTTGACTTATGCTGTCTATTTTCATTAACCTCCAGGTTGGGGCCTGGGGATCTCCATGAAGTACAACTGGTCTCCAGACTACAGGCACTATCAACAACCCTCCCCACCTTTCCCATGCTCCACTCCTCCAATTCTCCAGGAATTTCCCAACCTGAAGCTGGAAACTCTATGCCAGCACCCCCGGGGGTATTTCCCACGTGGGAAGAGGCTTATGTGATTTCTCTATTTTTGCTGCAGCAGTAGCAGCCAATAAAGCACAATGGCGACAGGGCTTGGGGGTGGCCGGTTTCTTTGCCTTTTCCATGCCCCACTCCACCATTTCCGCTATTCACCCCACCCAAGCCACAAGGGTGCTTTCTTGGGTTCTTTTTTAAATCTGCAATCGACATGTTGTTATAACATGATAGTGTTACAGCAATCTATCTACTAGTTGCTGTGAATACCTAGCTATCATTTTACAGAAAGGGAACTCTCTGTACGGTTTTTTTGGCAGAGATATGCCTTTGCAGGAATCTTTCCCAAAACATCAAAACAAAGCAGGCTTGGGAAAGACTGCAGGAAAGGCAGGGATGGCACAGGAGGTGCATAGAAGAAGCACAGTGCTGTGGGGGAAGAGAGAGAAAACACTCCCTTCCCAATTGCCTCCAAGCCAGGGCAAACCACCCCTAAATAACTGACATGAGGTTCAGCTTGGCTGGATTCTGCCACCTCCACACCAGGAACATACCTGGTCTGTTAAAGGGCCCATCTCTTCCTGTCCTCAGATGATGTTCGTTCATCATTTGGGAAAAGGGACTTAAGGAATCAATGTCCTTCTGAAAAGGATATCTAAAGAAGAGCACTGTCAGTATTTATTTATTTACTTCATTTATACCCTGCCTTCAAGGGAAGGGAGAACCACATACACTGCTTTGAGCTCCTTGGAGGAAAACTGGGATAAAAATAAACAAGACAAACAAACGAAGATCGCTTCTTTACAGTATTCTTTCTATGCACACAGTAGGGCTGCCAACTATTATGTAAGCATAGGCGAGACACACCGGAGACGGAGGTCCAGCAGCAGCTGCTTTATTGAGTGAACAGGAACAGAACTGGAGAACTGTGCAACAAACCCCGGCTTATATGCCCGCTCGGCTGCTCGGGGCCACGCTCCCCAAGTCCGTGATTGGGCGGCTGCAAACCCTTACAGCCAATTGGGACCCACAAGTGCAGGAGCCTGGAGAGGCTGCAAGCTCAACATGTTTCCAGCTTCCCGCTGCATACATAACACCAACTCTGGGAAATTCCGGGAGGTTGGAGGGGGAAGCCTCGGAAGAGAGGGTTTGGGGAGAGGAGGCAGGGACCTCAGTGGGGTTTAATGCTATACAGTCCACCCTCCAAAGCAGCCATTTTCTCCAAGGGAACTGATCTCTGTCATCTGGAGATCATTTGTAATTCTGGGAGATCTCCAGGCTTCACCTGGAGGTTGGAAACCCTAGCACACATTGATATTGGGGGATAAGGAAGATGATAATGAATGGAAGGGTCAGAAAACCACAGCAAACTGTGCATGATCCTATTCAGAAATTAATCGAAAAATAAAATAAATGACTCATCCCTCATAGTTTTCCATGCCTTGTTAGAAATGTTCCTGCTTTGCAGGCATTTTCTTTTTAAAAAACCTGTTGTCAAGACTAGCTTTTAATTCTCACAGGCTTTTGCACACTACTTTGCTTTGTTGACTATAGCTAAGAGTTTGGATTCAGTGCTACAGTCCCTGTTTACACCCTGTCCATAGCAAAAGGTAGGAAATATCACTGAATTAATTACACATTACTGGTTATTTGACTTGTATTTAATTGCAAACAAACCCACTGAAATTCTCTACACCAGCATGGGGCTCATCTACTGGTTCTCTCAGCTCTGCTGGAATCAAATCAAATGAAGTACCAGGAGATTCCAGCTGTGGCTCTTGGTATTCTTTTTTCTTTTGGATGAAAATCTCTAGCTATGAATGATAACTGTTGGCGCATTTCCTCACCTGATATCTCTTTAGTAGCTTTCAGGCTCTGCAAGGAATGATTTAATTAACAGGGATAACTCGTCATATGTACAGGACAGAGGCTGGAGTCTAAAGATAATGACAATTAGAAATCTTTAGATTTAACCAACCAACATCCCTATTTTTGTGGTACAGTCCGACCCCTATAACTCTGATATGCCAATTTCATAGCTGCACAAACCATAGTTTACAAACTTACTGCAAACTATGGACTCTGAATCTATTTTGCCAGTTGATCTGAAACCAAAGTTAACTTAGACCATGCAAAATCGTAGTTAAACTTACAGGGGAAGAAAAGATAATGACATCAGTTTGTTGAGTTTGTGAGATGGATGCTGTGGCTATTTTGGAAGATGGCTTCCTCTGCCTTATGCCAACCAACTCACCATGTCTGCCCACATTTTTCTCATTCCAAATCATGTCTTCCGTAATCTCATATACGTGGAAATCATTGTGTCAGGCATCATACTTCTTTGGAAGCTTGTTAAGGGAGAGGAGGATGAAATGTAGAATAGCTCAAGGTTAGGATTGGCAACTGCAGTTTGGGAAATTCCAGGATATTTGACAGTGGTGCCTGAGGATGGTGGAGTTTGGGGAGGGAGCTCAGTGCAGATTTAAAACCGCAGAGTATTCTAAGGCAGCTGTTTCCTCCAGGGGAACTGACTGCTGCAGTCTGAAGACAAGTTGTAATTCCGGGATAATTCCATGCCCCACCATCACTACCTGGCAACCCCTGTGGTCTCACCTTTTCCTGCTTCCTTCTCTCCTTCCCACCTACGTATCTTTTATCAGTCCCAATCTTTGGCTATATTGATGTTTATTTACTTTATTTATACCCTGCCTTTTACCACAAAAGGGGACTAGGGTTGTCAACCTCCAGGTGGTGGTTGGAGATCTCCCGCTACAACTGATCTCCAGCCTACAGAGATCATTTCACCTGGAGAAAATGGCCACTTTGGCAATTGGGCTCTATAGCATTGAAGTCCCTCCCCACCCCAAACCCCACCCCCAAAATCTCCAGGTATTTTCCAACCCGGAGCTGGCAGCCCTAATGGGGACCCAAATCAGTTTACATCATTTTCCTCTGTTCCATTTTATCTTCACAAAAACCTGTTAAGTAGGTTAGGCTGAGAACATGTGGCTGGCCCAAAGTCACCAATCGAGCTTCCACTGGGGTAGAGTAACTCTGCATAAGACTTGTACTGCACCCTTCATGCATACTTACTCCAGCACAAACCTCTTCTTCCAAATTTCCAGGCAGCCGACCATTTAGTGATGTGTTTGAACGATTTACACGCTGCCTTGTGTCTTTGGATCTTCAGGCATTGACAGGGATATTTATGGTAACAACCATATCAAACCAACTAAAAATAGTGCAACAGCGACCCCTTAAACAAGCAGGTGTATAAAGATGCAACCAAGCCATGTTGAGGCCCATGGCTCGGCTGAATGCTGAGAGAGAGCCGGCTTTAACATAAGGAAAGCCATGCTGGATCAGACCAAGACCCATCAGGTCCAGCCGTCCGTTCACCCAGTGGCCAACCAGGTGCCTCCAGGAAGCCACTAACAAGACTTTGACTGCAGCAGCATTATCCTGCCTGTGCTCCAAAGCACCTAATTTAACAGGCCTGCTCCTCTGATCCTGGAGAGAATAGGGATGCAGCATGACTGGTATCCATTTGGACTAGTAGCCATGAATACCCCCCTCCTCCATAAGAACATAAGAAAGGCCCTGCTTGTGAGGGTCTGTATATCTTTCTGTATGTCTCTGTGTTCTCTGACCCCACTTCCCCCCTCCCTCTGGACTCGTAAAAGCAGTTCTGACCATTTGGCCTTCTTTGAGTTCAGGTGCCATATCTGTCAGGCCCTGGCTGGTATGTATCATGAGTGCCTCCCCTGCTGTGTTCCCCGACTGTGCTTTTGGTTCACTCCCTCTTGCCAATTCCGGCCTTGGATGGTAGATAACCCTAACTAGCTCCCTGGGGACGATTGATGTCTGTACCGTACCCATCTATCTTTTAGCTTCCCATAATATAGGTGTGACCTTTTGCTCCTCTGAAGGAGATATATTCTGTAGCAGTGTAGTCGGACTTACTTGCAACTTTAACCCGTGTATGGCTAACACCTTCTGAAGCTCTCAATAAAGATCCTTGTTTCTACATGACTGTCTGAGCAAGTGGCTTTATGGGATTTGCACAGAGAGGTGGGGAATCCTCACACTGCTGGATCAGGCCAAGGCCCATCGAGTCCAGCAGTCCGTTCACACAGCGGCCAACCAGGTGCCTCTAGGAAGCCACAAACAAGACGACTGCAGCAGCACCGTCCTGCCTAGTATAACAGGCCTGCTCCTCTGATCCTGGAGAGAATAGGGATGCATCATGACTAGTATCTCTTTTGACTAGTAGCCATGGATACCCCTCTCCTCCCTGAACGTGTCTACTTTCCCCTTAAAGCACTGGTTCCCAACCGGGGGTCCACGAGAACTAAATTAAGGCCCGCGAAACAAAGTTATAAACCCATTATAAATTAATATTTTCAATTAAAAGTTCTCTATCATAAAATATATATATATTCAAATATTATTCTAAGTTTAATGTTTAACTAACAGTTATGATTACAGTTTATTTTCAAATTCTCTGATTTTTTTATTTTGCACCTTGGGGTCCCTGCACCGAACAAAAAAGTCCTAGTGGTCCCTGGTCAAAAAAAGGTTGGGAACCCCTGACTTAAAGCCTTCCACGTCGGCAGCCATCACCACATCCGGGGCGGGCGGGCAGGCAGGGAGGGCGGCTCGACCTGACGAGCCTCGGCCGAAGCAGCCGACGCAGCGGCCTGGGCGAGGAGGGGCGGCCTGGCACCCGCGCCCGCGCGCAAGATGGCGCCCACGGCTTCGCGCCCGGCTCCGAGTCTCGCGATGTTTCCGGAGCGAGGGGCGGGCGGGAGCGCGGCGGCGCTTCTCGGCGGGGCCGGAAGAGGCGGGGCCGCCGGGCCCAGGGAGCGGCGCTCGGCCATGGAGCACATCACGACGCCGAAGGTAAGGAGGCGGGAGGCCTCTGAGCGTGTGCAGAGTGCGCCTCCGGCAGCTGGGAGTCTCCGCTGAGGGACTCTGTGCTGGGCGCCGCACCCCCCTTCGCCCCTCATCCCGCCCCCTTCGACCCTCAGATGTATCGGGTGGGGGTGGGGGGGGGAGAGCGGTCTGAGAGGCTGCATGAACATGTGCAGAGTGCAGGTTTCCCCCCCCCACGTGCTGCGGTGGGGGCTGAAGAGAGCCAGATCGTGAACGCGTGTCAAAGAGCGCTGTGTGCACGTGAACAACGAGGCAACGGGGGCGAAGTCCGGGACCCCTGAGGACCCCGAATGTCTGCCATGATCAGTCTTTTTTATATATATATAATTTTTAATTAATTTTTATAACATAACACAAAACAAATACAATAATAAAAATATAAAAGAAAAAATTTAAAAAGAAAATACAAAAGAGTATATATGCTAATTAATACATTCATAATTACAAAATTATAAGATTCAAGATCAGTCTTGATGCCACCGGCCTCTCGGGGGGGTTGGTTTTTTTTCAAATGCCAGTAGCATAGCCTCAGTAATCTTATATTTTTGAACACCCCTCCCTACCTATTTGTACAGGAGGCAAAAGGGAATCATGTATTTTTGGCTGTTTGCGTTTAAGTTGTTTTTCTGTACAGCCACGTCTAGCGTACATGCTACTTTGTGTGTTTGTTTTAAAGCTTAATAAGTGAAACAGGATCAAAGGTATACATTCAATTTACATTTGGGGTAATTCCCTTAACAGTGAGCTACTGTGCCTTTCCCCCCATCTTGAGTTCACACAGACGAACCTGAGGGGTAGCTTCTCTAGCTCAGATGCAAGACCCGGATTATCCTTGTCTGTACGGAGACTCACTTTCTCTTTGTTGCAAAGCTCATGCTTCCCCTCAAAACCAGAACTGCAGTTTGTGGTTTGCAATCCTGGTTGGGGTGAAGATGTCAGTTGTAGTTTGCCAGTTAGTAGCCATAGTTTCTGCTAAAAAGCAAGTAACAGATGAACTTGAGCATGCAGCTGGACTACAAGGATGGTTTTTGGTGTGTAAACCACGATCTGGCATTGTATCCTTTATTAATGTGATCTTGCTCTTTCTGCTACACTTTAGCATGGCATTGTGTGGTGTCCGTAAAGTTTCCATGTATTGAAAGCAGCGTTCAAATGCAATTAAAAAAAACCCCACCTTAACAGAAGGTTTATTAATAGTGATATGTTGAGTTTCACCAGATGTTCCTCCTTCTCATCAACTGTGGCTTTTTAAGACATATGGAATAATTTGCATGGGAAAATTCTAAGCCAGCGTTTCCCAACCTGTAGGTTCGGACCCCAAAGTGGGTCACAAAACCTCTGAAAATAGGTTGCTGGCCAGACCTACCTAATGTCCATTCCTACACTTTCCATTGCGCTCTTTTATATTTTAGTGGTTAGCCACTGTAGAAAATGGGAGTGCTGAACTAGGTCAAGACCAAAGTCACAGTTTGCATTAGGGTGCCAAAAAACTTTGTCCCAGCCTTGGATGAGTCCTTATTCCAAGTAAATTTGGACTTGTGGGTCTCCATACGGCAAAAGTTGGGAATCACTGTTCTAAACAAAGATAAGGGGGGGGGGGGTTAGACAACTGAAGTCCTGTTGCAGTTCAGCAATAGTTGTGTCCAGGCTGACGGCTCCTTGTGAAAGTTAGTTTAGTCTAGTAATGTCTTCAGCCTCACTGAGAGTTTTGTGTTCATGGTACATACACAGCTGATGGTACTACTGATGAGTATTTCAAAGTTACATGAACTGCCCAGTTTGTGTGATTCACTTTGGTGTCTGTAGTGCAGGTTGAGTATCCCTTATCGGGACCAGAAGTGGTCCGTATTTCAGATCTTTCTGTATTTTGGAATATTTGCATATACATAATGAGTTATCATGGGGATGGGACCCAAGTCAAAATGCAGAATTCATTTATGTTTTATACATGTTTTATATACACTTTATAAACGTAGCTTGAATGTAATTTTAAATAATATTTTTTGTACATTGAACCATCAGAAAGCAAACTGGCACGCTGCTGAGGGCCTGTGAGTAATGCCTGCATGCTGGCTCAAAAAAGTCTGGTTTTCAGGTCAGCCTGGATATCAGATGTCTGGATAAGGGATCAACCTGTACATGTGTTATCTTGTTATCTTTACAACAGTCTTTCAGAAGAATTAACCCTGTCTTACAGCTGCTGAGGCACGGGCAGGCTTCAAACCGGGAGCTTTCTTGTTCAGATTCAAATTTATTAATACGGTCGACTGACCAATCACATGCCAACAAATCAAAATTTCCAGACTCAGTAGTTTTGCACCGCAGAATCACAGACTGGCCGTACATATAAAGATCAATAAAAACAACCCCTGGTTAAAATTATCATCTTAAAATGGATAAAATTGTAAAATAGTCTAACAATCATTCTCTAATAAAGCTCTGCATATTTTAATAGCAACAGTGCAGAACTTGGCAGTTTGGAGCATAAGCTGAGGGTCTTCTAATAGGAGCTTCTTTGCCAAAAGCTCAACTGACTCTTCAGGGAATTTACCAAGCAGGGGGGAAATAAGCTTTGATCTAACTTCGTGGTAGAATGGGCAACATATCAGTGCATGTTCGATGGTTTCTATGTCCCCTGTTCCACACGGAGCTTTCTCTTTCATAGCCCAACCAGTGCGCTTGATGCCGATCTCTTTTACTGCCTCTTGAAGTGTTGGCCTAAATTCTATGATGGGGATTTGTTCAAGTTTTGTGTGTGTCTTTAGGCATCTTTGCACAGAGGAACTGCTTCTGTCTGTCACAAGCCAGGACCACCAGTCAATATTATCAGTGCAAGCAGATGAAAGCATTTCTCCCCATTTATGGTGACTGAGTAAAGATAAGTTCCTTGAGCACGCAGCCATATTTTACAACTCATGAGGTATAAACGTCTTTTAACCAAAGCCATAATCTTATCTGACAGGGAAGAAACCCTGAAGCCTTTTTTCAACCTCGTTTTTTATCTTCATGATGTAGATAAGAAAACCTAGCACAGTGTGAATGATTAATAACTAGGCGTTCGGAGATGGAGAACTCTGGGGTTTAGTTATCTTTCTACAAACATAATATGCTGTGGTTTCCTGTTTTTCTGTCTGTTGGTTGACAAAAGTGTTTGGAATTTAACAGAACCTTTTGTTAATATCACACATTGATAATCTGGGGAAGAAACACAGCTTTAGTACTCTTATTTAAGAGTGTTGTTATAGCAGACAGTTATAGTGTTTAGTGATGTATTCTTGCCAGACAGTTGGCCTGGCTTTTTTTGTTCATTTGCAGCCTGCCTTGTCTCCCAAACCTGGGGGAAAACATCAAAATCTCCCCCTCCCCTCTGCAAAGCAGTATAAAATTTTACCAAAGCATCACTGACACTTCTTTACCCTTTGCTGACTTAAAAATAACACCTAACATTTAGCCTGCATTAGAAATATATCTAGAGAGAGAGCCTAGGTCGGACATTCTCCAGCTGGAGAAACTGCATGTGCATTGAGCAGATGCAACAGGAAAGGGCTGATTACAGCCATGACATACTCTGTTAGATATCATATATAGTGCAGAGAAGATATTTTCAGTATTTGCCTGCCAACACATAGCACAGTTAGTCACTGGTGACATGTTGATGGGTCCCTTATCTTCTGGAATTGACTTATTTGCCAACAGTGACTGGCTGAGTGCCTGTTTCGCAGCCTGACCTAACTGGCCACCTACCCCAACAGGGACATTAGCGGATGGGATGCTTACTTGATTTGCCAGAAGATAGACATTATTTCCACATGCTCAGGAAACAGATATTCTGTTTCCCAAGCTGGCACAAAGTAGTAAGTCGAAAGCATCTTCTCCACTTTACCTTAGCATGCTTCGGTGGTTGCTCCTTCCCCCTGGAATCAGTTCTCTGGGGAAGTTCGTGCCCTGACGGATCTTTCAGTATTCCACAGGTCATGTAAGGCTGTTCTGTATCGTGGGGCCTTTGGCTAATGTTACAAACTGAAGAGCTGGCCAATTTTATTTTCCAAGTGAGTTTTGTAGCTGATATTTTAAATGGTTTTATTGTTCTATTTATTGCTTTCACTTCCATTTTATTTGTATATATTGTATTTTAAATGTTGTAAGCTGCCCTGAGTCCCCCGTGGGTGGTATAAATTAATTAAATAAATTGCATGTGCTGCAATTCTGTTAGTGCATGGCACAACTTGTTGACATGTTCTAATTGGGGGTTTCCTCCCCTTCAGGTGGAAAATGTCAAGTTACTAGATCGTTATACCCACAGAAAGCCAGCCAATGGGACACTATACCTGACCGCAACACATCTGATCTATGTGGATGCTTCGGCAGAAGTTCGGAAGGAGACATGGGTAATGTTGGAAGGGGGGGGGCTAAGTTGCTGAGCGACCAAGGCACAAAGGCAACGATCCCTTCTTTAGCTGCATGCCTCAGAGTAGCTGGCGTTCAGGAGCTCTCTTGCCTTTGAATCATGTTGCTTCTCTAATGCTCCTGATATGCTTTAGAGTGTGAATAAAAATTCTTTGCGTGTTTTGAAGATGATTGTCACTTAAAGGTTGCTCTTGCAAAGGGTCAGTAATATTTACTGGCAAATGGTATCCGCACATTGGGGCCAGAGGTGTTATCAAATTAAACAATATCCTATATGACATCTTTTCATGCTGGTATTTTCATTTTACTCTAGTTACATTTAATAAAAAGTGAAAACTAGGATTAAAAGCATCCTAGCAAGTAAGTTCCCCAAATTAACCTAGACTCCCCCCCCCCACACCCATCTGTCTGCCCTCTTATTCCTGTCTCATTGATTTGTGGCTTCAGTGAAGGATAATCGGTTTCACCTCCTCCCCTAGAAAATTCTCACTAGTGGTTATTTACAGACCTGATTAAAAGTGTTCATGTCAACCTGGATGCAGGCTGTTCGTGTTTTATTAAACAAATTATCTTAGTGAACAAAATGATGTATAGCAACCTGACTATACAGTGGAAATTAAACTTCTTGGGTGAAGTTAAAAAAAATCTTCCAGGCTGCGTAACCACTCTTGGTTGTATGAACTGCCTTTTGGGACTCATTAAAATATGTACAGTCACTGCTTGTATTTATAATTGCCCCTTGATTCCGTTCTCGTTCCTGCAGTCTGGCGTCAGTGCTGTGAGATGTGATTCACAGGAAGTGGCTGAAGCCTTGCTCCTTCAACTTCCCTTCCTGTTGTTTCTATAGATCCTCCATCACCACATTGCAACTGTGGAGAAGCTGCCACTGACTCCGTCTGGATGCCCACTGCTTATTCGCTGCAAGAACTTCCGTGTGGCGCACTTTCTTATGGGGCACGAGCGGGATTGTCACGAAGTCTACACCTCCTTGCTGAAACTTTCGCAACCAGGTACTCAAGGAGTGCAGTCCTCTCCCAGACCTTGGCAATTCAGTTGCAAGGGGCTGTATGGGAGATGAATTTTGGTTACGGGCTGTTGGTTTCCCTTGAACTGGACAGGAAGAAGCACAATCTTTGTCTTTTCCTGTCTCTGTTAGAAGAGCGGAAAAAGCCTGTATCTTCTGCAGAATTTTGGCAGTGTTCAAGCAAAGTGAAGTTTTGGAGATTAAAATACTCCTGTTGTTTTTGTTGTGCTGGTGGTTTAAAACCCTCTAAAGCAGGGGTCCTCAAACTTTTTAAACAGGGGGCCAGTTCACTGTCCCTAAACACTGTTGGGGGCCGGACTATAGTTTGAAAAAAAATGAACAAATTCCTGTTCACACTGCACATATTTTATTTGTAGTACACAAAAAATAAGAGAAAACAATGCAATATTTAAAATGAAGAACGATAGCAAGTGATGCAAGTGTTCATCAGTTAGTCTGGATCTGGTTGGAGATTTCAGATGTTTCATTCGGGGAAAAGTCTGTTAACAGATATAGGTGCTGCCAAAGATGGTTGCAATTTTGAGTGCATGGTTCCTGAGATTAAGATATGTCTCAGAGGGGAGAGATGCATAGAAATTAGTAAGGCTGCTTGATTTGAATGCTTTTTTCAGAGAGTCACAATTCTGTAGTTCGGCCAATTCCATTTGGTAAATCGGATTGACATTTTCAATGTCAACAGAAAATGGGTTCCGGAAAAGCTGTATGTCCTGTTCATGGATATGAAGCTCTTTAAATCTAATTTGAAACTCCTTTTGTAACATTTCTAGTAAATCCACACATGTTTTGTTTGGGAATGCAACTTTCCGTCTTTCTCACAGGGACTCAAGGAGGATTACGTAAAGTGAGTCAACACAATCAACCAAATTGGATATCCAATAAACCAGGGGTCCCCAATGCAGTGCCCCTGGGTGCCATGGCACCCACCAAGTGTTTTTAGAAAGTGGTTATAGGTTGTATGAGCAGTGTGGAGAAGGTGACAGTATCAGACTAGAATGGGCAAGGACTTGGGTTCAAATCCTGCCAACAACATAGAATCTTGGAGTTGGAAGGGACCACCAGGGTCATCCAGCCCAACCCCCTGCACAATGCAGGAAATCCACAGCTCCCTCCCCCCACACACACCCATAGGGACCCCTACTCCATGCACACAGACACATGCACACAGAGGGCAATTTCATACTTACTGAATAACACACTTTAAATCCACATTCAATTCACTTTAACAATCGTTTGCAAGTGGATTTTGCAGTTTCACACAGTAAAACTCAGCTGCAAAATGCATCGGCAGTGGACTGAGAGTGCATGTGTGAACGCAACCCAGGAAGAGCCCGCCCCCTTGCCACACATGAAAAAAAACCCAGCAGACACCGCCACAAGACACGCGTCAGACGCTTCCACACGTGCACCCCCTCCTCCACGGCTTGGTCCCTACCCAACACTCGCCCTGCTGAGCTCTAAGCTCCGCCCCCACCACAGGACATGCGTCAGCCCCTTCCACACTTGCCCCATCCCACCCACTTGCCCAACACTCGCCTTGCCCATCTCCAAGCTCTGCCCCAGCAATAGGGGCATGCAGAGAGACACGCAGGCAGGGCCCCCGCTCACGCATCCACACATTATGCGTGCGCTCACCACTCATGCAGCGCAGCACATCGGGCGCTTTGGGCGGGCGTCGGCGGCCCCCCTCCCTAGGAAGGCCGGAGCGGCAGTGGCTGCTGTTGCTGCTGGCGTCGGCCGAGGCATCAGCACCTGGGCCCGCCAGCCTCCGCCGCCTCCTCCTGCCTCTCCTTACAGCTGCCCCGGATGCCTGGGCGCCCAACGTCACCAAGGCTGTGGCTGCCACCGCCATCTTCGCGTGGCCCAAAGACCCCGCCCCTCGGCCCCGCCCACCCAATCCAGAGTCATGAGCTCCAGGCGCGCACGGGCTGTGGACCCTCTCGCCTTTTTATGTAAGCTTGAGGAAAAGCCACGCCCACTCAGAAGAACAGGGGAAACTAGCCCCCCCCCCCATTAATATTAATCGGCAGTGAAACGCCTCACGCGCTGTGTTTGTTTTTCCTTCATGGTCACGCACGGGCGCGCGCGCACAATCTGCGAGAGAAAGAGAGAGAGAGAATGTGTGTCTCTCCCCCTCACCCCCACCCCGAGTTTTTAAACTGACTTCCTCCCAGAATTACCTTGCGGCTGCAATTTTTTAAAGGGGCCGGGTTCAGGACCCTGACGGGCCGGATCCGGCCCGCGGGCCGTAGTTTGAGGACCCCTGCTCTAAAGTATTTCTGATCAGCTCAGGTGAACTCTGCAGTGATAACTCGGTAGTGCTGGAACAAAGTTTTGGAGCAAGTTGAAGCAATGCAGGTAGTCCTTAGGAACTGTAAGCCTGGAATAAAATGCTGACCTTTACCAGACAGCAAAGATGTCCAACTCCTTTGGCCAGGGTTCAGACCCCAGAGGGTGTGTCCCTACTTTTTCAGTTCAGGTCCCAGAGGATCTGTCCATAATTTTTCATTGTAGAACATCCATTCCCATTTGCCCTTGGCTCATAACTCCATTCTGTATCCTTTCCTCCCTTTGCTTTTCAGAGCTCCTTTGATCAGTAGATCTTGAGCAATGACTAGAAGAGTACTAAAATAGTTTCTAAAGGAAAATATGATAGGAATTTAGCAACTGATAAGGTTATATTTGGATCACTGTCTAGTGTCATAGAGAATAACATGTCTTTGAAGATTATTAAACGATAAACATGATAAACAGTTCCAGCAATCCGTTAAAACAATAAAAAGGAGCATTCCATTATTTTATGAGGTAAATTATCAATTTTACCCTGGATATAAGGACAAAGACGATCTGAATATGGAATATTACAAAACGTCCCACCCAATACTTCAAAGGAGTTAGCGGTAAGATGAGCCAGAGCAAATGCCTGTGCATAATGAGGAACTGTTAAATATCTCATATAGGAAGGCAAAGAACGAGGTGGTAAAATACCAAAGAACTGGAACAAACAAACTCTACAAGTGCAAATTACTGTGCTATAATAATCAAGCTCGGTAAGATGATGCTTGACAACAGAGAGGGTCTCTGCCTTACCCAGCTGGAGAATTTCTTCTTCTGTAAGCCCCAGCTGCTGTAATCTAGTTATCAATGGCCAGCCATTCTGTATCAGTCTGGAACTTAGCCAAGTATCTGTTTGAACAGTTTACAGCATGAATGCAGTGTCATAAGGTTCTGTATTAATATTTTGTTGCGGGAAAGGTACAAAAGGCCAGCGGAGAATGAGCAGTTACTGGGACTTGATTGATTGCTACTTTTCTGTCTGTAGTATGCCCACCCCCTCACCCATATTTGGGGTTGTAGGCCTGTGTATTGAACTCTTTCTCTTCCCAGCCTGAGTTGCTGTACTTTAGTTTGGATTCAGTTCCTGCATAAAGTCCTACACTATCTTTTCTTGGCAGAGCACACAATTACTCATTATTTGCTGGAGGGTGACTGAAAACTGGAGATTACCTGTTTGGCAAATTGGCTGCTTTATCAGATGCTGGCAGGGCCTGTTCAGCCTCTGGGCAGCCTGCTGCCATGAGAGTCTTGCAGGATGAGTTATCAATTGGATCTCTACTTTTGGGGAGAAAGAGGGGCCGCTGGGAAGGCAGGAAGTGAAGAAAGACAGGAGTACCGAACCTAGCGCTGGTTTCACCACACTTCTTGAAATAAACTGCCCATTTTTCCCCCACACACATTTTGAGGTGTATTGAAACAGGAAGTTCTAGGTGGACAGAGCGCCTCAGACAAAAAAGTGCAGTAACTGTAATATTTTTATCATTGAATTTCCCCCTTTTATATAGCCCTTCAGCTTGAAGAAAACGACACTACAGTGTTGATTGGGAGCCCCATAGCCGATTCTCAAAGTCAAGGTGTGAGGGAGAAATGTCTCTCCAGGGCCCTGTTCACAATGCCTGGGGCAACCTTAAATAGGAAGTGTTATCCCGGTAGAGTGTCTCCTGATTTGGAATGTGCACAAAGGAGGGGCTGTGGGTCAGCGGTAGATCATCTGCTTGGCAAGCAGAAGGTCCCAGGTTCAATCCTTGGTGTCTCCAGTTTAAAGAGTCAGGTGATGCGAGCAACCTCTTCCTGAGATCCTTGAGAGTTGCTGCCAGTCTGAGCAAACAAGACTGATTCCGTTGCAGTGTAAAACAGCTTCATGTGTCTGTCTACTGTATGGGCATTAGGGTTCAGCCATCTTTTGCATCAGTGGTGGTTTCTGTGAAGGGCTAGGAAAGAGAGGCTCACGCCAGAGCGTGGCCAGTTCTCCCACATGTGAAACTTCAGTGGTTCACACAAGATGGCAGCTCCTTGGAAACCAGCGCATCACTCAGGTGGAAAGGTAGCCGCTCAGCCTATGCACTTCGGCTTCCTTGGGGAGCAGCCTTATCAGCCCCCCTCTTGAGGCCAGCCAGGGTAGGATAATTTCTACCCGATCTCCCAAAAAGGGCCACAATCTTAGACCAACCTTAAGGGTGTATGAAGAGAGAAATCACAGCGCTAGCTTTGATTAAAAAAATCTTTTTGGCACCTATAGAAATTTTTATTGGCGGTAGGGGTAAAGAACATAGCTTATCAGTTTTTTAAAAACAAGCGTTTCCTAGACTTCAGAAAGTCAGCTTTTCATCTGGTGACTGCTCTTCTTAATACCAATATCTCGCACTCAATTGTTACTGCAAAATAACAATTCTGCTTCTCTCAATTTTCCTTATTCCTTCAACAAGCCACATACAACCACAGCTTGGATCTAAAAGTTCAGTAATACTGCTTTTTAAAAATAACTTCTAAAATTCTGGAATAGAACCATCATGAGTAAAAGCAGTGGGAGAGGGTCAGAATGGGATGGTGCTTTGTTTGTACAAAGTCTGGGGAGGGGCTGTGGCTCAGTGGTGGAGCATCAATCCCCAATATCTCCAGTTGAAAAGATGCTGTAGCTAATTTTTTTTCATTCTTCTCACTGCTTGATGTTATGCTAAGACTGAGGAGAGGTCACCTTGGAGATAGCTACGTGGCTGGACTTGTGGTGAGCGTGAATTGTCAGATAGAGAAGGTTTGCAAAAGGTGATCTTTCTTTTCTGCCACAGCTGATGGAGGGACAGGTATCTGTGTTATGGGGGGGAGTAAGGACTAGTAGCTTGATAGAGCCTATTGCCACAGTTGGGGGGGGGATAGTTAAAACCAATCTGACACAATATAAAAACATAAGGAAGCTGTGAATTTCATTTTAGTTTGTTCTTTTTCTGAAGGACTCCGGTTTGAATTGTGAGTCGTGAACATTGATTTTTTTTGCCTCTATGAATTTAATCTTTGCACTCTAGTGAAACCAGAAGAACTTTATGCATTCTCTTACAATCCTAAAATGCCCAAAGATAACCGGGAAATGGGCTGGAAGCTGATAGACATCACAGTGGACTACCAGCGAATGAGCATTCCCAATGACTACTGGGAAATAACTGATACTAACAAAGACTACGAGGTACGTCATTCTTGCCTAGACTAGCCGCTCACTGCAGTGCGTCCAATCCATTGATGTTCTTTAGTGAAAATCTCAGGTGTGGCTTGCTTAAGGCCGGTCAACAGAAAGAAGCAGATCGTGTGGTAAAGCTCTTTTGTTGTACAGTTTCAAACTGTGGGTGCAGAGTTGCATGTCTGAATGCTCCCCTTGCAAAAAAGAAATATCCTCACACAAAAAGGCAGCTGTGCCAGGGAGAAGTTAACCCTACAAGCTTTCTCCTTGACCTCTAGTTTTCTGTATGCATGGCTAGTCTATGCAGGAGAAAGGGACTTGGTCATGTGATTCTCCCCCCTCAAAATGGTAAAGTCCAGCGAGATATATATAAGGATGATGAGCTGTTTATCTGGACAGGTTCTTTTTGTAGAATTTCTTGTAGTCCCATTCTCTCAGTTTACTCACAGGATTGCTGTGGGGATCAAATGGGGAGAGGAGAACCATGTATCTGCCCTGAGATAGACTGATGACATAGGAAATTGCAGGATCCGACCCACAGTCCATCTGATCCAATGTCCTGTTTCCCAAAGGCCAACAAACAGGGAGTTAGAGATCAAAGCCTCTCCTGTCTATTCCCCCCCCCCCATATTCATGACATGGATCATAGAATCATAGAGTTGGAAGGGACCACCACTGTCATCCAGTCCAACCCCCTGCACAATGCAGGAAATTCACAACTACCTCCCCCACACACCCCCAGTGACTCCATGCCCAGAAGATGGCCAAGATGCCCTCCCTCTCATGATCTGCCTAAGGTCATAGAATCAGCATTGCTGACAGATGGCTATCTAGCCTCTGCTTAAAAACCTCCAGGGAAGGAGAGCCCACCACCTTCCGAGGAAGCCTGTTCCACTGAGGAACCGCTCTAACTGTTAGAAAGTTCTTCCTAATGTTCCATCATAGTTAACATCTGGCAGTGGACTTGTGTTATGGCCCATACTGCATCCCATTGCAGTGAGTTCCACATGAGATTGCTCCAAGAAACACTTCCTTTGTCTGTCCTGAATCTGTTTCCTGTGAACTTCATTAGGTCCTTCTGGATTCTACTATTCTGGGGAAATGTGCCCCCCCTCCCACACTCTATTCCCCCCCTCCCCCCACACACACTATCCCTATGTGGAGGGAATATTACTTGGTCCTTTCCTCCGTACCCTGATTGGTCTTTACATCAACTTAGAGAATAAATTCCCAGGTTAGGTTTTATCATTTGGACTGGCGGTATCTTGTTATTGCTGATTCTGAACAGACCTGTATTAATGTTCCTAATCTCTTGCAACCAGTTTTGCTTCCATGTGAGCTATGATTGCTATGATCTGCAAGTGCTAAGTTGCAAATCAGTAACAAATGCTCCAGCAAGTTAATATTGCACCAATGAATAATTTAAGATGCTGTTCCTCTTGCCCGTTCATTACTTCCCTTAGGTCTGCAGCACGTACCCTCGGGAACTGGTGGTGCCCAAAGCTGCTACAAGAACGATGGTGCTGGGCAGCTCAAAGTTCAGAAGCCGAGGTCGGATACCAGTGCTTTCCTACTTCTACAAAGAGAATAATGTTAGTCATGCATGTTCTGCTTTTTCTGGGGTTTGTCTGACCATCTCTGCCAACAGCTCCATGCTTTGGAGTGGGAAACTGGGCATTTTGTTCTGTCTCATGAAACTGTTTGTGGGACTGATTGTATACATAGCATAATGAATCAGTGGAGTCCTGAGTTGTCAAGGGGACGGTACCAGTTCCACTTACAGAGGGAGAGTGATGCTTTTGAATGTCGTTCTTGTGGGGAGTTGGCTTGCAGAGTAGGAACTGGGGCCTTTGCTCAGTCCGAGTTGCTCAGGGCAGCATACGGCGTTTACTCTACTGTGGAGACCTAGGCTGTTCATAGGATGTGATTCCCCGGATCTTCAGTCTCAGTCGAGGGGGTGAAGCAATCTGTACCGATCTGTGGTGGGGGTGGATTAGATGACCCTGGTGATCCCTTCCAACTCTATGATTCTGTGATTCAGGGTCACCCCTGGTTAGTATTTGGATTGGAGACCATGAAGGAAAACCAAGGTACACAGAAGCAGGCAGTGGCAAACCACCTCTGAACATCTTTTGCCTTGAAAACCGTACAGGGTCTCTTTCCACCACTGCCCCCACCATGGGAAGAAATTCTTTAAGAACATAAGAAAGGCCCTGCTGGATCAGACCAAGGCCCATCAAGTCCAGCAGTCTGTTCACACAGTGGCCAACCAGGTGCCTTTGGATTTGGTTTTGCTGTGATTCTTGTCTGTCTTGTATTCTGGCACTGGAGGTGGCTTATGTGCAGAGAGTTCCCCGGACATTTCCTGTAAGTGAATACAGACCTGTTTAGGGTCAGAAAAGTGGCTGCATCATGCATCTGTTGACCTTAGTGGGCACTCCTGTTCGCTTGTCTTTGTGACACTGTCACATTTATCTACGGATGGACCATGGAGGGGATATGTAAATGTGTCGGTGGAGCATTTCATGTCGGGGACCTGTGGCTACACTGTTAACCCTTGTGTCTTTCAGGCTGCCATATGCCGGTGCAGCCAACCCTTGTCTGGGTTTAGCGCTCGTTGCCTGGAGGATGAGCAGTTGCTGCAAGCCATTCGGGAAGCCAACCCAGGGAGTCCGTTCATGTATGTTGTAGACACAAGGCCAAAGGTATTGCTTCCTGGGGTCTGTGGGCGCTCACCGGGTCCGCATCTCTGGTGCTCCTTCCAAGGGACAGTGTCTTTACTGCTATCAGAGTAGGCATTGCCTTCATTGGTTGATTTATATCAAAAGGTTATTTATTGTATTATCAAAAGAGGAGTAACTTTTTCTGGCATGATAAAGCAAAGAGAGGTGCAATGAGAGAAGCAATGAGAGAAGTCCAGGAGCACCTTAGAACCCAACAAGATTTCGGGGGTAGAAGCTTCTGAGAGTCAAAGCTCCCTTCGTCAGATACGTCGCGATCTCTGAGTCTTTAGCTGAGTCCTTGGCTCTTACTCTGGGGATGGCTCAGCTGGTCAGCGTAATAGGCTGAACAGACCCAAGATCTAATTTCATGCAAGGCAGTGCCACATTATCGCTTCTAGCATAGAAGCTCGCTGGGTGACCTTGGGCCCCTCATGAACTCTCAGCCTGGCCTACCTCACAGGGTTGTAGTTAGAAAGTGGAGGAGGGGAGAACGATGTTATAATCTCATTGACTGCCACATGCAGAGAGAAGTCCACGTCCTGCATTTCTGTTGCAAAGACAGACGTTCCTGGGCAGGGGGAATGAGCTACTTTGGGTGAACACCATGAGCATATGAAGCTGCCTTATACTGAATCAGACCATTGGTCCATCAGACTCAGTCTGGTCTACTCAGACTGGCAGCGGCTCTCCAGGGTCTTAAGCAGAGGTCTTTCACATTATCTACTGCCAGATCCTTTAACTAGAGATGCAGAGGATTGAACATGGGACCTTCTGTATGCTAAGCAGAGCCACTGAGCCACAGTCCCTCTCCATGGTGATAGCTGTGCAGCTCGTGAGACATATGTCTTTATCTGTAGAAGCTGCAACTCATATTTTGGGGACTGGAGAAAAGGTACTGTTTTTACCGGCACTTCTCAAACAATGCAGAGAGTTTCTGAGCACGGTTAGGAACATGCCGTTACCTATGTTTCCCCCTTAATTCTTCTAGTTGAATGCCATAGCTAATCGTGCTGCTGGGAAGGGTTACGAGAATGTGGACAATTATGACAACATCCGTTTTAAATTCATTGGCATCGAAAACATCCATGTCATGCGGAGTAGCCTGCAGAAGCTCTTGGAAGGTATGTTGGCTTTGTTTGACAGCTGGCCGCTTGCTTGTGGCCCACCACCTGCTGGTCTCCTTTGCTGTAGAATGTGCCAGTCCTGTAGACACAAGCCTGTGTGCTCTGGGGGTGTGGGAGAGGGAAGAGATTAGGAATGTCAATAGCCATTGTGTTCTTTGCTTGCTCAAGTGGCTTGAACTGACAGCTGGTATTAAGTACTGGTTGGGAAAAACCACCCTGACCTGGATGGCCCAGGCTAGTCTGATCTTGTCAGGTCTCAGAGGCTAAGCAGGTTTGACCCTGGTTGGTGTTTGGATGGGAGACCACCAAGGAATACCAGGGTCACTTTGCAAAGGAAGGCAATGGCAAACCACCTCTGTTAGTCTCTTACCTTGGAAATCCTACTGGGTCTCCTTAAGTTGGCTGCCCCCCCCCCCACACACACACACAGAAGAACCAGATAAGAAACGCACTTCTAGTTTTACTGCTAAGATAGGCCAAGGTCAGGATAAGCATGCTAGATAATCTATACAAACCCAAAGAAGAAGGTTTGAATTAACAGAGCTGCAGAATTTTGGATAGCCTTTCTAGATCAGAAATGGCCAGACTGTTCAGCGTGGGACAGAGAAGCCTTCCTGGCTAAGCTGCTTGGAGGTGAATCCCTTTCTATCTGTGATGTTCAAGGAGAATCAGGACATGCCTTGTGAAGAAATTGCCTTCCTGCGACTCCCTTCAGGGCTCCTGCTGAGTTGCAACTTCCCCTTGCTTGGTGCTTTGCTGCCTAAGGGGGTGCTTCAAGGGACCTTTGTGTGAAGTGACAGGATCCCACCTTCTAAGTTGTAGCAATTACAGATCTTGGAGAAACACATTTTATGAATTGGTCGGCAAAGGTGTAAAGCCAAGATGCTTTCATGGGGTTAGAATTACCTCCGTAGCAATCTGGGCTCAGGGACCGGAAGAGTCTTCTAGGAGGATGGGAGCAGAGCTGAGGCCAATCTTCTGCCTTTTCAAGTCTCCCCTCTTCTGCTTGTGTTCCTTCAGTGTGTGAAATGAAATCTCCTTCAATGAGCGACTTCCTTACTGGCCTGGAGAGCTCCGGCTGGTTGCGACACATTAAAGCGGTGATGGATGCTGGCGTTTTCCTTGCCAAGGTAATGCCTTCCTCTGCGGAGCATCCAAAAATGGGCATGTCCAATGAAATGGTGGAAGTGTTTTCTGGAACCTCATTGTTTGGAATGGGTTTTTATTGTGTTCTAGGAACCGGGCCATGCTTTGCCAGCCCAGATTGGGAGCAGAGGTGGGTGGGTGTCTTCCTCAGCTGGCTCGCGGGCTGGATAGGAGCTATCAAGGGTTCCAGATCTGGCCCTCGGGCCATATGTTTGATACCCCTGGGTTAGATTGTTGCACCAGGATCTGGGAAACCCGGGTTTGAACTCCTCCTCTGCCGTGGAAGCTTGCTGCGTGATCTTCAGCCAGTCACACTCTCACAGAGCCACACTTACCATATAGGGCTGTTGTGAAGATAAAATGGAGAAGAGAACAAAGGTTTCTATTGGGTTTCTATTGGCGGGAAAGGCAGGATATATCTGAAGTATATAAATAATAAATATACACTTTGATATGCTTGCGCAGAGGCTACTCTTCTGTAGCTAGATTTTGGGCAGCAGAATGGGCCACAATCTTTAACGTTTGTGAGGACAAGTCCCTTAGAATCATAAGTGGTCTTATTGTCATGCAGAGGAGTCATCAAGGGAAGGTTCTTGTGGATTCTCTAGGGCCACCTGTAATTCTGTTTCACACATTGTGGCTTAGAGTTTCCTTCTGCCCAGAGTGGTCATGCCTCTAAATCCCTCATCACTTAAACCAGTGTTTTATGTATCTTGGCCATTAAGCATTTTGATGTGGCGTGTGTGTGTGTGTGATTCTCCTCTTTGTAGGCTGTGACAGATGAGCACGCCAGCGTCCTGGTCCACTGCTCAGACGGCTGGGATCGCACTGCCCAAGTCTGCTCACTAGCTTGCCTCCTCCTAGATCCATTTTATCGGACACTGAAAGGATTCATGGTAGGAGCAGAGAACACCTGGGGTTTCTAAACAAAGCACTGGGTGGGTTACTCGGTTACTCTCCTACCCATGGCGTGGGCAATTGGCATTGGGCACTAGTTCAAAACGTAAGCAAGCCCCCAATACATGCCTCAGATGGCTTCTATGTCGAAGTAACTTTGTGTGTGTAGCAATGCAGTTTTATTTCCAGTATGGGTCTGAAAGGGCTGTGCTACCTCACAGGCAATAAAGGTCGGTTGTGTGCCTAGTGATAAGCTAGAGGACCTGCTAACCTGGCCATGTTATGGGGGCCAGCCTGCCTTCCTGTTTGCATCTTCTGGCTCAGTGCAGTAGGGACAAAGCCATATCAAAAGGCGGGGGGTGTTGCATATTTATTTGTTTATATTTATCTTTACATTTCAATTTCGCCCCCTCCCTCAATCCCTGGCCGAGGCCAGGCTCAGGGCGGCTAACATCTACAAATAATAAAACCATAATTGTTAAAACAGTTCCCAAAATGATCAGGGGACTAGATCCAACTGCCCTATGAGGAGCAGGTAAAACGCTTAGGGCTGTTTAGCTTGGAAAGAAGGCAGCTGAGGGGAGACATGATAGAGGTCTATAAAATTATGCATGGTTTGGAAAGAGTGGACAGGGAGAAGCTTTTCTCCCTTTCATAACACTAGAACATGGGGTCATCTGCTGAAGCTGGAGGGTGAGAGATTCAAAACAGATAAAGGGAAGTATTTCTTCACACAATGCATAGTTAAATTGTGGAACTCCCTGTCCCAGGATGTGGTAATGGCTGCCAACTTGGAAGGCTTTAAGAGGGGAGTGGACATGTTCATGTAGGAGAAGGCTATTCATGGCTACTTGTAAAAATGGTTACTAGTCATGATGCATACCTATTCTCTCCAGGATCAGAGGAGCATTCCTGTTACATTAGGTGCTGTGGATTGCAGGCAGGATGGTGTTCCTGCAGTTGTCTTGTTTGTGGGCTTCCTAGAGGCACCTGGTTGGCCACTGAACAGACTGCTGGGCGTGATGGACCTTGGTCTGATCCTGCATGGCCGTTTTTATGTTCTTAATCCCTTGCTTTGCAGCTGCCTCCATCTTCCATGTTCACCCATTTATACTGGAATATGAAAGAAACAAAATGAGAGAGATTGGAAGCCCACAGGCTTTGTGCTTAATGCAATACTTGCACAGTACCTAGCTGTTGGGGTGCTTATAAATATTGAATATGATTATTATTAAAAGTCTGTCCTCCTCGCATTGGGGGAAGCTCGGCTTCTTCTGAAGTAGACGTCTTCTCTCACCCATCCGCAGGTGATGTGTCTCCTCCAAAACACTGCCGGGCTAGCGTACTCCTCCCCAGAAGCCCCATCCCCTGTTTCCACCAGTTGTGCAGATTGTCTGTGGTTGGGGCAGGGCATCTTCTGAATTCCAGCCTCCAAGTAGACCCCAGGGCTTCCTGCGGATTGAGCCCTGAGGCCAGTCTCTCCGCGGGAGGGAGTGGGGTTGAATCTTATTGTGTACACCATATAATAAATATCATTATTTTGTTATAGATTTTATAGTTTCCCCACCCCACTCTCGGAAGTCATCCCAGTTATGCAAATAAACTGCTGCTTGGGAGTTGACAGAGGGTACCCTTTGTGTCCTGATGACAGCCCAGTCGTGTGCAGGTACCAGACGTTCCCCCAAGAGGGTCTGGGGTGAAGTTCAGCATTTGGAGGTATTTGTGCAGACGTAAATGGTGTCCCTTTGTAAAGTCAGCTAGTAAACGTGTTTCTTTCTCTGACTTTAAAGGTCCTGGTAGAAAAGGAATGGATTGCCATGGGTCACAAATTCTCACACAGGTAAAAACAAGAGTGGATTAAGATCCGCTTGGGGGGGGATTCTCTTGTGCAGTGTCTCTTCTTGAAGTGCATGGTTTATCCTACCTCACAGGGTTGCTGTGAGGATAAAATAGAGAAGGGGAGAATGTTGTAAGCCTCTTTGTTCAAAATACTTAGAGTAGAGGCGACAAAAGAGGAATCTAGCAGTGCAGAGTAATTATAGATGGCACATTTATTTTTATATCTCATCTGTGTTCCAGAGAGCACCAGGTGGGTATATGTTAGTTTCCAGCTGGGCTTTCACTTTGGCATAAGGTTGCCAATTTCCAGTTTGGAAATTCCTGGAGATTTGGGGCTGGAGCCTGGGGAGGGTGCAGTTTGAGGAGGGGGAGACCTCAATGGGGTACAATGCCAGAGAGTCTGCTCTCCAAAGCAGCCTTTTTCTCCAGGGGAACTGTTGTAGCCTGGGGATTAGTTGTAATTCTGGGACGTCTCTAGACTCAGCCTTAAGGTTGGCAACCCTAGATGTAGGGTTCTGGAAGAACTCCAGCCCCTCTTGGTGTAGTGGTTAAAAGTGGTGGTTAGGAGCAGTGCACTCTAATCTGAAGAACCGGGTTTGATTCCCCACTTCTCCACATGAGTGGCGGAGGCTAATCTGGTGAACCGGGTTGGTTTCCCCACTTCTCCACATGAAGCCTGCTGGGTGACCTTGGGCCAGTCACAGTTCTCTCCGAACTCTCTCAGCCCCACCTACCTCACAAGGTGTCTGTTGTGGGGAGAGGAAGGGAAAGAGATTGTAAGCCGGTTTGAGTCTCCTTAAAGAGAGAGAAAATCGGGGTATAAAAACCAATTCTCCTTCTCCCACTCCCCTTCTTGGGCATGAAGCACACTTTGTCCTGCTTTGCTTCAGGAAGGGCACTGTATTATGCACATCCAGAATAACAGCAAGGGCAGATAAGTTTAGAACAACTTTTTCGAAGCAATTTCCCCCTGCTACAGTCTTCCCTCTAGTCTTGAAAAAGGCTACAGGGGAAGGGATAATGGATTTTCTTCATTTGGGGCCAAATTGTATGGTAAAGGCTGTGAATGAATTGGTTGGTGACGCACGGTCATGGTAACTTGCCTTCCCCCTCTCCAGGTGTGGCCACCTGGAAGGTGACCCCAAGGAGGTGTCCCCCGTCTTCACCCAGTTTATGGACTGCACCTGGCAACTCATGCAGCAGTTTCCCTGCGCGTTCGATTTTAATGAGCGGCTTGTGCTAGAGATCCACGACCACATCTATTCTTGCCAGTTTGGCAATTTTCTGGGGACCTGTCAGAAGGACCGGGAAGATCTGAGGTCAGCTGGTATTCCAAGAGACAGGCGATCATGGCTGTTTTACTTTTGTTTTTGGAGTGTTTCCTTTTTGAAGATCAAAAAGAGTAGTACTGAAGAGGGTAATTCTAAAGAGCATGAATTCTGCAGAATCTCTGGTTCAGTACTAGAGGTGTGCACCAAAACAAAAAGTCAGTATTTTTCGAATTTGGGTATATTAGACCCAAAATTTACGGTATTTCTGAAAAAAACTGAATTCTCATCCTCGTATGGGGTTTTCTTCAGCTTTTTTTCAGATATCCCCAACATTTTCAGCTCCATTATACTCTGTGGGGAATTTTTCCAGGGCTCTGGTGTGCGTGTGGGGGGTGTTTTTTAAAGTAGAGGCACCAAATTTGCAGCATAGCTGCTGGTGACTCTCCTTACAAGAACCCCCAAGTTTGGTAAAGCTTGGATCAGGGGGTCCAATTTTATTGGCCCCCACATGAAGGAAAAATGGGGGCCATAAAGTTGGACCCCTAACTCAATCTGTACCAAACTCAGGGTTCTTTCTATTCTGCAAAGCTGAATGCACAGCCCTGTTCAGTACTAATTGGGCATTGTTGGGCTTCTTTGGTTTGATATATAAATTTTTCAAGTATAAAAATCCACTTCATGGATACACAGAATTAGGTTATTCGTTTATTTACGTTACTCTCCGGGACTCCAGGCGGATTACACAGAGTGAGTCACTACAAACAATAAGATGGGACATTCAGTTAACAATAGGATAGGATTTGAGTTGTGGAACCAACCAGAAGATTGAAAACAGAACTGAAGCTAAGCATTAGTGTTAACATGACACATCAAATGATGCAAAATTACATAACAGGAAACAGCTTACAGCAAACTATACACAGTAGTATAAATCACAATCCATAATAATTTGTCCAAGTAACTTTGTGAAGCATTTTGTACCTTGATACCCTATTACCTACATAAAAAAAAACCTCTTTAATAATTCAGTTTTGCAGAGTTTGTGGAAATAAAAAAATAAGGCCAAGGCCGGTGTTGCAAAATAAGGTAAAATATATTTTATTACTGAACTAAAATCCCCAAATTTCCTTACACGTTTGCCAAGAGACTTCTTCAGGGGAATCTTGCAGTGATTTTCCAAGAAGAGTACAAGTAGCATTCATGAGCCTCCATGGGCTGACCTCTGCCAATTCAGACGAAGTGCCCACTGCAGAGTTAGACTGTCGGTAAACAAACATCTGATCTATACTTAGTTTCTGACTTGAAGAGCATACAGTCAATGCCAGTGATGGTTTTCACTGGAAGTCTGTGGAAAGATAGCGGCCACACCTCCTCCCAGCCACATGTTCATGGTTGATGAACGACTGCATAACCAGGTGGTGTTAGTTGGGACAGATACACCACATCGTTTTCTTCCAGCCATGTCTCTGCGATGCAAACCTGGTCAATTTCCCCTTCCTGTATTATCTCATACTGTGCTGCAGTTCTGTGCCTTACTAATCTGGTATTACATAGTGTTAATGTACAAGTGGCGGAAGCAGGGCCCCTTGCCTAATAAGTACTTGGGAGGGTATGGAGGTTACACAGGCAGCGAGCTTCTTTACCACATAATGGCCTTTGATACAGCCCTCCCCCATAGTAATGTGGTAACAGGTATGTGCATAGAAACCTTGGGGTTTGTAGGAGATTCACATGGGTATGGCACTGTGCCATCTCCCTCCATCTCTTGATTTGCCACATGTAAGTGCCTTTCTATGCCTTTAGCAAATATACACACGATAATGGCGGGGGGAAGCATACCAGTTTCAAAGAACAGAGGACTGCCATCGAAAACAGCAGCCCTGTGTCAAGGTCTTCCCAACTATACTGTGTAGTGAAACATACCAGATGGTCCCTGTCACACCACATGTCCCCCACACACATACACACACCTGCTGTAAACTGTGTGGTGCTGCACACATCATCTTATCAGGGCCTGGGGTAACGTGGAATAGACATTGGTGAGGGGGCTTGACTTGAGGCTGGCATTTTGGTAGCAACCCTCTTTTTAGCTGAGTCGCAGCTATTCTGCATTCTTTAGAAGTGAATTTCTAGCACTGTAGTAGAGAGAGTTCACTTGGTTGAGAGTGCAGTTGTGAAAGGCTGCCCTGCGGGTTTATTTAATGATCGCAGTGAAAGCTGTTTTGTTTGTTTTTTTAATTTATCAGGATCTTTGAGAAGACCCATTCCTTGTGGCCTTTCCTGCAGCACAGGAAGGAAGAGTTCAGAAATCCGTTGTATAAGGGATTCTCTGCTTACAAGGGACTCCAGCCCAACACTCTGCCTTTCAGTTTCCAGTAAGTCCCTGATTGGGGAAAATAATATGGGGAAAACTTCAGGATTGGAACACAGTGTTGCTCTTGTGGTTTAATTTTGTAATAGTGCAAGAAAAAGGGTTACTGGATGTCAGATCTCAAAAGGGAAGAAAAGTAGCCGTGTAAATTTTAAACTCTCTGTAGTGTTCCTCAGGACCAAATACCCAAATATTTCTAGATTTGAAGCTCACTTTGTTCCTCTGTTTAAGAAATCCAAGTTGAGAAACCTTGTTCAGCAGCCCTTCCCAGATGTTAGCAGGCTGGGTACTCACAGTTTCAAGCGTCAGTAGTAAGAACATGTTTTGAAAGAAAAAGTGAAAATTGAGCTTCTCAAGATGCTGAATGTCATGCTCAGTACCCCATTACTGCTTTTTCCTGTATTGCTGCAGACGTCACATAGTACTACCTGTAATCTTGCAGCAAAAGAAGCTTCTGAGGATTTGATGGTACAGGGCTGATTTCAGAACAAGGCAGCCTGCAGTAATAGTTTGTGCAGAGCCAGGGGCTCCAAATTTCTGGTTTCTGAGTTTCCACATTTCCATCAAGAAGCTGGTTGTTACTATTTTTTTTTAGATTTTGTCAGTCTTAAGTTCATGACAGTCTTAAGTTCAACAGATCAGCTTTATATTGTAGTATGGCAATTCAAAAAATACAGCTATTATGGCTATCAAAATTGAACACACACATATATATTACTACTCGTGAGTAAAATAGGATGTTGACTTACTGCCGTCAAGTCGCAGCCGACTTATGGCGACCCCTTTGGGAGTTTTCATGGCAAGAGACTAACAGAGGTGGTTTGCCAGTGCCTTCCTCTGCACAGCAACCCTGTTATTCTTTGGTGGTCTCCCATCCAAATACTAATCAGGGCCGACCCTGCTTAGCTTCTGAGATCTGATGAGATCAGGCTAGCCTGGGTCATCCAGGGTTGACTTACTACTCGTGAGTAAAATAGGGTGTTGACAATAAGGTTTTTTTTGTATCTTATGTGTTGTAACAAAAACTTTTCTTTAACAACTATTGTATTTCAACGTAAATAATAATTGCTGCTACATCAGTCAATTATATTATACACTCAACTTGTGTTTTTGAATTTTCATAACCAATCTGTGTTTCTAACATACAATGGATTCAACAATAACAGTTCATATATGGTAGGTGGGACAGCTTTCCGGTAAGTAGCGCTGTTTCATAGTATGAAAATTCAAAAACACAAGTTGAGTGTATAATATAATTGACTGATGTAGCAGCAATTATTATTTATGTTGAAATACAATAGATGTTAAAGAGAAGTTTTTGTTACAATACATAAGATACAAAAAAACCTTATTGTCAACACCCTATTTTACTCACGAGTAGTAAGTCAACATCCTATTTTACTCTCGAGTAGCAAAAGGTACAAAAACTGTTGTCAACACCCTATTTTACTCATGAGTAGTAATCCTATTTTACTCACAAGTAGTAATATATATATGTGTGTGTGTTTTCAATTTTGATAGCCATAATACCTGTATTTTTTGAATTGCCAAGCCTTCTACAGCTTAGACATTTTTTGTGTGATTATATTGTAGTATGATGCTTGAAGTTAAGCACAGATCTGCATTTGGCAGAGGGTGACGTCATTGTCCTCTGCATTGGAGGAGGTTTGACTGCTCTTTCCCTTTTTTTTAAATTACTTTTTATTGTTTTTTCCATAATAACACAATCCATCTTATTCGGTATTTCATAAAGCAGTTTGCCATTTCCAGGCCCTTTGAAAGGAAAAGATGCCCCAGAAATGCTCCTGCGACTTTTGTGCCTCTCCACCTGGGACTGCGCTGCACCTAAAAGTGTCTTCAGAGCTTCAAAAGTCCTACACTGAGTCTGAGCTCTTGGGGGGTGGGGGGAACCTCTTCAGAATTCCACTCTGGGTCCTCTCCATTTCTTGCTGTTCTCAGTCTTGTTCTTACAAATAATTTTGTTTTTAAGTACAGTATTTTTTGCATCAGCCAAACAAATGGGCAAAGTAATTAAGTTTTCAGATGCATTTGTTCCTGCCTGGGTTTTTTAATTTGTTTTTTTTAAATTGGGTCACTAAAATCTTTTTTTCCTCCTTCTTTTAGAAAGACAAATCCCTGATACTTGCAATTCCCCCTCTTCTCCTACAACCATTGTTTCAGAAGTCTTTGCATTTTCTGTCTCCTTGAGGTTCTGGTGCGGCATGTATAACCGGTTTGATAAAGGGATGCACCCAAAGCAGTGCGTCTTGGATCATCTCCTCAGCTGCATCACCCAGAAACTGGAGTTGGAAAACACTGCAGATGAGCTAGGAAATGTGAGTAATACACAGCTGTTAAATGATGTTTCTTTAGAAAAAGGCAGTCTTTGCCTGGAGGCTGGAGATGGGATGACATAGTCTTGTCCTTCTGGGAGGTGGATGCTGAATTATCCCATAGTGGGACTAGAGGAACAGTAGAGAACTGGTATCTCCAGTTAAAGGAGATACAGAACTTTTTCTGTGCCAGGGAACCATTAGTTTTTTGCAGGAGACTCCACTGAGCTAGATAGATCATTCAGCTGTAAGGCATCTTCCTGTGCCCCTGTGAACCAAAAGGCTTCTGTACTAGGCCAAGACCTGTTAGATATGTGACTCCCTCACCCATAAACTTAACGGAACTGTGATGGGAAAATATGCCGAGAGGGCTTTTCATTTTGTGTTGCCCCTGTAGAGAAGAACCTCACAGTCTCCAGAGCATTGCATCCAGCTGTTCTTTCTGGCTAGAGAGAGGCAACACAAATTCATCTCTCGCTCTGTGTAACAGCATATTCTGATGAAAGTGGTGTTGCTGTTTTGGCTGGCAAGTCCAAAGTGCAATGATGCGGTTTTGCATTCTGGGATATCCAGAAGAAATTGCAGGTACAAAGTGACATGGAGCAGTATGTTTCCTACATGGCAGCTTTATACATGTTGGCCACCAAGAAAACCTGTGCAAAAGTTGTCTGATAATCTAACCCCGTAGGGTTTTCAAGGCCATTGCCTGCCTCTACATAGTGACCCTGGAACTTCTTGGTGGTCTCCCATCCAAGTACTAGCCAGGGCCGACCCTACTTAGCTTCCAAGATCTGACAAGGCTAGCCTGGCTCCACCCATTTACCTGAGGCAAAGTCGGGTTAAGTTGATGGGTTTCCCAAGAAGTGGACAGTACAGGTTCAAACGACATTGATGGTTAATTTGCTCTAGTCCAGACTTTCTCATTGTCTGTCCACCTTCGATAAGGAGACATGCCAAGTTGCCCCAGACTTTTAGAAATGACACTTGTGAAGTCATTGCTGCCCAGCTTGAGGCTCTTGCTGGTATCAGGCTTTTGGTTTTAATGGTTAATTCCTTTCTACCACTACAGAAACTGCCCCTCTTAGATGGACCCATGCCAGATGAGATTTCCATCTTATCCAAAATGGTAACCGTTCCAACCGGCTGTTCGAAATCTCCAATGCTCAATACTCCCCAGGACTATGAGAATGAGCCTTCTGCCCCGGTGGCCAACGGTACCTTGCCTGTGGAAGGCGACAGACCCAACCAGCTAAAGAGTGAAGAGGGTCTTGTTAACCCCTTTGACATTCCAGATGGCGACCGGAGCACCAACGGGAGCGTCCAGTCTGCTGTTAATGCAGGAAACTTCCAAAACCACTGAACTGACACCCACGTTTGCTTTGAGCCATGGAAAGTGGTAATAAAGTAGGTAGGACCTGTGGCCCGGTGCTGGGGTAGCCGCCTTCCCCATATTATGGCAAAGTGTTGTGTTCTTCTGTGTTGTGAAGGTGGGGGCGAAGGGGCTGTTGTTGGGGGCTCGCAGGAGCAGCCCAGCTGTGGGGCTCGGAGCCAGAGAGGTGCTGCCACCGTCTGACACTGGAGGTGCCTGCCGAGGGGGCCTCAGATACTGTCCTTTGCCATGCCAGACCTCCTTTTCCCGTGGAAGCCCAGGTGCTCCTGCCAAGACCATTCCCGGATTCTAAGAGAGGTTGAATCCAGGGGGGAGTGTAAAAAGCCACGCAGTATTTCAGATGTGGAATTAAAAGCAGTGTGAACTAGTTGTGAAGCGCTGTGAATTGTCAGTTTCCTTTAGAGGCTTTTGTTGGCTGTCTTCTGGCACCCTGCGCGGGAATATTCTACTGGTGCGTTTTTGTTACCCCATCCTTGTTTTGTAAGCAGGTGTGCCTTTTTGTTTTGTTTTTTGTAAAGCAGAGAGATTATTGTCATGCTCAACCATTAGAAAGGTAATTATATTTTTTATCACTGTGATACCTAAGTGGCTGTAATGTGTGTGTGCTCTTTTGTGACATATTTTTTTAACTGTGTTTTGAATCTTGTAACTGCTGTTTCACTGAGAGTTCTCTCTTTGTAGCAACGTGCCGCAGTCTTGACTGGTCTTTACAGCATGTAAATGAAACAGGCCATAAAGTCTGTGAATGCAGGTCTGAGCCTGTCCATAGCCCTCCCGTCATTTAGCTTTCTGTCTGTTCAGATGTCCAGTTCAGACATTTCCTGGGCTGCTAAGCATCGTCACTTGGTCGAAGAATGCTTTCATGGCATGGCATGGCATGCGGAAATGCCATTGTCACAATTTCCCCGTCACCTCCTCTTCTGAGGTTAAAGATTCACAAGGATCAGGTATCTCCATGGGACCCCTGCATGTGTGGCCACAGGTAGGAATGATGGCCACCCTACCAATTCTCCACCATTTAAAAATTGGTGTTGGCTTAGTAAACGAGCCAGAGAGTTTTCTTTTGGCACAAAAGGACCCTGACTTTCTCATGGTCCGTTCCACCTTGAGAAATCCTTTGCGCTTGTCACAAGTGCTGTATAGGGCATGGGACTCATTTTGTATGGTGTGTCATGATTGAACAGCTATTTAGAACAGTTAGCCACAGCCTCTCAGGGCCCATAGAGCACTAGTTTCATAGGGGTTTTTAAAAAATCTAAAATGTTACATTTGGCTTGTAAGAAATCTGTTCTTTACTTGAGGAGCAAAGACTTGGCAGTTTCTCACTACAGGCCGTTTTGTTAACCACCTCTGGCCCCTAAATTGACCAAAAACATTCTGTCCTTCTCCTTCCTCTTAGTTCTGCTGATCACAAGTGCATTAGATATCACTGACTTAAGAAAACGTAGACTATACCAGGTATATTTTTCACCAAAAGTCCAATAATATGCCCAGAACCCCTGGAGCTTTTCTTGGAACTGATTTTCCTCACTTGCTGCTAATTAAAAATGTTTTGAAAATATGAACAGGGGGAGGGAACCCTCAAGACTTAAAACACTGTTAATAATTAGTCTTAACAAATAGTAGAAATGGAGCACATGCACACTTTTATTTGCTGCTAATTGTATGACCAAAAGTATTGGTGCTGGGTCTTGTACACTGGAAAGTTGTGTGCTACTTGGCTGTATAGGTAAGCTATCCTCTTAAGTCATTATGCCATTTCTAAAGACACATCTCTTTCTGTAACACACATGGTCTTAAAAACTATAAATAAGACATTCAAATCCAACACAGTATGAGGGATGAGAAAAATACATGCTTTCACAGCTACATGCTTTCAAAGCATGCTTTCACAGCCAGCGTGGTGTAGTGGTTAAGAGCAGTGGTTTGGAGCGGTGGAGTCTGATCTGGAGAACCAGGTTTGATTCCCCACTCCTCCACATGAGCGGTGGACACTAATCTGGTGAACTGGATTTGTTTCCCCACTCCTCCACATGAAGCCAGCTGGGTGACCTTGGGCAAGTTACAGCTCTCTTAGAGCTCTCTCAGCCTCTACATCACAGGGTATCTGTTGGGAGGGGAGGGGAAGGGAAGGTGATTGTAAGCCGGTTTGAGTCTCCCTTAAGTGGTAGAGAAAGTTGGCATATAAAAACCAACTCTTCTACCTACATAATGACTGTCAGAATCTTCTGTCCCAGTGCATACCGCATACCATGCTTTTCCATTTATATTTGAACTGCCAAGAAGAAGAGTTGGTTTTTATACCCCGCTTTACTCTACTGCAAGGAGTCTCAAAGTGGCCTTCCCTTCCTCTCCCCACAACAGGCACCTTGTGAGGTAGGTGGGGTGAGAGAGTTCGGAGAGAACTCTGACTGGCCCAAGGTCACCCAGCTGGCTTCATGTGGAGGAGTTGGAAACAAACCCAGCTCTCCAGATTAGAGTCCGCCGCTCTTAACCACTCCACCATGCTCCTGGGGTTATGGGTCCATGTTGTCTCACCTGTGGTGGGAAAGTGCTTGCATGGAAACCCCTGTTGATAACTAATTTTGTCTTGTGAAAGAACTGTGGTTGCAAACTTTAAAATGCTACATTTCTTAATGGTTCCAGGGAAAGTTTTTAAAGCACTTGCCTTGGAGCCTGATGGAACAATCACAATCGCATCATTTGATTTAGATATCTTTATTTTTTATTTCTACCTGGGCTGTAAAGGAGCCTAAATATTTGCTTTTCTTCCATTTCTAATAACAAACATCCATTTCTGCAAGAAGGTACTCAATTGTTCCTGTCCTCAGTTCTCGTATGAGGACACATGATGCTGTTCTTGTACTGAATCAGACCCACCTTGGTCCATCACAGTCAGTATTGTCTACTCAGACCAGCGGCTGCTCTCCAGGGTCTCAGGCAGGGGTCTTTCACATCACCGACTGCCTGCTCCTTTCAACGGGAGATGCTGGGGATCGAACTCGGGAGCTTCTGTATGCCAAGCAGATGCTCTGCCACTGAGCCACAGCCCCTCCCTTCACAAACAACTCTTCAACTTAATTTTCCCGGTCTGTCTGCTAACTCTTCAGCATCACCATCTCTAGTATAATAGCCTTTTCCAGTATTAATAGTTTTGCTTTCTAAGCCTTTCTAGTCTTCCAGCTTCAAAGGACTTCTCTGAACGTGCCATGGCTCTAAAATCCTAATCTTGGTTATCTATAAAGACAAGGGTGAGAATTTACTGATGTTTATGAAGCTTTTCCCACACAAACGATTCACAGATTTTGGTGTTCCACATTAGCTGAATATAGTGATCTGCTGTTGTTCCTTTCCCCCCCTTGTAATTTACAGATGTTGTGCAGTTTGCTATGCATGTTCTGTTTGCCACATTTTTCAGTGCATGTTTCTTTACTGCAGGTTGCACACTGGAGCATATGTGCTCTATAGGGGATGAGTTTTTGTGAGTCACAGCTCACTTTTTCAGATACAGCTAGAATGTGAGTCCATTTATCCTTAAGTAGAGAAGAGTGAATTCCCGGACTCTTCCTGAATTACTAGACTCTTGCTCTTTTCTCCTGCTACAGACGGACTTAACCCATCTTGATTACTATCGACAGTATACAAATGCAGTTGTATTTGCTTCCTCCCTCTCCCACAGGTTTAACCAATGCATAGGTACAAGGATGTGTATCATTAGCCCTGGAGCTGGGGGGAGAATGAGCTGTGACCCAATGCATACGCCAAAGCTAATGCTAGGAATCCTAGGCAGAACAGGATGTAGGATAGAGTAGATCTGCAGAACAGGAGAGAGATTCCATTCATCCCAAACATCAAAGCATTTAATTCATCACAAAACGAAACAAGCAGCAGGGGTTTCTCCTGATTATTTCCATAACATGGATGCATTCTTGCTTGTCAAGTAATTTTTGTTTTGGAGGAATCTTTATAAAGGGATCTTGTGTAAGGGTCACCAAGCTTCTGTGGTGCTTTAGAAAGGCAGGTTGCTGCCTCTGAGATACATTCACAAGTGACCAGTTCAAATTATTTCAGTTTACCTTCTTTTGGATGGGACCAGTGGGTAGAACTTGACCCCCCCACACACACACACACACACTACTTAAAAAGGGATTGGATTATTAACCTGCTATTTTGTTGTCAATATGTTTTTTGCTTAAGTCATTTTATGTCAGTGTAGGAAAGTATTTATTTTTAAAAACCCAGTCTACTTCAAAGCTGTTTTTGGTTGCTGCTACTTAAATGTTTGGAATTAATATTTATACGAAAAAATGCCTCTCTCGAGCTCTGCTAAGCTGCCTTGGAAAGAAAGCCCCTGGAACTCTTTTGGGTAGGTTCCTGAATATCCATACATCAGGCTGCAGGGATTCCCCCCCACCAGGCTACATCGTGACCATCTCGAGCAGATCCATAGCTTTCTGTCTTGCAGTCTTCCTGTGGTTGTTGTCAAAGATGCCTTCATTGCATTCATTGAGAGAGAGCTGTGCAAGCAACAAGTCATTCAGAAAAGGTAGGCTATATCCGTTCATACACATTTCTGAACCAGCTGCAACCTTGCATCACTAAGGCAAAGGCTTAAGCCAGGGGAGTCAAATATACGGCCCAGGGGCTGGTTTCGGCCCCTTGAGAGCTCTTATTTTGCCCGCGAGCCAGCAGAGGCAGTCCCCTCCCCATTCCCAAGGTGTCAATGATCAAAGACTGATAAATAAAGGAAAATACTGTAAGAGTGTTATTGTTTTAAGCACGTTTGTATTTTAAGTAAAAAAAAAAAAAATCAATTGGCTTTGCCTGTATAAAGTTTGTCATCTCCAGTACTTAACATTAAATTTTATGGTACATATGGTTCAGCCCAACCAGAGGAACATTTATGCCATATCCGGCCCTTGTAACAAAGGAGTTCGACCCCTGGCTTAAGCCTCCTTTGCTTGAACACGTTTGTGCTTGGAGTCTGCATGCTCAAGCTGTCTTGCAAACAGCACCTGAACTCACCAAGCAGTACGGTGCATTAGCTGTGCCTTTGGACAACAGAAAGCTGCTCTGCTCCCTGGCAGCCAGACCTGGGTGGATTCTTTGCTCATCCGCAGCATGGGTTGAGAACAAAAATGCGCAAAGCCCTCGGAAATGCCGCAGAATGTCCCAGGGCCTTCCGTGGCAGCTGTAATTGGCTTCTTGCTGTGGCGCCATGCAGAGAGCTTAGTTTTGTTAAAGTTTTTTACCTACTAATAAAAGTAGCACTCTTACTTGAATGCTTCTTCAGGAAGAGGAATCTGGAAATGGACACCCAGGGCTGTCTCTACAGATGCTTCCATTGGGCCTTATTGTTCAAATAGCAGCTGCATCGCATCCATCAGCTCTGTAAATCTTTCTTCCCCCTCTTCTCATGGGCTGCTCCTATGCATATGCATTACTCTGTTGCTCCTGAGAACCTTCTAATGCCGCAGTCAGACTGCCTGGGTTATACTGGGCATGTCAGAGAACTGCAACCCTCATCCTGTGTTGCTGCATGTGCTGTTTCACTGGCTGGCACAGATTCATATGGTAGCAGGGGTGACCAGGTGTGGAATCCAAGTGATTGCCCGAGGGAAGGTTGGCTTGGGCGCATGAGGCTGTTCTACCTATTGATCAATATTGCCATAGTGAAGAGGGCTCCTATTGAATGTTTGCTGGTGGATTCATAAGAAGCTGCACGGGTGCTGTCTGAGCAGTGGCTGCATCCCGGGGGGGAGACACCACTGTCATGGGCAGTGAAGACAACCCCACAACTCCCTCCTTTCCACCCGGCTAGAGCGGGCGCAGTAAGGTTCAACCCTGCAATGAATTTCCCCATTTGGATGCATCTGGTCATCCGTAAAATATTGCTGGGTTGTCAGAATCCAGTTTTGTCTGTTGTTGAGCATTTTTATACATAGGTGGAAACTATGCAACCCTACAACCATTTATTCCTTTGTAGGAACTCGCCGGCCTCTTTTGGGTGGTAGATTTTGGGGAAGCATCACAGTGTTACACATGGGAGCAAAGTTTGCCTATGAACCTTTCTCAGAATGTGCCAGATGTGTCCAGCAGCTCCTTAGAGACCAACAAGGTTTTGGGGGAATAAGGGAGGTTTGATGAAGGGAGCTTTGACTCTCGAAAGCTTATTCCTTGAAAATCATGTTGGTCTCTTAAGGTGCTTCTGAACTTGAACCTGGCTGTTCTGCTGCAGACCAATACGGCTGCCCTCTGAAACTGTTTTTTACTCTAGTGAAGCTGTGTACCTCAAAACCCTTCCGAGTAGCCGGTCTCCAAACTCTCTCCCTTTCAACATGGACATGTCTGCCACAAAACCTTCTGGGCCAGGCTTCTTAGGGGTGGCCCTCATTGACCCAGAACAGAACACACCTGCTGTCTCTCTCTGGCTGCAGAATGGCCGGGCAGGTGGGTAGAGTCAGGCTTGCTGAGTTTCAGAGAAGCACATCCACCATATTCATCTCCTTACCAGGCTTCTGGAACCCCAAGATTTAGTGCTGTGGTTTTCACACCAAAGCTGTGGGCATTGCGTGGAGGCCAGATAGCCTTGGCGTTGTTGGCATTTCCTTGGTGTCATTGGAGTGATGGAGGAAGAGAACAGGAGTGTCTGTCTTGCTGCCTGCTCTTCTAACATTAATCTGTACCATATGTGGTGATGGAACAATACTGACGTTGACGGTTTCTCTAGCCCTGGGCCTGAAACCAAAGGAGGACACAGATCCCATCTCAAACTGTACATGGGTTTTTTGTTTGTTTGTTTTTGGTGGAGAATTTAAATTTGTCTCTAAAATATTTTGCAATTCCTGTAAGCCGGCTGAGACTGTCTGTTTTTAATATGTAGTTGTCTAAAACGGTGTGGTTGATGGCCCTGTACGCCCCCTTACATATACATATATACTTTAAGTCTGATTTCTTTTGATGCACTGCTAAAAATTCAATTTTATTGGCACTTAAAGGAGCACCATGTTCTCATAATTGTCTGTCTCATGAGAAGTTTGATTTGTATTACTGTTTTTATTATTAAAAGAATATACACCATGCATTTTTAATACAAAAAGACTTTGTGTTGATTTCTGTTGGATCTCTTTTTTTAATAAGCCAGCATTGAAGAGGGCCATACGTCAAAGAAAACAAGCATATAACTGGACTGCTTGTGTGTGTGTGTTGATAGCGTAGGGTCAATATGTAGGGTCAACACAACAACGTTGTGAACTTCTGAAGTTGCCATGTACTCAGCTGGAACTGTTTGCAGCACAGAGGTGTCCTTTCCGTCATGTGCTCCATTTCCCTAACATTTATTTTTAAAGGTTTTCTCTGATTCTTTGGCTGAAAATAAACACACTGCTCTCTCCAGGTTTTCTGAGCTCCACTAATTTGTTCCAGAGTTGCAAGGAACCTAGAACTTCAGAAGTCCAAGTGATACAGCTAACTTGCTGTAGCCGACCAAAGGTTCTCCTAGCTGAGCATTCCATTTCCAACAAGAGGCCTGCCAGGTTTCTCTGGCACTTCACAGGCAGGGCTTGAGTGTTGTGGTCTCCTCCCATTTGCCCCCCACCCCAGCATGCCAAGAGATTGTCTCTGAATGCAGAGATTCCCTGAGATATGTTGAAGTACCTCCTTCCATGGAATAAAAGCCACGCAATTACCTTTTATTATGGGCCTACAGGTAAGAGGCACCTTTTCCTAAGTATAGGCCTTGATTGGGGGGTCTAACGCACCAACAATTTACAGCATATTATCACCGTGCTCGGTGTGTTCTTCATTTCCAAACGCAAATGCGTGTTCTTCATTTCCAATCGCACCGTGCCTGTTAACACTGCTCCCAAGATGGTTTATCCTCATATCGCACCTCCAGAGAGGAGGAGTGTGGGGGAACACTGCGTCATGTCTACGTCGCTGATGCTTCCCCGCCTCCCCTCCCCTTTCTTTGTTTCACGCATGCGCAATATCATTGATCCGAAGGAGCGCTGTACTCCATTAAGTATTGCCTCATTTTCACGGCAGGGAAACCCTAATCACAACCTATGCAGGCATTCCCCCCCCCCCACAAAAAAAAAAAACCCAAAATGAGCCGTTCCTTGCATAGTGCTAATCACAGAGCTTCCGTCTTTTCGGGCGTTGGTCCAACGATCTTGCATTTTTTCATTGGGACGAGCACATAAAAAAAGTTTTCTGAGAGCAGGGAGGCATGCTCGGCAGCGGGAGAAAGAGAGGAACTTTGTGTGGGCAGGAGAGTTTGCTGGATGCAAAGGGGGGGGAGGTGGGATGGGAGGAGAAAGGCTTTTCATTGGGTGTTGCAAAAAGAGGGGAGAGCTGAAAAGCGTAAAACGACATAACGAAATACATTGTGGTATAGGCGTTTTGGGAAAAACAGATGTCTGGCGCTTCCAAAGCATTTCCAAGCCGAAATGGGAGGTCTTGAGGTGCGATCTAACCTGGATAGCACATTTTTTTAAACGTCGTATATACTGAGTGCATTAGGCCCCCGGGTCAACAGACATGTTTTGGGGATTTCCCCAATAGGGCACGTAGCTGATCCCCTTTCAGGTTAGTAAAATGGCATGGAGGAGAAGGTGTAAGCCTCGTGCACACCTTGGGGCACAGTTGATATAGAGACACGTGGGACACACAACTCCCGAAAACATCCGTCAACCTGACCAAGAGATGTATACTTTTCCTATTGTTCAATTGGGTCTCTAGACACAAAGTGATTTGCAGTGCAATCCTAAACACTTAGGAGGTCTATAAACACTGTTTCTATATTTACTAAGACTCAAAGTGGATCACAGGATATAGAACAGTGTAGACAGACAGCATAAAACAACCAGTAACAATGGAGTAGGGCTAGGATGATAGAATTAGAGGATGATGCCAATAACAAACTAAAGTACGGCATCTTACAAATCAGGAGCATCAAACATAAGGCCCGAGGGCCCCTTGAGGGCTCTTATCCGGCCCACAAGCCAGCCGAGGCAGCCACCTTCTCCAGTCCTGAAGTGTCCGTTATCAAAGACTGTTAAAGAAAATACTGTTAAGAGTGTTTTTGTTTTAAGCATGTTCATATTTTAAGTAAAAAATAATATCATTAATTGGCTTTGCCTGTGTCTTCTAAAAAGTTTGTATCTCCAGTACCTGGCATTAAATTTTATGGTACACATGGCTCGGCCCAATGAAGTTACATTTATGTCATATCCAGCCCCCGTAAGAAATTAGTTTGACATCCCTGCTATAAATGATACAGAAGGTAGCTTACAAGGTAAAGACAATGAGGTAAGGTGAATGTTTACAGTCATTGTCATGGATGACATCTTATTCTGTTATAATGGCGCCCTCCTGAGCTGTTTTATTCAATTTAGCACTAACCTCTATTTAGGAATGCTCTCTTGAACATTTTGCACATTCTGCGGAGTGATGGAAGGGACCTCTTCAGCCAGCCCGTCCCATAAGGTGGGAGCGACCACTGAGAATGTCCATGAGTGGGCATCTGCCAATTTTAACCATTTGTAGAGTGGCGTCTTTAGGAGGCTTTGCTTGGAGGAGTGAACCTGTTCCGCAGAGCATAAGAAGTGGTCTTGATGAAATGTAGCTCTTCAGGGCTTTGTGATGACCAGAACTTTGAATTACGCTTGGTAATTGATAGGGAACCAGTGACATGTCTGTAACACGGGTGTTACGCGCCCGTTCCACTTGGTGCCCAACAGTAACCAGGCTGCAGGTTTGGAGCGGTGGAGTCTGATCTGGAGAACCGGGTTTGATTCCCCACTCCTCCACATGAGTGGCGGAGGTTAATCTGGTGAACTGGATTTGTTTCCCCACTCCTACACACGAAGCCAGCTGGGTGACCTTGGGCCAGTCACAGCTCTCTTAGAGCTCTCTCAGCCCCACCTACCTCACAAGGTGTCTGTTGTGAGGAGGGGAAGGGAAGATGATTGTAAGCCAGTTTGAGTCTCCCTTAAGTGGTAGAGAAAGTTGGCATATAAAAACCAACTCCTACGACTACTCTTCTTCTATACCAGGGGTGGGGAACATCAGGCCCAGAGGCCATTTAAGGCCCGCAAAATCATTTGATCTGGCCCTTTGTGGGTCCTGGCAGATCTCTAGCTCAGAAGGATCTAAGACTGGTGATCCGCCCCCTCCTGCGGACAGGAATAGCCTCTATTTAAGGCAGATGTGAGTTTGTTTTGCTGAGAAAAGGAGCCTTTTTTCCCCTTGCAGAAGAGTCGTTAGCTATGGAGCTGCTAGGACTACCCAAGAAACTGTTAACCCTTTCCTACCCAGGCCATGGAGAAACGTATTCCCTCTGTACTACAAGAGGGCTGGGGGCAAAAGTGGCTACAATAGAGGGGTTAAAGGGAGCAGGGCCAGAATGCATGGGCGGGGGAGTTCTTAGCCAGTGTGTCCTCATTTCATCCCTGCAGGCGGAGATAGCAGGAGCCGGCTGTAGAATCTGGCCCCAACCATGCGGAGCAGGAGCAACTCCAGCGTGTGGCTGGACGGCTACGCCTGGCTGGTGCAACAGACCATCCTGTGCCACCACGTGGGCGAGTGTACCACCGGTTGGATGCCTGCTTGCCTGCTTGCCCATGCGGGGGGGGGGGGTCAACTGGGGCAGCTGCCTGCTTGGGATTTGGTCAGCTAATTTTTAAGTTGATAATTTTGTATGGCCCGCGAATGATGTTATAAATAGCCATATGGCCCTTGGCAGAAAAAAGGTTCCCCACCTCTGTTCTATACAGACCATGTAGAACGCATTGCAGTAGTCTAGCCTGAGAATGGATCCAAGTGGCCAGATCAACTGAGTCTGGGAATCGGGGGGGGGGCATTTTCCAGCTAAATGAAGGTCCCACACAAGCAATGGGGGTTGTACCCACACAGGCTCTTTTCTGTTTCCACCCACAGCAGACAGAGAAGCAGCTTAGCCTCCTCCACTGTTCTTGCAACCTCAAACTGCCCCAAGAAACTGCTATTGGCTCCTTGTAAAAATCACCTTATTCACCTGGCTTCATGCAAGTTTCACAGCAGAACCAACAGGGACTCCAGGGGGCAGCCTGAAGATGTGGAGATGGAGGGAGATGTGCTTCAGGCGCTTCTCCCTGCATCCTGCAGTCACAAAACGAAATTGTGTGTCTGGGAGGCACAATTCCCATTGCATGTGTGATACAAAGTCCTTGGCAGAAGCTCAGAAGCCACGGGGGTGGGGGGGAGAGTGTTCACACAGAGGAATATCATCTTCCATCTTCGCACAAAGATTAATGGCACCCGTGACCAGTGCTTAAAGGCCATTGGAAGTTGAAACTCGATGGAGAAGGGACTGGAGTGGAGACATGTTGGGGGTCTTGTTTGCAGGACCCTTGCTGGAGACATGGTTCCTTTTGCCTTCTGCACCCACTAAGAACATTGTTTTTCCTCTTGAGGGTGTTGCAAGACACTCGCGTCTACAAGAAAAGACAGCTGAAGGTTCCTTACCGACTATCATGGAGTGACCACCAACCTAGCACCCAGACCCCCATGACCCCCTCATCTCCAGACTACAGAGATCAGTTCCCCTGGAGAAACCTCAGCAAAACACTGTCCTTCAGTGTGACTCCTCTGAAGATGCCTGCCACAGCTGCTGGCGAAACGTCAGGAAAGAAAAGACCAAGACCACGGTCACACAGCCCGAATAACCGACAAGAAGCATATGATATTGTTTATCAGAACTAATTAAACGGCTGACAATGGTTTGTCATTCCTGTAACGGCTGACCGTGGTTGTCATTGTATTCAAAACAGTGTGCAAGCTTCTGACGTCCTCAGAATGCTTCATCAGCCCAGTTGATTAAGAAAACCAAAGCAGCGCAGATAAAGAGTACTGTCAACACCAACTCTGGATGCATCTTCTCTAGCTGACAGGTGCTTGGCTGACCCCTTGCTTGCTTGCAGTTAAGGTGCTACCAGAGTCTAGCCCAGGGGTCCCCAACATGCTACCCATGGGTCACCTGGTGCCCGCCAATACCTTCCCTGGCACCAACCAAATGCTTTAAAAAAGTGGGAAGGGCCAGCTTGGGCTTTTGCCCAGCAAGGTTTCAGAATGGCCACAGGAGATTAGATTCAATGAGGCAGCAGCTACCACCACATTCACTTTGTGACCAAAGGTAAGCTGCAGCAGCCATTTTGTGGCTGGTTCCATCTCCTGCAGCAGCCAATTTGTGGCAGCCATTTTGCGGTTGAGCCTACCACGTTAGAATTCCAAAGGTACACACAGCTCACAAAGGAAGCATTCGCACAACAAGCCTGCGAGGTAGGTTAGGTAGGAGCAGGGAGTGAAACCCAGTGATGATTATTTTGGTAAGATTCAGCCAGAGTTAAGCAATTTCAAAGCCTGCTTTGTTTCCCTTTAAGTGTTAGCTGCTGAAAATAGTTTTCTTCCAGGTTTGTGGTTTACCTTCTTGTTTTGAATGGTTGGTTTTATTTAAATCTACTGTGAGCCTTGTCTGAAAAGGGGGCAGTGTGGGAGTTCAGGACTTCCAAGGCCCACAGTTAGGGTTGTCAAACTCCAGGTAGTAGCTTGAGATCTCCCGCTAATACAACTGATCTCCAGCCGATAGAGATCAGTTCACCTGGAGAAAATTGCCACTTTGGCAATTGGACTCTATGGCATTGAAGTCCCTCCCCTCCTCAAACCTCGCCCTCCTCAGGCTCCATCCCAAAATTCTCCAAGTATTTCACAAACCGGAGCTGGCAACCCCACCCACAGTGCTCTGTGAAAGAGTTACATCCTTCTAGGTAAGTCCATTGAAGTCAATGGCCTTACAAGGGTGGAACTGTGCTTAGGATTGCCCTGTTATTCCTGTAACGGCTGACCGTGGCTTGTCATTCTGCTTGAACACAGCTTGCTGGTCTGGCCCGTGCATTTTTCATGCAAAACTGAGGGCCAGCCCAATCCCGTAAGCAACTGCTTGGGAACCAGGATGCCAGAGCCTCCTGAGCAAATGAGGAGTATGCCGCCCCCCCCCCACACACACACAAGTGACTGATTCTGATCCCCTTTTCTACACAATTAAGTTTCCATCCCCTTTATGGAGCACAGACAAGCAGCTGCACTTGGAGGGGGGGGCTTACTCTTTCCATTCCAAAGACTCTGTCATCCAGACGTTCTGGGATGAGGGTGTTTTTCCCTCCCCTTTGGGACTTCCCCAATTGCAAGCCCTGCCTTTGTTCCATTTGCTTCTATGGGACAGAGAAAATGAACTATGAGGACGAAAAAGAACCACCTCCACCCATACAATAAAGGCAGCAGGTCTTTGCTCAGACAGTTGACCCTGGTAAAATCCAAGTGACTTTTACATTCAAGCCTAAAACACTGCATGTGGGTTTCCCTGGACACTTTCTGAGGAAATGCCACGATACAAAAAGCATTGCATCATAATAGGCTCTTGGATAAATCAGCAACTGTGCAGATGGGGGGGGGGCGCTTTCCCCATCTTCCATCAGAAGCTGCTTCACAGAGAATTGAGAGCTAAGGACAACAAATGGAGATCAGCCACAAATTCTTCTGCATCCTGGTTCAGAACTGGCAGTTGCTTTGAATTTTTCATGTGTTGCACCACCGGCATTCCTTTCCCCCAGCCACCCAGGATTAAGATCCAGTCCTGATCGCTGGTTCTGCTTCTCCTCCCAACCCTGGACCATCCTTCCTTGATAACCATTTCATTCCTGTATCCTGGTTTCTTACAAATTCTGATAAAGGCACTTTAGCCTGTCAGACAAATTCTCCTTCTGGTTTAAAAAAAGGCTCAGAATCAGCTGGGGGAGTTCCAAAAATGCTCTTCTCAGAGGGTTGGATCAGACAACGCTGGCTCCACCACCCTTGGGCCTTTTAAGGTCTTGGCCCGTCTCTGCTTGAGGTGTGATTGTCTAAAAGGAGATGTCAGCATGCCAACTTATCCCAGGCCTGTGCCACACGCCACGTGCTGTAATACATTTGTTAGTCTTAAAAGCGCTGCAAAAACTACTAAGGGGGGACATTATAGAAGTTTACAAAATCATGCACAGGCTAGAGTGGAGAGAAAGAACTCCCTCTCCTAAAACTAGAACTCACAGGCATCCAATAAAGTTAATGGGCAGTAGATTCAGGATGGACTAAAAGACATACTTCCTTATACAGGTGATTAAGTGATCCAGTAGATTAAAATCTACCGGAAGTTCCTGGCCCAAGAGCAGTATGATTGTCCTCAACCAGAGCCAGGGCCTTTTCGGCCATAGCCCCTTCCTGGTGGAACTCTGTCTGAGGACACCAGGGCCCTGCGTGATCTGGCCCCATTCCCAAACAGAGATGTTCCACCAGGCACGCGGTTGAGGGCTTTCCGCTGCTCTATTACATCCACCATTCACCAAGCAGAGCCACCCACCTTTCTATATACTCCCCTCAGCCCTCCTCCCCACTTACTTTTAGGGTTGCCAGGTCCCTCTTCACAACCAGAAGGAGGTTTTTGAGGTGGAGCCTGAGGAGGGCAGGGTTTGGAGAGGAGAGGGACTTCAATGCCATAGAGTCCAATTGCCAAAGCAGCCTTTTCCTCCAGGTGAACTGATCTCTATCGGCTGGAGATCAGGTGTAACAGCAGGAGATCTCCAGAGACTACCTGGAGGCTGGCAACCCTAGTCACAGGGGTCGCGCAGTCACTGGGGGGAGGAAGGTTGTGTGTCGTCCCCCCCCCCATGAATGCATCAGGCTGCTAAGGGGTCCCAGGCCCCTCCTGTGAGGTATGAGCGGCGAGCGAAGTGAAATAGTCCCATTGATAAATCAAAGGCACATTCTAACCAGTGACAGTTTTACATTCTCTTGATAAATGTTCATTTCTTGGATTATTTTTTAGGATAGAGTTAGGAAAGCAGAAGAAAAAGGCAGTCTAAAAGATCAAGAGTGTTAAGTCCGCGTGGGAAGGATTCACGAGGTCGGAGACGGAGTTCAACAACAACCGCTTTATTGTCTCTTAGCACAGAACTAGTTAACACAACGAGCAAACCCTGTTTATATGCGCCCCTGGCCCCCCTTGATCCGTGATAGGGGGAACATAACCTCCTGGTTGTGAGAGTTCCTGACCTCCCTGTGCAAATTCCATAAAATCACTTGCTCAGACTGTCATGCAGAAACAAGGATCTTTATTGAAAGCTTCAGGTGGTACAAGTCTTACACTGGAAAAGTTGCAAGTGAATTCAGTTTCTCAAAGACAGAATTATAACCCCTACAGGGAAGCAGATGTCAAACGCGTATTATGGGAACCTACGAGATAATAGTGCATGGTACTAAACATCAAAAGAACTCAGAGCTTGTTAGTACTATCAACCACCAAGGCCACAGTGGTGCAAGGGAGTCAGTAAGAGCAAGGGAGGGCTGTGGGAAGAGGGGGAGACATTCCAACTGAGGCCCGTCACACACTGAGCCTGAACCAAGGAAGGTCAAGAGGCCTGAACTGCTTTTACGAGTCCGGGGGGGGGGGAGCATACAGACAAGGCATACAGACCCTCACACTGGTGACCAATGGTACATGTTGGCTTAGAGCCAATGGGGTCCGTTTGCTTAACCAATAGGGCGAGCAGGGGTTAGGATCCTTTGGGCAGAACTCAAGCTCCTAAGTCTCCCCTTGCTTACTACCCAACTATATACATACACAACAAAGAGGTTGGAGAATCTTCCTACGAGAACAAATGGAAGCATTTGGACCTTATTATTATGCGAAAAAAAGATGAGTTGAACAAAAACAATGAAAGAAATTTACAACATTCTGAATAATGTGAAGAGAGTAGGTAGACATTTTCCTTCCTCTCTAAAGTTGAAACTTTGGAACTCCCTCCCTAGGGAGATTCGTCTGTCTCCCTCTATCGGCGTCTTTCACCAGTAGGTGAAGACTTTGTTTTGTTTGGTATACCCCCATAACCATTACTGGCCCTCCTTCTAGCATTGTTTATGTGTTTTAATTGAATTTTATCTTTTAAACTGTATTTTAATTGTTTGAATGTTTTTTGTGGGCCACCTCATGGATCCTGATTGGGTGGAAAGGTGGCATTAAAACATTTTAAATAACAAATAAAATAATACCAGGACTACTCCAGCAGACTGAACGGCAACAGAGTAAGGATAAGACTGCTCACACAATGTATAATTAACTGGTAGAATTCTCTTTCATAAGATAGGATGTGGGCCACCAGCTTAGAGGTTTTAAAGGGTGGGCGTTGAGTTTTGAATCACTACAGTGTCTGTGTTCAGAGGCAAACACCCAAATGGCAGCAGCCTTCGTGTCCTCTTTGCATGTTCCAAAGGCCCCTTGTGGAAACAGGATGCTGCGCTCTGTGGACCCATGCGCCTATCCTGGGGTGCTCTTATTTTCAAAGGCAATACACTTTTAAAAAAAATCTATCAAGCGAAAACACTTTTCTATTATTCTTTTAGCTTTTTTACACAGATAGATCGGTGTGGGGGGTCGGCAGTGAGTTCTCCTGTCCATGATCTGGAATCATAACCTAACTGAGATTTCATTTGCTGGCATGCAAAAAAATGAATGCACCGTTTTCATCCTTTATGCCCCAGTGTGGTGCTGCAAGTCAGGAGCAGATGGCTTAGCAACACATTCTCTGCAGAAGTCTAATAATAAACCCAGCCCAAGCTGGAGACTGACAAGAATGTTTTCTGCGGGTTTTTTTGTCCCCCAGTCACCCTTGGTCAAATTGCTCGATCAGAGAAGCTAAAAGGGCAAAAGAAATTAACACACACAACGGGCAAAGAGGGCTCCTTCATCCTGCCTTCAGATCTCTGGAAAGCTATCACCTTCCCCAAATGTTTGGGGCTTTGACAGTGCTCAAGGCCTAATTCGTACATCCATCCTCTGGATATGATGACTGTACACTGGATGAAGAACCTGTAAATCTACTCCACTGGTCGCTACCTGTGGCATCGCAAGGAGACAGGAAAGCTGTGTCTGCTGCATTTGCTCAGTGACAGCCCCTTTGCAAATGCACGACTGTGTCAGTGAGCACGCATGCACCGCCTTCCCCCAGAGCAGCACCTTTATAAATAGGGTTGCCAACCTCCAGGTGGTGGCTGGAGATCTCTTGCTATTACAACTGATCTGGTGCACACACACCCTCCGTAGTCCCAGGCCGGGATAAGACAAAGGGACACTGTGCACGAGCAGAGATGCTCTTGTCTTCTTTCCCCCTTATCTTCACTGCTGCCTCTGACCTTGCGGATGTCTTCAGCAGAGCTCTGGGTAGGGTTGCCGGGTCCCTCTTTGCCACCGGCGGGAGGTTTTTGGGGCGGAACCTGAGGAGGGGGGAGCTTCAGTGCCGTAGAGTCCAATGGCCAAAGAGGCCATTTCCTCCAGGGGAACTGGTCTCTATGGGCTGGAGATCAGTTGTAACAGCAGGAGATCTCCAGCGACTACCTGGAGGCTGGCAACCCTAGTCGCAGGGGTGGCGCAATGTCAGGCCCAGCCTGTACAGTGTACAGAGAATGCCAGGCATGGTCTGACAGAGGATGTTGTGCTTTCTCCAGGTGCTCTAACAACTGCCAACTGTGTTTTGACTCTGGACTCTGTGGGAATCTTACCCCAATGGGGGGAGGGTTGCCATGGCATCCTGAATTGTTCTATGCTTTCGATATATGCCCTGCTCCGTGCTTTTAGTTCTCATTAGTGCCAACTTGCATCTTAGCTGCTGTTAACCTGTAGATCTTCCAATAAATCAACTCTCTTTTGGACTCCCTGTCCAAGGATGTTGTTTAAGGGATTGTCATGGGACAAGTGCTCACATTTTGGCACTTCAATCAGAACTAAAAGCACGGAGCAGGGCATGTATCGAAAGCATAGAACAGTTTAGGATGCCACGGCAACCCTCCCCCCATTGGGGTAAGATTCCCACAGAGTCCAGAGTCAAAACACACAGTTGGCATTGTTTCTTGTAGGTTATCCGGGCTGTGTGACCGTGGCCTTGGTACGGTATTTTCTTTCCTGACGTTCCGCCAGCAGCTGTGGCAGGCATCTTCAGAGGAGTAACACTGAAGGACAGTGTCTCTCAGTGTCAAGTATGTAGGAAGAGTAATATATAGTCAGAAAGGGGTTGGGTTTGAGCTGAATCATTGTCCTGCAAAAAGTATCAAAGGTAATGGCCTAATCACTGTCCTGTAAGTATCAAGATAATGTGCTAATGAGGGTGTGGTATGTTAATATGGAACCATTGTATCCTGAAGTGATCTGTTAATGTGTGAAATCCAAAGCTAATCTGCATGGCTATTGTGGACTGTAGTCTTTGTTAGTCTAAAGCTAATCTGCATGGCTATTGTTGACTGTAGTCTAAAGCTAATCTGCATGGCTATTGTGGACTGTAGTCTTTGTTAGTCTAAAGCTAATCTGCATGGCTATTGTTGACTGTAGTCTAAAGCTAATCTGCATGGCTATTGTTGACTGTAGTCTTTGTTAGACTAACAAAGACTACAGTCCACAATAGCCATGCAGATTAGCTTTGGATTTCACACATTAACAGATCACTTCAGGATACAATGGTTCCATATTAACATACCACACCCTCATTAGCACATTATCTTGATACTTACAGGACAATGAGTAGCACATTACCTTTGATACTTTTTGCAGGACAATGATTCAGCTCAAACCCAACCCCTTTCTGACTAGATATTACTCTTCCTACACCCTTGACACTGAGAGACACCGTCCTTCAGCGTGACTCCTCCGAAGACGCCCGCCACGGCTGCGGGCGAAACGTCAGGGAAGAAAAGACCAAGGCCACGGTCACACCGCCCGGATGACCCACAAGAACCCACGAACTCCGACCCTGAAGGCCTTCGGCAACATTTTACACAATTGGCAGTTGTTAGCGCTGACCTTGGCCAGGGACCACTGGGACTTTTTTGTTCGGCGCAGGGACCCCAAGGTTCAAAATAAAAATTCCGAGAGTTTGAAAATAAACGGTAATCATAACGGTTAGTTAAACGTTAAACTTAGAATAATATTTGAATATATATATATATTTTATAATAGAGAACTTTTAATTGAAAATATTAATTTATTAGGGGTTTATCACTTTGTTTCGCGGACCTTAATTTAGTTCTTGTGGACCCCTGGGGGTCCGCGGACCCCCGGTTGGGAACCAGTGACCTGGAGAAAGCACGACATCCTCTGTCAGGCCAGGCCTGGCCTGACAGAGGATGTCGTGCTTTCTCCAGGTCACTGGTTCCCAGCCGGGGGTCCACGGACCCCCAGGGGTCCACAACACCCCTGCACCACTGCCCAGGCTGGGCCTGACACGCAGTCGCTGGGGGGGAGGAGGAGGGTTGTGTGTGTGTGTGTGTGTGTGTGCCATGAATGCCTCAGGCTGCCAAGGGGTCCCAGCCAGGCCCCTCCTGTGGGGCCGGCCGGCTGGCGGGTCAGGTGCCGTTGGAGCCGTTGGAGCCGTTGGCGCAGCCCCCGCCGCCCCTCCCCCCTCTCGCCCAGAAAGGAAGCGGCCTGAGGCGCCGGCTGAGCCGGGGCTAAAATTAGCGGTGGGCGGGCGGGCGGCAGGCCACGGGCCCCTCTGTCCGTCGGGGAGGCGGCGGGGCAGCTGCCCCGCCGCCTCCCCGACGGACAGAGGGGCCCGTGGCCTGCCGCCCGCCCGCCCGCCCCGGCCACCTCACAGAGGGCCGGCGGCCACGTCGGGCCCCTCGGCGCTCCCGCGGCGCGCTTCCCGGCGACTCGGCGACCCACCCCCGGCTCGTGAGTAGCGGGCAGCCCCCTTCCCTTCCCCCCCACGCCGGCAGGGAGTGAGGGACGGCGGGCGGGCCGTGCCCGCCGTCACCCCAGGCCGCGGGGAGACGAAGGCGCTTTGTGCGCGAGCAGAGGCGCGCTCGCCTTCTTCTCCCCCCCCCCCGTCTTCCCGCGCTTCGCACGTGCAGGGTTTCTCGCCGCGCGCAGCCGAAAGAAGCGGCCCTCGCTTCCCCCCTGGGGGGGGTCACATTTTCAGAGGGCCAACAAAAAAGTGGTTTTTTTGTGGGGGGGGGATGAGCCCCCCCCCCAGGGAGGAAAGCGGGGCCGGCTTTTGACTCGCAAGGAGAGGGGGTCGGAAAGTCAAAACTCGTCCCCCCCCCCCCCGTGCAGCCGGTCACGGTCTCGTCCTCTCTGGCCCCGTGTTGAGCTCGGCTGTGATGACTCACGGCTGGAAAGGGGGGGGGGGTTCGGGGTCGGGCCCGTTGAAACGCGTGTCAGCGCTGGGGCGATGCAGTTCGCACGTGCACGCCTGTTCACACGTGCATCTTTGGGTATTGTTGAGGATGCATGCTTAGGGGGCATCCCTAGTCTGGGTGCCAAATCTTGGTGGTGAAAACTACAGGGAAAGAATTTGCAACCACCTCTTAAAAGCAGCATCAGAGGACACACGTGTGTTTTTAGTCGTTCAATACGTGAAGAGAGAGAGAGAGACCTAAGTGGCTGCTTCTCAGATCTCTTACAACAGGATTACAAAAATTATTTACATACTTTATTTATAGCGTGCCTTTCTAACTAAGACTCAGCGTAGGTGACATCGGAAAACATTTGTGTCTGTGGGGACGCCAGAGGCTTCTGTCCCTGTGTTGAAAGCAAGAGAAGACAGAGAGGAAGGGGGTGTGTGTGATTCTTGACACGCGTTTATCTAAAAGGAGGGTTCCTGCGCCTGTTCAGGTACACAGGCAGTTAATAGTGCCACAGGTACAATACCTTTATTGTGGGCACTTTACTTTCACACATTACTGAGACTGCAGCCCCCTGTATTTGGGTATCTAATGATGGGATCGAGTAGCCCTTCACACACAACAGAGGTTTCCCCTGAACGGCCATTCATAATAGCCATCCAAAACATGAATTTGAATTTTTACCAGTGCTAACCATTCCCTTCCACAAAATTAATTATTTGCAAAAACAAGAAAAATGCTTTAAAAAACATGCATTCCTCCCTAGCAGAAATACTGTCTCATCTTTTGGGGCATGCAGGAGAGCTAGTTTTGGGTATTGAATCGACATCAGAATCTCAAAGGAACCTTGCAGCATAAATGTCTGTGGACGAAAGCCCACTTCAGCAGATGCATGAAGTGTTATGTTCAGTTGGCAGGCATACACATACACTTTTATTTATAACCCGGTTTTCTCTCCAGTGGGGACCCAAAGCAACTTCCAATATCATTATCTCCTCCACTATTTTATCCTCACAACAATAACTCTGTGAGATAGGTTTGGCTGAAAGAGAGAGTGACTGGCTGGCTCAAGGTTACTAGCAAGCTTCTATGGCAAAGTGAGGATTTGAACCCAGGTCTTCCAGTTTCTAGCCCAGCATTAAAACCACTACACCACGCTGGCTCACACATACACACAAGCAGGGACCCTGTGAGACTTCAAGAAGGGAAGAAATAGTTCCTCCTCACATACTCAAACCTCTTCGTTCAGGCACAAGCCTCCTGCTTAGATACAGTGACAGGCACAAGAGGCTTTGAAATGCATCTGTGGCATTTTTGACATGAGACTCACACATGCGCAAGACAGTATTATTCCCAACAATGGTAATAGCAGTCAGGGCAATCTTCCTAGGACAAGCAAAGGAAATGGAACCTCTGAAGTGTAATGGGAACCCATTGTTCTGATTGGGGCCTAAGGAGATTGTGTTAGGCTTTCCGGGCATTTCCGTATGAAGCTCTTGTGCTGAAGATTGAAGACCCCTGCCCCCCATTCTTCTTTTTGCCAACCTCACTGGTGTCTGCTTGACAGGGTTGGGAAATTCCTGGAGTTTTGGGTGGGGGAGCCTGGGGAGGGCAGAGTTTGGAATGGGTAAGTACGTGAATGGGATATAATGCCATACTCTCCTAAGCAGCCATTTTCTCCAGGTAGGGGCGCCATCTGCAGCTTGGGAATTCCTGGAGATGTGGGGGTGGAGCCTGGGAAGGGTAGAGTTTGGGGCACGAAAGGAACTCAGCAGGAACGTGATGCCATAGAGCCCCATCCTCCAAAGCTTCCATTTCCTCCAAGGGAATTGATCTCTGTAGTCCGGAGATAATCTGTAATACCAGGAGATCTCCAGGCCCCAACTGGAGGTTGGCAACTGTACCTCCAAGGGAACTGCTCTGTCATCTTGAGATCACTTGTAATTCTAGGAGAAGTCCAGGTGCCACTTGGAGGCTGGCAACTCTACTGCTTGACTTTTTGCAATCTTCTTTGCATCCCCTCCCTTTTTCTATCTCCAAAACTCTCATTTCCAAATCATTTGGGTGAAATGTTACAATGTTTGTATTCTAAGCTCAAGGAGCTTTCCTTTTCCTTGCAAAAGGCCTCATCATACATAATTACTAAAGTGTAGAAAATGTAATGTGTGAATGCAGCAGTTTAACAGCAGAGCGTCATGTCCCAGAGAGCATGGGTTAGCTGCTGAGTGTACACTGGGTAGCAAACTAGAGTTTCTTGTTCTGTAATGTGGGTAGGGTTGCCAGCTCTGGGTTGGGAATAGAGTTGCCAGCTCCATGTTGGGAAACACCTGGCGATTTGGGGAGGGTGGAGCCCGAGGAGGTCGGGGTTTGAGGAGGGGAGGGATTTAAATGCCATAGAGTTCACATTCCAGAACAGCCATTTTCTCCAGGTGAACTCTGTCACTTGGAGATCAGTTGTAATAGTGGGAGATCTCCAGCCACCACCTGGAGGTTGGCAACTGTAGTTGGGAAGCTTCATGGATATTTGGGAGTGGAGCCTGGGAAAGGCTGGGTTTGAGGGGGGGAACCTCAGCAAGGTATAATGCCATAGAGTCCACACTCCAAGGCAGCCATTTTCTCCAGGGGAACTGATCTCTGTCACTTGGATATCAATTGTAATAGCAGGAGATCTTCAGTTACCACCTGGAGGTTGGCAACCCTATAAATATGTGAAGTGGCCTCTAGTGGACAAAGCCACTGTGGAGCAGGAGCTTGTATTCAGACAGATTAACAAACCTCCTTGGTCTAACTATGCATCAACTGATTCATGGTTTTGTAGACAATAAGTCTTCTGCCTTTAAATGAATGAATGCATGGATGACATTTTAATGACAACATAGGGGGGAAATTATTTCATTTCTTTCATTTCATTTAATTCACAATTCTTTTAATTCTTTGTCTCCTTTTGTGTTTTCCTCTCCCACCAAGGAACTCAGTGCACATACAGGAGGCTGTCTAACATTATTCTCCTAATGAAGTAGGCTATGGTGTAAGATAGTGACTGGCCCACATGATCCTCACAGCTTTGTACTGATTTGAACCCAGGTCTCTGCAGATTGCCCTCAACCTCAAACTGGCTTTTTAGAAAGTTTCTTGGGGGGGGGGGGGCAAGGTAGTTTACAACAAACAGAAGTTTCCAGTCAATGCTATAAGAAAATGCTACTTAAGTCTTTTTTATCAAAATATCCCCTAATTCTGTAACAAATCAGATCCGCTTTTGAAATATGCAAATCCCAGAGGTTTGGAGGTTTGTCTTCTTATGATATTGGCAGGACTGGAGCTCTTTACAATTCCATATTACTCTTAGTGATGCATAACTTCATTGGAATTAAAAAAAAACTTTTCATTTAGATTTCCACATCGAGGCAGTCTTAGTGGTAAGTAAAGATACTGAAGTCCTTTTATCCCTGCAGGATGCAAACTAGAAGGAAGATGCAAGGGTGCAGCCTGCATGCAGTTGAAGCCTGAAATTCATAAACATGTGGAACTAGCCTGTCTAATAGCCCTTTTAGCTAAGAAGCCCCCCCACCCCATGAGCAACTGGGAGTGGTTGAAAGGCAAGAGGGAAGGGGACGCTGAATTGTTTCCCCACCCACTGTTTTCAAAGCTGCTTCCCCCATGCAGGGTTCCTGATACGTGTTTGTAAGGACAGACATGCATTTCAAACCTCTCATTGGAATGTAAACTAATTTGGATCAGGGAAATGAAGGGAAAGGGTTAAACATACACACATACTGTGGTGTCTGCCTCCTCTCTGCCCTGAGCATTGTGGAAAGGCGAGATATAAATATTTTAAATAAATAAATACTCTCCCAAAATGGCTTTTCAAAGAGACCTATATATGTGTGTGTGTAAAGTGCCGTCAAGTCGCGTAGTGTATGGTTAACAAAGTTAGCAATCCAAGAATGCTTCCAGAGGCTGGTGGAGAGCAGTGAATCTCACAATTCTTAAAATTAAATGGGGCAAATTTGGTAGTATCTTAGGACCAGTGCAAATTTGACGCCTTGAAAAGGAGTCAGAGCTATATTCTGAAGAAACAAAGAAGCAGCACAGAATATGGTACTGGACATAGAACTTAGCTAAGAATCCTTGCCTTTTTTCCAAGTTTCTAGTCCTCATGGCTGCCAAAACATGCTTGGTGTATGGGCTATCTGATGAGATCGTAGAAGGCTAGGGCTATCCATGGCTACTAGTCATGATGCGTACATATTATCTCCAGGATCAGAGGAGCATGCCTATAATAGGTGCTATGGAACACAGGCAGGATGCCGCAGTCATCTTGTTTGTGGGCTTCCTAGAGGCACCTTGTTGGCCATTGTGTGAACAATGTTGGACTTGATGGGCCTTGGTCTGATCCAGCAGGGCTTTTCTTATGTTCTTAAGGCAGAGGATTGGCTGAATGCACAACCTAACAATTTTACAGCAGTGGGGCTGGTCTGGAAGAATGCTTACTACATTAAGTACAAACATACCTTTTCTCTACTTGAATCAAGGCGTGGTAGGGTTGTCAGCTCTGGGTTGGGAAATACCTGGAGATTTTGGGGGTGGAGCTTGGAGAGAGTGGGAGGGGAAGGACCTCAGCAGGATACAATGCCATAGAGGCTCCCTCCAAAGCAGCCATTCTCTCAGTTGTAAAAGTGGGAGATTTCCAGGCCCCACCTGGAGGTCAGTAACCTTAAGCTGTGGAGAAAAGGTAAACCAAATTCTCCAAGTTTGCATCAAAAGCCAGTTGTGGATGGTGCTGACTGGCTAGCATCTGTGATACCAATTCCTGGAGCAGTTATATAATTGTTTTAAAATCCATTTTTAACACAGTGAGTGAAGAATAAATTAATATACCATGTTTTCTTAGAAAAATAGGCAGCCTTGTCTGAAGTTTGGGAAGAAAGGAATGAGACGGATTGGTTGAATTAGCATTCCATTTGCACATCTAGCTATGACATTTTTATCTCATTGTTTCTCCTAGGAAATAGAATCTGTCCCTGGTCAGTAGGAACAACTGGAGCCAAAGATATTTGTAAGTGTGTGTCTTGCTAGCGTGTTGTAGTGATTAAGATCGGTGGTTTGGAGCAGTGGATTCTGATCTGAAGAACCAGGTTTGATTCCCCACTCCTTCACATAAGTGGCGAACACGAATCTGGTGAACTGGGTTGGTTTCCCTGCTCCTAGACAGGAAGCCAGCTGGGTGACCTTGGGCTAGTTACAACTCTCTTAGAGCGCTCTCAGCCCCACCTACCTCACAGGGTCTCTGTTGTGGGGAGGGAAAGGGAAGGAGATTGTAAACCAGTTTGATTCTTCCTTAAGTGGTAGAGAAAGTCGGCATATAAAAACCAACTCTTCTGCTTCTTGCTGGGTAGGCAACCCCTCAGGGCTAAGCTGAGGCTGTGGAAGCCAGGCCCCAATCCAGGCTGGGAAATGCGTGGTCCAGGGTCCTGAGACCTGTTGCAGGATTTGTAGCAGGGACTTGCTGGAGGGGCTGGCGTCTTCTTATGGAGGAGGGGCAGTGGAGCTGAAGGAAATCTTGGTGTGCTTTGGAAATGGAATGCGTTGGAGAATCTTTTCTTACACTTCCCCCATGCTTCTAGCATTTCGTAGCCAGGCAGGTGGGGCTTGACATTCCTTCACAGGGAAGATTAGAAATTGCCTTGCATGGTTTTCCCCTTCCAAGTGCCTCTAGCTGCCAGGAATGTCCCTTTGTCCTTCTGTCCCTAACTTAGCAAAGGGCGTCATTCTCAGTGTGGGGTGAAAGTAACATCTGTCTCTCGATCTTCTGTTTGTCTGCCTCATTCTTTTTTATCCTGGCCTCTCTGTAGTGAGCTCAGGTACTTGCTTCTCCCTGCCCCGTGTATTCTTCATAACAACCCTGTGAGGTAGAAGAAGAAGGAGTTGGTTTTTATATGCCAATTTTCTCTACCTTTTAAGGAGAATCAAACCGGCTTACAATCTCCTTCCCTTCCTCTCCCCACAACAGGCATTTTGTGAGGTAGGTGAGGCTGAGAGCTTCAAGAGAGCTGTGACTAGCCCAAGATCATCCAGCTGGCTTCATGTGGAGGAGTGAGGAATAGGGTTGTGCATATCAATATATCTGAACTGAAAATAAACCCAAAATTAGCCGTTTGGGCAATATTCAGGTTTTGGGTAGACCAAATATCAAAACCTGGGAATCTGCCTGAAGCCAAATAGGCGATTCTCAAAAAAGCCAAATGATTATTCGGCTTTTTCAGGTTCAGCTATTCACCTGTGCTTTGTGCTTTCTCCCTTTTTCTATCTTTTGACTGGTTTTGTTAGGCCCTTTTGAGGTAGGGGTTGTGTTATCGGAGCCAACTTGGTCTGACCAGCCAGGCAGTGGGCTGATTTGCACTTAAAAGATGGGGTTCACCCAGTCCCATTCAGAGGGATATACCCTCCAACTAAAAAACGGCCGCTTTTACAGCTACTTATTGGGCTTCTGAAGAAGACTCCTCACCTGCGTGGATGAGCAATCTCCTTCACAAGAGCTGCCTTGGTCATGACCGGTGGGCTCCGGTATCACAACCCCCCCATGAAAACCTGCTTTCAAAAAGAAGGTTGCCCTGAGTAGTGACTTCATTTCCTTGCACCATGAACATCTCTTGAAAGCAGATTTTTGATGACTATAATAAAGGACTGTTCACAGGATGTCATTTGCCAACAAAATAAATGTTTTCCGTGCCTTATTTTTCTTGCATTTAAGCCTTTTTCCTCAGTGTGGAAGCTAATTATGGACATAATGCTATGCGCCCCAGATACGAAGGGAGCCCCCAGACTTTGAGGTGCCAGCCTGCATCGGCTCTTTCCGCCAGTCCTCTGCAACACTGAACTTCTGTACCTGCAAAGGAAATGAATGCAGTGTTCAGCAGTGAGAAAAAACCTTTGGGATGTGTAATGGTTGGTGGTGGGATCAGGACATGTTCTGAAAAATGTGTGTGTGTGTTCCAAGGGTACTAAAGGGTCCCTGTTTTCACCCTGAAAAGTTGGATGGTTAGGTTTCATCCCCAGAGAAAGTAGCGCTGGGGACCAGGTATGGCCTGTGTCTATCTGTGGCAAGCCACCCATGAAACTTCACCATGGTACAGCCTAGACAGTGAGAACTAAGGCCTTGATGCTACCATTTCCCAGAAGGTTGCATCTGGTGCTCTTGATATTGTCATCATGTGTGCATGCATGGAGAAGTGCAGAGCTCTCTTCGAAGAATGCTGAGAGACAGATGTTCCTTTTAACAGAATATTTTACATATGTGTTTCTGTGTGTACGCAGACATAATCATGAAAATACATCAATTGTCCTGTTGCAAACAAAGATCACTCCTAAGGGGCTAACTGTACCTTATCCTCATGTCTTCCCAAGCCCAGATCAGACAGACTTTATGATTTCTATGCTCAGAACTTGGTTCCCAGGTGTGCAGGGGCCAGATTCAGGGATTGTGGAACACTTGCTCCTTGCCACTTGTTGAGTTAACAATGTACATCTCTTCCCCACCATTCTGTGGACTTAACTGTGCACTTATTTTACAATCCATTGCCATATTCCTGCATGTGAATTCCTTGAGTTCTCTGCACTCGATGTTTGAACATACTGTGCATCAAAAGACATTTGTATTTGAGAAGAGGGGAGATGAAATCAGGTTTCTAGCCCCTGGTGATTTGAAGGTTAAGAGTTGAAGTACACACTGGAAGATCACAAGACTCCCAGTATATACATTGGTCTCAACAGATGCCTGAGAGGGTAAATCTGAAAGTCCTCCCATAATACAGTTATGGGGGCCAGTGTGGTGTAGTACTTAGACTAGAATTTGGGAGAACCGGGTTCGAATCCCCACTCTGCCATGGAAGCTTGCTGGGTGATTTTGGGCCAGTCACACGCTCTCAGCTTAATCTACCTCACAGGGTTGTGATGAGGATAGAAGGGAGAAGAGGAGAATTATATAAGCCACCTTCAGTCTCCATTGGAGAGAAAGCTAGGGTAGAAGTGAAGTAAATAAATGAAGTAAATAAACCCAGAGCCCGGCACCGTGCCCTTCCCCTACTCTGATCTTCGCATCTGTTGGCCAGGAGGGCTCCCACACAAGTGTGCCTCATCTCAGGGAAAGTCTGGTATGATCTTCAGATCTGGCCTCTGTTGCTGATTCTCGTTCTTGTTTCGTAGCTCTCAGGCATCACACAGTTCATGATGAAAGTCATCCTCAAGAGACAACTCAAGATGAGCCTGCTGGATATCACCAAGATTTTCTCCATGCTCCAGCCTAGGGAAGATCAAGAAGGGGATGGAGAAAGACAGGAGCTGAACCTGGCGGTGTCCCAGGATAACTACCAACTTCTGGACCAACTATTGTGCCAAGAAAGATACAAGAGATTTATCAACAGTCGGAGCGGGTGGGGGGTGCCCGGGACACCACTCCGCTTGGCAGCCTGCAAGGGCCACACGAGATGCCTCAAGGTTCTTCTGTCCCATGGCGCTGAGGTGGACAGCCTGGACGTGAAGGCCCAGACCCCACTGTTCACTGCGGTCAGCAATGGCCACCTTGACTGCGTGAGGGCCCTCTTGGACGCAGGAGCCAACCCTTGTGGGAGCATCCACAACAACTGTACCCCCCTGCTGACTGCCGCGAGAGACGGAGACGCCGACATCCTTCAGGAACTCTTGGAGCATGGGGCTGACATCAACGTCAAAGCCAGAGTTCCAGACTGGGCGGCCAACTCGGCCTCCTGTTCTGGCCCTTTGTACCTGTCAGCGGTCTACAGACACCTGGAGTGCTTCAAGATGCTTCTCCTCTACGGGGCCAATCCAGACTACAACTGCACTGATCGGAGAATGCTTGCTCGAATCAAGAAGCCGGCTACACTGCTGGAAATCTGCCTGAGGCACGGCTGCGGGCCTGAATTTGTCAAACTCCTGATAGATTTTGGAGCCAATGTGTACTTACCAGATATCACACTCGATAAGATCTCTGCAAATTCTGAAGTGGCGGATCTGCTGGCCAGGGAAAGAGGTAACTTATTTTTGGTTTGGGTGGGTGGCCACGTTGGTCTGCAGTAGAAGAGCTAGATTCGAAGGAATCTAGGTCTGACAAAAGGAGCTTTGATTCTTGAAAGCTTATCACCTGGAAATCTTGTTGGTCTTTAATCTGCTACTGGACTCAAATCTAATTTTATGGTAGTGGTGGAAGAGGAGATTTTATTGTTTTTTTTAAAAAAATTAAAACTTGGCCAATTCCTAGGGTTGCCAACCTCCAGGTGGGGTCTAGCGATCTCCTGGAATTACAACTGATCTCCAGACCACATAGATCAATTCCCCTGGAGAACATGGCTGCTTCTGAGAGTGGACTCTATGGTATTACTATGCTGAGATCCCTCCCCTCTCCAAACTACTGTGCTGAGATCCCTCCCCTCTCCAAACCCTGCCTTTCCCAGGCTCCACCCCCAAATCTTCAGGAACTTCCCAACCCAGAGTTGGCAACACTACCAATTCCAGATTTGAAGGGGGGGGCACTGATGGTGTCTAGCAAGCTCTCCTTTGGGCACATAGAGAAAAAAAGTGATAGCTAGATAGATTCTCTTGGTCAACACTGCCAAGTTCTTTCTGCTTTTTCTTTCTGCTTACGACGACGCGCCCATTTCGGAGCCCGGATGCAACTTGAAAGCTCAGCAGTCTTAGGAGTCTCCTTTGCCCTTTTTTGTCCCCCTCTGTGCAGCTCACCCCAAGTCCTTGATGTCTCAGTGCAGGCTGTCTGTCAGGAAGTTCCTCAAACTGGCCAACCAGCCACATGCTGTCAATCAACTGGACATCCCAGCTGTGTTGCTGAACTACCTCAAACATCAATCCTAACCGAAGGTCATCTCTGGAACTCCCGTAGTTACAAGCTATTGTAACTGGATGAGGAAAAGAAAAAAGACTTCTACGAATAGCAATACGTGTGGTTTGGTAGCCTTGTGTAGCTCTAGATAGTGGGTGTTACTTATCTGAGAAGCCCAGTCTAGAAAGACTGATAATTTTTAGTGGAGAAGGGGACCAAGAGATATTAAGACAGTCCCAGTAGTCTCCGGTTTGGGGTGAATTTTAAAAAAATTATTAGAATCTCTGTGATGCGGCAGTGTGTTTTCACTGTTCGGAGCAGGGGTGTGGTTGGAGTGTTAGACTACAATTTGGGAGACCCAGGTTTCAGTCCCCACTCTGCCATGGAAGCTTGCTGGGTGACCTTGGGCCAGTCACACACTCTCAGCCCAACCTACCTCACAGGGTTGTTGTGAGGCTAAAACAGGAGAGGAGAATGATGTGAGTCACTATCAGGGAGAAAAGGTAGGGTATAAATGAAGTAAGTACGTAAATATATAAATTCAAGGTCCCTTAATAATTTATATACAACAAATCTATCTAGTCCATTCTTCCTTCCTCCAAGGAGTTCAGGGCTCTGCTCTGCTCCTAACAACAATCCTGTGAAGTAAGTTAGGCTGAGAGAGAATGACTAGCCCCCAAGGTCATCCAGTGACCTGCATGGGTGAGTGAGGATTTGAACATGGGTCTCCCAGATCCTAGCCTAACCACTACACACCACACTGTGTTAATTGACCTGATCATGCTCTCTTGTCTTGCAAGGTACACCCAGGGCCAAACTAAACGATGCGTTTTGCCGCAAGGGAGGATAGGTCCCCCGTGACAGCTGCAAAGAACTTTCTTAGCCAAATGCTGTAGGGCCTGATTTGCATTGGGACCATGGCTCTTCCCCAACATGGTTGTGTAGTTTGGCCCCAAGTCCTGCAAGATTTGAAGAGTCTCAGGGATTTCTCCTGTGTTGATTTTAAGCGGTGTCTTTTTTTTTCCTTTGCAGATCCAGTATAAATTTATAAAGAAGAGGCAGTGCATGGCGAGAGGAGGGGGACGTTAAGCCTTCCGTCCCTGCTGTTTTCTAAGGCACCCCCAAGCTGCATCTGCTGGGTGTGTGTGTGCTGTCAAGTCACCACTGACTTATGGCAACCCCGTAGGGTTCTCAGGGCAAGAGACGTTCGGAGGTGGTTTGCCATTGCCGGCCTCTGCGTGGGCTGAGAGAGTTCGGAGAGAACTGTGACTGGCCCAAGGTCACCATGCAGGCTTCATGTGGAGGAGGAGTGGGGAATCGAACCCAGTTGTCCAGATTAGAGTCCACCATTCTTAACCACTACACCATGCTGACTCTCTTGCTTCCACTCCTGAGGGGAAAACTTACAGTACCTGTATTTTTTGCCCAGCAGGGATAAATCTTGCTGAAGAGTACTGTTTCCCAATGAGAAAACAGCAGGGGAGGAAAAAGTTCACGTTTCCCTCTTACTCCCTGGGTTGCCCACTGGCTGGGAGGAAAATGCCCTGTCCCTTTGCCAGTGGCTTAACAGGATGGTATTTACTAGGTTGTTTATCACCATGCCATGAAATCTTTAACTGGCCATTTCCATGTATGGAAAGGGACAGGACTTTTGGCCAGTTGGCAAACCTCCTCATTCCCTGTGCCCTTCTCTGTGAGGAACCAATCCTGGCAGCTAAAATAAACGTGGAAGAAACCATAAAGGATAGTTGAGCCCTCAGCAAATAGCAGGTAGTCCATTGGAAAAGTGCCAAAATGTGCCTTCTGAGCATTATCCTCAGAAAAATACAGGACATTTTCATAAGAGATGCTCAAATTGCGTTTGAGTCTGGGTTGCATCTCATAGGACAGCTCATGCAGCAGCAGAGCAAGTGGAAGAGAGCCCTTTCTGATCAGAGGCATTCTAATGAGTAGAGTATATTCTCCAAAGGACAATAGTGGGGAATGCAAAAAGTTAATTAACGTGCCTTGGAAACACCTTGAATTCTACGGGGGAAGACAGCCCACGTATTTCTAAGGCACCAGTCAGTTGAGCATCTTATTCACAGCTCTGCAAATTTGCAGTTTAGGCTGAGGAGATATCCCTTCTTCCACTGCTCTGGAATTTCTCTCTGTGCCGCCTTGGTTTAACTGAAGAATAAGGAATAAGCCACTCTTTGCCACAGCATTTAGTTCCTGCCCACTCCTTTGCAACTTTTTCTTGATGTTGTTCTGAGGCCTGATTTCAGTGGGATTCGGGTTAAGGCAACAGACCAACCTGTGGGGGTTGACATTGGCACAATGTCTGGTTTAAACAAGGTTGCTGCCCGCACAAAGCAGCAGTAGTGGCTTAGATGGCACAAGCCCCAGAGGCAAGTGTTCTCACTTCAGCCAGCATCACGTTGAAATCCACCCCAGGTACAGCTGCATCAATTTTGTGTGTGCACATCTAGCATTTTTCTAATGCACACATAGTGGTAAAGCATTTCACCAAAAGAATATTGATACAACTGTTCATAAATCTACCCAAGACTGATTTGTTGTGGACTTGGATCAATGTACATGCGTGCACTGGTAACACAGTGTGTGCTTGCGGCGGGGAAGGAAACGTGCATGTGCTGTAGGAACCAAAAGCTGCAGTAAATTGCACACACCCAGCACTCTGTTCCAAATCTGGAAGAACAGATGGAACAAATGTATTTATTAAGTTTCAAAGCAATATCGATTCCGAAAGTGATTCCATTTCAGAGTATCGTTGGGGGAAAATAATGGATGATGGGAACTTAGGAAGCATGTCTCATTCTGTATAAACTGGGCAAAGATGATTGGCTAGTATCCATAATATCAGCAGTATGCCCCAGTGCCCAGAGTTCCTTTGCAAGTATTCTTTGAAAGTAAGCAGGTATTTTTTTCTTTACAAGGTGAATAATGGGTATATATGTCTCATTAGAATTGTATTGGGAAATGGACAGCATGTTTGAAGCATGGAAGGGAGCTGAGCAGCTTTCAATGTGTTGGTCAGTCTGCCTGGCAAACTGCAAAGAACCTGGAGTGACTTCTCTTCCAGCGGTTTGAGTCCTAGAGGAGCCTTCCCTTTTTGCAAGAGTCTCTTGTGCCAAGGGAAAGCACCACTGTTTCCACCATGGGTCCCACTGGGTCCAGCCCAATATTATGGCTGACTTCACCAAAGCGGTTAGGAACAATTCACATGGTCTTGAGGAACAGTGAAACACTTGTTGTGACAATCAACATCAGGGAAGGCCACAGCCAACCACTAGGTGGCACCCAAACACAGCGGACTGAATGCTGAGTCGCCCTCATATGGGCCAGGGGAGGCAACAGAAGTGACATTGGTGGTTGGACAAACTCGGAGGTGTTTTAATTCCTGACAGAAAATGCTTCAAACACCCAGGCGAAGATCCGGTTCTTACCATTCACAGATCAGGTGGTACATCTGTTCCTGGATGACACCAGGTTCATATGTCAGGTGGGAAGCTGCCCTGTGAAAAAGAAGCTCCCTGCTCAAGAACAGGCAGGTCAGGGGCAGAGTAGTGTAATGGTTAAAGTGTTGGGCCAGGATCCGGGAGACCCAGGTTTGAATCCCCTCTCTGCTGTGGAAGCTTATTGGGTGGCCTTGGGCCACTCACTCTCGGCCTAACCTACCTCACAGGGTTGTTGTGAGAATAAAATGGAGAACAGTGTAAGCTGTTTTGGGTCCCCATTGGGGGAAAAGGCAGGATATAAATAAAGTAAATAAATATCCTGGTTTTCTCACTTTTCTGCTAATTTTCTATATGCAGGGGTTTCTTCCTCCATGGGGAAGTATGCAGTTATGTTATTCCTCATCAGTAATCTGAAGCAGAACTATCCAAAACCAGGTGTACCATCTCACCTGTTGGTTTTCAAGAGCCTCTGTTAATTTGGTCACACCAATCCTGGTTTGCTTCAACAAGTAAAGGAGCCGCTGCTTTGCATGCAGAAGGTCTCAGGTTCAATCTCTGGTGTCTCCAGTTTCAATGACAGCAGTAGGTGATGGGAAAGACCTCTGCCTGAGACCCTGGAGAATTGCAGCCGACCTGAGTAGACAATACTGACCTTGATGGACCAGTGGTCTGGTTCAGTCGAAGGCAGCTTCATGTGTGAGTGCCAAGGACTGTGTTTCGGGGAGGGGGGGCTGAGGTACCATCATCCCAGATTCTTCACGACTGCCCCCACTCTTGTACTGCAACAGGTCAAGGACCCATCTAGAATGTCATGTCTTTTGGCTCCGTCCTGACCTGGGATGGATTTGAACCAACAACCCAAGGGGAAATGTAATTTTTAATACTCAAATGGCCAAAAGAAAAGAACAAAAGAGTAATCATCATCAAAGTAAAAAAGTACCATCTGGTAGCAGCAATAACAGCTGGACATGTATATTCATTCATGTTTGTTTCATGATTAAGGGTTCTTGCCATTGGCCTCGGGGTGGGGGGGTGTCTAAAGAAATCAGTTCTCTGGTGAAAGATGAAAAAAATCTATTGTTCTCATGGAAACAGGCATTAAAAATTTCTATGGATTTCATCAAGTGAATAGTGGAGTAGAGACGCTTGATAAGGCGCCTTAATTCTAGGAGGCTGAAGCCACCGCCAAGTGCAGAAAAGACCGGCCAGGGAGAAATTGAAACAGCTCTGATCAAAACAGGAATCCTCTCCTCATATCCCCTTCCCCTCCAAAAAAACACCAGCCTAAATATTTAGTGTTTACCCTAATCTGCTTCTTTATCTTAAAGCTCTAGCTGGCATTTGGCAATATAGGAAAAGGGGTTAAGTCAGTTCTCAACTGCTATTTCTAGCTCAGCAGCCAGAAGGCAAGAGCTCATGCTAGACTATGCCAGGAGATTCAAAATATGTTTTGGAGAAGATTCCTAAAATGAACTGTCTAAGACATAACTTTTCCTTGTGGCTACCGAAAGTCAATTAGCTTTGGTTGGCCTGGAGCCTTGCAAGAAATGCTCCCATTTCCTCCTTGATTTGCCGGAGGCGTCCCAGCCCACCACACTAAGGCTGTGGGTACTGAGCTCAGGGCCGGCGTCAGCATACCCTGAGGTGGGGCAGCTGCTGGGGCCCAAGGGTTCTGGAAGGACCCAATGCTGCTGGCACCCCCTTGCTAGCCCTCCACCTCCCCTGCTGCACACACTGCCCGGTGCCACTGGGGAAAGATCTGTCAGCATGGTCAGTGGGATTGTTTGTGAGCAGACAAGGGAAGGACACACAAGCAGGAAGGAGGCATGCAGGTGGGTGGGAGGGAAGGGCGCATGAGTGCCTGGGAGTGGGCAGAGGAAGGGAGGGCTAGGGTTGCCAGCCTCCAGGTGGTGGCTGGAGATCTCCCACTTTACAACTGATCTCCAGGCGACAGACATCAGTTCCCTTGGAGAAAATGGCCACTTTGGAAGGTGGACTCTATGGCATTGAAGTTCCTCTCCTCTCCAAACCCTGCCCTCAGGCTCCACCCCCAAAATCTCCAGGTATTTCCCAACCCACAGCTGGCCAACCCAAAACCTGGAGCCAGCCCTGACTGAGCTGTAGAGTCAAGATCCGGCCTGCGCAGGAGCAGACTGGAATGCTGGGGTGGCCCAGGAGCCATTCAACTCCGGTAGTTCCTGTGCTGGAGTCAGTTGTTAGGGGCTCACCCCATGTACATGCAAAGGCAGCAATGGGAGAACCATACCTATTGTCGCCACTATTGGCCAAGTTGGGACAGGTCAGTAGCCCCTGAAGCACTAGTGGCGGCGGCGGACCAATATCCACTTGCCCCTGGCTGCCAGCAGCCCTCTGGAGGCCAACCTGCCCCCTCCCCAAGCCTGTGAAGGCTATCAGGAAGAGCACTGCACAAGAAACAAGCTAAGATGAGAGTAGTCAGAGCAACCCAGGCCAGTAGCCACAGAGTCAACCTGAGGAGAACAGGGAGCCGTGACCAGGAAAGCCTGGGGATATATGAGGTCCAAATGGGGCCAACACAGAGCAGAGAAAATAGCAAAGGATGACCTGGAAGCATTATCTGGCTCTGGATACATCTGGAACCAAATGCCAGTTTCACAGACACAAGTTGAGCAGGGAAAGCACCTTAAAGAATACACTGTCCTATAAGGCTGTGATTCTGGAGGGGTTCAGCAAGAGTTGGGGAGGCAAGTTCTGGGTTCAAGGTGTCTAGAACTTGGGTACAGATCAAAGTGTGTAAGGCAGAGACAAAAAGAAGATCCTGGACCCAGCCAAGGGCCAGACGTTTTAACAAATAGACCAAACTTCCAGGGCCCAAGGCAAGAAGCAAAATCTGAGGTAGGCAGGGTCATGTTCTAGGTCAGGCCGGTTTAAGCCAAAGAGCAAAAGAGGTAAGCTGACTCTAGGGCAGATCTTCACAGGGTGGCAAAGGGTTCACACTGAGAAGGCAGCTGGCAAGCCAGACTTTATGGAGCCTGAAGTTTTGCGATTGGCTCCTTCAGTCAGATGATCCCAGAACAGGAAGAAACCTGAAACCCAGCGGGCTTTGCTATGTCAACCTGTCATGCAGGTTGTAAGGTGCTGCTGGGCCAGGCCTGGTAGGTATCCTGGTTCAAGGCCCACCCTGGTATCTTGTAAGCTGCACACTAAATCTTGGGGTGCCATGAGGAAAACTGCAGGATGGCTGTGCCCAATGTAGACAGGGACGGTGTGTTTTACAGCTCAGAATCCCAGAGACCAGTTGCTAGAGCCTGAAATGCAACAGGCAGAAAATGCCACACTCCCAGGGGTTGTGGCTCAGTGGAAGCTTCTGTTTTGCATACAGCAAGTCCCAGGTTCAATCCTTGACATCTCCAGTTAAAAAGACCAGGTTGTTCAGGTGAAGTGAACAACCTCTACCTGAGACACTGGAGAGGCACTGCCAGTCTGAGGGGACAATACTGACTGATGCTGACCTTGATGGACCAATGGTTTGATTCAGTATAAGGCAGCATCCTCTGTGATCTCCTTTGATCATGTGTACACAAGGCTTGGCCAGTCCTGAGGGCTTCATCCTGCCAACCATCACAGAGGCTGAGAATGCACATTGCTATTCTCTTCTGTATTTGAAGAAGGCTGTGGGGTCTAAGTGCACACAGATAAATGGTTAGGCTTAGATTCCAGCCTCTAGTCAGGAGTTTTCCTGGGTCAAAGGCTCCCAAAAGAACCAATCACCATGAAAAAAATGATCCTATTGATACTTCTGATAGGTCTATGTAGAGTGGGCCAGCCTAGCTTGAGTTCGCCACATGTTGACCAGTTTGAGGCCATCCATACTGAGCATGCAAGAGCTCTGTCGGTTTGGAGCAGTTTCACTGCAACGTGGGAAAACTGGGAGTGCAGCCAAGCAATCATGTGACCACTGAATCATGTGCTGCCCTCATCCACCATGTCAATGCGGAGGGGTGGATCACTAATGTCGATTTCCATTGATAAGCTCCAGTGTCCCGTTCTGTATGGATTGATGCATGGGGTCATTGTGTAGTGTCATTTTCTAGTGGGTACATCATGGTTCTCATGAGAGAGTTGGGCAACCAAGCTAACCTGTAGTTGTTGCACTTAAGTGAAACGCCACACCTAATCACATGCCTGAGATATTTAAGATTATGTGTGTTTTTCAGATATTTATTGAATTGAACTATTATGCCAGAAGAGGTAGACATTAATAAGATTGTTTCATAGGAGATGGATGAGGCAAACTAATTGATATGGTTGCCAACCAAATTTTGACAATGTTGTATGACAATTTTGACCAGGTCACAGCCAATGCCTTTGACTTTCTCACCCACTTTCTCACTCTTTTTCAAAAGCAGTGCCTTGGTTTGATTGAAGGAGACTGTTGTGTCGAGAAAGCTATTGGGGTCTCTGAAGGAACATCTTCTCCTATGTGAATCTGCCCTATGGTTTCAGATGGGCCTTTTCAGTGGTGGCACCTCAATTAAACACTTTTGTTCTAGACACGGTTGCCTAATGCCATCATTATTATCTTTCAGGTGGCAGGCAAAGTCTGTGCTCCTTTCCAAGGCTTTTAATGAAAATATATCCTCTTTTTGATGGTCTTCTCACCCCACCTCGTTTTTTTAACTGTTGGTTTGGCTTATTTGGTTATTTCATTCCTGGTTTAAAATTTTGATATTGTGTTTTTGTTGTGTTTTTTATATTTGCTTTGGTGGGTTTTTAAATTACAATTATTTATTAAAATACATAACTTATTAAAATAAATAATTAACAAATAATAAAGGAAAAAGCAACTCCATCTGAAGACTTGAAATTCATATTTCTTGCAAACTGTGTGTAACTCTGTGAAGAGTATTAAATTGGTGTTTATAAGAACAAACGAGGGGGAGGAACCTTTTTTTTTTAATTGATAAACTAGGATCAGGGTGCTGGCATCAGAATGAGCATTGCAAAATGGTTGCCCAAATGTTAGGCAGAACACAGTGATAAGGTTCCTTTTTGTTTCATGAAAGACTGACTCACAGTCAAAGCAGCTCAAGAAAATGGTCCCTGCTTCAAAATCATTGTCATTCATGAACTCATTAGGTGGGCTTTAGGCTAGCCACTATAATTTAAGCATCACTAGCAGCAGGGGGGATATTAATATTGTTGTAGCTTAAAGGAAGGGGGGAAGGCAGCATGGCCCGATCTCGTCAGATCTCAGAAGCTAAGCAGGGTCAGCCCTGGTTAGTATTTGGATGGGAGACTACCAAGGAATACAAAGGTTGCTATGCAGAGGAAGGCACTGACAAAACCACCTCTGTTAGTCTCTTGCCTTGAAAACCCCATAAGGGGTCACCATAAGTTGGCTGCAACTTGATGGAACTTTACACACACACAGCTGAAAGGATAGCTTAAGTAATATGAAGTTCATTGTGAGGTTCAGGTAGGGCTACTGAAAGCCACGGTGGGCCCTCTGACAAAGATTCCCTCAGCCCCCTCTCCACAAATTACTTAGACCATGTCTTTTGCTACTATCCACTCGAGGTGATCTGGGCCCCTATAGTTTTGTACTCTAACAGCCCATTTCTGGGGGGGGGGCGCGAAACCTCTTAGGCGGCAGCCTGACCCCGCAGCCAGCCTAAGTGCATGTAATCACGAGATTACACGCATTTACGCTGGCAGGGAGGGTGGCTCCGCCAGTGCCCAAGCACCTCGGAGCCGTGCCTCGCCCCTCCGCCGGAGCGGCCTCTCCGTGGTGCAGGTCACAGCGTACAGTGGCCGCGCCAGCACAAGGGGGTGGGCCGGGAGGAGGAGTTAGTTAGGAGTTAGGTGGCTCCCTATCCCGGGAGTTAGGTGGCTCCCTATCCCCGTTCAGCCCAGTACGCCAAAACCGGGAATGGCAGTGCTGCACTTGCTTTTTAGCAGGCGCAGCCTTGCTGTTCCCTATGGGGTGAAAGGCCCATTTGGCTTAGGAAGAGGCGCCCCATTTGGCTTAGGAAGAGGCCGACTCCACATGCCATCAGCTCAGGAATGGTGAGCTCAGGAATCCCCCTTCCTCAGCAGCCCAGAGTTAAGAAGTCACCCCCAGCTCACCAAAGACAGCATAGCCCTGTTTACAAGTTACAGGGAATGCCCATATTAGTGGGTAGAGTACACACTTGGGTTTTCTTTATATGTGCATTGACTAATTTTCACATTAACTTAATGCTGAATGTGTGGTTTAAAATCTATATTTATCCAGGCACTGGTCCCTGGTTTCATTTGTAAAGTGAACGCGCATTGGCTGGTTCTCACAAACAGTTGTATGCAATTATATGCAGAATGTATGTGTGTTCACTGTAACATGTAAACAGGGCTCATATATGGCAGGTGGAGCAAGGAGGGGGAGAATCACATAGAAAGCAACAGGCAGGCAGCCATTTCCTTGAGATACAGGTAACTCCCTTCACAAACAAGAGTCTGCCCGTGGTTGAAGTCTAGCTCACAAGGAAGATGTAAAGTGGACCCAGCTAGAAGAGGTGAGGAAGGAAGAGGGTATATTAACTAAGAGCCCCTGTGGTCCTTCCTGGTCAGACAAATGACAAGGAGGATAAGCAGCATGGTGTGAGGAACTATCATCCTGCTGACTGGCCCAAGTGACAGCCAGGTGCTTTCTCAGATCCATACCCACCTTGTCACACCTCCCCAGTATTTATTTAATTCATTTGAACCCCACCTTCCTCCCCAAAGCGGCCTACGTCATTCTCCTGTCCTCCACTTTATCCTCACAACAACCCTGTGAGGTCGGTTAGGCTGAGAGAGTGTGACTGGCCCAAGGTCACCCAGCCAGCTTCCATGGGACGAGGGGATTTGAACCCAGGTCTCCCAGATACTAGTCCAACACTCTTAACCACTACACCATGCTGGCAGTGACCAAAACGATTTTAGTTATGGCATGGGGTTTTGAGTGATCAGTAAGGCAATTTTAATAACTGCTGCATTACAGAGGGAGCCTGGGGAGGTAGAACAGGAGTCTGAGGTCATTTCTACTGTTTTCCTCCCCTTATCTTTCAGTGATTCACACCAGCACCTTCCTTTCATAACACAAAAGGATAAGGGTATTGTCTCTTTAGAAAGGCTCTGTGCTTAGTGGTTTAGTAGTGGATAAGACAAGGAATGTAACGTTATTGGTTCTTAACAGCAAGGGATAGCAGAACGCTGCTTTAAAGCAGTTACACTTTCACACACCCACAGCTTTCCTGAACTGAGAGAGAGAAAGAATTATTTTATTTTGAACTCCTCCTTAAACCCAAGACTCCTCCTCGCCTATTGAAATAGGGTTAGCTTGTTTTGGGATATTTCTTGCAATCCCTGCACAAGTCCCTAACCCAACTGTTTCCCTCCAGTAACACAGGATTGTTGGATTAAACGTTGGAGCCTAATTTGATTGACAGTGGGCTCTGTGCTCCTCTAGAATCAGCCCGTCCCTTCTGGTGACAGTTACCTGTAACCAACTGACGCTGCCAACTGTCTCAGTATCACTCTATTTGCTCTCTGCCTCACACTCACTCAAGATGTAACAATGTTTCAGTTAAAATGAGGTAAATGTTACAGAAACCTCTAAAGGAAAATGCTGTTTGTTTTAAAGGACTTTATAAATATTTATTAAAAACAGTTTTATTCAATTTTAATACATGTGCTGTTCATATTCCTCCACAGATATAGTTTTTGCCTGTTTTGAACTCTGCTGCTTGAAACAGGTGGAATATTCTGCACCGAGTGAGTGCTGGGATATTGCCCCACATAAGGGATTGGATTATTTTCCATTTCACCCTTTACAAGGATCCCTGCTCTATTCAGACCTGTTTATCGGCCTCTGAGCCCTGTGTACCTATCCTATAAATATCTGAGTTCTTTTCTTTCACCAGACAAAGTCTAACTCATTTAACTAACTACCTAACTATTCTTCTGGTAGTTCCCCCCTCTTTCTTTGTCGCTTCCCCAAGGCCCATCTGAGGCCACAACAGACTTTCCCTCCACTTCACTCTCCTCTCCCTGTCCCCAGAGGTTCTACAGCCTCTCATTGGCTACTGCTGCTTAGGATCTGCCTAGTCCCCCTGTATTTGCTGGGATGCCTGGAGGGCAGAATTTAGAGTTGCCAGCTCCAGGTTGGGAAATACTTGGAGATTTTGGGGGTGGAGCATGAGGAGTAGGCTTGCTGCTTTGGCATTTGGACTCTATGGCATTGAAGTCTCTCCCCTCCCCAAACCCCGCCCTCCTCAGGCCCCACCCCCAAAATCTCCCACCGGTGGCGAAGAGGGACCTGGAAACCTGACTGAGGAGGGTGGGGTTTTGGGGAGGGAAGCAACCTCAGCTGGGTATAATGCCATAGAATCCACCTTCCAAAGCAGCCATTTTCTCCAGGTGAACTGATCTCTGTCGCCTGGAGATCAGTTGTAAAAGCGGGAGATCTCCAGCCACCACTTGGAGGTTGGCAACCCTAGCAAAACTAGAGGTGGTCCATCACATGCCAGAGCCAAAAGTCACACTAGTCTACCTCATTTTCTCACCATAATTATTATTCGCATGGGCAGAGGACATAGCTGCCACGTCTTGGAGCAGCAGTGGAGATGACCGTGTCATTCTGGGTGAAAAATAAATGAGGCCTCAGGATAGGCCACTGGATGAAGCCTCAACCATACAAACTACTTGTGTTGTGTTCTCGGGTACAAATAAATGTGAGCAACCCCTGAATTGAGATCTGTTGTAACTGGTGTGTTGTGACAATTCATATTCAAGTACCGACACATCTAAACTTGCCTTTCACGGAGCTGCCTGAGTCAGTTTTGTTTTCCTGAATCAGAACACGTCATAGCTGCAGCTTTAAAAACTTTAGTATTTGAACATTACATTGTCATGTCTACTACCAGCTCCTGTGTCCACCCCAGTATGTTGACCAGATGTGCTCTGGGAGTTCCATGTTCACACCTTATTTCTCAGGTGTGTGGGGGCCCAATCTGGATCAGGACCGCAGCACACAGTAAGAGGGGAAAAACCCAGAAAGACCAATCATACAGAGAGGCAGCAGCAAGCCCCCCTCTGTAGGACAGTACATCAATTGGTTTATTAGCCTATTTCTTTCACAAACCAACAGAGGGGATCTCATGGCGCATTAGGGCGCCCCACCACATAGTTTGGACATTTCTACCCACAAAGGCAAATTATGCCCCACTTGTCACAGCGTCTTCCTTTTGGCTCGTGGCAGAACTATTTCAGGACTGGCCGCAGGGCTTGCCTTTAGTTTGTGCTCTTCTTTCAGCCACTGGGCCTGGCTTGAAAGCTCCCCCAACTCACATGCACCATCTGCCCACTCAGCTAGTTATCTGCCTCCTCCAGGCCCGTCACTCTCCATCATCCCCACACTCTCCACTCCTCCTTCAGCCCTTTGGATTACTCCTGTGGAAATGGGCAGGGCTTTACAAGGGATGAGAGTGATGCAAATGGAAACAGACTTGAGGTTTAGTTACCATGGCATGTGTAAAGATTTACGATCCAGCTCCAAGAGTGGGTGGCAAGTGACCTTTCCCAGAGCAACCCCCAACCACATTTGAGCTGGGATTTTACAACCCAAACATGACCCCGCAAAACCTTCTGTTCTCTTGCAAGTGGCTTTGAACAGGCACCACTGCAAATGGGAATAGTTTGGCTTGTGCTGACACCTAGGAGCCTAGCTAGGCAGGGCCAGGAGATCCGTCCTCAGGATTCTCTGTGTTTGTTTAAAAGCAAAGAATAAATCTCAGAGGGGGAGGATTTTGGATTGGGGTTGTAATGCACAAGAGGGGGATTAACTCTTTCCCTGTGCACAGTGTCCCTGAGACAAATGCCCCCACCCCAAGCATTGCTGGTTGCCCTGTGAGAAAGGGGAACATGCAAATACCATCTGGTAACTGCATGTTTCCCACTATATAGCAAATAACAGCTGGGCAGGAGGTGGGGCGCGCCAATTGAGATTGGAAAAAGCAGAATGGGGAAAGGGCTAAAGCTGACAGGAAACGCCTGCAGGGTGTCGGCCTGCGAGGGCGAGTCCTCCGTTGACAGAGGCCAGCTGGTTCTCTTTTCTTGACAATGCAGTGGTCACCCACCCCATGAGGAGGGCTATTATTTGTGGTGGTGGTGGTGGGCGTAATGGTGGTTGACATGGTGGGAGTCATGGTGGGTTTGTGATCATGGCCGTGGAGCTTGGCCGAAGCATGTCAGACGACAGCAAATATTCAGGTTCCAGGGTTGGCTCTATGCCATCACTTGGAAATTAGCGCCCGGGGCCTGTGACCCCATGCCAGGGGCTAAGGCTCCCTGATCAGATGTGTGTTTCCACACCTGCGCAATGCCCGAGGAAGGAGGCTGCAGAGGAGCAGTGAGCAGCTGCGGCAAAAGACCCGCAGCCGACGGCCTTCTCTTGGGTGCAGGTGTTGATTGGGTCAGGAAGGGAGTGCCGCTGGACATAGGGTGGCCCCAGAAGAGAGGCCGACAGGGGCGGGCACGTGTCCAGGACGTCTGACACGAGCCCCAGGTGTCTTTCTGCAACCCCCCAGATGGGAGGGGGCCCCAGTATGGGCAGCCAGAGAGCAAACTAGATTGGCAAGCAAATGAAGGGGTGGCTCCTAGCGGCTGGCCTTTGTAAGGGTTGACGAGCACAGCACTAGGGGCTCATTGGTGCCCTTCCTCGGCCCTGCATTCCACCTTCCAATCCCATGAGGTGCCCCCACACAGCCCATACTCAGAGCTCTCCCCCAGCCCCCCAAGAAATGCCGCCTGAGTCCAGATGGGGAGCAGGGTGCCCCCGAGCGAGTTGACGCTGAGCCCTCCCTCGGCCAGGCCGGCTGTAGCAGCTCCACAATTCCCTCCCATCCCCTTCCCTAAGCAATAAGCAGGCGCCCTGTGTTACAAGTAAAACTTTATTTGAAAATCCCATGGTGAGCGGGATGTGACAGGGCATGGGTGGGCCGGGAGGGCTGAGCACAGAGGTTGCGGCCAGTCCAGATGTGTGTTTTTTTTGGGAGGGGGATGAGTTGCCACGGAGGATGGAGGCGGCAGGAGCTGCCCCTTGCCAATAGGCTCCTGTCGATTTGACAACTGTGTGGGGGCTCATATGGCACGGCGGCCCACAGAGATATCTGAAACGAGAAAAAGGGTGTGAGGGGGGGACAAGTGGCAGACCCCTGTGTGGCATATTGGCCAGCTAGGGGTCTGTCAGCCACTGCATGGTGGTGGTCCTGGGCCTTGGCTGGTCTGCGAAGGCGGCTGGCTCATCCTCAGGCTGTCCGTGGAGGTTGAATTGGGTTGATGGTGACCACGGCGTGAGTGGCGGCCGGGCACCGCAAGGGCGGCTGAGGTGAAGGACGGCAATGAAGCGGCGGCAAGTCCCTGTCCTGGACATGGCAGCCACAGCATCTGGAGAAAAGCAAAGACACTTCCGGGTCGGCTGACCCCCCCCCCCCCCGCTGCAAGCGCGGAGACGTGCTCCTGCCGTTCGCTGCCTAGGGGCACAAAAATCGGCCCCGAAACGAAAGGCAAGGGGCACCCCTCGGACAAAGAGGGGGTGCAGGATTGGGTGCCGGTGGCGGACCCGTCATTAGAGCGGAGATCGCTGAGAAAACGGCGACTCTCGCTCTGACGGGATCCACTGAAGAGCCGGCGCCATCTTATATGACAGCAGGAGAGAACGAGGTGGAAGCCGATTTACAAGCAAGTTTTTGAACTAACTTTATTTTATGCTTTTAATTATTTTAACTGGGGTGTGTGGCAGTGGATCTTTAATAAACTAACTCTGAACAATCTATAATTTCGTTTTGCTCTGGTTTAAAAAAGTTTGGCTTTTTGCCAGCTGACTGACGCACTTTCTTTTTACACTGAAAGACTGGAAAAGCAAACAAGATCTGTTGGAAAGCAATCAAGTGACATGGAAAAAGTTTGCTGAGATGTCATGGTGATTGTTTTTTCCCTATAATGAATTGCTACATTTAAAATCTTTTTACAACATGAACTAGAAAAGTTTTCTGCCCCCCCCCCCATCTCCTGTATCTGGATTACAATTGTTGGTTACTTTTTAGCTTCTCAATGGGTGAGAAGGAGAAGCATACTAAGGATATTCTTAAAGACACAAAACTGGTGGTACAGATTCCTCAAAGAAGAGCTTCAGCATCACAAATTACACCTAAACAGTCTCCAGTGGCAACAACATCTGTAACTGCAAAGATGTCTTCAAAAACCAAGCCTGAAGTGACACTGAATGCTTTATATGATCTCCTATCAAAGACTCATCAAGATGTTGCAGAAATGAAGCAGGAGCTATCCCAGAATACAATGACCACATCTCAGAATTCGGTTGCTATAGCTGCTTTGCAAGATACAATCTCATCCCTGACTGTCAGACAAGATAGGGTGGAAACCAAGCTTTAAAAGACAACACAAGAAACTAAAGAAATTAAGAAGAAGGTGGATACCCTTGAGATGTCACTAACAGCAGTAACTGAGAGAGAAGAAATTCAACAAGACCAAATGGCGATGATGGAATATAAGATTAAAGAATCTTCCCTGCGCATACGCGGATTGAGAGAAAAAATTGAAGACCGGGATTTGCGTAGATATCTGACAGTACTCCTAGCAGATTTTCTACAGGAATCTGAAGAAGTTATAGAAGGGATGATTGTAACAGCTTATAGAATAAACTCTGCATATGCAACCAGAAATAAAGTTCCAAGGGATTGCCTACTTCAACTATTTTCAAGGAGTCATCGTGATTTGATACTCAACACTCACTACAAGACACCACTTAAAGTTGGAGATGAGTCTCTGCGACTGATGAAAGACATACCTGCTAGATTGCTGAGGAAGAGGAAAGATTTCATGGAGATTGTTCAACGCTTGAGATTTAATGGAATACAATTCAGATGGGAATATCCAAAAGGCATTTCTTTCATTTTCAAGGAAAAAAGATTCAAGTATACAGAATTGGACAAGGCTGGACAGTTCTTGAGGAGATATGATGCTGAATTGGCTAAACCAAGTAAGCCAACTAAACAAGTTAAAACTAGAGAATCTCCAGAAGAAGAAAAGGCAGATGAAGCATCTGGAGGAGGAGAATTGCCAATAGATTCATCAGAAGAGTCGCCAATTGAAGATACTGGTTGAACAAAAAACTGGGGATGGGAAAGGGGGCAGGATAAGAGTTAAAGTTTGATAATTTTGATGTATAATGGATCTAATTGAATTTTGATATGTTACAGGTTTTATCTTGGAACATTAATGGATTGAATTCTCCCAACAAAAGAAGCAAAATATACCATCACTTACAAAAAACTAAGGCTAATATTATTTGTTTACAGGAGACACATATACTCCCAAAGGATATATTTAGATTAGAAAATTCTAGGTTGGGTACACTCTTTACGACATGTAATGGCACAAAAAAAATTAATGGTGTAGCGATGTATTTACCTTCATTATTTGAACCAAAACTAATATATCAAGACATAGAGGGTAGAATTTTAATGGTGGAAATAATATGTGATTTTCAGAAGATTCTACTTGTGGGAATATATGCTCCTAACTCTAATCAAAAATTATTCTATGATAAATTGGCAAGGATAATGGCGGAATATGCTACAGATAAAATGATATGGATAGGGGATTTTAATGGAGTAATGGTACCTAAGTTAGACAGATCTGGTAAGAAGAAAAAAGCAAATAATGAGGGTAAATTACCGGCTAATTTTGAAGCTCTTATAGATCAATGGGATATGTTTGATGTCTGGAGAATGACAAATGGCAATAAGAAAGGATATACTTTTTTTTCACAGAGACATCTCTCATATTCTAGGATAAATATGTTATGGCTCTCGAAAAGTTTGATAATTAATTCAGAAGATTCAGAGATACTGCCTAGGATATTATCTGATCATAATGCTGTAACAGTAAAGATTAAAATAGGGGAAAGGAGGTATAAACCCTGGAGAATTAATGATTTTCTTTTAAAAAATACTAAAATAGTGGACAAAGTGAAGATGGAGATATTGAATTACTTTAAGGAAAATATAGGAAAGGGCACACGAGAAGATATTATTTGGGATGCTGGTAAGGCAGTAATTAGAGGAATATTAATTCAGCAAAATATAAGATGGTATAGGGAAAAGGAGAAAAAGAAAAAGGAGACGTTAGAAAAAATAAAACAAGGAGAAAGGCATCTTAGCAGAATACAGAAAACAAATTCAGCAGGCTCTGATAAGAAAATATCAGCATCAATATGAATTTTTAATTACGGAGGAAATTGAACGGAAAATTATGAATAATAAACAAAGATTCTTTGAACATGCTAATAAACTGGGTAAAATGTTAGCATGGCAACTGAAGCAAAAATATAAAAAAGGATTAATAACTCAAATAAAAAGGAAAGGTAAGATAACAAGAGAAAAGGATGAGATAATAGATACATTTGTGGAGTTTTATATGAATTTATATAAAAAAATAAGGTGTCAGAAATAGAAATAGATTCATATCTTAACAAATTGGATCTGGGAAAAATTTCCCAGGAAGATAAAGAAAGCTTAGATTTACCAATAACTAAGGAGGAATTAGATGATGTAATAAATAAGAGTAAATTAAATAAATCTCCAGGACCGGATGGCTTTCCTGCAAATTATTACAAAGTATTTAAAGATCAATTATCTCCTCACTTAATAGAAGTGATGAATATAACATTAATAAAGGGTATTATTCCTCAAACATGGAAACAAGCAAATATAGCACTGATACCAAAACCAAATTCAGATTTATTAGAAGTTAAAAATTACAGACCGATTTCATTATTAAATACAGATTATAAATTATTTGTTGCAATTTTAGCTCTGAGATTAAAAAAGGTATTGAATCAATTAATACATGAAGATCAGGCAGGATTTCTACCAGGAAGACTACTTAGTCAAAATGTAAGGATGGTGATAGATATTTTGGAATATGCAGAACAAGATACAACACCTTTAGCTTTGATATTTTTGGATGCGGAAAAAGCGTTTGATAATGTTAACTGGCAGTTTATGAGTAGAATGTTAGAATTCATGGATTTTGGGGATAATTTCAAAACTGCTATAAGAAGTGTATATACTCAACAAACAGCTAATTTGATAATAAATGGAACATTATCACCGAATATTGAAATCCAAAGGGGAACGAGACAGGGATGTCCTCTTTCTCCTTTGTTGTTTATATTAGTATTAGAAATGTTATTGAATATTCTTAGAAAAACGGATGAAATAACTGGAGTGCGAATAGGGAGAAATCAATATAAATTGAGAGCTTATGCAGATGATTTAGTTTGTATTTTGAGTGATCCGATTGAACAAATTGATAGATGGAATAAAATATTGGAGGTTTATGGAAAGCTTTCAGGATTTAAAATTAATAAAATGAAAACTAAAATATTGGTTAAAAATATGACTCTTTCACAACAACAAATATTAATCCAAAAGACAGGTTTTACTATAGAACATAAAATTAAGTATTTGGGTATATGGTTATCGAATAATAATCTTAACTTATTTCAGTTTAACTATGTAAATCAATGGCAGCAGATTAAGAAAGATTTGATAAGTTGGGAAAAAATTCCATTATCAATATGGGGAAGAATTTCAGTAATAAAAATGATGTTGTTACCTAAAATGCTTTTTTTGTTTCAAAATTTACCAATCTTGAAAGGAACACGGATATTTGAAGACTGGAAGAAGGATATTATGAGATTTATCTGGGGTAAAGAAGGACACAGAATTGCATATAATAATTTAATAGAGTTAAAGGAAACAGGAGGTTTGGGATTACCTGATTTGAAAATGTATTATTATGCAGCTTGCTTTACTTGGATTAAAGATTGGGTCCTCCTAGAGAATCTGAAACTATTAGAATTAGAAGGGTTTAAATTAAGGTTTGGGTGGCATGCATATTTATGGTATGATAAAGAGAAAGTGAATAAAGATTTCAATTCCCATATTATACCGAAAAACTTAATATTAATTTGGAAGAAATATAAGGACTATTTAGAAAATAAAACAGCTGGATGGATTAATCCCATAGAAGCATTTTTGAGAAGAGGTGCACATTTAAATTTAGATTGTAATAATTATAGAGAGTTGATAGAATTTAAAGATGGGTCATGGATAATGAGATCACGAGAAGAACTTCAGATTAAAGATTGGTTTATGTATTATAAATTAAAAGATATATTTAATAAAGATATTAAAGTGGGCTTTAATCATTCTAAATCTATTTTTGAGATAATATTATATAAAGGTAATAAAGGAATGATAGGAAGGATTTATAAATTATTAATAGAGATGAATTTAGAACAGGAAAGGATCAAATTGGTGATGGTAAAATGGATGAGGGACCTTGGATATAATATAGATTTGGAGATATGGGAAAATTTATGGAAAAAGGAATTTAAATTTACTATTTCGAATGAAATAAAAGAAAATGTATACAAAATGTTTTATAGATGGTACATAACTCCAGTGTTATTGAGTAAGATGAAAAAAGAAGAAAAAGCGTTATGCTGGAAATGTGGTAAAGACACTGAAACTTTTATGCATGTATGGTGGTCTTGTAAAAAAATTAAAAGATTTTGGTGTTTAGTTTTGAATGAAACAAATAATCTGATTAATGCAAAAATTAAAAAAGACCCTGCTTTTTGTCTATTAGGAATCCCAAGAAAAGGTTTAGATAAAGCTGATAGAGTCATATGCCAATATAGTTTTGCTGCAGCAAGAATTATTATTGCTAAAAAATGGAAGCAAACAAATAAACCTTCAATTAAAGAATGGAGGGAAAAATTATGGTTTTATATGCGGATGGCAAAGATTACAGATTTTTTACATGGTAAAGGTTAAAAGCCGCCGCATATTGGGATAAACTGGCAAAAACGGATTTTAAAGCTATATTTAACGAATTATAGATTAATGTGATGTTTAATTAAGAAGTAGAATAACAGGTTGTTTTTATTTACTGTCACAACACTTTGCCGGAAGTCCAATGGTGAAGGGCACTTTGGTGGGTGGTAGGTTATGACGCATTATAGACCACTGGTTTTTTTTTTTTAAGAATAGATAGCAATTATTAATGTATTAGCATAGGTCTTAATACTGCGTTGTATATATTTTTTTTCTTTCTTTTTGGTTATGTTTGTATTATCTTGTTTTTTTATTACTATTATTTGTATTATATGCATATATTATTATTATTTTTTTCTTTTCTTTTTTTTCTTCTTTTTTTTGTATTCTTTATTAAAAATTCAATAAAAAATATTTAAAAAAAAAGAGAGAAAAGCAAAGAGAGGGATCAGAGGCGGCCTCCTTGAGGGAGTCGGCGGAGGCTCTCGCTGGAGCGAGGGCAGGTGTGCTCTTCCACTGTTCCAGTGGAGAGGGTGGAGGGGGTCAGGCTCCCAGCAGGCTGGAGAGCTCACCCGCCCACAGTCCAAGTCTGCTAGGGAGACTCCCACCCAAGAGTCAGCCGACCCCCAGTTTTCAGGGGTGGCCCAGGCAGAGTCCCCCAACAGTGGGAGTTGGACTCTCACTGCGCAAAGTCCCCTGAGAGCTGGGAGTTAGAGGGGGGAAACCGCAAAGTCCCAACCCCCGGCACAGACAGGCAGCATGCCCGCCCATGCAAGGCTTAACTGTCAAGTGAGCGCCAGCTTCGAGGTGCCGCTTATGAGGGAAGTTCCCACCTTTGAGGCCCCTCCCCCCGGGATGTGTGCTGCCACTCCCTGGGCTGGCCCCATTGGTGTTCGCCTCCTAGTCGGGCTCCAGAGGTGCCAGGTTGAGATGGGCGGTGCTTTCGGGCGGTGCTGAGACAAGGGTCCAGAGCAGTGGCATGGAGCTCAATGGACTTTTCAGCAGCAAAAGTGGGCATTCCCGGCCTGAAAGGGCCTTAGGAGGCCTCCTAGCCGGCGGAACACCCCCGGGAATGCCCCTGTGGCTGCTAGCGGCTGCTTCTGCGTCTCTTGGGCACTGGAGTGGCCCTTGTGGCGGCGCTCCTGAGCCTACCCCCTCTGCCACCTGCCGCCGGCCTAACTCCACTTACACCGGCGTCCAGGCCTCTTGCACTGGCATAAGTGCCTTTTGCGCCAGTGGAAGGCCCTGCTGGCCTCCTAAGCACTTTCGGCTCCAAACCTCAGAAAAGCGCTGTAAGTGTCCCAGCTCCAAGGCTCTGGTCCACATCTCTACCCCACCCCACCCCACCCCACCCCGTGCTTGCTCTTGACAGAAATTTTAGCCAGTCATGGATCTCCAGCATCTCATCTGGTTTATTCTTCTTTGTGAAGAGTGGGAATGTTTGTGTGAAACACATGCACACAAGTCCATAAAGTTGCCTTAATCACACATGTATGCACAGATCAGAACCTTGGAAAATCCAGTGGTCATTGTGTTCATGCTGAAGCAGTGCGCATGGCCTCTGTGTAGACAACATAGCAACTAAACATATCAGGAGGATGTGACATTTATTTGTTTTTAAGATAGCATCTATATCAGGCAAAAAAGGGGACATGGAGAACGGGTGTCATGACAAGAAAAGGGGCACTCAAATGGATATTCAGCCACCAGGCTTCTCAGCATGTTAAAAAGGGCCTTCTTGACTGAACATTGGATTTCAGACCAGGGAAACTCAGGTTTAAATCCTTGCTTGGCTATGGAGCTTTATTTGGGATCTCTCAGCTTACCCTACCTCATTGGATGGTCTGATATTGAAAGAGTGGGGCAGTGGCGTAGCGTGGGGGGTGCAGGGGGGGCCGGCCGCACCGGGCGCAACATCTGGGGGGGCGCGCTCGCACTCGCAGCTCTCTGCCCCGAGGGGCCGGGTCTCCATGGCTGGGGGAGGGGGGCAGACCCCCCCGTCCCCAGCAGCCGCTCTTCTCCAGAGTCCGCTCCAGCCTCGCCTCGCCCGCCAGGGTCTCAAGGGGAAGCCTCCCCTCCGGCAAAAGGGCGCTTCACCCGACCCGCCACCCCTTTCCTCTCCAGTGGGGACCCAAGACGGCTCACGTCGTTCCCCTCTGCGGCATGTTATCCTCACCCCCACCAGGTGAGGTGGGCCAGGCGGAGAATGCACGCGCTTGGCCGAGACCACCCAACACGCGTGCACGACGCAGCCGGGATTCGACCCCTGTCCCGCCGAGCCGAGCGTCCGCCAAGCCACCCTTCCTGGTGCCGCAGCCGGCCTGGCCGCTTGCTGGCAGGGAGGCAGGCAGGCAGGCAGGCCGGCCCCGCGCCTCCGCGCCAGCCCGGGGGCACGCGCACCCCCCCAGCCCCCCGGCCCGCTCACCTGCGCGGCGTCCAGGCGGCTCTTGCTCTTGCTGCGGGGCCAGCAGTCGTGGCGCAGGGAGGCGAGGCCCGGCCTGGCCCGGCCCCCTCGCCAAGCACCTGCGCGGCACAGGGAGCGGAGCCGGCCCGGCCCCTGCGCGGCACAGCAGTCCCGCTCCCGCGGGAACGCGCCCTTTCGGCGCAAGGCCGGCCCTTCGGCTTCTGCCGCCGGCCTTTCCTTCCAAGCCAGCCCCTGGAGCACGACCTGCAGCAAGACCCCTTCCCCAAGCCCCAGAAATCAAGCTGCCCTCCCTTCTGCGCCCCCCAGCAAAGCCAAGATTTGAACCCAGGCCTCCCAGGCCCCAGTTAGCACAACATGCTCTGCAGGGGACCAGTGCCCCCCCCCCCCACAGGCCCTCTCCTTGGAAACACATTACAGCCCTGGCGGAGGCTGCGGACACCAGGATGCTCTTCTGAGAAGTGTTTGAAAATAAACTTGTATTTAGATGCATTTTACTTTAATTACATCAGTATTTTCATAACAAACAATACATGTGCTTAGGGGGTAAGGGTTTCTTTAACTAATCTAGTGGAAGAGACTCGCGTGCTAAAATCCACGGGTTAGGGGGCGCAAATTACTTGCCTTGCCCCGGGTGCTGACAACCCACGCTACGCCACTGGAGTGGGGCATGGATGAACTCTTTTAACAGGTTGATTTGACTTACATTTAGCAACCTAAACTCTATTTTCAAAAGCATGCAATTTTAATGTTTTAATTTAAAAAAAAAATCCTAATACCCCAAAGTAGTTGGATGTTGTTGGCAATGAAGAAAGCTGACAGGAAGAAAGTGGATTCCTTTGAAATGTGTTGGAGGAGAGTTTTATAGATGCCATGGACTGCCAAAAAGACAAGTGTGGGTTCTAGACCAAACCAAGCCTGAACTCTCCCTAGAAGCTTAAATGACTAAACTGAGGCTATCATACTTTGGTCACATTATGAGAAGAGTCACTGCAAAAGACAATAATGCCAGGAAAAGCTGAAGGCAGCAGAAAATGAGGAAGATTCAACATGAGATGCATTGACTCTATAAAGGAAGCCACAGCCCTCAGTTTGCAAGGCCTGCGCAAGGCTGTTAGGACATTTTGGAGGACACGGATTCATAGGGTCGCCATGAGTCAGAAGCGACTTGATGGCACTTAACACAGTTGAACATAGATACTTGATTAGGGACTTGTGGTCTTTACTGTTGTATACAGCATATTGTTAGTAGGAGCCTATTATGTAATTTATGTACCTCTTAATGTGTCATGTTAATACTTATGCTATGCTTCTGTTTCTTTCTGGTGGTTACAGACGTCTAATAGCCTAATGCATTGGTTATTGAATGTCCCATTTTGTTGACTGTATTGATTCACTATGTCTAATCTGTTTTAAATCCATTGAGAAAGGTGGATTATAAATAACATAAATAAATACATAAAAATAAACGAAAAAGATAAGGGGCAGACAATTTGGTTCAAATGTTTGTGTGTGATGTAATAAACTGAATCACATCAACAACCGAGAGACTTTTTACAGATATATCTGACAAAGGGAGTTCTGACTCTCAAATTGAAAAAAAGTCAGGGATTTCAGTTTTAGAGTTTATTTCAAATGTATTGCGCATTGCCCCAGCTGACTTATGGCGACCCCCATAGGGTTTTCAAGGCAAGAGATGTTCAGAGGTGGTTTGCCATTGCCTGCCTCCACATCGCACCCCTGGTTTTCCTTGGAGGTCTCCCATCCAGATACTTGCCAGGGTCGAGGCTGAGCGTGCGCGACTGGCCCAAGGTCACCCAGCAAGTTTCCGAGGGGATTCGAACCCGGGTTTCCCAGATTTTAGTCCAGCACGTTAACCTCTGCACCACGCTGGCTCTCATTGGGTTGCACATTGGCTAAAACAGATCGGCCCTTTTTTTTATTTACAATTATTGTATTGTAATTTGGAATTAAGAAATCTAAAATAATATTAATTACACTACACCAGGGGTCTCAAAACTGCGGCTCCAGAGCTGCAGGCGGCTCTTTGGCCTGTTGAGTGCGGCTCTCCGAACTTGGTTCGGAGCCCAATGGGTAGACCTGGCCTCCCAATGGGACTCAGCCGGAGGCCAGGTCCACCAATAGGCTTTTATGGCGGTAGACCAGGCCTCCAGACGAGGACTCCAGACGGGGAGGGGGAAATGGCAGGGACTTACAATTTAATTTTTATCAATAAATACGATCACTATTAAGTATGATATCAAGTTTTATTCAGTGTACCTGTAGTTTAATTAAGACCTAAAACTTTAATTAAAGTTTATTAAGTTAATAAACAGCGTACCTACCTATATAGTTTAAGAAATTTGGCTCTCCAAAGAAATCTCAATCGTTGTACTGTTGATATTTGGCTCTTTTGACTAATGAGTTTGCCGACCCCTGCGCTACACTGACTCCACAACTATTTTTCTTTTTATGGTCGAAGGCTCGTTTTGAATTGTCTTTTTGCATTTTAACATGACGGGTCGCCGTGTGAGTCTGTCTGCAGTAGTAGAAAAGGGCAAGCGTCCAGGAGCACCTTCAAGACTGACTACCAATATTTTCTGGCAGGGTAGGAGCTTCGCTCCTACCCTGCCAGAAAATATTGGTAGTCAGTCTTGAAGGTGCTCCTGGACGCTTGCCCTTTTCCACCCTGCGAGGGGCTCGGGGAGGAAGACGCCCCTCCTCCGCTCCGCGCCCCTTCTTTGCATTTCAGCCAAAATGGAAAGAGGGCTGGGGACAGGGGGAGGGAGGAGGCCGGCTAGCTCCGCCCTGGACCCTTCCGAGTGGCTTCGCCTTGCTGTCTATCAACCTTCCCCCCTGCCCATCATGAGGGTGGGTGGGGGGCGGCGAGAGCCCTGAATGGGCCGGGAAGTTTCCTGCAGACGCGGCGCGCGGAGCTCCCCGGGCGCGCCGGCGGGTGAGTGTGGCCGGACGGCTGGCCGGAGCGACGGAGGGAGGCGGCGCCGGCGGCTCGCCTTTCCCCAGCTGAGCCTTGGACGGGCAGGGAGGAGGAGGAGGAGGAGGAGGGACGCCTGGCCTGGCCTGGCCGTGCAATTGTCCCCGGCTTGCCGAGCGCTTGGCCGCTCTTTGTGTCCGTGTCTCGTGTGCACGCGTCTTCCCGGCTCCCTTTTGTGCGCTCTGCTTTGCGCCCGCGGGAGGCCTCTTGCTTTCCTTTCCTGCTGCGATCCGTGCGGAAATGGGGGTGGGGGTGGAAACCGAATGGGCCCCCCCCATCCCTCCGTACCCCACCCCACCCTCCTGGCCGCTTGCATTGCAGCCTGGAAAGCCTGGGCGCTGTCTCCCGGACCCCGTGCGTTTCTCCGCCAGCAGCCCCCCGCGGAAAGGCCGGGCGCCTGGCAGTTGCGTTGCTGCCGCTGGGTTGGCGGAGGCGGAGGCAGCTGGTGGAGATGGCTAAGCCCCCCCTTCCCCCTCGGTGGACAAGCGATCCCTTTTGATTTCATCCTCCGTCCTGATTTTCCGCAGCCTTCCTTTTTTTCTCCCGTCTCCTGTCCAAAGGAAGGCAATAAATAGACGCGTGAACGGCCACTCCAAGCCTCACGCCTCTCTGATTTGGTGGATTCAGGTCTGTGGCTAACGTTATAACCCTTGGCCCTTTTGTGCGGGCCGTGGACACGCAATGTTTTCTTAAGTGCACACCTAACATTGCGGTGTCCGGAAGGGAAGCCATGTTAGTGTTGTGCAGGAAAAAAAACAAAACGGGGCATGAAAGACTCAGTCTGCACATGAAGCAGGCGTGATGTGTGTCTGATGCTGTGTGGGAATGAGCCAAATGCGTTTGCAAAACGCATATCAACAAACGCATGGGTCGCACAGAGGTCTTCTCCAGAAAGTCAGGGTTGGATCCTGTTGAATACAGGCTGTGTTGCAAAACTGGCTTTATAGCAAAGTAATATGGAAAATGACACTTCTGGTCCTACTGATGACAGCTGAGAGACAGCCTTTTGGCGGCTGAGACCTGTTACCAACCCCCCCCCCAAAAAAAAACTTTAGGTGAGCCTAGCAGTTTCAGAATCTGAGTGCATGTAGTCAATGATAATTGGTTGTTTAATTGTAAAACTATTTGATGAGATGTTTAGTTACTTCATAAATTAAATTGAATAACATTTAATGTTAGGTGCTTAATCCTTGTCATTCATCCAGTTGCGACCTTGTTGGCCAAAACACTTGTAGGAAAGAGCAGGTTTAACTAGTACTATACTTGTCAGTTCTCAGAAGCTAAGCAGGGTCGGACCTGGTTTGTACTGGAATGGGAGACCAGCAAGGAAGTCCAGGGTTGTTATGCAGAGGCAGGCAATGGCCAAACCACCTCTGTTCCATCTCTTGCCTCAAAAACCCTATGGTGTCACCAAAACTCAGCTACGACTTGATGGCACTTCCCATTACCAACCTGTTAAGTATGCCCGTTATCCTTACATTTCCTTGTATGTGTGTAAAGTGCCTTCAAGTCACAGCTGACTTATGACGACCCCTTTTTTTGGGGGGGGGGGTTTCATGGCAAGAGACTAACAGAGGTGGTTTGCCAGTGCCTTCCTCTGTATAGCAACCCTGGACTTCCTTGGTGGTCTCCCATCCAAATACTAACCAGGGCTGACCCTGCTTAGCTTCTGAGATCTAACAAGATCAGGCTAGCCTGGGGATACTTTTTTTAATGGACGCTGAAAATTCAAGGAAGGACTGGGGTGGGGGGGATGTTCCACTGCAGTTAGCATTTGGCTTCACTCTTGGTTTCTCTGCTTTCCTAAAACTGGCCAATCATTTCCCAACCAGGAGTTTGGTACTTGCAGAAGCTGATTTTTCACAACTTCTGCATTTCAAGCACACTGATGAACTCTGAACTTTTTTAAAAAGGGGATTTCCCCCCCCCCCCATGTAATAGGAAGCAACCTCAGATGATTGTTTTTGTCTGGTGTTGCTTCCTACTTGGACTATCAGTAACTCTCTAGGAGCTTTGCTAGTCTCATTAGCCATGGTCCTTGGAGACCACAGGCATTGAATCTGGGCCCCAATGCTTACCAACTGTGCTCTCTACCACTGAGCTGTGGCTCTCCATGTGTATTTTGTGACTGCTCAAATATTCAAAGAAGGCAAGGAATGTGTTTGCATAAGCAGCAGGCTACCTTTTAAATGGCAGCCTGGTACCCATGATCAGAGGCAGGAAGCACGGTGCTGTCTGCTAGAATCTGGAAGCGTGTTACGTTTAGGTATAACCGCAACTGCGACTAACTTCAGAACTTTTCGAAGATGCAGGCTTATCGCTGTTAACTAAATATGTCAAAGGTAAAGGAAGGACGGCAGAAAGCAAACAGTTTTACAAAGTTTTGAATGTGTCGTGGGCATTTGGCCAGCAGTTAAAATGATTTGGTTAATTGACTATTCAGATATTACTGAAATATTTTTTTAAAAATTGGACCTTGAAATTAGAAGAGCAGCATCATTAGCTTTGAAGTTTGACAAAAATAAATGATTCAGTGAACTGTGAAACAAACTTTAAAAAAGCTGTAATGAGTTATGACTTTTAAACCTGTCAGGTATGTTTTCTGTCAATGTGAACAAGTCACTGGGTGGTTCTTCTCTTTGGCTTTTTCCCCTTGGAATGCTACAGTTGGCCTTAAGTCACAACATTTTTAAAAAATGGAAATAAAATATAAATCAAAATCCTAGCAACTTTTTTGGTACATCCAGTTTTTAAAGGCAGTTGTGCTTGCATAGCTGGCCAGTTGTTGCTGTTTGGAGATGCTGGGAAGTTGGCAAGAGCCACTTTAGAGTCCAGTTGCCAGTGATGCTGGAGCTTCCAACTTGTTTGGGGGCCCTAAAAGGCAGTTGTGGTGGGTAGTTGACAGGGGGGAAAGTCAAGCAGAGGTGGTTTCCTGTTGCCTGCCTCTGTAGCAACCCTGGACTTCCTTGGTGGTCCCCCATCCAAGTAATAACCTGGGCCGATCTCGCTTAGCTTCTGAGATATGATGAGATTGGGCTAGTCTGGGCTATCCAGGTCAGGGTACGCACTTTTACCCCCAACCTCAAATGGTTTTCGTTGCTTTTATCCCATGTAGGGGAAAAGACAGGGTTTTCCCCCCTAACAGAAATCGAAGGAGTGGGGAGGGGAGAAGGAGCTATATTGGAACTCTCTAATGTTTTGGGCTTTCATGGGCAGCCATGGGGACACCAGTTTTCAGGCAACCATTGTAGGACTAAGGGGCCAGAGACCTTCACTCTTGCTAATGGATGCTACAATAGTGGAATAAAACAGAAAGGTGCCGCTGAACACACTGACATTCTTGGCTTGAGGGACTGTTTTACAATATTTGACCATGGCTCAGGTAATAGGCAGTCAATATGAACTGTCAGTTGACTTGCATGCCACCTCAAGGACTTTTTATTAACTGTTTGGGAATCAAGCAGAATTTAACACTTTGCATATATTCAGCCCTTTGTTTCTAGAATCTCTTATGGGCATAGATGCCTGATGAAAATTGGGGAGGGAGTCTCTTTTAGGTGACTAGTTCTAACAGGGAAAGGTGGGTGCAGGATAATGCATGTATGAGAATGCGCATCATGGCCTCTTATGCATGGGTTGTTTCCATGGCGATCACCCTCTGACTACTTCGGGGCTTTGTTTTCATTATGCACATATTTCCCGACCTTTAGAAGTCACTTCGGGCTCTCCCCATGTTTTCCCTGTGTTTTCTGGATGCCGCCAGAAACAGCATCCAGAAAACTCGGGGAAAATGTGGGGAGAGACCAAAGCAACTTCTAAAGGTCGGAAAAGACGTGCAGAATGAAAACAAAGCCCCGAAGTAGTTGGGAGGTGATCATGACGGAAACAACCCATGCATAAAAGGCCTTTGAGTGGTCTTATTTGCAGGACTGATTAAGATGAATTTGAGAACAAATTTCTGTTCATATTGGCACAGTTTTCTGCAATTTTCTTTTTCCCTGCCCCACTTTATAGGGAAAATCCATTTGCTAAAATAATTAGGACCGCCCTATTTAGTCAATTAGTTGGCTCAGTTTCTCTACTGAGGATTTGCTGATGATCAGAAGGTGCCTCAGATCAAAGGGGCAGATTCGGAAGTATTGTTGTATTCAGATTTTAATTATTTGCAAACTCAATCAATTAAGACATCTTTAAACAGCTACCTGGCCTGTAAAGAGTGTAATTTAAAAAAATATAGTTTAAAAACCCACTAAATTTTCTCTTTTATACACTTTCTTAATATACCCTTTGCTAGGAATATTGCTGTTTTAATTTTAAACCTAATTTATAACAGCCTGGGCTCTCCCCATGCTGCAAATAAAAGCCAAGAACTGTGCTGACTACCACTATTATGACTGCATAAATGGTGATTTACAGTATTTACATAGTTAGAACTTACATCATGAATGTATGCTGTAAAGGTTAGACGTGCCTAAAACTTTTTATCTTCAACGTGTTTAGGTGTACCTAAGTATGTATAGGGTTAGGCTGTTAAGGTTAATTGATTCGTCAAAACAATGGAATAACTTGGATTGCCCTGACCTGGATGGCCCAGGCTAGCCTGATCTCCTCAGATCTCAGAAGCTAAGCAGGGTCAGCCCTGGTTAGTATTTGGATGGGAGACCACCAAGGAAGTCCAGGGTTGCTGTGCAGAGGAAGGAACTGGCAAACCACCTCTGTTAGTCTCTTGCCATGAAAACCCCAAAAAGGGGTCGCCATAAGTCGGCTGCGACTTGACGGCACTTTACACACACACACACAACTTGGATTGCTGTACATGCAAGACGTGTCTCCCACCCCCCATAATTGTGCAAAATGACTACTTAAGATTTTATCATCACTTTAACATTCTAATGGAGAACCATGGTTGCTCCTTTGGATATTCCATGGCAATAATGAAGTGTCGGACTAGAATTCATGGGAAGATTCGTGTGAATTTACCCAAATGTGTGCCCCTTCACTTTTAAAGGGAGGGGCCATGGCTGAGTAGCAGAGCATCTGCTTTGCATACAGAAGGCCCAAGGTTCAAAACCTGGCGCCTCCAGTAAGGATGAGGTAGAAGATGATGCTTCCACAGGGAGAGAAGACTATTTTTAGCCATAGGAGGCAGGGTTTAGTCCCCCTCATCTGCACGCTCCACTTTCTGTTCAAATGGCTGTCCTCTGTATCCGTGAATGGAATGACGGGAGGGTAAATACACCCGGACCCTCCTGGCCTGTCCCACTGGCCCCTGAAGCCTGGCAAATCCCAGAACGGGTTATTTTGCTTCCCCTCTGCATCTTCCGACGCTCACCCTCGTTCTCATGTTGTTACGAATTGGCTTGCCACAAAACCCAAGTTGTTCACAGCAAAACTGCCCGTGGGTGGAGGTCTCCTGTGTGTGACAGGATGAGCTCATTGATTTAGCATTTGTGTGCGCGGCTGAAAGCAATCGCTGAGGTAATCAAATGGAAAGGCCGCTCTCTTGTGACCCGAGGAAGCTTCGGCCCACGTGAGAGCCATGCATGTGATGGACTGTCGTAGCTTGCTTACTGGGAGACCATGGTGCCTCTCGATCCAAAGGCAGGGGGACACCCTGAACCTTGGGGCTCGTGGGCGAAGCCTCCTGGCAGTTTCCAGGGAATAAAGATGGTGAAATGAAGCCTGTGAGCAAGGGGGGGGGGACTGCTTTCCCAACAAATCCAGCCATGAGTGGGAAAGATTATTTTTTTTCCTGCCACATGTAAGCTCTCGCCCTGCGGCAAACCCATAAACAGATTTCAGCAGACGGCGAAAGCAGTTTTATTGGTTAGAATCGACAGGTTTCAGAAGCCATATTCAAAAGGACACTAGTAAGGGTCAAAGGCAAGGCACATAGCATATATGGGAGAGCAAAAGGAGATAACCGGTTACCCAGGCAACCCCCCCCCCCTCCAACAGGCAGGAAGGAGCACTCGGCGATTCCCACAGTATGGGAATCTACGAAGACTAAACACGGGGCTTAGTCTGGCCTTGGACAGAATAGCACAACAGCACCTGGAAGCAGCACAACGACACTACCACATACCGTCCTCATGGCCTGCTCCTGACACCACATCAGCCCCCACCAGGCTGAATGTCGCCTCTCAGTTATGTGAGGTAGTTGAACCTCATAGGTGTCTGGTCTTATGAAAATGAGTGATTCCTTAAGCACCCAGTGGGCCAGAAATACGTAGCCATTGAACTGGGTTTAATGTGGTTTGCCACAAACCTGGTGTCAGACAATCCTCATTTCACCGTTTTCCTAATCCCTCTTGTTTAAGGATAAAACACGGTGACAGGTGTCTGGCTAGCAAGTGATGGGTGAATGCAAGCTGGGAGCAAACTGTCTCTGGCAGTTTGGCAAGGTTGGGAGATAAATTTTACCACATCCTTGCTCTTTTAGGTCTCTAGTGGATTGTAGAGCTGTGGTAAAATATGGCTGGCTACTGATGAGGGACTCCCTGCGGGATTGCCTGCACCCTTTGGGAAGTTTGCAAGGGGCCTCATGTCCGAAATAACTGTAGCCTCCTTACAGCAGGGTGGTAGAAATAGGCTCAGGGTGATTCTTCTGTAGTAAGTGTGGCTTTGAATATGCATAACAAAATGGAAGCAATTCCTGTCTGAGTTCTTTAGTGCCAAACCATAAAGTTGGCTGCCGTAGTGTGGTGTGAGGTAAACGTGAGTGACCAGATGCCAAGGAGGAAGGGCTGTTTTCCTGTTAGTAGCTCCACAGAACAGGGAATTGTTGGTTCAAAATTCCCTTTTCTGTCCAAGATGGAGGATCCCCAGTCAGGGGGAGATGCCCTGAATGACTCATGCCTTTATGTGGTTAGGATATCCCACAGTGGATCTGGGCATGCCATTAGGGGACACGCTCACACTCCACCCCATGTTTCATTCCACATGTGAAATGAGGTACTCTGTCTCAGGTTATTTTGAGGTATAAAGAGTAACCACGGCAAATACGCCAAAAGTATCCTGAGTCCTCTCCACCCCCCCATTTAATCCTGATGGCATGCATGAGCCAAGCCCTTGAACCTGGATGTGAATCATGTGCTGTTCTTTAGATATTTTAATGAGCTTCAGAAAAGTAATGCATGTTCAATTGCAACATCTTTGCCGTGAGCCATATTGCACAGTGGCAATGAATTTAAAGCTTGCAAGCGATTACTTGGGTCATTTCTTCCCTGCTGCTCTAAAGGACTGCCTGTAGCTAGAGAGAGAAAATTTTGTGGCAGCTTTCAAGACAGTTTTTTAAGCTAAGCTAAAAGTAGTTGATTTTTGTGTTGTTAAAACAGTACAATAAATTTAGGTTTGATAAGAAAGTGTTAGATATATTTCAGTTTTTCCCCAAACATCCATTCCCTGCCTAAGGGAAAACAAGTTAATCCTTCCCCCATGGCCCCAAAATTTCCAGATACTTTACATTTCTACACCCATTTTGAGGTTAGGATGCACATGGTAGGTCTTGAGATGAGGATCCTAACTGAAAAGCAGGATGGTATGGGAGAAGGCAGTCCTTTGGTAGCCTGCTCTTCAGTTGATCTCCTGTGGCGAGTCAAAATTGGTTTTAGGCAAGGAAGCAAATTGGGTGGTTTTTTAACCTTATTTGACCTTAAATGGCTGACATTGGTTCAGGTGAGCTAGTAACAATTTTTGTGGTCTAATCACTTGTACTGGCAAGATTGTACTTAATTTTTAAAAAGTTTTTGAAAGGGTGTGGTCTAGGATGATCTAAAAGTGCTAGAGTAGGGGTGTCAAACTCATTTGTTACGAGGGCCAGATATGACATAATTGTTACTTGACCGGGCCTCGCCAGCCCAGATCGAGAGTGGGGTGGTGGTGGCGGCTGGCTCGCAGGCCGGATAAGAGCTCTCAAGGGGTTGAATCTGGCCTGCGGGCCTTATGTTTGACACCCCTGTGCTACAGAGTTCTTCTGTGTTTAAGTTTTAAAAAATTCCAGTCTGTGTGGATTTTGTGAGACCCTGAGAGATGAAAGAGTAGTCTTTGTTAGTCTAAAGCTAATCTGCATGGCTATTGTTGACTGTAGTCTAAAGCTAATCTGCATGGCTATTGTTGACTGTAGTCTTTGTTAGACTAACAAAGACTACAGTCCACAATAGCCATGCAGAATAGCTTTGGATTTCACACATTAACAGATCACTTCAGGTTCCATATTAACATACCACACCCTCATTAGCACATTATCTTGATACTTACAGGACAATGATTAGCACATTACCTTTGATACTTTTTGCAGGACAATGATTCAGCTCAAACCCAACCCCTTTCTGACAATATATTACTCTTCCTACACACTTGACACTGAGAGACACTGTCCTTCAGTGTTACTCCTCTGAAGATGCCTGCCACAGCTGCTGGTGAAACGTCAGGAAAGAAAATACCAAGACCGTGGTTACACAGCCCGGATAACCTACAAGAACCAAATGGTTGCATTTGCAATCAGGCCCAATCAGTAAATTATATTTCCCACATAGAACTGCTAGCTTCTTCCCTGGCATAGAGGTCTATGTGTTATTACAGTTATTTAGCTGAATGAAATTTTGCTGGTACGCCTGACCCCGTCACTGTTTCTCTTGCCAGCCTGTAGCTGCTAAAGGCACAGAAGCTTCAAGCACGTTAGCAGTTATGAACCTGCATTTGATTCGATGTATGAAGTTGCTTTTGTGGAGTCACACCATTGGTCCATCTATCTCTGTGTTCCCCTCTCTGATTAGAACCAGCTCTCCAGTGTTGTGGGCAAAGAGTGGACTTCCTTCCCTGAGGTCCTTTATCTGGAGGAGCCGGGGGTTGAACCAAGGGACTGCTGCACATAAAGTGTGTTTTCCGGCCCCTTCTTGAGCATTTAGATATATGTTTTAATTACTCCAAGATAATAACCACTCTCCCATCCCTGTCCTTTTATTTCAGATGAACAATGATGCTTCAACCAGTGCATATTGAGGAAGATGCTGCGGCCAGAGTCTTTGTTTTCAGTTAAATATGCATGCTAGAATGGCTGCTGCAGGTGCCTCCTGTAGTGAGCAAAAAGCTGTAGCCAGATCCCCATCATCCCTCCGCGGACAACTCGAGGGCCGTAATCGGCAGCTGCAGGAGGAGAATGGGGCAGCTGACCAGCTCTCTGAACAGAATGACGCTTCCCTCACAGCAGTAGAGCAGAACCGGCAGCAAGCTCCTGCAGGCAAGTTGAAGAAAACGGCCTTCAAGCTCTTCGGTGGGAAGAGAAGCATCTGTACATTACCAAGCTTCTTTGGAGGGAAAAACAAAGGCCACGGGAAGGGAACCTCTAAGAAGGGCCTGAGCAAAAGTAAAACTCACGATGGCCTCAGTGATGTTGGATGTGAAGATGCTGGTGGAGGGCGCCTCAGGAGCCCCTCAGATGGTGGAACGGACTTCCGTTCTCCCCAGCTGCCGAGCTCTCAAAGTGCTCTTCTGGCAACAGATGCTGGCCTTCAGGTTGGTTTTGTTGGTCGGTCAACTTCTCTGTGTGGGAGTTCTGAAGGCTTTGAGAAGAAGCCCAGTGGAGACAAATCTTTGTTCCTCCCACGGCCTAAAAAGGGGCTGAAGGGGCTATTCAACAGTATTCGGCGCCATCGGAAGAGCAAAGCTAATGAACCTGAGAAGACTGAGCTGCAAGAGTGGACTTCTAGAGGAGCTGTGACTGAAGAGCAAGTCCAAGGAAATAAGAGGGTGGGTGTTGAAACTGAGCAGGCTTCAGAGAAGACACATCTAAAAAGCGTGGTGCTTCCGCCAGAGCATGGGGAGAACCTTCATAATCAAGGTGCTTCTGAAATAAAGGCCAGCCTTGGTGAATCTCAAGAGATGTACCAGCTGGTAGCTAATGAAAACAATTCTGATGGGAATGCAGCCATTGGGATTGCAAGCTGTGAAGATTCTCCAGATGTAGAATTGGAGGTGGGTGACGCCCTCTGTGTAAGCTCTACCTATGATGGCCTTCCAGATGTTCTCCAGACAGAGTACTTAGACAGTGATCCTCCCTCTGTCCCTTCTGGGGACCAGCTTAGTTTGATGTTTGGAGATGTGACTTCCCTTAAAAGCTTTGACTCTTTCACTGGCTGTGGAGACATTATTGCTGAGCCAGATATTGACAGTATCACCGAGACCTCTGCTTCTGCAGGGCGTAGTAGAGAAGCCACCAAAAGAAGTTCCTGCCTTGTTACTTATCAGGGTGGAGGGGAAGAGATGGCCGTTCCTGATGATATAGAGGAGTATCTCCAGCAAATGTGGGAAGGTGCTGTCAAAGTGGATGCCACCACTTATGAAACCCCTGTACCCGAGATCATGACAGATGGTGAACTCCAAGGAGTGAACAGTGGCAAGCAGGGTCCTCAGCTCTATGCCGAAGGCACAAGGAATGACATGGATCTCCTCACTCCACACAGTGACCAACAAGAATCTGCTCCCAATAGTGATGAGGGTTACTATGATTCAACCACCCCAGGTCCTGAGGATGAAGCTGGAGATGAAGAAATCAAGAAGGATCGCCTTCCGAGGGATAGCTATAGCGGTGATGCTCTTTATGAATTTTATGAGCTAGATGATGCACTCATGAGTCCCTCACATGGGAACGAGTCCTGGTTTGACAGGAAAGCTTCCCCCTCAGAGACCTTCAGCCAGTTCTTGGACTTTACTGTCCCTGCGGAGAAGAGTTTGGTCCGGAAGATGGGACAGAAGAGTGACGTGATGGAGACTGAGGAGGAAAGGCTGGCTGCCATTCAGAAGCAACTTCTGTATTGGGAGATGCAGCGAGAGCCTGTTTTGAAACACCTGGATATGCTCAGCAAGGAACAGCATCCCAGGGAAAAGGAATGTAGTGAATGTAAAACAAGAATGGCCAGCTTAATTGGCAAATGTCCAAGTTGCCTTGGTTGTGAGCAAGGTGCCCCTCATGCTCTGAGCAGGAGCCTCAACACCGGCCTCTCAGCTGAAAACCAAGACTGGAGGGACTTGAAAGGGATGCTGTACCCAGAAAAGTGCTCTAATGGCAGTTGTGGCCCCAAAGCACATGGCAGTTGCCTTACTGAGTTTGTGGGAAATGGCGTTGTGTTGGATTCCAATTTGGAGCATGCGGTCCTTGATTCATATGCTTTGAACGGCTTGGCCTTGGAAAAATCTGTGACCTACCCTTTCTACAAAACACATGGCCGCCACAGTTGCCCGCCAAGTGAGCATCACAGCGGACCTGGCTTTCGAGAGTCCCGCACAGAAAGCAAATGTGAACCAGAGCAGGCTGTGAACTTCTCTCAAGCGTTGGTGGAATTCACTAGCAGTGGGACTCTCTTCTCCAGCCTCTCTGAAAGCCTTGGGAGCTCAGATTCGGGCTCTGCGTTCACTCAAAACCTTCCTGCCCTCCCCACCATGGTCACGTTTGATATCGTCGATGTTGAACAGGAAGGTGAAGGAGAGTGTGAGCAGCACTTGGAAATGAACACAGACGAAGATATCACCGCATCTTTTGAGGCCTTCGATGATAGCTATGTCCCGAAAGAATCCTTCGCTGAATGTGACGAGAGAATGTTTCCTGGGTATCCACAGAGCTCTTTCCAAAGCTGTAACTGGGGCGTTGCCAGCCTTCCCCGTTGTCTTCGACTTCAGGAGTTGAGCCCACCCATGCCAGAGCCGTTGTCCGTCTGTAGGAGAAGCCGGTCCCTAGACACTGAGAGTCTGGAGTTTGAGCTTGGAAGTTCTCAGCCGTCCAAGAATGGCTTGAAGCTTTGTGAGCTTTGGTCTAAATGGAGTGGCTGCAAAAAGAACCCTGTTGCTCCCGGACTGAGCCCTGGCCAGAAGAACTCTCCAAGTTCTGCAGAAGAAAGAGAAGGCAATGGCACCCTTCCTCGGCCAGGTCTACAGAATGTACCCTGCCGTGAGGATACGTTTTCTTCTCAAGAGGCAAAACGGTGGGGCTGTGATCTGAATGCACCACCCCTCCAGAGCACACAGGGTGCATTGGAACTGCCAGACTCAGAGCTGCCTTTCATGTTCATGGTGAAGAACTCTGTGAAGGAGATTGCCAGGAGACCTCAGCATGATGGGACCAATAACCCAGTGCATCAGGTGTCAAGACTGATGGCCAGGCCTTCCAATCTCCCTTTGCAGACTCCAGTTGAGTCCCAAGAAGTATCTGCTGCCTCTCGCAGGCATTGTGGAGACAACGCAACTAAAAAGCTGGCTTGGGTGCTTCCTTTGGGAGATTACGGTGCTGACTTGCCTTCCAGCTTGGCCTTCCCCTCTTCCCCTGCCAATCCAGCAATGAGTACGCCTGTGGACATGAGGGAAGGAGGGCCCCAGCTTCGCTGCAGCAATGGCGAGGCCTTCGAGGGTGAGACTGAGCATTGTGGGAGCTCTGAAGCCGACCTGCTGAAAGGGAGAGCCGCATGTTGGAATGCGCCCTCGGCTGGTCATCAGAAAGTCACAGTGAATGTATCGGTAGCCAAATAGTGTATGTGAGGATCAAAAAGTGGATTAGGGCGGGACGGGTTTTTGTGATTGTGATGGGATTTGATGTTTCAAACAGTTAACTTTAAATTAGAGTTGGGAGTAACATACTCCGTTCTTGCCTCAGTGGTGAGGATGGTGCAGGGTGGAAACCCAGATGATGGTGCTCTTCCCAAGATTAATAACAAGTTTCTGTTTCACTGCGGGAGCCTGCGTGGCTGCTCAGTAGAGGGCAGAAGAAAGGGTGCCCAGCTCCCAGTGCAATGGGCACATTGGATTTCAGTTGATCCAGCTGTTAAGATCTCAGTCACAGCCTTCTAAGTTAAAGGGGCAAAATCATTTTCTGAAGCCATCAGGTGGCCGTTTAAATACCCATTGTCATTATAACTGGAATGGTTTGCTTAGGGTTAAAAAGTGGTAAATATTTGGTTTTTCAGTAACTCAAGGAAAGCCATGTGTGGGAAAGCGATTGATTTCATCCACAGGGCAGGGAAAATCCATACAGTCTCTTTCACGTCAAGGGGTGGGCGGGAACAAGTTGCAAAGCTGTGACAGCAGCTCAGTTGGGTATTAATAAAAATGGGGAATGTAGGACCAGGAAGAAGATGACATCTCCAGAAAGATGTACTTTTTGGAGAGGAGTGACAAAGTTGCAGATTTTCAAGGGGATGGTTTTTTAAAAATCTGTTTCAAGCCATGTCCCATGTAAAGACTGAATTCCATCATGTTCTAGTTATGACTAAGCTTCTTTTGGTAGAACATCTGGCAGAGCTAGCTTTCCCTGGATACTCCCAGTACCTGGAGTACAATAAGCTCAGTGATCAAACTAGTTACGTGAGAATACTTGGGTTGAAATCTAAATCTTGGTGAATCTGGCCTATTTCCTCTGGCAGAACTGGTTTCTCTACTGGATTGCAGTACTTCAGAAAAGCTGCACGTGGATTTAACACCTGGGGTTGTCGCAAATTCCTTGCATCTTCTTGGCTGGCTGGAATCTGTAAATTGTGATGCAGAGCAAACTGGGTGGTGACTCTTCTCTCAAGGCATTTTGCTGCCCAACATATACAAATACCATGACAAATTAAGGCAGGGCCCCATCCATTGAGGAACTGTCCTCTGTGAGTCCTGTTAAAATGAGCAGAAGCATTGGGGTTCTTCATAGAATCATAGAGTTGGAAGGGGCCAGAGAGGCCATCTAGTCCAACCCCCTGCTCAATGCAGGATCAGCCTAGAGCATTCCTGACAAGTGCTTGTCCAACCTCTGCTTAAAGACTGCCAGTGAGGGGGAGCTCACCACCTCCCTAGGTAGCTGATTCCACTGTCGAACAACTCTTACTGTAAAAACGTTTTCCCCTAATATCCAGCTGGTACCCAACTTGCTGGGAGTAAAATGTAGATGACTGGGGAAGGCAATGGCAAACCAACCCGTAAACATGGTCTGCCTAGTAAATGTCGGGATGTGATGTGACCCCATGCATCATTAATGGCCCGATGCTTGCACAGGGGACTACCTTTACCTTTATCTTCCTCTCCGCCCTCACTTTAAACCCATTATTGTGAGCTTTCAGCATGCTTTGCGGAGAAAGGCTTTTTAGTGGATTGATGCCCTGGAGGTCAAATACATCTTGAACCCCCCCCCCCCCCACACACACACACACTCTGCTGCCCCCATGGCATTTACTGTCTGCCATTGGAAGAGGACATCAGAGTCATGCTGGTCAAACCAACGGTTCATGTAGGCATCATATTCCCAAGATTGGCCAATAAGATGCCCTTTGGCAGCAAACAAGGAAGGCCTGAAGACGATAATCCTCCTTAGCTTTTTGCGGCAGCACCTACCATCCAGAAGTGTACTGCATTTGGACATGGAGGTTCTGTTTACCTGTTATGGGAAGGAAATAGCCTTTGGCCCTCCATAGAGTAGTCTTAGACTTTATGATAATGTGTGGTTTGCCCCCACCCCCAGTTCCTGCCTCTCTGAGAACTGTATTACTTCTTCTAAACTTCCAAGCTAATAACTGGTGAGAGGGAGGAGCTCCTAACTAGTAGCAGAGCTTCTGAGAAACAAACATAGGTATAAGAATTTGGAATTTCCTGCATTGTGCAGCGGGTTGGGCTAGATAACCCTGGTGGTCCCTTCCAACTCTGTGATTCTAAGATTTGCCATAAGTGATTATTGAAATGGCTAGCCAAGACGATTCAGATTCTGAAATTCACCAATAGTGGGATATATAGACCCCAGCCTTTACTTCTGGCCTGCAAGAGTTGTGATCTATTGAGCCGAAGGCAGGCAGCTCAACAAGAATTTGGTAAGGCTTGGATCCAGAAAACCAGAAACGGAGTTAAACTTGTGGAATTGAATGTTTTCTGTCTTCTGCTTCCAGCCGTAGCTCCTCCTGAAACAAAAAGGTGACCTGAACCCTCAAGATTGATGTGGAAAATCTAGCAGGCAGCTGGAGCTTTTGGGAGAATCAACAAAAATCAGGTTCCTTTTGTTCATGCAAGGAGGCATTTGGATTGGGGAGGGGTGATAACCTACTAACATCTGCCAAAAGGGTTGGGGGGATGCTTGTTAAGCATTTGGTGAACAATCCTGTCTAATAGACAACGTTCTGATTTGTCGATCATGGGCATTCCTCATTTCTTCTCCATTTTGAATTGCTGCTGTTAACACACTAGAACTATTCACAATCAAACCACCTGCGCCATGGACAGCTTTTCACAGTGGCCTCTCTTGGCCTTGTATTCTTGGACTTTTTTGTGGGGGGGAGGTTTTTTCCATTTGAACATGTCACCAAAGACATTTTGTGAAGTTTGTTGTAAAATGGTGTCACTTTTGCTAATGTATATGTAAAAAAAAATTAACCCCATGTTGTTGATAAGAATGTTCTTAACTGTAAATGTGTGTCTTTTGGCATTTTTGGTTGTACATATTTAATGGAAAGATTTGTTTTTTAAAAAACAAAAAAAAATTATATACTGATGTGTACAAATTATTCAGCTCTGCCTTGGTAACTTGACCTGTTTCCAAAGGGTTTTCTCGAATGTATTGCTTAAAAAAAAACTCATAAATTTGTAGTCTTATTTCATCTGGAGGCAAGAATTGGCACCTGGAAACCTCACTCTGGAGGGGGCTGCAGTAGTTAAAAGCTGGTGGTGTCTGGATAGGAGGCTGCTCCCTCTTCCTGTGGCCTCAGTAGTGTGGCCCTTCATGTTTGGTGGATTTCAGCCTATCGAAAGGAAGATAGTTTCAGAGCGTAACCACGTTGGTCTGCAGTAGAAGAGCTAGATTTGAGTCCAGTAGCACCCTTAAGAGGCCAACAAGATTTTTGGGGTATGCACTTTCGGTTAGGTATCTGAGGAGGCAACCATTGAGTGGGGTTCCTTCATACTGAAAAGCCAGGCATCGTCCGTCAGCAGTGCTGTCCCTATTCAGCTCTTAGGAATAGCTGAGTTGTGGGAACATCTAATGGTGCAGTCCAGTTGTCAAAAATCTAGACCATAGAGCCAAGTGGAATTGTCTGGGAGCCAAAGAAGTGACTGGTGTCCCCAAGAGGGATGATACAAGCCAAGAGCGTTGCCTACCAGTTTTGTTTCTGCTGTTCCCACTGTAGAAGAGGCAAGCTACTAACAAATTTGTCTTTTCAGCATCTTTGTCCTGCATCGTAAACCATTAACAGACCCTCTGATGGTGTGCTTATCATCTCTCCATGCCAACACATGCACACGCACACTAACTCAATAGCCTGATTGCTTTCTCCTTCTCCACTGGTGCAGGAGGACCAACATTTTGAAGTTTTATCATGGTTCTGTGTTATGTTAGTATTTGAGTGAAGACTTCAGGCCAATATGGAAATTATTCCTTTCTGTGTAGTTTGCAGTTGCAGAAAGTTTTCTTAAGAGCGGGAAATAATTCTGTGTCATTCTTGGCACTGTTCGTCTGAGAAGCATATAGGCATTTGTGTGTAGGCTTCTGCCTGTCCTGTCCTCTGGATTGGGCCAATAGTGTGACAGTACAGGGCTCTCACTGTATGATTTGTCATCACTGTTTGGTTCCAGGGGCTCCCTCCAGAACAATAAAGCTCTTTCTACATTTCACAAAATGGAAGGGAACACAATACTTCCTTGTTCATTTTGCCAACACTGCAGCCACAGTTTCCCGCAATGATTGTTCAGGTCAGCTTACCAAGTGCTAGGTCAACCCTGCATTTGAGAGTTCTTTTTATATGCATATAAGATTAATGTTATCTATTTTTATATGTTTTTTTTCTTTTTTCTTGCATTTTATATACATTCATGGGAAAGCTTTTCATGAGGGCTGTTCTTTTAACTTGTACCTTTTTAAAAAAAGATGCAGTTTACAGTTTTGAAGAAAAATCTATGACGAAAAATCTATGACTGCTGCTATCACTTGTGCAATGTGTTCATAGTGTCATGTTCAATTCTGTATTGTTTGGTGTTATTCCTATAGATGTATTGGAAGATTTAAAGCTTCTATCCTTTTTTCATTTTGTGGTGTCCCCCCCCCTTTTTTTTTTCATGGTCATGAATACACCTTGATGGTTTTGGTAGCCGTTTATTATCCTTGCTAGGTCCTGTCGAGGTGATCTTGTGTTTCTTCTGGGTCTTTTTTTTTTTTGCTTTTGATTCGTGAACTTTTTTTGGGGTGTGTGTTTTGGGTTACTATTTAAAATGGGCATCATGTCTTTTTTGTTGCAGTAGTTGTAAAATTGATGCCTATTTCAGATGGTTCTCTTTTGAATATTTCAAAGAGTTGCAGAAAGGGGAATGGTTATGCCAAAGCGGTCTCGCAACTGAATTCCTGCAAGGGTGGGGGAATCCTCTTCCTTTCTTGCCGCTTGAGTTTTCTTAGTGAAGATCTCATCCCTGCAGTAGGATCCATCCTTGCATCCTGTAGCTTTAGTGAGGATGGCTCTTGCTGGATTTTGGTGGTTTTATAGGAAAGAATGAGAGGAGGAAAGAAAAAGAACCAACTGTCTATTTCCCCCCCTGGAGGGTAAAGGGGCCGGTCCTATTCCAGGAAGGAAATAGCCAAGTGCATTCCAGTGATTCCACACCTTTTAGCTGAGCTACGAGAACAGCAGCAGCTTGGCTTTATAGCAGACACCATTGTCTGCCTTTGTGCATTCACCACTTTAGATTAGTGCAGGAGTAGGCAGCAAGGAGTGAAGAGAGAGGCAGCATTTTTAACAGTGCTGTAAGCTGTTTGATAGCATATTCATTGCTTTTACAACACTGTTTACTCTTCCCCCCCCCCCTTGGAAGAAGCTCTGATAAAAAAACTGGTTCTGCAGGTTTTCTGCATGAACTGAGAAAAAGCTGACCTTGGAATGGTGTGTAGCTGTGCTGAATGCCGATTGTCCAGCACCCATGAGATCACTGCCGTACCTTCCCTCTCCTACAATCCTAGGAGCAGGTTTTCAAATGTATATAATATATGCATAACTGCATGTGTGCCTCTTAAAAAACAGTTTAAGGAAGGGCAAGAGTGTGGGCCAACCAGCTCATCCAGAGTTGGATTTGCTGTTGAACAGGTTTGTATTTCCGGTTGCAAAGCCAGGTTTGCTCTGCCAGTGAAGAAGCAGCCGTGACTACTGGAACGATGCTCCTTCTCTTCTCTGGAAGAGTTTTTGCTTGAGTATTGCTGCCCAAGCTAACGACTGCTGAATATAAGATCATGTCTGGCCTAGTCTTTGTCTTTCCTTTGTCAGGCAGTTGTTAATATGACGGGCGTTTTTGAAGGCCTCCCCATTTTGCAAACTGTTAGTGATTTTTTTCATGTTTTACTGTTCATGGTATGGATGCATGGTGTAGTGGTTAAGAGCAGTGATTTGGAGTGGTGGACTCTAATCTAGAGAACTGGGTTTGATTCCCCACTCCTCCACATGAGCGGCAGAAGCTAATCTGGTGAACCAGGTTGGTTTCCCCACTCCTACACACAAAGCCAGCTGGGTGACCTTGGGCTAGTCATAGTTCTCTTAGAGCTCTCTCAGCCCTACCTGCCTCACAGGGTTCTGTTGTGGGGAGGGGAAGGGAAGGTTATTGTAAGCCGGTTTGATTCTTCCTTAAGTGGTAGAGACAGTCGGCATATACAAACCAACTCTTCTTCCGCCTCTTCTTCCTCTTCTTTCCTCCTCTCGTTAAGGTGCTCTGAACGGATCTTGGTCCATTTCATTCCATTTCATCTTGTGCTTAGCAGAGGAGAAATGGGCAAAGTACATCCACAACCACGAGAGACAGGAAGGAGTGGAGACATGTGGTCTTTCCCTCCATCACTGTGTGTGTTATGTTTTAAGAGGCCCCTAAAGAAAAGCACGCCCTTATGGTCTGGGGTTTGGATGTAGCACAGTTGTGAAGTGTGTGTTAGGGAAGAAACTGATGAAGCTGGCAGTGGATTTGAGGGAGCTTGCAAATCAGCTTCTAGGAAATTATACATTAGTCATTTGGCAAATGCAGATAAGAGCCATTGTAGCATAATTGGCTGAGGAAGGGGCTGGTTTACAATTCCCCTCTGCTGTGAATTAGGTAGCCCTCGGTTGTGCTGTTGTCTCAGCCCTCTAGCTGCCATTTGGAGATAAACCTACCTTACAGGGATGTTGTAAGGATTATTGAGAGAATGTTTCATGCTTTAAACACATAAGGAAGGACTAGAATAATGTGAGGTGTTTTTTTTCCCCTCTCAGCATTGGTAGACTTCCACATTCCATTACAGAACATCGTGTCTTATTGGTGGGGCTTGTTCTGGCTCATGTAGGTCCTTTGGGACAAGGTTTACATCAAAAGGCTAGACAGGGAAATCCCTGTCCAGGAGATTTGCACGTGAACCATGCACTGTGGGCAATGGCATATCGTGGATGCATGTCCGCACTGTGTTGCTCTCTATGGAAATCCCTGTCTGCATTCTCACAGCACTAGTCATGTGCTCCCCACCACTAGAGCTGGATCAGGGTGATTATAAAGAAACCAACCCTTTGCCAAATATGAAAATTGATGTCCAGTTTGCACAGGCTGCAGTAACAATTTCAGGCTGCAAAGCCAGTCATTTTATAAAGCGCACTGGAACTCTGAAACCATTGTTGGTAACAATTCCTGCAGAAGTCAGTAATATTTCTCACTGTGAGAATTCTCACAAGTCACAGAGTTGTGATAATCACTGCCTGATATACACTGCTCTTGTCTGCACAGGTTGATCAAACTTCTGGGCCAGTTTTCACTCCATCCCTGTGGCTCCCTCAACTAGCCCCCCCCCCCCCATTAAACTTGAATTTCATTAAATTTGGTTGGTTTTCTTTTCGGGTTCCAAAACTTTTAAATGTGTTCTTCTGTGTTTTTAAAATGGATGTCCTTCCTGCTAAATTCTGATGAATAAACTGAAGGTTTTTTTAGAGAGCATCCCCTTTCATTGGTGTCCCATGTCTGGTTTTTATGGTGGGTAACTGCAAACTATGTACGAGACTCATTAGATCTAATTCTGAACTAGGCCATTGGTGTTCACTGAAAATCCACACAACGGAGCCAGGGATCGACCGGGCGTGCAGGGCCTTACAAAGCCGAGGGAAGCACCAGATTTGTTGAAAAATCTTTAAAAGGGGTGGGGGGCGCTAACCCACCCAGATAATACAAGCAAGTGTCTGCAGCTTTAAGAAATCAATGCCCACTGAGATCTTGATGAGATTTACATCCCGAAAGATGTTCAGTGGCCATTTTGGGGGTTGCAAAGCAACCCCCACAATACTAGGTTTCTGTCTGTGAAGGGGGCAGGGGTGTTAGCATAAGTAAGGCATCCAGTGAGGTGTAGTGGTTAGTATCTGACAAGGGGCTGGGAAGAGACAGGTTCAAATCCCCACTTCGCCATTGGGCTAGTCACTTTCTCCCACCCTAATCATCTTCAGAGGCTGCTGTGCAGTAAACTACGGCTGTGCGTTCAAAGCATGTGGCACAGAGTGTTTCCAGCGAACCTTTGAACCTGTTCCTAAATTTTATGTTGAGACGGCTGTGCTGTTCTGCTGTGTGGTACAAAAAGAGAGTTCTCTCTGCTGCAGGCTAGTGGAGAATCCCCTGGGACTCAGTCTGTAAAAGTCAGTTGTGAAAAAGGGGCAGATTAACACACTGAGGGAATGTGAAAACTGTTCAGGGGAGATGGTTAACCCCTCTTCCTTGGCACCACCGCTTCTAACCAGTTTGGGTTTCTCCAGAGCTGCTTTGAAGTCTTTAGATCTCCCAGCCTTTTTAAAAACAATTCTTTAAAATAATAACCCATTTCATAATATTCAGTACATGAGATTGCATAGTAGGTAACATAATACGATATCTGTGAGATAAGATTTGACAATCTAAACAAGGTTCAGTCTCTCTTTTTTGACTTAATTCTTTAGATTTATTTCCTTTTTTAAAACCACTGATCTCCCGTGTAATGTCTAGTTTGGCCCTCTGTCTCATGAAGGGAAGCCAGTCTTAAATCCATCACTTTTAGCAGGGCAGTCATGGATAACTTTAGCTAGTTCGTTTTAGGTGCTTGCTGAGTGGGCTTTTTAGCAGCTTTTTGTTTAAAGCCACATTGGAATGTGTATCAGGGCACACCTGCCTACCTGCCAGAGCAGCGCTAAATCTAGGTTTGCCTGGTCTAGACGACAAGCTAAGAATTTCTTTTGGAAAGGGGGTGAGCAGAACTAAATTTGAATTTGGTGTGTTAAAGTTTAGTTTTAATTTTACGAGGCTCTGCTGATTGTTGCAGTAAATCTAGGATTGCTCATGTACATTTTTGTGTGTGTAAAGTGCCTTCAAGTTGCAGCCGACTTATGGCGACCCCTTTTGGGGGGTTTTCATGGCAAGAGACTAACAGAGGTGGTTTTGCCAGTGCCTTCCTCTGCACAGCAGCCCTGGACTTCCTTGGTGGTCTCCCATCCAAATACTAACCAGGGCTGACCCTGCTTAGCTTCTGAGATCTGATGAGATCAGGCTAGCCTGGGCCATCCAGGTCAGGGCTCATGTACATTTACCCCATTAAAATTGTTCTGCTTGAGCCTCTGAACAGTCTCAGGGTCACTTCACAGATAACAAAATCTCACAGTGGAAGGCATTCTGCATAGGTCAGCCTGTAGCTTGCTTGTGGAGTCTCCCATGAGATGACTGGTTTTCCCACCGTTGGCACATACATGGATGTACCACAACAGACTAGTTTCTGAAGCCACATCCGTCACTGGTTCCATGTTACAAAAAGCTCTGTGTGCAATCCTCAAATGGGACAGTCTACATGTGTGCCTTCAAAGGGATGAAAAGTGTCCCAACTTGTGCTTGAGAAAAGGCAAGAGTGGAAACAAGAAATCCCATCTGTGGGGTGATTGTTAAATATGTATCCTCTTCTCACAAATACACATCTCCAACAGTCCAGGGAGTTAGGTTAGGCTGAGCAAGTGACTAGCCCAAGGGTCGCCTATTAAGTTTGGGTGGGGATTTGTACCTGTGTCTCCCTGTTCCACTATTCAGTGCAGCACAATTCAGCACTGACAGCAGAAGCAAAAATGTACATGTTTAAGATCAACTTACAATTATGCTATGATAAAAGTTTCTACAATAGCAGATATGCACACACACATAAATGTACATATACATATGGTTGCAGAAGGGTTTGCATCAGAACCCACACAGGGAAGGCTTCCTCTGACCACTCAAACTTGAAACCATCTTCTACTGAGTCACACCAAGGGCCCGCCTAGCCCAGCTCCTCAGACCATTTAAACAGGGAGATATTGAGGATTGAGCCAGAAGCCTTGTGCATGAAAGATCAAGTGCTCTATGATTCCTTGCCAAGTTGCCAGATGTTCCAGCTGTTTCCTCAGTGCACCTTTAAGGAATGCACACCATACAGAGTAGGGCAGTGTCTGCAAACTTCTGTTTTTAATTCCCCTGCTCTTTGCAATGAACCATCCTGTATAAGCGTCTTGCTGCGCATGGAGACAAGTGAAGCTATTTAAAGCTGCCTCCCTGATGAGGGGCATAAAATGTCTTGGCCCATTCCTGCTCTTGCTCAAGGCACCATCTTCTAGCACCCTAGCTTGGAAAGACAGGAAGTCAAGCAACTGCCTCCCTGCAGTTTATTTGCAGAACGGCTGATGATATGAGAACATCATGGGGTGTTTTCCATGGGATTGCATCTCCTTGGACAAGGAAAGTTGAATTTCTAAGGGGGGCTAATTCAGTTTTGCCAATGCACCTGTTAACAAAGCTGCCAAGAATCACCATGAGCCATACGCAAACACGTGAAGCTGCCTTATACTGAATCAGACCATTGATCCACCAAGGTCAGTCTCCTCTGAATGGCAGAAGCTCTCCAGAGTCTCAAGGTAAAGATCTTTCATAGCACCTGCTGCCTGATCCTTTTAATGGAGATGCCAGGGATTGAACCTGGGACCTTCTGCATGCCAAGCAGATGTCCTGCCACTGAGCCACAGCCCCCCATTATAGTGATGATATCCCACAGAAAAACACTACAACTAAATAGTGATAAACACAAGCCCTTCCTCATCATTACCTTTCAGCCCCTTTTCTGCCCTCACGGCAGTTTTGGGGAGTGGAGAGTCTGCAGAAGAAATGCTTCCACCTATTCCAGAGAGGCCTTCCTACCTCCATGGGTTTTCCTCAAGATAAAAGGCGGAGGCCCTGAGCAGAGAGGACATATCTACAGCACCCCCTCTTAGGCAGCGGCGCTTCTGAGGCCCTCATTCTGCCATTTTCTCCCCCTCCTCTTGGGCCCCCAAAGAAAGACTGGTTCTGAAGTCCCAATCCCACCCCAAGACCCAACTGAGGCATCATAAGAAAACAAATCACGTGACTTGCCTGGTCCTGTGGGTCCCCAGGCATATTATCTTTTTAGTTCTCTCCCCCGTGCCTCCTATGTGGATCTGACCAGCCCTTATAAATATTCAATACAATTCAGTGGGAAATGTAGATCTCATGGTTATTGGCATTGAGGGATGCCACTGCATACTTGAAACCGCTTCCAGGGCTTGGAGGAAATGGTCTCGACAGGTATAGGTGGCAGGGAATCCTCTAGGCCAGGGATCCCCAACTTTTTTTAACCAGTGGGCGCCTTTGGAATTCTGACACAGGGCGGTGGGCTCAACCACAAAATGGCAGCTGCAGGAGGCGGAGCCAACCACAAAGTGAGCTTATGCATAACTCTGATAGTAACTCTATGACATGTCGGACAGAAGCTCTGTTTAACAGGATGCCTTTTAAAATGAACATATTTTTAAAAAAATATTTTCTTGCATTACACCTTCAGTCATGCAGTGAACATCTTTGTGCTGTGGTGCAGCTGTTGCTGTAGCAACTTTTACAAAATCCACACAGCCAAGCAGTTCTCCAGTCACCAGTCAGAAACCCTGCTGTGCAAAAGCCTCTCCTGGGCCCACCTACTTTCTAAACTGATTTTGTAAAAACTTTCCCATAAAGTCAGATTGCAGGGCCTGAAGACTTCCAATCATTGGGTGAGGGAGAGGAATACATTTTTTGTGGCAAATATCCCTCAGGTCATTGGGAAAGAGATCCAATGGAGGAGTGAAATTTGAGTCCAGTAACACCTTAAAAGACCAACGAGATTTCCAGGGTACATGCTTTCAGGGCTCGGGGATCTCCATTCCTCCTTGTATCTGACAAAGGGAGCTTTGAGAGCCAGCGTGGTGTAGTGTTTAAGAGCGGTGGTTTGGAACGGTGGGTTCTAATCTGGTGAACCGGGTTGGTTTCCCCACTCCTCCACATGAAGCCAGCTGTGTAACCTTGGGCTAGTCACAGTTCTCTCCAAACTCTCTCAGTCCCACCTACCTCACAAGGTGTCTGTTGTGGGGAGAGGAAGGGAAGTTGATTGTAAACCGGTTTGATTCTTCCTTAAAAGGTAGAGAAAGTCGGATCTAAAAACCAACTCTTCTTCTTCCTCCTCCTCCTCTTCCTATCCCCCCCCTGGAAATCTTGTTGGTCTTCCAGGTGCTACTGGACTTGAATCTTGATCTTCTACTGCAGACGAACACAGCCGCCCAGTAAAGAAACCTTGAAGAGAGATTGTCTTATAACAACCTGAGTAAATTATGCCCTTTCCCAGTTTTCTCATTACACCTAAAACTGAACAATGAATGGGCCTTGGTGTCAATGAGCTAGACCAGGGCCTTTGCCAGCCACACAGAAGTCTTTTTGCAATTGTATGTAACATGCTGCCAGTTTTAAGCGGTTCTTTCCAGAGGATTTCAAAGATGAGCCTGTCTGTCTTTCGGCACCCTCCGGTTTCATCACAGCGGTCAGCCCTGATTGGAAGACACCAGATGCGGGCAGGGGGCTGGTTCCAGGTGAAACAGCTTGGCCGGGCAGCTTAGCAGATGCTTTGCCGACCTCCCATCTGTTTTTCATTTCGTTTTCATTTAACATCATCCTGGCGTGGGTGTTGTAATCAACTGAACGAGAAAAGCTCTCATACCGTCCAGATTGCCCTTTAAGGCCGGTCAGCTCCATCTAATACTTGAAGGTTGTCAAAGAAGAACTTGAACTCATCAATGTGGGACGATGATGGTCGAATGATTTTTAAAGTTTACTGTGGCCTCTATCATTTCAAACAAGTACTGTCATAGTGGGGGGGAGGGCCTTTGCAAGACCTGATGTTACCCTTTTGTGTCTAAAGACCTGCAAAGACAGCAGCTAAAGAAAGATATTTATTAAGGCTGTCAAATTCCACTACACTAAGATCGCTTACACCCTCTGTTTCTCGCTACAATCCAGCCAGGGAGACCCGTGCACATATCTGCAAGCATAGGCAATGGATATGCAAACGTTTTCATATGTGCCCCACTGAACTGGCTGGAATCTCATGTGATGTATATCCTCATTCAGGCTGCCAGTTGTTATGAGTTTACCATTTTGACCTAATATCCTGAGTTTCCTCCATCCAAAATGTACCGTACCTCACAATTTCACAGTTATCTCCAACTGATGTTTCCGTGTGCATGTTATTATTTCCTTACAGAAATTACCATAGGCTTCATCCACTGTAATGATCTTAGGGAGAAGAAGTGTCATGTGGCAATGGACCAGGGTTTGGGGACAACTTGGGCAGGACTTAGAAGAGGTGTAGAGGGAAAGGGTTTTTCCATTATGATAAGCAGGCCTTAAACACAATGTAACCAAGCACATTTATGTAGCCATTTTGACCTGCTTTCTGGTGAGAAGCAGTGACCAAAGAGGCACCACCTGATACCAGGCCTTGTGGGGAAAACGACGCCACGCAAGCAGGGGGCCTGTGAAAGGTGGCTGGCGTTCCCGTTTCTCTCATGGGGCCAATGTCTGTGATAAGCAATCTGTCTTCCTACATAATCTAATTAGACCTAATTTAATTTAAGAGGAGCGCAGGGCAGGGGGAGCCAGGGAGAAGGCAGAGGGCAGGTATAAGCGGACAAGTGATTGACGCACAATGATGGTCTTTGTTGAATGGAGACTGCGATTAGAAACGTAGCTAGCTGTAACAATTAAATGGAAAATTGAATTGGGTAGAGAACCAGCAGGGACAGTTTGTCTTCTGTCTCTTCAATCTCTAGAGGCCTTCTTTCTCTTACTACAGTTGAGATAAATTTCTTTATTGCTGAGTTTCCTGAGAATCTCCCCCACCCCTCCCTCATTTCTGGTACTATTTTCATTTGGCATCAGGCTGTTCTGTGTGTGTTTTCCTTATAAAGAGGTATTTTTTTGGCATAGCTGGGGAGTCTCCCAAACACACAGAAACCCTCACCTTATCTGTAGGTGGCTACCTTTTGCTGCCTTCCTGATCGGCATTCAACCATCAGCTTTGCTATTTGAGGGAACAAACTGGGAGCCTAAATGAATGGGGAAGGGAACAACAACTTGGAAAGCCCCCTGCCCTACTGCCAAATGTCCTCCTTCTAGTTATACAAATTCTCAAAAGCCTTGAGCAGGCCAATTTCTCCTCTCCTCTTTTCCCCTTTAACTAACTCTTTGCTGCTTTCCACGTTCCCTCCCAACTGGGGTGAGCTCTGAAGAGCTAGACCCCTCGCTTGCCCGCAGGTACCCCAGTTTTGTTACTTTCATCATCTCGCCATGGACCGGTCAGTTTGCTATTACTAAAGACCACCTGGGCACCCGTGAGGAACTGCAAGCAAGAGAGTCAATTTAAAAACCCACAGACTTCTCTGTTTTCAGTAAGAGACTGATGCTGGCTGATTTCTCCTCCTCTTCTTTTTTTCTCTTAACTCAGCATTTCTCATATCTTCCGTATTTTCTGGGACATCAATCTGGCTTTTGTGTGTATGTGGAGGGCACGTTTCTTTTCTTTTTGGTTCGTTTATATTGTCCTACTTTTCTGCAGGGGAGCCTGGAGTCCACCTCTGTGGTCTTCTGGGCTGCTAGGTTTGTTGCTTTTGGTGTTGAGTTCAGGGCCAGCTGGTTAAATGTAAAAAATCTGTTTAAATAAAGAAAAGCAGAACATTTCTGTTCAAAACGACTGCTGTGGCAATTTAAGAGTCCTGGAATTCTGCCTCAGCTATTGAGGGCACCCTTGATGTTGGCTTTTTGAGGCACAGAGGTGCAAATGGCGAGCCAGCAAGATGTAGCAGTTGGAATGTCAGACTAGGATCTGGAAGACCCAGGTTCAAATTTTCTCTCTGACATGGAAGCTTATTGGGTGACCTTGGGTCAGTCACACACCCTCAGCCTAACCTACCTCACAGGGTTGTTGTGAGGACGAAAGGGAGCAGAGACTAAAGATGTAAGCTGCTGGGTAGAAAAGGTGGGCTATGTATAAAGTAAATAAATAAATAAATGTCCCATTTTCACTTTCCTTGCAGTCTTGGGCTACATGGTTTCAGCGATTTCCTCATGAACTCCACTTATTAAATTTGCAGACGATACTAAATTGGGAGGGTAGCTCTAATGATTTGAATGATAGATTGTGATGGCCTTTGGCCACAAACAATAAACTTTATCACATTTGGGTGGGCGGGTAGCAAATACAGTAGAAGACAGAGCCAGAATACAGAATGATCTTGACAGGCTGGAGAACTGGGCTAAAACCAATAAAATGCATTTCAACAGAGATAAATATAAAGTTCAGCATTTAGATAGGAAAAATCAAATGCATAATTATAGGATGGGGGAGACTTGTCTTAGCAGTAGTGTGTGCCAAAAGGATATTGGCGTCTTAGTAGACCAAACATGAGTCAGCAGTGTGATGCGGTAGCTAAAAAGGCAAATGCGATCTTGGGTTGTATCAAAAGAAGTACAGTGTTCAGATCACGCAAAGTGATGGTATCGCTTTACTCTGCTGTGGTTAGACCTCACCTAGAGTATTGTGTTCAGTTTTGGGCACCACAATTTAAGAAGGATATAGACAAGCTGGATCGTGTCCAGAGGAGGGCAACAAAGATGGTGAGGAGTCTGGAGACCAAGTTCTATGAGGAAAGGTTGAAGGAGCTGGGTATGTTTAGCCTGAAGAGAAGATTGAGAGGTGATATGATAACCATCTTCAAGTACCCAAAGGGCTGTTGCCCCAGAAGGTCGGACCAGAACCAACAGGTTGAAATTAAATCAAAAGAGTTTCCGTCTAAACATTAGGGAGAACTTTCTAACAGAGCGGTTCCTCAGTGGAACAGGCTTCCTCGGGAGGTGGTAGACTCTCCTTCCATGGAGGTTTTTAAGAAGAGGTTAGATGACCATCTGTCAGCAATGCTGATTCTGTGACCTTAGGCAGATCATGAGAGGGAGGGCATCTTGGTCATCTTCTGGTACGGGGTGTGAGGGGGAGGTAGTTGTGAATTTCCTGCATTGTGCAGGGGGTTGGACTAGATGACCCTGGTGGTCCCTTCCAACTGTATGATTCTATGATGCCACCAAATTAGGCTTGCCAGTTCCTAGTTGGGAAATACCAGGAGATTTTTTGAGGTGGAGCCTGAAGAGAGTGGGGTTTGGGGAGGGGAGGGACTTTAATGCCATAGAGTGCAATTGCCAAAGCAGTCAATTTCTCCAGGTGACCTGATCTCTGTCGGATGGAGATCAGTTGTAATAGCAGGGGAGGGAGACTCAGGGGGAAGCCATTGTGGGTTCCATGCTTGTAATTAATATTTTGAAAAGTTATTTTGTACTAAAGTTAGATATTGGTTCTGTTTATAAAGAGAGGGAGATGGGAAGTGATCATAAAATTTTAGTCTTTCACAGTTCCTGGTGTGGTAGGAAGAATGTAAAAAAAAAAACCAAGAGAATTCTGGGTTGGGTGTCACTTGGGTTGCTAACTGTCCTGGAGAAAAATGGCTGGTCCCTTTAATAATGGCTTAATAAGATGTTATTTACCTCCATGTCGTGAAAGGTTCGCCAGTTTCAACACAATAAACCCCTAAAATAAGGACAGGATATTTTTATCCAGGCCAGTTGGCAACCCAGGGGATCAGACTTTCTTTCTTCCTCTCTCATAATATTAGAATTTGGACTCTCATAATGATATTGATTGATGGTGGATTAAGAGAGACCTAAGAAAGTATTTTGCATGATGCAGAATTAATTTATAGAATTAATTTATTATGCAGAATATAATTATAGAAAATGGTGATGTTGAAAAGGAGGTTACTCAAAAGTTAGCCAGGAGAGCTAAGTGGAGCCTCCAGATACAGGGGCAGTGTGGCAAAGAATGGCCGTTACTGGAGCCTTTGTGCCCCACAAATAAGGTTTCCAGAGTCATCTGACTGGCCACTGTGAGCAATGGGATGCAGGACTAGATATACCTTCAGTCAGATCCATCGAGATTCTTCTTGTCTAGAGATTTTAACCTGCCTGCAGTGTCACCTGTAGCACCCGCCGTAACTATGATGTTCACCCTTCCAGAAGGTGCGTTTCCTAATCCTCTCTCAAAGCACTGCAGTGCAAAATTGAAATTGCCATAGCAACACGATCTCCCAGCATCTCCTGCAGTTGCTTGCTCTTGGAAGCGGTTTTGTTCCTCGCTGCCTCTAGAGGACAACTGTAAACCCCTCAGCATGCCTTTCAACAGGAATTAAAATGCATTGCATGCTTTAGGTTTTATTTTTAATCTCTTTATTTTCAGTGTACTGATAGGACTGCATTCTCTTCTGTGCTTTAGAGGTTTTTGGTTTTTTAAGGAAGATATTTTTTGGATGTGCAATCTATTTCCAGAAGGCATTTTTGGCATGAGAATGAACAGGAGGCCCTTGTCTAAAAAGAGAAGTTCTGGAGCTCAACTGTTGCTTGGAGCTGTGAACTCTGGCATGAGAAGACCCCGAATTACTCGCATGTGGGGCAAGCTGGTGTTATCCAGTAGTGAAGGAACTGCTTTCTGTCTATGTACGGAAGTACTCCTTTTATTGCTACTGGTGAATTGCCCACCTAACTGGGACAACATGCATAGAGGAGGGAATGAGTCCATGTATAACAACTGAAACTATGTATAATTAAAAGTTTGTTTTCATTCCCCCCCCCCCGCCCCAAACTTTGGAGAAAGCCCATGTCTTGGACTGTCATTCAGATTGACATTCCAGGCAACACCTCTGCTGGTTATTGTTGCTTATTTCTGCAGGCCAGCATTCACTCTGGAACCTTTGCTCTCTTTTTTCCTTTTTTGGCCATCAAGTCACAGCCAAGTTATGGTGACCCTGTAGGGTTTTCAAGGCAAGAGATGCTGGGGGGGGGGTCATTTGCCATTGCCTGCTTCCACGTCACAACCTTAGTATTCCTTGGCGGTTTCCCATCCAAATTTAGACAGGGACAGGGCTGAGAGTGTGTGACTGGCCCAAGGTCACCCAGCAAGCTTCCATGACGTGAGTGGGGGTTTGAACCTGGGTTTCCCAGGTCCTTATCCGACACCTTAGCCGCTACACCATGCTGGCTCCTAGCCCTGTTGAAATGTGCAGTCTTGCCTCTTCCCTGCTGTACACTGCTTTGGTTGCTAAACTTGCAAATAGGTCTGAGGTAAAGGCAGAGATTGGTATGCTTAGTGTTAATATCACAGCTAAACCAATATCTACTCAAACCAAGGGAAAGTAGTGCAGTTTTTTCCTATGTGGTTTTTAGAGGGGAGAAGCGGAGGGGTGGGGGATCCCTCTCAGATGAAAGGCTTCAGGGTCCTCAAACACTGCCTAACGCCTTCTTTTCCCTCTCAGCTTTTTAGAACATCCCTTACCTCTTCTACCTGCCTGAGCAATGCAGTTCAGGAAGACAAACAGACTGAATCAGAGGTGTGGGATATTGCTGTAGCAGATTCCAGATGATCTAGGGTGATCGCAAGCCATCAAAGTACTTTTGCTGGCCGTATACTGTAGAAACCTAGTTCAAATAAAGCTGGGTGCAGGAAGATGGACATTTACTTTCCAGTACAGAAAACAGGCAAAGGAACATTTGGTGTGTGCTTGTTATGTGCCATCAAGTCGCTTCTGAATGGCCTCCGAAACATCCTCTCATTAACAGCTTTGCTCAGATCTTGCAAACGGGGCCGTGGCTTCCTTGATTGAGTCAGTCCATCTCATGTTGGATCTTCCTCTTTTCCTGCTGGCTTCCACGTTTCCTACCATTAGGGTTGCCAACCTCCAGGTGGTGGCTGGAGATCTGCTATTACATTTTAGCTTCTAGGGAGACTGCAAGCTTGATTTGATCTAGAACTAGGGTTGTGCAAGAAATAATAATAATAAATAAATCAGTAAATTTAGGGTTCGGGTTTATTGGGCCTGATTTTTTCGGGTAAACCCAGAATAAGCCGAATACCCATTTCGGTAAAGGGGTATTTTGGCTTTATTTCCGGGTTTAACAAAAAAATAGAGTCCATTATAGGGATTTTTTTCGAAGTTCCTGTAGGGACATTTTTGGAGATAGAGTTCCCAAATTTTCAGGGTAGCTTCAAGGGACTCTCCTTGCATGAACCTTGAAGTTTGGTGAAGATTGGGTCAGGGAGTCTGATTTTATGGGGTCCCAAAGGGGTCATCCCCTCCTCCATAGAAAACATATGGGGTGACCACTTCCAGACCACTTCCAGACCTCCTCTGTGGAGGAGTGGGGCTACCCCTTCTGGACCCCATAAAATCAGACCCCCTGACCCAATCTTCACTAAACTTTGGGGTTCATGCAAGGAGAGCCCCTTGAGGTTTCCCTGAAAATATGGGAACTCTACCTCCAAAAATGCCTCCTCTAGAGCTCATTAAAAAAAAAAACCATCGGGAAAAGCCTGGGGAAAGCTGAAGCTGAAAAAAGCCGAATACCTATTTGGCTGATTCAGTGAGCGGTCAACCAGCTTCATCCTTATTCCCAGGTTTTGGTATTTGGTAAAACCAAAACACGAATATTGCCAACACAGCTAATTTCGAGTTTATTTTCAGTTTTGGTTTCTCGATATGCACCACCCTATCTAGAACCCACTTATTTGTCTCTATGGTGGTCCGTGGCAGTGTTGGGAAAAAATCCATATCCTTTGGAATCTTCCTTTAAAAAATCCTACATATGCAAAGAATGCCTTTGATTTAGCCTGGAGCAAAGGGATGAATGAACTAATAGTATGTTGCAAGCAATGGCCCATGAGGAGCATCAGCAGCAGAGAGTATTTCAGCATCCCAACATGTTCAAAAACAGACTTAAGGGTTGCCGTACATTGACAGGAGAGTTCCAAAGGGAGGCTAAACAGAAACTGCTGAATCAGAATTCATGGGCAAATTTGAGACTGTCAAACTTGGCCTCAGTCAGGACTGGGAGAGGTTAGCTCACTGCTGGAAGTAACGGGTTCTCCTCACAGGTTTGTGTCCATTGTTCAGCTTTCCCTGCCAATTCATCCCTGCTTGGAGTTGGTCCGCAACTGCTCTGACTGGACATTTTCATCTGTGCTCTGCAACATAAGGCAACACACCTCTGTCCTGGATTTCTGGGCCTTCTGGTTTTGTTGCACAGGAAATCCTCTAAGGCAAGAAGCTCACTTTGGCCCATGTTCTCTCTGGCATTCTCTCTCTGCCTAACCTACCTTGCAAGGTTGTTGTGAGGATGAAATGGGGAGAGGGATAACCATCTACATTGCCCTGAGTTCCTTGAAGGAAGGGAGCGATAATAAGGTACCAGATAGATAATACTTATGAAATTAGCCCATTTGGCAAGCTGAATCACGAATAATTCTGTGTTAACAGAAGCTCGGTCTTCTGGGAGGTGTATATGTTTGCAAGAACCCAGTTCTGTTTGGTGCGAGGGTGACACCTAGTGGGAATTAGATGTATGATATTCCTATCTGCTTCCACCAAATGCTTCCTAGACCCTAGAGGTGAAGTTCAGTGTGGTACTCAAGTGGCAAAGATCCATGTAGAACACTTCAGATTTGTGATAATGATTCATTGAGTTTGGCTTTTGGGGGGAGTTGTTGGCTTTGGGGGGGAATTGTTGGGCTTGTGTGTGTGTGTTAAGCGCCGTCAAGTCGCTTCCGACTCATGGCGATGCTATGAATGAAAGTCCTCCAAAATGTCCTATCTTTGACAGCCTTGCTCAGATCTTGCAAATCGAAGGCTGTGGCTTCCTTTATTGAGTCAATCTATCTCTTGTTAGGTCTTCCTCTTTTCTTGCTGCCCTCAACTTTTCCTAGCATGACTGTCTTTTCCAGTGACTCTTGTCGTCCCATGATGTGACCAAAATACGATAGCCTCAGTTTAGTCATTTCAGCTTCTAGGGTCAGTTCTGGCTTGATATGATCTATAACCCACTGATTTGTTTTTTTGGCAGTCCACGGAATCCGTAAAACTCTCCTCCAACACCACATTTCAAAGGAATCTATTTTCTTCCTATCAGTTTTCTTCACTGTCCAGCTTTCACACCCATACATAGTGATAGGGAATACGATGGGCTTAGGGTGTTGGAAAACCTGGTACATGTTCCTCTTTGGCACTAGAAAACCACTCACATGATCCTTTGTAAAAACAAAACAAAAAACCTGAAGTTTTAAGAAATTTCTGGACAGCCCTCACGCTGGGCAATGTGGATTGCTGGTCCAACGCTCCAATGTCCCAATGCTAGTCCAAGTAGATCAATTTTTAAAAATTAAAGGGAAGAAAAACAGCTGCCTGGAGAAGAGGGAGGTGAGGGGGAGGAGTGAAAGGGGCAGATGGGCAAAGGTGGGAGTTAACTATGTAGGAGATGCGAGTACATGCGGCGTCTTCAGCATGTTCACACCTTGGAGAAGCCGTCATTAAAATGTTTTCTAATAAATCACCATAAAAGTGTTTGCAGATAACACAGTGATTAAACGTTTGCAAAATGGTTCCAACACCAAATGGGGGGATAAGGTGTGAACACACGGGAATGAAATGTTTCACAAAGCATTATAAAAACTTGGTGTGGTAACTGTCCAAAATGTGACTCTGTAAAAATACAACTGTAAATTATCTGCATAAACATATCTGTGAAATAGAACAGTGGTCCATGTAGACTGGCAACTTGCTTCCCACAATGGCTAAGCGGATGGCCAAAGACCCTCAGCGTGCGCTTATTTATTTATTCATTCATTCATTTGTTTATCGGCATCATTTACAGTCCTCCTTTCTGACCAAGACTCAAGGCAGATTTCAATGTGTAGGTCAAATACAGTCACCAGGATGGGAAACTTAATAAACAAAGCAATAAGGTTTGTATTGCAGAAAGCACAAAACTGAGCAGAAACAAAGATGAAATAAAGCATAAAACGACACATTAAACAATGCAGAAATTACATAGTCATTGCCTGAAATATGGAATGTTATTTCACACTGCTTTTAGCTGTTATATGGGATTTAACTTGTTTTAAATCATGTTATTCTGCATTGTTGTTAGCCGCCTTGAACCACATTTGCTCTGGGAGAGACGGGATATAAATTTGAAAAATAAATAAATAAAATCGTAATATCCGTAGACACTGTAGTCCACAGCCCCTATCCCTTTCCTAAGGCATGTTTCTGAGACATTTTGTTACAGCACAGCCCTTTTGCCTGTGCAAAAAAGCTCTCCTGAATAATTCAACTGTTCATAGTGTGTGGAAAACCAGGAGAGTGGGAACATTCCTGACCTCAACAGGCCTCCTCTCCCATTGCTACTCTCCAGAAGCTGACATTCAAAGGTAGACTGCCTCTGATCACGGAGATCCCATTCAGCCATCATGGCTGATAACTACTGATGGATCTTTCCTCCAAACAGTTACCTAATCCCCTTCTAAACGGACCTGCCGCTGATCACCTCAAAAACAGAGTGATAAACATCTTCATCTAACATCCTTGAAAAGATGTGTCCTTGAAAACACCCCATGTACCCCTTTAAAATGCTAATAACTAAACACGGTGCACAGCTTTGATTAGTGAAACCAAAAGAAGTTGAAGGGTTAAACTTCTTTCTTCCCTACATGGCCCTGAGGCAAACTGAGGCCGCACAAGTCTGCAGTTTGCGTTTTATACACAGATGGCGATGCATGATTCTTGTCCCTCAGTTTTTGAGGTGTTCAGCCCACAGTTGGAATGTGTGATTAGCACAAAGCTAACAATTCCTCATGGGCAGCTGTGTTAGTCTATAGCAGCAGAGTAAGTCACTACCCCTAATCTGTTCCCCTTTCTGGAGATTCCTTTTTTTTTTTTTTTAATTGTTAGTATGAACCACCAGTTGCCATTCTTCAGGTTCCCGCCCCCTTCCTTCTTCTAGAATTGATGTGTCCAATTTAGTGGGGGGATGCATCTTGGCCCATATCCCACCATCCTTACACAGAAATTGAGCAGAGTTTTCCAGCCTCCTTCTCCTCTTCTCCAGCCTCCTCCACCCACCAGAATGATCTTTCCAGTGGCGGTGGGCCAGCAAAAAGGTCAGGGTGCTACTGAGAGGCAGAAGAGGTACCAATGATGGAAAACACAGAAGGATCTGTTCCACCCCTTTCCACCAGCCCTGCAATTCACATGGCTATTTCTCCACATGACCTCAGGAATGACGTTTTTGGAGGTTAGGAGGGGCTGCAGGAACAGAGAAGGAGGGTGAACAATCTGAGTTCCTTGCGTGCGTGATAAAGATGCGCAGACACTGAAATGCAGTGTGTGGCCTGCCATTAAACAAACTGCAGCCTCTGAGGTATATTCAGAACTGCTGATGACAGATTGCAACAGCTTTCTGCCCAGTGTTCAGCAGGGATCAAGCAGGCCAGAGATGGAGCCCAAATGACGCCACCTCGAGCGTGTCCAAGTCCATTGTTGTTGAGTGGAAATGAGTCAGAAAGCAAGGAGAGCCCGTCTGTTTTTCTAGCTAAACAAAGCAGATTGCTCCACATCCTGTACTGAGATGATTGGGGAGGGGGAATCATAGGAAAAGGTCCGCCTTGTTGTGAGGCTGCTTGGGCAGGGCTCAGATGCCACCTCTGCCAGGGGCTTATTTTGGTGCTTCTGCATCAAAGTTGTCGCCTCGTCCAAGATTTTCTGAGCCGGTGATTGCTTCTAATGTTGTCTCTCCTGAGAGCTGCCAACCTCAAAGCCAGCAAGAGGGATGCTGGATGCAATTTAGATGTCAAAGAATGATTTTGTGTCAAGGATATCACTGCTGGCCATTGTTGAAAGTTGAATCTTCACTTTGAAAACACAATTGAGTTTTTTAGAAATACTCTCTCTCTCCCATCTAGCCGAGAAATATTCCTCCCCCAGAAATGGCACCCTTTATGCGGGTTTTATGGATCTTAAGGGAGCTTTTGATACCATCCCGAGGGAGAGGCTATGGTTGAAACTATCACATTCTACTATGGATAGGAGGTTACTATGGCTTATTCAGCAATTTCATACCGACCTCACAGCTCAGGTTCGCTGTGGCAACCAAGGAGAACTAACCGAGCCCTTTGAGCTGGCCAAGGAAGTTAGACAAGGTTGCCTCCTTGCTCCTCTCTTGTTTAATCTATACCTGAATGATATGGCAACCAATTTCTCAGAGTTTTGCCACCCCCCAAAGCTTGCAAGTCATCCCACCCCGATTCTACCCTATGCTGACGATGCAGTTCTCCTGTCCCGCACAAGAATTGGTTTGAAAAGATCTTTGCAAACTTTTTCTGAGTACTGCTCTAGGGAAGGTCTTAAAATAAACCATCATAAATCTAAGATTATGATCTTCACTAAGAGGAGAAAAATGCCTCTTTTTCGCTGGGTATTAGATGGCTTTGAGGTTGACCAAGTCAAGGAGTTTGTTTACCTTGGCATTCTGTTTTCCCATAACCTAAATTGGAATGGCCATCAAAAAGCAGTTTCCAACAAAATTAAACCTGGGGTTGGTGCTATTGTCAAATTTTTTCACACCAAAGGTGGCAAATATATTCCAGGGGCTATTCAGGTTTTTAACCTGAAAATTACCCCGTTTATCCTCTTTGGTGTTGCCATCTGGATTACAGTCATCAATGAATCTATAGATCGTCCACTGCTTCAGTTCTTACGAAAACTCCTAAATGCCCCTCGATGTGTTGCTGGCGTTACTCTTCGTTCCGAGTTTGGCCAAATGTCGCTTGAAGCTAGGGCGTGGTTGGCCGCCTTTAAACTACACCTTAAACTGTGCTTTAGCACTGAGGGGTTCCTAGCTTCTCTGAAGCACGACCCTTTTAAATCCTCATGGCAAAAAACCTTAGATGAGAAACTGGCGTTGTTGGGCTTCTCGCAGGATATGTTATCAGATCTTGGGAAAACTGAAGCTTTTGCCAAAATTAAAAAGCGCATTAAAGAGCTCGATTATAACAGCACTACTTTTCGTACTCGTCGCGTCTGTTCATCCCAATTCTTCGGAATACCCCCTCCACGTGGTCTGCCTGCCTATACATATTATCTGACAACTCTGTAGAGCTTTTTGCTTGGCTAGATTGAATGCTAACCCTTCAATGGTAATGCAGGGCAGAATTCTGAATATCCCATACTCAGACAGGATCTGCCCTTGCTCTTCTGGCTCTATTGACTCATTAGCCCATGCCCTTTTGGAATGCCGCTTTTACGAGGAACTTCGATCGCGCTATATTTCCCCCCTTTTAATATATAAATCCAATGCCTCTGTGACTGACATAATGCCTTTTTTACTAAGTGATACATTGTCAGTGGCAAGATTTGTTTCAGTCCTTATATCCCTCCATCACTAGATATATGCTGCTCAAGATCAATTGATCAAGGAGCTTCTAAGGGATAAAAGGAAAGGAAAGGAAAAGGAAAAGGAAATTCTCTCTCTTCCACTTTCCACATATGAAAAGCAGGCTTCTTGTATTCTGAGCCAGCGTGGTGTAGTGGTTAAGAGCGGTCGTTTGGAGCGGTGGAGTATGATCTGGAGAACCTGGTTTGATTCTCCACTCCTACACATGAGTGGCAGAGACTAATCTGGTGAACTGGATTTGTTTCCCCACTCCTACACACGAAGCCAGCTGGGTGACCTTGGGCAAGTTACAGCTCTGTTAGAGCTCTCTCAGCCCCACCTACCTCACAGGGTGTCTGTTGTGGGGAGGGGAGGGGAGGGACCTCAGTGGGGTATAATGCCACTGAGTCCGCACTCAAAGGCAGTCATTTTAAAAGTATGATCTGTTATGGCCCAAGCTCTGCTACTGTTAGGATGGCCGACTTCCAGATGGGGCCTGGAGATCTCCGAGAATTACAACTGATCTCTAGACTTCAGAGATCAGTTCCCCTTATTGCTGGCAGGCGACATTCCCCCTGTACACGCACACACCTCTGTGCCAGGCAAAGTCCCATCTGCTGGGTGATGCCCCCTGGGGAACTTTTAAAGGCTGAGAAGCCCCGTCCAAAAAGTGATACCTAATGCAAGATAAATTAACAATATGGGAGGCAATGATAATGAATTCAACACCTCCATATAGTTTGCATATCGAAGATGATTTCCTCTTTTCCTGCCATACAGAATGGCAAAGGATGCAGATGCTGAGCCGAGCGAAACTTTTTCTGCCTCTGGGCCCACCTGCTTCATTGCTGCTGTTTCAAGACACATGAACAGGGTCAGGGGGAAAGGCAGTGAATATCCAGAAGGTTGCCAGCTTTTGAACAAACTCCTATCGCTCTTTAAGATCCAGGAGAACCTGTGTGGTGTAATGGATAGACTGACAGACTAGGACTCTGGACCACCTGGGGTTCAAATCCCCTCTCGAGCCAGGGAAGCTCGCTGGGTGATCTTGGGGCCATCACAAGCTCTCAGTCTGGCCTACCTCACAGGTATCTCACAGGTGAGAAAACAAAAGCCACTTCCCATCTGGGGAGAAAGAGCAGGGAGTAAATAAATGCAATGCAATGCAAATGCAGTATGAACTGAATGGTGGCTGTATTTCAGACCTTTTAGACAAGACTGTCTTTTTATATTTCCTAGCCTGGCAGTTGTTATGAGCGTCAAGCTGAATACAGCCCAACGGCCCAAGTATACCAGGTGGTCAACTTTTTTTTTTTTTACCTGCCCTTATGCTTTTCATGTTTCACAGCAGCACAATGTACAGATACTTGCAAGGGATGGTGTTTATCGTTGTGCTGTGAAAAGCTTCCTCTGCTGATGTTGTAGATCAAACTGAACTCAAAAGGATGAGCGCTGTCCAAGATGGTTTCTTTCCTGGTCATTTGCCAATCTCAGTACAGATAGAGCATCTTACGTGGCCTTATGTGTCTAGTAAATTAGGCTGCTGTCCACCAACTATAACAAATCAGCAAACACATTTAACAGCTAATCAGTTTGAATGTACTGTGATCAAATCTTGCCTCTGCCCTGACTTGTTAGAGTTGCCAACCTCCAGGCGGGTCCTGGAGATCTCCTGGAATTACAAGTGATCTCCAGACTACAGCAGTAAGTTCCCTTGGAGAAATTGGCTGCTCTGGAGTGTGGACACTATGGCAGTATACCCAACTGAGGTTCCTCCCTCCCCAAACCTCACCATCTTCAGTTCCACCCCAAAATCTCCAGGAATTTTCCTATGTGGAGTTGGAAACATATTCCTAAAGTAACACGTTCCACTCTTTCTCTTTCCCTCTGCCTCCTTCTCTGCAAAATATGGATAAGAAGCCTGATGCACTTTACAGGGCAGCTGTAAAAATTACAAGGGGTTTGAGCATGGAAAATCCTGCATAAATGTTAAGTATTTTAGCAGCTGATGGTTGAAAGCATCACACGTGTAATATAATCTGTCCCCTGAGGAGGGCACCCAGCACTCTCCAAGGACTGACAAGGCAGTAGCCTCTTAAAAAGGGAAACTAAACACATTTACACACAGGTAAGTCCCATAACATTCACACGTTAATAAGCATGCTTCTGTTTGCTTATAAATTATCTTAGTGCTGTATGTTTTGCCACATGGTTAGATATGATCTTTCTGGAGTTAGAGGCAGCAGGAAACTCTGTACAAAGACAAAAAGCAGGTATGATTGCCAATCTCCAGGTGGTTCCTGGAGAACTCCTGGAATTACAAATGATCTTCAAACTGATCTCCTGAAGAAAACAGCTACTTGGAGGGTGTACTTTGTGGCATTATACCCCACTCAGGTCATCAAATACCACCCTTCCCAGGCTCCACCCACATATCTCCAGAAATTTCCCAACCAGAAGTTTGCAACTCAAAACCCCCAGCAACTGCAGAAGGGCTCCTGCACATAAGCTTGAGCTGATTAAGGCAGTACGCTATAGCCCCGTTCACAAGCACATGCACAATCATAGAGTTGGAAGGGGCTACCATGGTCATCTAGTCCAACCCCCTGCACAATGCAGGAAATTCGCAACTACCTCCTTCCCCCCCCACACACCACCAGTGACCCCTACTCCATGCCCAGAAGATGACCCCCCCTTCCAGGATTCCTGCCAATCTGGCCTGGTGGGAAATTGCTTCCTGACCCCAAAGTGGCGATCAGCATTACCCTGGGCATGTAAGAATGGGCCATGAGAGCCAAACGCTGACGCAACCCTTCCTGCCCTCCCTCTCATGATCTGCCTAAGGTCACAGAATCTGCATTGCTGTCAGATGGCCATCCAGCCTCTGCTTAAAAACCTCCAAAGAAGGAGAGAGCCCACCATCTCCCGAGGAAGCCCATTCCACTTTTTCTTTATAAGCGTGTTGAGAAATTCTTATGTTAGGTTCAGCATGTGTACAGCTTGACGTGTGATTCAAAGCCATATTTTTCCAGGTTCGCTTGTAAAGTGAAGGAGCCTTGGCCCGTTCTGACAAAGAGTTCTACGCCCATCTGTGCACGTTGAACAAGCATCCGCTGTAACATGGGAACAGCAAGCAGAGAGTGTGAGGTGGAAACACTTCCCCTGCTAGGGTTGCCAGCCTCCAGGTGGGCCCTGGAGATGTCCCAGAATCACAACTGATCTCCAGACTACAGGGTTCAGCTGCCCTGAAGAAAATTGGCACCTTCAGAGGGCAAACTCTATGGCATCAGGTCCTGCTAAAGTATCTCCCCTCCCTCCCTTTCTCCCCAGGCTCCACCTTCAAATCCCCAGGAATTTCCCAACCCGGTGTAAGGTAGGGTTGCCAGCCTCTAGGTATCGAAGAGAAAAACAGACACCTCTGTATATGTATCAACAGATGAGAAATTCAATACAGGAATACAGCTGTAAACAATGCCAACTATATTATGGCTATATTTTTACAGTATGTGGTCATATGCCCACCAGCAACAAATACCATCAACAGACCTGTGTATTTTTATGCATATTTATATTATATCTCAAGTAAGTCACTCAAAAGCTTCCTTTATCAGGTAAGTTATTAAAACAAAGTCCACTTGAAATTGTCCTGTAAGATGTGTTTCTTTCTTTACAGCAGCAGAATACGTATTGAAGGAGAAAAAGATCGTTTCGGAGCACGGAGCCCAATTCTTCCTCAGTTCTTCCTATGTAATACAATAAATAAATCTTTTTCATAGTCTCCAGTCACTTAAAAATACATTCCATACATATCTCTAGGTATCAGCTGGCGATCTCCTGCTATTACAACCGACCTCCAGCCGATAGAGATCAGTTCACCTGGAGAAAATAGCCACTTCAGCAATTAGACTCTATGGCACTGAAGTCCCTCCCCTCCCCAAACCCCACCCTCCTCAGGCTCCACCCCAAAAACCTCCCACCAGTGGCAAAGAGGGACCTGGAAACCCTACTTAAAGCCCGCAGAGTAAAGTCACAAAAGCTGGCGTGGCCCCACCCAGCCAGGTCACAGCAAACCCAGGCTCTGTGCCAACAGTGAGGAGCTTTATTTTGTATGTACCTTATTCATGTAGTCAACTCTAGATGCCGCGGCTGTTCACAATAAACATTTTAAAATGAAACAATTGTTTCTGTCAAAACCATTCATTTTAAACAGCAGCATGGAAGGAAGCAGGACAGAAGGCAGCGACAAACCCAGAAAGCCAGCCGAAAGCTCAAACAGGACAGATGCTGAAAAGACAAGGGTGGGGGGTGAAGTTCCACAAACAGGACCCCACTACAGAAAAGCCTCCATTTTGGGGCAGTCACTTAAATTCCAGCCTTTCACTTACCAGGAAATTTCCCGGTGGGCCAGCTGGTGGCCAAGACCCAGCCAAACCAAGAAGAAGAAGAAGAAGAAGAGTTGGTTTTTATATGCTGACTTTCTCTACCTTTTTTAAGGAGAATCAAACCGGCTTATAATTTCCTTCCCTTCCCCTCCCCACAACAGGCATCTTGTGAGGTAGATGGGGCTGAGAGAGTTCGAAGAGAACTGTGACTAGCCCAAGGTCACCGAGCTGGCTTCACGTGAAGGAGTGGGCCAACTAACCTGGTTCACCAGCTTAGAGTCTGCCGCTCTTAACCACTATGCCATGCTGGCTCTCCACACCACGCTGGCTCTGTGGTGCTGGCCATGCCACAATATTCACTTGGCTTGGTCAGGGCTGGACCACCAGAAGATTATTATTTGTAGAATATAATGTTCTCTGGGGTGGGGGTGTACCAGGAGAGGTGGCCCGAAGGTAGAAGGTCCCAGACTGTATAAGGCTTTAAAGGCCAACACCAGCACCTTGAACCTGATCCGGTACTCCGGCTGAAGCCAGGGCAGCTGGCAAAGCAGTGGCTGAATATGCTCCCTCAGCAAGGTTCCAGTAAGGAGCCTCGCTGCGGCGTCCTGTACCAGCTGGAGTTTCTGGATCAGTCTCGAGGGCAGTCCCACGTAAAGTGACCATTGTGTGGATCACCGTGGCTAGGTCAGGGAAGGAGAGGTAAGGTCAAATCAAATCAAATGACCTTTATTGGCATATTCTCAGAAATATAGCATAGACGGTACACAAGAATTCTCATTCCATACATTTCCCATATAGATATGATTTATGCTTTGATCCTAGACTTGACAATGTCTGTCCCGGCGGAGATGGAAGAAGGCCACCATGACCACGGCTGTGACCTGAGGCTCCATTGTCAGAGAGACATCAAGAATCACACCCAAGCTCTTGACGGCAGGTGCAGGTGTTAATTGCACGCCATCAAGAGCCAGGAGCTGGCACCCCACCCCAGAGCTGCCCCGATTAGGCCAAAGGACCTCCTTCTTCGACGGATTCACTTTCAGTTGGCTCCTCCTCAACCATCAAGTCAGAGCATCCAAGCACCTGGCCAGTGTGTCCGGGGCAGAGACCAGATGGCTGTCCATCAACAGATAAAGCTGGGTGTCATCAGTATACTGATGCCAACCCAGCCCAAAAATATCAACTATCTTACCCAGATACAAAAGATATAATACCAGGCAGTAGTTGGCAAGATCCCTAGGATCTAAAGATGGGTTTTTCAAGGGCGGACACACTATTGCCTCTTTCAAACTCCCCGGGAAGGTCCCCAAACTAAGGGACAGGTTCATAATCTCTCCCAGGGGAGCCTGCACTGTGTCTGGAGGCAAGTGGTGGGCCGCACAGTCTGCAGAATCCTGTTGACATCGGTTTGGGAAAGCTGACTGAAATGGTCCATCATAGGACCAGAAGATGGGCAAAGGGCCTCCAGTTCCTTTATTGTATCAAAATTGGCAGGGAGGTTGTGGCGGAGCAACAAGACTTTATCTGCAAAAAAGCTTGCAAATGCCTCACAGCTATGGGTCGAATTCATAATTAAAGAGATGTCAGACATCTGATTATTCTAAAAAATTGTGCCATCTCATAGGCTTCCATAAGCATCCTATAAGAGCTCGCTGCCAAACTCGTTCCAGCTCCCACTTCATCTTTCGGAGCCCCTTGGTGAACCACGAGGCTTGATTTTGGCAGGGGCGAAGAGGGTGTCGGAGTGCAATTTCATCGATGGCTGTAGAGAGACGGCAATGCTGGTCCTCAGCAAGCACACCTAGAGAATCGCCAGGGGGCATAGTATCCTGCAAGGCCCTCTGGAACCCAACCGGATCCATGGACAAATGAAAGTGGACTTCAAATCTGCCAGCCTTTAAAGTGCCACAAGATTCCTTTTTAACCTTAATCGATACCCTGCCTTTGCCCCCAGTGGGAGCCCTAAGTGGCTTACGTCATTCTCCTTTCCTCCATTTTATCCTCATGACAACCCTGGAGTGTGTGACTGGCTGAAGGTCACCGAGCAAGCTGCCATGGCAGGATGAGGTTTTGAATCTGGCTCTCCCAGGCCCTAGAAGGATGTTCTAATCATTATACCACACTTGCTTTCACTGTCTAGGACTTCTACTTATTTTCTGGTACTACTCTCTCTTTTTAACTGTAGCACGGCTGCCAGAAATTTAGCGGGTTGCCCCAACCAGCCCACTGGAACTCCTAGTTGCCCCAGCAGGGATGGGACAAGAGGATGAAGAGTAGGGTTGCCAGCTCCAGGTTGGGAAATACCTGCAGGTTTTGGGGGTGGCGCCTGAGGAGACTAGGGTTTGGGGAGGGGATATTGTTTCCAGGTCCCTCTTCACCACTGGTGGGAGGTTTTGGGGGCAGAGCCTGAGGAGGGTGGGGTTTGGGGAGGGACTTCATTGCCATAGAGTCCAATTGCCAAAGTGGCCATTTTCTCCAGGGGAACTGATTTCGGTTAGCTGGAGATCAGTTGAAATAGCAGGAGATCTCCTACTACTACCTGGAGGTTGGCAACCCTAGGAGGGGAGGGACTTCAATGGGTTATAATGTCATAGAGTCCACCCTCCAAAGCAGCCATTTTTGCCAGGGGTACTGATCTCTGTACTCTGGAGAACCGCAATAGTGGGTGATCGCCAGGACCACCTGGAGATTGGCAACCCATAGGGTTGCCAACTCTCTTCTGGGAAACCTCCAGATTTGGGGTTGGGGCCTGGGAAGGATGGAGTTTGAGGAAGGGAGGGACTTCAGTGGGGTATAATGCCATAGCGTCCCACCTTCCAAAGCGGCCATTTTCTCCAGGTGAACTGATCTGTGTCGCCTGGAGATCAGTTGTAATAGTGGGAGATCTTCAGCCACCACCTGGAGGTTGGCAACCCTAAGCATAATGGAGACATTGGTTCAAATATTTGATTGGGTCAGGAATCTCACCGGGAAACCCATCATTCTCTCTCAGCCTAACCCAATTCAAAAGGATGTTATGGGGGGCAGGAAATGAGATCACCTCATCCTGAACTCATTGGAGGAAGCATGGAATATAACTATGAGACATGAATGAATACATAATTGTACAAAATGCTTATTACCTTTTCAAAATCAGCATTTGTTCAGCTCATCTGAGATCCTGAGTTATGCAACGCAAAGTCTAGAGTGAGTCACAGATTACTTAGGTAGGATTGCCAACACCAAGTATGGAAATTCCTGGAGTTTGGGGAGGGAGTTCAGCAGGGACGTGGTGCCATAGAGTTCACCCTCTGAAGCTGCCATTTCCTCCAGGGCAATTCATCTCCGTTGTCTGGAGATCAGTCATTTCTGGGAGAACTCCAGGTCCCAGCTGGAGGTTGGCAACCAGGGACTTGCATGATTTCTGGTGTAGTGAGGATGATAACCCTGCCCTACAAAAATGTTTGTGTGTGGGGATAGACCATTCTGAGCTTCCACCTTGTGTAGCTTCTGTTGGGACAGAACATATACTTTCGAGATATTCCCTTGTATTAGTCTAGTGTGTTAATTTGAAGACCTTCCCTAAGGTTGCATGTTCAGCTTAGCAGTTCAGGTAGTTGATAGTGCTTGCATGAACCTGTTGGAATAGCTCCTTCGTTTAAAGCTGTTTGGACTACTCCTCATTCTTTTGGTCTCTTGTTTTGGAACCCCAGGAACATTACAACTTCAGGCTCCAACTTCCCCTTCATCTTTTCACTATAGGGTTGCCATCTGTGGGTTGGGAAGTGCCTGGAGATTTGGGGGTGGATCCTAGGGATGGTGGGGTTTAAGGAAGGGAGGGACCCCAGCAGGGTACAATGCTATACAGCCTACTCTCCAAAGCAGCCATCTTCTCCAGGGGAACTAATCTCTGTGCTCTGGAGATCAGTTGTAATTCTGGGAGATCTCCAGGACCCAACTGGAGGTTGGCAGCCTTATCTCACCATGCTGGGAGCCTGGCAGCATTACCAGAGGCCTAAATGCACTAGGCCTCCTTTAGCATGTGTGGGTTGCAAAATCCCAGAACAGGATATCAGAACTGCTCCGAGAGGAACCTAAGAGTGCTGCTCATCTTTAGGAGCAAAGTTTACCATGCCAAAATTACCATTAGAGAGGCAGAGAGCAAAACACTTTGCTGTGGATCAAGTGCAAATTTATTTATTTATTTAAGCAATTTTCTGTGTTGCCTCTCCAGAGAACCTGCTCAAAGTGCCATTTCCTTGTGCATTGTGTGCAAAAGGACTCTCGCATCCCACAACAACAATTACTAATCCTGATCAGAATGCTTTTATATTGAGTATACACATTCATGTTCCAGCCCAGTCTTATCCTGCTTCCTATCAATGGTGCCCTTCAAACATATTTCCAAAGCAGTGACTCAAGTAAGATCAGGGCTGCGGAAGGGAAAAGAGGTCAGAAGAGGAAGTTGTGGAGGCAAAGAGCAAGCTGGCTTATTTGAAGAGGTGGAAAGTGATGGAGAAGTGGATCCAAACAGAGAGAGCTGTGGACCATTGCCCCTCGGTTACCATGGTGAGCAATCTCTCCAAGAGAAAGAGACGTAAGGGATGTTTTCAAGCGAGAGAGAACACCGGTGAGGGAAATGGCCTGATGTGAACCCAATCAGATTTCAATCACCATTACCAACAGCTAGGTTTACCACCTCCAGATTGGGAAATTCCTGGAGATGAAGGGATGGAGCCTGGAGAGGGGAGGGCTTAAGGAGGAGAGGGACCTCAGTAGGGTATAATGTCATCAAGTCCACCCACCAAAGCAACCATTTCCTCCATGGAAAACTGCTCTTTGTTGACTAGAGATCAGTTCTAATTCCAGGAGATCTCCAAACCTCACCTGGAGGTTGGCAACCCTACCAACTGGTATTTTAACTGGGTCGTCCAATGGATATAAAGCCAGTGGCGATGGAAATGTGCATCATCAAAGTATTGGGTTTGCAAGCCCTAGGGTTGCCAAGTCTGGGTTGGGAAATTCCTAGAAATTTGAGGGTGGAGCATGGGGAAAGTGGAGTTTGGGGACGGGAGGGAGCTGGGATGTGATGCCAGATAGTCCACCCTCCAAAGCAGCCATTTTTCTCTGTGGGAATGGATCTTTGTAGTCTGAAGGTCATTTGATTCCCCACTCCTCCACATGAGCGGCAGACGCTAATCTGGTGAACCGGGCTGGTTTCCCCGCTCCTCCCCATGAAGCTAGCTGGGTGACCTTCAGCCAGTCACAGTTCTCTCCAAACTCTCTCAGCCCTACCTACCTCACAAGGTGCCTGTCGTGGGGAGAGGAAGGAATTGTGATTGTAAGCCACTTTGAGATTCCTTATGGTCGAGAAAAGCTGGGTATAAAAACCAGCTCTTCTTCTTCTACCTTTTTTAGTTTGGGGAAGAAGCAGCCATCCTGGCTCTCTCCTAGAAGAGCCCTGAGTGTTGTAACACCGCCATTCTCCCCAGCAGCCTCTTCCTAACTCAACTAACAAAAAAGCCAATCACTAAGAATACAATTATTTCACACTAAACGTCTGGGAATGTCCAAGAATCAGTTTGAGAAGGAAAGGAAATCCCTATTCATTTACGATTGCCATATTGGCTATTTTACCATTTCTAGGCATGCCACCTGGTCCCTGTTTGACCCACTAGCCCAGGGGTCCTCATCCTTTTTGAGTTCTGACACAGTATGGTTGGCACAGCCACAAAATGACTGCCGCAGCTTACCTTCAGCCACACAGTAACCGTTGTGGTGGCAGCTGCAGCCAAAGCAACTTTTTAAAAAATCTGCACCACCAGTCGGAAACATTGCTAGGCAAAAAAAAGTGGGCTCTGCCCACTTTCTATAAACACTGGAAAGGCACTAGGGTGATGTGGAACCCGGTTAATGGACACCCACCTAAATTAGGGTCCCAGTCTTTACCTCTACTTCTTTATGCGGACGATACCGTCATTCTTTCTTTCACCAAAGTAGGCCTCCAACGATATCTAAATGCTTTTAATAATTATTGCCATTCGAATTTACTTTTTATTAACTCCTCCAAATCAAAAGTAGTGGTACTTTCCAAAAAATGGTCCTTATACAAATGGCATATTGGGAAGGATTCAATCGAACAAGTTAAAAGCTATAAGTATTTGGGAATTACCTATAACTATAATCTCAATTGGTCTATACATCGACATAATACTATTAAAGCCACCAGGATTTTCTTAAATCAACTCAAGCAATTTTTCTACGTGAAGGGGAATCAGTGTGTTCCTGCAGTGATCAAAATCCTGAATTTGAAAATATTCCTCCAACTTCTGTTTGGTGTTCCCTTATGGCTTGGAACTCTTAATCAAGAAGTGGAGAACATCCAAGCCATATTTCTTAGACAAATATTGGGGATACCTAAATGTGTTTCATATTTTACAATTTGTCTTGAAACCAGGCAAAACTTGATTGCCACAAAAGCCTGGATTCAAACAATAAGATATTGGCTCAAATTATTTTTTCAAACTGAGCCAGGTTCCCTTTTATATCTTTTGAAAAGTGAACTTCATTATTTCTCATGGGACATATTGATTAGATCTAGACTCTGCCAACTTGGAATTGATTTAGATAATCTTGCTCTGGCCAATGAATCTTACATCTTCAAAAGAATCAAGCAACGTCTCCTTGATGTAGAATTGCAGAATTTTAACCCAGCTCTTCCCCCCATCTGTTCTGCATCCCTAGGCCTTAATAATGGATCCGGTAAAATGGCTAGGTATCTAGATAACCTAGAGATACCTTCTCAACACCGCGCTTTTCTATTAGCTAGGGTTAACACATTCCCATCTAGGATGCTCTTAGGCCGATACCTTCAGATACCTAGACATGAACGCTTATGCACATGCGGTTTAAATTTGTTGGATACAATTGACCACATCCTTTTAGATTGCCCCTTCTTTGTGACTCTGCGGGATAAACTGCTATTTACTTTGCTCCAGTACAAGAGATACAGGAGTAATGAAGTGAAATGCAAATTTCTCTTGAGTGATCATGATCCTAAAATTACGGCTACCGTGGCTGAATTTCTTACAGGAGTTCTTAAAGAACAAGAAAAGTTTTATTAACCTGACTTGTAACTTATATGTATTGCCCTTTGGAGGTATATTGTTGTTTTATCTCTGTCTTTTGGTATGCCAATAAAGGTTAATGAAATGAAATGAAAGTATAAAGCAGACCAAGTCAACTGCTGGAAGTGTTCAGACACCGCAGGAACATTTTTTCACCAATGGTGGACTTGCACCAAAAGTCAAAAATAGTGGCAAACAATTCATAGAGAAATTCTGACAATGCTGCAAGTTAATTTTGAATTAGAGTCCAAATATATGCTCCTGGGTATAACACCTTCTCAAGTGAATTCTGCTAATAAAGAACTCTATCAATATGCAACTTCTGTGGTTAGAATAGTCTATGCTGGATATTGGAAATCTAACATAACACCAGATATCACAGAATGGAGTAGTAAATTTCTGGGAAGGCACTTTTCAATTTAAGTTACACAGCAATTTGCTCTTCCTTCCCTTTGTTCTAACCAATGAAGTCAGGGCAACGACGAGCAGGTAGGAAAAGTCCAAGAGGATGCTCTGCTTCCTTATTGACAGCAGGACCTGCACCAGTGACTGGCAGCTTCTTCTGCTTGGGCTGGCTTCTGAAAGTAAGTCACATTAAAGAAAAGTATTTTATGCTTTCTGGGGAATTTCCAAATGATTCCAAACACCATCAGTAATGTAATTTAAAAAAAAAAAAGTCTCTCTCTTTAAAAATGTAAAGGAGGTGTATTTATCAGTCCCTTCTCCAAGTTCTGACTATAAGTTTGAGATCAGCCAAAAAAAGCAAAAAAAGCAATCTTTATATTTTCACATCTGGGAAATAACTTTTGATGGGGCACCAGCAAGTCAGAAGGAGCCAAAGTGGGTGGCATGGCCTAGTGGGCGGAGGGCACGGGATCAGTCCTGTCCTTCAGGTGCTGCTGTCTGATACATCTGGAGATTGGAGATCATTTTGCTTACCTAAAAGGAAAAGAAAAGAAAAGTGGGTGGCTTTGTACTTCTCTTTACACAGCTTAGTTTCATACTTGAGGGTGGGGGCAGGATTCAGCACTACTCTGAATGCTCACAAAAACGCCTGAGTTCTAGACTGACCTTTTTGCATAGCGGGCCTCTTTTCCTTCCAGTTGTGTACTAAAGAAAATCTACCGTATTGTTCCTGTTAATGAATGATCTTCACTTTACTGATCTTCAAGTCATAGGTCACTTGGATAAGTCAATAAAAACTATATTCAGGTTGTGCACACTTGGAGTTTGGGATGGGGAACAGCCTGATGTTGGAGAGGAATCTGGGCCTGTGCTTCTTGGGACTTCAGTTAAGTGGATGAAATTCTGGACTGAGCGTATTAATTTTGAGTTGTATACTCAAGTTACTTCATGGTTTGTGCAGAGAAGCTGTTGCTGTTGTTGGAAGGTACTTGAGAACTTTAATTTTTTTTAAATTTTGCTGTCAAGTTGCAGCCGACTTATGGCAACCCAGTAGGGTTTTCAAGGCAAGAGGTGGTTTGCCATTGCCGGCCTCTGCATAGTGACCCTGGGCTTCCTTGGTGGTCTGCCCAAGCACCAACCAGGACCAACCCTGCTTAGCATCTGAGAGCTGGCAAGATTCGGCTAGCTTGGGCCGCCCAGGTCAGGGTGATGCTATGCAGACTTCTTTAGAAGTTGGTCCCCTTCAAATGGGTAGGGCTTACTCCATTTCTATTAAGGCTAATAACTATGAGCTAAGGGTGTGTAGGCAATTTACCTGTCAACGTTTCAAGGCTTATCAGACAAGAACTCCTCCTGTGGGACCTTCTCCTTGCACAGAAATCGAACAGTTGCAGAGAGCCACAGAACCAGGGCCTTGCTCCGCTTCCCTCTCTCCCAGACAAGATTTGCTGTTCAGAACCCCTCAGCTGATCTTGGCACAAGCAAAAGGGTCAGGCACACAGCTGTTTTCTATGATCCTGCCCCCACTTCTTAGTAGTTGTGATCAGGAAGAGATGCAAATCAAGTGGTAGGTACCACAACAATTAATGTTCTTGATTTGCATAATTAACTATGGATTTGCACAATATGCAAAATAGGCTGATCAGATTTGCAGAATGTGAATATAGCAGCCCTGTATTCAAGGAGCCTCCAAATTAAACTAAGAAGGGAATTCCAAGTTACCGCTGAGGATGAAAGACGGAGGAAATTCAGCATTTCCATGTTGGTAAACAAGATTGCTGACAAATAAGGGAGAAGAGGATTTGGGGGTCTAGTGTCAACAGGGAAGTGAACAAAATAGGGGGTGTCCAGAGCACCCAGTGATTTTTCTTTGAGTATTGAGTTTTTAATCGTTGCTGGACTTTCTGGACTCACAACGCCCAGTGCACATCTGGTGTGGCCCTTAGAACAATAACTCAAGAAAGCAACATCAAATAACAAACATTTCTAAAATTAAGGTTCAGTGATTGTGACATGGAACCAGGATAGAGTTGCCAACATCCGGGTACTACCTGGAGATCTCCTGCTATTACAACTGATCTCTTGCTGACAGAGATCAGTTCACCTGGAGAAAATTGCCTATTTGGCAGTTGGACTCTATGGCATTGAAGTCCCTCCCCTCCCCAAAGCCTGACCTCAGGCTCCTCCCCAAAAACCTCCTGCTGGTGGCGAAGAGGGACCTGGCAACTCTAAACCAGGAGGCACTTCTGGGATTGGAAAAGTGGGGAGGGGAGTCCTTACTGTGTTCCCCAGTTCCTCTTAAATTGTTTGGAGAAAAAAAGGTAGAGGTTTGAAGAAACCAGGGTGGATGACTAAAGAACTTTTGGTTGAGATAGGATTTAAGAAGGGCATGTACAAGAAATGGAAAAAGGGGGAAATCAACAAAGAGGAATTCAAACAAGTAGCCAGCACATGTAGGGAGAAAGTCAGGAAGGCTAAAGCGCGGAATGAACTCCGGCTAGCCAGGGAAGTTGAAAACAACAAAAAAGGTTTTTTTTGGTTATGTCCATAACAAAAGGAAGATCAAGGTAACAATTGGGTCATTGCGTGGAGAGGATGGAGAGGCAGAATTACTCAACTCCTTTTTTGTATCAGTCTTCTCCCAAAAGGGGAATAGTGCTCAACCTGGGAACAATGGAGCAGAGGATGCAATAGGGGAATTACAGCACAGTATAGATATTGAGATAGTACAGGAATACCTGGCTACTCTTAATGAATTCAAGTCTCCGGGGCCGGACAAACTGCATCCAAGGGTGATTTCAGAACCACTGGCAATAATGTTTGAGAATTCATGGAGAACAGGAGAAGTTCCAGCAGAATGGAGGAGGGCAAACGTGGTCCCCATCTTTAAAAAGGGTGGGGGGAGAAATCCCAAACAATTATCGCCCAGTCAGCCTGACATCAATACCAGGTAAAATACTAGAGCAGATAATTAAACAGACAGTCTGTAAGCGCTTAGAAAGAAATGCCATGCTCACTGACTGTCAACATTGGTTTCTCAAAAACAGGTCATGCCAAACTAATCTCATATCTTTTTCGAAAGAGTGACAAGTATGGTAGATGAAGGGAATGCTGTAGATGAAGTGTACCTTGATTTCAGTAAAGCCTTTGATAAAATCTCCCATGATCTTCTGGAAACAAAGCTAGTGAAATGTGGGCTGGACACTGTTACTGTTAGGTGGATTGGGAATTGGTTGACCAACCGAACCCAAAGGGTGCTCATTAATGGCACAACTTCATCCTGGAGAGGAGTGACCAGTGAAGTACCACAGGGGTCTGTCCTGGGACCGGTACTATTTAATATTTTTATAAATGACTTGGATGATGGAATAGAGAGCATGCTAATCAAATTTGCAGATGACACCAAGTTAGGAGGGGTAGTTAACCCCGGAGGGTAGGGTCAGAGTTCAGAATGACTTCGATAGACTGGAGAGCTGGGCCATAAGCAATAAAATTGATTTCAATAGGGAGAAGTGTAAAGTACTTCACCTAGGCAGAAACAACATAAGGCACAGGTACAGGATGGGAGATTGTTGGCTTGATAACAGTACATGTGAAAGAGATCTGGGAGTCTTAGTGGACCACAAACTGAACATGAGTCAACAGTGTGATATGGCGGCTAAGAAGGACAATGCAATTCTGGGCTGCATCAATAGGAGTATTGTGTCTAGATCAAGGGATGTAATACTACCACTGTATTCTGCATTGGTCAGACCTCACTTGGAATACTGGGTCCAGTTTTGGGCTCCACAATTTAAGAAGGATGTTGACAAGTTGGAGCATGTCCTGAGGAGGGCGACCAGAATGGGCAAAGGTCTGGAATCCATGTCCTATGAGGAGAGACTTAGGGAGTTGGGTTTATTTAGTTTGGAGAAGAGAAGGTTGAGGGGAGACATGATAGCCATGTTTAAATATTTGAAGGGATGTCATGTTGATGAGGGAACTAGCTTGTTCTCTGTTGCTCCAGAGACTAGGACACGGAGTAATGATTTAAACTAATAGAAAAGCGATTCCACCAAAACATTAGGAAGAACTTTCTGACGGTGAGGGCTGTTCGACAGTGGAATGTGCTGCCCCGGAGGGTGGTGGAGTCCCCCCCGTCTTTGGAGGTCTTTAAGCAGAGGCTAGATGGCCATCTGTCAGGAGTGCTTTGATTGTGGGATCCTGCATGGCGGGGGAGGGTTGGGGTCACTGGGGATGTGGGGGGAGGTAGTTGTTAATTTCCTGCATTGTGCAGGGGGTTGGACTAGATGACCCGGGTGGTCCCTTCCAACGCTATGAGTCTATGATTCCCGAGATCCTTTTCCCCGCTTGGCTTGGCTTTTGCTTTCTGAGCCACTATTAAATGGTGGCATTGGCAGTGGAGACTGGGTGGGTGTGGAAAGTTTTAAGCAGCCCTTCCCTCGGCTGGCTTCTTTCTTTCTTTCTTTCTTTCTTTCTTTCTTTCTTTCTTTCTTTCTTTCTTTCTTTCTTTCTTTCTTTCTTTCTTTCTTTCTTTCTTTCTTTCTTTCTTTCTTTCTTTCTTTCCAGTCTGCCTGCCTGCATCAACATGGCACAGGAAACCATTTGCAGGAGAACTCCCTATATGGGGCCTATATGGTACCTTCTCCACATAAATCAGTTGCTGAGGGCCCCAAATGAAGGCCCTGTTCCCTCTCTCTTAGACAACATTGAGCTGATCTTGGCATAAGCTAATTCTTTTTTTGCAAATCTTCTGTGTCAACATAACACAGGGAACTCAGTGGGGTGGGCCCCACTGAGAAAGGAGTGGCTGGAGATCTCCCACTATTGCAATTGATCTCCAGGCTAAAGAGAGATCAGTTCACCTAGAGCAAATAGTTACTTTGGAGGGTGGACTTTATGACATTATACCCTACTGAAGTCCCTCCCTTCCGCAAACCCCATCCTCCTTAGGTGCCACCCCCCAAAATCTCCAGGCATTTCCCAACCCAGAGCTGGCAACCCTACAAAGGAGTGATAGGGTTGCCAACAGCCTGGAGAAAAAGCATTCTATCCCTTTAATAGAAGCATAATAGGATGTTCTTAGCCAGGTGATGCTGTTTCCTTCCATGCCATGAAAAGCTTCCCCTGACCATTTCTACACACTAAGCCTCTGTTAAAGGGGCAGGTTGTCTTTTCCCCACCAGTTTGTTGGCAACCCTAGCAGCCTGGTGTAAAACAGTCTCCAAACATCTGGGCACCAATATCCCACAGCAGATCATGGGATGCCGCCCTGCTGGTATTTCTTAAAACTGTGTGTCTGCAAAGCTATATACTGTGTTTCATGAGAACTCTTCTGGCATATTAGGCAGAAGAGCCGGGCAAGCAGACAACTGCTGATCTGGTTGAAGATTATATTGCAGCCATTAAAGCAGTTCTTTCATCACGCAAGCGACTCAGCAGGCTCGGGATGGTGTGCCTTGAGGGGAGCATGCTTGAGTCTAGGGGCAGGTCTGTGTTCTTTGCAGCTCAAATCTCTGTGGTCATCCAAACTGCACAGGGATGTCTGCAGTTTCTTCACAGCATCAGTAACTGAACAGTCATCAGGGATAATCTTGTGACTGCAGGAGGAGATAGGGTTGCCAACTTCCAGGTACTAGCTGGAGATCTCCCGCTATTACAACTGATCTCCAGCCAACAGAGATCAGTTCACCTGGAGAAAATGGCCGCTTTGGCAATTGGCCTCTATGGCACTGAAGTCCCTCCCCTCCTCAAACCCCACCTGACCCTCCTCAGGCTCCGCCCCAAAAACCTCCAGGTATTTCCCAATCTTGAGCTGGCAACCCTAGGTGGAGGGCAGTTTCTTGACTTTTGAGGCAAAATGGATTTAAAAAACCAGAGAATCATAGGTACCATGTTGGTGACCCTTGTTGTAGCCCTTTTACTGATCTCTGGATCAGCACATGCAGCAGAATGGCATGCAGAGTGGCCGTCGGCTGTTTCGGGTTTATACATTATGTTACCTTGGAAACTGTCCTGAGTTGGATAATTCCCTGATGTGGCCACAACCAGCCATCCACTATAAGGTCAGTTAACCAGTTCAATGATTAGGAGGGAGTGGAAGTGCGGTGCTTAGAAACTCCAACGGAGGAAATTCTGTTTGGTGGGAAGATTAACTAACCGTTCTGGTTGGAGGATGTCCTTGTCAAGCACATGTCTGTCTAGTGCATTTTTTAAAAAGTTCTGCCAGTCCTCCAAGGAATTCAAGGCAGCGTTTCTGCTGCATGGAAAGATGAAACTAGAGAGTGTGGCTCCAGAAAGACGGTCCAAACAGAAAGTCTCTGTCTGCTCCTGGAAGCCGGAAATAATTTTGTTCAGATCTGGAGCATTTATAATATTTATGAATGGGTGTTGTTTGGGTCAGATCTTGATTATTATCTTTCCATCTGCATATCCCTAATAAGAATGACTTTGCTGAAACAGACCAAGGGCTTATTAGGTTGGCATCCTGTTTCTAATAGTGATCACTCAGATGCTTTGCAAGCAATGGGGGGGGGAATCAAAAGATGGGGAAAAGGCTGTTCGCTTATATTAATATCCTGCCTTTCTTTTTCAAAAGAAAAATTCAAGGTGGCTAATAAATATAATTAGAGGCAACAAGAACAGTTGGGTGGAAATCAAGGCAAAAAGGAGGGGCTGTCTGTTGCCCCTCCCTATTCTGCCAAACAGCTGGCCTTGACAGTAGTTCAAGGGGGGAGGGGGCAAATGACCGCTGGCTGATCATTAAGCACCCATTCCCCAACATGGCCCCAATCCTGTGCTCCCTGCACTGCTTTTCTCATTTTTTGTGAAGTCATTGGGACTCTCTGTCACTAGTTTGCATGTGACATCTGACCTGTCATCCCCTGCCTTTGTGATGGTCACCAACAGACCGGTTGCATCCCTCAAAGGTTCCTGTCTCTATTTATTTATTTATTAAATTTATAGCCCGCCCTCATTCCCAGTAAACCAGGCTCAGGGCAGGTAACAACATCTAAAATCACATAAAACCATAAAACTTCAACAATAAAATACCACAGTCATAACAACTTTAGAAACATAACAATTTTAAAATAAAGATGGCGCTCGCATAGAGGCAATAGCAGCTGCTGTAGAACTGGCCGCTGCTCTTAGTTGTAGGCCTGGCAGAATAGTTTTATTTTGCAGGCCCTGCAGAACTCTTGGAGGTCCTGCAGGGCCTTGATGCTATTAGGAAGACTATTCCACCAGGCCAGGGCCAGGGCCGAAAAAGCCCTGGTCCTTGTTGAGGACAACTGTACATTCTTCGGGCTGGAGACCACCAGTAGATAGTTATTCGTAGAGCGTAAGGCTCTCTTGGAGGTATACCAGGAGAGGCAGTCCTGTAGGTTTGAAGGTCCCAGACCATTTTGATGCTTTAAAGGTCAAAACCAGCACCTTGAACCTGATCCAATACTCCAGCTGGAGCCAGTGCAGTTGTTTCAGCACTGGTATTATATGTTCTCGCAGCGAGGTCCCTGTAAGGAGCCTTGCCGCGACGTTTTGCACAGCTTGGAAAGGTTTTAGACTCCAGAGGATTTCAGCATCTCGTCTCTGCGTGTACTTTGATCTCATGGGTTCTTGTAGGTTATCCGGGCTGTGTGACCGTGGTCTTGGTATTTTCTTTCCTGACGTTTCGCCAGCAGCTGTGGCCGGCCGGCCACAGCTGCTGGCGAAACGTCAGGAAAGAAAATACCAAGACCACGGTCACACAGCCCGGATAACCTACAAGAACCTATCTAACCAGTTCTTCCACTAAATCAATCAATTAATGTCTCCAAAAACTCATGATAGGTGCCTTTTTGAGACCTTGAAGAACATGTAAGGTCACTTAAATATTTATCACATTTTTATCCTGCCCTTTTCCCATCACGGGACTAAGAGCTGCTCTGAAAGACAAGGGAAGGCCAGGAGGGTACAAACATAATAAGTAATTATGTAATCCATCAATTATATTTTTATCCCACCCTTCCTCCAAGGCACTCCAGGGAGGGTATGTGGCTCTCCCTTCCCTACTTTATCCTCACAATAACCCTCTTGGGTAGGTTGTGCTGAGAGAGAATGACTGACCCGTGGTCACCTACTGAGTTTCAAGGCTGTGTGAGGATTTGAACCCAGGGCTCCCCAGTCCTAATCCAACTACTACAGCACATTGCTTTTAGTCAATGTAATTGATTGATTTAGTAATCCCACACAAGCACTGATGAGGCCCAAACCCTCTTAGCTTCTGCTGGTTCTTCATCCCTGCCTTGCTTCTTACAGGGCCATCTTGTGTAAGTGTAAAGTGCCGTCAAGTCGCAGCCAATTTATGGCTACCCCTTTTGGGGGTTTTCATGGCAAGAGACTAACAGAGGTGGTTTGCCAGGGCCTTCCTCTGCATAGCTACCCTGGTTGCTTGGTGGTCTCCCATCCAAATACTAACCAGGGCTGACCCTGCTCAGCTGAGATCGGGCTATACCATGCTGCCTTCCCTCCCACACGGTCATCTTATATGATGGGAAATGCATCTTCAGTGTTTCTATGTCTATTCCTTGTTACAGGTATTCCCATTTATAGCAGCACACAAGATCAAAATAGACTCAAAGGGTGTCTTTCAGTTGTAGGCCCAATGATTACAACTTCCCCTCCCCATCTCCTTAAACTTTTGTTGATTAACCTCTCAGTTTTAAACCATTTCAAGCCCTAACTTGAAAGCAGCCATTCTGGATTATTATGATGAAAACTGTGAAGTTATGAGTCTTCAAGCTGGCAGAAGCTCCAGGGAAGAGGATCCTGCGAGCTCCTTCTTATTCCTGTTGCACTGCAAGATTTATTCCCTTCTTCTCGGATCACGCCCAGCATAGCTCTTGCCCAACAGCCATTAGCTGCACTTTGAGCAAAGCCCTTGCTAGTACAGGCATGTTGCCTCTCTCTGGTGACTCAGCCAGTCTTTATACTGTTCAGATAAAAAGCAGCCAAGCAGGAGATTGGCAGATCTCAGGCTACTGAAACAAACCTTACAGTTTAAAACTGTGCATCTCTCGTTAATTAATTATTGCTTTTGCAAGAAGGTTGGGCAAACTGGCCTGTTCAGTCTCCATATGGTTTTTATCTATTAATTTTTTTAAAAATCCTGCCATTCCTTTCAAGGAATGGCATATATGGGTGGCATATATGGTTCTCTCTTCCTTCATTTTATCCTCACAACAACCCTGTGAGGTAGGTTAGTTGGAGAGGTAGTGACTTGCTCAAGGTCACCCAATGAAGTTCATGGCTGCAGGACCAGAGCTAGTGTTTGAAAGGCCCTGGGCATGATGCTCTTGAGTTGTGCCCTTGCCCATACTGCCATGTAGGGTTGCCAGCTCCAGGTTGGGAAATACCCGGAGATTTTTGGGGTGGAGCCTGGGGAAGGTGGGATTTGGGGAGGGGAGGGACCTCAGCAAGGTACAGTGCCATAGAGTCCACCTTCCAAAGAGGCCATTTTCTCCAAAGAACTTATCTTTGTTGCATGGAGATCAGTTGAAATAGCAGGAGATCTCCAGCCACCACCTGGAAGGTTGGCAACCCTGCTGCCATGGCTTTATCCTTCCAAAGTTTTCCTCACATCCTCTGTGTAATCAAACATACATTACAAATTCAGTACTGGGAATTCCCAGATGCACACAGGCATGATTTGGCTCAGCACCGTGGCGAGAGCCAGCACAGTGTAGTGGTTAAAGCGTTGGGTCGTTTATGCATGGGTACTTTCACTTGCATTCGCCCCGGGTCTGAATAGGTTGCTCCTTGGAGTTCTGCATGAGTTTTCCGTCCATTAGAGATGACCTCTCCGCCAACCCTCACAATGTCCAGATCTTCCCATTCCTCTGTTAACCCGACTCTCCCCTGAGCAAAGCCTGGGTGAAATCCCCATGTGTAAGGCAAAGTGCGGGGCATGCAAGCTTGGTTTCGCTCACAGCCAATTACAAAGCGGCATGTCCAGAGGCAGGGGCTGAAATACTTCCTGCTTTCTCGGAGCTCTTTCTGAGCAGAAGAAAATCTTTTTAAAAAGGAGGCTTGAATTTCTCCTCCCCTCCTTTCAGATTGTACCGTTTTTTATGTTGTTCTTAGAATGCTTTTTTATGTGGCAATTGGGTTTGGGGGGTGTTCTGTCACGGTAAGCACTACAAAGTAAGCCAATTACAAAGCAGCATTTAAAGGGGTGGGGCTTGATTTGAGCTTGGAGACTGCTGGTGCAGAGACTCCCAACAGGAAAGTGTGGGTCCAGCCAGCAACGAACCTCAGGTGAAACTCCCGTTCATAAATTACCATGGACTAGGATCTGGGAATCCCAGGTTCAAATCTCCTGGGTGACCTTGGACCAGTCACCCTTTCTCACCCTAACCTACCTCACAGGGTTGTTGTGAGGATAAAATGGAGGAGAGGCAAATGATGTCAGCTGCTTTGGGTGCCCATTGGGGAGGAAATTTACAAGCAGCACATTAGTACCTGCAGTTTCCACACTGGGGACAGACTGTGGCCTTTTGGGTCGGGAGAATGGTTTGACAGAAGGCGCAAGACCCCCTCCAAATCTGCCTGCAGAGGCCAGAGAATGAAGATCCTGACACAGATCTCACAATGCGTGACTGGTCATGTGGGGAGGAGGACGTGAGGACAACAGGAACATGGAAGTAGACCTTCACTTAAGACTTCTTTGAGGTCGTCATGCTGGAAGGACCAAAGGGCCCCACGGGAAGCCACTGGGCATCTTGCTTGGGCATCAGCTTGCTTGGGCATCAGCTTGCTTGGGCATCTCTCTGAACAAGAAATGGGGGCCCACCCCAGAGGCCCCTGTGATAAGAGAGCTGCACCCTGTTGCCTTCCCTGGATGCCCCTTCCACCCAGGGATGAACAGTTGCCCCGGAAGGTAGTGGAGAGGTGCCTGGGACTCGGGTTGCCAACCTCCAGGTGGGGCCTGGACAGCCTCCAGAATTACAACTGATCTCCAGACCGCACAGATCAGATCCCCTGGAGAAAATGGCTGCCATGGAGGGTGGTCTCATACTCTGCTGAGGGTGGCATTATACTGTGCTGAGGTCCCTCCCTTCCCCAAACCCTGCCCTTCCCAGGCTCCACCGCCAAATCTTCAGGAATTTCCCAACCCAGAGCTGGCAACCCTATCTGGCTCGGCAACTGGCGGGAGATGGGGGGGAGGCAGGTTCATACTGCAGCGGAGGGGGGGATCTTTGTCACCACACGGTGACTGCATTTCCAGCATGACCCAGAAGTGCTGGCATTGCACTGGGACAATGCTCTAGCACGTCGCCTCGATGCAATGCTGGCACTTCCAGGTTGGGCAAGAAGTGACATCATTGCATGGTGAGGAAGATCACCCCTCCCCCTTTTGCTGGCCTGCTTCTGCCTGTTGGCATCAGCAGGCACTGGCAACAATTACCAGGGGTTTAGCTGCCTTTAGTGGGCACCTGGTAAGCCTGTCTGGGACAGTCTTGGCCTCAGTACCCCTGGGCAGTGGTGAGATCTCTGTAGGGCTGATGCCCAGCCGAGCCAGTCCCCGAGACCAACCTTGTAGGCTGAGTGGGGGTCTGGGGGGTCTCCAGTCCGCCAGCTCCTAAAATTTACTGGCTGTCCTTTTATTGAATCGAATCAAATTTAATGTTGTAACCATAGGTCAAACATACCATGCCATATAGGGTTGCCAACCTCCAGGTAGTAGCTGGAGATCTCCTGCTATTACAACTGATCTCCAGCTGATAAAGATCAGTTCACCTGGAGAAAATGGCTGTTTTGGCCATTGGACTCTATGGCATTGAAGTCCCTCCCCAAACCCCGCCCTCCTCAGGCCTCACCTCAAAAACCTCCCGCCGGTGGCGAAGAGGGACCTGGCAACCCTAACACCATAACATACCATAACATAACCATCAGATCTACACACGCACAAGAACATACCATAAGCAAATAACATTAGAATGTATTAAAATACAAGTATAAACTATAAATCCCATCCAATCACTATTTAAAATATGCTGTCCTTTCCTCTCTTATGTCAACAGCAGCCCAGAGTAATGATCCAATAAACCTGGGCATGAATGTTCTATTGGTATTAATTGTCTTAGCGCTGTAGTTTTTGTAGTTTATTAGGCCTCATTTGTGGAAAAAAAATGTAATGAAAGGGTTACCCCTTCAGTGCTGAGAAATAGAGTTCTGTTTATTCATTCTGGGCTTGTTTTGGTGTGTATGTCTCCCGCTGCCTCTTCTTTTTGACCACTATTTAATACGATGAGCAGTTTTTCCATGAAGACTCCCATGTTGTGTATTTTCCATAAGCTGAGTCTAATGGATTCCTCACAACATTTATATGTTGTATAGTCACAGAATCATAGAGTTGGAAGGGGCCATAGAGGCCATCTAGTCCAACCCCCTGCTTAATGCAGTATCAGCCTAGAGCATCCCTGACAAGTGCTTGTCCAGCCTCTGCTTAAAGACTGCCAGTGAGGGGGAGCTCATCGCCTCCCTGGGTAGCGGATTCTACTGTCGAACCACTCTTACTGTAAAAAAAATAAAATCCTAATACCCAGCCCGTACCTTCCCCCCACAATTTAAACCCATTCTTGCAAGTCCTCAGCTGCCAACAGGGACAGCTCCCTGCCTTCCTCTAAGTGACAGCCTTTCAACTTCTTAAAGAGAGCTATCCTGTCCCCCCTCAGCCTCCTCTTCTCCAGACTAAACATTCCCATCTCCATCAGCCTTTCCTCCTAGGGCTTGGTCTCCAGGCCCCTGATAATCCTTGTCGCTCTCCTCTGCACCCACTCGATTCTGTCTACATTAGGGTTGCCAGGTCCCTCTTTGCCATCAGAAGGAGGTTTTGGGGGCGGAGCCTGAGGAGGGCAGGGTTTGAGGAGGGGAGGGCCTTCAATGCCATAGAGTCCAATTGCCAAAGCAGTCATTTTCTCGAGGTGAACTGATCTCTGCCATCTGGAGATCAGTTGTAATAGCAGGAGATCTCCAGGTAGTACCTGGAGGTTGGCAACCCTAGTCCACAACCTTTTGGAAGTGAGGCCTCCAGAACTGCACACAGTACTCTGGGTGCGGCCTGACCGCTGCAGTGTACAGCGGAACTATGATCTTGCGATTTGGATGTTAGGCCTCTGTTGATGCACCCCAAGATCGCATTAGCTCTTTTTGTTGCTGCATCACACTGGCTGCTCATATAATGATTTTCCTGAGAGAGTGAGCTGTAACATATCATTGGGGGGGGGGAGGTTTTGCAAGATTTTGAACATCAAAAAAGGCTTCCAGGATGTTTTTTAAGGCTGAGTCAGATGATGTACAAAGATTTCTAGGGGCAGGGCTCGCTGAACCACTGACATCCAGTTTCCTGAAACCAACGAAGAAAGAAAGCCCTTTTTAAAGTGGTGTCAACAAAGGCCCGCCTTCCCACAGTTCTCATATAGATGGGTTATTGCCCTTGCTCCCCTCCATCCCATTAGGGTGTGGTCCCCCACATGGTGCTCATGGGTGCCACAGTGCCCGTGACACCTTTCTTGGAGCCCACTAAGTGTTTTTGGAAAGTGGGTGGGGCCACATGGGGCTGTGCCCAGCAGAGCTTCTGGTTTGCCCATGAAGATGTGATTGACTATGCAGATTAAAATGGCATCGTTTCAGGGGCAGCGGCCACCGCCGTCACTCCTCTTTCCCAGTGTATTTTTAATGACCCCTCTTCTCCCCTACACTTGGGCTCCTCCTGTTTGTGTGCCTCCGCCTCCTGTAGCAGCCGTTTTGTGGTTGGTTGTGTCCACCAGCCTTTGTCAGAATCCCAAATGTGCTTGCAGGGTGGAAAGGTTGTGGACCCTTGCGTTGCGGAGAGCTCATCTGCCCGGGGTCTCTTCTGGCTTCTGAGAAGCAGGACGTGTTCCAAATGGACCACAACTCCGGGTTTTTTTAACCTAAAAATGTTTAAGGCATTGTGCTTTTAATTGCACAGGGGATCCAACTGTACTCATAGAATAGCTGCAACTCAAAAGACACTCGTGACGTTTCCTGTCTGGATAGGCATTTATTGTGTGTATGTGTGTGTGATGATGCATTAGCGTTTGTATCCTTATTCGTGTAGAATCAAGATACACATGCATCCTCAGAATTTAATTTTTAGGGACTAGGGAAACCTTGAATTCTTTCACAAATAACATTTTTAAAAGACACCCCTCTGGTCTCTTGCAAAGGCAGAAGAACTTCTTCAAGATATCCATTTAATATCCTGTTTCCCAAAAAGTGGCCAATCAGATGTCTCCAAGGAAGCTCGCAAGCAGGGAATAAAAGCCTCTTCCTGATGTCCCCTCCCAGCAACTTTCAGAGGTACACTGCTTCTGAACATGGAAGTTCCATTGACTCATTGTGGTTAACAGGCATCGGTAGGCTTCTTTTCCATAGACTAGGGCAGTTGTTTTTCTAGATGTGCACCAGTAAATATCAGAAAACTATACAGCATAAGCCATGTATGCCAGGTAAAAATGCTGCTGCCGGGGTGGGTGGGGGGTGTTGCTTTAGAAAATCCCAAAATAATCCCAGTTTTCTATTCATGTGCACACATACATCTGGCCCCAAATTCTAGTGCTTACAGATATATTTCCAGCAACTAACCTGGATAAATGTGCATTAAAATTTTCTAAGACGATTTTTTCCTGATCAGTTAGTAACTGTAGATCGAGGAATTTTTCTTCTTGGAATTATGTTGTATGCAAAGTTTGAAAAACTAAGTGCAGTCAGGGATAAAGACCACCCCCTCTGTGTGTGTGTTGTATCATGACTATTTTTACACTGCTCCGTTGTGATAACATTTCACGGAAGGAAAGGGAACCTAAAGAGCCCATATGGGTGTGCCGGAGGAACTTTGCAGGCACACAGAAAGAGACAAATGGCTGCCTTCTCACAATTCCTTCACACTCCCCGAGGGAAGGGGTTGATGTTTTCCTTGCCAGAAACAGCTCTTACTTTTAAGCAGTTTCCTGCTTGAAGGTTAAAAAATAGATTGTGTTTCATGTGACCAAGGGCTAGTTCTCAAGACAAAACTCTGTGGGCTTCACTTCTTCAGGCAGAAGGTGGGGGCATTCCCACGACCGAGGGATCTGTGGTGTGAAAATACCTCACATGTAGAATACTACTATATCAAGAAAAGCCTTGTTTTCTCCCTGACGTGTTGGTTTTCTGCATGCAGGGATTGATTTTCCTCCGGAAGAGCATTCAGTCACATGAGCCTGTACCTGCTGTGTCTGGGCTGGGCCATGTCAGACTGGTTTGCCACCTCAATGAGAACTAGGCCAGAGTGTCTCAACCTTCTGATGACAGAGTGGGGTACTCCTGACTCACGCGGCCAGAGGCAACTTTAATAGATTTTAACCATGACGCAACTCTCTCTGATACCCAACTTTTTAAAAAACCTACCTTTTAAAAATGGAAAAGGCCTGTATACACATTAAAGTGGATGTGCACATACAATCTGTGCTTGGTGGCTACTAGCCATGGTGACTAAAAGGAACCTCCACATTGAAAGGCAGTCAACCTCTGAATCCCACTGCCAGGAGGCAGCATCAGTCTTGGCCTCTGTGCCCTGTTGTTGGACCTCTGGAGGAACTGGTTGGCTCCTTCCCAGGCACTGCCCCTAAATCTCCATGAATTTCTCAAGCAGGAAGAAGAAGAAGAAGAAGAAGAGGAGGAGGAGTTGGTTTTTATATGCTGATTTTCTCTGCCACTTAAGGAAGAATCAAACTGGCTTACAATCAATCACCTTCCCTCCCCAGAACAGACACCCTTTGAGGTAGGTGGGGCTGAGAGAGTGTGACTAGCCCAAGGTCACCCAGCTGGCTTCATGTGTAGGAGTGGGGAAACAAATCTTGTTCTCCAGATTAGCATCTTCCACTCATGTAGAGGAGTGGGGAATGAAACCCTGTTCTCCAGATCAGACTCCATTGCTCCAAACCACCGCTCTTAACCACTACACCACACTGGCTCTCTTAACCCTACTTAAATAAGGCATGATTGGGCGTGTGCGCACATGGTTGTTTGGCTCATGCAAGGAGGTTTTTTTTTTTTTACATGGACCACGGGGAGAACATTCCAAAAATGACATCCCCACCTGCGGGTTGAAGGGGCATGGGGCAGAATTTTACCTCCCTATTCTGCATTCCTATCAGATTTTGGACTTACGATGCATTGTCTGTTTTGCATATAGGCAGAGAGTCACAGGAAGAGCCAACCTGCCAGGTGTGAAAGAGCCAAGCCTGTGTAACAATGTAACAAAGTAACAATGTAATAAAGGAAGGTGTGCAGAGGAAGGCAACAAAGACGGTGAGGGGTCTGGAGACCAAGTCCTGTGAGGAAAGGTTGAAGGAGCTGGGTATGTTTAGCCTGAAGAGGAGAAGACTGAGAGGGGATATGATAACCATCTTCAAGTACTTGAGGGGCTGTCATATGGAGGATGGTGCTGAGTTGTTTTCTGTTGCCCCAGAAGGTTGGACCAGAACCAACGGGTTGAAATTAAATCAAAAGAGTTTCCGTCTAGACATTAGGAAGAATTTTCTAACAGAGTGGTTCCTCAGTGGAACAGGCTTCCTCAGGAGGTATTAAACTCTCCTTCCCTGGAGGTTTTTAAGGTTAGATGGCCATCTGTCAGCAATGCTGATTCTGTGACCTTAGGCAGATGATGAGAGGGAAGGCATCTTGGCCATCTTCTGGTCACTAGGGGTGTGTGGGGGGGGGGGTAGGTAGTTGTGAATTTCCTGCATTGTGCAGGGGGTTGGACTTGATGACCCTGGTGGTCCCTTCCAACTCTATGATTCTAGGATGCAATTGATTTACCTTCCTGTCATGTTTGTTCACACCTGCACTTCATCATCCCATAAGGAACTGGACATCTATCTAATTTTTATCCTGCCTTCCCTCCAAGGAGGTCGGGGGCATCCGAGTCTCTCCCTTTCCCATTTTATCCTTTCAGCTGAAAAAAGTGACTGTCCCGAGGCTACTCAGAAAGCATGGGGGGGATTTGAAACTTGATCTTCCCAGCTGAACACCCTAACCACTAATCTGTACTGACCCTCTTGTTCTGCTTTGCAAGAGAGTCTAAGAAGGGAAAGAGACAATCAGAGATTATGCTGTTTTATGCAACATTTAGTCACAAATGACAGACATGGTGTGGGTGGCTTCACACTGTCCTTTTCCACAGATTGATTCTTAAAACTGTGTGAGAAAACCCCGGAGGCAGCCAGAGTATTCCTGTTGTAAATGCAGTACATTTCCCACTATATATGGGGCAGGTGGAGGTAGTGATTAACAGGCCACAAAACTGCTGCTCTTTGGTACCTCTGCTGCAAATGGGCAGGAAGTGGGATTGCAGCTGCCAAACCAGAGCAAACCAGTGACAGCAGAGTCTATATGTCCCATTCAGCCTTATAAAGTGGCTGACTGATCTGATTTCCTCAGTCTGAGCAACTTGTCACTCAGGGCTATAGACAATCTTTAACTCCTTCATGTCTGGAAGAAGAGGGAATTCTGTTCATCCAGGCAATAAATAGCACATGGTTGTCATTGGCTCCTCTTCCACAATAATTTAAGTCCAGGATGATGGAGTTAGTTTTAACTTGGAGAGTCCTTAGGCCAGTGACAGATCACATCCTTTGCATGCTTAAGGCCCTGGCATCTCCAGTCAAAGGATCCTACAGAGTAGGCACCTCAAAGACCTTGGAGATCCACTGCCAGACAGCATAAGGGGCTTTGTATGGTGAATGATATCTAACCAATGGTTTTTCAGCAAGGTCATGTTGAAATTAAGGGCCTGGAGGGCTGAAAGAATGTTTGGCTTCAGCCTGCTATCCTGATCTTCTTGGCATCCCACCAAGGGAAAATGCTTTCATGGACTAAACACAGATGAAGAAGAAGAGTTGGTTTTTATATGCCGACTTTCTCTACCACTTAAGGGAGACTCAAACCGGTTTACAATCACCTTCCCTTCCCCTCCCCACCACAGACACCCTGTGAGGTAGGTGGGTCTTAGAGAGCTCTTAATAGAACTGTAACTTGCCCAAGATCACCCAGCTGGCTTTGTGTGAAGGAGTGGGGAAACAAATCCAGTTCACCAGATTAGCCTCCGCGCTCATGTGGAGGAGTGGGGAATCAAACCCGGTTCTCCAGATTAGAGTCCACAGCTCCAAACCACTACTCTTAACCACTACACCACACTGGCTCATTGTAGTGGTTAAGAGCAGTGCTCATTGGTCCTTCCTGCCTATGCAGCCTATAGTTACAAGCGGGAACCAGCCAAGAGGTTTCATTGTAGAATCTTGGACAACTGTCGGCTGCCCGATCTTCTCCAGAAAGCTTTGTTTTGGCTTTCCAAATGCCACTAATTCCCCCACTCTTTATCTCCTTGATATATTTCTCTGCCTTCTGGGATATCAAAGGAACTGTGTTTTGACTGCACCAGAAGAAAAAAAGTTACTTCCTACAATGGAATTCTAGCAGACGTTTTCTGCCTGGGACAAAGCTAATGGGAAAACGGAAAAAAATCAAGAAAGGAAAGGAGCTGGGGAGAGTCTTTGCAAAACAAATCACGCAGAACTTTAAAGGCATTGAAAGATGTTCTTTTGAGAATGGTAGATTTCTATTCTTGACTGCTCAGGTACAAAGGGTAGGTCTTGACAATAGATTGAACAACAGGGCAGTGTTTTCTTACCACTTTTCCAAGGACAAATGTACATTTGTAGGTTTGACACATTTATTGGACATACCCTCTGAAAGCAGCTCGTAGAACAGACTGAAGAAGAAGAGTTGGTTTTTATACCCCGATTTTCTCTGCCTAAAGAGCCCTGTGGCGCAGAGTGGTAAGCTGCAGTACTGCAGTCCAAGCTCTGCTCACAACCTGAGTTCGATCCCAATGGAAGTTGGTTTCAGGTAGCCGGCTCAAGGTTGACTCAGCCTTCCATCCTTCCGAGGTCGGTAAAATGAGTACCCAGCTTGCTGGGAGTAAAGGGAAGATGACTGGGGAAGGCACTGGCAAACCACTTCATAAACAAAGTCTGCCTAGGAAACGTCGGGATGTGATGTCACCCCATGGGTCAGGAATGACCCGATCCTTGCACAGGGGACCTTTACCTTTTTAAAGGAGTCTCAAACTGGATTACAATTTCCTTCCCTTCCCCTCCCTAAAACAGACACCTTGTGAGGTAGGTGAGGCTGAGAGAGCTTGAAGAGAACTGTGACTAGCCCAAGGTCACCCAGCTGGCTTCATGTGAAGGAGCGAGGAAACCAATCCAGTTCACCAGGTTAGAGTCCACCACTCATGTGGAGGAGTGGGGAATCAAACCCGGTTCTCCAGAGTAGAGTCCTCCGCTTTTAACCACTACACCACACTGGCTAACAGATGAACATGGGCACATACACAAATGTGTCTGTTCCTTTCTGGCTCAGAGAGAGCCAGCCTGGTGTAATGGTTAAGATCGGTGGTTTGGAGCAGTGGAGTCTGATCTGGAGAACCGGGTTTGATTCCCCACTCCTCCACATGAGCGGTGGAGGCTAATCTGGTGAACTGGATTCGTTTCCCCACTCCTACACACAAAGCCAGCTGGGTGGCCTTGGGCAAGTTACAGCTCTGTTAGAGCTCTCTCAGCCCTACCTACCTCACAGGGTGTCTGTTGCGGGGAGGGGAAGGGAAGGAAATTGTAAGCCGGTTTGATTCTTCCTTAAGTGGTAGAGAAAATTGGCATATAAAAACCAACTCTTCTTCTTCTTCTTCTTCAGTCTCCCTACATTCCATCACACTACAGTGTGACCAAGGAACAGAACCCAGACTGGCGCAGTGAAGAGAGAAGCAGGATTGAGGCTCAGCTGCTGAGAGCTGTTTAGCCCCCCACCGTGAGGGCAGGTTGCCAAAAAGGCCTGGCTGATGCAAGGACCAGGGAGGAAGTGGTGGGGACAACAGTGAGCACAGTCAGAATGCCGCTCTTCCCGGGTGTCATTGAGCCATGCCGCTGGGCATCTCAGTTGTGAGGTGGAGCAGAGTGAAGGTGGCAAGCACCGAGGGACCTGCCCTAGAGAAAGCCACACAGCAAGGGACAAGGTGAAGGGAAAAATGATGTTGAAGGGAACAGAGATGTGGGCTCAAAAGGGTGCAGAGTGTGATGAGGGTCTGGGGGATGTGTGTGTGCAAAAGGCCTTTAGACGTGTGTTGTAATTTCTTGATGGTGCCTAGAGCTGCCAATGCCAGCCAGGGAAATACCTGGAGATTTGGAGGGGAGGGTGCCTGTGGAGGAGAGAATTGGGGGGGGGGTTCTAGAATCAATGGTATACCATGAAGTTTGCCCTCTGAAGCTTCTGTTTTTTCCAGGGGGACTGATCTCTGGAGATCGGTTGTAATCCAGGAGGACTAGGGTTGCCAAACTCAAAGTGGTAAGCAATAAAAAATAATAAGGGCACCTCCGTGCCTGTACCGAATGGTTTGGAAATTAGCACGGGATTATAGTACACAAATGCACATAAACAGGTAGTAAATAACAAGTGTGTAATAAGTGCTGAAAAACAAGACAAGTGCAGAACATGAAAACTTAGCAACTAATTATATACAAATTCAGGTAAGCATGAAACAGTCCTTGATATGTATCTGAAGATAACAGTCCTCTTCTGGATTTCAAGATAATCAGTTCCACAGGATATCCAATATAGGTATAAATCCAAAGAAATGGGGGACAGCCGTTTCACATAAGTTTCTTCAGCCCCAAAATACATCCTACATTCAAACATATTATTTAAAATAGTACCAATAAATTAACCATATTACTCAAGGTGGTGGCTGGAGATCTCCTGCTATTACAACTGATCTCCAGGAGACAGAGGTCAGTTCACCTGGAGGAAATGGCCATTTTGGAAGGTGAACTCTATGGCATTATACCCCGTTGAAGCCCCTCCCCTCCTCAATCCCCACCCTCCTCAGGCTCCACTCCCAAAATCTCCAGGTATTTCCCAATCCAGAGCCGGCAACCTTATGGAGGACTCCAGGCCCTACCTGGAGGTTGGTAATGCACACGACAAACCTGGCATTTTAAGGGGAGTGCATGATGATGCTTTCCCAAACAGACCAACTTCCAGCTGCAAATGGGATCAGTGGGGCTCCCCGAAGTGCTCCATGTCTACTAGTTTCCGAAACTCCCAAAGAAGGAGGTACTGGACTGCAGAGGGAGTGGGCGGAGGAAACATAATCTAAGATCCCTTTGTTGTTAACAAGGAACTAATTATTTCACCCAAAAAAAGCACTGGTAAATCTAGGGCAAAATTTAGGCTGGTGTCATCGATGATGATCATGATGAAGAAGAAGAGTTGGTTTTTATATGCCGACTTTCTCCACCACTTAAGGAAGAATCAAATCGGTTTACAATCTCCTTCCCTTCCCCTCCCCACCACAGACACCCTCTGAGGTAGCTGAAGCTGAGAGAGCTCCAAGAGAGCTGTGATTAGCCCAGGGTCACCCAGCTGGCTTCATGTGGAGGAGTGGGGAAACCAACCTGGTGCACCAGATTAGAGTCCGTCGCTCTTAATCACTACACCATGCTGGCTCTTAAAAGGATAGGATAGGATGGGCAGGGGGGAGAGAGAGGCTTTTGGTCAGAAAATTACAAATGAGAGGCAGTATTTGTAGTGGTTAGATTACCTGGGTTTGAATCCCTGCTCTGCTATGGAAGCATGGCAGCCATTGTGGTGTAGTGGTTAAGAGCAGTGGTTTGGAGCTGTGGCCTCTGATCTGGAGAGCCAGGCTTGATTCCCCACTCCTCCACACAAGCGGCAGACGCTAATCTGGAGAACCGGGTTGGTTTCCCCACTCCTCCACATGAAGCCAACTGGGTGACCTTGGGCTAGTCACAGCTCTCTTAGAGCTCTCTCAGCCCCACCTACCTCACAGGGTATCTGTTGTAGGGAGGGGAAGGGAAGGAGATTGTAAGCTGGTTTGAGTCTCCCTTAAGTGGTAGTGAAAGTCGGCATATAAAAACCAACTCTTTCTCATCTTCTTCTTGCTGGGGGACTTTGGGCCCACCACACACCCTCAGCCCAACCTATCTCACAGGGTTGTTGTGAGGATAAAATGAGAGGAGAATGAAGCAAACCGCTTTGAGTCTCTGTGGGGAAGGAAGGTGGGGTATAAATGAAGTAAATGAATAAACAAAAGTTAGCAAAGTTGAAAATATTGGTGGTGGAAAGCGCTGTAATTTTTTAAAGTACAATTGGTTTTACAGTGCATAGTATATTAGGTATGTTTATTATTCTCTGTTTAAAGCAGTCTTGAATTTGCTAGATATCTTTTTGTGAGTAGTAATCTAAGTTTCCTGTTTTCTATGTTTTCCACTTCAAACCCAGGTATCCTACTTCCTAGCCTGACATTCTAACCCCAGGGGTCCCCAAACCTTTTGAGCCTGTGGGCACATTGGAATTCTGCCATGGCATGCTGGGTACAGCAACAAGGTGTCTGCCACAGGAGGTGAAGCCAGCCACAAAATGATTGCCACAGCTTAATTGCAGTAACATAGTAGAGATCCTTGATTCTGTGCTGGCAGCTGCTGCCAAAGCAACATTTAAAAAAAATCTGCACAGCCAATCAAATTTCCAATAGTCCATCAGAAGCCTTGCTGGGCAGAAGTCCTTCCTGGCCCCACCCACTTCCTAAAAACACTTGGTGGGCACCAAAAAAGGTCTCAGCATGCACCATGGTACCCACGGGCATCACGTTGGGGACCCCTGCTCTAACCACTACTCCACACGGGCTCTCATTTTAATTTTCCAACTGAAAGCAGAAAGCTTCAGATATTTGGGGCAGTGGCAGTGCATCTAGAGCACATGGGAACAAATGCAATGCTGCCTTCAGCCACCTCCCACTGCCAGCGTGAGCATCTCTTTCATGCCGGCTTACAAACACAAATTCATTATTCATTCATCCCTAAAGGCGTTTGTTTTTTAGGTCATCATTCTTACTGCACAATGAGCTGCGCTTCATTCCTCCAAACCAACGTAATGGTTCTGACATGCAGCCTAATCCCCGGCTTCCCTTGGAATTTGTCTTGAACGCGGCCTGGCTTCTCGGCGGAAACGAGGCTCCAGTTTCTGCCCGATTGCGCATTAGGACACGCCCTCTGCCGCAGCTGCAAACCAAACGGTGTTGTGGTCTCTCCCACATCCATGCACCACTAGGGCAGCAGACCTTTGGTGCGATCCTAAGAGCACTGTCCTGGGAGTAAGCCCTGCTAAATTAAACAGGATTTACTTCTGAGTAGGCCAGTTTCGGATTGCTCCCCTCTGACCTGCGAGATGCCCCCTCCCCCAGTGCCTCGTGGGCATGTCGGGATGGCTCCTTTAAAAAAAAAAAGTTTTTAAAATTTTATTTTAACAAGACGCTACAAACAAACATGAGCACATTAGATCATATGCACAATACAACACGTGAAGCTTGCCATTCAAAATTACAATTCAATCGCCAACTTCTTTGAATTACATGGCTCTTTGTTCTCTACATATTTTTCCATATCTGCAAACACATTTATTACTTGCTTATTAAACATATGCAACCTAAATCTTTCTCCTTCTATCTCAATTTAATTCAGTACGATTCCAAATTTCTAGCTACCGGTATATTATTTAAAAAAACATTCAATTTTTCCTCAAAATTCTGAAATTGACCTATTATGTATAAAATATGTCAATTTTGCCATAGTTGCATACTCTGTTAATGTATTAATCCATTCATCTAAATCCGGGTATTTCTCTGCTTTCCATTTTGCACATGTCACTCTTTCTTGCAAATGTTGGGATGGTTCCCATTGAACTTAGTGGGGCTTGCTTCTGAGGAATCCAGCCCCAAGGCACCTGTTTCCATCCTGCTGCATGAAGAATGTTACTGTCGGGGGTGTATTGCATGGGCTGAGCCCGTGCACGGGAACCCTCCAAACCCTCCCTCACACCTGCATCCTGCTCCAGCAAAGAGCGCCCCCCTCACGGCCACCACTGAGGTCTATGGGGGAGCGGGAAGGGTAGGAAGCGACCAGGTCTCCCTCTGTTGTGCCTGGACCTGGCTCCCCCTGAGAGCCCCCTTCCTGACAGCCTCCAACTGCTGTGATGGGACCGTCCGCAAGCCGCCAGGAGACTGTATAGCATGACTAGAGCAGGGGTCCCCAACTTTTTGGACCCTGCGGGCACATGGTGAGCACAGCCACCAAACGGCTGCCACAGAGGACAGAGCCAGCCACTCAATGGTAGCCACAGCTTAACTTCAGTTACACCGGTAGATCCTTGTATTGTGGTTGCAGCTGCTGCCAAAGCAACATTTTAAAAAATCTGCACAGCCAATCAAATTGCCAGTGGCCAATCAGCCTTGCTGGGCAGAAGCCCTACCTGGCCCCACCCAGAAAAGGTGTTGGTGAGCACCTTGGTCTGGATCCTCCCATCTTGAAACATCACCAGGGGTAAGCTGGTGAGCCTCCCTGCAGTGAAGGCCTCATGCCAGGGATGGAGGCAACTGTGGCTCTTTGTCTTGAAGGTAATTGTGAATGTGGCTCTCCATGATCCTCAGAGCCATAAAGTCAGCGGTGCAGCTAATTTTAGATTCTGGACCTAGTGGTGTAATGGAGACACAATTAGAGGGAGTTACATGCCCCCCCATGTGTGTGTGTGTAAAGCGCCGTCAAGTTGCAGCTGACTTATGGCGACCCCTTTTGGGGTTTTCATGGCAAGAGGCGAACAGAGGTGGTTTGCCGGTGCCTGCCTCTGCATCGCAACCCTGGACTTCCTTGGTGGTCTCCCATCCAAATACTAACCAGGGCTGACCCTGCTTAGCTTCTGAGATCTGATGAGATCAGGCTAGCCTGGGCCATCCAGGTCAGCCCCCCCCCCCAATGGTAATGTATATTTCAAACGTGAAGCTACAGCCTCCTGGGGAAGGGATGGGCTTCCAGCACTGATATAGGGTTACCAACTCTAGGCTGGGAAATTCCTGGAGATTTGAACCTGGCGATGGCAGAGTTTGGGCGAGGGACCTCAGCAGGGTATAACGCCAGAGCCCACCCTCCAAAGCTGCCATGTTCTCCAGGAGAACCGATCGTGGTCTTCTGGAGATCAGTTGTAATGCCAAGAGATCTCCAGGTCCGACCTGGAGGTTGGCAACCGCGCCTCCCTTCCCGGACTCCAACTTGGGAATGGCCTCTCCATCGATGTCTGAACACGCGATCAAGGAGGAGAGGGGGAGAGCAACCCACTGCTGTAACTGGCACACGTGTGTTGAGTGTGGGGGGGGGGGAGTTTTGAGAAGTTGCCCGGGGGACGACTGCCCTCCCTCCGAGCAGCTCGGGGCAGCGCTCTCCCCTGCTCCGCCCGGCCTTCGCAACAGCCCCGCGAGGTAGGCCGGGCAGAGCTGTCCCGCTGACCCCGCCAAGGGCCGGGCCGGCCCGCTCCGGCCCCCCTGCCCGACGCGCCGGGGGAGGCGGCCGGAGGTGGGGTTCCCCGCCCGCTCGGCGGCGCCTCCTCGCTCGGGCCCGACGCCAGGACCGGGAGAGGAGAGGAGCGCGCGGGCCAGGGGCTGGCGCCGGACGGGACGGGACGGGCGGCGGGGACCGGCCTCCCTCCGCAGCCGCCGCCGGGGGAGCCCAGCAAGCGCCGGGGACCGAGCCCGCGACGCCTCCGCCCCGCCGAGGAGCCCAGGTACCCCAGCGGCGCCGTCGAGCGGCCCGGCGGCCTCCCCCGGGGAGGGCGGGGAGCCCCTCGGAGACCCCCACCCCCACCCGGCCGCGACCACCGCCCGCAGGCAGTTGCAGCCCGCTGGCGCCAGCCCCAGCCGTCGGGGGCAGCCAAGGGCCGCCGAGTGGCCGCCGCGGTCCGACTTCGGGGGGTCCCCCTTCTGCCCGAGCCTCGCCCGACGGGGGCTCCCCGTCCACGAGAAGCGCGCGCGCCCCGGCGCGCGCGCTTCTCGTGGACGGGGAGCCCCCGTCGGGCGAGGCTCGGGCAGAAGGGGGACCCCCCGAAGCAGCCCCACCTTGGGGGCTGATCGGGTTGGGCCAGACCGCGCCGCGCTGCTGCTGCTGCGGCGACGGCGCTCGCTTGGAACAGTGCGGGGGGCTTCGGGGTGAGCGCACCTGAGAACGGTGCAGCTGTTCTGGGGGGGGCACGGGCTACCCCCCCCCCCAATAATCGAAGGCAGGTGTGCCTGCGTGTTCCCTCCTGCCGCTTTTGCCTCCAGAAAGCAGGTTCGGCAGGTTCGGGGGAGTGTGCCGAAAACCTGCCAGAACTTTGGTTCTTTTTCTTTCTTTTTTCCTAATGAATGTTTTTATTAATTTTTGATAATAAGGGTACAGGGGGGGAAAAGGGAAAGGGAACAAGGGAAGGGGGGGAAATTTACAATTTGTTTTACATTGAGATGCCTGATACTGCCCCCTGAGATCTTTGGTTCTTGTAGGTTATCCGGGCTGGGGGACCCGTGGTCTTGGTGTTTTCTTTCCTGACGTTTCGCCAGCAGCTGTGGCGGGCATCAAAAGTAGGTTGTCCGGCTGGGTGACCGTGGTCTTGGTATTTTCTTTCCTGACGTTTCGCCCGCAGCTGTGGCCGGCATCAAAAGTAGGTGATCCAGCTATGTGACCATGGTCTTGGTATTTTCTTTCCTGACGTTTCGCCAGCAGCTGTGGCGGGCATCAAAAGTAGGTGATCCGGGCTGGGTGACCGTGGTCTTGGTATTTTCTTTCCTGACGTTTCGCCAGCAGCTGTGGCGGGCATCAAAAGTAGGTGATCCGGGCTGGGTGACCGTGGTTTTGGTATTTTCTTTCCTGACGTTTCGCCACCAGCTGTGGCAGGCATCAAAAGTAGGTGATCCGGCTGGGTGACCATGGTCTTGGTATTTTCTTTCCTGACGTTTCACCAGCAGCTGTGGCGGGCATCTTCAGAGGAGTCACACTGAAGGACGGTGTCTCTCAGTGTCAACTCTTCCTACACTCTTGACTCTTCCTACGCCCTTGACCCTGAGAGACACTGTCCTTCAGTGTGACTCCTCTGAAGATGCCTGCCACAGCTGCTGGCGAAACGTCAGGAAAGAAAATACCAAGACCACGGTCACACAGCCCGGATAACCTACAAGAACCAATGAAAGCCTTCAACAATAACCTGCCGGATCTCTTTGGCTAGAGGTGATTGCGGAACAAGCTAGATGTGGGTATAACCCAAGGGAAGCAAAGCTTCAGTCAAAGCGGTCCTCCCCCCACCCCCACCCCGTAAAAACGATTGTGTCCAGCAAAGAATGTTGCTGTATCTCCAAATTCCAACGCGATGGGTCTCCTGGTCTCAGCAGCTCATTTGCTTTTTTAGCTTGGTGTTGTACAACAGCCAGTAGTAGATCCAACGCAGACTAAAGAAAGGACATCTTCACATGTTGCAGAGTTAGAGATTTTGCTGCTACAGAATGTGGAGGTCGTGGGTTTCAAAGCCTGCAAGAATGCTTAGACGCTTTAGTGAGATTGATTTATCAAAGGCTGTTAACTATGATAGCTCAGTGGGACCTCTAAGCTCAGGGCAGTCCCTCTCTGAATACCAGTTGTTGGGGAGAATGGGGGAAGGTTGCCCCGTTCATGTCCCGCTTGTGGACTTCTGGAAGTACCTGGCTGTGGGAAAGAGGTTGCAACTGTTGGTCTCATCCAGCAGGGCTTTTTCTTTCTCTCCGGTTTACCATGTGTGCATATGTGTGTGTGCACATGAAATGATTGATGTTGCTGTGCTGCTCTCCCTGTGCCTCTGATGAGGGTTCTTGAAGCATCATGTGCAGAAGGACGAGGGAGGGGGGGTCTGGGGAGCACTGGCAGCGATTCCCTGTCTCCACTTTGAGTGACTTCCTAAGACCTGTTTTTCCACGAATGTTTCCCACAAAACCCAGTCTTTGTAATATGTTTTCTGAAGTAGGCTTCATTTATTCGTTCTTTGGCTGAAGAATGAATAAAGTCTGGCTGCAAATTCTCAGCTCTCTTATTCTAGCTGAATGCCAGTTTCGAAACTGAACCAGAATCTTTGGGCATCCTTCTGCATGGTGCGGTTTCAGTCCCTGTTTGCACTGCTTCTGTGTATAGTTAATTTGCAAAGCTTGTGCAGAGTGGAAGATGCACACTGTTAACAATGAGTTACAATGGGCTTCTTTGATCCTGTATGAATGATTCTCAAGTGGATGCAGATGACAGGCAAGAGGTTCCGCTGTGCTTTTGTGCCGTTCTTCTACATAAAACAACTAGGATTGTAGAGGAGGTGTTTGGTTTTTTTGTAAATTAAAGTTTCAAGCCCTGCAGAGAGAACAGAACGTGCAGCATGGTTGTGGGTCAGATGGCGTATAGATGGAACACTTGCTAAACATTCATTTGCAGGGGTGTGAATAATGATTTTGGAGATTCTGTGGCTAACAGACCTTGCTACAAGCATAATAACTTAGTTCTGTGCGGTTTTTATAGTAGTGTTGGGAATATGCCTCTCAGTCATTTTAAAATATAGATATTTGTATAAATTTGGACCAACAAACTAACAAGTTAATCTGCTTCTTATTTCCCTAAGTAAGAAATCGCATAGTAGGCAGTTCAGGTGTACTTTGAATAAATTTAGGCTGGCTCAGTGCAGCTTGCATTATTTATTTAGATATTTATTACCTGCTCTTCTCCCCAATGGGGAACCAAAGTGGTGTCCATTGTTCTCCCTCCTCCATTTTCTTTTATAACAGCAACCCTGTGAGGTAGGTTAGGCTGAGACTGGCCCAGGGTCACCCTCGAACGTTCGTGGCAGAATGGGGATTTGAACCTGGGTCTCTCAGATCCTAGTCTGGCACTCTAAGCAACATGCCGTGTTGGCGGTCTATGAGGAATTGCGTACTGGGACGAATCAATGTTTGGGAAATCCCACTTTACCCCAAATCTCTCCCTCTGGGCTACTATAAAGGTGTGATCAGGCCAGTTTCTCCCTTTCACTCCTCCCCACTGTAACTGGCTCTCAACTTTACTCAATATCCAGTGTCTCCTGGAGGATGCTCAGTCCTCATCCGGGCATTTTTATTGGTTTACAACATCAGTTTTACCCCCTGCATATCTGAGGAATCCCCCAAGTATGTAGGGATCCATCCCTTGTCTGTGGGTGGTTCTGCTGCTGTCATGAGTCCCATAAGCCACCCACTTTTCTGTTTGTTTGTTTGTTTATTTGTGAGATTTATAGGCACCTCTTTCCTGGCCATGTGCTGATTCTCTGTAATCCTGTCGGATTTCTTCTCTTGAACTATTTTGCTGGAATGGGTGAGAGAACATCCATTGGAGAGCTGAAACGGAGGTGGAAGCAGTATACTATGTTTAGAGAACCTGCTGCCACCTCTCGCCATGGACAGGGGCTTCTTCCCCCTTGGAACTGCAGAACGGAACATGGCTACTTTCCCTCACTATGGGGCCCCTCAGTGCCTTTGTGACATCGGCAACCCATGACACCAATCTTCAGCCTACTCTCAGACCTATTTGTATGAGCTTATCTCATACGAAGGAAAGGGGGCAAGACTGCCATTTTTAACAGAAAAAGGGTCAAATGTGAATGTGGACCTGCAGAGGAGCCACAACCAGCACAGCCGCTGCCTGGAAAGTTCACTGAGAGCGCAGACCTGGAGAAGCTGGGACACAGTGACATTCGGGGACAATCTATGCCCATTAAGAAAGGACTCTCTTGGGCACATCCCTACCATTTGGTGGTTACTTAGTATAAATGCATTGACGTAGTCCAAGAGAGCCAAAACATTTTGTGAATGTCAGTTGCTGGAGAGGTGCCAATTCTATACCCGCTTTGTTGAGTGACGGTCTAATTCTGGGCCCAGTTTAAAGTCCAAGGTTTATGAAAGACCCCCCACCACATGAATCTACTCTTCGTTGCACACCCCCACTGTTTCAAGAATATTGGGAGGCTTTGTGGGAGATGCCTTCTCAGTGGTGGCATCAACACTCAAGCTCCCTCCCAAGGATTCCCCCTCCCCCACGAATTAATGTCTTTCAGGAGGGCAAAATGGTTTCCTGCCATTTTCTTGCCGGTTTCTGTTCTCACCTGTTGGCAGTTCAGTTTTTATGCTGTGATTTTTCTTTGCATTTTAATTGGTATTCTTTATCTTGTCACTAGCTGCTGTGGGATTTTTATACAATTGGAGGCCCGGATAGAACAATTTTCATAAAATAGAATTAATAAAGACTGTCATTCTGTATATTGGGCGGATATCCATAAGTTGTGCTAAAATCAGTTGGATGTAGACATATATCTCCGCCTGGGACCATGGCCTAGAATATGGTTGAGGCAGTGTGTTGAACTTATAGTAATATGTAGGGTTGCCAACTCTGGGTTGGGAAATACCTGAAGATTTTTGGGGCGGAGTCTGAGGGGGGCTGGGTTTGGAGAGGGGAGGGACTTTGCCAGCAACTTTTGGAGCCCCTTGGTGAACCATGAGGCTCGATTTTGGCAGGGGCGAAGAGGGTGTCAGGGTGCAATTTCATCGATGGCTGTAGAGAGACGGCAATGCTGGTCCTCAGCAAGCACACCTAGAGAATCGCCAGGGGGCATAGGATCCTGCAAGGCCCTCTGGAACCCAACCGGATCCATGGACAAATGAAAGTGGACTTCAAATCTGCCAGCCTTTAAAGTGCCACAAGATTCCTTTTTAACCTTAATCGATACCCTGCCTTTGCCCCCAGTGGGAGCCCTAAGTGGCTTACGTCATTCTCCTTTCCTCCATTTTATCCTCATGACATCCCTGGAGTGTGTGACTGGCTGAAGGTCACCGAGCAAGCTGCCATGGCAGGATGAGGTTTTGAATCTGGCTCTCCCAGGCCCTAGAAGGATGTTCTAATCATTATATCACACTTGCTTTCACTGTCTAGGACTTCTACTTATTTTCTGGTACTACTCTCTCTTTTTAACTGCAGCACGGCTGCCAGAAATTTAGCGGGTTGCCCCAACCAGCCCACTGGAACTCCTAGTTGCCCCAGCAGGGATGGGACAAGAGGATGAAGAGTAGGGTTGCCAGCTCCAGGTTGGGAAATACCTGCAGGTTTTGGGGGTGGCGCCTGAGGAGGCCAGGGTTTGGGGAGGGGATAGGGTTTCCAGGTCCCTCTTCGCCACTGGTGGGAGGTTTTTGGGGAGGAGCCTGAGGAGGGTGGGGTTTGGGGAGGGGAGGGACTTCATTGCCATAGAGTCCAATTGCCAAAGTGGCCATTTTCTCCAGGGGAACTGATCTCTATCGGCTGGAGATCAGTTGTAATCCCAGGAGATCTTCTGCTACTACCTGGAGTTTGGCAACCCTAGTAATATGGGACATTTCCCGTACACTACTGCAGGGGTCCCCAACCCTTCTGAGCCTGTGGGCACATTTGGAATTTTGAGAATAGAGATAGAGATCAGTTCACCTGGAGAAAATGGCCGCTTTGGCAATTGGACTCTATGGCATTGAAGTCCCTCCCCAAACCCCTCCCTTTTCAGTCTCCACCCCAAAAACCTTCTGCCGGTGGAGAGAGAGGGACCTGGCAACCCTACCCCCACACACCTACTGGGGAGAAGGAAGGCCTGAAGGGGGATTGGAACCACATGATGACTTAAGGAAAGACCAGCTGCTTACAAGGCCTCTTGATCCTCTAGAGGAAAACCCTTGTCTTTGAATGAGGGCAGCCAGTAACGAGCCCTGCCTTACAATTAGGGTTGCCAGGTCCCTCTTCACCACCGGTGGGAGATTTTTGGGGCGGAGCCTGAGGAGGGTGGGGTTTGGGGAGGGAAGGGACTTCAATGCCATAGAGTTCAATTGCCAAAGTGGCCTGGCAGTTGGCAACCCTACTTGCAATGGCTCTACTGGAAACTCCTTGCAGAGTTCTGGGGCAACAAATGAAGAAGGCCCAGGATCAGCCTTCAGCTCTCTTTAGCCCTTGTGTGGGAGGGGACTGTGAGGAGGAATTGGATAGATGGACCCAATTTTGCTGTATGAGCGAATATAGGTGTGTAGTGTGTGTGTTTGTTATAGAAATAACAAATTTTATGATTACTTTTTAAATAACATGCAGTGCTATCCTAAACATGGTTATGCCCTTCTAAGCCCACTGTAGGAGGATTTAAGATTTTTCTGATTAGCCCCTGGGATATTGCTAAACCCATGGTGTAATTCTGGCTAGGACTGCAGTCTTATCCCAGTGTATCAATGCAATTAACATATCCAACAGCCCCCCCCCATTTTAAAGAAGGCCTGCTTGCAATTCTGCTTGCAAAACGGGGGTACAAATGTTCTATGGAGAAATTATGCACATTTAGATGTATGTATATGGGCCGCTGTGCAAAGAGGATTTTGAGCATGTGGAGATGCCTTCTCTGTACACATATTCCCACACTGCAAGACTGTCTCCTCATGTAGGTGCTCTTGAAGGAAATCCGCATGTGGTCTGAAACGTTGGGGGGGGGGGCTTGATCCTTCAGTTCACAACACAATGCAAATACCATATTTTTTTTCTGCTGAATATATTCAGACCTGAAGCCTTTGGGGAAGCAACATGTGCTAAGGTGGGGGATTTTTTTCATTTAAAAATTCCCCAGGGAGGAGTAGATCAATTTTCCTCCCTCAGTTTATTTACTGCTATTTGACAGCCTGGGTGCATTTTATTTTTAAACCGGCCGGCCCACAGTGCAAATATTAGTGCCAGACAGGGCTGTGTCAGTGTTCCCAGCTGTTTGGAAACCGGAGTGCTCAAAGTGGTGAATGAAGTCACGGACTTGCTCCAACAGGGAAGCTCTTCTGTGTTTGGAATGTCGGTTGCTCCGTTCCCGGTACCTTGAATGACTGGCTTTGGGGGAAGGAGCAAAGGAAAATGCCAGATTTACCTCCACAAAACTAACATGGCTTTTCTAGCAGGGAAATCTGGCAGTGTTCCTCATTCAGCGCAATGAGCACAGTGTGTCTGTGTGTTTGTTTGGCTGATGTTATTTAAGGGCAGTGGAGAAAGCAGAGCTGGTTCCAACCCAACAGGCAGCTGCATAGGACAGCAGTTTCCTGGGGCACAAGGCGAATCAGAAGAAGAGGTTTTCCTGCTTGTCATGCAGAAGATTTTATCAATCTCTAGATAAAAAAGTCCAGGCATCTCTATAGTGAAAAGGTCCAGGCAGTAGGTGATGTGAAAGACCTCGGCCTGAGACCCTGGGGAGCTGCTGCCAGTTTGGGTAGACCATTCTGACCTTGATGGCCCAGTGGTCTGATTCAGTAGAAGGCAGCTTTTCTTCATGTATGTGTTCATGATCTGGGCAATGTTGCATCTCTCCTACATAATCCCATGTTCTCTCATTGGTTACCAAAGAATGGACTACAAACCAGCCCTTTGGTTGATTGAATGCAATTATTGCCCGCTGTGACTGGCAGTCTCTCTCCAAGGTCTTGGGCAGAGAAGGGCCTTTCTGCAGCGCCTCTTCCTGAGAACCCTCAGCTGGAGAGGCTGAGTGAACCTGAGACTTTTGTATGCAAAGCGTGTTCTTGACCACTGATCCTCGTGCTTTCCTGGGGCCCTTCTCTTCACGTGTTTAGAGCAGGAGGCGGTCTAGAGGAGGGGAATCCATTGCCTCTCCTGCACAGAACAAGGCGGGATGGTTGGCAGCGGGGGAGGGGGTGGTGGACCAACTGTTGTTTTGGCCTAAAGCCGCCACAAGGCTTGCGCTGGCCCTGGGTGAAACTATGAGGATGTGGAGCTAGATTCCAGTCCAGTAGCACCTTAGAGACCAGCAAGACTTTGGCGGGGGGGGATGATATTTTGAGAGTCAGCATCCGATACGAAGCTCTGACTCGCAAAAGCTCATACTCCAAAAACCATGTTGGTCTCTGTGGTGCGCCTGGACTCCAGTCTCGCTCTTCTATTGCAGACCAACGTGGCTGCCTTCTGAAACTATCAGGTATAGAACACCAATTTAGCATACTGTTATATGTAGCCAGGTTTTAAGCAGAGAGTGCTTAAACATCTTCTCATTTATTGTCTCTGTACATCATCCCTGAAAGTAGGCCAGTTACTTTTCCCGAGATTGCACAGGGGAATGTAAGGCTGGGAAGGAGAGTGGTTTGCTGAAGATCACCAAGGAAGGTTTGAATCTGGGACTTCTAGTCAGCTGCTTGGTGTTGTAGTTGCTGTGCCCTCTCTTGGTAGTGTCCTAGGCTGGCTAGGAACAAAGGTGGATCAGGGTTATCTCCAGGATTGCATAGACAGGTGGCCCCGTGTGCCCTCTCTCCACTTATCTATGGGTAGGAGGTTGATGCTTATGTCTCCCTGGCCATAACCCTTCTCCCTTTCCTCCTCTCTCTCCCAAAATGAGCCTGGATGGATGAAAAATTGCCATGGCCTATGAGAAGGTAATTGCAAGCGAAGAGAGGCTTTCCCGTAGCTCTGTCTGTTCTGCTTTTGCAATTGGATCCTCCTCTTCCTACCTGACTCTGGCAGGTCTAGATTTACATACGCAGGGCTGGTTGATGGAGAGGGGCTGTGGCTCAGTGGTAGAGCATCCATCCACTTGGCATGCAGAAGGTTCAATCCCTGGCATCTCCTGTAAAGATCTGGCAGTAGGTGATGTGAACGACCTTTTACCTGGAGAGCCGCTGCCAGTCTGGGTAGACCATACTGACTTTGATGGACCGATGTTCTGGTTCTGGATAAGGCAGCTTCATGTGAGCTCCAGAGAACCCACCAAGGCAGCCCAGTGAGGGAGGCACCATTCCCGTGGACAGGCTCGGCTTGGTTGAAGCCTCCATCAGCATGGCAGGAGACAAGCACCCTTTCTGCTGGGCTTGCGCATCACCAGCTGGCTCCAGCTTCTGCAGCAACGGCAGCAGTGGAGAGGGAAGGGTGTACCTTACTTGGTGCGGCAAAATACCTTGAGCTGTCCCTGGAAACATCCTTCTTTGCCGCCCTCCTATTTCGCTTGGCCTTCCAGGTGAGCACTGAACCATCTTGCCGTGAGAACACTTGAAGCTGCCTTACACTGAATCATACCATCGGTCCATCAATGCCAGTATTGATCTCTCAGACTGGCAGCTGCTCTCCAGGGCTTCAGACAGAGGTCTTTCACATCACCTACTGCCTGGTCCTTTTAACTGGAAGTGCTGACAACTGAACCCGGATCTTCTGCATTCCGAGCAAATGCTCTTACCACTGAGCCACGGCCTCTCAATCCTGCTCCTCTGTTTCCATGCAGTGATGTGTCTGGTGGGGAAGCGGTTTTTGAGAATCATTCTCTTTTCAAGCCTCCCCCCCCCCCACTTTTGCGTGGCTCTTGCTTTGTTTTGAAAGGCCCGATACAAGAGCTCCAGTCAAAAGAAAATTGTGTTAGCTTTCACATTCATTGTTTGAATGAAACCAGAAATGGCTCTCCCATTCAAAAAGCTGCTGGCTCCCACCCCGCTGCGGCTGTATTGTCTTTCTGAAAGCTAGGCTGCGTAACCTTCAGCCTCAGCATGAAGTCTGGGTAACTGTCTGCGTAAGCCAGGACAGAAATATCACAATGGGGATAGAGGCTGTGAAACTCTGGAATGAAAATCTGGGCTATGAAAGGGGAACTGTCAATGGGTTGAATAAAATAGACTGGAAGCCAGTTCAAATGGGGGCCGAAAGCAGCTTATATCACTCTCCTCCATTTTATCCCCCCCAACCACCCTGTCAGGTAGGTGAGGCTGAGAATATGTGACTGGCCCAGGGTCCCTGAGTGGAACCTGGATCGCCCAGATCCAAGCCCAACACTTCCTTTACCTTGTCTGGCAATAGACGTAGAATATCAGCTAGATCTAGAACTCATTTAACATGAGAACAGCCTTCTGGATCTGACTAAGGATCCATCTAGTCCAGCCATCCTGTTTCCGAGTGGCTGGCTAGATGCTGTGGCGAACTCACCAGCCAAGTGTGAGGACCACAGCAACATCAGAGGCCATCCCTAGATTTTGATTTTGCTTTTATAGTCCCCGGTACTGCATACACAGTGTATGGATTTTAATGTGTACTTTCTATGTACAGTGCATGCCACATACACATATTTGTATATCTATTTCTCAAGTGTGGGCAGAGCTGCGGATACCTAAATCCACAGATAGGGTCCATACGGAGAGAAAAGAGATTTTTCTCCAAACTTGAGGGATCCCCCACGTTTGCAGAAAAATCTAAAAACACTGGGGAAATGGAAGGGTATTTAAATTCCCTGAAAACAGAGGAGTATTATCTGTTCATGCACTAACAACCTAGCAGTGCAGCGGCTGTTGGTCGGTAGCAGCAGTGCTTAAACTGGGTGGGATGGGAGGCGAAGCTGCAACTGCTACCCTCATCACTGCGGGCCCCCTCCAGCTTGGCATTGCCCTAACTGTCACTGCTGCTGCCCCCTGGGGCCAGCCCAGCTCCTCGCCCCCCCAGGCCTTGCCACCCCCACATTTACAATATGGGGGAGTTATAAAACCCCCAAACATTTACCCAGACAAGGGGAACTGGAGCCAAGAAAGCCCATGTGCCAGTTAAGAGTAAAACCAGGCCCTGCAACAGCCCCCCCCCCAATCTTTTCCACAAAGGGGAAAAGATGCCTCTCGCAAGTCCTCGTGGGTTCTCGCTTGTAATGTATAGTGTTTATTTGTTGACATGTACGAGATGTTAAACATGCATTCATTTTATTGGAAAAATTTATTGCCCGGAAACAGAAAATGGCAAGAATGTGAATCATCCCGTGTTCACTTAGCACAAACAAAGGAGAAGCAAAACTGAAACAGGGACTGCTGGGTCCAAAGAGCAGCGGTGATCAATTCTAAATCATTCCCACTTGGATCTTTAAAAAGGTTCCATCTCACTTTTGTCGTGAGCGGCCGTCAATGAGTCTGTGAGCTTGTCGAATCTGTTTGGAAAGCCGTGCCGATTGCTCTTAGTCCACCAGTTATGTCTCTCGCTTTGTTTCCCAGGAGATGAAAGCAAAGCTCCTGTGATGCCCTTCGGGCCTTATTATGAAATCTTGCCAACTCAAGCAGAGCTAAAATCCCAGCTGCATGGAAATCGGTGGCCAAAGATCTGATGAGATTTTGGGCCAGTTTCCACTGGAGCTTGGTGTAAATCAGCCCTCCGTGATGCTTCACGTTGGGGATTGGAAGTGGGGCATGCCGTCAGGGCGCCACTGTTTGTGTGACAAATTGTGCTTCCTCTGAGTTGTTTGTCTCCTCACTGTTTGAAAAATGTGTTTTACAAGAAATAATCCGATTTTGGCTATAAAATGAGCTTTAGGTATTATGTGGCTCTTTAGGCATGAGAGCAAGGAGTTCATGCAACGTTAGAGCATCGGTCCTTCTAGCAGAGCATTGTCTTCTGTGACAGGTTTTGGCTTCTCCTCTGCTGAAGTCTGCTGTCTGGGGCTGCGCTGCTCCCAGAGGGGCCCTTCAACCTTGGGGCCTTTAGCATGCAAGGCAAGCACACTCTGCCTCTGAGCTACAGACTCACAGCCACACCTTGTATTTCCCACACAGCAGAGATGCAGATCTGTGGCTGTCTGGTGTGGCCTTTGGTGTGTATTTGAAATGCGAGTTGTGCATTTTAGAAGTGAATTTGGGGGTGGGAGATTCTTAAGCGGCGCTCCAACTGTTATTTCACTAAAAATCTGGTGAGCAGTGGCCCAATTCTGAGTGGAACAATGGCATGAGGCTAGGGGGTAGCTTTTCAGTTTGGGCAATTCCTGGAGATTTGGGGGTGATGCCTGGAGAAGCGGAGTTTGGGGAGGAGCTCAGCAGGGATGTGATGCCACACAGACTCTGCCCTCTGAAACTGCCATTTCTTCCAGGGGAACTGATCTCTGTAGTCTGAAGATCAATTGTTATCCCGAGAAAGCTCCAAGTTCTACCTGGAGACCAGCAACCCTAATTCCTCCCCATGCTGTTTTACCAGCTTGGGATGGGCCGGACGGTATGCACCCGAGAGTGCTCAAAGAACTTTGTAGAGAGCTTGCAGAGCCTTTGTCCATCATCTTCCAGACATTTTGGAGGACGGGAGATATGCCACAAGATTGGAGGAGGACAAATGTTATCCCTATTTTCAAAAAAGGGAAGACGGACGACCCAGGAAACTGCAGGCCAGTCAGTTTGACCTCTATCCCAGGGAAGATACTGGAGCAGATATTAAAGAGATCAATCTGCGAGCATCTGAAGGACAAATTGGTGATCCAGGGAAGTCAGCATGGATTTGTCCCCAAACAGGTCCTGCCAGACCAACTTCGTTTCCTTCGTTGTTCAAGTGACCAGCTTACTGGATCGAGGGAATGTGGTTGATGTTGTTTACCTGGATTTCAGTAAGGCTTTTGACAGGGTTCCCCAGGATGTTCTGATGGGTAAACTAGATGACTGTGGACTAGACTTTAGGGTAGTTAGGTGGATAGGGAACTGGTTCCAGAATCGCACTCAGAGTGGTTGTCAATGGCATTTCATCTGAATGGAGAGAGGTGTCTAGTGGGGTGCCACAGGGTTCGGTTCTGGGTCTGGTACTTTTAAATATTTTTATAAATGATCTGGATGAGGGTGTGGAGGGACTACTCATTAAATTTGCAGTTGACACCAAATTGGGAGGAGCAGCAAACACACCGGAAGATAGAGATAGAATTCAACGACATCTGAACACATTGGAAAAGTGGGCGGATGTGAACAAGATGCAATTCAACATGGATAAGTGCCAAGTTCTACATCTGGGTAACAAAAATGAGGGACACACATACTGGATGGGGGATACAGTTCTGGGTAGCAGTGTGTGTGTGAACAAGATCTTGGGGTACGGGTGGATTGTAAGTTAAATATGAGCAGCCAATGTGATGCAGAGACAAAAAAGGCTAATGCAATGTTGGGGTGCATCAACAGAGGCATGACATCTAAATCACAAGAAGATCATAGTTCTGCTGTACACAGCATTGGTACTCCACCGTGGTACACTGCAGTGCTCCCCTCCCCAGTCTCATGTGATTTCATAGTTTTTCTCATGCTTTATTGGTGTTCACTTCTCACTCAGCCTCTTGCATAGAGACAAGGAGGCCAAGCCTGGAAGGAAGTGGTGGAAAAAGAGGTGTTTTAAATCTTAAAACCAGAGTGAAGTCTGGGGAAGAGTTGGTCCCATGTGAAAAAAGCCTTTTCCTGCCTCCTGGGGTCATGGCATCCCACCCTAAAAATTAACTCAGGTGCAGCGCTATTGTGAAGGGGGAGTTGACTTCTTTCCCCTGTGCCGTTTCCTGTGTTGAAAAACCCCTCCCCTGCCTGTTTTCTTCCTCTTAAGGAAAAAAAATTACAGATATTCTTGCTTGTCTTCTTCCCTTTGAGGGCTAAAAGAGAATAAAGTCGTACCAAATAAGCATAAAGAACTATCAAGTTAACTAAACTAATAATACAATCGATATCAAAATGAGTATAACAGCAGCCAATGAAAGCCTCTCTATCGAAACCTGGCTTTAAAACCCTGGAACCATTACAAGTCAGCCGTAGTAATAATGAAAATAGCAATAAAAGCAGCAGCTTTGATTAAAAAAAAATGAAAACATAACTTGCCCGAAACCAACCAATTGTGGGTAAATGATGCATTTGGTGCCTCTCCAGGGCTCTCCAGAAATAGGGTTGCCCACCCCCAGGTGGGGCCTAGAGATCCCCCGGAATTACAATTGGTCTCCAGAGATCAGTTCCCCGAGAGGAAGCAGCTGCTTTGTAGGGTGGTCTGTATGGCATTATACCTTGCTGAGGTCCCTTCCCTTCCCAAACCCCTTCCTCCCCAGGCTCTGTTCTCAAATCTCCAGGAATTTCCCAACTTAGAGTTGGCAACCCTATCCAGAAAAGAACCCACTTAACAAAAAACAAATCACCATCATTCTTTCCATTTCTAAAGTGAGCAATCCTCAGAGGTGGCCAATCTAGAGCATAGCAGATGGCTTCCTTTTTTTCTCTTTTTTCATGCAATTCCAGTTGAACTTTAAAAGTTTTTAAGCACTTTAAAGTGTGTTTTCTGTATGCCTGTTGTCATGGGATCTGTCCTGGTAGTTGACTTTGGCCCTTTATGCATAACTGTTTCCTCACGGCCATCCCACCCCGCTGACTATCTTGGGGCTTTGCTTTGATTATGCTTGTATTTTCTGACTGTCAGAGGTAGCCTCACTCCCTGCACATTTCCCTGCATTCCCCCCATGTTTTCTGGATACTGGCTAAACACAAATCCCGAAAACATGGGGGAAATGCACAGAAAGGTGCGGGGAGAGCGAGGTGACCTCTGGGGGTCGGAAAAGGCATGCATAATCTAAGCAAAGCCCCGAAGTAGTCGGTGGGGTGACCGTGAGGAAACAGCCATGCATAAATGACCTTTCTGTGAGTCTGTTTGATACAGAATGTTACATTCTGCAGTCACATTAATGTCAGTAGTAAAAGGTAAAGGTCCCCTGTGCAAGCACTGGGTCATTCCTGACCCATGGGGTGACATCACATCCTGACGTTTCCAAGGCAGACGTTGTTTATGGGGTGGTTTGCCAGTGCCTTCCCCAGTCATCTTCCCTTTACCCTCAGCAAGCTGGGTCCTCATTTCACTAACCCCGGAAGGATGGAAGGCTGAGTCAACCTTGAGCCGGCTACCTGAAACTGACTTCCGTCAGGATCGAACTCAGGTTGTGAGCAGAGCTTTGGACTGCAGTACTACAGCTTAACACTCTGCGCCATGGGGCTCAGTAGTATTGACTTAAAAAAACACACACACACCAGGATGTAGCACAGATTGGACTGGCTTTTTATTGAAGGACAAGTTATACATTATGCTAGAGATCCACAATTTGATCCCCCCATGTATGTATGTATTTACATTCTCACTGAGACGCGAGGCAGATTATATGGTATAAAACAATGCAATCAAATAGTACAAGAGTTTGAGGGCCAAAGTAAAAGTTACAGGCAGCTTTTAAAGAGTTGGGGCTGAGTTCCACATAAGCTTGCCAACTTCCCAGTACTAGCTGGAGATCTCCTGCTATTACAACTGATCTCCAGCCAACAGAGATCAGATCCCCTGGAGAAAATGGCCCCTTTGGCAATTGGACTCTATGGCATTGAAGTCCCTCCCCAAACCCCGCCCTCCTCAGGCTTCACCCCAAAAACCTCTTGCTGGTGGCGAAGAGGGACCTGGCAACCCTAGTTCCACATGAATTATCTGTGCATGTCAAGCAGCAGAATCAGGGAAATAACGTCCCCCTCTGGCATGGTTTTTGTGTGAGAAAATGGCTCAGGGCAGGCAGGAGCCATTCCACCCCCTGTGGCGCCAGTCTGAGCCCATTTTGGCTCTTCTTAATTTCTTTACAAGCCATTTTCCATAGCTGCTGAGTGGCAGCAGAGAAAACAAGTCCAGAGAAACCAGACCTGACTCTCTGAAAGCAGTAACGTTTAGTTTGGCCCTGAGATATATAATAAACAGTGCAATAGGGCTAGCATTAAAAAATTAAAAGCAGTGCAAAAAAGTATCAACATGAATTAAAAGTAATACAAAAAAGAATCAGACGTGATATGTCGAACAAGTATGAATTATGGAAGTAAAGCATAATGCAGTAAGAGCATACAATGAATAGATAATACGTATTAGTGGTATAGATGGTACTGTTCCCTTTATAAAAACACCTTCCTGAGTCATTCTGTTGCCCTCCAGCCCTATTCCCTTTATAAAAATACATTCCTGAACCATGTTTTACATAGTTTGTGGAATGACAGATGTCTGGGAGCATTCCTGGCCTCCTCGGGCAGGCCATTCCAGAAGGTGGAGGCGACATAAGAGAACGCATGTGTCTGGGCAGCTGTCAGTCTTACCTGTTTGCCCTGACTGGGATGGTCCAGCCTAGCCCAATCTCAGCAGATCTCAGAAGCTAAGCATGGTCAGCCCTGGTTAGTACTTGGATGAGAGACCACCAAGGCAGTTGAGGGTTGCTGTGCAGAGGCGGGCAATGGCAAGCCACCTGTGAACATCTGTTCCCTTGAAAACCCTTCAGGGTCACCATAAGTCAGCTGTGACTTGATGACACTTTCCTCCACCATGTACTATGAGAAATAAATCGAGAGCTTCTGGGAGCCTTTTGTCTTGACCAAGATAGTCCAGGCTAGCCCAATATCTCATCAGATCTTGGAAGCTAAGCAGGGTCTGCCCTGGTTAATATCTGGATGGGAGACCACCAAGGAAGTTCAGGGTTGCTATGCAGAGGCAGGCAATGGCAAACCACCTGTCTCTTCCCTTAAAAGCCCTATGGGGTTGCCATAGTCGGCTGTGGCTTGACAGCAACGTCCACCACCACCTTCAGAAGGCTGCCTTCAGCATATAGCAAGAGAGGGGTAGCCCTTCAGGTATGTGGGTCCAGGGCCATGTAGGGCTTTGTGTGATAACATGTACCTTGTTTGAATTGAACCTGATGACTGGGGGGAAACCCATGGAGTGACTTCAGAATGGGTGTCATGCGCATCCTCCGCCTAGCTCCTGATAGCCACTGAGCAGCAGCGTGCTGTACCAACAGGAGCCTCTCAGCTGAGCTATGATGTGCGGTGGTGGTTTGTATCAAGGCTGCGTTGCTGCGGTAGGAAAGTGTTCCCCAACCTTTTTGAGCCACAAAATGGCTGCTGCAAAATGACTGCTGCAGGAGGTGGGGCCAGATTTGGTGAGCCCCAAGGTGTGGGGGGGCACCATGTTGGGGGGGGGCCTGAGGTAGGGAGCCTTTCCCCCCTTCCCCTCATCATTCCTGCAATAAGAATCACCCTGTTACTAGAAATTCTTCTGATTTCCCTCATTGTGGAGTTAATAATAGCGGCTCTGAGGAGACTCCCGGGAGAGGAGGGAGTTCAAAAGAAAGAGCCCTGCCCCATCACTGTGGACCGAATCCAAATCGGACCCCAGCTGCTTTTGGCCATTCAAATAAACGGGGGGGGGGGGGGTTGGTGGGAATCCCACTGTGGGTCGCCAAGCTCACATGGGATTCATCAAGGTACCAGCTGCTCAGCCCTCAGAGGTGTCTGCAAAGGTGGCTAGACTGCTGGGGGTTTCCAAGGGGGTGTGCGTAGGGTTATTTCCTGAGAACGAGGCAGAGCAGCCGCCGGTGCGTGAGAGGTGGCCAGGCCAGATGCAAGTTGCAAGTGCTCAGCGCAGTAATGAATTGGCCACACATGTTTTCCGACGGGATGGTTTTTCATTCCTTTCTGTCAGAGGAGTTTTACTGGGCTAGTCTTGGTCATCCAGCTGACCTGGGGGGAAGAGACTTCCGTTCTCTCTGGGAGCACCCTAACCCACCCGGTTCTGATTTTCCATGGTGCTGGTTCCCACTGGAGCTGAGCTTTCTGTAGAAAAGGTTGTCTGGGTCTCTAGTTTGGAACAAGCCTTCTTTTTTTTCTTTTTTCTTTTTTGCTGGTATCATAAGAGAACTTCTTTTTGAAGAAATGTACTCTGAGAATTTAGGATAGGATGTTCTTTTAATTGTTTGTTTTAAGCTTATATATCTATTTATTGACTGTCTTATGTTGTATGCCACCCTGTGCCTGGCTTTGCCAGGAAAAGGGGAGAGTATAAATAGAATTAAATACATAAAATAAAATGTATAAAAAAAGGTTCAAGTGGCAAAATTTAGAGGGGTGCTTTTTCCCCTTCAGTAACCCTAAAAGTTGTAAAACACTGAAGTCTCCATCTTTGGTTGAAAAGTTTTTAAAGCTGTGTGTGCAGTGTATCTCCAGAGGAAACTTGATATATTTGCAGGGGAAATTTTTTTTAATTGCTTATCATAGATACTAGAACACTTCTTGCACGACAGCATGTTGTAAAAACATGCCTTAGAGAAAACACGCTAGCCCAGTAAAACTCCTCTGACAGAAAGGAATGAAAAACCATCCTGTCAAAGAATTTGTGCGGCTAATATATCCCCCTAGCAGGGAGAGGCTTGAGGATACATCGATTTTACTCCCCCATCCCCAGTATCTGCACACTGACCGTTTGTGGCGGAGCAAGAATGCAGCAGGGTTCTCTGATGCCATAGGAAATCCTGGAAACATCCCTGCTTGCTATTCAGAAAACACGGTCCCGTTCTTGATCCATCAGAGGTGCTGAGATGCAGATTTACCCAGGCTTCCCTGTAATTTCAAGGACGATGCCTTCCTCCTGAGGAAGCAACTAGGTGTATCTTTTTAGGTGCCCAAAATGAAGCGTGCCTCTAATTTTAATGCTGGGAGGGTGGTGAGAACCTTTGAATCCAGCTATCACAAAACTGGCAAGACTGCCCAACAGAGGCTTTCAAGATGTTGCTTTTATGTGGCAGCCTCAACGGCTGAGGTGGAGCGTTTCTCACCTGTTCAGCTTTTTCTGTTTTATTTGTCTGTTTTGTCGCAAGGTACCTCCCTTGAGCACAGAGGTACTGGAATAAAACTGCACCGTGCGGAGGATGCAGTTCTCCGCTTCAAGCGTGGGTGTCCCCTCCATCCCTGCACCTGCTTGAAGGGAGGGGGCAGGAGAGAGGAAATGAGTGCCACGCTGCAGTCGCTCCCAAGAGTACTGAGAGGCTACGGTGAAATTTGGCACGTCTTTCATGACAAAAATCCTACTTGTTTCTGCAGCACTTTAGAGTAAGCAAAACACTTTACAGAGATGATCTTGTTGCAGTCCCTACCACGGTCCTGTACGGTGGGCCGGAATTATTAACCCCATATTGCAAGGCTGAAGCTCAAACAGTGCACAATGTTTTACAACCAGTCGACTCTCTTTCCCGTAGCTACTCAGCAGCTGCGGAGAATGGCATTTCAAAGGGACTCAGGGGCCCGATTCAGCTTGGAACTGTGGCTCTGAGGGAGGGGCTGCTGCCTTCTCCCTTGTGCCATATTATCTCTAAAGGGGATTCAAAGCTGAGTAAGGCATGGCTCTCCCTTCCTCCAATTTTCCGACAACAACAGCCTTGTGTGGTAGGTTAGGCGGAGAGCGTGTGATGGGGCCCCCGGGGTCACCCACTGTGCTTCCATGGTAGAAGTGGGGTTTTTAACTCAGCTCTCCAAAGATCCTAGTCTGACACTCTATCCAGTGTGGTGTAGCGGTTAAAGTGTCAGACCAGGATCTGGGAAACCCAGGTTCGAATCCCCACTCTGCCATGGAAGCTTGCTGGGTGACCTTGGGCCCGTCACACACACTCAGTCCAACCTACCTCACAAGGTTGTTGTGAAGATAAAATGGAGGAGAGGAGAATGACGTCAGCTGCTTTGGGTCCCCATTGGGGAGAATGGTGGGATATAAATAAATAAATAATTCTACTGCTCCGTGCCAGCTGTCACGTGTAGTGTTGTTACAGGTGTAGTGGTTGAGGACCCAGCTTTGATGAATCTGTGCAGGATCACAAGGGTAAATTGGTTTGGCCCATCAGAATCCAGACTCTCATTGTGATCTTGAGGACGCAGTTGGGGGGTAGGGGAGAGAGGCACATACAACACCCATGCCCTTTGGAGGAAGAGTGTGGCTAGCTAGGATTGGAACCCATGTCTCCGCTCTGCTTTCTCCTGGCCCAAGGAGCTTCCCCCAAAGCCTCTTGCATCAGGGAAGGTTTCCTGCATGGGGGGATGGGGTGGGGAAGGGCACCACATTTAAGACGTTCACATTACAGCAAACTCACAGTCTGTGCTCAGTGTACACTGGATTGTTCTTTGTATGCGTGTTGAATAATTCTCATGTTACAGGCAACACATACAGTAGCTGAACGTGTGAACATATGCTGCTGCCTATTATTAATCAGACCATTGGTCCATCTAAGTCAGTATTGCCTACTCAGACTGGCAGCGGCTTTCCAGGGTCTCAGACAAAAGGTTTTTCACATCCCCTACTGCCTGGTCCTTTTTAACTGGAGATGCCGGGGATTGAACCGCAGACCTTCTGCATGCCAAGCAGAGGCTCTGCCACTGAGCCATGGCTCTTCCAGTGGGTTACTTGCTGTGCTCGAAGCTTTACAACTATAGTTGCCAATAGAGCGAGCGTGACACTGAGCCATTGGTTGCTGTTCAGTTCTCGTCTGCTTCCTCTGGCTTTTAATGTTGACAGTACCCTGGAGGTCCTCTGCTCTCCTCAAACATGAAGCTGCCTTATACTGAACCAGACCTTTGGTCCATCAAGGTCAGTCTTGTCCATTCAGATTGGCAGCAGCTCTCCAGGGTCTCAGGCAGAGGTCTTCCACATCGCCTCCTGTTGGCTCCTTCCAAGTGGAGATGCTGGGGATCGAACCTGGGACCTTCTGCATGCCAAGCAGATGCTGTGTCTTTGAGCCACAGCACCGCCCCATAAAGTGTGATTGAAACCCCACATTTATCCAGGTACTGGTCCCTGGTTTCATTTATAAAGTGGATTCATGTTGGCTCTTTCTTACAAACAGATTGCTCATGTACCGGCAGCATGTACTTCACTCACTGTAACTTGTGTACAGGTCTTTGTGGAGCCGATTCCCAGGATCCACAGACGTGATTTACTGCCCCCTCTTCCCTCCCCCTGGACATGTGGCTGAAGCCCCTGCTAAAACAGCCCGGTGTGTGCTGTTTGAAAAGCAAAAGCCGCTTTAGGTGGCAACTGTGCCAGAGAGACTGAATCGTTGCCCAAGTGAGCCTTGCTGGCATTTGAAATGGCAGGTTTTTGTGTTACGCAGCACCTTAATGTTCATGTGCGTGCAAATTCCGTGAATGGGTGGGAGAGATGAGAGGTGTGTATTGTCCACTCAGAGATTTGGCTTCTCAAGATCCAGCGCATGGCAGAAAGACAAAGGCCGTTTATGCATGGGTTGTTTCCCCGCATTTTCTGGATGCTGCCAGAAACAGAAAACGTGGGGAGAGAGTGAAGTGACTTCTAAAGTTCGGAAAAGATGTACATAATGAAAATGAAACCTCAAAGTAATTGGTGGGGGGGGGGGAGTGATCGCCCCAGAAACAACCTGTGCATAAAAGGCCAAACTCTTATCAACTCGGGCTGGTGAAGTCTTGTCCAAAAAGCGGCAGTAGCAGCTATTCATGTGTTTATTTAAAATTGTGGTATTCTGAGGATAGAGGCAGCTAAGGTGGCTTCCACACCTGTAATAACTATGACAAATCGACATCACCAAAATAACAACAACAACAACAACAATAACAATAGTGTAAGCATCGAGGTGTTCCCGTCATTGCTTGGCTCCTAGGCCTTCACTGTCGCTGCTGGGAAGTGCCAAGAATTGCCACCTCTCCATCTACCTGGGGAGGCTAAGCCCCCCCCCCCGGGGCAAAAACATCTGGTGTTGGGTGGAACCTTTCCAAAGCTGGGCCCGTTCCCTGGTTTTCCTTGCAGGTGCTGCAGAGACTTGAAAGAGGAGCAGAGGGAACAAAAGAACCAGGGAACGGACACGTCACTACGTCACTCATGGCAGTGACTACTTTGTTCTTCTAAAAAAAACTGTACATTTTTTTTGAATTGCAGCGTTTCCTGGTTGAGAGCTACTTTGGAGGCTAGTTGTCAGGCAGACTCCAATGCAGGCCAAACTGCACATGACGATGGGAATGAGAGCCAGCGTGGTGCAGTGGTTAGAGTGTCCGACTAGGGTCGGGGATACCCAGGTTCAAATCTCCACTCTGCCTTGGTGGCTGACCTTGGTCAGGTCACATATGCTCAGCCGAACCTACCTCACAGGATTGTTGTGAGAGTAAAATGGAGGAGAGGAGAACATTGTAAGCTGCTTTGGTTCTGAATTGGGGAGCAAGGCAGGATGTAAATAAAACAAATAAATATATCTGTGGATTAATTCCCTGCTTTTTTTCAAGCTTTAAGCTGCATTCATTTGGGATCCCAATTTAGATGGAGGAGTTTAACTCTTTGCTCTTTTGTAGTTATCAGTTCTAAAGCTGCTGCTTGCTCTGTAGATGAAAATTTCTAAGATATGGTACTGATATGGCAGGCCACTACCCAGGGAAACAAGATTCACATCATGAAAATGGTTGGGAAGAAAGTAAAAGGGGGCAGTTCAAGCCAATGCTTAGGGGAGCTGGCCCCATCCCCTGGAGACTGTCTCTGGGCCCACTGCAAGCACACATGAACACACGCAAAACTGTCTTCTACGGAATTAGAACCTTGGTCCATTAAGGTCGGTATTGCCTACTCAGACTAGCAGCGGTTCTCCGGGTCTCAGGTAGAGGTCTTTCACATCACCTACTTCCTAACCCTGTAATCTGGAGATGCCAGGGTTTCAACCTGGGACCTTCTGCATGCCAAGCGGATAAGAACATAAGAGCCTTGCTGGATCAGACCGGCGATCCATCACCCTTCACCATTGGCTCTTGGAGGTGTCTCCATTTGGCTTCTGACATGTGGGTCTGTAAAACCCTGCAAACGACACCCTTGGTACGTACAGACCACACCTCGAATCACGCGCCACTTCAGGGACAGTGCACAGCTCAGTCTTGCAGGGTACAAGGCCACCTCACCACCGAAAGTTCTCAAAAAGCATTCACAGATTGTGTGGCGACCTAGCAAAAAAACACAGGCCGTTTATGCACGGCTGTTTCCTCGCAGTCACCCTGCCGACTACTTTGTGTTTTTGCTTTGATTATGCATGCATTTTCTGACTGCCAGAGGTTGCCTCGCTCTCCCCGTGGGGCTCTGCGGGTTTTGCCCGCAGATTCTGGATGCTGGCTAAACACAAATCCAGAAAATGCGGGCAAAATGCGCGGAAACGCGTGGGGAGAGTGAGGCGACCTCTGACGGTTAGAAAATGTAAGCATAATCAAGGCAAAGCCCTGAAGTAGTCTGGCGGGGTGACTGCAAGGAAACAGCCATGCATAAATGGCCTGGGAGTCGCTTGCTGCCTCCCAGGCGTGTGGGTTTTGATCAGCCAGCCGTGCAAGTGACTTACATTTTGATGCCACAAGCTCCTTTCTCCTGCACTGTTCCCCGTGGGCTCTTCATCAAGTCCAGCGGTGGCGTCACAATTGGGCGGGACTCCTCCTGCGTGTCTTTCAGTGGCTGTGAGGTGTGCCATAGCACCTGCGCAGCCTGTCTTGGGTGCCAGTGGCAGAAGCATGGGTGTGGGTAGCGATGACTGGCGCAAGCTATGCTGGTTGCCTCTTTCCATGTGCCACCTCTGCCAGTTCGGCATCCCCCAGCAGTTGTTACTTGAATGCTGTAGAGGGCCTGTTGGCGTCTCCACCCTCATGTCTGGCCGAAAGCCCGATGCACGCAGCTCAACAGGCGCTTCCGGATCTCTCAGCGATATCCTTGCTGGTGGTTCCCCCAGGGCCATGCTGGAGCCTCGTTTCATGCAGAATTTCTCAGGAGATTTGGGGAGGGAGGGTGGCTCAGTTCTAGAACATCTGCTTGGCATGCAGAAGGTCCCAGGTTCAATCCTCGGTATCTCTAATTAAAAGGATCAGGTAGGAGGTGGTGTGAAAGGAGATGTGTGCTTGAGACCCTGGAGAGCTGCTGCCTGTCTGTGGAGGCAATTCTAACTCTGATAGACTGATGGTCTGGCTCAGTATGAAGCACCTTCATGTGTGAGGTTCTCAAAAGGTGTTCAAACTGCGCACCTCCCTTGCCAAAGCCATTGTGGAGTTTTTTGCTTGCTGAATCCCAGTTTTGATGTGCCAGTGAGGTGAGCAGCTTCCTTTGGCATATCTAAGGAGAACCTGCTGTGTGTGTGTGTGTGTGGGGAGCATTCCACCATCTGCACCAGGAGTGGGGGGCGTGCTCTTTCTAAGAAGCTTTTCAACAGCTGCTCGCTCCAAAATTTGCATGGTGCAGTGGAAAGGCTGCCAAAACAGCTTCTTCCTGGTACAGAGCCTTCGGGGCATGTTTGTCATGGCAGCCTAGGCTTTCCAGCGCATCCTCAAGGCACTTGGCTGGTGCTGTGCATTCCCTTAATGCCATGTGAGTAGCCAGCTTTTGATTTTAAAAAAAATGCTGGGTGGGAACCCAGAGGCTGCGTCAGGGCAGGCGAAGGCAGAACAGAGCTGGGGTTTTTTTTCCCCCCGGGAAACCATCTGGTGGTACTATGGAGGAAGCCCAAACAACCGGGGGGGGGGGAGGCCTGGTGCAGGTTACCAGGAGAAAGATTACGGGTTGGACCAGAGAATAGCTCCACTGGATTGGCAACCTGATGGACTCCTGTCGTGAGTGAAAGTGCCTGCTTTTCCTGGTGGCCCATTCAGACGGTAGAGCGAAAAGGCTGGTTTAATTGACCTGTTGATAATATGCCCTGTTGTTGGACCTCCAGAGGAACTGGTTGGCCACTGGGACTGGATGCTGCACCAGATGGACCCCTGGTCTGATCTCACAGGGCTCGTCTTATGTTCTTAATTTGGTCCTGGATGTGACCCAGGATTTCTCACTTCCTCCCCACAGACCATGAGGGGTGCAGTGTCAGCCACTGGGATAGTGAAGAATCTCTGCTGAGTTGCTCTTTGGGGTGGCCCTGCTCTGCTGCTAGGGCTCAGCTCCCAGCAACACAGGAGTCAACTGGCATCATTCCCGGGGCTTGTGCCACTGCTGGCCAGGTCCGAGCCCAACCTGGCATGGACCCAGCTGGCCGTGGTGATGGTTGTCCCTTGCTTGCAGTGATGGAATGCCTTGGAGTGGTCGTGGCCCTGGGAGTTCCTGAAGGGCATGTGGACAAGAGGGTTTGTGAGTGCTCCAATCCCCTTCAGTCTCCAGACCCTTTTCAACTCTTCCTTTTCCCATTTATCATGAAAATAATAGGAAGGAACCACCTGCACACAGCTAAAACAAAGGAGTTGAAAAACACATTATTGGAACAAATGCTAATCCCCCCCACTCCCAAATAAGAGAGAAAATGGGCAACTGTAGAGAAATGGAGGAGGCCCGAAGATCTGGATGCTATTTTTGCTCACCCATGAGCAAAAATAGGAAAGCAAATATGGAAATGATGAAATATCCAGTAAGAAGAAGAAGAAGAGTCTTGACAATAGATTGACCAACAGGGCAGTGTTTTCTTACCACTTTCCAAGGACAAATGTACATTTGTAGTTTTGACATACTTATTTATTGGACATAGCCTCTGAAAGCAGCTTGTAGAACAGATTGAAGAAGAGGAGTTGGTTTTTATACCCCAATTTTCTCTACCTAAAGGAGCCTCAAACCGGATTACCATCTCCTTCCTTTCCCCTCCCCACAACCGACACCTTGTGAAGTAGGTGGGGCTGAGAGAGCTCGAAGAGAACTGTGACTGGCCCAAGGTCACCCTGCTCTTAACCACTACACCTCTCTGGCTCCTCAAAACCATCCTTAACAAGAGACAGGACATTCCATGGGGAGGGGAGGGAGACCAAATGTTGCCAGGACAGGAAAAAGTGCCCAGCATTCCTACTCAATTCTCTCTAGATAGAAAATAGAAGACAGACTGGAGAAGTGATGGGGCAGCTTGGTTTTTGGGTTGCAGACAGCTAACTCTAGTGCACTCCTGTTTTTTTCAGCAACTCTAGTGTAGGGAAAATATTATGGGATCTGGGTTGGGAGGGGGGTTGAAAAGGAGAAAGTCGCAAATATGCTCCAGCCCCCGGTTCTCATTGCTCCTACCCAACAAGGGGGAAAATACCAGTAGGCAAAGTAAAAGAAAATGCCATTTCAAAGCAGCTCCTTAGACCCTTTTACTCTTCACAACTTTTGTTTAATTCCAGAGAGCTTGCTTCCAGGAGAGTGTCCTTAGGATTTTAGCCAGTCTTTTACTCCTTTTTTACTTCACCCACGTTCAGAGACAAAAACCTTTCCCTTACAAACTCTGTGCCAAAAGCTCACGAGTTGTTGCTGTTTTGTGCTGTCAAGTCACAGCAGATTTATGGCCTCAGCTGATTTACGGAGACCCAGTAGGGTTTTCAAGGCAAGAGATGTTCAGAGGTGGTTTGCATTGCCTGCCTCTGCGTCACAACCGTGGTATTTGTTGGAGGTTTCCCATCCATGTACTAGCCAGGGCCGACCCTGCTTAGCTTTTGAGATCTGACAAGATGAGGTTATCTTGGAGCTATCCAGGTCAGTTATCTGGTTTTAAACTACTTTTTTATTATTGTAAACCACTTGGAAGAGGGGGCAGGGACTGCTGGGTCCAGCATTTTCTGATGTTGTTTGAACAGATCAGTTTGCTTTGGGTGCAGCAAGGAAAGCGAGCAACCAGCCAGTTTCCAGGATGCCCTCGGAAACTGCTGGGATGTGATCAGCAGTAGGCCAGTGATCCAGTCTCCCTTGGCTGGGGCTGATATACAACCAGTAAGGTTTTTTAAGTAAACTTTTGCTGGGCTGGTGTGGGCAAAGTGGCTACAGATGCTGGAAATAAAGGTTATTCAACAAAGCTGATGGGAAGTAGATGTAGGGCAGACAAAAGGAAGTTCTTCACACAATGCACAGTCAACTTATGCAACTCATAAGAACATCAGAAGAGCCCTGCTGGATCAGACCCGTGGTCCATCTAGTCCAGCATCCTGTCTCACACAGCGGCCAACCATTTGCCCTGGAGGGACAACAACAAGTCATAGAGGCCAAGGCCTTCCCCTGATATTGCCTCCTGGCACTGGAATTCTGAGGCTGACTGCCTCTGAATGTGGAGGTTCCCTTTGGTCCCCATGGCTGGTAGCCACTGATAGACCTCACTTCCATGAATTTGTCAACCCCCCTTTTAAAGCTGCCTGTGCCCGTGGCCATCACTACATCCTCTGGCAGTGAATTCCATGTTTGAATCACTTGTTTAAAGAAATATTTTGTTTTGTCCATCCTGAATCTACTGCCATAAGCTTCATTGGATGCCCTTGAGTCCTGGTATTTTGGGAGAGGAAAACAAGTTCTCTTTGTCAACGCTCTCCACTCCGTGCATAATTTTAGAAACTCTACCATGTGCCCCCCCCCCCAGTTGTCTTTTTTCTAAACTGCAATGCCCCAGCCTCTTCCCTCCATAGGGAAGGTGCTCCAACCCCCTAATCATCTTGGTTGCCGTCTTGCACACTCCTGGCCACTGAATGTAGTGATGGCCAGTAGCTTCTATGGTTGGGGGGGGGGGTCAGGCAAATGTTTGGAGGGCAGATGGTTCAACATGATAGAGGCTCCATTGAGAGGCTCAATGGGAGCCTCTGTGTTCAAAGGCAGTGTGCCTCTAAATTAGGGATAATCCAACACCTGCTGTTTGGGGTCATGCCTTTAAGAAATCAACTGGGAGCTGATTTTTGAGAGACTCTATATTAACCCATTTGTAGCCAGGTGACAGGTTCTTCACCATATTCCTTTGTAACAGTGCAATGAAGCGCAATCAGCTTTTCTTGCACACCTGTTCTCGTGCGCTTTATTGGGCTCTACTTTCTCCACCCCTGCTGCTCTTGTGCTCTGCTCAGCAGGCAGTTGTGTGAATAGGTTGCTCCCCTCCCTGCCGGTGGACAATTGGGATTTTGGTGGGATTTTTTAAAATGGACAATTGCTAATGCACAATAAGTTGAAGTTATTGGACGTTGCACAAGCTTTTTGGACTTCCGTGGACTATCAATTATTGCACTTGTTATATTTGGTGGACGATGTTGGACGGATTTCATGTGTATGTCACTTGTATTCATTCTCTTGTGCTGGATGATGTTCATTTGTATGTTATTTGTTTAGGAATTATATGTTAATTAACATATTTATATTGAGCCATCGTGCTGTTTCTTTCATTAGTATCCTATTTGTTTTCTGTATAGGTTTTCTTTTCTTGTTGGATCAGCAAATGTTTGCCATGTACACCATTCCGAAAAAAACACAGTTAAAGATGTTCAATGGGCATTTGGCGCTGAACCAAACCAGCCCAGTGTTTGGCTAACACGTGATGGTCACAGCCCACCAAATCTGACTGTCTCAAGTGGGCTCTAGTTCCTTCAAGCAGGCTCTGTGGAGAGGCAGCAGAGAAATTATCTCAATAAATAAATAGATTGATGTGACGTTTGAGGCGCCCTCCTTCTGGACAAAGGGCAATAGAAGGGAGAGTCCTCTGGGCCCCTCCTCTCAACTTCCTAGAAGCATCTGGCGAGCCATTATAGGAAACAGGATGCTGAACCAGAGTGGCCAGGTGATCTGATCCAGTAAGGAAAGTGGTTCTTATGTTCCTATGAGTAATGGTTACCAGAACTTTATGGGATGTCTTTGTAGCTTTTAACCATTTGAGCTGAGTGAAAGAAATCTGTATGGTCTGCACATGTTATGTATTTATTTATTAGGGCTTCTTTTGTCCCTGGCTAACTCACTTCCTGAGGCGAAACATGTCTCTCATGAGGACAACTCAGAGGACGAGTCACCCCAAAGAGAGAAGCATCATAACCGCCTTCGGCCATGTGCCACCCCACAAAAGCCCCTTCTGTTTATGCGCCAGATACTTCCTATTGTTTGATTTATTGTTCATTTATACCCCACCTTTCTCTTCAATAGGAATCCAAAGTGGCTTACATAATTCTTCTCCATTTTATCCTCACAACAAGCCTGTGAAGTATTTTATTTTTATTTATTTTATATATAATCTGCATTTTTCACTTGGACTCAAGGTGGATTACACAGATTGAGTCAGTACCATAAATATGGGACATTAAATAAACAATGAAATAGAATTAGGATTGTAGAAGTCCGGAACCAACCAGAAACCAAAACTGAAACAAGCATAAGTAGTAACATGACACATTAAATGATGCAGAATTTCATAGTAGGATCCTACTTACAGCAAGCTATACACAGTAATATACACCATTTATCTGCGTAATTTTGTAAACTTTCTTGTATAGTGCAACCCTATTACCTGTGTAGAAAATCCCTCTTGCATAATTCAATTTTTCATAGTCTGTGGAAAGCCAGGAGAGTGGGAGACTGGGAGTGTGTGACTGGCCTAAGGTCACCCAACAAGTTTCCATGGTAGGGTGGGGGTTTGAACCTGGGTCTCCCAGATCTGAGACCAATACTCTAACCACCATATGACATTACCTCCTTTCAGATTTCCTGTACTTTTGAACAATGCATGCTTAAGGTCTGGAGCGCAAGCGCTTCCTGATGTCAGTTGGTGAACACTATCTGCTTTTGGGATGGAGCCTACGCATCTGTTCTGGTAATGGCGACACTTCTAGTGCCAGGAACCTTCCCTGATGCAAGAGGCTCAGATTCTTGTATTTAGGGAAGATTCCTTGAGCTGAGAAAAAACACACCCATTAACAGAATGGATCTGTGAAATCCAGCCTTATATAACTGGGGGTTTCTGTAGTGCTTATTATTCTGTAGACTTATCTATCATAGGGTACCTTTGGATGTGCACTAACTATGTTGGTGTCCCTGGTGGTATCTTACACCATGGGTATATAATGCACATTTTATGGTATGTGCTTCCAGCCATTTCTGATGGTATGATTTAAGTTGAAAGCAATGCTTCTCTCTCAGGGCTTTTATGTAGGAACGTTTCTGCGCGGTCACCCGAAATTCTGGTTGCAGAATCAGGGAGGGACATTTGACGTTCACCTTGCTGAATTTGTCTGTCTTTGTGTAAACTGGGCCTGCTTCTCTTGAGTTCCTGTGGATGCCACTGCAGGCCAGAAAGATCTTTGTGCTCCGTTTCCATGCTGGGTTTGGCAGCGACGAATCATGAAATGGTGGTGTTATTTCCCCCCCTCTTTTGTGTCTTCACTTCCCCTAATAGTAATTCTACATCAGGGAGGAAGTACAAAACAAATAAACTTAAAAAAAGCCCAAAGGAGTAAGGAAAAAATAGCCTTTTCTAATGACTGAGTGGAAACAATAGGGCAGGCTACGTGCATCCTGGGGACAAGCGTGGGTTCAGAGACGGAGGCGCAGACAAGCTGCCCTGTGTTGGAAGTTGTATTCTGTGAGCTCCTTTGTATAGGGGAAATGGGTGATCTCTGCAGTCATGCTTGAATTGATGGCATGAAGAATGGAGACTTGTGTTTGGGAGAAGACAGCCTCTGGTCTCCTAGGGGCAAACCTGCGTACCAACAGAATTGAGTTTGAGCATGTCAGTTCTCAAAAATGGCTGCAATTCTGTGCAGAATTACTCAGGAGTAAGTCCTATGGAACTAGCAGGGCCTGGGCTGGACTAAATGGGCTACAGATGAAGGAGTGGTCTGAGCATTTCCCCTCCCTTTCCTGCTCACCTTCAGAACACAGCGTGGTGTAGTGGTTAAGAGCGGTGGTTTGGAGCGGTGGACTTTGATCTGGAGAACTGGGTTTGATTCTCCACTCCTCCACATGAGCGGCGGATGTTAATCTAGAGAACCGGGTTGGTTTCCCCACTCCTCCACATGAAGCCAGCTGGGTGACCTTGGGCAAGTCACTCTCAGCCCCATGTACCTCACAGGGTGTCTGTTGTGGGGAGGGGAAGGGAAGGTGATTGCAAGCCGGTTTGAGTCTCCCTTAAGTGGTAGAGAAAGTCGACATATAAAAACCAACTCTTCTTTTTTTGCTTCACACATGTGTGACCCTTTTGATGATTGATGTATAATTTGTGTCTGATTTATCCCCATCGTATAAGGCAGGGCTCCCCAACCTTTCTGAACCTGTGGGCATCTCTGGAATCTGACACATCATGGTGGGCATGGCCACAAAACGGCTGCCATGGGAGGTGGAGCTAGCCACAAAATGGCTACAGCAGCTTATCTTCATCACACAGCAAAGATCCGTGTCCTGTGGTGGCAGATGCTGCCAAGCAAATTTTGAAAAATCTCCAAAGGCAATCGGAAGCCTAGCTGGTCAAAAGCCTTGCCCACTTTCTAAAAAACAATTGGCGGGCTCTAGGAAAAAGTGCCAGCAGGCACCATTCTCCTCTGAGGCTCGGGCATCTTGGAACTGTGGGTTATTGTCCACGCCCCTATCGGGGGAGGCAGGACCAAAAAGATTTCCTGCTGCCCCCTATTGGGACACTAACCCGCTGAACCTCAGTCTTTTGTCCTGCCTAGTGGGGAGAGCAGTGAGTTTTCACAGCTCTGTGATTTAGGCTAGGTTTAGAGGCTTTTGTGTGTCTTTTCCCTTAATCCTTTCCTCAACCTTCCTTCCAATTACCTCCCCACCCGACCTGACTTACCCGGTGTCTTTTCCCCCGACCTTCCTGGTGTTGTCCTGAGTGTTGGGGCGAGAAGAAGAAGAGGAGAGAAAATGGCGGACGCCATTTTGAACAGAGAAGACGACCTTCTCTCAGAGAAGGACTACTCAGTGGGGCTGGTCCAATTCGCCCCGAACAACAGCGCACCGGCCAAGGGCGGCGAGAACATACCCACCCTGGCGACGGAGGAGAGCGGAGAGCCGCAGGAGGCTCGCGGAGGCGCCTCTCAGCCCAAGCAGAAAAAGGCGCGAAAAACGGCGCCGTCCCTTGCCGGCGCTAAACGCAGGAAGCGCGGCAGTGGGAAGTTCGCCGGCGCGGCGAGAGCCAGCGGGAAGGCCCCGACTGTCTACTTGCGGATCCAGTCCTCCTCAGCAGCAACTTCGCCCGCGACGTCAGATCCCGTGGCGACAGACGGTCTCCCGTTGGGAGGTGGTAACGTACCCCCCCCCTTTTCGGAGCAAACAGGAAGACAGCCTGCAGCACCTATTCCCGCCTTTTCGCTGGGACCTATAGGGGGCCACTTTATGCCTATGCAGCAGGCTTCAGCCCATCAACCATTTTTTAACCCCTTTCCCACCTCAGGGGCAACAACAGGGAGGTTTTTAACCGCAGATCAGGCTAATGACATGGTTAATATAGCCTTACAGAGGCAGTGGCAAGCCTTCCAGGCTGTTCAAATGCGCTTGCCTCAGTCCTCTGGCGGGGTTTCAGGATCAGTTCCTACTTTAGTTCCCCAACCCCAAGCAGTGGGGGAGGAGGGCAGTTCTTCCACCTCGGGGGGGCCATCCAGAGAGGAGACATCCTCCTCATGGCCCACTAAGGCCGCCAGAAAGGCACAGTCACAGCCAATCTCTCAAACTGGCTCTGACTCCTCTAGCCATCAGGATACCATTACCACTGATCAGGAATCTGAAAGGGAAGAACGCGAGGAGGGGGAGTTCGACTCCGAGGATGAGACCCCCCGTCCTGATGACCAACAGCCCAGGTTGTTCTCGGGAGAGGATTTTCAGGGCTTGTTGGCAAAGGCTATGATCGCCTTAGATCTTAATGAGGAACAACAGCCCTCAGAGGAACCTAAGTCAAAATTTAAAGAAGGAATGAAGGAGTGCTTCCCCAGAAGGAGGACTCAAAGCAATCTGGTTCCTTTCCCAGAGTTCTTCATTAGGGCCCTCACGGATGAGTGGGATAACCCCTCCTCTAATAAGCAGGTCCCGGCCTACGTCAAAAAAGATTATAGCCTGGCCCCTCACGCCATGCAGATGTTAAAGGTTCATGTAGTGGATGCTCCAGTGGCTGACCTTCAGACCCCTGGATTGATTCCCGAGGATGGGGTGGGATCCATCCGTGACCAGCTGGACAGGAAGACTGACCATTTGGCAAGAAAGGCTCACGAGGCTTCGGCCCTAGCCATCCAGGCTAGCGCTACTACCTCCATTTTTGCGAGGGCTTCCTATTTATGGGTAAAAAAACTCCTACAATTGTTACCGCCCGACAATCGCAGGGTAGTTGGGGGTTTGGAAAGAGTGCTTAGTGCCATCACTCTTATGGCAGATGCCTCTCTGGACACAATGTGCTTCACGGCTAGGGCCATGGCTTCTACCACATCCATTAGAAGGGCCCTGTGGCTAAGGGCCTGGCCGGCCGATTTCAGATCTAAAACCATTCTCATGTCCTACCCCATTAAAGGGAGTCGGCTTTTCGGAGAAAAAATGGACGGGATTTTGATTGAAACTAGGGATAAGAAGCACGTTCTCCCTAGGCAAATTCGGAAGGAGAATAGATCCTCTTCTTACCCGTCCTTTCGTTCTTCCAAGGTCTCTCCCAGATATCGGGCAGACTACAGAAAGGGCTCCTGGAACCAGAGTAACTCATGGAACCAGAGTAGATCCTTTCGAAAAGGGGGGAAGTACCGGAGACAAGGCCCGACTAGGTCCGACAAAGGGGATAAGTTCCCCAAAAACAACAATTCACAATGACGCCTCACTGCTGGCAGTGGGGGGGACTTCAGGCTTTCAGTCACATATGGGCCAGATCCAACCCGGATTCGTGGGTATCCCAAATAATATCTCAGGGATATCTCCTGGAGTTTTCTTCCCTACCCCAGGATTGTTTCCTTTCTTCCCCCTTACCCCTAAAGAAAGAGAAGAGGGCCAGAACCGCCACAGCAATTCAACACCTTTTGCACATAGGAGCCATGGAGAGGGTCCCCAACCAGGAGAGGGGGTTGGGGATCTACTCCATCTTCTTCACGGTTCCGAAGAAAAATGGGGACTGGAGGGCTATCCTCAATTTAAAGTATGTGAACCGGAGAATGAGGCGCAAACATTTCCGGATGGAAACGTTAAAATCCATCATAGAGTCCCTTCAGCCTCAGACTTTCATGACGGCGGTGGATTTGACGGAGGCCTACCTCCATATCCTTATCCATCCAGCCCACAGGAGGTTCCTTCGGTTCACCCATGGCATCAATCTTTATCAATTCAGGGCCCTCCCCTTTGGGTTAGCCTCTGCCCCCCGGGTTTTCACAAAGACCCTGGTGACTGTTATGGCCGCCCTCAGACAGGAGTCTATCCAGGTACATCCGTACCTGGACAACATCCTGATCTGTGCACAATCCAGGGAACAATCCTGGACCCATACCAACAGAGTAGTCCAGGTTCTTCAAGACCATGGATATTTAGTGAACTTCGAGAAAAGTTCCCTCAGCCCCGCACAATCTCTGGTACACCAGGGAGTGCGGATAGACTCTCGGAAAAATACTGTAACCTTGTCCCGAGAGAGAGTGGAAAAAATTGTCAGTCGGGCAGCTTCGGCCGCCAGTTCCAAATCAGCCAGGTTAATGTCCCTAGCAAAACTTTTAGGGCACATGATTTCGTGCATAGCAGTGGTGCCTTGGGCCAGGTTCCACTCCAGACAATTACAGTGGCTCCTTCGCCCATACCAAGGGAACATTGGGATAAAGAGGGACAGAATCATTCCCTTATCACTCAGTGTCCGCAAGAGCCTGCGGTGGTGGGCATCCAGGGAGAATTTAACCAAACCCACACAGTACCTGCACGAGGATCCTCTCCAGCTCTTTACGGACGCCAGTCTGGAAGGGTGGGGGGCCACCCTCAATGGGCGAATGGCCCAAGGACGTTGGTCTGCTCAGGAGTCGACCCTTCACATCAACGTGCTGGAGCTAAGAGCTGTGAGACTGGCTCTTCTATTCTTCTCAGCGGACATTTGCAACCACCACGTCCTAGTCAGGACGGACAATACGACTACCAAGGCCCACCTGAACAAACAGGGGGGCACAAGATCATCGACGTTACATCAGGAAGCAGTCAAACTGTTCCGCTGGGCCCAGTTCAAGGTTCTATCAATACGACCAGAACACATAAAGGGTGCTCTCAACGTGGAAACCGACTGGCTGAGCAGGCGGCAAGTAAACGAAGGAGGGTGGTCCTTAGACCAGGACTCCTTTCGTCTCATCACTCAAAAATTTGGTCTTCCAGAGGTCGATTTGTTTGCCTTGTCAGACAATTCCAAACTCCCAAGATTCTTCTCGAGATTCTTCCACCTAGACGCAGAGAGAATCGACGCTCTTCTCAGTCCTTGGCCAAGGACTCTGTTGTACGCCTTCCCGCCGCTGCCAATCATTCCAAAGGTCCTTCGCAAGATCCAGATAGAAAAAGCCAATGTGCTTCTAGTGGCCCCGTTTTGGCCTCGCCGTCCATGGTTCGTCACTCTACAAAGACTAGCAGTTCAAGAACCATGGAAAATTCCAACTCAGTGGGGGACTCTACGCCAAGGTCCTCTAGTCCATCCAGACCCCCACTGGTTCTGCTTGACCGTCTGGCACTTGAGAGGATGAGCCTGGTCAAACTGGGTTACCCTACAGAGGTCGTAAACACCATTCCTGAGGCGCGCAGACCTGCAACCCGTCGCATATATTCCGCATCATGGAAAGCGTTTGTCAGATGGGCACGTAGAAAGAAGTTTGACCCTCTTCAACCAGGTGTTAACAACATCCTGGGGTTCTTACAGGAGGGAGTGAGACTAAACCTGGCAGTTTCTACTCTTCGCAGACAGGTTGCGGCCATAGCAACAGTTGTTCCAATGGCGGATGGAGTGGCATTATCCAAGCATCGGCATATCGTCTCCTTTCTGAAGGGAGTTTCCCAGACTCGACCTCCTACTGTTCATCGATTCCCTACCTGGAATCTTAACATCGTTCTTAAGGTCCTAACGAAGGAACCCTTCGAGCCCCTTCGGACAGCTCCTCTTAGGCTTCTTAGGATGAAAGTTCTATTCCTCATAGCCATCACATCGGCTCGTTGAGTGTCAGAATTGCGAGCCCTGTCTATTCGCCAGGGACTTTGCATCTTTCATAGGGATAAGGTGGTATTAAGACCAGACCCTACCTTCATCCCCAAGGTTAACTCTCCTTTTCATCGCGGTCAGGACATTTCCTTACCATCGTTCTGTCCTAAACCATCTTGCCCAAAGGAACGATCTTGGCACTCTCTCGACCTACGTAGAGCTTTGCGCATCTTCATTGATAGAACATCAGACCTGAGAAAGACAGACTATTTGTTTATTAACATATCCAACCCTAACAAGGGTCTCAGAATGTCAGCGGCATCTATTATGCCTTAAAGTCAACAATAGCTGAGGCATACAAAGCCGCGGGGGCTCCTCTTCCACCGGGAATTACGGCTCATTCGCTTCGCAGCGCCTCTACAACGGCGGCGTTTGACAAGCAATCTCCTGTTGACGAAATTTGCCGCGCAGCCACGTGGTCAAGCGTGTCAACATTCATCAAGCACTACAAGATTAGTACATGGTCTTCTGCACAGGCGGCCTTTGGCCGCAGGGTCTTACAGCACGTAGTGGAAGAGAACGCATGACCCACCCTGATGGGAGCTCTTATAGGTCCCACAGTTCCAAGATGCCCTAGCCTCAGAGGAGAATGGAGCCTTGACTACTTACCGTGAGGGCTCCTTCTCTTCTGAGGCGGAGGGCATCTTGCCCACCCGGACGAAGAGTCAAGACAACGTGCTATCGACCATATCTCAGAAGACAGCTTCAGACCTAATGCCGGTCCCAATTCTTGTCTGTTTGTCAAGTTCCTTCCTGTGTTAATTGGTTAAGGTTACGTTTCATTCCGTTAGACCTCGTTTTATTCCTGTTTAAGAGCTAAGCAAGACTGTGACTGAGGTTCAGCGGGTTAGTGTCCGTCCCAATAGGGGGCAGCAGGAAATCTTTTTGGTCCTGCCTCCCCAGATAGGGGCGTGGAGAATAACCCACAGTTCCAAGATGCCCTCCGCCTCAGAAGAGAAGGAGCCCTCACGTAGTCAAGGCTCCATGTCGCCCACAGGCACCACATTGGGGACCCTAAAATAGGATAATAAATGAACAGCCCAGTTCAGACATGATGCGAGACTGTTAGAAGAACTACTGGCTGATGTGGTTGGCTGAATGTGGTTAGCCAGGTTCTGTCAAACCAGGATCAGAAAACATGGTTTGAAGTCAGTTTATTAATCCACAGTTACAGTGCGGTCCTATGCAGGGTTACTCCAGTTGGATTTCAATGGGAGTGGATCAGTATACATTTTCTTAAGTTCTTAAGTTTCTTAAGAGTTCGTAAGTTAAGCACTCCTACGTTCCCCAGGTACTGAGCAATGGTCATGAAACAAGCATTAGGTGAGGTGAACCAGGAAATCTGCAGACTGGATCCTGGTTTCACAAGCTACCCATAGTTAAAAGAAACCTTGGTTTCAGGTCATGCCTAAACTGAGCTGTGTTAATATAGGTTTGATATTTACGACTAGTGTGAGGCTCAATTATTTTATGGTATCGGTCCATCCATACACATGCATATGCTCACATTGTTGACTGGGCACTAATATTCCATGAAAAGCAAACAAACAAAAACATGCTGGTCAGTGGCACCAGCTCTACCAGTGGGGGTGCACTGGGGAAGGCTGTGGCTCAGTGGAAGAGCCTCTGCTTTGCAGGCAGAAGGTCCCAAGTTCAGTTCCTGGCATCTCTAGTTAAAAAGGACCAGGCAGTAGGTGATGTGGAAGACCCTTACATGAGACCCTGGAGAGCTGCTGCCAGCCTGAGTAGACAACACTGCCTTCAATGGACCATTGGTCTGATTCAGTATAAGGCAGCTTCATGTGTGAACTATTGGTATGGTCCTTTTCCAATGCTGAGCTTGTGGCGGGTGTCCCCCAAGCCTGGCAACCTTCCCTGAGGCCTGTGCCTGGGGGCAGCCCCGAGTGGGAATTACTTCTGAGTAAATGTACATAGGAGTCTTTGCATCCACAAGTGGCATGGATGGTGGTGTCCATATAGTGGAAAGATGTGCTTCAAGCAGTGAGCACCGTCTCACAGCCAGCGGGGGAGATTTATTGCTCTCTGCACTTTGGTTTATCTAGTGGGCAGAGGAGTGTGCTGTAGGGGCCTCTAGAAGGTGGAATGTGCTGCACGTTTGGGACAACGAGGCCTCCGTCATACCACATTAAACTCTTTCCAAGATTGGCTGATGGTTTGTGTGAGGTTGCGATGGCACCTTTTGACAGTCAGGCACCATCCTCGGATGAATTTTCCCAGGGCAAAACAAGCCCTAGCCAGTTGGCTTCTCTGGAGTTCAAACACAGTGTCCTGCTGTTTGATCTCATCCAACTTGTCTCCTTTGCCTAATGAAGGCATTTGAAGCTTCCACCAAAGTGTGTTTTCCAGCCACAATGCCCCCCCCCCACACACACACACCCAGCTTCTTCCTTCTGCATTCATTCATTTCCTTCGGGGAATCAGCACTGGAATGTCTTCACTGGGCTTTGTTGTGAGCCCTGCAGATTTCTTTAGCAGATGTTGGCAGCTACCAAATTTTTTTCTTGCCTTTTCACTCCTAGCCCCCCTCCCCCAACTCCCCCAACCTGTTGTATCCAAAACCCTTTTGTTCCAAGTTCTCCACTAGATAGATGAAGGCATGAAGTTGCCCTGTGCCGAGCCAGGCCACTGCGGTCCATCTAGCTCAGCTCTCCAAGGTCTCAGGCCCCAAAAGGTCTTTTCCAGCAGTCGCTCCATGAGGCCTGGTCTATACAGGCAGCAGAATCAGGCGGTAAAGTTCAGAGGTTTTAGAATGCAGATGGGACCACCAGACTGCCGATGGAGGATCACGGTTCTGAATACTCTTATTGCATGAACAGTTTCTTGCAAATAAGATTCAGAGCAGAGAGCGCACAGAACTGGAACTCTGACATGCTATGTCATTACTTGCAGAGTTTTTTTGACACAGGGAAGCATTCAAAAAGGGGTACCTTCCACCTGAAACAGTTCACTCCATTCTACCATACTATCTGTGCCCTTGCCTTTGGAGGTAAAGCGGGCAGTGACTAGAGACAGGGCATTTTCTGTGTTGGCACCTCGCCTTTGGAATGCCCTCTCCCCTGAGCCTCATCCAGCGCCCACTTACTTTCTTTTAGGTGCCAGGGAAAAACACATCTTCTTACCCAGGCTCTTAATTAGGGGTTTTACCTTACCAGCTTTTTAATAGTCTCCTTCTGCTTTATGGATCCTTTTTATACTGCCGTATGTCCAATGGCTTGTTTTGAGACCGTGATGTTTCAATTGCAAGCTGCTTCGAGCAGGATTCTGAAGCGGTGGCGTAGAAATATTCCAACTAAACAAATGCTGGGATTCTACTGTCTCCTTTGAGTGCATGCCTAGGCATCTAGGGTAGGCCTGAGATCTTTTCACTGGAGGTCCAAGTGAAGAGCCACTGGAGAACCAGGGTGGACAATGTGTGTAGAGCATCGGATTAAGATCTCAGAGGCCCAGGTTCGGACCCCAAAACTGCCACGGAAGCTCACTGGGGAACTTGGACTCGTTATTCTCTCTCATCCCAGCCTACCTCACAGGACTGTTGTAAGGAGAAAATGGGGAAGGGAGACCCATGACTGCCCCTCTGAACTTTTCAGAGGGAAGTGTGGGATGAGAATGTTTTAGCTTAACAGAGGAGACTGGGGTCTTTTGCTTGCAAAGCGGCAGCCCCCTCCCCCATTGAGTTGCAGCTTTTCCCTTTCGTTGCATACGTACACTGTCGCCTCTGATGTCAGGAAGACGTTTCTTCTTCTCCGAATCATATGGCTTGAAATGCGCTCTTCGTTTTGCAGGGCCCTTTACCGTAGTGCGTCTTTCTTGGGATCTTTGGGCCCAAGGGAGTGGGCATGTTTCAAAGTATACTCCACGTACGATCTGTGGGGGGTAAGGAGCTGCGACAACTCTAAGGCCCACTTTTTCATGGAAGATTTTGATGCTCTCTTGCCGCAGAGCAAAAAAAAAAAAGCGATTTAAATTTATTTTTCATGGGCGCGATTTAAATTCATGTTTTTATATCCCCGTCAATCCAGATGTAGTTTTGGTTTTTCTAGGGAACAAAGCAAGCAGTATTCTACAACGGTTTGGTCTGTCCCCTTCGGAAAAGCTCATGGTTTATGCCCACCCCCAACTCCCCCCCAACTCCGCCCAGCGGATTACCCAGTGCAGTTCACCTCTGTGGACACAGCTCCAGCCAAAAAAAGCACCAGTCCCTCCGGTTTCCTTATATAACTTTTCTATTTACCATGCTCCCTATTCCCCCCTCCGTACTTGGCCACCACCACCCTTACCCAGACTTTGACAGACGGTCATCATTGTGCCCCCCCCCCCCCCCCCCGTAGAGCTCCGGCCATCCGTTGCCAGGAACTTCCATCCAGATAGAGAAGGGAGACCCAGAGCAGACTGGCTGCCCCTCTTCAGAAGGGTGACGGGAGTTTTGGCTTGGATTTGCAGGAGGGAGATCTGTCCTGCCTTGGAGGGAGGTTGTTGTCCCCCGGGCTTGAAACTCTCCCAGCCAATCGCCGTTCACAGGGGAGGAGAAATTAGCTGACATGGGCAGGGACAATTGGTCCGAACCCAGGAACGTTTTTCATGGAGCGGAAAAAACAAAACGCGTAGCAACCACAAAGAATGGACCAACACAGGTTTGAGAAGACGCAAAGTTGACGCGGTTTTTCTGCTAAAACTGGAAGCGTTCATGAAAAATCAAAAATTTGAAGCGGGGCAAAACAAAGGCAAAACCGTGCCAAACCTCTGTGAAAAAAATGACCTCTGTGTCTGAGGCAGAAAACCCAAACGCCAGCCTCCGAAACAAGTCTAATCAGGAACAGACCCTTCTGCCTCCTGTAATGGTATCCCTGTGGTGGACCTCCTGACCCTGCCCAATGGTACAGCCCAGCCTTCAGTCTGTAGGCAGCGTGGGATGATCCTCCAGGGCCAGTTTTCTTGGGCAGCTCCCGACACCCCAGAAGGGCAGATTTTCAACCCCTGACCTACAATTAGGCAGGACGTTTTCCTGCAGTAATGGCCTGTGTGCCGCTCATTTGAGTTTGGTTTGTTCAAGAGAAGGTTCTGCGGTTTTTCCACCAACAATTGAATCAGAGTGCCTCTTGAAGGTTGGGCTTCAGGGATCCAAATATTTAGGGCAGTCTTGTTCAGAAGTTCTGTGGTCCATATTACAGCTATCTGGGTGCGGCCAGATGAGAAGGTGGTGTGTGTGTGTGTATTTGCTTTGTGTTGTATTTCATCCCCTTCCCCAATGTGTCCTTTTAACTTCACAAGAACTCTGTCAGGAAAATCAGACAGAGGGAGAGCACCTTGCTGGAGCTTAGTTGAGATCCCAGGTCTCTGTGTTACGCAGCCATCACACTGATTCTCAAGGGTCTAAGGAAGCACAAAGTAAAAAAAAAAACCTTCAAGATTTGCTAATTGCTCAACAGAACTGCATTGCATCGACAGAGCTGGAGGCATTAAAGAGATTTTCCTGTTGCTAGATGACCGAGCATCTGTTTCCTCCCATTTTTTGGGTGGCTGTATATAGTAGGGGAAATGTTTTTTTTGGGGTGAGGGGGGCTTGCTTGCTTTCTTCTTTTCTGCGCAGGGGGAAGTTGTGTGCTGTGGATCTTAAAACCGTCTGGAGTAGAGAGTGTTTCTCTCAAGGGTCGCAAGACTGTCCCTCCGTTTCCCCTTTCCACCCCCTACCTCTTCCCTTCCTGGAGAGGAACGGATATGGATATGGATGAAGCCCAGGCAGCATTTCCTTTGCTTCCTCGGTGCCTTTGGGAAATCAGCATTGTCTGCCTCATCTTACTCTCTCCCTCCTTCAAGAGAACAATAGCCACGCGTGCCCATCTGCTGTTTTTATATTTTAGAGCAGGAGAGCTGAATAGGAACATCTACCTGCACGATCCAGAGTCACATTTCGTAATCTTCCGCAGGTTGTCAAAGATATTGGATCTCTTAAAATGCACCTGACCTGGCTGCATGAACACACACACACACAGTGGTGGGGAAATGGCTGCAGATACACAATGTGTAGTGAAGAGTGTGCGCAGTAACATGCTGGAAAAAGATGAGATGTCTGGATAGTACTGTGTGAACAGCTCATGTGAACTCCCAGGGGAAAGTGCCATAATACAGGGATAGTCTTGAAGACAGAATATCCAGGGTCCTATTCTGTAGAGGATCTCATGAGGCAGTCCTGGGGAAAGCCCTCCTCAGGACATGGGGGAAGTGTGCCCAACCAGAGCAGACTGGGTTTGAGAGACCATTTATGCAGGGCTGTTTCCCCATGGTCACCTCCGCTGACTGCTCCGGTGCTTCATTTTGATTGTGAATGTCCCCCCGCCCCCTGTCAGAGGTCGCCTCGCTCTGCCTGTGCGATTCTGTGCGTTTTGCCTGCGTTTTCCAGATTCTCACTAAAACAGCATCCAGAAAACTCAGGTGAAATGTGCAGAAATGCGCAGGGAGACAGAGGCGACCTCTGACAGTTGGGAAAGGCATGCATAATCAACACAAAGCACCAGAGCAGTCGGCGGGGTGACCGCGAGGGAAATAGCGCTGCATAAATGGCCATAGTCTAACTTGGTGTGAGTCAAGTCTAGTAGGTTTGTATAATTGGCAGGCTATCAGAATTTGGGGACCCAGAAAAATCAAATGGATGCAGCTCACTTGTGAGCTTATGTTTATCTACCTACCATCAGGATTAGGGCCCACACATGGTTTCGCGTAGGCTGGAGCAAACATGTCACCTGGTCCCCTTTCCCTGGGCCCAGCCCATACGAGTAATCCCATGAAGCATGCAAGAAAAACATCTCTTTTCTTTCTCAAATGTCATAAGTAGACACTGCTGTTTACCACTGGCTTGTCATGTAGCACAAGCAACCAGGTAGTTGATTCACTTTGGTCTGTAGCCCACCTCCTGGAGCTCAGGGCTTACCTGGAAGTCTCCCGTACAGGCAAGGACCAAGTTCCCACCTCTCGAGCTGTAGCAGCTTTCAACCTGCCTTATGTCATGAACAGTGATGACCGCTGTTGATTTTCCTCATTGCCTGTGGAGCCATGTGCGGAGGTGAACGTCAGGGACGCTTCTCAGTCCATTTGGGATGAGGGTTAAAGGGATAACCTAAAGGGCAGATGCTGTCAGTTAGAGTTGGCAGCTGCATTTCCCCTCAGGTGAGATTCTGGGGTGAATTTGGTGGTTTCATCTCAGGAGAAACACTTCAGAAGAATGCTGAGGAAACAAAAAAAAAAGCGCTTTGATAAAACTTAATGTTTAGTTTTTATTTATTTAAGCTATTTTTGTCCTGCCCTTATCTCTTTAGATTGAAGGTGGCGCACAGTGCAACGGCAAGTTATGTACGTAAATGCCATCAAGTTGCAGCTGACTTATGGCAACCCCAGCAAGGGGCTTTTTGAGGCAAGCAAGAAGAAGAGGTGGTCTGCCATTGCCTTCCTCTGCAGTTTTCCTGGGTGGTCTCCCATCCAAGTACCGACCCTGCTTAGCTTCTGAGATCTGATGGGATTGGTCTATACCATGCCACCTTCCCTCCCACAACAGCAAGTTACAACCACATAACAATAATGCAGCAATCTGTCAACATAAAAGCAATGCACAGGATTAAAAACCCATCCTGGTCTGTCTAAACAGTGAACCCTCCACCCAGTACCCTGCAAAATAAGCCCATCTTACACAACCTTTCTGAATGCAGTGAGTGAAAATGTCCTCTGCACCTATTCTATTATGCCATTCGATAGGACTGGACCTGCCTAAAGTTGCCAACCTCCAGGTGGGGCCTGGAGATCTGGAATTACAGCTGGTCTCCAGACAATAGAGATAAGTTCCCCTGGAGAAAATGGCTGCTTTGGAGGGTGGACTCTAGGGCCGTGTTGGCGAACCTATGGCACGCGTGCCACTTCCGGCACGCGTAGCCCTCTCTGCCGGCACGCGCGGTTCCTCCAAGCCGCTGGCCTTTCCGGCTCTGCCCCGCCCTGGGTGATCTCCAACCAATAGAGATCAGTTCCCCTGGAAAAAATTGCCACTTTGGCAATTGGACTCTATGGCACTAAAGTCCTTTCCGAAACCCCGCCCTCCTCAGGCACCAATCCAAAAATCTCCCACTCATGGTGAAGAGGAACTTGGCAACCCTAGCCTCTCCCTCTGGGCCCCCTCTGGGGGTGGTATTCAGGTTAAATTGTCGCATTGGCACTCGGCGATAAATATGTGGGTTTTCGGTTGCAGTTTGGGCACTCGGTCTCTAAAAGGTTCGCCATCACTGCTCTAGGGCATTATACCCTGCTCAAGTCCTGCCCTCCCCAGGCTCCACCCCCAAATCTTCAGGAATTTCCCAGGCGGGAGTTGGCAACCCAAGACCTGCCACAGAATAAGCCCACAACCTGACTGTTGCCATATGGACATGCCTAAAATAAGGGCAGCATGTGGAGAAGGCTGTCTGAAAAACATAGCTGGTGCCTTAGAGTATTCTGGGCAATGTGGTTCTGTAAATATGGGGGTCCTAAGGGGCTTTTAATGGGAACAGACAGCACTTTAACTTGGGCCCAGAAGCCAACAGGTAACAAGTATAGTTGGCACAGTGCTAGAGTTCTGTCTTCTGAGTGGTTGACCCCAGACAGGCATCCTGATGCCACTTTTTGGACCAACCAATGCTTCCAAAAAAGTCTCCAGTGGCAGCCCCACATAAAGCTTGTTGTAGTAGGCCCGTCTAGAGGAGATTGTAGCATGGATCGGTGTGGCTAAGTCAGCCAGGTCAAGTAAGGAGCCAGCTAATGAAATTTTGGGGAGGGCAGGGTTCCGTACATATCTGGTGGTGGGACCCTCACAAAGCACCTGTTGATCAAGCTGTGTGTACCTCTTGATGTGACTGGATGATGTGATTGTGCTGTGGTGGTGGTGTGTCCAAAGTGCCATCAAGTTACAACTGACTTATGGCAGTTTTCAAGGCAAGAGAGGAGCAGAGGTGGTTTGCCATCGCCTGCCTCTGCGTAGCAACCCTGGACTTCCTTGGTGGTCTCCCATCCAAGTACTAACCAGGGAACTGTAGTCAGACAAGATCGGACTAGCCCTGGTGGTATTCTGGTGGTGGAACCTGCTAGTTTTCAGAGCTTTGTGGGCCAGGACCCGATCCCCTCAAACCAAGATAAGATACAAAAACACACAAAATGTGGGCAGTGGGGGAAATGTAATGCATTTCAAGTGCGGGAATTAAAAATCATAGATAACGCAAACAAGGACAAGAGAAAGAAATTACACATACCCATAACCAATGATTACATCTCAATAAAATAAGCAATAATCTAGCCTCTCAGTTATCTCTTCTTGAAAGCTAAGCTAGGCCTCTTGACGTGACCCTCTGTTTCTACCTTATTCTAATGCAGTTTGAGTAGCTTCCTTGTTTTTTCTTTTGGAGTTCCTAGATGGACTCCTTCTGTCAGGGGAACCTCCAAACATATCCCAACAAGAAAAGGCAAAAAGGATAGGAAAAATACCATAATTCTTCTAAAGATGAAATCAAATAAGAACCAAGGCGATCAGGCAATATAAACAGCATCAAAGGAAGGGGTTGAGAAGTAGGACTGAAGTTGAGGCAGACAAAAGTTTGAGAAATTCAGAAGGGAAAGTCCTGATTTTAGTGTGTTCTAATCTAGTCTTTTATATATATTTTCACTGAGCAGAGACAGCCCCTCCCATTCTTAGGAGAAATGGCAACTTTTTCCTGCTTACCTGGTTATTACTTAGTTGGAGACCATCAAGGAGGTCCAAGGTAGCTACACAGGGGAAGGCAATGGCAAACCGCCTCTGTTCACCTTATGCCTTGAAAACCTTACCGGGTCACCACAAGTCATCTGCAACTTGACGGCAATTTGCACCACCACATGTAGGTTTTTAATAAATGAATCTGGTTTGCAAATGTTGTCCAAATGTTCACCCACTGGCCACTGCATTAAAAAAAACCATACTGTAATTTTCAAGGACTTTTAAATGCCGATCGCAGATGCCTTGGGTTGCTAAAAAGGAGTTTGGTGGCTCAGAATAAACCAGAACAAACCCCAGCTGTGATTTGTTTGTGGCAGAATTTACTGGGGTTTTTAGGTTCGCTGTGCAGGTTAGCTGACAGAACATGGTGTTATTAGTCAGAACCTGTTAAAAAACGCTAGTCTTTGGCAGCCCTACACGTATCCACTTGAATCTGTTATTCCAGAGAGATCGGAAACCTTGGAGAGCCAAACTGAAAAAGGGCAGCCAGCAGCTGCCAAACGCCTGAAATTGGAGCAGGCCCCGCTCGCTTAATTGTGTGAAAAGCTGACAGACTCAGCAGGGCTCTTGGCTCTCAGCAGGCTCTTAAACACCCCCACCGGTCAGCTGTTGCAGCAGGAGGAAAATCACACACGTGTTCCCCAATGGAGAGGTTGCTTTAAAGCATTATAGCTTTTGCATCGATTCTTCAGCATGGTGTAGACACAGCAAGCAGGGCTGCCTCTGCAAACAGCTTCTTTGCGGCCCTTCTCCCTCTCCCAGTTGCACAGTTTGACTTCCTGGACATCAGGTCACCCATTGTACATTTCTCTGTCCCCGAGCTGTGTCATTGGCTCCGTGGCTGGAGGAGGCTGGAAAGGCATGAGAGGTCAATGTGACATAATTGTTGGCAGAGAGACGGCAACATGGAGAGGCCATTTTTGATGGCAACTGCACACTTATTTATTTATTCTTTACTGCACTTATTTCCCGCCTTCCTCCTCAATTGGGGACCCAAAGCAGCTCACACCATTCTCTTCTCCTCCATTTTACCTTCACAACAACCCTGTGAGGTGGGCTTGGCTGAGAGAGTATGTGACTGGCCGCAAGAGGCCACCCTGCAAGCTTCCAGCCAGCGTGGTGTAGTGGTTAAGAGCATCTGGAGAACCAAGTTTGATTCTCCATTCCTCCACATGAAGCTAGCTGGGTGAACATGGTCTAGTCACTGTTCTCTGAACTCACTCAGCCCCACCAACCTCACAAGGTGTCTGTTGTGGGGAGAGAAAGGGAAGGAGATTGTAAGCCAGTTTGATTCTCCTTAAAAAAGGTAGTGAGAGGCAGCATATTAAAAACATCTCTTCTTTTTCTTCCCGAGCAGAGTGGGGAATCAAACCTGTGTCTTCCAGATCCTAGTCTGACTCACTAAACATTACACCTCTGGGACAATGAGTCCCTTGACCAGAAGTTGAATGCACCTTCAGTTTTGCTGACATTTTCTTAAGCAGCCTACGGAAAAGGCTGGCTCCCCACCCTCAGCTGGGGTTGGTCAGTGGCTTGAGGAGTTGCGTGACCTGAGAGTTGTGTGCAAAAAGAGGGCTGCCTCACATTGGGGGAAGAATCAGAGCTGAGTGTCCAAAGCAGGCATAAAGCCCCAGTGTTGGTCTTCGGGCTGGGAAAGGTCTCTGTTGGAGACCCAGGAGAGTTGCTGCCGGTCAGTGCAAGCAGGACTGAGCGAGCTGGATCAGTGGTCTATTCATTTGAGTCCATCTGTGCCCCTGTTGTGGAATGCTTTTGGTTCCTCTGCCACCCTCTTTCTGATGGAAACCTGTGACAGCAACATTGCCTGAAACTTGTCAATGAGGGTTTATGGTTAGGCTGGTAGAAAATGCCACCAATTCGCAGCCAACCTATGGTAACCCCTCAAGGGACATTCAAGGCAAGAGATGTTCAGAGGTGGTTAGGTTTGCCATTTCCTAACTCTGAGTAGTGATGCTGGACTTCCTTGGTGGTCTCCCAGCCAAGTACTAACCAGGGCCCACCCTGCTTAGCTTCCGAGATCTGGCTGCCCTGGGCCATCCAAGTTAGGGCTAATGAACAGAGGTGCTTCTGCGTAGCAACCCTGTACTTCCTTGGTGGTCTCCCATCCAAACACCAAGCCTAACTTCTGAAATCTGACGAAATTGGGCTGGCATGGCCCACCGGTGTCAGGGAATGGTTCACTTCACAAAAGAAACGTCTTAGGTTTACACCTTAAAATGTTACATGTGTGTTCAACATGAGAATGTGTATTTCATACAGGCACCCCGTCAGCTGTGACTGGCTACGGCTTCTTGTGGAGTGCACACTCCATAGAAAACCCAGTTTTTCTTCCTCGACGTACTGTGTGAAACAGCCCTGATTACTCTCTTTCTTGCTCCATTCAATCTGGTCAAAAGAGTCTATTCTGTAGGAAGCAATCGGGAGGATTCGCTCTGCGAGGTGCAAAGCCACGTTCATCATATTCTCCCTCTTTCCCCTTCTTGCATATTTTGTTCCTGAGGACAAAGCAAGCAAAGTAGCTGGAAGTTCAGGATCTTTGCCAATCTGCTGTTGGGTGGAGAAGCAAAATTGCCCCATCCCAGGCTGGCCCTGCCCCTTGCAAGGAATTCCAGCCTGCAAAGTTGCCCCAGGTGGTGACGGGCGGAGAATTGGCTCTGGCAAGGCTCCTGTGGCTTGCAGCTGCCATAGAGGCCCGGGCCACTCCCATACTTCTTGGGCGCAACCCTGGCTTTGGGCCCTGCTACGACTTGTTCACCTTGGATGAGGAGAGGAGGCCAGGGATCCTTCTCTCTCTGATGAAACATAAACATCCTGTCCAAGTGGATTCTTCCCTCTGTGTTCACCTCTGCGTCTCTCTCTCCCCTGCTGGTTCCAGCCCTTGGAAGAACAAAGCAACTTGTAAAATTGTTGGGGAATAAAAGGACTTTTGGACTTCTGTGTGCATTTTGCTAAGATGTGTGTGCAAGGTGCCGTTTCTTGGTTGCTCCTTTTCTTGCCGTTTTGCTTTGAATGATTCTGAAAATTGCAGCCATGAATCTTGGGAATTATGATGAGACCCAGACTGTGGTGCATAAATGCCTGGCTGGGGCCAGAGTTTCCAGAGGCCAAATTATCCCACTTGGCAAGGAGCGTGTGAGTTTTTAAAAGCAGCCGGTTGTCAGATCTGTGCTTTCCATTTTCACCAGATGGAGGCAAAATGAGTCATCGTGGCCCTCACGGTTGCTCTCAAAATGATTGTAATTTCAGATTGCAGACCTGCCTCTTTTTACTAATTTTTGTGCAGCGTTTAGATGTGGGTACTGTATGTACTTACCCTGGAAACGTGTAATGCTCAACAGTCCTCATTTCAGAAATCCGTGTTGAGGAAATTTGCATCCTTTTCTCATCCCTTTGAGAGCAGGTGTGGAGGGGGTGGGGGCTGAATTTCCAGCCAAGAGTTATAGCTTAACAGTACACACTACATTTCATTATAATGTTTCTGTGCTCAAGGATGAGGCAGCATGACTGGATGTTTTTCTACCAATGACGCTCTGTGGCTCATGAGCCACCAGTGGCTCTTCTGAGCACTGTTCCCCAATGTGGCCCCTGCTCTATGTCCCAGGACAGTGGACAAGGCCCTTGACCGGCGGGGACTGTGATGGACAGGTAGTTCCCAGCTTGCAACAGCTGCTGTGCTAGGCACAGGTAAGCTGCAAGTCTCCCTGAGATGTAGGCCTGATGCCAGGAATGGAAATCAGTGTGGTTGTTTGGTAGGGTTGCCAGGTCCCTCCGCCACTGGTGGGAGATTTTTTGGGTGGAGCCTGAGGAAGGTCGGCTTTGGGAAGGGGAGGGACTTCAATGCCATAGAGTCCAATTGCCAAGGTGGCCATCTTCTCCAGGTGAACTGATCTCTATTGGCTGGAGATCAGTTGTAACAACAACTGGCGGTTGGCAACCCTACTGTTTGGATTGATGGCAGTTGTGAACATGGCTCTCTGCAAGCCACAGAGCGAGTACCACTGTTTTGTGTTCTTGGTGGCCCCCTTGAAAACAGGTGAAGTGGCCAAACTGGGGTTCAAATCTTAAATGTGCAATGGTGTGGTGTATGAATATATATGAAACCAGATCAGAACATTTGTCTGTCTTACCTTCATCTGCTCTGATGGCCTTTTGAACTGGAGGCCAGGGCCCTGATCCTGGCACTTTCTGTTTACAAAGCACCCACTCTGTCACTGAGCTGTGGCCCCTCCCCACGGTATGAGTCACTTGGCAATTCCTGAGCATGCTGGCAAGGGCTGGTTACATATTATTTTAAAAATACACTACAGCCAGTTACAAAGCAGCATTTTCAGGGGGGAGGGACTCACGTGTGGTTCAGGAGCTCCACGTTTTTGCTGGGGATGCATAATTGATCACAAGATACTCCTTGAATTTCTTCGGGGGGAGGGGAGGAGAAGCCCCTGTGCATAGCTTTTTGAGAATTTGACTGCAACTACTGTGCAGTTAGAGAGCAGCAGATCGAGCAAAAACAGACCAGCCATAAAAGGCCACTGATGAAGCAAAAGGCCTCAAAATCAACCAAAGTCTTCATATTATGCCCAACCCATTATTGCTTTGCTCTTTGCCCCCTTTTGACGGTGCCAACGGATTTGTTTAGGGCAGGAAAAGAGTGGTACACAGCTTCTTGAGTGTCACACCAAAGTATAGGTAGATTCAAGTCCAGTAGCACCTTAGACCCCAACAAGATTTTTAGGGTATAACCTTTGAAGAGTTAAAGCTCCTTTCTTTAGGTACATCCCTTCTAAGCATACACACACTTACACTCACTCTCTTCTCTGTCTCTCTCACTCACACATGCACACGCACACTCTCACACACGAGTACATACAAAGCAAGGCTGTCTGGCTGACCTACCACATCAAGGAAACCCTTCTTTCCTGTGTCTGTTTTCTTACCCCTTGCTCTGGCAATAATGCAGCTGCGTATCTTGCTAGTGAGGTCCTATGATGGAAATCAAAAGGGGTTTGGTGCATGCTTTGCAGAACTGTGTGAATAAGATTGAAAAAGATATTTGCAAAACTGCTGTTTTGGATAGGATTTTGGGTTTGGACTTGCAGTCAAACCTGGGCCTGTTCTTTGGCTTCTGGCTAGGGAGCTGCTCGCTACAATGCCTGGAGAAATTCTGAACTGTTCAAGACTAACGTGTTTCCAGTTTCACAACAGATTATGTCTACTGTGCCGCACAAGGCAGAGCAGATTTGGTCAATGTTGTTCCTCACCCCCCTCCCCAAAAAAACATGTATATTCAGCACTACAAGTGGAAAGAAAAGGGTTTTAAGCAATGGCTTTGCTTCCTCCACCCATATAGGAACTGACTAGGTGTTTGTTTTGGACCCTGTAGGGGTTGATTGCTAAGCAATTGATGTCGGAGGAATGTAGATCTCTTTTCAGAAACAGAATCAACTAATTTAATTATATTCTTGTCTTTCCTTTAACTCTGCAGAAGTAGAGGCATCTGACAGCCGTGGAGCCATGACATTTGGATGACTGATTTGTCAGTCGGAAGGATGGAATTTGTAGACCACAGTCAGCATGCTTACTCTAGGACAGTTCCAAATGGATACACCAACAAGATTTTTCAGGCACATCCAAAGGAAAGAAGTGCAGATCTGAATTCTGGTGGCTGTGATAACAATGAGCAGGAAGATGCAGCTAGGTGTAAAAAGAAGACTAAGGGCAGTCGGATTTGGAATTTGGTTAGCCGAAAGAAAGGCGCCTCCATGAACACCAAAAGGCCCCAGTCTATGATCCTGTTTGGAGAGAGCATGGAGATCTTGGAACAAAATCATAAGATGTCCTTTATGGACAGGGTGAGATCTTTCAAGAAGCTACGATCATCTGGCACATCCAAGAATGCCTCCAAAAGCAAGCCTGTTGCTATTGCTGAGGAACCGGAGGATGATGTGGAACAGAGCGCACGTCATAGAATTAAGAAGCTAAATGAAAGTCAAAGGCCTTTCCGTCATTCCTATGCAGGCTACATTGAGGATCTGGATTCTTCTTTTGAAGATGTGGAGCTAAACAGCTGTGTGCTAGATATGGACACCAGTGAAAGTAAATGGCAGCAGATTGTTGACATTGGAATAAACGGGGAAGATACCAGCAATGACTGCCACAAAGCGTCAATTCGGAAGAGTGTGGCTCCAGAGTTCGAAAATCCTCAGAAATCTGAGACTGCACTAGGGAACCCTCCAAGGAGACACACAGTTGCTGCGCCAGAGAACAGAAAAGGACGGAGTTCTGATGTCTGGAGTTATCTGAAAGGGATTTCACTAACAAGCAAGGATAATTCGAAGCTACGAGATGAAAGGATTGAGCCAAATTTTCAGGAGCCGGAAAACACAATGGATAATTCCTCTTCTTATTTAGACTTTGATTTGAGATGCGAGGAGGAGACGGAAGTTGGCCAGCCTAAAAGACCAAACAGCGCTGTTAAAGGCACTCACTTTGGTGGGGTCCGTCGATTCTTCAGCAGCGTTGCCGAGGCAGCTAGGAAGTGGCGGGGTTCTTCTAAAACATTTTCACAGGAAGAACAAAGGCCCAACTCCAGTTGTGGACATCAAAGGCGAGAGGTCTCTCCCCACCAGCAGCTGTTGGTCATTGCAAATGATAATGCCAGAGTTCTCTCGCCTACCGGAACGTTTCCAGATTCTGGGATCTGGGATAAGCCCAGTTCAAAAAGCTCAGCAAAGAAAAAGCTGCCTCAAGGAAATGCAAATGCAGAGATTTCTCAAGAAGTCTCCAGTTCTGTATTAAGTAGTGAGAATGGCAGTTTCAATGAAACATCCTTTTTGCCCCACGGCACAAGCTTGGCTGCTTTTCCCTTCTCAGAATTTCCTAATGACGGCTGTACATTTCTTGGCATGCATGGTCTAGCGATGAATCTGTCGCCCATAGATGACCCCCTTCTTCATCAAGTTGATCATAGGGGTGTAGGTACTGCTGCAAGAGAATCCTGGGTATTAGATGCTTGGGTCCAAAATAACACTGACAGCTTGGATGATACTTCAAGAGATACTCAGGGCTTGGATACAACTTGCTTAAAGAGCCAGGATTTTACCAAAGCTGAGTTGGATGCTACAGACATGGAAAATGCTCCTCTGGATTACAAAAACTGGTGTGACACTGAAGCAGAACTGTTGTATAAGACAGACAGGAGTACTTTGGGCCTAAGTGCTGCTGCAGAGGATATTAGTCCTTTAGCATGTACTGTGGGTGATGTGCAAGATTTGGCCAGTTCTGGAGCACAGATAAGAACTTACTGTAGGACCCCAGTAGATAATGAATACGTTGATGGCATTTCTCAAGTTATCCCAGATATGGAGTTTACTCCAGTTGATAATCCAGACTTGGGGGCTACCCTAGCAGATAAGCAGATCCCCGAGAATACTTCTGGTGATAGCCAGTACCTGGGCAGTAACCTGGTAGATAATGAGGATTTAGCAAATACACTGACAGATACCTGTGATTTAGAAAGTTCTCTCATAGATTCTCAGATCATTAGTGTAGCTCTATCTGATACACAGAGCATGGGCAGTATTCCAGAGGATACATATAGTTCCTATATATCTGATTCTTTAAGTGGTCCTACCCAAGCACTAGATCAAGAGAATCCCCCCAGGGAAGTCAATGGAAAAACCTTCCCATCCAAACAAAGTCCTAGGAGGAAACTGCACAAAGTAGAACACTTAAAATTCAGGGAGGTCTGTCACCCGTTCCAGATGAGCCGGTGCACCATCGTCTCCTTCAATGAATTCAGCAGTGGAAAGGTAAGACCTCATTGATCTCTAGCAGTCTTCTCAGCTTGTCATTATCATGGATTAATGGATTTCCTATGCTCCTGCCTTCCTTTATTATTCTGTGACCTTGTTTCTTATTGCATTCTGTTCCTCCTTAATTCTGGTGTAAGTAGGAGAATTGCTAAAATTAATGCCAGAACTGGGGCACGTGCAGTTTGTTTCAGTTTTCAGTTCCCGCTTCAGCTCATTTGCATCTTCTTTTCTGCTCCTTCCCTGGATGTTATTCATGTTCCTGTACATGTTGATAAAGCACTGCCAAAAAAGCAGTCTTGGTGTAATTTTATGTATGATTGCATCCAGATTCTTTCAGTGTGGTGTTTTATGGACATGCACAGAGGCTTCTGTGCAGTGGCGAAACACTGCACAAAAAAGCAGTGAGGTCATACATGCAGTTGCATCAAGGTTGCTTTTTTTCAGTGTTTCATCAATACACACGTATACATCAGTAACAAAGAAAGAACACACAAATTTGTTGGAGGGACTGAAATCTGTAGTCTAGTGCACGTGCACCGGACATTGCAAAAACTGTCATCTCTGTAATGAAAAGTGGAACATTGGAGGATTCCTAACGCATTGGTCCGACTTTAGAAACAAAACCTGTTAATTCAAAACTCCCCAAACTGGGGAGAATTTTGGAAAAATCCTCTCTCATTTTGGCCTAGTTCTTCCTACCTCTCTTTCCTCCTCTTTAAGCAATGCTGTTTGTACACTCTGTCATTTTTATGCACAATTCAAATGTACAAAGATGGCCGCTGTTATCTTGTATACTTTTCAGCTTTACCTAGAAAGGTCAAAGACTGTACCTTTTATGTTGCTGGGCTTTTTAATTTCTCTGTTTGCTCATGTGTGTATACGTTTGCCAGCTGTGCTTCGTGTATCTGATGATGCACCCTAATGCCCCAAGCCACCCCCATGATAGCCAGAGAGAAGAGGAGAGGTTGCCACCAGTAGCTTTAAAAGGACGGATAAGAAGATGATTCCTGTGGCACAGAAGGCGGGGCAGAGAGCTACTTTGGCCATTTATGCACGGCTGTTTCCTCACCCTGCTGACTGCTTTGGGGCTTTCCTTTGATCATGCTTGCATTTTCTGACCGTCAGAAGTTGCCTCGTTCTCCCTACGCATTTCTGCATGTATGCCCACGTTTTCTGGATGCTGGCTTAACACAAATCCAGAAAACACAGGCAAAATGAGAGGGAACGTGTGGGGAGAGCGAGGCGACCTCTGATGGTCGGAAAATGCAAGCATAATCAAAGGAAAGCCCTGAACTGGTCGGCGGGGGTAACCATGGAGAAATCGCCCTGCATCAATGGCCTTTGAATGGCTTGGAGAATGACTGGTCACTCCCGAGTAACCTTCTGCCTACCCGTTTTAAGATGCCCCAGGGCACTTTGATGCACTGAACCACATGTGGGCGCTGTCCCACGGTCCCTGTTTGCAGCCCCCGGCAGCACCTATCAGCAGTGACTGGCTCTGCGGCTCATCTGGTTGTGTTCCTAGTGCTCCAACTTCGTTGGCAGAGGGCAAGTCTGTTCTCTGCTCCTCAGTCACTGTAGCTAATTAAATAGTGGCCTTGCTTACTGGAATGTCGCACCAAGATGAGCTTTTCTTCACCCAATACAGCCTGTTTTGTAGCATCAAGCCAGTGGAGCGAGGAGTTTGGCTGGAGCCTGCCAGGCCTTGCTTTCTTCTTTCCTTTCTGTGGGTGGGCGTTTTTTGTCTGGCTGCCGCCTCTTCACTTCTGCTGTTGGGCTGATGGCCCCATTGAAGTGCTGTGTTCATCAGCCTCTAAGCTCTCCGTTGACATGACCTGTTTTTCTTCCTTGTATCAGATGGTTTTTAAGGCCTGGACCAGTTTGACACATGACAGGGCTATTGCAAGTCAGGATGCCAACTCCAGATCAGGCAATTCCTTGTGAGTCGGTGGTGGAACCTGAGGATGGTGAAGCTTGGGAAGGGAAAGGGCTCAGCAGGGATGTAGTGGTATAGAGTCCACCCTGTGAAGCTGCCTTGCTCTCCAGGGGAACTGAGCTCTGTAATCTGGAGGTCAGGTGTAATTCCGGGTGAACTCCAAGCCCCATCTGGAGGTTGGCAACCCTAGTTGCAAAGAATAGTAATGGAGAACGCTGGGGAGGCTGTGGAATCTTCTTCTCTGCAGGGGTTCCAGAAGCAGTCATGGGCACCGTAGAGCATGGTGTGTGTGTGCTTTTGTTAGTGTGCCGTCAAGTCACAGCTGACTTATGGCGACCCCGTCGGGTTTTCAAGGCAAGAGATGTTCAGAGGTGGTTTGACACTGCCTGCCTCCACGTGGGCTGAGAGAGTTCTGAGAGAATCGTGACTGGCCCAAGGTCAACCAGCAGGCTTCATGTGGAGGAGGAGTGGGTATCGAACCTGGTTCTCCAGATTAGACTCCGCCGCCCTTAATCTCTACACCACGCTAGCTCTGAGCATGGTATATCCTCCAGCAAATGGATTGCATTCCATTCCCTGCTGGGTATCTTTGCACCATCTATGCCATAAGAGAGTCCTGCTCCGTGAAGAAAAGCCAGGCAGCAGAGTGGACTGTACCGCTTCACATGGAAGGTGCCATTTTTGCATGTTCCCATGGCAAGTGCACAACACTCGAAAGAGGGTTGGAAACAAACACACACACAGAATCTGAAGTGTTGCGTCACCTCTTTGTGTAGCATGCTTTGACCAGATCTTACTTCAAGGGTAGCACAAGCTAGACCGAAACACTTTTATTGGGCAGGCTCTGAGGACATCTGTTCATCAGAAAACACTAAAAAAAAAAAAAAAAAAAAATCCCTGATTGGGTATAGGGTTGCCAGCCTCCAGGTGGGGCCTGGAGACCTCCTGGATTTACAACTGATCTCCAGGCTACAGAGATCAATCCCTGTGGAGAAAATGGCTGCTTTGGAGGGTGGGCTCTCTGGCATTACACCCTCAGCCCTAAACCCCACCCTCCCTGGGCTCCACCCCTAGACAGCCTAGTAAATTTGGAAACTGTTATTGTGCTCTGACTTCCAGTATTTAGCTGGGAGCTGTGGCTGAACCCCTGCTCTTGCCATTTGCTCGCATGGCTGCATCCGAACAGGTTTCCAGGGCAAAGGCACCAAACTGGTACAAAACATGTGTTTGTTTGGTCCTGTTGTCGCTTATAAAAACATGTGTCTAGTCGGGCAAAGTGGCCTGAGATCATGCTCCGGAAATCTCTCCCCCCTGCCTGAAAGGGAAAAATCGGACGAGTGCAGGGGTGTAGATGATAAGAGCAAACTAGTGACCCTTCAGCCTCAGGAATGCAGAATCCTTTGCTATTTCGGGTGAAGAGAACATCAAGGCCAAAAGGCACAGAAATAACAATCCCCAGCTCATTTGTGATGCATTTTGCAGGCCCTGATAAGAGGTATATTGAGAATCAGAACGCTGGTTATAGTTCACCAGCCTTCTAGTGAGGGGTGAAAGCAGGACGGCTGGCAGTTGCCCTCCAGAGGTGGGACCCGGATGGTACCCTGGGTCCACGTGTGGAATAGTTACCGGATTCTGGTGCCTTTTGATGACTTGACCTGGGAAAAAACAACTGGAACAGGCCTGCAGTACCCTCTGGAGAGGGAGCGTGGTGTAGTGGTTCAGAGTGGTGGTTAGGAGTGGTGCACTCTAATCTGGTGGACCAGGTTGGTTTCCCCACTCCTACACATGAAGCCAGCTGGGTGACCTTGGGCTAGTTACAGCTCTCTTAGAAGGGGAGGGGAGGGGAAGGGGAGGTGATTGTAAGCTGGTTTGATTCTTCCTTAAGTGGTAGAGAAAGTCGGCATATAAAAACCAACTCCTGTGATACAATGAGCCTGGATAAGTTATGGTTATGAACTGTAAATAAAATGGAAAATTTTATAATCAAGGGTGAGAAAGGACAATGTGCTGCGATGACAGTCTAGCTATTTTATAGAGGATTAAACCATATATTTGGTGTGGTAGTATGAAATTATAGAAATATAGAAATTCGGTTAAATATTTTTTTTAAGTTTACATATATATATTGTATTTTAAATTATGAAGATTGATGTATGTTTTTTTGTTTTATTTTGCTGTTGTTTATTTTATTGAATAAATAATTTTTTAAAAAAAACCTCCTGCTCCTCCTCCTCTTTTTCTTCTTCTACTTCTTCTTCTACTTCTTCTTCTTCTTCTTCTTCTTCTTCTTCTTCTTCTTCTTCTTCTTCTTCTTCTTCTTCTACTTCTCTTCCTCCTCCTCCTCTTCCTCCTTCTGTTACAGCCCTTCTCTCTTGCATTGGGCTTGCCAAGTGTTGGGCAAAGTAGCACAGAGATGTGGCACAGATCTCCATGTCGCTTTTCCTCATCTTAAAAAACACACACCAAAAGCAGCCCTGGAAGGCTGTTCATTGGCAGGGGAAGAGCAGCAGCGGGGAGGACCTCTTAGTTTAACTTCTGTTTGTCTGCTAAAAATCTTGCTGTCTGTTTCTTTCCCCTGCAGAGGAAAAAGTACAGGGCCCATGTGCCCCTGCTGCCAATCACGGCCTGCAAAAACTGCTTTTCATTTCAGAAAAGAAGCCACGGAGGAAAAGAGAGACAGAATATCATTTTGTGTCTAGTTGTCCTTAGAGTTTGGGGATATTTGTGTTCCTGCTGTTCTGGTGGAGCAGGATTGTCCTGCTGTTGGTGCTGTGGGGTTAGGCTCCTCGCCTGTGGGTTTCGGGGTTTATTTTTGTCAGATCTGAATAATTTTAGTTGGGAGTTGTTTAAAAACTGGCTTGAGAACCACTATGGCCAAAAGGCACATGAAGCTGCCTTATACTTGCCGTAAATGCGCACGGCAAAGGCACCGTGTCTCTTCGCCTCTCTTTGCCTGCATGCAGAGAAGAGCACCAGACAAGACAACACAGTACTGGAGAAGAAGAATCTGTGGATCTTCTGACCTCTTGCTTGTTTTTCACTACGGTCCACCTTCTTAGCTTAGCTTAGCTCCTGTTCCGACTCTTGGCCTGCTGCTCAGGATGCCAGGCTTGACATGGGCAAGGTTGTAACTCAGGTGCACCCTCTTCCTGTCTTGTGACCATGATGTTACATGCTTGCCGTTCATGCTGCCGAAGGGTTAGAGGAAAGTCCTGGGTCTGGAATGGCTGAAGACCCCTGCTGTAGTCTGTGCCGCAAAAAGGCAGGGTGTGGATATTTCACGCAAATAAACCATAGAATCATAAGAGTGGGAAGGGGCCATACAGGCCATCTAGTCCAACTGCCTGCTTAATGCAGGATCAGCCTAGAGCATCCCTGACAAGCGTTTGACCAGCCTCTGCTTAAAGACTGCCAGTGAGGGGGGGCTCACCGCCTCCCTAGGTAGCTGATTCCACTGTCGAACATCTCTTACTATAATTCCCCCCCCCCCAATATCCACCTGGTACCTTTCTGCCCTCAATTTAAACCCATTCTTGCGAGTCCTACTCCAGGTGCGGCCTGACGAATGCAGTGTACAGCGGAACTATGACATTGTGATTTGGATGTTATGCCTCTGTTGAAGCACCCTAATATCGCATTAGCCTTTTTTGTCGCTGCATCACACTGGCTGCTCATATTTAACTTACGGTCCACCCGTATCCTAAGATCTTGTTCACACACACTGCTACCCAGAAGTGTATTCCCCGTCCAGTGTGTGTGTCCCTCATTTTTGTTACTGAGATGTAGAACTTGGCACTTATCCTTATTTAATTGCATTTTGTTCACATCCACCCACTTTTCAAGTGTGTTCAGATGTCGTTGAATTCTATCTCTATCTTCCGGTGTGTTTGCTGCTCCTCCCAATTTGGTGTCATCTGCAAATTTAATGAGTAGTCCCTCCACACCCTCATCCAGATCATTTATAAAAATATTTAAAAATACCGGGCCCAGAACTGAACCCTGTGGCACCCCACTGGACACCTCTCTCCATTCAGATGAAATGCCATTGACAACCACTCTTTGAGTGCGATTCTGGAGCCAATTCCCTATCCACCTAACTACCCTAAAGTCCAGTCCACAGTCGTCTAGTTTACCCATCAGAACATCCTGGGGAACCCTGTCAAAAGCCTTACTGAAATCCAGGTAAACAACATCAACCTCATTCCCTTGATCCAGTAAGCTGGTCACTTGATCAGTGAAGGAAACGAGGTTGGTCTGGCAGGCCCTGTTGGGGACAAATCCATGCTGACTTCCCCGGATCACCAAGTTGTCCTTCAGATGCTCGCAGATTGATCTCTTTAATATCTGCTCCAGTTCTGTCTTCCCTTTTTTGAAAATAGGCATTCGCGTTCCTGCGCAATGATTTCACTTTGGGCACAATGCCGGCGCGTCCGCATTGCGCCCAAAGTGACGTCATTGCGCAGGGATGTGGATTGCTCCCCCCTTTTCAGCTGGCCTTCTTCCACCCGCTGAACAGCTGAGGGTAGGCGGGCAGAGACAGGAAGCACCGGGAGACTGCCCACCATTAGCGGGCACCTCTGAACCCTATGAGGAACTGAAGCACCAGCCTGGGAAGATTGGGGCCACAGTGTAATGCACCAGTGGGGTAGATGCACAGGGTGGCCGGTCTGGAGTAGGACTCAGGACTGTATTGAGAAGACCCTTGGGAGGGAAACTGGAGAGAAGATGGCGGCTGACAAGTAAACCCAGAAGCTGGTGGGCAATGAGCAGGTTCATCCGGAGCAGGGCCTTAAGGTACCGGTAGATCCTGTGGGCTTCTTTGGAATTCTGACACAGGGCAATGGGCACAATCACAGAATGGCAGCTGCAAAAGGTGGAGCTATCCACAAAATGTCAGGGAGCCAGGTTATGTATAACTCTAATAGTACCTCTTCAACATTTCAGACAGAAGCTCTTGTTAATAGGATGCCTTTTAATCTGCACAGCCAGTCCCCATTTAGCTCCGCCCACTTCCTCAAAGCACTTGGTGGGCACCAGGAAAGGTGTTGCTGGGCGCCATTGTGTCTACGGGCACCATGTTGGGGACCCCTGCCTTAAGAGTCTAAACATTGCTCTTGTCTGCACAGAGGTTTGTGCCTAACTTGGGAGCATCTCTTGCAAAGCCAGGCAGGGTTCCCGGGGCTCTGGTGGTGAATCAGAGTTTCTGGGTTTTGATTCCTTCTCAGGATCTCTAAGGAAAGGAGCCGGAGTGAGGGAGGTGCTCTTTGGCACAGGGCCCAGAGCCCTGCTTTCTCTCCCCTTCTAAACTTTTAAACCACCACCTTTCCCCATTATGTTCTTCCTCTTTCGGTGGGGAAGAGGACACTGAGGCAGTCGTGATAGATCTATTTTGAGGACATGTGGGAAAGAGGGAGATTACAGAGAGAAAGAAGCCTGAGATTTGTCTCTTTCTTTCTGTTTTTCTTCCACCCCATCCTCAGGCACTGTCCAGGTATTGACCAGGGCTTGTCTTTGAGACGAGACAGCCCCCTGCAGCAGAAGGCTTTGGGAGACAGCAACCCTCTCCCACCCCGCCTCCTCTCTAAAACCAGCGCAGTGATATGTTCATCTCCTCTCGCGCTTCCTGAATTCCCCGCAAGAATCTTGTGAAAGTTTGGGATGCCTGTGATAGGGCACATGGGACTTGCTGCGTGGGTTTTCGTGAGGCTCGGCAAGTGAAGAGACCAGAGGCTTTAGCTGTCCGTGGTCCCTGGATGGGGGTCACGGCAGCCTGGCAGGGGCAGTGAGATGGGGGGGGCAGCAAAATGCCTTGCGCCTCCCCTGCCCCCCTTGACACCAGAGTTCCAAGGTATAGGCTAAGGGTGTTGAACTCATTTGTTATGAGGGCCAGATATGACATAAAATGTCACTTGGTTGGGCCGGGCCATGCCTCGCCAGCCCAGATCTTGACGGGGGCGGGGGAGGTGGCTGCCTTGGTTGGCTCGTGGACCGGCTAAGAGCCTTCAAGGGGCCAGATCCGGTCTGCGGGCCGTGTGTTTTACACCCCTGGTCTAGGACTTAGGACACCTGTCAATCCTAAGGCAAAGGAACATGAAATCAGCGCCCATAGGAGCACATGGCCACAGTATCAGCTCATCTTTCTGTCTTGATTGACATGGACCTCTAATGTGCATGCAGACTGGGAAGTTGTTGGCTGACTCCATCTCTGCATGTGTTGCAGCCATCCCTGTTTCCCAGGGTCAGCACCTAACCCCTGTCATGGCCTCTGTTTTTTTCTCTTTGGGGGAAATAGTTGTCCGAGTGTTGAGACTGTGAATTGCTAGGATGGTCATTTGCCAGGTTTGAGTGGCTGTACCTCTAGTCGGGAAGAGACGGATGTCCCTTGTCTCCAGTCAGCGCATGCGCATGAGCGCTAGGGCACCATGCTTAGCCAGCCATTTCACACGCAGCAGCTGCTAGGCTATATTTTGAACAGTCGGCAACAGATTGAAGAATAATTATGTTTTTCCCCCAAGGCTGTTCGCCTAAAGAACAAAAACCCTCTTAGCTTGTGAGTCGGTGGAGGACAGACGGCGGTTGAATCAGTGAACAGCCTGCCACCAGCCAGTAGATTCTTCAGCAATGGATAACAGCAGAGAGGGTGGGGGGCTCAGTCCTAAGCATGCCCCCGTCTTTATTGGCACGAAGGTCAGAGGGGGTGCTCTTGTCCCACCTTGACTTTTACTTATGTCTGATCATAATTGAAGGGCTGTTATAGAGAGGATGGTGCTGAGTTGTTTTCTGTTTCCCCAGAAGGTCGGACCAGAACCAACGGGTTGAAATTAAATCAAAAGAGTTTACGGCTAAACATTAGGAAGAACTTTCTAACAGTCACAGTGCATTCCTGAGCGGAATGCCTGCGCTGGGCTTAGGAGGCAACGTGGCTGCGCTGCCTCCTCCCGGAGCAAAAAATCCATGCAACACTCATAGGGTTGCATGGGAGATACGCCACCTAAAAGGTGGCCTATCTCTTCAAAAATAAAAAGGGGAGTTCCTGGGCCGAAACGGCTTTGGAGGCGTCCCCAGCCCAGCGCCAGAACTCCCCGGGAATGCCTCCCCGGAACGCCCTGGGACACCCCAGGAACGTCTCCTGGGACACCGGAGCGGCCTTTGCTAGCGTTCGGATGCCGGCAGAAGGCTCCGTCGGTGCCCCGGGCCGGCGCTGGCCCCCCAACCAGCGTCCGGGCCTTCCCTGCCTGCGTCCGGGCCGCTGACGCCAGCATTAGCGGCCTGGACGCCGGTGCGAGCGGCCCGGATGCTCGCGCTGCGCCTTCCTGGCCTCCTAAGGCTTTCGCCCTGGAGGCTCAGGAATGTGCTGTTAAAGCGGTTCCTCGGTGGAATAGGCTTCTTCGGGAGGTGGTGGGCTGTCCTTCCCTGGAGATTTTTAAGCGGAGGCTGGATGGCCATCTGATAGCAATGCTGTTTCTGTGAACTTAGGCAGATCATGAGAGGGAGGAGGGCAGGAAGGTTTGCCTCAGTGTTTTGCTCTTGGGGCGCTTTCTTGCATGCCCAGGGTAGTGCTGATTGCCACTTTGGGGTCAGGAAGCAAATGTCCTGTAGGCCAAATTGGCCAAGGTGTTTTGGGTTGTGTGTTTTCCCCCCCCCCCATATTATGGACATGGAGTAGGGGTCACCGGGGGTGTGTGGGGGAGGTAGTTGTGAATTTCCTGCATTGTCCAGGAGGTTGAACTAAATGACCCTGGTGGCCCCTTCCAACTCTGTGATTCTATATCCATTGTTTTCCCTTGACCATTGACCCAGAGAGTCAGGTCACGTAGGTGGGGCTTGCATATTGCACCCCCCCATGCTTCTCTGATGGAGCATAGAGTAGAAGGAACTGGGCACACCATATAAACAAAAAGCAATGAGCAGGGTGGGCAGAGAGTGAGGTGGTCCTTATCCCTCCCCCCTTTCCAAGTTGGTTAAAGCAAACCAGCAATTAGTGTGCTCTGGATTCCTGAAGCTCTGCGGCTCATGGGGTGCTTCAACCACAGCGAGGCAGGCTGCTGCTTCATCCCTTCTCACCCAAATGAGCAAAAAAGTCCCCCAGCAGGGTGTTGTGGCATCCAGTTCTCAGGTTCCGGATGCTGCTTTGTAAAGAAGAAATAGAGCTTTCTAGGGGCAGGACTCAAGAAACGGATAATTCCATTTGCTCAATGCAAAGAGCAGGGAGTGGCGGGGCTGCTGCATCAGCCAGTGGGCTGTTAGTGTGCAGCCAAATATGCCATTAGGAGATCTGAGAATAGACCTTCCCAACTTTTTTTTTAAGTTGAAAAATAAGGGAGCTGTGACTAGCCCAAGGTCTAAGGGAGCTGTGACTAGCCCAAGGTCACCCAGATGGCCCCATGTGGAGGAGTGGGGAATTGAACCCGGTTCTCTAGATTAGAGTCCGCCGCTCCTAACCACTACACCATGCTGGCGTATTCACAGAGGTTTAAGCTGCTCTGAGCCCGACCTTCAGGTTGGGGAAAGCGGGGTAGAAATGTAATAAAAATAATAATTAACCCTTAACATATACACAGAGGTTTACCCTTACTCTCCCAAGCTGTTTCAAATTGGCTCCTCCCTGGGATGTAAATAGCCCTGGAGGGGAAAATGGCAAGGAGGTGTCTGACCCTGTTCCTTTCCAGGGCCAAGCATAACTAGGTTTGCCAGGCCCCGTAGCTCCACCGGCGGGAGCTTTATGGGACCGTGGCTGTAGTGCGCAATGCGCACGCGCACCCTTGTGCGACGCGCCCACGTCACTTCCGGGTTTACCCGGAAGCGACATGGATGCTCTAGCAATCTCGGGCAAAACTCTATGGTTTCCATAGAGTTTTCTCCGAGATTCCCAGTGCGTCCGCGTCACTTTCGGGTTTATCCAAAAGTGATGCGTGCAAGGGTGTGCACATGTTTGCCCGCAGTGCCCGCTGGCCATCAGCTGGCCATCTAAGCATAGCCCCCAGGTAAAGGTTGGTTTCAGTTAGCAAATTTACATGGTGGTAAGGGTTAACCGAAAGCCAGCATCGTGTGATGGTTAAGAGCGGCAGATTCTAATCTGGAGAACTGGGTTAAATTCCCCACCCCTCCACGTGAAGTCTGCTGGGTAACCTTGAGCCAGTCACAGTTCTCTCCGAAGTCTCTCACAGTCTCTCTCTCTCAACTCATGCAGAGGCAAGCAATGGCAAACCATCTCTCAATGTCTCTTGCCTTGAAAATCCTACAGGGTCTCCATAAGTAGGGTTGCCAACCTCCACATGGTGTCTAGAGATCGTCCCCTATTACAACTGATCTCCAGCTGATAGAGATCAGTTCACCCGGAGAAAATAGCCGCTTTGGCAATTGGACTCTATAGCATTGAAGTCCCTCCCCTCTCCAAACACCACCCATCTCAGACTCCACCCCCAAAATATCAAAGTATTTCCCAATCTGGAGCTGGCAACCCTATCCATAAGTCAGCTTTGACTTGATGGTACTTTACAGACATAAGGGTTAAACACCTCCCCCATTACACACATACACTGCAGCCTTGAACTAAATATGGGCCCTGCATAGCGGCTATTTCCCTGTAAAAATGCTGTAGAGATCCAACAATGGATCTCCTAAAGGGATGTCTGGTTCAGCCCTTCCTTCCACTAAACCTACAGGGCATGTAACAGCCCTGGCTGGCCCAGTTTTATGGACACCTGGTTTTTTCTTCACAGTAGTCTTTGACTGCCCTCTGCAGGCTTTGGGTGAAATCAGAATTTTTCATTTTCTGGGATTTGAAAAGCCCCATTTCCCATGGCAGTTATAAAAGTAATCCACTGACCTCAGGCTCACACGATTGCTTGTCCATTGGCCCTTTGCATGTCTCCTCAGAGAGTTGGTTTGCGCTTGCGGGCCTGGGCACTTCTGATGTGGTTGTCACTGCAGCCTCTTTCCCAGGGAGTTGCAGTCTCCTTCCTTCACCGTCTGAATTGAGACGGATACTAGCACCCCCCTCCCCCCCACATATGATTCTCTAAAGTGCTGTGCATGCATTGATGGGGATATTTTAGTAGTATGTGATGCTCATCCTCCTTTCAAAATAATAGCATTTGACTCCTGTGGCAGATGACCTTAAAGTTTGTGTTTTTCAAGAAGAACATTAAAACTTGGATGTGCACTACCAGGTTAAGTTAAGGGAAGGCCCTGCTGGGCCTTGCCTATGATTTTCTCTATACTGTTGTGCAGCAGGCATCTGTTTGGGGTTGGTGAGTGCATTTTGCAAACCAGGATTCCGAAATGTGATCTGCTGGAGCAGGCTCTCGCTTGAATACCCCGGGGTGTGCAGGCAAGGTTCAGCTCAAGCACTGTTGCTTCACTGTAGAACCCCAAGCTGAAGGCTTCCCAGGTCTTGCCGTATCACTCAGGTGCCTGGCCCAAGACTGGCCCATCCCACCATGCAACAGAGCTTCAGCCGGCTCTGATATAACCACCCCCAGCCCATGAAAACCTGCTTTCCAAAAGAAGGTTGCCCTGAGTAGAGGCTTCGTTTCCCTGCACCATGACCATCTCTTGGAATCAGATTTTTCATGACCACAATGACTTGGAATCAGATTTTTCATGATTGCTCACAGGATGTCATTTGCCACCAAGAGAAATGTTTTCCGTGCCTTATTTCTGTTGCATTTAAGCCTTTTTCCTCCGTTTGAAAGCCTAGTGGCTGGTGTGATGACCATGAACTGGGAACCTTTATATCTGCTTCTTGCTTCTTCAAATCAAATCACATTCTTGCTTCTTCAAATCACAGCCCCTCTGAGCAACCCAATTCTGGTGCACATGAATAAGACCCAGTCTGCACTGCAATGCCACAAACTCGCCTCCCCCCCGCTTGCTTCCTGTGCCTGAAATGTGGTATTGATCAGCATGGACGAGGGCTCCATTAGGGGTTTGGGATTGATTGAGCAGCATGGCATCAATGGAGTCATCTGCCTTTGAGCACTTAAGATTACTTGAGAATCTGTGGCCAAGACCAGTTGGTCATTACAGAAAAAAGGTCAGCGTTTTAAAACCCGTCCTCTGCCCTTGAAAACTAGGGAGAAGTGGAGAGTCAGAATGAGTGGCATGGCTTTGCAAGAGGTGGTGTTGATTACTGGTTTCCCAGCCCTCCTGACTTTTGACCGAAACTAGGCCACCTGTGTAAATATGGTGTCTCCAGTACATTAAAGGGAATTTATAGTTGGAATCCTGGCCTGAGTTCAAATCCCTGCTGAATGAATGGCATGAATGAACTTGGGTGACTTTCGGCTAGGCAGAATCTCGGAACCTCATCTACCCTGCAGCGATTTGGGGGGAATAAAAAGGAATGGCTTTGTGCGTTTCTTGGAAAAAGAGTGGGATGCAGATGGGATCTGTAAAACACGTTCTGTTGTATGTTGTCTGCAGGCCGACTAAAGGAGAATCATTCCCCAGAGAGGCTTTGCAGAGGTGGTCCTGGTTTTCTTTTGAATAGATGTTTGTCCTGAGTGCAGAGAGATGTGTTTTCTGCGAATTTTGTCACCAGTCCTCTTTCAGAGCATTTCCCCTGCCTTATCCATTACTTTCCCTTTGGGAGAGAGACCTATCCAAGCTTTAGTGGGGAAAATGAATCTGTAGAAAAGAGAAAGGAGGTCATTGATAAAGTGCAACCTCCCATGGGCGCCATGTCGGGGACCCCTGTGGTAGTCCAACACTCTACCCACTATACCATTCTGGCTTTTCAACCATCACAGCAGTAAAATATTAACTGCCAAAAGCTGGGAGCCGGTGAAGATCAGTTAACATCAGCAAGATATGCTCTGACTGGCAAGTCCCAGTTAACAGCCTGCTTGCCGTGTCCTGAACTGGCAGAGGTCTCTAATCAGTCTTCAAGGGCAGCCTCATGTAGTGCACAGTGTTACAGTCTAATCTGCATTTTACTAGGGCATGGAGACATTTTGGCAAGGCTGTCCAATAGCAACAAATGGCACACTGACCTATTGATGTGAATGGCAGGTTATGCCATGGAACCACCTGGATGTCCAAAGTAAGGTCCTGGAGCTCAGGCTCTGAGTGGGTGGAGCATAGAAACTAGGGGGCGAGGCCTGGTAGATTAGGGACAGAGCATACTGGGGGTGGTGGTGGATGACAACTTGGAGTTAGGGTGAAGAGCTTGGCTCCCTCTGGTGCCCTGGTGAAGTCCAGTGGGCATGGGTGTGTGTTTTTGTTTGTGTGTGGTGCAAATGTCAACAGCTGTCAAGCTGAACAGAAAACGGGCTACCCCTCTCGATTATGGCTCCTCACCCTGTGATCAGTAGCATTTGCAGAGGCTGAAGTAACTTGAGGGCCGGACGCTCTAGCTCTTTCTGCGCTGCGAAGGTGCTAAAAAAGAATAAATTCCCATTTCTGAGTTTTCAGTTTGTCTGTCTCTGGCCATTTCCTGCAGTGCCAGTTGGGGGCACAGCAGGATCATAGTCATAGAGCAATGGGGGTGGGAGAGAGGAAGAAGCCTCTTAGATAAAGGTGGACATTCTCCAAGCTGCTCTTGTTTGATCCAGGTAGTAATCGGGTTGGAATCTGCTGATCTGGAGGAAAGAATCTCACCTGGCACATCAGAGGTTCCTGGTTTAGCCAATGCAAATCCCTATCCAGTGCAAATAACAGAAAAGCAAGTTCATTTTAAGAATATGAGCACACCATACTTTTGAATATGGAGAGGACTATGTCACACTGGGGAGGGAAGGCAGCATGGTATAGCCTGATCTTGCCGGATCTCGGAAGCTAAGCAGGGTCAGCCCTGGTTAGTATTTGGATGGGAGACCAACAAGGAATACCAGGGTTGTTCTGCAGAGGCAGGCACTGGCAAACCACCTCTGTTAGTCTCTTGCCTTGAAAGCCCCATAAGGGGTCACCATAAGTTGGCTGCGACTCGTTGACACCTTACACACACATACATGTCACACATTAAAAAGGTAAAGATCCCCTGTACAAGCACTGGATCATTCCTGACCCATGGGGTGATGTCACATCCCGACGTTTTCTAGGCAGACTTTGTTTGCGGAGTGGTTTGCTAGTGCCTTCCCCAGTCATGTTCCCTTTACCCCCAGCAAGCTGGGTACTCATTTTACCGACCTCGGAAGGATGGAAGGCTGAGTCAACCTTGAGCCAGCTACCTGAAACCAACTAACCCTAACCCAACTTCTGTTGGGATCGAACACAGGTCATGAGCAGAGCTTGGACTGCAGTACTGCAGCTTACCACTCTGTGCCACTGGGCTCTTCCATGTCACACATTACATATGTTTAAAACATTGCCCTGACCTGGATAGGCCAGGCTAGCCTGATCTCACCAGATCTTGGAAGCTAAGCAGGGTCGGCCCTGGCTAGTACTTGGACCACCAAGAAGTTCCAGGGTCACTATGCAGAGGCAGGCGATGGCAAACCACCTGTGAATGTCTCTTGCCTTGTAACCCCATGAGGGGTCACCATAAGTTGGTTGCGACTTGACAGCATTTTCTGCCACCACCAAAACACTTTTTCTGAGAGGCTTTTCTGTCTTTTGTGAATGCAAGAAACAAGTGTTTCTTACATGGATGTTCATCAGAGAGTCAGACCAGTTCATCTCTCTGTCGTGCCGACACTCAGGGGCAGTCCTACATTTGCCTTGTGTAACGACAGCCAAGAAAACACGGGCCAGGACTGTGTCTAAAGGCTGAGTTAGATCATATATTGTGAAGGTGTTTACATGTTGTTAAAAGTGTTTTTAAGAGTTTTTAATATTATTAGGCTCTTGCTTTTGCCATAGTTGTGTATGTCCCTCTGTGTGTGCTAGTTGTAACGTCGTAATGGCCTTTGGCCTTGTACAATGAATATTTTGCATGCTTTCCTTGTATGATGTAGGAAAAGGCCCTGATAGGTAATCCTGATACACCTGGATTGATTTCTTCAAGGCTGGTTCAAGGTGGTTCTTCATCCCAGCAAGGCACATTCCTCTCTTGGGTCCGCTCCGTTGCCAGCTGGTTCCAAGAGGGAGTGGGTGCCAATCACCTGCCTTTTCGATGAACACCAAGGCTGAGCAGAGCCCCAGTGGGGCACTGGTACCTTTTTTATTCTGGTGCTCCAAGCAGTTGTCTGGGGGCGGGGGCGCTTAGCCAGAGAACCGGCCCTGGCTTACTTAACACTTGTAAAAAAATCTCTGGAAATAATTTCCCTCATTTCTTTCTATTTCTCCCTCCCCAGCCTCTCTCTCACCCTCTTCATCCATCGCCACAGTCTCCACCCTTTAGACTCCTCTTGGACAGGTGCCACTCCTTACCCCTTTCCCAGAGCACACCGATGGGGCTGGATCAGCTGGGCTGGAAGAGGAAAGTGTTTCTAAGTACCGGAGGTAAGTCACATTTTGCAAGGACTGCTTTGAAGTAAAGGAGGCAAAGTGTGGTAGCTTCCTATCCGAGGCTGTTTCATCCCTACAAAGTGAATAGCAGGCTCTGGCAGCCTCAGTTTGCCTTGGGCCATGCAGGAAAAGGAGGGGGGATTAATCCTTCATCCTCCTGTTGGTTTTGTCATTGAAAACTGGGCTTTGTTCACATTTTAAAGGAGAAAAGATGCATCTCTTAAAGTGGGGAGCCCAGTTCGAAAACTGAGTGGAGATTTGATGAAGGGACCCAGCTGAATAACCTGCCTGCTGATTATCAGTTTGTGAACACTGTTCTGTCGGTTGTCCTGCACTGGCTGTCACTCATTACTTCCTGACATCTCAGTACTTTTCCCACTCTTTGCAGCCTGCATTTTGTTAATGAATGCATTTAGTTAATTATTCTACAGTGTATTAATAAATGCATCTCATTCACTCCCTCAACTTCCATTCACTTGAATGCCAGAGCTAAGATTTGAACCCACAGCCTTTTTGTTCCAAAGCCATCACTCTTCTTGAACCCGCCTGCCTGAAGCAATAGCTTTGCAAACAGGGCCTTATCCTAGATCAGTGATGGTGAACCCAAAACCCACTTATTTATCACAAAGTGCCAACACGGCAATTTAACCTGAATACTGGGGTTTTAGTTTAGAAAAAACAACTCATACGTTAACATCTTTGGCCTTAAACGAAAAACACAATAACAGAGCTTTCAATGATACAAACAACTTTTTATTGAAAGGCATGCTTTTGAACAATTACTGTGATTTTTGCTGTTGTGTGCATGCTGATAATTTGTCTACCCTTGGCTAATACTTTGTAAGTTTGAGAGCAACACATGCAGCACTCAGGTCATCTGTTAGTCTGTTTCTGGTGTCAAATTTGATATAATTCAAAGCTGAAAACAGCTGCTCACAAGCATAAGATGATCCAAACAAAGTCAGGAAAGCAATCCCAAGTGCTTTCATTGACTTAAAATTATTTGGCAGAGAATTCCACACTTTTAAGGATTTCATTTTCAGAACTAAATGTGCTATCCTTTGTCATCCATAAAATTAAATCATGACAATGACTGACAAACACTGTACATTTTCCCCATCTGCATTCTCAAAACTCTGCAGGGGGGCTTGTTGTTGAGTTGTGCATCTGAGTGGCAAATCCAAGGCAAAACCTCCCATTCACAAATGGCCAATAACCCCCCCAAACCCAGCAGTGCTGTGAGGGGAGGGAAAGGGGGGGAGGAGGAGGGTGCTTTACCTCACACACTGTCCTGCGACCGGCCCTTCCCGGGGCGGCGCAGTGGCCAGCTGGGCGTCAGACAAGCGCGGGTGGGGCGGAAGGCAAAGGGTCGGACTTCCGCCTGCGCTCGTCCGATGCCCAGCTGGTTGGCGGGCCGCTCAGAAGCTGGCGGCGTGTGTCTCCGCCTCCCCTTGCCTCCCCCTCGCTCGTCCTCCTGTCTCCCGGCCGTTTGTGGGGAGGTCCCTCGCTGTGCTCCTCTCTCGTGCCGGCCGCAGCTCAGCTGAGAGAGAGGAAGAGAGCTGCGTGCCGGCAGAGAGGGCTACGCGTGCCGGAGTCGGCACGCGTGCCGTAGGTTCGCCAACACAGTCCTAGATCAATGCAGAACGTGACATTGGATCAAGGCAGCTGAGATAGGTTCAAAAGTGTCCTTTTCTACCACATTCGTCCAAAATCCAGTTCCCTTCAGTAGGCGCAGCTTTCTCAGAAAGAGATGATGGGCCCTGGGAGGGAAGGTGAAAAGGAAAGAAGGAAGTGAGCATGCAAGCCCATGCGCTCTTTGTGATGCACCTGAGCCACATGCAGCGTTCTGACTCTGGAGCCTGCTTAAGTAGCAGCTGTGGCTGGGGCACATGGCATTTTGTCCCGGTGGGTGTCACTCGGAGCGAGTAAAAAAGGTGAAAACAGTCACACCACATCCAGTGGTGATGGAGCCTTTCTGGAAATTCTGAGGGAGGGTTTTGGAAAAGGGGAAGGCGGTTGATTCCTGGGTTGGATTAGAATGGTATCCTTTCATTTGAGAATGCTGGATTCCTCCCTCACTCCACCTGCCTCTCAGTACTTGGCTGTTACCCAGGCAGCTATATCAGGCGAATGAAAAGGAGGAGGAGGAGGCTGTCAGCAGAATAACTTTGGGTTCTTCCAGCATTTCTGTTTCATGCATATGAGATCTGCTTGGCTGAATTACTGTGGCTGAATGGCAGAGCCTGTGCTTGGCATGCAGAATGTCCTGGGTTCAAAGATTTGCACCTCCTGTTAAAAGAATCTCAGGGAATGGTCCTTAGAACAGACCACTTTGCCGCCTGGGACTCTGGAGAACCACCATCAATCAAAGCAGATAATACCGAATTAAGTAGAATGACACAGTATTAGGGGCTGTCCATTTCCAGGTGGACCTGAATATCTCCCTGAATTCCAGTGGGTGTCCAGATGGCAGAGATCAGCCCCTGGAGAAAATGGCTACTTTGGAGGGTGGACTCTGTGGTATTATACCCTGCCAAGGTCCCTCCCCTCCTGAAAACCCACACTCTGTTGGCTCCAAATCTCCAGAAATTTCTCAACCCAGAGTTGGCAACCCTATCCAGTACAAGGCAGCTTCATCTGCTGGTGAGGACCATGGGTGGGCAGATGCTTCCAGGAAATTCACAAGTAGGTATGATGGCAGTAACCCTCCTCTGTTTTATGTCTTCTGCAGAGGAGGGTGGAATTACTTACCACAGGCAGCACAGGGCCATTGCACTTTGCCACCCCAGCCCGTGTCAGCTAATGATGCGGAGAAGGGCAGAGAAAAGCAGGATGACACAACATGAGGCCGGCGGTGCCCGTTTCAGAGAGAACTCGGGATGTGAGCACCATTTTTGATGGTGGTCAGATGCCATTTATACCATTCTACCCAGCTCAGTTCTCGCATTACAAAGTCCCCCATGCCCTCCATGTGGACTTTCGACAGCCACATTCTGGGAGGCTCCTGCTGAGAACTTAATTTCCAGGCATCACAGGCCTGATTTAGATTGGGATAGGGATGCACGAAGGGCAGGGGCTTCAGCTTCCCCTCCCCTCCAGCATGGTGTAGTGGTTAAGAGCGGCGGACTCTAATCTGGAGAACTGGGTTCGACTCCCCACTCCTCCACATGAAGCCTGCTGAGTGACCTGGGGCCAGTCACAGCTCTCTCTGAACTCTCTCAGCCCCACCTACCTCACAAGGTGTCTGCTGGGAGGGGGGAGGAAAGGCGATTGCAGGCCACTTTGAGACTCCTTATGGTAGGGAAAAGCGGGTATAAAAATGTACTCTTCTTCTTCTACACCATTTTACCAACCTCAAATGGTCCGAGGGACCTTGTATTTGCTCCACTGGGAAAGCTTATATATACTGGTGGTTACCCATAAATTTCCCCAACAGGGCAAATGGTAGCTCCCCAGGCCCATTTTGGATCAAGGAAGTAGTACAGTGTGGGAGGAGCTAAAGATCATTCTGCAGTTCTGATCCAATTCAGGCTGTGCATGCCTGAGAATTAAATTCCCAGCGGGAACTCTAGGTGTGTGTCTGATCCAAAGTCCTCATGGTGACCCCTAGGGATGCTGTGAATGTCAGGTTAGAAAAGGAACCAAAGGTGGCCATGTGGAAAAAAAAGCTGTGGTCACAACCCAAGAAGCGTTTTAGGCAAAGCGGCCAGTTTCATTTGGCAGAGTCGAATGGGTTTCAGTCCATGCGCCCTGGTGTTGTGAATTGGGTCATTCGTCCAATTAGGATGACTGGATGCAAAGGAGGTTGGGGTGCCCCTGTGCCTCCATAGTTGGAGAAGAGGGAAATTTGAACCCAAGGATGGTTCAAGGAATTTTGTTGCTCCAAGCATGGTTCACCCATTTCCCTTACTTACAGAGCTGAAACTCGGAAAATGGGCATATGGTTGAGGCCAGCGATGGTCCTCCTTATAAATACTGGCCTCCCTAGTCCTTTTCCTCCCCTTCCCACTGCTGAGCCCTTTCGCCCATTTTGGGGAGAGGTCAATTCCATCTGTCGAGCTGCAGACACCTATTACGTGCTTTTAGCGCCCTCAGGGGGAGTGTTAACCCCCTATTTATTGAAGTGATTTGGGTTATTTTTAAATGTGTTTAAATTATATCTTAAGGTTTTAGTAATTTTATTGTTCTGGACATTGTAAGCCGCCCTGAGCCCAGCCTTTGGGCTGGGGAGGGCGGGGTAAAAATGTAATAAAATAAATGAATGAATAAATAAAAAATAAATAAAAGAGTAAGCTAGTGTTTGAGTTCCACAGAGTTCTTCCTCAGATAGCTTAGTGAACAAAAGGAACAGCGAGACAGTGTTTTGACTGTGTATTGGGTTATTTCATATGGACACGTGATCAAGAATTTGGGGTGTTTTCCCCTACAGAAAATAATACCCTTTGTCCCGTCTACACACCAACTCCACTCTATAACCTCATTCTTCTGTACATGAAGCTACACCACAATTTGGGAGTTTCTGTATAATAGGTACAGATGCCCTGTACTTGGTCACCCTACATTCGTTTCACATTTGCATGAGAGAATGTGACGTTAGAGTTCATACCCAAGGAAGCTGGCAACTCGAGTAAGGACTTGGGAACTGGGGAGGAGTGAGATGTCCGTTCCCAACAATGTCTTGATTTCTTCCTCCCTCTGATTCTTGCCCCGATAGCAGAGAGCGACTTGGGCTCCAAAACTCTGGAGGTGCGGCGTCGAGATGGCAGAAATGGGAAGAGTCGATGGAAACCCCTCAAGCCCGGAGCTGAGCAGCTGCTACTCAGCAAAGTAAGCTGTACTCCCCCCCCCCCGTCTGAAATATATTTCTAACTGTCTTACTAACTGCATTTATCTGCTGCACAGTTAGCATTGAAAATGAGCAATATGGTTTGGTGGAAGCATTTGCAAAATGCATCCAAAATCCATTCTCTTGAGCAGCCATGGTGTCTTTTTTTAAAATTAGCAATTAGTCTGAGTTATTTTATGAAGATGTAAAAACTAGCATGTTAAGATCCCTGTTTCTGTCTGATGTCAATCAGGGAGTTAAAACCTCCTTCTCTTTGGCTGAGCTGTTTTCACAGATGGGAGAAACTGAGTACTTTTTAAATTGTCTGTGGCTTTTGAGCAGTGCTATATTTTTGATCTGGGAAAATGTTATTGCTTCTTTAGCTATCTCAGTGGCATATTTATGCAGTTCCTTCATTCCAAAGGAGGCTTCAAATACAAATCAAGGGATTCTTAATTTAAATAAAAATGCAGTCCGCTCTTAGGTGAGTTTGCAATGTGTGTGTGTTGTACAGTCAGAAGTTCAGAGCACTTCCGCAGATGCGCCCTAAGAGCTATTTCAGAGTGGGTTGCCAGGCTTCCTAAAACTCAGGGGTGAAGCCAGGGATCACACAGGAGGCGCTTGGCGGGGCTGTGGGCAGAGTCTGGATGCCTTTAGCCTCTCTCATAAAAATCTCAAGCATTGAACATCTGATCTCCAGTGCAGAAATATTGTTCTCTTCCCCGTGGGTTTTTGAAATGGATTTATTATGCCTACCCTGGTGTCTACTTCTGAGATGCATCCCTCAAAAATGGAAAGACACCAGCAACAGCACTTTCACACATGCTGAATAATGCGCTTTGAAACTGAATTTTACTGTGTGAAATGGCAAAAAGTACTTGCGAACAATCTCTAAAATGCATTGAAAGTGGATCGTAAGTTCATTGTTCATCATGTGTGAAAGATAGAAAAAAACATGCTGGTTAAAAATCAGTTGGGTTAAACTTTAGACTGGGAAGAAAAGGCTGTGAATGGATCATCGGGAAAATAGGTTTGCGGTTACTGGCAGCATTTAATTTGACTCCTAATTTAAACCTAAACCTATAATTTTTAGGCCAACCCCTGCAGTCTGCCAACCCTATTTCCAAATAATGCTCTTGAAAACCTGCAGTTATTCTTGTTACTTTGTAGATGGGTCAGCCTGTCGCCTGATCTGTATTGTTGCTGAAGACACCATATCTGGGAAGACCTATAGCTCAGTGGCAGAAGATGTACTTTTCATATACAAAGTCCCAGGTTCAATCTTCAGCATCTCCAGTTAAAAGGACTAGGCTGTAGGTGATGTGAAAGGCCTCCACCTGAGACCCTGGAGAGCTGATGCCAGGCAGAAAAAACAGTACTGACCCTGATGGACCAATGATCCAACTCAGTATAAGGCACCTTCATGTGTTTATTTGAAAATTGTCCCTACAAATCGAATGTAAACACTGTAATATACCAGTGACATAATAGGCTGAACTAAGTCAAGAATTTGTATGTAATAGTTACAGTCTCATTATTTAAAGTGTACGTGCACTCAAACAGTCAGCAAGAAATGTCAGCTACATTAGAAGTAAAAGAGAAAGACTGAATTTGACATGTGGATGGTTCCACCTAATTCAGGTCCCCCACTCCCCCAGAAAGCTCTATGCTGAGAAGAAAGGTTTACATAGAATTGAGTTAATGCTTTTGATTTTATATTACATTTAATTTTTTTTGGACCGCTGAATGGAAGAATGAGTGAGCTGAATCTTACGGATCCATTCTGCTAGTGAAGATGTTTTCCTTTCCCTGAAGGAGCCATCCCCCTGATGTGAAAGAGGGACGCCTCCTCCCGTTGATACCGAGTGTCCCTGCTAACACAATGGATCCACAGGATCCAACCCACCTTCTTGCATATTATCCTTTTCATGGCATCAGCAATACTAATTTGTGACCAAAACGTGTTGATTCTCTCAAGGCAGAATTGTAGAGTAAAATGCACAAACTTGGGGGAAATGGCAAAACATATTGCTAAAGGATCCCAATCCATGTGTAGTCCCTGTGTTATGACTGTGGTTGTTCAGAGCTTGCCTGGTGCTGCTGCACTCCACTAGCCGCTGCCGGAGGAGGGCGAGAGAATTCAGAGCCCAACGCTGCGTTGGCGCACTTCGTCTTCTCTTAGGCCTGATGTGGAATGGAGAAGAATTCCCTCGACTGATCTTGCAGATTCCCAGCATCTGACTGAGACTGCATTGCTGTGCAAGCATTGCTACCTTGCGCGTACCATTATCATGCCAGCCGGGACTGTGGGTCTCTGGTGTGTTCAAGTTGTGCATCATGCAGTGGTGAGCCCAGTTGACCTGAGATGCTGAGCGCCCACTCGCCAGCGTCACATTTAAATCAGGCCTGTGGAGATGAAGATCTGGGGTCTGGATTGGGAGCAGCTGCGCATATCCCAGGACATCTCTTCAGGGCCTGATTTTTGCTGTATGTTTTCCCTTAACTCCTTGCCTGCTGCAGCAGACTTCGATACGCATGGCAATTCATGCCTGTTTTCATTCTACAAATAAGAGAAATGTTTTATTGGGGATTTGTGGCTGTCCATGAGCCTGGATTCTGTACTCTTGGAAGGCGGCTTGCAGGAAAGAATGATTGGCACGCGGGAGGCCTGTGTGTCTGCTTGCAAAGGCCGCCACCTTTAACTGGGCATTGTTTCTCCATCGATTTTGCCAGCTGGGATATAATCCATAGCAAAGACTCCTGTTTATTAGGAGCAGAGGCAGAGATGGCTAACCCTTCGCTTGCTCCGTTTCATTTCAGTTTGGATCGTAATGGTTGCTGGTGCCGTTTCATTTTATTTGCAACAGAAACCGGAGTGTGTTTCTCCTCCAAATCAGATGCTGTGAAATGCAGAGCGAAAGCCTCAGGCCTCCAAAGTAGAGGACTGGTCATTAACTGATGGGAGCTAGAGTTGGGAGGCAGCTGGCTCAACTAGGGTAGCCATTCAGCACTGTCAGACGCAAGCAGAGGCCATCTGAACCACGTCATTGCCTTGGCTTGATTTGGTTGTATGGACCTGCATCTTTGCTGTAGCACAGTCAGTGTAGAGGACACAGAGGACACAGAGTTTGTACCCAAAGAGTCCTAGGTCTAAAACACATGGTCAGTTAGCCCGGTTCCAGCCCCGTTCCAGCCCCGTTCCCTCCCAGTTTCACCCAGGATCAAATTTTTGCAAATGGACGATACCTTATTTACTCTTCTTTCAGCCCTGTATCGAAGCGAAATGAACCCGCCTTTTCCCATTCCTCTTCTGGGAGAAACAGAAACAGAAATAGGGGAAACACAGATGATTGGCATCACTCACAGCCAATCACGAGGCAGTTTGTGAAGAGGCACGAATTCAAATGCTTCCTGCCTGCTGCTACTTGGGAGCTTTTTCTGAGAAAAAGAAAGTATTTTTTAAAATGAAGCTTGGATCCCCCCTCCTTCTTTCAGGTAGCTCTATTTTTTTATTTTTTTAGTTCTTAAAATGCTTTTAAAATTACAAGCAGTGTGTGTGGGGGGAAGCCTCCATTAGTCAATTCGAAAGGACCAATCACCAGGAGCTGGGGGGGGGGAGGGCTTACTCAGCAGGAACCCGCATTTTCTGTTTACATGGATCCATTTGCACACAGTTTAGTCCCTGCTCATTCCAGGTAATGCGGGTTCATTTGATCCTGGGTGGAAGGGGGATGGAACTGGGCTGGAACTGGGCTAAGTGACCATGCGTTTTAGGCTGCTGGACCTCAGCTCGGGACCTTGAGAAGGGTCTTCTCCAGCTCAGCCTCCCAGTGGTCAGCAGCTAGGGCTGGAAGCTTAAACTGGAAAAGCTGAGGCCTGGAGGTCCTACTGGTCAGGTCCAGAAGGTCAGGCTACCAGGATTTAGACCACGCCTGGCCAGCCCAGAGGCTGCACCCAGTATGGTGCACTGGTTAGGTTTGGGTCAGGGCCAGGGAGATGCGAACTGAGGTCAAACCAAAGAGTGGCCATCACAGCAAGGCTGCTTTTCTTGTAGAGTTTAATCAGTGCTCATACAACTAGATCTAACGTGGAAGGGGAAAGAGGCAGAAGTGAATGGAAGGATGCTGCTGCTGCTGCAGCCTGTGTTGTGTAGTGGTGTACGCAACTTGGAAACCAACAGGTGGAACAATGTGGAGTGCTCAATGCGCCATTTCTAGTATGCAAACAAGGCCAGATAATCTGGAACTCTGATAGCTCATGAGAAATTTGGATGATGAGAGTGTCAGAAGTTCCCCTAATAGAAGTATTGTGGGAGTCACAAGACCCCGGTAACATGACCTGCACTTCCCCCAAGCTGTTCTGCAGCCACTAAAGGTAAAGGTCCCCTGTGCAAGCATCGGGTAATTCCTGACCCATGGGGTGACATCACATCCCGACATTTGCTAGGCAGACTTTGTGAGGTGGTTTGCCATTGCCTTCCCCAGTCATCTTCCCTTTACCCCCAGCAAGCTGGGTACTAATTTCACCGACCTCGGAAGGATGGAAGGCTGAGTCAACCTTGAGCCGGCTACCTGAAACCAACTTCCGTTAGGATCGAACTCAGGTCATGAGCAAAGCTTTGGACTGCAGTACTGCAGCTTACCACTCTGCGCCACGGGGCTCTGCAACCATTAGGTGAGGGAAAATAAGCTGCCAAATTTACATTGGCCAGTCTGTTCTCCACAGGTCTGCTTGGCCCCACGTACTGACCCACTCATGAGCAGACAGGCTTTGTAATAGAGTTGGTGCAGTTTAGCACCAGTAAGGAGTAGGTGTGCTCAGGTCTAATGTTATCAGTAAATATGTGAAAGTTCTGAAGTAGTCAATCACTACTTTTGTGACTAGATTTTTAGATTTTGTGATTCACTAAAAACCATGTTACCTTAGTAAACCAGTTACTGTAAGCGATGATAAACATATTTTGAATTGTAAAACAATTCCTTTTTTTGTAAATACTTCAGAAAATAGTAAAATGAAAAGATATATGCACAATATATACAAACTTTAACAAAAGAATATTGATCTGAATAGAATACACAATACAGTTACAAATCAGTTACCAGCCCATCAATGACCATGCCAGGAAAGGGTTCTCAAGCCAAACGGCACACAAGCATATTTGGTAGGTAATTTCCCATTCAGACAGCATGCAAGCTTGTCTGGGGGATAAGGTCCCAATTTCTCTCAATCTTCAAGCCCTTTTTATACAGTTTGGGAGGCTGATGTTTTAAGAACCAATAAGATGGGGTCTTGGGAATGTTGTCATTTCCCCAGACTTCAAAAGGAACTTCAAAGGACTTGTGATGCATGGAACCAGATTAAATGTCTGTTCTCAAGCATCTACCTTAACCTTGATGTCCTAAATTGATGGATAGCATCAGGAGATTGTCATATAAACACATAAAGTTCACATAGCATTTCTAAATTTCACACCCATTGTCTAGCTATTAAGTCAAAACTTCTTCTATCTTAGTTATATATATATTGCATCTTGATTAACTTCTAAGCAAAGGAATATCTAAAATATTGTCTAGGCAGATGAAAAGGCAGACAAGCCAAATTCAAAAGGCGTCTCTACCCATTTGCGTCTCTACCCATTTTTTCTCTGTTCTTGCAAGTACCACCAACAAAACTGATATCTGTAGTTTGGCACAGCTCCTAGACTGCCAGCTAACTTCTCACAGACAGTTACATTTCTCATAGATGCTCAGCTATACAGACAAAACAATAGAAGACTGAGAATTAAATGCATTTAAAGCTGTAATATATCAATACCTATAATCAATATATGGAAATCTATAACAGTTCCATGCCTATCATGTTCAAAATCCAAAAGAGGGAGGGAGAGTGAAAGCGCTGGGCCTCTCATAGAATCATAGAGTTGGAAGGGGCCATCTAGTCCAACTCCCTGCTCAATGCAGGATCAGCCTAGAGCATCCCTGACAAGTGCTTGTCCAGCCTCTGCTTAAAGACTGCCAGTGAGGGGGAGCTCACCACCTCCCTAGGTAGCTGATTCCACTGCCGAACATCTCTTACTGAAAAAAAACTTTTTCCTAATACCCAGCCGGTACCTCTGCCTGCAATTTAAACCCATTATTGTGAGACCTATCCTATTGCCAGCAGGAACTGCTCCCTGCCCTCCTCTAAGTGACAGCCCTTCAGATACTTAAAGAGAGCAATCATGTCCCTCCTCAACCTCCTCTTCTCCAGACTAAACATTCCCAGCTCCCTCAGCCTTTCCTCATAGGGCTCCAGGCTCCTGATCATCCTTGTCGCTCTCCTCTGCACCGACTCGATTCTGTCCACACCCTTTTTGAAGTGAGGCCTCCAGAACTTCACACAATACTCCAGGTGCAACCTGACCAATGCAGGGTACCACGGAACTATGACATCTTGTGATTTGGATGTTATGCCTCTGCTGATGCACCACAAGATCTCATTAGCTTTTTTTGTCGCTGCATCACACTGGCTGCTCATATTTCACTTACAGTCTTGTTCACACACACAGCTGCCCAGACGTGTATCCTCCATTCAGTATGCATGTCCCTCATTTCTGATACCCAGATGTAGAAATCGGCATTTATCCTTGCTGAATTGCATCCTGTTCACATCTGCCCACTTTTCCAGTGTGTTCAGATCTTGTTGAATTCTATCTTTATCTTTCGGCGTGATCGCTGCTCCTCCCAATTTGGTGTCATCTGCAAGTTTAATGAGTAGTCCCTCCACACCCTCATCCAGATCATTTATAAAAATATTTAAAAGTACCAGACCCAGAACCGAACCCTGTGGCACCCCACTGGACACCTCTCTCCATTCAGATGAAATGCCATTGACAACCACTCTTTGGGTGCGGTTCTGCAACCAGTTCCCTATCCACCTAACTACCCTAAAGTCCAGTCCACAGTCATCTAGTTTACCCACCAGAACATCCTGGGGAACCCTGTCAAAAGCCTTACTGAAATCCAGGTAAACAACATCAACCACATTCCCTCGATCCAGTAAGCGGGTCACTTGATCAACGAAGGAAACAAGGTTGGTCTGGCAGGACCTGTTGGGGACAAATCCATGCTGCTTTCCTCGGATCGGTAAAGAATATTGCAGCTACTATGGCTAAATATCTCCTTAAAATGTTATAAATCACAGCTTTAATTGGTTATTAAACTCACTGAGTTGTATTTTAGTTATTACATTCATTGAATTGTGTTTTACACAGTTACTCAGTTTACAGTCACTGAGTTGTAATTAACATAGTCATTCAATTGTATATGTGCAAATGGTAGCTTATCTTACAGATCAACATAAATATAAAGTGGCTTATGGTTCAAATCAAGATTGAATAGTTCAATTGAATGATCGCTGTGTGGAATAAATTAAAACCAAGACTAAGTCCCAATCCTCCGCTAATGATGGCTCCATTCAGTGTTTATGGTTCTAGAATGGACAGAAAAACATTTGGATCTATAAGATATGGTGTTATAATAAGAAAAGATGAAACATTCAAAACACGAACGGAAATTCAGGAAGATCATCCACAGATATCTTGGATGACATATCATCAATTAATATCGAGATTTAAGGAGGACTGTACAATTAGAGGTAAAATCAGAAAAGAGACGGAATTCGAACAACTACTGAGCAAACCGCTACAACACCTGTTAGGAAAGATCTATAAACTCTTAATATCGTTTGATACAGAGGAAGAACAAGTATGTCAAATTAAATGGATGGAGAACTTAAACGAAATGATAATGATAGACGAATGGGAACAGATCTTTCAGATCTAAGTTTACTCTATCCCAAAGTATTAAGGAAAATTGCCTAAAGATGCTGCACAGATGGTACATAACGCCCAGTGACATTCAGAATATGAACAGTAAAGCTTCGGGACTCTGTTGGAAATGTCATAAAATCAGAGGCACCTTTTTCCACTGTTGGTGGACATGTGAGGGCGTGCAGAAATACTGGAAAAAGATTCATAAGAACCTCGAAGGCATTGTAGGGCAGAGTATAAAATATGATCCCAAACTCTTTCTCCTGAATAAAGCACCAAATACCATGAATGAGGACCAACAGACTGTAGTAAAATATCTTGCAACAGCGGCAAGAGTAGTTCTGGCATCACTTTGGAGAACGAATAAGATCCCAACACTTCAAGCATGGTTAGACAAGTCCCTGGAATATATTACTATGGCACACTTAACAGATTATCTGGAAGATACTACACGAGAACAGAATCATAAGAGATGGAGATCCTTTTATGAATTTATGAAAAACACCAGACAAAAGATCCAATCGAATTAAACTACTACTAGGTTAAAAATATGGAAGACATTACAAACAGGGGTAGTGAATGTTAGATATCAACATAATGATATGTAAATAATATTATTTTTCCTTTCCCTATTTTTTCCTTCACTCTATAAGGTGGTAGTACTAGATATATTAAAGCTGCACAATATCTATGTATTTATTTATTTCTACATTTTTCCCACTCTTATTCCCCCACCCCTCTTTCCTTTTGTATCCCATTTATTATTCAAAATCAATAAAAACATTTATAAAGAAAAAGATTGAATAATTCATTTTCAGTTTCAGTTTCAATTTCAAATATCTTTATTGGCATGGTATGTTTAAAAGAGATGTACAAAAGCTGAAATTAAGAAAATTTAAGTGTTAAAAACTAGTTTGGATTCAGTTTATTCTTTGATATTGTGATCCTCCTTCTGGCTAAGTTCCCATTGGATGACTGCTGTCAGCAGGAATTTTGCCACACTTTCTGTGATTTCTGAGTTCCGATCAGCTAGTAGTTTTTGAAGCGTTTTCCTGTTGTTTGAGAGAAAATTCAGAACTAAAGGTTTTATTAAGTTGTCTCTTGAAGTGCCATATAGATGGCATTCTAGGAGTATGTGGGACAGGAGTCAGGGCATCCTGCACCACATCTACAGACTCTATCTGCATAGGGCAGGAGTCGGCATACTCATTAGTCAAAAGACCCAAATATCAATAGTACGATTGAGATTTCTTTTGAGAGCCAAATGTCTTAAACTTAAACTATATAGGTAGGTACACTGTTTATTAACTTAATAAACTTTAATTAAAGTTTTAAGTCTTAATTAAACTATAGGTACACTGAATAAAACTTGATATCATACTTAATAGTGATCTTATTTATTGATAAAAATTAAATTGTAAGTCCCTGCCATTTCCCCCTCCCCGTCTGGAGTCCTCGTCTGGAGGCCTGGTCTACTGCCATAAAAGCCTATTGGTAGACCTGGCCTCTGAAGGGGGACTTTCCCCCCTCCTCGGATTCCAGGTCTACCGCCAAGAAAGCCAGTGGGTAGACATGGCCTCCCAATGGGACTCAGCCAGAGGCCAGGTCTACCAAAGGAAGCCCACCCTCCCAACAGCTGATAGGCGGGCGGGGCGGGCCAGGAACCGCCGAGCCACCCGCCCAGCAATCGCGTGGCTAGAGGGGAGGGGAGGCAACCATTGAGGGCAAGGGAAAGGGGGACCCGGCCATTCTCCACGGCGGGGGGAGAGACAGCGTGCCCGCTCGCCTGCTCTCTCACGCTTGCTCTCTCACGCTTGCGCTCTCTCTCTCTCTCTCTCTCTCTCTCTCTCTCTCTCTCTCTCTCTCTCTCTCTCTCAGGCGCGCCGGCTCCACAGCCCGGCTGCCGGCGCGAGCGGGCACGAGAGCAGGGGCTCCGAACCAAGTTTGGAGAGCTGCACTCAACGGGCCAAAGAGCCGCATGCGGCTCGGGAGCCGCGGTTTGCCGACTCCTGGCATAGGGTATTTTTAGAAATCTGCCACGAAGAATCATCAAGGGCAATGTGTTGGTTCTGGCTTGCATAAAAGCTTTCCTAAGCTTGGGATTGTCGAGGTGTTCCAGGTATTTTAGACGAGGGTTTGGTGGGATTCCGAAATGTTGAGATGAACAAACTGGAGGAGTTAGAGGGAATTTTCTCTGAAGTTTGTGATCAGTTAATCTTTGTTTTATTTGGTTCAAGATGTAGCTCTCGCCAGCAAGGGATAGGGAATCCAAGTCAATGCCTAGCTGGGCGATTTTCTTTTTTATCTTGATTGACCAGTCAGGATGATCAGCCCAACGGGTATCTTCCAGTAGGTATCTTAGTAGGGTTGATTCTCCTGCATGATAGTGGATCTGTAACCAATATTTTATTGTGTGTAACCAGGCCATTGTATTTACTAGGTTTTGATTTGTTTCAGAGCATATAGTGAGGTAGGAAACACAGTTTGGCAACCCTACTAATCTTCTGAGGAACTGGCCTTGGATTCATTCCACTTCATTGGAATAGGCATGGATCCAGATTGGCACTGCATATAGCAGTTGTGGCATTACTTTCGTATTGAAGATTCATAATGCGGCTGGAATTAGTTGGTTCCCTTGATGGTAAAAAAATCTTACTATTGCCTGTGCTGCACATCTAGCATGGTTTGTAGCACGTGTTTTGTGCTGCGTCCAACTGAGATTGTAGGTGAAAGTCAAGCCCAAGTATTTGAAACTCTTGACTTGCTTGTAGATAGTGCTACCAATTTTCCAGTTGTGGGGTCTCCAAGATTTGGCAAAGGCCATGATTTTTGATTTCTTGGCGTTGATGGTAAGTCCATTTTGATGGCAATAAGTGGCAAGAGTTAAGAGGTATCTTTTAAGCCCGACTACGGTTCTGGCTATGATTATGGCGTCATCCGCATACAGTAGCAAGGGAGTTGAATGGTTGTTCAGCTTAGGGGGATGGCCGTCTATCTTGTCAAGTGCAGTTGCTAAGTCATTGATAATTACATTGAAGAGGTGAGGAGCTAAGACACAGCCTTGCCTCATGCCTTTTTTGGCTGGAATTTTTGCTGTTAAGTCACCGTTAGAATTAACTTTCACCTGGTAGGTTGTGTTGGTGTATAAGCGGCGTATTAATGCAAGAAGGTGCGGGTCTATTCCCAGTTTTCCCAGTGTGTTCATATCTAGTTGAATTCTATATCTTCCGCTGTGTTCGCTGCTCCTCCCAATTTGGTGTCATTGCAAATTTAATGAGTAGTCCCTCTACACCCTCATCCAGATTATAAAAATATTGAAAAGTACCGGGCCCAGAACTGAACAGGAATGTCATCAAAAGTCTGTGCCCAGGAAAACAGCACTGTTGTTTGCCAAAAGAGGATATGACGGTGGCCGACTTATTTTTGTTTTTTGCTGTCAGGTCACAGCTGACTTACGGTGACCCTGTGGAGTTTTCAAGTCAAGTGATGAACAGAGGTGTTTTGCCATTGCCTGCCTCTGTGTTGTGACACTGGTGTTCTTTGGTGGTCTTCCATCCAAACACTATCCAGGGCCAACTCTGCTTAGCTTCTAAGCATGGTCAGCCCTGGTTAGTATTTGGATGGGAGACCACCAAGGAATGCCAGGGTTGGGATGCTGTGCAGAGGCAGACAATGGCAAAACACCTCTGAATGTCTCTTACCTTGAAAACCCCATCAGGGGTTGCCATAAGTCAGCTGTGACTTGACGGCTGTGACTTGTGTGTAGAAGGGACCAGGTTCAATAGCTGGGATCTCCAGGTGGATTGGGAAACAAGAATCTGAGGGATAGAATGGATAATCTTGCCTCACAAGACAGATGGAGGTACTGTTTCTTTTAGTATTAGGTGATGATTATACATTGTCTATGGAATTTTATATTTGGACACCACTTTGAGCTTTTAGGGAAACTGATAAAATTAATTAAATAAATTAATGGGAAAACTCCCCACTTTGTCTTTTTAAATCACCTTCTCAGTAGAAAACTGGCTCTGCAGGGAGATGCCTGTAGTGGCCCCTTTTTCCTTGGTCTGCTTGTTAGTTACTTTTAGGAGGATGTCATTTTATGCATGGGAATGTTAGGAAAATGGTGCTGCCCACCCGCAATCTGAAGTGGGACATTCTTCTCTACTACTAGGGGAGGGGCTTTGGTTCAGAGGTAGAGCATCTGCTTGGCATGCAGAAGGCCCCAGGTTCAATCCCCAGCATCTCCAGTTAAGAAAGAATCATATAGTAGGTGAGGTGAAAGACCTCTGCCTAAGGACCTGGAGAGCTGCTGCCAGTCTGAATAGACAATACTGACCTTGATGGACCAAAGGTCTTATTCAGTACAAAGCACGTTCATGTGTTCAGGAAGGGGTCATGGCTCAGTGGTAGAGCATCTGCTTGGCATTCAGAAGGTCCCAGGTTCAATCCCCGGAATCTCTAGTTAAAAGACAGTAGGTGATGTGAAAGACCTCTGCCTGAGACCCCAGAGACGATGCTAACCTTGATGGTCAGCATCAGGTAGCTCTGTGTGTATACCACCATGTGTACCTCAGGACTGTACCACTTCAGTCTGCTGTACCCAGCAACAGGAATTGGGCAGGAATTCTAACCACTTTCCTTCTGTTCCATAACCACTTGGTTACGCAAGCAATCAAGCAGGGTGAACGTGTGCTCTGTTATGCAAGGCGAAGCCTCTGGGTTGCTTATCTTCTTTTCTATTTTTTTAAATGGAAATTCCGTATCTGCCGTTGGCTGGTTTTGTAAACACCCCTCTGCGCTAATAGCAGGGAAAGTGCAAACCTGCTGTGGGAAGAAGGTGTTTAATATTCACAGGGGATGTACTTCTCTCTGAAACAAATGTGAGCTATTTCTGGAGGCTGCTGGGATTGACGTAGGTGTGTGGGGGCTGCATTCCTCACGGGCAGTGCCCCCAAACCCTTCCCCTCGTGTAGATTTTTCCAATAACCACGTTCATGAGAAAACAGTCAAAGACGTGCTTTCCCAAAGGACAAAAGATACGGGCAGTTGGGGTGGTTATCTCTGTGTTCACATGACATACAGAGACAGACAGACAAACGGATATTGGCCATTCCACCCCATCCCGGCTTGATAGCTGGCTATTTTTATCCCCTGGTGAGATGCTGAGTGAGCGCTTTGTTCGGAGGGCTTGGCTCTCCCCTGGCTGTTTCTGTAACTTGTCTGACACCATAATTCTCTCCTCAGTATGGTGTGTGTGTGTGTGTGTGATTGTTAGCCGCAGTAGAGGGGGGAGGCGTGTGCAGGATTTAATTGGTTCTGTTTGCAATGTCCTTTATGTCTGAGCTAAAAAGATGGCAAAAAAGCTGTTAGTCGTGAAGACTTACCTGTGCTAATTAGTTTTAATATCAGTTCACTCTGAGGTTTATTTGTGCCCGTGCACAACAGCCAGAAAACTCCCCTGTGATCTCCCTCTCCCATCCATTTCCCGAGACCTGCACTTTTAAGAAAGGGCTGTTCTCCCTCTGTATACTACGTCACCCAGCTTTAATTTCAGAAGCCCATAGTGATCAGATTTTTTAAAGAAACATTTGTGTAGCCTCTTGTGGGGCTGGGGCTGATTCTGTGGGAAAGGTCGCACAGGATCTTTGGACGAGCCCGTGGAAAAGCCGATGTTTTTGTGGATCTGTTGCAATGCATAAAGGAAATCTCGGGATCGCTTGTAGGTGTGATGGTACAGGAGATGATTCAACGAACTGAAGAACTGAATGGGCCGATTGAAGCTGAAGGAATTGTGGAGCTCCCGGTGGAGCACTCCCTGGCCGTTGATGCAGGGCTGTTTCCTCACCGTCTCTGCACCGACTGCTTCAGGGCTTTGCTTTGATTATGCTTGCCTTTTCCAACTGTCAGAAATCGCCTTGCTCTCCCCGGGAGTTTCCTCATGTTTTGCCCACGTTTTCTGGATTCATGTTTAGCATCCAGCATCTAGAAAACGTGGAGGAAATGTGCAGAAACGCCCAGGGAGAGCGAGGCGACCTCTGATGGTCGGAAAATGCAAGCATAATCAAAGCAAAGCCCCGAAGGAGTCGGCGGGGAGACCACGAGGAGACAGCTCTGCATAAAGGGCCCCTGTGAGAGATTCAGCGGTGGGCATTGAATGATAGCATCTGCTACCGAGGCCAGCCAGGAAGGTTGGGCATGTCTGGAAGGCTTGATTTGGGAGGGGGCTGTGGCTCAGTGGTAGAGCACGAGGGAAGTCCCAGGTTCAATCCCTGGCATCTCCAATTAAAAGGATTGGATAGTAGGTGATGTGAAAGACCTCCACCTGAGACCCTGGAGAGCTGTTGTCAGTATGAGTAGACTGTACTGAGCTTGATGGTCTGATTCAGTAGAAGGCAACTACATGTGTACATGTTGCCCCCCAGGAATCAGCAACAACTGCAGTTCAGTCAAGGCTTTTGGTGTTTGTTTCCACCCAGGTTAACTCTCAGTTGTGTTGTCGTGTATGGAAGGATTGGGGGCAGTTGGGGACACCACAGAATTAACTGTTCGGTTTAAGCTGAACCTTTCCTGGTACAGCCTTCCCCGAGACTGGCTCTTGCCTGTGATAACCCAAGGGACTGTACGACAGCTGCCAGACCTCCAAGAGGACACCCCTGTAGCTGTCTTTCCAGCTTTTCCCCTGAAGATTTCCAGGGCATGCAACTCCACAGTCTCCTTGGCTGGCCTTTTCGCAGCTGATGTGGGGTGGGCGCTCTCCGAGAAAATTGCAGCAGTCATGCCTACCACTCAGATGGGAACTCTTGGGAAAAGGGCTGCCTGTAAAACAGAGAGGCACTCTATTGAGAGCCCTCCAAGGAAGGGCTCTGTGAGGGTCTCTGTGTATGTGTCTCTGCTTCCCATCACCTGCTATCAGTGAACTCGTAAAAGCAGTTCACACCTTCTGATCTCAGGCGCCAGGCCTGATTGCCCCATGTATCTTCCCCCCCGCTGTTCTTCCTGTCAGTACTCCCTCAGGCCGATGCGGCCTTGGAAGTGTGATAGCTTCACCAGACTTCCTGGGACTCGTCTGATGTTTTGTATTATGCCAAGCTTGTAACTTCCCATAACAATAGGTGTGAACCCCAGTGCCCCAGTGCCCTGGAGTCAATATATTCTGTAAACCCGATTAGCCCCTCACTTGCAACTTGCTATCTGTGCCTGTCTCAGCTCCTGATGTCTTCAATAAATCCTTTGTTTCTTTATCAACGTCTGAACATTTGATTTTGAGAAGTAAACTCAGAGAGAGGGGATCTCTCACAGGCTCCCTCATACTCCAAGGTAGGAAATGAGGGTTCCCTAATGGCAAGCAGACCTAGTATGAAGAAGAGGAGTTGGTTTTTATATACCAACTTTCTCTACCTTTTTTAAGGAGGATCAAACCGGTTTACAATCTCCTTCTCTTTTTTCCCCCACAACAGACACCTTGTGAGGCAGGTGGGTCTGAGTCTGCTCGGAGAGAACTGTGACTGGCCCAAGGTCACCCAGCAGGCTTCATGTGGAGGAGTGGGGAAACCAACCCAGCTCATCAGATTAGAGTCTGCTGCTCATGTGGAGGAGTGGGGAATCAAACCCGGTTCTCCATATTAGAGTCCACTGCTCTTAACCAGTACCCCACACTGGCTCAACAACCACATGCTGGTGTGGATGTTTGCAGGGGCATTCAGGAATGCCTTAAACCAGGGGAACGACATTTGCTTAAAATATTTATTTCCTGCTTTTCCCTTGCAGGATCCAAACAGTGTTCCAGATGACAAAGGAAAAAGAAAAATCCATGAATAGAATCTACCCCTTTTCTAATTCTTGGCCTCTAGGTGATGAAAGGTCTGAAAGCATAGGATTAGGGAGGACATATCCATCTTGTCATTGTCCAGGTATTACAAGTTTGGTTCTCCAGCATGGCTGCACATGCCTTCTGAGAAGGACTGGTTGCTTAGGAGCCATTCTTATAGGTCACAGGCCAGGTTGTGCCGCCATTTATGAGGCTGGGCTTTCTGCTGCGAGGAGGGAGTTCGGGGGTGTTTCTCCGGCTGTTCTTCCACCCCCTTGCAGGCAGCTGATAAGCCTGCCTTGTTATGAGAAGGACAGGGGACTTCTTTGTCACCCCTTTATTTCCTCCCCCAGTTCCTCTGCTCAAAAGGTACAGTGTCTTACTTTCCAGACCATTCAGGTTCATTTAATCTAACACTGCAGAATCGTGCAGCACTCTCAGGAGCATTTTCTCTGGGCATTTCTGGAAGGGGCTGTAGTGCCCTTGATCTCCAGGAGACTGTGCCGGGCCCTGCCAGGGGAAAAACCTCCTCACTCTCTGCCAGCTTTGTTGACTGAGGAAGGGCAAGGAGGGTTTCAGCGGTCCAGAATGGATACCTTTTAGATCACAGTTGGGGTCTGGTGTGGTCCAGGAATAGATCCAGGAGGAAGTCTGTAAAAATCCAGTTTCCAAACCTTTCCTTCCATTTATGGAGTTCAGCATGAGAGTTGTTTGAACCAAAATTGGTAGTAGGTATAGTGTAGTTTAGCTAAAGAGGGATCCGAAGCCCTGACCTGGATGACCCAGGCTGGCCTGATCTCATCAGAGCTCGTAAGCTAAGCAGGGTTTGCCCTGGTTAGTGCTTGGATGGGACCACCAAGGAAGTCGGCCAAATTTCAGAAGTTAAGCAGGGTTGACCCAGTTAGTACTTAAAAGGGAGACCACCAAAGAAGTTCAGGGTCGCTATGCAGAGGCAGGCAATGGCAAACCACCTCTGTTCATCTTTTGCCTTGAAAACTTGTAGTCAGCTGCAACTTGATGTTACTTTCCATCGCCCAAGAGAGGTCAGGAGGGTAACGTGTGTGAATTACTGGACTAAAGAGTGCCGGGGTGTTATGTTTTATGTTATACTGTTATATTTCTCAGATCCATATGCAGCTCACCTTTGGTCTAATTCCCAAACCGTGCAAAACTGGAACAGCCAAATACTTGCAAGATCTGTTTGTAGAAGTTAGGTCTGCTCAAGTTTTGAAAACCTTTCCTATGAACAAATAGGACAGCCTGATACTCAGACAGTAGGTTCACCTAGTGTGGCATCATCTTCCTTAATTGTCTGTGGTTCTCTGTGGCTTGAGGCTGAGAAGGGCCTTTCTTAACACATGCTGAAATCCTGGAAAACTCACAAGCTGGTCTCGGGGGAACAGGACCTCGATCTTGTTATTCCACAACCAGCATCTGGTAACCAGAAATACAGGGGTCGGGAACCCCTCTTGGGACACAGAATTCCAAAACTGCCCGGGATGTGGTGTTTGGTGGTGACATCGGAAGCCTCATGGTATGCTCATGCAAGAAAGCTCCCTTTAACATCAGGAGCTATTGTATCCAAACCTGAACCATGAATGGTAGACACTCCCAATATATTGAGTTCTAGCAGGGGCTCAGTCCTTGGCATCTCCAGTTAAAGGGGTTTGGGGGAAACAGGATGGTTGGAAGGGGCATGCCTCTGCCTGAGTCCTTGGAGAATGAGCCTGGTACACAACTGTGGGCCCGACCCATAGATACTACTCTAAGCTCTTGGAGAAAGAGCGGACTGCAAATGAAACAAATTGCCGGTGGGATGAAGGATCTAACAGCTGTGTGGCTACTACCACCGCATGCGTACCGCCAGCTCAGCTGCTGAGCAAGTGTCCAGCCTCTTCCTCCCCTCTGCTCTCATGCTAATTCTCATGCTAGCTGGGTGTTGATGAGCAGGCATGGCTTCCCCATAACCTATATCCCCCCTCTGCTGAGTGCCCTCAAACCACCACTAAGAATAGAGAGGCTGGCTGTTTAGATGTATTTGGCTGGCTACAGTTATAAGCAGGAAATTGGACTTTTGCACTGATCCATCAGGGTCCTCTTTGTGTTAATGATAAAGGATTCTTTAACTACCACCATCTGTGGCTGAGGGAAGGCAGCATGGTATAGACCAATCTTGTCGGATTTTGGAAGCTAAACAGGGTTGGTACTTGGATGGGAGGCCACTAAGGAAGATTCTTCAGAGGTAGGCAATGCTTCCCACTTGCCTTGAAAGCCCCTTGCTGAGGCCGCCATAAGTCGGCTGCGACTTGATGGCACTTAACACACGCGTATCCCTGTTTCAGAGGGTAGCTTGCTGGTCTTCAGTAGAAGAGCTAGATTCAAGTCTGGTAGCACCTTAGAGGCCCTGACCTGGATGGCCCAGGCTAGCCTGATCTCGTCAGATCTCAGAAGCTAAGCAGGGTCAGCCCTGGTTAGTATTTGGATGGGAGACCACCAAGGAATGTCAGGGTTGCTGTGCAGAGGAAGGCACTGGCAAGCCACCTCTGTTAGTCTCTTGCCATGAAAACCCCCAAAGGGGTCGCCATAAGTCGGCTGCGACTTGACGGCACTTTACACACACACACACAGCACCTTAGGGACCAGCAAGATTTTGAGAGTATAAGCTCCTTTTGTCAGATACCCCTGGTATGTAACTTCGACAGAGAGAGAGAGAGAGAGATTGGCCTAAGATCATTCAGTGAGCTTTATACCACAGGGGGATTTGAACCTGGGTCTCCCCAGTTGTCATCCACCACTCTAACCACTACACTACTCTGGCTTTTCCGGATAACACAGTCCTATCAGTAGCTATTAGTCATGATCCCTCGGAATGGAACCTCCAAGTTCAGAGGCAGCGCATCTCTGAAGATTTGAGTTCAGACGTGAGGGGATGGCCACCATTTTCATTCTCTGTCCTCTGGTGGCCCAGCTGGCTACTTTTAGAAAAAAGATGCTGGACTGGAAGGCCATTGGGTTCAACCAAGCAACTCTTTCATAGGTAAGGAACTTTCTCCCTGGGGCAGAAGGTTAAGCTGGGCCCACTCATGAAGTTCAGCAGAGTGAGCCTCCAAGCAGAATCGGACTGTGGACTACACGCCAAGCACACTGAAGAAGTGTGAAAGATGACCCTGACTTTTCAAGCTGCCTGGGAGATCCTGGCCCAGACTGCCTTTCTAGCCATTGCATCTTTGAAAAGCTACTTCTGTTAGTGTAACAAGAAAGCCTGAGAGGCCGACGTGCAGATACTGGTGGGGGGGACGACTCTCCCTCACCAGTACTAAATATCACCTGGGCAACCTTGGCAGGGAAGGAAAGGCTGGGGCTTGGGGGTTGCGAAGGAGTTGTTGTGAGGTTTTAAAAAGGGAAAGCGGAGAGGTGCTGTTTCAGGCTGTCATACTGTGTTAGCGTCTCTTAACTCAAACAGCTCCAGGGGGGACAAATCCGAGGAGGCTCAGAAGGGGGGTGGTGGTGGGTGTGCTTGTGTTGCGTGCCCTGCGTCTCTTTTTAGACTCAGGTGATGGGAAATCTGTTTTGAGATTTTTTTCCAGCTGACTTTTAGCACTTAGTGTCTCTGTGTGCTTTCAGTGCCTGCCCAGGAAACTTGTTCCAATCCTTTGTACTGGAGTAGATCTTATTGATGGTGCATTGATGGTGCAAAAAAGCAGGAAGGGAAATCTAGCGGATGACAGTCATTTAAAGGATGCATCTGGTTTGCACAGGTGCAGAGATTCCAGTGCTTTACTCAAGTTAGCCAAGTGAGTGACCCAAAAAGAACTCGGAGAGAGCTTTTGTGCCGGTGTAGCGCTGCTCAGCAGGGTCCTGCGCTCGAGGTGAACTTCATCAGGGGCAATTGGGGAAGAGGGATCAGGAGCTCACCTTGGTGGATGGTGTAAAATAAAGTAAAAATATATTTGATTATTCCATTAAAATTCCCTATAATTCTCTTTGCGTTTCACCAAGAGGCTTCTTCAGGGGAATCTATAAGTTTTGCAATGGTTTTCCAAAAAGAGTACAAGATCAGTCGCTGACAGTTTAAAACATACATGATAAAATCCCATTTTAAAAACAAAATCAACCCCACTCCCAAACACATCATTAAAACAATTTTGAAATACAGGTAAAATACATACAAAACATAAAAAACAGCAATTAAAACGTTGGTCACGAAGGAGGCATCGCTGAGGGAACGCCAGATGAGACAAAAAAGACTTCACCTGCTGGCGGAAGGGGGCAACAGAAGGGGGCAGACGAACCTCCCTAGGGAGGGAGTTCCAGAGCTTTGGTGCTACGACCAAGAAGGCCCTCTCCTGGGTGGCTGCCCACTTAATCTCAGAAGGCGGGGGCACCCGAAGCAGGGGCTGCGAAGATGACCAGAGTGGTTAGGCAGGTTCATAAGGGAAGAAGTGGTCTTTCGAGTATGTTGGTCCCAAACCATATAGGGCTTTGGAGGTCAAGACCAGCACCTTGAATTGTGCCTGGAAACAAATTGGGAGCCAGTGTTGATGGGCCAGTGCTGTTTGTCTCCATTTAAATCTGACAGTGCACGGGCAGCCTCAATGTATGTAAAGCTGCAGTCCTAGGCAGCGTGGTGTAGTGGTTAAGAGTAGTGGTTTGGAGTTTTGGACTCTTATCTGGAGAACTGGGTTTGATTCCCCCACTCCTCCACATGAGCAGCGAACGTTAATCTGGTGAACCAGGTTGGTTACCCCACTCCTCCACATTAAGCCAGCTGGGTGACCTTGGGCTAGTCACATTCTCTCAGACACACCAACCTCACAGGGTAACTGTTGTGGGGAGGGGAAGGGAAGGTGAGTGTAAGCTGGTTTGATTCTTCCTTAAGTGGTAGAGAAAGTCGGCATATAAAAACCAAGTCGTCGCTGCTGCCGTCGTCGTCTTCTTCTTCTTCTTTCTTCCTTCTTCCTTCTTCTTCCTTCTTCTTCTTCCTTCTTCCTTCTTCTTCCTTCTTCCTTCTTCCTTCTTCCTCCTTCTTCCTTCTTCCTTCTTCCTCCTCCTCCTCCTCCTCCCATAGTTCTGGGAGCTGGACTCAATGCCACGGGAAAACAGGCTGTAAGTTTTTACATATCACTCGTTTCACAGGGTGGTTGTGTTGGTCTACAGTGGACCAGTTAGATACAAGTCCAGCAGCACCTGAGAGACCAATACGATTTTCAAGTTATAAGCTTTGAAGAGTTAGAGCTAAGAAAAGTTTGTCAAAGAGACGAAGGGAGTTTTGTCTGTCGAAAGCTTATACCCTGAAAATCTTGGTCTCTAAAGTGCTACTGGACTTGAATCTAACATGGCCACTCTCTGAAACGAGTGACATGTTAAGGCTCAAATCTAACTGTAATGTTTAGGGCCTCTTGCCAAATGTGTAAGGGAAATAAAGCTCAACAACTTCCTTGTGCAGCAGCATTTTGTATGGCCAACCACTTGCTTAAGCCAGGGGGCTGAACATGTGAGTTGGAAGGATAACAAGTAGGCCCTCTCATGCAGCATGCCTGGCGGCTGAGAGACCAATTCAAACGTGATGCTGGCCTGGCAGATGCACTTTGTTTAACCCTCCCTGCCCATGAGGCAGTCCCCCGTGGCAGCTGGGCCAGCACTTGGCAGCTGTGCCCAGTGTGAGGGCCTGCGACCTGCTGCAGTTGGGCTTGATCCCTTTGATGCTAATGTGTGCAAAAATGAGGAGCAGAGGCCGGTGGCTGGAATAATAAGCAGGCTGTGACAGGTACGGCCTGAGCTGCAGCTGTGTTTATTCTGTGCTGTGTTTATTCTGTAAATAGGCAGAAGACAACCAGAGATGAGTGAGCCCAGGTCTGGGCTATCCCCATATTAGGGAAAAGCTGAGGCTGAAACGGGGGGTGGGGAGGGCTTCCTATGACTACCTAGTAAGTGTGTACCAGAGGCAGGATTTGTACCGGGCACCTCCTGACTGACCACTCATTCATCCAGGCCTTAGCCTCTAAGTTAGACAGGAAGAATAAGTACGCTTGGGAGTTAAGATTGGGATCCAAGAGATACATTACTGTAACGGGTTAGATTTGCGTTGTACTCACCCTGTTCAGGAGAATCTTACCAGCCTGGCCTGCGGAAGGTATCTTATTCAAGACCCTTCTCTTCCCGAAATCCCCAGAGCCATTGTCGGTCCACAGCGACAGTTCTGAACTTGAGGGGGTCAACCTCTGGATTTGGCATGAAGCCAGTTTAGATGTTCCTTGGAAAGGAGGATATGGTGGCTCTTTGAAGCACTTGCTTGGTATGCGAGAGGTCTCTGCTTCCATCTCCAGTCAAAGGATCTCAAGCGGGGGGGGGGCTGTGAAAGACCCTTCCCCACCTGAGACCCTGGAGATCCTCTGCTAGAGTCTGCAGTGGTGGTGGTAGTAAAAAGTGCCGTCAAGTCGCAACCAATTTATGGTGACCCTGTAGGGTTTTCAAGGCAAGAGATGAACAGAGGTGGTTTGCCATCGCCTGCCTCTACATAGCGACCCTGGATTTCTTTGATGGTCTCCCATTCCAGTACTAACCAGGGCTAACCCTGCTTAGCTTCTGAGATCTGACAAGATCGGGCTGGGCTGGCCCATCCAAGTCAGGGCAGAGTTAGCAGTATTCCACTAAGCCTGACACAGCGTAAGGGAGTTCCACATGTTCCTGTATGCTTAATCTGAGAGTAAATTGGAACGATTCTTGGGCAATGCAGAACTTAGATGGGCATCTGGAGTCTGTAAATTACTCAGGATATTGTTGCAAAGCTTGTGGTGTCTTTGGAGAACTGCTCCGAGACACTGTTTCCATCAGAGCTGCTCTGCAGAAGATTGCTGGATATTTTCCCAGTAATTACATAGTATGCTCTTTGCAGCATGATTCTTCGTCGTCACCATTGGAGTGCGAGAGTGTGAAAGGTTGCACGGCCGAATGCAGGAACCAAACACTGCATCAGGCGGGTGGGCGGGCAGCCTGCCTCTCAGAATCTTGTTCCCTCTTATATGTCTTTGATTCTTTGGTAGGAAATAAGCTGGGTTTGTTCTTTAAGTTAGGGCCGTTCTCTGTGTTTTGCAGGACGAGGGGTTAGAATTCTGAACTGCATCAGTTCAGGCTGCAGGGAGATTCATCTGTCTCCCTCTATTTTGGTCTCCTGCCAGCCGGTGAAGACTTTTTTTTTGGTTTCATTTGGTTTGCCCCCAAGAACTGTTATTGGCCGTCCTGCTGGGTTCTGGTATTGTTTATGTGTTTTTATTGAATTATTTTATAATTTTAAATGTTGATTTTAATTGTTCAATTTTTTAAAATGTTTTCATATGTGCTGCCTTGGGGACCCTGGTCGGGTGGAAAGGCGGCATAGAAATGTTTTTAATAAATAAAATTAATAAAAATATTTTTGAATGTTCCGCCATGCCAACAGCTCTTTGCATGCAGTAAATTCACACGCCAGGGAGATAGCTGTGCTGAACCGGACATGCTCATTCGGTACTTCCTTCTGCATAATTCGGGGCTCCCCTTGCCTCTGTTTCTGAACCCTAAGGGCCAAACCACCCACTAAACACCAGTTCATATAACAAAACCCTGACAGTTGATTCTGTGAAGGAAAATTGCTTGAAAGGGGGACCATTAGGATGCTGATCTCCCCCCACATATACACACACCTCTGCTTCTTCCTTCAACCCTGCTCCTCTGTGAGGTCCCAAATCTATGTTTGCCCTATGGACTCCTACAAGGAAGGAGAGAGGGGGGTCTGGCAAAGGGAAGCTGCAGAGGAAAAGTTGTGGGTATGGCAAGTGTCACACTCCCCCATTCCTATACACACACTGTATTTTTTTCATTTGAATAATAGCTGTGGGAGTTTCATAGAATCATAGAGTTGAAGGGGCCATAGAGGCCATCTAGTCCAACCCCTTGCTCAATGTAGGATCAGCCTAGAGCATCCCTGACAAATGCTTGTCCAGCCTCTGCTTAAAGACTACCAGTGAGGGGGAGCTCACCACCTCCTTAGGTAGCTGATTCCATTGTCCAACAATTCTTACTGCATGGGCTCTCAAAATTCCCTGGGGGGGATTTTAGGGTTCCAGGAAGGGAATTGGGACCCCTATTCAGCAAAGTGTGATGTCCTGTAGATTATGTACAATATGTAAAATTGTAGTTTGATTTTAATTTAATCTGCGACATTCAATAAAGTTTGTGACTATATGGGGAAGGGGGGAATTATATTCTGAACAATGGTGAAAGGGGGGAATGGAGCAAAAAAGATTGAGAACCACTGTCCTACTGTAAAAAAAATATCCTACTATCTAGCCTTTTAATTTATACCCATTATTGCAAGCCCTATCCTCTGCTGCCAACCAGAACAGCTCCCTGCCCTCCTCTAAGTGACAGCCCTTCAAATACTTAAAGAGAGCAATCATGTCCCCCCTCAACCTCCACTCCTCCAAACTGAACATTCTCAGCTCCCTCAAAGGGCTTACTCTCCAGGCCCCTGATCATCCTTGTCGCTCTCCTCTGCAACATGCTCCATTCTGTACACATCCTTTTTGAAGTGAGGTGTCCTATCCCATGCAGCTGGAACCGAGCTGGAATGAAACACAATGCAGTTGATTCAGTGTGCTGTGCATCCCACAAAATGCCCCTGTGAAGTCCTGTACCTGGTTTTCTTGCACGGGGGCAAGATAAGGGCAACAATCCTTGTCAGCCATAATGTTGGACCAATGCAACGGTTCGCCGGTAATGCCAAACACAGATTATATGTCCGATGTTTCTACATCTAGGGTTGCCAGGTCCCTCTTCGCCAGTGGGACTTTTGGGGGGCGGAGCCTAAGGACAGCAGGGTTTGGGGAGGGGAGGGACTTCATACCATAGAGTCCAATTGCCAATGTGGCCATTTTCTCCAGGTGAGCTGATCTCTATCGGCTGGAGATCAGTTGTAATAGCTGGAGATCTCCAGCTAGTACATGGAGGTTGGCAACCCTAGCTAAATCACAGGCTTGTTGTGACAGTAAAGTGAGGAAAGGAGAAACCCGTAGGCTGCTCTGAGCTCCCTGGAGCACAGGCAGGAGAAAATGCAGAGTATGAAAACGGCTGCTTGGGTTGGAGCCTCATTCTGTTTTGATGCAGCTTCAAAATGTATCAAGAGTTTCTCTGGGGAAGTTTGGGTTTCTCAGCATCAGGAGTGGAGCGATCACTCTGGTCAAAGATAGCTTTTTCCGGTCAAAGGTAGTAGTAGTTGGAGGACATGGTGGAGTGCTCTTCAGTTGGTTCTGTGTCTCCAAGTGTTGCAGTGAATTTCCTATATTTGTTGAAGGGCTGTTTTTAAGCCCATTTGGCAGTTTAGAAACCAGGCAGTGTTTGAACTGGCCCATGTTCTGACACAAAAAATGTTGCCTTTGTCTGGGTGATAGCAACAATGTTGGTGGATAACTGCTATTTTTGTGTGTGCCTTTATTGATCCTGTCCTGTAGCGCAAGTACAATAGAATGAAAGGTAACACTTCCAACCACATAGAATGGTGGGACGTTGGTAGTATATTGCTCACAATGGGATGTGCAACAATTTTGTAAGGAGAGTCAGTTGGAGCTATTTTTAAATACTTTTAGGATTACTGGGGAGTTGAGTTGGTGGAGGGGCTATGGCTCCTAAATCAGCCTTATCAATAAGTCCAGCAAAGTTGCTAGCCCTCTTGTTTACTGAATTACTTGCCCACGATACCTACAGAAGTCTTTAGTGGCACAAAAGGAAGAAAAAAACCTGTATAAAGTCTCACCTTCCTCGTCATTCAAGTCAATCCTTGCCATGGATAAAAGTGCAAGAGGCAATTTGCAAGCCAGCATTTGATATTTTCTAGCTGTTATTGTGCTCTGATCCGGATGGGCCAGGCTAGCCTGACCACATCAGATCTCAGGAAGAAGGAGGAGGAGGAGGAGGAGGAGGAGGAGGGGAAACAAATCCAGTTCACCAGATTATCCTCCGCCACTCATGTGGAGGAGTGGGGATTGTAACCTGGTTCTCCAGATCAGAGTCCACCACTCCAAACCACCACTCTTAACCACTACACCATGCAGGCAGGATCAGTCTTGGTTAGTACTCGAATGAAGGACCCCCAAGGAAGACTCTGCATAAACGGGCAATGGCAAACCACCTCTGAACTTTTCTTGCCTTGAAAACTCCATGAGGGGTCGCCAGAAGACAGCTGCAACTTGACAGCAAAATACCCCAAAAAACCCACCTTTCCAATGGCTGTTGCTGTACTTTAAAAGAGGCTGTCTGCAGTGTCCCTAGGTTTGCCAGGTCCCCCCTTGCCACCAGCAGGAGCTTCCTTGTGGTGGTGGTGGGGAGCTATTCACATGCACAATAACGTCCCTTCCAGGTAGGGTTCCCAACCTCCAGATACTAGCTGGAGATCTCCTGGTATTACAACTGATCTACGATAGAGATCAGTTCTCCTGGAGAAAATGGCCACTTTGGCAATTGGACTCTGTGGCATTGAAGTCCCTCCCCTCTCCAAACCCCACCCTCCTCAGGCTCCACCCCAAAAACCTCCCACCGGTGGCGAAGAGGTTCCCTGGCAACCCTACTTCCAGGGAAACCATATAACAGGGGTGTCAAACTCGATTGTTACGAGGGCTGGATATGACATAAATGTAACTTGGCTGGGCCGGGCCATGCCTCGCCAGCCCATATTGAGAGTGAGAGTGGGTGGCTGCCTTAGCTGGCTCATGGAATGGATAAGTGCTCTCAAGGGGCTGGAGCTGACCCACGGGACTTATGTTTGACATTCCTGCCTTAGAGTCTTTGGATTAATGTGCTAGAGCATCCCCATCGCTTCCAGGGTAAACCTGGAAGGGATGTTGTTTCACCGCACGGTTCCAAGCACACACGCAGATTGGCCCCCCTTCAGCTGGCCTGCTTCTGCCTGCCAGCCAGCTGAGGAGCAGTGGGCAGGCCAGTTCATTGGCAAGCAATTGCCCGCCAATGAACTGGCATACGGAAACCCTAAATGTCCCCCTCTCTCAGCCAGGGAAGATTGTGTGGCATATGATGTTCTGTTTGATTGTTAACACTTGAAAGGAGGAGAATGTTTCTGCCCCTGGTTTTGTGCCCTCTGTAAGAGTGTTGAAATAGGAAGCCTTTCACAGGGAGTGGAATATTTTGCAAAACAAGGGCCCATCCAAACAACCCCCAGAAAATTGTTTCTCCCTTGCTAACCTGCAGAGTAAAACAACCTGTGCCTTCACCTGTCTGAAGTAGTGTTGCCAACCTCCAGGTGGTGGCTGGAGATCTCCTTCTATTACAACTGATCTCCAGGCGACAGAGATCAATTCCCCAGGAGAAAATGCCCACTTTGGCAATTGGACTTTATGGCATTGAAGTCCCTCCCCTCTCAAACCCCACCCTCCTCAGGCTCCACCCCCCAAAACCTCCAGGTGTTTCCCAGCTCAGAGCTGGCAACCCTAGTCTGAAGCAATGTACATGGAGTGCCAGGAGGTGCTGTGTGCGGGTTGCATTGGAACAAAGCCAAAGAGATTGCCGAGCCTGCTAGCACACTGACAGTTGCACAGAAGAATGTTTCCGTCTTTTGTCTTGCGCCGGCCTCTGCCAGGCCAAATGCTGCAGTTTGCTCAAATAAGCTGACCCGGGCTGAAAATCAGCATGCATAACTGCACCCAGCAAAGGGAGATTAGAGTTGACGTATTGGCCTGTCAATTAAATGAGATCACCAGGACCCCTCTCTGCATGGCTGCAAGATAAATAATGCGATGGCAGCTCAGATCAGTCTGTCAGAGGGCCTTACATGCTCTTTCCTATAAATTTGAATTAAATTAAAATATTCATGCATCCTGCCCACTTTCAATATTGCTTTGGAGATTAATTTTGAACTGCTGCCAGGGGAATATGTTTGTAATGCTTGTTTCCCTCCTCTATTATCAGGAAGGTGATAATTGAGGAAATTGCGTGTAGATTTAATTGAGGCTCAGGAGCGCAAGTGGAGGCGGGACAGAAGCGCAAAATCAGATCCAAATTTGATTGTGGGTGCCGGTTTATTTGTTTAGGCATTTTTATCCCACCTTTCCATTAAAATCCTCCTTAAGGCAGTTTATAGTTTCACAAAGATGATATAAAACAATAGAAGTAAATTAAAAACAGTCAACACAAGCTGCAGTAAACGGAATAAATAATTAGTCTGAAGAAAATTTACCATCAGCGTTTGATGTTGATGAAAACATGGGCCATATTAGATGTTATTAAAAGCACCGGCGAACAGGATAGACTTTGCTTGTCAACATTTGTAAAGGCAGCACCAAGAAACTCTCAGGAGGGCTCTCCACAGCCAGGGAACAACTATAGAAGATGTCTTCTCCCCAGTAGCTTAACTTCTGATCATCACTGAAAGCTTAAATGGAATGAGCTGCTGGATTATTTGGGTGGTGGGCATTGGCTAGGGGAGTGCTGTTTGTTTGAATAGTCCTTCTAGGTATTGTCAAAGGCTTTCACGGTCAGAGTTCATTGGTTCTTGTAGGTTATCCGGGCTGTGTGACCGTGGTCTTGTATTTTCTTTCCTGACGTTTCGCCAGCAGCTGTGGCAGGCACCTTCAGAGGAGTAACACTGAAGGACAGTGTCTCTCAGTGTCAAGTGCATAGGAAGAGTAACATATAGTCAGAAAGGGGTTGGGTTTGAGCTGAATCATTGTCCTGCAAAAAGTATCAAAGGTAATGTGCTAATCATTGTCCTGTAAGTATCAAGATAATGTGCTAATGAGGGTGTGGTATGTTAATGTGGAACCATTGTATCCTGAAGTGATCTGTTAACATGTGAGATCCAAGGCTAATCCGCATGGCTATTGTGGACTGAACATGGACTGAACATGGACTGACCCAAACAGGACACAGGGTCTTATTCCAAGACACTGAAATATTGGACAATTCTACCAACTATTTTGTCAGATTGCACAGAGAAGCCATTGAAATTCATAAACATCAGCACGATTTTAACAGAAAAGAAGAGAGTTTAAGAATGAATAAGGCTTGGCTTCCTGTCCTGAAAACCTCCAGACTAACAGACTACAGTCCACAATAGCCATGCGGATTAGCTTTGGATTTCACATGTTAACAGATCACTTCAGGATACAATGGTTCCATATTAACATACCACACCCTCATTAGCACATTATCTTGATACTTATAGGACAATGATTAGCACATTACCTTTGATACTTTTTGCAGGACAATGATTCAGCTCAAACCCAACCCCTTTCTGACTATATATTACTCTTCCTACACACTTGACACTGAAAGACACTGTCCTTCAGTGTTACTCCTCTGAAGATGCCGGCCACAGCTGCTGGCGAAATGTCAGGAAAGACAATACCAAGACCACGGTCACACAGCCCGGATAACCTACAAGAACCAGTCCTTCTAGGGGTGGATTTAAAAACAATATTTTCTGTTTTAATGTTTTTATTACTTATTTATGAAGTTGTCTTGCTCTAGCCAGGCTGAAAACCTAGGGTCAGAAATGTAGATGAAACTGGGTTTCCAGAGCAGGATTCCTCTCTTGCAACAGAAAGCAGGTTCCTAATAAAGCAATTAAGATCAGGCTCTTCAGGACCTCGGAGAGCTCATGAGGAAGGTGGACCTGGATCTGGTTGCATCCACAGCTCAGCGAAAGGGCCAAACTAGATATGATGTCTCCCATGCACTCTGAAGTCCAATTAGGCTTGAGACCATGACCAAGTGGGGGGGGGGGATTCAGCTTGCTACCCTGTACTGTTTTCCTGAGCCAAAAAGCCTTTGGGGACCCTATTTCCCTTGCTGTGGGGCAAGTAGGGCTCTGTGGTTGTTTCAGCTTGGGAAAACGATGCAGAGAGGAAGGATGAAGCCTTCTGAAGCACACCCCTGAGCCGAAATGAGTCCTCCTGGAGCACTTGGGAATGTTAATTTCCCCATGTAACATCTGTCTGCATCGGGTTGGGGAATGCCAACCTGACTTGTAGCAGATGTCATGTCTCTTTTGGCCCTAAGCCTTTAGATCCCTTGATGGCAGACAAAGCCTATCTTCTCAAGACACATTCAAACAAACTTAGTTTGGAAAGACTTTTGTGTCAAATCAGTTGCCTCCAATAATCAGTTGCCGCCAATGATCAGTGATGATTTGCTCACAACTCAGAACAATCAGCACTTTGATCAGTTGTGGATCTGCATGGTAGTGGCATTCAGTGTGGCAGCCGGGCACATGTCTGCTACTGGTACACATCTACCACTTACCGGTTGGCTTGGATTACGTATTCTCCTGGGTCATGCACCATCTGAAATCAACAGGGCAGAATCTGTGTGCTGCTCTTGTGCCTATGTCATGGGTGGCCTGAATCCGTCTGTGGCATTCCTTGCAGTGGTGCCTGATCATTGGGTTACAATTCCCAGGCAGCAGTGAAAAGGGCATGAATCCAACTGCCACAAATGATCCAGGCTTTACGTCACTGAAGGAGGAGTCACCTATGGAAGAGGGCCCGGTCAAAGCAAAACGATATTTACCATTCCTTGATCTTTCAGGGCACGGCAAGGTTCAAAATGCAAAAGGTGTCAGACATAAAGCAAGTTAAAATTGAAGCAAGTACATAGCTCCCTGTCTCTTTAAGGGGTCTGTTTTTAAAACTGGAGATATTAGATTTGGAAGGCTAAACAGGGTACCTAGAATGTTTTATATTAGATTTGGAAGGGTAACAGGGTACCTAAAATGTTATGTATGTATGTATGTATGTATGTATGTATGTATGTATGTATGTATATATTTTGCTGTCAAGTCACAGCTGACTTATGATGACCCTGTAGGGTTTTCAAGGCAAGAGACGTTCAGAGGTAGTTTATCATTGCCTGCCTCTGTATAGCAACACGGACTTCCCATCCAAAAGTTTTATACATACTCCTAAAAGTGTTGTGTGTGAACATGACAGGTTATGTTTCCAGTCACTGAACTTCAATACATGGTTCATTGTTCTTGCTCCAGTTCCAGTCATGTAAACATGTTTGTTTGGTTGTTTATTTGGAAAATTAATATGCCACCTCTCTGGAGAACCTGATCAAGGTGGCTTACAAAATAAAACATAATAAAATTCATAAAACATGAAAACCATTAAAAACATTAACAGCTTTAGAAAACCCAGCCATTAAAAACCCAGCTGTAGCATAAGAACAGTATAAAACATTTAGCAGCCTTAAATAATTATCATAAAACAGTCTTTAGGCCAAAATCAGACCACAAAAAAAGATTGGAAAGAGATCACCTCCCTAATTAAGAGCTGGGGTGGGGGGAGAAATGTTTTGACGCGTGCTGGGAGTTCTTGGGTGAAGCTTGAACCCTGGATGCTCAGTGGCCCAATCTGGATCAGGACTGCAGCATGCTGGAAGAAGTTACTTAAGCCACCCCCACCCCAATATCTTTGAAAGTGGGGTGGAATGCGATCGAAACAGGGTACACCTTAAGTTACTAGGGCTGATGACTTTAAAAAAAGATTGAAGTTTGATTACACTAAGAGGAATAAGGAATTGGCAGGGTTTGGAAAATGCCGTATAGTTTATGTTATTCCACTTCTTGATAACCTCCATGCATCATTTGCTTGAGTTATTGAGTGAGACCGTTTTCAGATTTGTGCAAGAAAAATCTGATGCTTGCAGAAGAACTGTCTCTGCATTATCCCTTTTGATCAATACTTCCACATCGATTGCGTAGTCTGTTTGAAATGAGCTGATTTTGTGTTTGCTTCTGACTCAGGTGGGTGTGGAGGGGGATTTTTTGAGAGGAATTCAGCTCTAAGCAAGAGTTCTTGGGCTCCGACTCCAAAAGGTGTATTTCTTATTAGTCCCTCTGTCTTTGCCCCTTTTGTAAGATTTGTACACATCGTATATATCTTTTTGTTGTGCCATTTTTTCCACAACTGCAGTTCTCAATGGGGGAAGTGAACGCTTTCTCCCCTCTTGGTTAGCAACTCGAAGGGGGAAGATCGAAAGACAACTAGCCAGAAACTTCTGCCTGGGATGCAGATCTGAGCTTACACTAAGATATGAAACCTATGCCACTTGAATTTTCCTTTCATTTTTTGTTTTGTTTAGCTATGCCTGACCATATACACCCCAACGAAGCAAAATTAAGTGGTTACACCAAGGGTCCACAACCTTTTTGAACCTGTGGGCACCTCTGGAATCCTGACGCAGTGTGGCGGGCGCTTGCTCAGAATGGGTGCCACAAAATGACTGCTACAGGAGGCAGAGCCAGTCACAAAATGGGTGCCACAGTTTACCTTCAATCCCACAGTGAAGATCCTTATGCTATGGTGGTAGGGGCTGCCAAAGCAACGTTTTTTTAAAAAATTGCACGGCCAATCAAATCTCCGATGGCCAGTCAGAAGCCTTGCTGGGCAAAATCCCCATCTGGCCCTGCCAGGTGCCAGGAAAGGTGTTGGTGGGCACCGTGGCACCCAAGGACACCATGTTGAGGACCCCGGGTTACACAATTGGATCAAGGGGGGATTTTCAAAAAAATAATACTTAGCCTAGAGAATTGGCATCTGACTGCCCAGCTGCATCAACTGGGGAGCTGTAGAGAGAGGCCAGGAAGGGTTGAGAGTTGTAATTGGTGTGGGTTGTCTCTGCCCATGTTTCATGCTGCTGAGAGTCTAGGCTTCTGGCTCACCCCTCTACCCCACTGGCAGTGAGCCCACCAGATTTTTCTGGCTGCCCTGGAACAATTGCCTGCTTCTTTTATGTCTCACAATCATGAGCGTCGGGAAGCAAGCAAAGGTCTCTTCTGTATCAATCTTGGGATGGTAGTGGATCACTCGATGAAGATGTCAACCCGGTGTACGGCTGCTGTGAAAAAGGCAAATTCCATGCTGGCCATAATTAGACAAGGAATAGAGAATAAAACTTCTGCTATCATACTGCCCTCGTACAAATCTATGGTGATACCACACTTGGAATACTGTGTACAGTTCTGGTCACCACACCTAAAAAAGGATATTACAGAGCTTGAGAAGGTGCAGAAAAGAGCAACCAAAATGATTAGGGGACTAGAGCAACTGCCCTAACTGCGGTTAAAACGCTTAGGGATGTTTAGTTTGGAAAGAAGGCGATTAAAGGGAGACATGATAGAGGTCTATAAAATTGTGCATGGTATGGAGAGAGTGGACAGGGAGAAGCTTTCCTCCCTGATCCATCATGGCCTTATGTTCTTTAGATAAGGCCTGTAATAGTCCCAGGAGACAAGTAGTAAGGTCACCCCACAGGTGGGTTGCCAGTTTTCTATTTTAAAAATTCTGGCCCCAGGATGGGGCCTGAGGGCGGGGTCTCAGGCAGGTCGAGGGGGTGGAGCCTGACGGACTCCTGTGGGAGCAGGTTTGGCGGCCTGTGCTTTTGGCCTTTTCCTCTGGCAGATGCAGCCGTCTAGGTTTGTGTGTGGGTTTTAGCTTGGGGCATACGTCGCGGCAGGTGCCATCTCATCGCCTTGCTGTGGCATCACCCTCCACATCTTTTTCAGTTCAGCACAATTTTGGGAGGGGGCATCTACAGGGAAAGCACACACGTGCCCCACTTAGTCTTTCAGGCAGTGTGAAAAGATTTTTCCAACAATTTGGCACCTGGGGTCCAGGCACACGTGACACATTTCAAGCGTGCTGTTCGCACAGTGAGAACGATAGACTCCCCCCCCCCCGCCAAATTCTGGCTGAGTAGGTCAGAAGACTAGCCAGAAAAGGATTGTCTTCATTGCTTGACTACCCTTGCCTGCGACAGCCATCTAGGGTTAACTATCAATAAAGACTGGCCCTGAGCGTTGCTTAGATTTACTTCAGTGTTGCAGAGGCTGGAAATGACTTTTTGAGTCAAAAGTCTCCATTTTGATTTTGTTTCTCCCTTGTATAAATCTTTTATTCTTTTTAAAAAATGTGAATGCTATTTTATTTTTCTTTGCTCTGATTTTTCCTCCCTACAAAATGTTTGGAATGTTATTGTTTTGTCAATAGATCTACATTATACATGTATTGTGTGTATACATGATGTACATTGTATGTATAAGTGCCGTATAAATTGCTTGTAACAAGCATCCAGCTTATGTACACAATACAAGCAAATCTATAAAGCTGAGAGCAAAATGCAGAGAAACGAAACATGTTGACAAAAATATAAATGGCTATAAGAAGAAATGAAATAGGGACGGGTTGCGCAGCCGTGATTGCAGATCCCCAAGTGTGCGTTTCTGTTGAATAGCTTTGTGTTTCCCCTGGTGCATGCCACCACCGCCACTTGGCTCTCTGCATTGGATTTCCCTCCAATAAAGCTACCTGGAAGATTTGATAGAGAAGAACATCTGCAGTGGGGAAAAAATACCCCGTTCGACATCTTCAAGGAGACGTCTTTGTGCACTGCAACAGGTGAACCGACGTCAGAGGAGAGAAAAGTTTCTGTTCCCCGGCTATCATTATTTTTAATGTTCCATCAAGAGAGAAAGAAGTTTTTTTTAAAAGAGAGAGGAGAATATAGTCTACTAAATCTAAGTTAAGAAGCATGTTAAATTTTTAAACAGTTACATAAAACCATCAGAGTCTGTCAGCTTGGAAATGCAAGTTCCTACAGAAAAAAATGAAGGCGGCGGGGTTGTGTGAGGGGGGAGGTAGAAGCTGCAGTTGAATTGTAAAAGTCGTTTCCTTTCCTGAGGCTGATAACTAAATGGGCCGTCATTTCACAGGGAAGGAAGGAAAACACCCGCTCTTGCTTTCTTGCTCATTTCCCCCTGTCTTGGGCAACTGTGTCTAACAAGCAGCACCTTTGGGCTAGAGTGTGTGTGTGTGGGGGGGTCAGGCTCCTCTTCCATCCTGCCCCTTGAGTCTTGCTCCTCTGCATAGCAACTCTGGCCTCCCTTGGTAGTCTACCATCCAAATATAGGGTTGCCAACTCTGGGCAGGGCAATTCCTGGATATTTGGGGAAGGGAGCTTGGGGTGGGAGGGGTTTGGGGAGCAACAGGACCTCAGTAAGCTATAATGCCACCCTCCAAAGCAGCTGTTTTCTCCAGGGGAATTGATCTCTCTTGTCTGGAAATCAGTTGTAATTCTGGGAGATCTCCAGGACCCACCAGGAGGTTGGCAACCAAATACTAACCAGGGCCAACCCTGCTTAGCTTCTGAGATCTGATGAGATCAGACTAACCTGGGACATCCGGGTCTGGCCTGTTGTGTGTACAGCTTGAGAATCACTGTGATGACCTGTCTTTGGCTCAGGGTTTATGCCAAACCTATCCTCTCCCTGTTGCAAGCCACCCTCTCAAGGGCGGTCAAAGCGGGGAGCTTCACGGTCCTGTTTTGGAAAAGAACATTGTTGCGGGGTAAGGGGGTGGGGAGACATGCTTTGATTTGAATCTGGGTTTGAAGAATACTTGCAAATTATGCCCTGAAAGTCCCTTTGGAGCTCTGCAACTTGTGCTAGAAAGAACCATTTTCAACCTGCAGCTTTCCATGGGGCGTCTCCATGGATACCTTTCTGCATATATCAGGGTTCTCAGCAGATGGAGGTGGGCATTTGGAGAATTGTAGCATCCTTTGCATTCCTGATTCCCATGCCCCTCACTGTCACACTACGCAAATCTTCCTTGTCTCTGATGGAAGGATAGGTGGACTGTACTTGAGATAGACTGTACTGCTAGGAGACCAGGGTGGCCCTTAGCAAACTGTTTTTCTTCTTACAGCGGCTTGTATTTTTCAGTATTTATTAGATCTGGCAAAACCCTGCCTTGGGGAAATGAAAGGGTTTTCCTTTTTTTTGTCTGTCACATTTTTATCCCACTTTTCCTCTGAAGCTTTTAAAGCAGTGTTCTGCTTAGAAGAAGAAAAAGTTGGTTTTTATACCCCGCTGTTCTGTACCTTTAAGGAATCTCAAAGTGGTTTACAATTGCCTTCTCCCCCTCCCCCCACAACAGGCACCTTGTGAAGCAGGTGAGGCTGAGAGAGTTCTGAGAGAACTGTGACTAGTCCAAGGTCGCCCAGCAGGCTTCATGTGGAAGAGTGGGGAATCAAACCCGGTTCTCCAGATTAGAGTCTGCCTTCCTTAACCACTACACCACACTGGCTCCCTTAAGAGTCCATGCCAGCACCTTACCATGAGCCTAGTAGCAAAATCTGCCTACCAAATGCCACAAGACCTTTGTCATGCAGAAGGTCCCAAGTTAGGGTTGCCAGGTTCCTCTTCACCATCGGCGGGAGGTTTTTGGGGTGGAGACTGAGGAGGCCGGGGTTTGGGGAGGGGAGGGACTTCAATGCCATAGAGTCCAGTTGCCAAAGCAGCCATTTTCTCCAGATGAACTGATCTCTATCGGCTGGAGATCAGTTGTAATAGCAGGAGATCTTCCGCTATTACCTGGAGGTTGGTAACCCTATCCCAAGTTCATTTCTGGGCATCTAGAGTTAAAGGATCTGGCAGTAGGTGACTTGAAAAGACTTCTGTCTGAGACCCTGGAGAGAGACAGACAGTCTGAGTAGACAGTGCTGGCCTTGATGGGCCAAGGGTCTGGCTCACGATAACTTCATGAACTTCATGTGTTTATTGTGTGTAATGAAAACTGCAGAAGATTCTGGAGCATGGCTCCGTTAACAGAAATGCTGCAGTGAGGGGAACAGTCTACATGGTGTGAGTGTGTGTGAATTCATGCAGAGAAGCCAGAACCAAAATACACCCACAACTAGGGTTGCCAACCTCCAGGGGGGACCTGGAGATCATCCAGAATTACAACTTATATCCAGTCTAGTGCAATCAGTTCCCCTGGAGAAAATGGCTGCTCTGGAGGATGGGCTGCTTGGCATTGTACCCCACTGAGTTCCACTTCCAGCTTCCACTCCCAAATTTCCAGGAATTTCCCAACCTGGAGTTGGCAACCCTATCACCTCCCCAAAAGTATACCATTGCTCTCCAGCTGTTTCTGGAGAGTTGTGTTGTTGTGGTTCGGGGGGGCTGTCAAACAATGAACATGGAGCTTTTCTAGAGGCCAGGAGCCTGTCATTGACTCCACCCCCACACGATATCTTTGGGCCTGTGCAGATCAAGGCCACTTGCTTAGGGGCTGAAGGGATGCCAACCTCCAGGTAGGACCCGGGAACCCGGAATTACAGCTCATCTCCAGACTACAGAGATCAGTTCCCCTGCAGAAATCGGATGCTTTGGAGGGTGGACTCTCTGGCATTTGACCCATCTGAGGTCCCTGTCCTCTCCAGGCTCCAACCTCAAGAGTTTCTCAGCCTGGAGTTGCAACACTGCCCAGTGGCCACAACGGTGGCCAAGAGGCACCTGGCAACTCTAAGCAGCTGCCATTTAATAGGCGGAACTGTGGTGAAGGAGCAGACAGCCAGCGGAGGCTGCCGGGAAGGGAAATAGAGAGCCGGGCTTTGGCGGGCTTTTGGCATCAGGTCCTCTCCCCTGATGGAACCTGGCTGAGGACGGGGATGTCTGAACAGTCATGGTGGAAATTGCCGGCTTAGTGGGAGGGCTTGAGAAGGCAGCCTCCCCCTCTCTGCTTGGGTGGAACCAGAGGAAGACTTCCAAGCTCACCTTGGCTGAGGTGACAGGAATGGGGGGGGGGGCAGAAGCGATGTTGCCAGGGGAGAACCAAGCAGCAGGTAGAAGGAATGCTCACCTCTCTTGCTCTCCTCTTCAGATCTGTTCTCCCCCACCTCCCCAATGTTTCCTTCCAGCCAGGTGAGCAGCCAATTTGGGATGGAGTCGTATTTCCCCTTAAGAAGCCGGTCCGTGCCTTGGAGATGAAGGCATGGAATGAAAAGTGCTGCAGTCTTTTTCAGGAAAACATATTCCCGGCTCCCCCCCCCCCCTCAAGTTCATCTCTTCTCCTTTTTTAAGCTGAAAGTTCATGAAACTTTCCACAAAGCTTCTCAGAGCAACATGCTAGAATGTTTTGACTCCAGCTCAGCCTGGCAAGATTAGGTTCTCCTCACAGAAGTGGTGTGACTTCCAGACTCCTCAATCCCTGCTTTCAGGAATGCCGAACAAGACTGTCATGTTCTCAACGTAAACGTTTTAAGGCCCAAAAACCAGAGTGGCCAAGACATCGTGGCATCTTGTCATGGCTATCTGTGATGAGACAGCCAGGCTTGCAAGGAAAGGAGTTCATTAAAAAAAATGTAATTTGAGGTCTTCCCATCAAGTTATTAATGATGTCAGAGCATGTCCAGAATTCACTGGGGGAAAAAGCCAAAGGCTTAAGTGGATTCGTTGGTTACTTTAGCAACTCAAAACGGTGAATGAAAACTTGGCAGCCAACTGGTGGTAGCAACAATGAGTGGTGGGAGAGCCAGTGGATGGGACGGGGAGGGTGCAAGCTAGTGGAGGTGATGTGGAGCTGGTGGCAAGGGCTGGCGGCACAGATCGCAGATGCCGGGGTGCCATTAGGGGCTGTCCCATGCCACAGCCTTTCACTGCTCATTCAGAAAATGGCTGTTTTGTCTTTGGTTTTCTATGATTGCTATCTGAATTAGGGTGGTCTATTTCAGTAGAAAAGCAGGATAAAAATAAACACAGGAATAAAGTTAGGATGACTTTTAGTTCTAGAGTTCATGTAAGTTAAAGGGGACAGATTAAAAATGCCCTGGGGGGATTTGCAGAAGCTAAACCCTCTCTCATTTGCCAATCCTCCTTGCCTGGCATTTTCTTTACAAGAAAAATATAGTGATGGGCAGCCCATTTTTTCCTTCTAATGTCACTTCCTGTGATATGACCGATGTCACATGACTTCCTGTCATGCTCTTGCATGTCAGTGGCTCCCAGATCTGGAAATGCTGAAGACCACTGCGCTACACCACGCTGGCTTTCAGTGTCTTCCACCCAGGTACTGATATGACCCGGATCGGCTCAGCTTTGGGAAGGTTTCTGTGACAGGTGTTTGCTAATCGAACCCTGAGAGCTAATGCAGCAACCAGGCAGTCTGTATTCTGCATCAAGAGCAGTTAAAATTCTGCGACTAGTGTGCAAATCGTGGAAGTTTTCTGTAATTCCTTGGTTTTGTATCCTTTATTCTGCCACCTGTACACTTTTGCCTGGTTTGTTCTATTCGTTGCTAGCCATGGAGAAAGACTAAAGAAGAGAGCAAAGCCCTACAAACGTTACTGATGCTCTGTTTTTAGGCGTGCTCTTAAAAGGAATGAGAGGTATGACGATGAAATCGATTCTCAGCAGCCCTTTTGTTTTCCAGCATCAGTGATGGGAACGAGGGGAGGAGAGGCCCATTTTCAGGGAGTGAGGACGTCATCTGCAGGGTCTCTTTTGAAAGGCAGCTTTGGAGACCTCGGCAGGCCACACACACTCTTCTCGTCCCCCCTTCCTGCCCGTTCCCTGTGGAAGCAGTGACAGCAGGTCCAGTGATGCGCAGATATGACGCATGCTCCATTTCCTCATCCCTGCTCTGCTGACGCTAGAACTGGGAGAGTATTTCAGGCTCATAACTTGGAGCAAAGCAAAGAAATCCACAAGCGGGCAAGCCGGATCAGGATTCCTCAGACTGGTGATTAGGAAGGACCTTCTAATCCATAGTGACCCTTTGGCTCTGCTTGTTCTTAAACTCGCATTGTTATGGATTTTTCCTCCCCCAGAGATCAGTGGAAACACAAACCATCCACTCCCCTTTCATCTGGTTCTTCAGCATGGTTCAAAGGCACTGTGACCAATTAATATCTGACTTCTGATAGTCGAGGGTCAGGCGAAAGGTTGCTGCTAGAGAAGGCACGCAGCAGACCCCCTTTTTAAAAATGAAAAGCAACCATAGGAAGCAGCATTTGGGAGCAGGGAAGGCCGGGGTGGGTGCGTGGGCGGGCTGCGCCTTTCCCACCAGGGCCACCAAGGCAGCTAACAATTTAAAACATAGGCAGTAAAATCACATTAAAAAAACATTAAAATCAACCCCCAACTCACCTAATTAAAGCAATTGTTAAAAGAGTTTAAAAACAGCTAAAATACATACAAAACAGAGTTAAAATACATACAGACATAAAAAACGGTCAGGAAGGAGGGATCACTGAGGGAACGCCAGATGAGACAAAAAAGACTTCACCTGCTGGCGGAAGGTGGCCAAAGAAGGGGGCAGACAAACCTCCCTAGGGAGGGAGTTCCAGAGCTTTGGTGCTACGACCAAGAAGGCCCTCTCCTGGGTGGCTGCCCACCTAATCTCAGAAGGCGGGGGCACCCAAAGCAGGGGCTCCTTCGGGTATGTTGGTCCCAAACCATATAGGGCTTTGACGGTCAAGACCAGTACCTTGAATTGTGCCTGGAAACAAATCGGGAGCCAGTGTTGATGGGCCAAAACTGGAGTGATATGGTCCCTAAGATCTGTCAACATCCTGGCTGCAGCATTCTGTATCAATTGAAGTTTCTAAACTCTTTTTAAAGGGCTGCCCCACATAGAGTGCATCTAATCCAGATGCAACCCGGGCATGCACCACAGTGGCAGGATCATTTCTGCCCAGGAAAGGCCACAGCTGGCTAAGCCAGTCAAAGCTGTTAAAAGGCACTCCTGCAAGTAAAAGAAGAAGAAGCTGGGGGTGAGGGTAGAAATGCCCGGGGGGGGGGGGAGCAGTGTTAAGTAGCCCCATTCTCCTGCTGGACTGCAGAGGCCCTTCTTGGCTTAGTTGAGAAAGAAGCATTGAGGCATTACGAGACACACCTCCCACAATGCATCTAGGCTGGGCCTAGGCTGGCTTTTTTCTCTGAATTAAAATTGGAAGCACACTTCACTTGGATCCCCCAGACACACTTTAATTTGCTGATAAAGTATTAACATAAACACCTGAAAATGAAAAGGGGGGGGAAGTGCCTCCTTTCTCTGTGCAGGTGCATTTAATGTATTTTTTATTACAAAGGTATCTGTGGTACTGGCTTGAGGGAAGTAAACCAGGTGAGTTTTTTTTTTTTTATGTAGAGGAAAGGGACAGGAGATTCAGTCCTTGCCTTGGCAAGGTTTTGGCTTTAATTAATGTAGGCTCTCCAGGCCCTTTCCAACGTGCTCTACCCTAGCCAGGTCTGCCTTCGCCACCGGTGGGAGCTTCGTTGTGGTGGGGCTGGTGTGTGTGTGTGTGTGTGTGTGTGATTGGTGCAATCACATCACTTCCAGGGTAAACCTAGAAGTGACAGGGATGCTCTAGCACATTTCTCCCAAAATGCTACGGTTTCCATAGAGTTTTTGGAGGAATGTGCTAGAGCATCCCCCCAGAAGTGACATTAATTACACCCCTTCGGCTGGTCTGCTTGTATGTGCCAGCCAGCTGAGGGGCGGCGGGCAGCCCTCTTCATTGGCGGGCAATTGCCCGCCATTACCTGGCCTAACTATATCAGACTTACTGTAAGCCTCTTTTTTTAAAGCCCATAAACCATGGGATGTCTTGTGCAACTTCCATTGATAGCAATGAGACATGTACAAGAGATGGAGTTGCCAACTCTGGCTTGGGAAATACCTGGAGATTTTGGGGGTAGAACCTGGAGAGGGCAGGGTTTGGGGAAGGGAGAGCCCTCATTGGTTTATAATTAGGGTTGCTCTAGGTACTAGCTGGAGATCTCCTGCTATTACAACTGATCTCCAGCCGATAGAGATCAGTTCACCTGGAGAAAATGGCCCCTTTGGCCAGTGGACTCCATGGCATTGAAGTCCCTCCCCTCCCCAAACCCCGGCCTCCTCAGGCTCTGCCCCAAAAACCTCCCGCCGGTGGCGAAGAGGGACCTGACACCCTATTTATAATGCCATAGAGTCCACCCTCCAAAATAGCCATTTTCTCCAGGCATTGATCTCTACTGCCTGGAGATCAATTTTAATAGCGGGAGATCTCCTGGCCCTACCTGTAGGCTGGCAGCCCTAGCAGCAGAACTTCTTGGTGCGTGCTTGCATATTTGAAGTCATGTCCTGGGCCAGCCCTTCTCAGCTGGCACCAAGGAAGTGTATTTTTGTTAAATGAATGTTTCCCCAGAAATGACACAGCACACCAAATGTGACATTGGCCACGTTCTCCTACCAAAGGGCCCACATGCGGGATAATAACAGCCTGGCATCAGGAAGAAAACTCTTTTCTTAAGGTATTTCCTCCACTGATGTCTAACTGTCAGGTCTTTGCTACCTTTGGAATAGGAGTTTGGCAATTGTAGGCCAGAGGCTGGCTTCCTGTCAAGGCCAGGTTCTGGCTGCTAGTCAAGGTTTTGTTCTCATGCTGCAAATCCTGTGTACTGTTTATCACAGATGTGCCCATGTTATGTCTGCGATTCTCTGGGAGCCGTTATCTCGTAATTACTGCACTGTGGTTTCACTTTGTTTTACTTTCTTGCCTAGAATGCTTTTATACTGTAACCTACCTGCATAGACCCCATTAGCAACCTCTCCTGCGTGAGAGGCAGCTTCTTTTAATCTGTCTTTTTGCTCCTAATAAATTAGCATTGCTTAGGATCACCTGCCTGGGCGTGTCTGTTTATGGGACGCTAGGAATAGATACTATCGTCATCTATTTATAGCCCTACAGGTATTCCTGGAATATCCAATATTAGCTCCTCTCTGCCTGTTTTTGTAAAAGTTGGGAGTGGAAGCAGAATCCTCATGTTCTGGGCTTGTGACTAAGCTCTTCAGGGTTATACCTTGAAACCCTGTAAAAAGACAAAAAGATTGTAAGCTGCTTTGGGTTGCTATTGCGGAGAAAGATAGGGTATAAATGAAGTAAACAGACAGAAAGGGAACTTTGGGATGAAGAAGAGAAGAAGTGGTTTTCATACCCTGCTTTTCTCTACCTTAAGTAGTCTCAAAGCAGCTTACAATCACAATCCCTTCCTCTCCCCACAACAGGCACCTTGTGAGGCAGGTGGGGTTAAGAGAGTGCTGAGTGAACCGTGACTGGCCCAAGGTCACCCAGCAGGCTTCATGTGGAGGAGCAGGAATCAAACTCGGTTTAATTAGAGTCCAGATTAGAATCTGCTGCTCTTTTTTAAAAATATATATATATATTATTACACTTTTAAAAAAATTACAAACATTTAACCGTACACATACTCATACACATACCAATTCAAATTGGGCTTCTTCCAGGAAAATTGATTAACAGTTCTAGGGCATACAATTTTAATCAACATGCTTTGTTGTCTTAACTACCATATATACTTATACTATCAACTTTCTATTTATTTCTATTTCAGATTTTCAATTCATACATTTTAAATCATTACAACTATTGCTTCTATATTGTTCTTATTTATAATCAAAATAACACTTCAATTTCTTTTGGAATTTATCTACCATTTTCCCTTTCATCATATTAGTTAGTTTAGCCATTACTGCATATTCAGCCACTTTTTGTTGTCATTTCTCCATCTCTGGAATATCTTCTTGCTTCCTCTCCGTTGCGAGGGTCACTCTAGCTGCAGTCGTCATGTAGCTAAATAGTTCTCTCTGATTTTTTCCCAAATTTTCCGGTTCTATTCCCAATAGCATGGTTTCAGGATTTAGAGGAAATTGAACTCTTAAGATCTTCTGCATTTCTTGATGGACCTGAATCCAGAATTTCTTTACTTTCTTACAAGACCACCATGAATGAAAATATGTCCCTTCTTTTTCTTTGCATTTCCAACAGTGGTTATCATATGCTTCATTCATCTTTTTAATGTCCATTGGCGTTATATACCATCTGAAAAATTGTTTGTACCAGTTCTCTCTCAAATTAACACTCAATGTGAATTTAATTGATTTAGTCCATAATCTTTCCCATTGTTGCATTGAGATCTCTTTCTTGAAATTCTGCATCCATTTAACCATACATGTTTTGATTTGTTCTTGCTCTGTCTCATATTTAAGCAACAGTTTGTATATCTTCCCAAAGATGTGGTCTGTTTCTTTACTTATTAAAATTCAAATTCTGTGCTTTCTTGTAATTTGCCTTGTTGGTAACAGTCTTTTTTGAATTTCTCAATCATTTGAAGAGATGTAAGCCAGCTGATTTTTTTTATTTTCTCTTTTCATTTCTTCCCAAGATTTTATTTTCCCATGCTTATTTAGTATATCCTGGTATCTTATAAAGTCCGTATATTTCTTTTCCCCTTTAATCAGGTAGTCCGTTGGAGACATCATAAAAGCTGGTGTTGGACTGAATCTATTTTTATTTCTAATCCAAGTCTTCATCAGCCCCTCTATTATTATGTGTTTCTGTCCGAAAATTTCTGACTTCTTTTCCTTCCATAAATAATAATGAAAGCCACGCTCCCATGTTCCTTTTTCTATCTTCAAAGATTTTTGTTTCGGGGTCTGCCGCTCTTAACCACTGCACCACGCTGGTCGTGATGTCGCCAAAAGGATGGTCTGGGGTTTTGCTGTCTTTAGGGGCATATCTTTGGAGCAAGAGTCAGCAGCAGCAGTTCTGCTAAAAGGGCCACACTGAGTGATGGTCCATCTTCTACAATCCCCAATGAAAGAGAGCAGCACAGAGTTTGGGAATAAGCTTGCGAAAGTCAGAATCCATACTCAGATGCTTCATCCTCTATTGATCTGGTCATCCTATTGTAGGATCACCCTTAGGGCAGGGCCGCTTGCTCACTGAGGTCTCGGAGGAAGAACAGGATAGAACGATAATGTTCACACACACACATGTACATACACTTTACTATCAAAGGGACAAATATTAGGCTAGTCCATGTGCAAATGGACATGGAACACTATTCCAATGCACAGGAATCTCTGCACCTTCCCTCTCCCTTTTTTGGCAGACTATCTTCTGGGTCCAGTTTGGGTTCTGCAGGAGTCAGGTCCATAATGCCTGGTGTGTGTGTTTTTTTTTTAACAAACATAATATGTTGCCAGTCTGGAAGCATTTGGAATGAATCATTCCATTTACTCCAAAGACTTTATACAACTTTTCTTAGTTGGGGTTGCCATTTTTTTTTTTACCAGCTGCTTTAATGCAGTTTGATCAGTTTGTGCAAGCTATCATAGAACATTGGAGTTAGAAGGGACTTTGGAGGTCATCTAGTCCAGGGGTCCCCAACTTGGTGCCCATGTGCGCCATGGTACCCATCGACACCTTTTCTGGCACCTGCCAAGTGTTTTTAGGAAGTGGGACGGGCTAGCCTGACCTTTTGTCTCACAAGACTTCTGATTGGCTACTGGAGATTTGATTCGCTGTGCAGATTTTAAAAAATCAGTAGCTGTCACCACAGCAAAGCATCTGTACTGTGTTACTGAAGTTAAGCTGTGACAATCATTCAGCGGGTGGCTCCACCTCCTGTGACAGCCATTTTGTGGCAGCCATTTTGTTGCCGCGCCCATGTGCTGTGACAGAATTCCAAATATGCCGGCAGGCTCAAAAAGGTTGGGATCCCTGATCTAGACCAAACCTCTGCTCAGTATGCAAATAGGGCACTCCAGAGGTCATCTAGCCCAACCCCCTGCTCAGTACGCAAAGAGGGATTCCCAATGGATGGCCATTTGGACTCATAAAGTGAGAGTTGGGAAGAACCTTGACTCTAAACTATGAGGAGCTTCCTCGGCTGTCCTTTGCACATCAGGCTCCTGTTCAAAGTACAGGAGCAGACCTAACTTGGTTTTCCAGATGTCTGGCAACCTTATTTCTGAGCTGGTGGCCAACAGCAGCCATCCTAGTGAAGAAACAGTCTGTAGCATGACCGGGGGGTGGGGGGGGGCAGAGGATGTTACAGCGGTTTTAAAATTGAATAATTAAAATTAAAAATACTTAAATGTTTAAAAATTAAATATGTGATGAAATATTAAACTTTTTCTTCCTATTGTTTGGCTGGCACCATTTCTCCAGAGGCTACAGAGCCATCTCTGAATATTTTATTTGTTTATAGCTTTAATTTATAATTATTGTTGCAACCAATGCTGTTGGCTCTGGTTCAGCAAATCACAGCTCGTTGATAGAGGCAGAGTTTTTAGCCCCAATCCACAAGTGAGGGCAGGCAAGAGCTGAGACACAAGGATCCCTCTTCAAAAAGTGGCAGTCAGAGCGGGAGGGGAGACTAAATCCTGCCCCCCTCCCCCTGACAGCCAGCCTGTGAGGGTCTTGCGCTCAGTGGCCGAGTCCGTGCTTTGATGCACAGGCTTCCAGGTCCCATTGCTGGTATCTCTAGTGAGAACTGCAGCCTTGTTTGTCAGTTGCAGAAAAAACAAATAGGAATCTTGTGGCCCCTTAAAAGACTAGCAAGAGTCCTGCCACATGACTGCTGTTGATCTTCTCAGAGGGTCTCTGGGAGTGGATCCTGGGGAGGATCTTGGTGTGCTATATGGAGAGCCATTGCACATCAGAGTAGACCCTCCTGAGCTGGATGAACTCACGGCCTTAGCATGCCAGAACGAACCCTGGATTACTTACCGTGAAGGTTCCTTCTGCTCTGAGGTAAGGAGGGCATCTTGCAACATTGGGTGATTTCCACTGGTTGCTCAGGGAGGCAGGATCAAATTTCAACTTCCTGTCTCCTGGGCTGGAATCGCCCCTTCCTCAGTTTGAAGACTTCCCAAGCTATACAGTGAGACAGGAAGGAACCGGAAGGCATACCTAACTAGACCAAAAAACCGAATAGGTGCCAATGGTTAAACAAAAACAGAAGGACAATGGAAGGACTGCAGGAAATCACTAATTGACCAAGGTTGTCCTCCCTATAAACATTCTTAAACCTTGAATCAAGATTGTTCCATGACCTAAACGTCCTTCTGTGCCCATTAGGTGCAGGGCACGTTTTGCAACCATATCATCATTTTACTGACTTATTTGCCCATCTTATTCATTTTTGGGCGGGCAAGATGCCTCCTTACCTCAGAGCAGAAGGAACCTTCATGGTAAGTAATCCAAGGTTTGTTCTTGTTCGGAGGAGGAGGGCATCTTGCAACACTGGGATCTCCAAGAGCTATGTCCCATTGTCGGGTGGTGTCAAGAAGTTGAGGTCCCTCAAATTCTTGGGTTTTATTATTTCCTTGATTCAGGCCTGGAGGCCTATGAGTTTTGTGCTGTTGGGACTTTGGAGCAGTAAAATGGTTACACTTTGAAAGCTACTTTTGGGGAGAGAGCCAGATAGGCATCCAGCTGTTACTAGTTAAAGTCTCCTCTCCCCTTTCTGGAATGTAAGGCTGTCCGTTGTCACGGTAACTAATCGGTCAGCCATTATCTTAATATTTGTAACGATGTCCAGGTGCAGGGAGTTCTGCAGGCTTCATCACCTGAATGCATTAATTAGTGAGGCAGCATTCTGACCAAGCAATAACCGCAAATCACTTTTGTTTTCTGATTGGCCTTCTATGAGCTCATGCCATTGAGAAAACGAATATAGAGACAGCACAGTCCTGAGAAAATCATGCTCATTGGGGGCACAGCAAGAAAGGATGAAGGTAGGAACTGGACATGGTACTACCTTGTCTTTAAGAAATAAACACACACATAGAACCTTCCTGAACGGCCCCATTCAGGGGGTTGGACGTAACCACGATTTTGTGTGCGGATAGGATTATTATGCCCTGAATCGCAGTGCCCGCCTTTTTCCTTGATAGGGGAAGGCGACTGCCAAGGGGAAAGAAATCATGAGGTCAGAGATACAGCCAGGAAGGAGACCCTTGTGAGACCACAGCTTGCCCCAGGGACTTGGCAGTCCTGAGTTAAACTGATAACCTGTGGTGCAGGCTAACACAGCTGTAGTGATGATGGCGGACACTGTAGCTTCAATGTCAAGGACCGGTGCCTGTGTACCTTCTCAGGAGCTAAGAGTGCTCTTCTAACCAAGGAAACTTGGTTGAACTCCAGACATCTGCTGGGGAGTTCCCTGGGGAGACTTTGGGGGGCACCTCCCCAAAGTCACCTATGGCATAGCCATGATGTGGGGAACCAAGGTATAAGGCCCTTTGGTAATGTTAGTAGTGATCTGCTCAGGGGTTTTTCCCCAGCCTTGTCTAGTGACTCAGACATGGTGAGAGTGGAACTAGTTCGACTGAGGCTATCTGTATGTCAAAACATTAGAGCCCTAGGCTGAGACACCTTGCTCTGGTTCCTCCCGAGTTCGGGGTGTTTTGGCCAGACCTGTGCCTTAAGGGCTGTGCCCAGTAGGGAATAGTACATCTCTTCATAGAGAAATTGGTTATCACTCCTCAATTTGTCAGTTTGTCCCTTTGAAAGGAACTTTCCTACCTCCCTTGTGTCATCATGAGGGACGGGAGGGGAAGGGAGCATGCTGAGCCGCATGGCTGGAAAGGGTGCCCAAAGGGATAATCTTCCTAGTCGCCTTACTGGACCCTTATCCACGGGACTGGCCTTAATAAGCATGAGGTCCCATCTATATGCTTTCCCAATCAGAAGGTCCTTGTAGGGGGAGCTTGGGAGAGAACCCTGCATTCCCCAAATGAACATGGAGGGGGGAGGGCAGTTGAGAACTGCAACCCCTTCTCTGGGGCATTTATATAGACTCCATAATCGGCATGCAAGGCTGAGCCCCCCCCCCCCATGGTCACTGCCAGACAGGGGGTGGTGGTACATTACTGTTTTTAATGAAAAACTCAACTGGAGCCATCTGCTTCAAAAAGCTGCCCTCTGGAGAGCCAGGAGAACTTTCAAGGCCACATAGGACCGAGCTGTTAGCCAGGGGATGCTATATTTGGTAGGCCTTTACCAGTTGCCATGTCTACGCTGTTTCCTGTGGTCACAGTCAGCTTGCCCCCTCTTTCTTCCTCCATTTTGCCATAACAATGGCTGTGGGAGGTTTTGTTGCTGCTGGCCCTGGCTCTCCTCCTCCATTTTGCTGTAAAAACAGCTGTGGGAGGTTTTTGTTGCTCCTGGCGAATGGAAGGATTTGAGAAGTAGCCAGAGGCTGTAGCCCTTCCCCCCCCTTTTTAATGAGTTGAGCCAAATCTCTTACAGGAAGCGACTGGAGTCTGGAGCCCCCCTTTTTTTAATGAGTTGAGCCAACTCTCTTTCTTATAGTGGCTCTAGCTCCCCTTTCCTTGCTCTGCTCCATAAAGCTATAAGGAGGGCGTGTCTTGGGGCTGTAGCATAGTCATGAGTAAGCCCAGGTCCAAATCCTGTAGAGAAATGTATCCGTTGAATAGCATGTCCACCATCTTGTTTTGGCGGGAAATAGTTTCTGTCAGATAAGGATCCGACAAGAAAAAATAGATCAAAGAAATTTAGCAAACCGGAGGAGAAAAATGGTATATCTGAGAGGTAGAGGACTATAGGAATAGAAGTAGAAAGAAATAAAGGGTAAGTTTCATAAGAGAAGACCAAAGACAGCAGAAAGCTGCACAGAAGCTGCTCTCCCTTTGCCAGGCAGGAAATGAACTAAGGAAGGGGTGATTCTAGCCCAGGAGACAGGAAGTTGAAATTTGATCCTGCCTCCCTGAGCAACCAGGGGAAATCACCCAATGTTACAAGATGCCTTCCTGCTCAGAGCGAGAATTCCTATGTTGGTGCAATGGCTCCTTTTAAAAAGGAGGCCCCCAAGAGTGAGCGTTGGCAGCCGCACTGGGGAAAGAAACCATACCCAGAGCTCCTTTTCTTCCAGCAGCAGCTGAAAACTTTTTTGTTTCATCTGGTGTTCCCTCAGTGATCCCTCATTCTTGCCCTATGTTTCAGTTGTTTTGATGTTCTTGTATGCTATGGTTTTAATTGTTTTAATATTGTGTTTTTTGTTTGGTTTTAGTGTTTTTAAGACCTGCTTTTATTATGTATGTTTTTATTTGTTAACTGCCTTTGCAATCTTGATGAGGGCAGAAAGGTGAGGTATACTTTTTGTGAATAAATACCATATTTGCACTATAGGGAGATGTATGGCCCCAGTGAGGATTGAGGCCTTTAGCTGATTTAATATTAGCAGTTTAATCTCTGGGGTATTTGCTGAAGGTGGCCAAATTTCCATCAGGGGAATAAGCTTGAGGAATATGTGTTTATATTCTGAGGCTCTGGAATGAAGATAGATATTAAAGATAGTTAATCTGTAATGGAATGAAGATAGATATTAAAGATAGTTGATAAAGTTTATTGTTTGTGGCCAAAGACCATCACAAGATATTAAAGATGGCCCTTCTAACCATGAGCTTGTTTATTAAAATTTAAATTAGCCTTTACATCTCTTAGTACCTCTAGCACAACAAAACACTCTTATCACAAATACATTTAAATCTCATTGATTAGTTAACAGTAAGACAAATGATGAATCAAGCCAGCAGTCTTGTGTGGACAGACCTAACATTTAGCCATTCCACTATGATGAAAGCATTCACACATGAACATATATGAAGCAGACCATCAGTCTGTCAGGGTCAGTATTGTCTACTCTGACTGGCAGCTGCTCTCCAGGGTCTCAGGCAGAGGCCTTTCACATGTCCTACTGCCTGATCCTTTTAAGTTGCCGGGGATTGAACCGGAGACCTGCATGCCAAGCAGGTGCTTTTCCACTGAGCCACGGCCCCTCCCTGGTTTGCACCTACTCTTGATTTCTCTGCCCTTTACTCTAGACCCTCGATTGCCAGGTGTGTCAGTAGATTCTGCTCAAAAACATTCTGTTTGAGGAATTCTGAGTAGATATCCACTTCCTCAAGTGATAAACATGTATGTGTAAATGAGAAATTAAACATTTGCAGCTTACCCCAGGATGGGAATGTATTAGAAAAGCATCACCTCTGGAATTTCTTCCCTGCTCTGCAACTGTTTTAAAGTAGAGGAGCTCTGATAAAAAGGCAGTAGAGAAATAATGATCTGAATGATCTGAATTAGGAATTCATCCAGATCTAAATTTCTCCCCAGAGTCTGAGAGGATTACCCATCCTTGTTTCCAAAGTGGAACTGATGCCTTAGGAAACCTCGTCTGTCCCAGTTTTTATGTTCAAATGGTGTGCAGAGAGCTGTGCATGCCCAGTTTGGCTGAACTTCTAAGTCCTTCAGCTTATTTATCCCACTCCTCACCCCCATTTGTACTACCAATTGTATGTACGGTTGCTCAAGAATCTTTTTGTGAGGTGTGTGACCTATGTGCAGGAGTCCATGAACTCATAATTAAAACCCCACACAAATAGATTCTTTATGTGGTAGCAATCACATCAAGATTGCATTTTTTGGCCATGTTTTTCCCAGTTCACACATGCACACCATGGGGCATAGTGGAGCGGGGGGTGCAGGGAGGGAATCAGTGGAAGGAACGTTAAACTGTGTCAAAGTGAACATGTTCTAGTTCTGGAATAAATGCTAGAAATGTTGCTAGTCAAACCAGAATTAACCTGGATGGAAACAGCACAGTGTTCAATTGTAGAACAGTAAAGGATGGAGACCAGGGAAATTGGCTCCTCTCTCATTTGAACAGAACCCTAGTCAGTGATCACAGGGATGCGTCTGCCCCAAATCCCCAAAAATTTAGTTTTATTTGCTTTTTAACTGGGTGGCTCCACCTCCCTCCCTTTCCCAGTAGTCGCCTGACTCTTTCCAAGGCATAATGGACAACCATCTGAAACATGCCCAAACTTTGCCTCATGAAGATGACCAGCCATCATACTCATCCAATGCTGGGACTAGAAGTGGCTCTATGCGTCTTTCCACAGCTGCTGCCTGTGATCCTTTTTCCCAGGGCCTTCTGCATGCAGAGTAGGCATTGTTCACCAAGCTGCAGTATTTTCTCTCGGTACCCTGAAGTCCGAAAATGGTCTTACCCACAGGTCTGTTCCTCGAAATTCTTTCCCTGATGCTGCTGCCAGGGACTGACTGAGGGAATTAATTTCCCCTGTACTGGTCCCCTCTTTTAAGGGCCGACCTCCTGCGATGGCCGACCTCCTGACACTCCTGCTATTTGATCCACATCAAAGAATGCAGAGATTTGTGCATGCGCCTGTATGTGGGGCACCAAGCTAGCGTCTGGAAGGGTGTACACTGGGAAGGCAGGGTCTCTTCTGAAACTAGGTTGGAGTGGTCAGTAAGTGGGGTATCATGTCTTGGCTGTAAGAGAAGAAAGGTTCCATGGGTTCCCCATTGCAGGTACTTGGTACTGCTTAAGAGGAGGCCAGCTCCGTGGCTTGAAAAGCATTACCTTGAAGGGAACGGTCCAGGCTCAAGAGGATCAGTGTTTTGTATGCAAAGCCTTATAGGGATGTTAAATTTCAGGTTCAGAGCTCTCCGATTTTCTTTCCCAAAACCTTAAAAAAAAAAAAACCTTCCTGATGAGTGAACTTGTGAACCAACATTTTCCTGCAGTGTGATTCCAGTTGAACAGTGCCACCACAAGGGTTTGTGTCACAGGATGGATCAGGCCCCTGGTGAGCCTGTAGGCCAGGAGTACAAAATTGGGGCATTTATAATGAAATAAGCATTTTCAATTTTTTTAATTTTTTTTAATCAAAATTGAGCTCCCAACTGCAAAAAAAAAAAAAAAAAAGAATAAATGGAATGCATATTCCTAGAGTTTTATGTTTTAAATATCAAAAGCCCAAATACCACCATGTAATATTTTGATTTGGTTTCTAAGTTTCAGATATATGAACAATACTGGTGATACGGCTTGAAGAAAATGTTGGTTTTTTAGGAGCCGGCATCAAAAGGTTTTTGTGCTCCCCAATCATTCTTTGTCACAATACTCAAAGATTCTTAGCATCTGGATGGCCCCTTTGAACATTATCTTGTTCGGGTCCTCACAGCCACCATTCCAGGCACGTCCATCTTATCCTCACATTACAGAAGGGAGATGAGGTTAAGATGGAAACACTGAATTTTCCCATTCCTGCTGATGGTATTTTAATTGGCCATCCGGCATCCCCGAGATGAACCTGCCGGGCAATTTGTCTTTGATTTGCTTCGTTCCATCCCTCTTGCAAGCAACACTTGTGCGTAATTGGTTTGCATAGTGATGCCGATGCTTTCTGAATTCCGTTCAAGCCTTGCTTTGCTCAGTGGGCAGTTTTTGGAAAGCTCCTTGCTTTAGAGCTCCTTTCCATGTTCCTTTTTTTAGATCAGACATTAGTGAGCTTCTCTCTCTTTAATGTTTTATGCCTTTGAGCTCTTCCTTGAACTAGAGAAAAGTTTGCACGCCTGGTGTTCCTTCTGCACTTGGCATAGAGGCTCTTTGTCATTTCTTGAGGTGACCAAGCATTGTAGAACTCCCTGCCCCGGGATGTGGTGATGGCTGCCAACTTGGAAGGCTTTAATAGGGGACATGTTCATGGAGGAGAGGGCTATTCATGGCTACCAGTCAAAATGGATACTAGTCATGATGCATCCCTATTCTCTTCAGGATTAGAGGAGCATGCCTGTTATATTAGGTGCTTTGGAACACAGGCAGGACAATGCTGCTGCAGTTGTTTGTGGGTTTCCTAGAGGCCCTTGGTTGGCCACTGTGTGAACCAACTGCTGAACTTGATGGACTTTGGTCTGATTCAGCATAGCCTTTCTTATATTCTTATGTTATCTCTGTCTCTCCTTTAAATCAGTTCAAGAACTTTAAGAATAATCCAATGCAATTTTAGTGGGATTTCCAGAGAAAGGAGTAAAGCTCACTTAGGATAGCGCAGCTAGAGAGCCTTGCATGGGGACTCCCATCATTTTGATGGGAGATGGCCTGTTAAAAAGCTTGCCTCCTGCTGCTACCACATGGTCTGCTCAAGATAGAGTCAGGAACCTCAGCAGCTTGGAGTTCCTGGAGCTGACATCTGGAGTTCTGCATAAGGAAATTATGTGAACGGCTCCTGGGTCCAACTTCTGGATAAGACTGGAGCACCTCAGACTGGGATGGCAAGGTAATGCAGATGGCAGTGGAGTATTGGTGGTATTTTGTTTTGCTTTGTTTTGAAAGAGAAGCTAACTACTATTTTTAGTGGCAGATGACTAGGTGGAAGGAAAACTGAGCCGAGCCCGGCCAACCCAGCCAGATGGTCCGTGTTTAATTTCTGGGGGGTTGTTTCAGAGGGTAGCCGTGTTGGTCTGCGATAAAACAGATTCGAGTCCGGGAGCACTCTAGAGACCAACAAGAGTTTCTGGGTATAAGCTTCAAAGAGAGCTTTGTCTTTCAAAAGCTTATACCCTGAAACGCTTGTTTGTCTCTAGGGTGCTCCCGGACTTGAATCTAGCTATTTCTGGAAGGGTTATTGTCACAGAAAGGGGCTTGTTTAGGAATTAGCATGGTGGATGCCCCTGTCCTCTGGAAGACTGAAGGCCAGCCATCTGTGCGGACTCCATTTTGCAGATAATGCCACTCACAGATTGCCCAAACCAACTGGGGACCGGAGGCAGAACTGCCTAATGGCTCCCGTGGTGGCATCCACTAGTAATTCTCAGTTTGCTTCTCTTTAATGGTGCCTGACCTGGATGACCCTGGCTAGCCTGATCTCATGAGATCTTGGAAGCTAAGCAGGATCAGCCCTGGATAAGAGACCTCCCAGGAAGTCCTGGGTTGCTGCACTGAGGCAGGCAATAGCAAGCCACCTTTCTTTGCTTCTTGCCTTGAAAACCCCATGAGGGGTTACTGTAAGTTGGCTGCAACTTGACGGCACTTCACACGCACAGACGTCATCTTGCATCTGGGGTGACCAGTTTTGCCTGCCCAGTGGTTGGCTGGCCTGGTGCTACTGTTTGTACAAGCAAGTGCCCAGTTGGTACGTGGGGTAGAGAAAGGGGCCCCTGCTCAGCTGGGCTTTTCACCATCCCTTGGAATACTGCCGGGTTCTTCAAATCAGGTCCTGCTTTGCATCCCATCAAGAAAAAACAAACAGAACTGCAGTGGCCAGAAACAAGGCCTTTGCAGCCACAAAGTCATGGGGCGCTTCCTAGGATGGAGGGGTGCACCTCCCAGTGTCCCTTTATCTTCTGGATGTGACAGCGGCCCGTGTCTGTCCCCTGACTGCTGACCGCCCCCCCCCCCCCACAAGTGGCTGAAATTAGAAGAGAGTTATTTCTGGATGAGGAGGTGGGGTGGGGGAAGCCGGCTCCTGGCAGCTGCTCATTCTCTGACTGGGGCCTACTTAGTCTTCTCCTGGCCATGGTGCTTTCTGAGGAGGGTTAGGGTTGCCAACCTCCAGGTAGTAGCTGGAGATCTCCCACTATTACAACTGATCTCCAGCCGATAGAGATCAGTTCTCCTGGAGAAAGTTGCCACTTTGGCAATTGGACTCTATGGCATTGAGGTCCCTCCTCTCCCCAAACCCCGCCCTCCTCAGGCTCCACCCCAAAAAGCTCCCGCCGGTGGCAAAGAAGGAACTGGCAACCCTAGGGAGGGTGGGGGTGCAGTCCATGGCTTCTAATCCTCTGGCTTGTGTTTGCATGTGCACACACTTGCACATGCATGAATGCAAATCCTTATATGGCTGTGTTTATGCCCTTTCACAGGAGTACAGGAAAAAAACACAGAAAATGGCAGAGGTCCTCATGTGGTGCCTGTGGGCACCATAGCACCCACCACCACCTTTCCTGGTGCCTGCCAATTATTTTTAGAAAGTGGGTGGGGCCAGATGGGGCTTTTGTCCAGCAAGGCTTCTGATTAGCCATTGGAAATTCTATTGGCTGTGCAGATTTTTAAGAATGTTGCTTTGATAGGGTTGCCAACCTCCAGGTGGCGACTGGAGAGCTCCTGCTATTACAACTGCTCTCCAGATGACAGAGATCAGTTCACCTGGAGAAAATGGCCGCTTCAGGAAGATGGACTCTATGGTATTATATCCCAGTGAAATCCCTCCCCTCCCCATCTCCCAACTCAGAGCTGGCAACCCTATGAGAAGCAGCCGCCACCACAGCACAAGGATCTTCACTGTGTTTACTGAAAGACATCAGTGGCAGCCATTTTGTGCCTGGCTCTGCCTCCTGTGGCAGCTATTTTTTGACTGCTCCCACCATGCTGTGTAGAACTGCAACAGTGTCTGCAATCTCAAAGAGATCAGGGATCCCTGGAATATAGTAATGTGCGCAAGCAGCATCCTGAGGATCTAAAAAGAGCAAATTTCTAGCTTTGGCTGGACAGAGATCTGCACAGAGCCCATGTGGCCACAGAGATGTTAGGGAAAGCCATTTTGCTTGGAAGCTTATTGGTAGGGTTGCCAGCTCCAGGTTGGGAAATACCTGGAGATTTTTGGGGTGGAGCCTGAGGTGGGCGGGGTTTGGGGAGGGGACTTCAATGCCATAGAGTCCAATTGCCAAAGCAGCCATTTTCTTCAGGTGAGCTGATCTCTATCGGCCGGAGTTCAGTTGCAATAGCAGAACTCCAGCTAGTACCTGGGGCTTTGGGGCAACCGTAGCTCCTTGCCCCTCCCTATTACTGGGGCAAAAAATGGGGGAACCCAGAGCACATGATGCAGAGTAGGAAAAATGTGAAGGAGTGGTGTACGCAGAAAAGAAGATGCTAATTTGGGCCATGGCTTGACTTTCAAATTTGCTTTGTGTGCATAATTGATACTAGGCTCAGACTGTTACTTGTGTGGCTGCAGAATTTTCATTTTTTAGAGAGAAGAGTACACACAGCCCTGAATATGTGCTGAAGAATAAATGTACCTCTTCTCCCTGCCAGCTGTTAGAAATGGGGTAGCTGCTTGTTAGAGAGGGATAAATGTTCCCTTTTTTTGTTTCTTTTTATAGTCATTTGTATAGTTGCCTGGTGATTGCAGTTGCTGTGATAGATTCGTTTGTATTGTGGATGTGGGTTGTACCATTTTTATATGCAGTTGATACTATATTCTTACAGTTTATATGAATATATACATCTACTATAAAACAGAATGCTGATCTGTTGATACACAAGTAATATTGAAAAATGGCTGCATTTTATGGGGGAAATTGTGCAACAAAATAGAGAATGGTATGAAAATAATCAATTCATTCAGTTTGCACAAAGAAGAAGTGCTATCAAAATGGGATTTTTTGTACTGAAACAGTCAGGATAAGAAATTCAAAGTCCTCCCTACTGACTGTCTTGATTTGAGGCAGTATATGGGTCATGCCCTGACCTGGAAGGCCCAGTTTGCCCATTCTCATCAGATCTCAGAAACTAAGTATGGTCCGCTTCTGTAGTGGGCAGAAAGGCATCAGTCCTCATCTGTTTATCTGCCTTGCTGGATTTATGCACTCCTGTATAATGGCTTGGGCTGTTTCAGGTTCTTTTTTCCACTTTGGCTGTCATCTTAGTCCATTTAAGATAATTTACAAAATGTAAAATCTCTTGTAATTTGGGAGCTCTTTCTGTTAGCTGTTATCAAGCTGACGCCATCTTGGGTTCCTATCCTAAGTATGGTCAGTCTTGGTTAGTACTTGGATGGGAGACCACCAAGGAAGTCCAGGGTTACTACACAGAGGCAGGTAATGGCAAACCCCCTCTAAATGTCTTGCCTTGAAAACCCTTCGGGGTCACCATACGTCATGATGGCACTTTCCACCATCACCACCATTTGGGTCATGGAGAGTAGCCCCACCTTGCATGTTTAAATAGCACTTTTCCCAAGTGCCCAAAATGCATTGCCTCTGGAATCTGTACAACAATCTTGTATGATAGATCTATTAAAGCAGAGCTTTCACTATTTCTGTATTACATATGGAGTGGGGTGGGGCTGAGCATGGAATAAAATTACTTGACCAATGTCATGTACCCGAGATTTGAACGCAGGACATCTCAATGCACAGCTCATGCCTTTAATTCCCATGGTGCACCAGCTTCTCACCATGAACATGATATCTTTGTAAGGCACAGATGGCTCGGTAGAGGCAGTCATAGTGATGCTGATGGTCTATGGCAGAGATTGGCTGGACTGCCATCCTTTGCCAGAAGCCCACTTGGCCATTGCCTGAACAGCTCAGGGCCATCAGAGGGGAGAGGCAGGGAGAAGACCCTAGGGCAAGACCAGGAAGGTGCCCAGATGGGGGAGCCTCCTCTTTTCACTTGAGGCTCGTGTTTCACCTTCGGTTAAAGGCATATGAGAAGGTCTTGCATGGAGTTCTGGGGAAAGATAGCAACTGTCATAAGAGCCCAGCTTTTTTCATACTTCTTTCAGTTGCACTTGAGGAAAAAGCCGTGGGGGAACACAGCCCTCTTGGATTTCCTTGCACCTTTCATCCTTGCGTTGCATCCTCCTTGAATCTCGGTACATTGGGAGGAGAGAGAGTTACTTGGCCTGGAGCTTTCCTGCTGTCCTCTGCCTCTGAATAAAGGATGCATCCTGCCTTCTGTTTGTGAATGACTTGGCTAGCCCTCTTATGCCTCCCTTACATAACTGGCTTATATCAAGCTCCTGCTCGTCAGCAGAGATGCTTCTTGACAAAGCGACCGCACCCTGGCAAAGCTGCTCCCCTTACCCCTCTTGTCCTAGAAGGATTAAGGCAACCCCTGGTGAATGACAGGCTAATTTGGGGGTGGAGGAGGAGGCAGCATCAGCTGTATGCTCAGTCCTGCTCCAACCCTGGGCATGGGACCGAGAGCTGAAACACGGCAGCTCACGGCTGAGCTAACTTTGGATTTCTTTACTTCTCTTAACTCCCACCTTTCTCCCCCATGGGGATCCAAAGTGGCTTATATTGTTTTCCTCTTTTTTTATCACCACAGCAACCCTTGAGGTAGGTTAGGTTGAGAGTGTGTGACTGGCCCACAGTCACCCAGCAAGCTTCCGTGGCAGAATGGGGATTCGAACCTGCGCCTCCCAGATCCTAGTCCAACACTCTAACCACTACACAGTGCTGGCTGTCATGAGGATGAGGAGAATGGGATGCAGGGGGCCTTTCAAGACAAGGGCAGCCGTGGGCACTGGATGGGGCCATGGCTCAGTGGCAGAGCTGCTGCTCGGTGTGTAGAAAGTCCCAGGTTCAATCCCCGCCGTCTCTAGGTGTTGTGGAAGATCTGAGATCCTGGAGAACTTCAGATGCTCTACCTCCCATGCATAGTCAATAGCAGAAATGCATTAGAGGAGGGAGGAATGCTGGCATTTGGAACACGAAACCATTCCATTCCTTCTGGAATATCTTCTCGCTTGTTTACTCACAGTTCTGTGTTCTCCTGCATGTGTGGGTGATGATCAAGGAGTTCCCTTGAGTTCTCTTTTGGAGGAAAGCAGAGTATGAATATCTTAAAGAAAGAAAGAACGGTTTGAACTCATGCTGCCGCCAATCACACATTTCTCTATCGCAAGGGCCAGCAACGTTCTTAAGACTGCCCAGGCAGGCATAGGCGGGGCCAGCCCATTTTATCCTCTCTACATTCACCCGGTGAAGTTGGTTGGAGATGAGCAGCGATGGAGTCCCAGGGCTGCCCAACCCAGCACTCTACCCACTGTACTGCCCTGCCTGTCCACTGCGGTGGTTTTAAGCCAATCACTCTTGATGTTTAGAAGAGCCAGTTACCAAGCATGAATTAAAGAACTGAAGATGGAACAAGGCAGGTGAAAGAAGAGGGAGAGGTGGCAGGCATTGTGAGATAGAGCCTGTGTGTTGTAGAGGCTACAGCAGGGGTTGGAAACCTTTTTTCCGCCAAGGGCCATTTGGATATTTATAACATCATTCATGGGCCATACAAAATTATCAACCAAGCCCCAAGCAGGCAGCTGCTCCAGATGACCCCCCCCCCCCGGCACAGGCAAGCAGGCAGGCATCCAACCAGTGGTGCACTCACCCACCTGGTGGCACAGGATGGTCTGTTGAACCAGCCAGGCATAGCCGTCCAGCCACATGCTGGAGTTGCTCCTGCTCTGCATGGTCGGGGCCGGTGTCAGGCACTGGCCTGAGAATCATACCCCGAGAGCAGATGGCTCTTCAAGGACTTTGAGTTGTGCAGCTATGTTTATGTTTTGTCTGTGGAGGCCTCTGAGAGCGTGAGAACGATAAACCTTCCTGGGAACCAGGGGTCGCCCTGACAACCAGGGATCCGTCATATTTGTAGATTTTGCCTTTATTATGTTTTACCCTGTTCCTCTTTCCCCATTGAAGTCCATGAATCCCTTGCGTTAGTTACTGCTCCTCACTGTGTTTTCCTTAATAAACCTGCTTCTTAGGAGACCTTCCTGGTCGTCTGGATTTTGGGAATAGCCAAGTGAACTCAGACCTGACAGCCGGATTCTACAGGTAGCTCCTACTACCTCCACCTACAGGGATGAAATGAGGACACACTGGCTAAGAATCCCCCCCCCTGCACGCATTCTGGCCCTGCCCCCTTTAACCCCTCCATTGTCGCCACTTCCTCCCCCAGCCCTCTTGTAGTACAGAGGGAATATGTTTCTCCACGGCCTGGGTGGGAAAGGGTTAACAGTTTCTTGGGTAGTCCTAGCAGCTCCATAGCTAATGACTCTTCTGCAAGGGGAAAAAAGGCTCCTTTTCTTGGCAAAACAAACTCACATCCACCTTGAATAGAGGCTATTCCTGCCTGCAGGAGGGGGCCGATCGCCAGTCTTAGATCCTTCTGAGCTAGAGATCTGCCAGGACCTACAAAGGGCCAGACCAAATGATTTTGCGGGCCTTAAACGGCCCCCAGGCCTGACGTTCCCCACCCCTGGGCTACAGTGTCAGACTAGGATCTGGGAGACCCAGGTTTGAATCCCTTCTTTGCCATGAAAGCTTGCTGGAAGACCTCAGGCTAGTCACACACACTCAGCCTAACCTACCTCATAGGGTTGTTGTGAGGATAAAAAGGAGAGAGGAGAACAATGCGAGCTATTCTGGGTCCCCATTGGGGCAAAAGGCAGGGCATAAAAGAAGTCAATACATTTTAAACTAATGAGCTCATTAATGCTACCGTTAGTTAATGCCCACACAGCTGCCTGGTTTCAGCCAGTAAGCTTGTTTTTCAAGCACCGGATCCTCTCTGTAACCCTCTCCCCCAGAGGTTGTGCGTCTGCCACCCTCCCTTCGATGCTTTTCTTCTTAGCAAATAACTTTCTGATCATTTACATTTTGGACGGACTTCTAGGACTGGGTGCTTTTCCACTGAAGCTGTCTAGCATCATACCTCGGTGGCACCCCTCATATCCTGAAGGTCTTGATGGCAAGATGCTGGAGCTCATGTCTCTCTGAGAGCGCTACTGCCGGGACTTGAAGGAGTTTGCAGAAGTGAGGGTAGAGGGGAAAGAGCCAACCCCCTCTTCTCCGTTGCCATGGCTCCGGTTCCTGCCTGGTCTCTCGGTGGTTGCTTTGTGCAGCTACATGTGTCCGAGGATCCGATTATGGAGACCACCAGTGTCAGAGGTAATTTGGCCCTTGGCTCCTGGTATGCAGAGACCCCCCTTGTGTGTTTCAAGTGCCAACATGTCACAACCCCCTGATGGGGTTTTCAAGGCAAGAAGACTAACAGAGGTGGTTTGCCATTGCCTGCCTCTGCACAACTGCCCAACCCTGGCATTCCTTGGTGGTCTCCCATCCAAATATTTACCAGGACTGACCCTGCTTAGCTTCTGAAGTCTGACAATATCAAGGTAGCCTGGGCCATCCAGGTCAGGGCAAGACTCCCCTTAGTAGTGGGAAAATGTACTCTACACCTGCTCAGAGGCCCTTTATCACCTCTTACTTAGTAAACAGAACCAGTGTGGTGTAGTGGTTAAGAGTGTCGGACTAGTATCTAGAAAGCCCCGGTTCAAATCCCCACACATGCCATGGAAGCTTGCTGGGTGACCTTGGGCCAGTCATACTCTCCCAGCCTAGCCTACCTCACAGGGGTTTTTTGAGGGTAAAATGGAGGAGAGGAGAATTGTGTAAGCCACTTGAGGGCCTATTGGGGAGAAAGGCGAAGAAAGTAAGTAAATAAGTAAATAAATAAAACTAAGTTCTAGGATTGAGGCCTGACACAGAGAACAGTGAAGAGGCTTTGAGACAGATTAAACCGAGCCATCCCTCATTTATTTGTGAGGATTTGGGCACCTTGTATGACACTTTGCTACTATTCAGACTCGAGATGGACAGATGGTAAAACAAACAACACCCAACTCCCAGCTCCCGAGGGCAGAGGCTGCTGAGTCTGATTCTGAGAGCTGGGCGTTTTGATGGTGGTGTGCCCCGCCAGAGCCAAAGGCCTGGCCTCCTAATAAACCCATCCTGTGTATTATTAGCACGGCTTACTTCCACTTCCTGGCCTGTCACACCTCTGTGTTGTTCCCTGTCCAAGTCGCCTTGCCTTTTTCTGCAGTTCCCTGCTAACTTGCAAGCAGGATGTACATTAATTAGAGACTGTGAATCGGAGAGCCTCAGGGAGGGCAAAATGAGGGTTTCTGAAACACGTGTGCTTCCTTGATGGTAAATGTGGGCTTCAGTTCTTGACACCCTTCATCACCTTACAAACATGGCAGGGGTCCTTGGGAAGAGGAGTCGCTCAACACGCCTCTAGAATAGCACTCTTTTCTTGCTAGGTCATTCTTTGTGTGTCTCCCTACTCTCAGAGAGTAGGGATGTACGAGCAAAGGGTTGCCTGGGATGTACGAGCAAAGGGTTGCCAGCTGTGGGTTGGGAAATATCTGGAGATTTGGGTGGTGGAGCATGGGGAGGGGAGGGACCCTCAGCAAGCCATAGAGACCACCCTCCAAAGCAGCCATTTTCTCCAGGTGAACTGATCTTTGTTGTCTGGAGATCAACTGTAATAGCGGGAGATCTCCAGATGCTACCTGGAGATTGGCAATCGTAGTACCGAAAGGTGTCTGGCCTGGAATGGTGGCCCATGGCCGGCCCCAGGAGAGAAGCTCAAGGCAAAGCTACTTGAGAAGGTGCAGAAAAGAGCAACCAAAATGATCAGGGGGCTAGCTAGAGCAACTGCCCTATGAGGAGCGGTTAAAACACTTGGGGCTGTTTAGCTTGGAAAGAAGGGGGTTAAGGGGAGACATGATAGAGGTCTATAAAATTATGTATGGTATGGAGAGAGTGGACAGGGAGAAGCTTTTCTCCCTCTCTCATAATACTAGAATGCGGAGTCATTGGCTGAAGCTGGAGGGTGAGAGATTCAAAACAGATAAAAGGAAGTATTTCTTCACACAACACATAGTTAAATTGTGGAACTCCCTGCCCAGGATGTGGTGATGGCTGCCAACTTGGAAGGCTTTAAAAGGGGAGTGGACGTGTTCATGGAGGAGAGGGCTATTCATGGCTACTAGTAAAAATGGATACTAGTCATAATGCATACCTATTCTCTCCAGTATCAGAGGCGCATGCCTATTATATTAGGTGCTTTGGAACACAGGCAGGACAATGCTGCTGCAGTTGTCTTGCTTGTGGGCTTCCTAGAGGCACCTGGTTGGCCACTGTGTGAACGGACTGCTGGACTTGATGGACCTTGGTCTGATCCAGCACGGCCTTTCTTATGTTTTATGAATCAGAGGTCCACCTTTCACATTTTCCCCCACCATTTCTCCAGGGTGGCACATGTGGTTATCCCATCCCAATAGCCACGTTTAACTCTGTAGTCAATAAAAATCAAAAACATAAAACAACGAAAAACATAAAAAAGCAAACTATAAAATTGGGTTGCCAACTCCAGGTAGGGAAATTCCTGGAGATGTGAGGATGAAGCCTGGGGAGATGGCATTTGGGAAGGGGAGCGGCCTTCGTAGGGACCGTGCCATAGATTCCATTCTCCAAAGCCTCCGTTTTCTACCATAAAAGTATTGGCAAATGGTAAAATAGGGTAGATTAATACAATGGAAGGCGAGGGGTGTCTGCTCAAAAGACACAGTGAAGAGTAATGTTCTATCCTAGCTCCTAGATGCTGGGACATAAGGTGCCAGTCCTATCAAGGTGGCAATCTTTTTATACAGGCTTGCTTTGGAGTAAGTTCCTTTGAGCTCAGTTGATTTTTTTTTTGCCATCAAGTCACAACTGACTTACGGTTACCCTGTAGGCTGTAGTGTGTTCAAGGCAAGAGATGTTCAGAGGTGGTTCGCCGTTGACTGCCTCCATGCCACGACACTGGTATTTCTTGGAGGTCTCCCATCCCAATACTAGCCAGGGTCAGGGCTGAGAGTGTGTGACTGGCGCAAAGTCACTCAGCAAAGTTCCATGGCGCAAGTGGGGATTTGAACCTGGGTTTCCCAGGTCCTAATCCAACATCTTAGTGGTTAAGAGCTGCGGTTTGGAACGGTGGAGTCTGATCTGGAGAACCGGGTTTGATTCACCGCTCCTCCATATGAGTGGCAGAGGCTAATCTTCTTCTTCACCATGAAGGCTGTCTTCATGGATTTACTTCATCTCAAAAGGCAGAACAAGGATAGTGTTTTACCAGCATCAGGGGCTAGGAAATATGGGGCATCCCTGGTAAACTAGGAGAGTAGGAGACTGTGCTGTTGACTTCTACAGGAGCAGAGTTGGACCATTTGGCAGCAATCTTATGCACAGTTAGAGGTTTCTGGGTTTTATTGTATTTTGTGGGGCTCCTCAGGAGCAACTGCATGCAACCTCACACAAGGCTTCATATTTCTCTAGCTGGAGACTGAGATACAGTTTCTAACCCTATTTTTTCAATTGTCCTGGGGGAGAAGTCAATCCAAATATTTTATAACAATAACCATTTATGCACATTGAACAAGTGTTAAAAACAGAAATATGCATTATTTAATGCCAAAAACCAACTCACATTGTGTGTTTTCAGGGTGTTCAAGTGGGGAATAAATGTTTATTGTTGAGATTTGCATTGCTTAAATACCGGTTTGGGATCGGAGTCATTTGCATGAATTACACAGTCCTGTTAGCAGGGCTGGGGCGTTCTGCTGACCTGAAGTGGACCGTTTCAGAGTAACTCCTGTCTCATCTCATTTCCACCCCAACCCCTTTGCCCAGCTTGATTATTTTAAAAGCCATGCATGCAATTTGCCTGCAGAAAATATTGCAGTTTATGCTAATACATTTTTAATGGTTTTTTCCCTGTAAGAAGTTAATCTGGAATGATTGGCAGTTCCTATTGTTAGCACAAGTAGAAATGCAAATAACGCCCTCAACAGAGGTGAGCAGAGAGGGCATGGCAAAAATCTGGAAACTTACAAGAACGTTAGCAATTTGGCAGTGAATAACACTGTTCATTTTAGTAACTTTTAATCCCCCTGAAATGAAACAGAATTGCAAAGTATAAGAGCAGAAAGTCATCAAGGACTGTGACTCTTTGGAGATGGGGTGTGTGTGTGTGTGAGACATGACACCAGATCTTCTTAAACCCAGCCTGTCTCTCTTTGGCATCAGAGCTATTGTGCACATTATGAAGACCGTGGTATGCCTGGGGGTGGGGGGCTTCTCGTGGCCCTCTCCCACACAGCTGTAGTAACATATTTGAATGCTGCGCCTATCAGGGTAGCACTGAGAATCTTTCCCACCCCCACTGCTCTTCAATCCTTACTATAGTGTGTGTTTTTATGATTTCCATTCATCACAGTGAGTGCGAATCTGGAGGAGATCTAAGGTCGAATTGTGTGCAGTATCATTTCAGACATAAAGAATCCCCCCTTAGGACCCAGGTTCAAACCCCAGCATCTTCAGATCAGGTGGTAGATGATGCGAAAGGCCTCGTCCTGAGACCCTGGAGAGCTGTAGCTAGTCAGAAGAGACATCATTGGTCTCGGTTAGGGTTGCTAGACCCGGGTTGGGAAAATCCTGGAAATTTCAGGGTGGAGCCTGTGGAAGGTGTGGTTTGTGGAGGGGAGGGACCTCAGCAGGGTATAAATACCACATAATCCACCCTCCAAAGCTGTCATTTCCTCCTGGGAAACTAATATATCTGTCGTGTGGAGATCAGTTGTAATTCCAGGAGATCTCCAGCCCCCACCTGGGGGTTGGGAACCCTAACCTTGGTGGACCAAGGGTCTGTCTGACATGGTATAGTGCCGCTTCATTTGTTCATTATGTTGTCGGGGGTTCAGTAGCTGGTACAAAGCACAAGAGGAGGAAGATTGCTGTCTGGTGTTTGCTGTTTCTCACCAGCTTTGAAAGAACTGTGCTTGGTACCAGTTTGATGACAGGCACCCTGTGACCAGGATGTCTGAAAGACTGCTCACTCCCATGCACGCTTGCCTGTCGGTTAAGAGGCCCCCTTGCTGTTTGCCTCGCCTAGGGGTCTACTAAAGATAGAGTCTTTTTTGTAGTGGCACTTCAACTTCCTTCCTCCGGGTACCAAGGCTGCTTCACTTTAGGCACCAAGAGGAAACTGGAGCCATGGCCTTTTCCTCTTCCCTGCTTTCCCTCCCCACGCTCGCTGTCAAATTTGACAGGCCTTTTGATGGTGTCATAATAATCCTCAGAGTCGTGCTGCCTGCTGCCTAGCAGCCCAGCTCCCATCTCCTGTTTTCCTTCTTCTTAACCATCTGCTGTGGAAATGGGCCACTTTCAGGTGTCATTGCTTGGAAGACAGCAGTGACTCAAGGCACACACAAAGGGCATCAGACCAGGTTTCTTTTTCTTTCCCTGGTCCCTCTCTAGCAGGTAGAGGCCTCTGCTGCTCTCTGACACAGTGCTTGGCCAGCTGGCAGCACTGGAGGTTCGCCCACTCAAATATGGTGGCAGTCTCCAAAGCCTCGTCTTCTTTATTGTCCTCAATGGTGCCCTAATTATACAGCTACACAGACCTACTTTTGTAGGCTGAATTCAGATGTCTTTGGTTCAGAAAATCTTCAGTCTAACCACAATTTGTAGCAGCATCCCAGTTAAAGAACTTCAACGAATCTTGGGTCTGTTTCTTGCCCACAAACCCAGATTCTGGTGTAGAAGCCCAGTTTGTGGGCAAGAAACAAGTGCCAGTTTGTAGAAGTGGTCAAATGGATAGTGGTATCACAACAATCTGAGGTTTGATGGAAGATTGTCTGGGCAGTCTAAGCCAAGGGTGTCAAACATAAGGCCCGTGGGCTAGGGCCGGCCCTTTGAGCACTATTATCCAGCCCATGAGCCGAGTGTTGGAAAAATCTCTGGAGCATAATTTGAGTGACAGAGGGCTCTTTCCTCCTCTGGAATCAGCCCCTCCCTTCTGTTGACAGTTATTGTAACTAACTGACACTGCTAACTGCCACTGACAACTGCCTGTCTGTCTGCCTCACACTCCCTCTCAAGATGTTACACTGTGTTAGTTAAGATAAAGTAAAAGTTACAGAAGCCTCTTAAAGAAAATGTTGTTTGTTTTGAAAGACTTTATGAACATTGATTAAAACAGTTTTTCTTAAACATTGATACATGTGCTATTCAAAATTCCTCCACATTCATAGAATTGGCTGTTTAAGGACTCTGCTGTTAAAGAGGTGGAATATCCTGCATCTAGTCAGTGCTGGAATATTACCCCACAAGAAGGGATTGGATTAATTTCCTTCCTGCCCCCCCCCCCCAACACGGAGGCAGCCACACACCCCTGCTCCCGGTTCTGGGCTGTGGGGGCCTTCTGATCCACTCCGCTTGCCTGATGGGACCTCGATGTGGAGGTCCAAGCCAGCAGGCAGCTGAGATCGGAAGGCGGGGGCTACAGCCCAGTGCTTGGATCGCCCTTCCCCACTGCCCCTGAAGTTTGGGGCTGCTGGGGAGGGGGATGCATGCACTGGGCTCAGCAGCCGAGGAAGGCACCCCCCCCCCCCAAATCTGGGCTGGCAAGCCCGCTGATACACATAGCCTGGCCTGACCAAATGACATTTACATCATATCTGGCTCTCGTAACAAATGAGTTTGACACCCCTGGTCTAAGCACCACACATAAGGGGAGGGACTGGAGGATCCAAAAAATAAACCAGTTTTGATCTTGTCATGGACAGACCATGGTTCTTATGCTACCTTTGCATTCAGATGTCAGAAACAATCAAGGGTTTTTTCTAACATCTGAATACAGAAGTAGTATATGAATCAGAATCAGATCCTAGAAGAGGGCATCCAATAGAAAAGGGTGAAGAAGCACTGAGTCTTCATTTTGTAATGCGAAGTGTTTTATTATACCGCCAGACTTCCAACTATACAAAAAAATGCAAAATGAGGTATTATACCTCAATACTACTTGCATGCAACATTAAAAATTTGAGGGTTATGGTAGCAGACTGGAGAAAGAAATTATCTTCACTCTTAGTTTTCGGAACAAATGAGAGTGTTAAATAGGATAAGCCAGGGGTGTCAAACTCATTTGTTACACGGGCCGAAAATGACATAAATATCACTTGGTCGGGCCATGCCGTGCCTCGCCAGCCCAGATCAGGATGGGGGGCTGGCTGCCTCAGCTGGCTCACGGGCTGCATGAGAGCTCTCAAGGGGCCAGATGTTTTGACACCCCTAGGTTAAGCAGATAGATCACTGGTAAGGGTTTGACATACTAGGAGTTTATTTTTATGTATACAAGATTGCTAAATGATGGGTGGATACAGGTGATCATTTTATGAACTGGGTAAACTAGAATAATCTCCATGGCATGTATGCTTGGTCCTATCAACTGGCAAAAAGAACTTTGCCACAAAATTTGCAGCCCATCAGAAATCGGACCATGGGAAAATTGTTCTATAGTCACTTTTGGTTTTGTTGATTGGAGAAGATGCTGCCTGAGATATTCATGACTCCAAATAGTCCAAAAACCTCTACAAGGATTTTTAAAAGGATAACAGGAGATTTTTGAATGTTTTATTATATTCTGTAATATTTTACTCTCTCCAGTAGTTCCATTTTGACTATGTCAGGCCAGACCAGTCTCACCTGCAAACTGCCCCAATTTTAGAGCAATAATTACATTTCCCTCCCTTTATCTGCATACACTACACTACATTGTATTTGTTGATCCCATTAACTATATCAGGTCTCACCAGGCCCCAAAACCTTCCATAATGCATACTTTTGATACATTTGGTGATATTTTCCTTCTGAAACGTCTTTCTCAAAGTGTAGCAAATTAGTGACTTTCACTATTGGCTACTTTCTTCTTTCTACCCACTGAGAATCCGATCAGATGTACAGCAGGTGGCAGATGCAGGAAAGGAGTCTGCATTTTTAGCCTCCGCCTGAACCTTAAAAATGACTTTATTCTGTTTCAGCTAGTTTGCTACAGTTCTTTGCAATGTCGATAACATTTTTATCCCATCCTTCCTCCGAGGAGTTTAAGATTGCATACATGGTCCTCTCCTCCTCCATTTTACCCACATGGTAGTCCTGCAAGGTTGGTTAAGCTAAGAAGAGTGATTGGCCCAGGATCACCCAGTGAACTTTACAGCAGAGTGGGGATTTGAACCCACACCCCCCCAGTATCACTGTTCGTTAGTTTTGAGAGCAGTCCTAAGCAAGTCTACTAAGAATCCTACTTGGGGCTATTCAGTGGGGTTTACATCCAGAAAAGTGAGCCTCACTCTCCCCTCGTGTTTTCCCTGTGTTTTCAGGATGCTGTTTTACCCCAAGTTTAAATTCTGCCTCGATTCCAAATCGAAAGCCAGTCCTGTGCCTACGTGTCACTTCGGGTTTTTCTCCCCACACCCATTCTCGCCTCTCCCTCCCACCCACGTATCTTTCCCCCTCATCCAACCCTTCCCCTGGAAGCCATTTGTAAGTGCACTAGTGAGATAATAATGTTGGAATAAGGCAAAGCTCCTTATTTGGTCAGTTTCACATCGAGTGTGGGTCAGTTTCAGTTCTCTGCAGGATGGAACAGAGCAGGGCTGATTTGCTGACCTCTCCTTATATGCGTCCGCTTATAGGTATGAAAATGTTTTTTTTTGCGAGTGCAAGACTACCGATGAAATGATGAATGTCACAAATGGCCTTGTGAGTGTTTTTATGTTTTTATGACCCCTGCGCTGAAATAGCCAGAAACAAATTGGTGTGTGTGTGTATGGGGGGGGGGGGTTGTCTGGTCCCTTCTCTGCTTTGGCTGTAAAATGGCCATGGTTCAGATCAAATGAAAGAACCCTACTGTGGGGCTGGTGGGGGCTGGTGACATATTTCAAAAAAATATACCACAGCCAATTACAAAGCAGTGTTTCCAGGGGGGAGGGTCTCACAAGTGGTGCAGAAGCTCCGCAATTTCACTAGGGATACATAATTGATCACAAAGTACTCCTGGAATTTCTTCAAGGGGAAAAGCCCCTGTGCATAGTGAGAAATCGACTGCAAATACTGTGTATGTAGAGAGCAGCAGATCCAGTCGAAACAGACCATGCATAAATGGCCTATGGTTAATAGCACCTACATACTTCACAGAACTGTCAGAGTTGAGCATTATGCAGTGCTAAGGCCGGCCCTCAAAAGGCTTATTTCCAACGTGGTCCCCACCAGGTGTGGCTTGGCCTCCAGTCTGAAATGGTTAGTGTCTTGTAATCTTGAAATGTAATCTCCTGGAATTACAACTGATCTCCAGACTGCAGAGATCAGTTCCCCTGGAGAAAATGGCAGCTTTGGAGGGCGGACTCTATGCCATCATATCTAGGGTAGCCAGTTGTGAGTTGGGAAAAACCTGTACATTTTGGGGATGGCGCCTGGGGAGGGTGAGGTTTGGGGAGGGGAGGGACCTCAGCAGGGTATAATGCCATAGAGTCCAGCCTCCAAAGCTGCCATTTTCTCCAGGGAAACTGATCTTGGTTGTCTGGAGATCAACGGTAATAGTGGGAGATCTCCAAGTGCCACCCGGAGGTTGGCAGCTCTAATTATATCCCACCGAGGTCCTTCCCCTCCTCAAACTCCTCTCTCCCCAGGCTCTACTCCCTAATCTCCAGGAATTTCCCCACCCAGAGATGGCAAACCTACATTCTACCCACTTGGGAAAGTGGGATTTAGTGCAGCCGGGGCATTTTCTACTTTATACGCTGCTGGTTATAAGCTGTCTTTGTCAAAGTAAGGAGTGCCTTGGCAACAGAGATTGCATTCCTTGACAACTGGTTTCCAAAGTTTAATTACAGCAAGCATGAGAGTGGAAAATGTCACTTTTGTGGGGAGGGGGTTGAAAGATAAGTAGTTAATCAGGTGGGGCTGAGCAGGAGTCATCTTGAGAGTTCCCTGAGGAGGGAAGGTGTGTGCGGAACTCACAAGTAAATAAGACGGAGCTGCAAAGAAAGTAGACGGTACCAAAGGGTGGCTGAAAGGGCAGGGTTGTCTTCATGCAGGCATTTTTACTCAGGCATTATATGCTCCTGAGATCATTAAAACTTATGCATTGCACATTTGATTGCACTTTCCAAGCACCCAGGATAAAATTTGCTATAGCATTTCGTGGCTTGCATGGCAGTGGAAGGAAGATAGGCAATTCCTCTTCCGCTGCCCCCTTAGGGTAGGATTCTATTAACAGTGCAGTTAACTGTGCAAACAGGTTGATTTTATAATGTATGTTTTAAAGTGTTAGCCACCTTGGTGGTCCTTGTGAGGGCAGAAGGGTGGGATATAAATTTTGCAAATAAATAAATAATAAACAGAGTTTCACCCTTCTAAGCCCAATGTTCTTAAATGGCTGTAACTCTGCTTAGGACTGCAGTTTGGTTACTCATTTTTCTTTTGTCTCAGGGTCTAACTGCATATGTCAACCAGGTATCCTCTGGGAGTTCCATGCTCTACAGTTAATTCCCAGGCATGTGCAGGCCCACTTGGTGGTGGAATCCTGGTGTGTAGAGGGGGGGGGGGCCTTAAGCCTTACACCATCTTTCCTGGCGTGAAATAGCCCTGGTGATCTGCTGGGTAAACTTAAATTGCTGATGAACTCCATGTCTTCAGTGTCATAGCCTTTGCATTTTGCATTTATTTGTCTCCTGCTGTTCTCCCTAGGTAGGACTCAAAGTGGCTTTTAGGACATCTTTCTCCCCTCCTCTGCTTTCTCATAACAATGACCCTGTAGGATAGGATAGGCTGCAATTTTGTGGCAGGCCCAAGGTCACCCAGCGAGCTCCCACGGGAGAAGTGGGGATCTGAACCTGGGTCTCCCAGGATGCTAGTCCGCCACTCTGTCCTCTGTGCCACACTGGCTCTCAGATGATTAGTGTCAGATGACTAGTATTCCTGAACAAAAGCAGACTTTGCCATGCGTGACACCATCACAAATGTTGAGGATCCAGTGATAAAGCAAGTACAGGTAAAGATAGAAACAAGCCAAAGATCACATCACTGTGATTTATGACCAGCATAGTAGCCTCTGCTGCAAACTGAAAAATAAGTAATTTTTTATATATACCTAAGTGTGCTGCATAGAAAGTACCAGATGAACACGAGTCAAGAGATTTGTTTGCCGTGCCTTGCATTTGCCACAGTTAGATGAATCACAAGCAAAATTTTCAAAGGGTGCTGTTACAGGAGAAGAAGGAGAATATGTGATGAAATCTGTGACTCAGGATGAGAGCATGGGAACATTCAGGCTGACTGTAGAAAGGTACCAAAGTATCGGGGGCTAGTCATTTAATCCCCTTATTCCATGAGGTTGTTAAAGAAGCCTTGGGCTGAGAAACATTGCCAGGGCCTGTAAGAATGTGGTCATTATAGCCCTTCCTAAAACTGACAGGGATGACTCAGGGGTGACTGAAAATGTTGAATTGTAGGCCCACTTCTCTGGTCAGCTGTGATGCTAAAATATTCTCAGCCGTACTCACTGGAAGATTGACACAAGTAACGCATTAGTGAAATAGGTTTTCTTAATAAGAGGAAAGGAGCAAGTTACATGGGGCTCCTTGGAAATATCATGGAAAGAGGTGGGAACAGGCAGTTATTGGGGTCAAACACTAAAAGACCTGTAGCATCTACTTCCAAATGCATTAATTTTTTATGCCTGAGAAGTTTTGCATCCTAGTGGCTTTTTTAGACAAAACTAAATTATTTGATCAACAGCAAGAGTGGTCACTAATTCCGTTACTTTCCCAGTTGCTTGAGGCATGGGACACAGGCAATTTCTTTACGAGTGACATGATGTTCCTTTAACTGTGATGGAGCCAGAACTTTCACTTCCAGCGGTATTGATGGGCTGGTTTAGTAAACTTTCGGGATGTGCTATAAAAGTGAGAGGCTTTGCTTTTGGACCTTTATACCTAAGCGAGACTCAGAGGTTTACCGCACCAAGTGTCCCAAATGTTTTCCGGGCCTTTTAAACCCTGCATTTTCAGCACTCACCACACCTTTTCCCCCCGTTTGGTTGTGGAACCATTTTCAAAGCGCAGAGTAATTATTCTTTCCAGAAACCCTTTTCTGGCGATGTTTTTTAATGCTCCGTCTCCATGATGTTTTCTCCACAAGTGTGAAGGGCCGAGAACGTTGCTGCGAATCCCAGCGGTAACACCCACTTTCCCCATGTTTCCCCTCGCTGACTCCGCTTCCCTCTAGTTCATCCCAGTTTGTGTTTCCAGGCAGCCATTTCACTTTCTTCCATCTCCTCTGTAATTTTTTTTTAACCGAACATTTGAGTCTATCACTGGGAAGAAAGACTGTTAGGACGCAGGGACAAAAGGACGTTGGGCCATTGGCACAAAGCGTACAGCTGCACAATGATGCTGCGCTCCCCCGCTCCTCCCCCCAAAAAAAACCGTTCTGCTCACCCTGGTGTGTTGGGGAAATGTTACGTATTGGCGCTTGTGTTGAAAGCGTCAGTGGGGGAAAGTGCAGTGAGGATTTCCTTAAACTGTTTAAAGGGTTGGGTGGTGAGGACGCACAAATTTATTGGTGCGATAACCCCCTCAGTCAGTTATAAATTTGAACTGGCATGACAGGAAAGGAAAGGAAAGGAAAGGAAAGGAAGGAAAGGAAGGAAAAGATAGATAGTTAGAGGCCATAGATAGATAGTTAGAGGACATTTATGCATGGCTGTTTCCTCGCGGTCACCTTATGCTTGTGTTTTCCGACCGTCAGAGGTCACCTTGCTCTCCCCACACATTTTTGGGTGTTTTGCCTGCGTTTTCTGGATTCGTGTTAAGCCAGCATCCAGAAAATGCATGGAAACGCACGGGGTAAGCGAAGTGACCTCTGACAGTTGGAAAATGCAAGCATAAATCAAAGCAAAGCCCTGAAGTAGTTGGCCGGCTGACCAAGAGGGACCAGCCATGCATAAATAGATGACAGACAGGCAGACAGACAGACAGACAGATGAATTCTGATTCCTCGCACTACCAAGAAGGTAGGCAGAAGAGACAGACTATGCACCATTCAAATAACTGCCACTCCAACTCCTCCAACAGGCACTAAGATCCTGAGAACATGAAGAAGTTTCTAAAAGCTATAAGCCTCTTAGAGAACCCGGCATACAAAAAGGCAGTTCTATGTCAAATGGTGACGAAAAATGCCATCAAGTTGCAGCCGACTTATGGCAAACCCTTCATGGAGTTTTCAAGGCAAGAAAAAAGCAGAGGCGGCTTCCCGTTGCTTGCCTCTGTGTAGCAACCCTGGACTTCCTTGGTACCATAGCCCGTCCTGCTTAGCTTGCAAGATTGAACTAGCCTGAGCCATCCAGGGTACTGTGTCTAATAATCAGCAAACATTGTAAACTAGAATCAGGCAGAAATAATGTTTTTTACTATTAAGACCAACCTTGAGAGGTAAAATGCACTTGGTGATGGCGACTGACTTAGATGGATTTAATTCACAGTGGGTAGCCGTGTTAGTCTGTTTGCAGTAGTCAAAAAGGGCAAGAGTCCAGTAGCACCTTAAAGACTAACAAAAATATTTTCTAGTAGGGTATGAGCTTTCGTGAGCCACAGCTCACTTCTTCAGATACAGCTAGAATGTGAGAATGTCACATTCTAGCTGTATCTGAAGAAGTGAGCTGTGGCTCACGAAAGCTCATACCCTACCAGAAAATATTTTTGTTAGTCTTTAAGGTGCTACTGGACTCTTGCCCTTTTAGATGGATTTGAAAGGGACTTGGGCAGATTTATGGAGGGTGAGGTCTATTGCTGGAAGACCTCCAACACTCAGAATGAGAACTGCTAGACAGGGACTAATTGGTACTTCTGTATGTGATAGCTGAGTGGGACTTCTGGGTTCAGAGGCAGAACAGGCCTCGGGTGGTCCAGGTGCTGGGGAGCAGAGTCAGCAGGGGGAGGTTGCTTCCAGCAGGCCCTGCTTGTGGGTTTCCCCCTGTGACCGTCTCCCTGTGGCCACCATTGGAAACAGGGTGTTGTGCTAGACGGACCTTCGGTCTGATCGGGCAGAGCGGCTCTTCTGTTCTTCTGTTGTCTCTATGGGATGTTGCAGAGGGCCTCTGGGACAATTTCCCATTTCTTGATAAGAAAGACACATGGAAAAGGGAATGAAGCAGAGATAGTTTCTAGTTCAGTGGTTCCCAAGGTGGTGCCCGTGGGTGCCATGGCACTCGCCAACACCTTTTCAGGTGTCCACCAAGTGTTTTTAGAAAGTGGGCAGGGCCAAGTGGGGCTTTGCCCAGCAAGGCTTCTGATTGACTGTGCAGAGTATTTAAAATGTTGCTTTGGCAGCAGCTGCAACCACAGCACAATTTGTGGCTGGCTCCACCTCCCACAGCAGCCATTTTGGCTGCGCCCACCACATTGTGTCAGAACTCCAAAGGTGCCCGCAGGCTCAGAAAGGGTGGGGCCTCTGTTCTGGCTCCCTCTTGGCCCTCTGGACACCAGTCCCAAAGAGAGAAGCTATCATGCAGCGACGGAGGCACACTTCTTGAGCAGGCCATGAGAGGACAGCTTGACCTGTTGAGAGTTTCTCAGGAGGAAGGATGTTTTGGTTCCCTGGACTGGTCAGCTTAAACTCAGTCGGAGCTGGGTGTGCTCACAGCTGATAAGCTGTCCAGGTTGGGCATGCAGCCTGCAAGCCAGGGCTTTAATGGGCTTGAAGCATCCTCCCTTCATGCAGAAAAGCAGAACAACAGATGCAAGCTGGGATCTGGGTAACCCAGATTTGAATCCCCACTCCCGCCATGGAAGCTCGCTGGCTGACCTTGGGTCAGTCACACTCTCAGCCTAGCCTACCTCACAGGGTTGTTGTGAAGATAAAATGGAGGAGAGGAGAATGATAGTAGCTGCTTTGGGTCCCCATTGGGAAGAAAGACAGGATACGCATAAAGCAAATAAAATAAATGCATAATGTGTTTGATTTCTGTTTGTGATTTTGTGCAAAGGGGAGCGTTCAAAAATACCACTCTCCCCCCCCAAATCTGAAGTGTGATAATTTGTTGCAGCAGCTCCATAGTCTGCTAACCTGACCCACTCAGCCACCTGCATGAACCTGGCATACACCTCTGAGGCTTCCCTGCATGTCTGCCATAGAACTCCAGAAGCAAAAGGGAATCTTGTAGCACCTTAGCGACTCAACAGATGTATTGTGGTGTCAGCTTCTGTTCGAATCAATCTGCTCAGTTTTTAAGGTGTCCCAATATTCCTTTTTGTTTCCACCACAAAAGATTAATATGGCTACCCTTCTGGAGTAGAATGCTAGCACACTGCAAAGGATGCTGGGTAGTATGTACTAGGGTACATACCGTAAGGTTGCCAACTTCCAGGTGGAGCCTGGAGATCTCTCAGAATTACAGCTGATCTTCAGACTACAGAGATCTGTACCTCTGGAGAAAATGGCTGCTTTGGAGGGTGGCCATTCTGCTGAGCCCCTCCCCAAACCCCACCCACCTTAGGCTTTAGCCCCAAATTTCCAGGTATTTTTCAGCCTGGAGCTGGCAACCCTATAGGGTGACGCTAGTCTGCCATTGCCTGTCCTGTTTGCCCATGAAATACCAATGGCCAGTTTATGCGGCCTCAGTTTACATCAGGTCTTTGCAGCGAAGGGACAGGAAGGTTAACCCATAAACCTCCCTACCCCGTACTGAGTATTGTCGAAGGCTTTCACGGTCAGAGTTCATTGGTTCTTGTGGGTTATCCGGGCTGTGTGACCGTGGTCTTGGTATTTTCTTTCCTGACGTTTCGCCAGCAGCTGTGGCAGGCATCTTCAGAGGAGGAACAATGAAGGACAGTGTCTCTCAGTGTCAAGTGTGTAGGAAGAGTAATATATAGTCAGAAAGGGGTTGGGTTGAACTGAATCATTGTCCTGCAAAAAGTATCCAAGGTAATGTGCTAACAGGACAATGATTAGCACATTACCTTGGATACTTTTTGCAGGACAACGATTCAGCTCAACCCAACCCCTTCTGACTAGTACACACTTGACACTGAGAGACACTGTCCTTCAGTGTTACTCCTCTGAAGATGCCTGCCACAGCTGCTGGCGAAACGTCAGGAAAGAAAATACCAAGACCACGGTTACACAGCCCGGATAACCCACAAGAACCCGTACTGAGTGTTTGTTGTTAATACTTTGAAGGAGAGAACATGACAAATGTGCATCTTTTCCTTCAACAAGCTACTAAAGCAGAGAGCCCAGTTTCAGACAGCAAAACTGAGTGGTGGTTGAACAGTTAGATCTCACCACCTTTCTCTTGCAACTCAAAGCAGATCTGTCTGTCTATCCATCTATCTATCTATGGCATATTTAGCCTGCCTTTCTCCCTCTGGGGACTCAAGGCTGCAGCACACGCCTGCAGTTTGTGTTTCATGGACTGGAGGAGACACATGAAGTGAGAGTGCGCTCCTAAATGTACGCAGCATGGTTCTGTGCATTATAGGCAGGTCTGTAGCTTGGACTGGGTGGGGGGTGGGGAATGCTGTGCCAGGGCCTTGCAGGGCGGCTCAGACTGCAAGACACCCATTTCCATGATCCCACTGATAGGGTTGCCAGGGGATGGGGGCAGGGGTTAGGGTTGCCAGATCCAGGTTGGGAAACTCCTGGAGATTTGGGGGTGGAGCCTGGGGAGGGCAGGGACCTCAGAGTCCACCCTCCAAAGCAGCCATTTTCTCCAGGGGAACTGATCTCTGTAGTCTGGAGATGAGCGGTAGTTCTGAGGGGTCCCCAGGTCCCACCTGGCGGCTGGCACCCCTACCTACCAATATATTTAATTTCACAAGGAAAATAAAACATGTTAATTCGTGACTCATGAGACAGAATGTATGGGACTGGTGTTGTCAGACTACAGGGACCAGTTCCCCTGCAGCAAATGGCAGCTTTGGAGAGCAGACTCTTTGGAATGTATATTAACCTATATTAATGACCAAAGAAAATTTTTGTCTATTGCAGACGGAATGTCTTATCCCCCCCCCCTTTTCTTTCTTTCTTACCTGTATCCTATATATACACAGTAAAAACCTTTTGGGGGAAAAAACCCTCTTTGCTATCTATGCCACAGATTCTAGGTGAAACCACTCCCCAAATCCCCCCTCTGCAAGCTTTACCCCCCATCCCCCCAGTCTGCAGAAATTTCCCAGGCTGGAGTTGGCAACTCTTGGTAGGACCATGGCGGGTACATTAAAGTTCATATGGGGGCCCAGAAAAGTCTTGCAAGGGACTTGACTTTTCGGATGCTCCAGTAGTTTCTGGCCTTGCGCCTGTTCAGTGAACATGCAAGAAGTTCCTGAATAAGAAGTTTTTGTTTAATTGGCTGCCTGGACTGTGAAAGGCTGAAAATGTTCCCCTCCCTTAGCTGCTAGTGTTTAGCCCCAGTCAGTGGAAACAGAAGGTTTAGGACTGAGCTGAGCCTGTGATGTGTGGGCCCCTTCCCCAAGCTGTCCTTCTTGATCGCTTGGCTAAAGAACCCCCCCCCCACACTTGGCAGTGTCCCAGTGGGAGGCAGTTTCCTTTCTTCCCATGTGCTCTTAGGCAGTGATGTGCATTGTGTCGTCTGTCACAGGTGGCCAATTGGAGACCTATACCTGGAATGCCAGATTTGGGGGGGGGGGATGTAATGCATAGTTGCTTAAGGAAAAAAAGGACCGAGGGGGAATCCCTACCTTAAAATCCAGGTCATCTGCTAACTCTAAAGGGAAGGGGAAGGGAGGCTGGGATCTGTCCTTCCCTGTCTTTTGGAAATCTTGGTTGTGCAGAAGCTCTGATAACGGGGGTGGGCAAGTAGGGGAGAGGGAAGAGGGGATGCTGCTAGGTGTAGAGAAGCAGCCCCCCCATCCCTAAGAATCAGCAGAAAGCCAAGCAGCTAATCTGAACACAAAGGGATTTGCTGACTCTGTGCCTTTGGGGTACCCTTGGGGAGTGGGGGGGCAGCGAAGCCAAGAGGGAGGGGGCGGGGAGGGATCCTTGTGCTGGCTTCTTCGTTTGGCACGACTGCCTTGCCCTCCCCCCACCTTCCCTGGAGCAAAACACAGGTGGGGGAATCAGGAGCTAAAAGGGGGGCAGCGGAGGAAGAGAGGGGGCTCCCTCCATCCTGCCTGCGCTTCCAGACAAAGACCCACCTTCCCAGGTAGCGCAGAGGCGCCTGCTCCTGGCAGGCTTGCTGGGGACAGCCAATTGAGTGGGGTGGGGAGGGGGGCTTCCCTCGCAGCTCTCGCCAGGCAGAGTCCCCCCCCCCCCAAAAAAAAAACCCAGCACAGCACCCAGAGGAAGAGATGCAGTGGCTCAGGAATGGACCTGGCATGGTGAGTTCAGGTACCCCCTTCTGCTTTTCTTGCCGCCTCCCACACGCTCTGCTGGAAGTGTCATCTCTCCCCCCCCCCCCCCGCATTGTTTCTCTTGGTAAAGCTTTGATGGGTGTCTCCATTTTATGTCATGCAAAAGCCGGGTGGGGGGGGGGAATTGACAGAAATGTCTCTTGCGGGTGCTTAGGGGGAGAGGGGCAGGGTTTGGGGAAGGATGGCCGGGCGGGTCCCTTGCTCAGGTATGCTTTGGTGGGGATGGCATGGCTGGCCGAGGCATGGGGGCAGCCAACCTGGGGGTGTAGGATTGGGGGAGGGGCCCTGCCCAAGAAATCACTTTGGGGTCAGGGGAACCTTGGAGGGGCAGAGGCGGACGCCTTTCCTGCCGGTGCTGCAGTGGGCATGCCGTTGGCAGGGGAGGCTGCTCTGCCCGCGGAGATAAGGGCAGTTAAAAATAGCAGCTCTCCCTCCCTATCTGACTTCCTCTGGTGTCTCCTGCCTGCTCAGTGTTGGGGGGGGGGGGCTCAAGGCAAACGACCTCTTGGACACCCCACCTGCCTTTTGCATTCAGGGCCAAGCCAGGTCCCGATCCTTAGGACGGAATTCTCCTCCTCCGTCTCACAGGGGGTGGGGGAAGACTGGAAGCCAACGGGGAAGGGCTGGAGAATGCTTTAATGGAAGGGGGGCTTTTTCCTGATTGCAAATCATAGATTCAAAGGCTAATCTCAGGGGAACGTTCCTTGCCATGGAGATATTCTTTTGTTCTGACTTGGTGCTTGCAGCGTGGAATGAGCTGCACATAAATGTCAGAGCACTTAATGTGGGATTGAATGCCTTTGTTTGCCATATGCTCAGTTTTGGCAAGCAACTAGAGACCTCCTTGCCCCTTAGGCTCAGTATATCCATACTATTGGGGGGGGGGAAGAGGAGGGCAGGTTTCAATCGCCAGGTTCTGAAAACCTCACCTGGAAGCAGGGCTGAAGTCCTGCACACCAACCTCTCCTTGGAGACTTGCAAAACTTTCTCAGGGCGGTAGGTTGATGCAAAGCACATTGGACAAACCTGTGATCATAATCTCGAGGCATCAGGGTTGCATTTGTGCATGCAGATTGCCAAGTCTCCACACTTTTCATCCCCTGCCACCCACTCTTATCCTCCTACACATCTCCTGTATGTTCTCCCCCCATCCAATGTACAGCATGTAATATTCCTGCCGCATGAAGTCTTGTTCCCGTGCTGTGTTAGAGCAACCCACGCTGCTAAGATGTTCAAATGAGGATCATGTTCTAAATGTGGTGATGGAGGGATAGCTTTTCCTTACCTGGGAGGAAGGTGGGCAATTGTAATTGAACAAAATATTCTGTTTCTCTGTGTCTTTCTGTTTGCTATTTCAAAGGGGGCATTGATTAATTTCCTTAATAATTCTCACATCTCTTACATCTCTCAAAGTGTCTGGACTGTTAGATACTTTGGTCTTCTCTTTAATGTAAAAGCTGTACCTCTGGCCACCTGGGAACACATATGCTCTTGTCCGTTATGATCAGCTCTCCCACCTGAAAGTGAGGCAGAATTTACCTTTGTGCTTAAATGTGACATGGACACCAAACTAGCCATGGATGCTAAAAAATGTTCATGGCTGTGTGAGGAAATGTATTCCTGGACCAGCTCTTGAATTAGAGGGGTGTGCGTTAACGGGGATGTCTAGTTATTCTTTTCAGAAGGCTAGGGAGGAATGACATGACCGTAATCGATTCTGAGCCAGGCCGCCTTTCCCTTCAGAATTCGAACTGTGGCCTGCACTGTGGTCATTTTGTTCCATGGCAACAAGCTTCTCGGAATAAATGCCATATTGTTGTTAAATATATATATAAGCAAAATTGACCCGAGTGCCAATCAAAAACAGTGCGTGGAATACCAAGGAACACTGCACTTGGGCCCTCGTGGCCCATCACTGAATCATTAGGGATCCTCGGCCCCGTTCAGCCCGGCTCCCTTGTGAGAACAAGGCCACATTTCAACCTCATGAAACTAAACATGCATTACATAATGGTTCTCAGAGGATTGATCTTGATCCACAGGAAGTGAATGTGTGGGTATATATCTACTCTATCTGTCTATATATTTATATATCTGTGTATCTATTGTAGTGGAATTCTTTCATGCCTGCTGTTTCCTCTTTTTTCATTTGTGGAGTCTGAAATGGCATGCCCACATTTGCAAGTTTTAAAACAAAAACATGAATTGATTGCTGTGATGGGGGACACACTGATTTTTCACTTTATACATCTGAGTGCCAAGTAGGGTTTCAGTTGCAGCTGTGTGCACAATTCAATTGTGAGGACACCTCCAATGATAAGGCATAGCTGTGTTTAGTCAACTAAGGTCAAAAACACATGGTCGCTTTATTCCCTGTTTCAGCCAGGATTCAGCCACGATTGAATGCACGTTCGGCAAAAACGCATGCGTTCGATCCTGGCTGAATCAGGGAATAAAGGAGGCTAAATGACCATGTGTTTTTGAGCTAAATGGCTGTCTTCATTAAATATCCTCAAATATCACCTACTGAGATGGGGCGACTTTTATTTAAATCTGTTAATAAACCTAGCTAGAGGCAAGGCCGCTAATGAAGGAATCAGGCTGGTTCTTTGTCATGTTTTCAGGGCCTCTGTTGTATTTATTTGAACGATCTTTCTCATTTCAAATGTTTACAATAGTATATATCTGGCATAACAAATGGAGGGGTGAAGTGGAACTTGGGTATAACGATGAAGGTTAACACCAACAAAAAGAGAGAAAATATTTGTAGAGGCAGAGGGGAGTCTCCCTCCCTATGTTTCTGTTCCCATGGTATTTAACAAACGGAGCGTTGAGTCTCAAAAGCTTATACCTAGAAAATCTTATTGCTCTCTAAGGTGCTACTTGACTCTAATCTAGCTCTTTTACTGAATAACAACACAACTACCCTCTGAAACTGTTTCCATACGATTATTCCTCTGGAATTCCCATATTTCCAGTAAATTCCTAAATTCTCTCTATGCCCTGAGGATCTGTTCAGATGCCATACACAAACTTGACCGCTTTTTGGGGTTGTTTTTTTTTGGTGAAGATCACAAACTGGTTTAGATTTCTGTGCTCCCTTTGTCCTCCATTGATATAAGGAGCCGTGCTTTAAGACCCCTTTCTGGGGTCACCATAAGTCACTGGAGACTTGACAGCATTTTACACACATACATCTCAATTTAGAATCCTTGTTACTAAGTCAGAAAGAAACGCCTAATTAGGTGAATAACCCACTTTCAGACATCACAACAAACTGGAGTTCATTTGAATTGTTCATAAAACTGGAAGTCCTTATTTGTAGCTCCGTGCTCCAGGGAAGAAGAAATGAAAAAGGTAGGCAGGAGCACATGACTCCAAGATAGGGTTGCCAACCTCCAGGAGGTGTCTAGAGTTCTCTTGGGATTACAACCAATCGATGTGACAGAGATCAGTTCCCCTGGAGAAAATGGCCACTTTGGCAATTGGACTCTTTGGCATTGAAGTCCCTCCTCTCTCCAAACCCCACCCTCCTCAGGCTCCGCCCCCAAAATCTCCTGGTATTTCCCAACCAGGAGCTGGCAACCCTACTCCAAGAATAGATCACATTCATGCCTGTTGCAAACAACCTCCATCTTAACATCTGAATGTAGTGTGAGGGCCTGGCTGCACCGTCATTTTCCCCGGGAGTCCACGCAATCAGACCCTTGGAACTCAGCTCCCAGGCGCTTGGAGCCTGATGTGAATCGGGAGAAGAGGCTTCTGCCTCTGCCCCACATCATTTTCCCAAGCTGAAATGGCCCGGGTTGGGTTAGACATAGGGTTGCCAGGTCCCTCTTCGCCACTGGCGGGAGATTTCTGGGGCGGAGCCTGAGGAGGGTGGGGTTTGGGGAGGGGAGGGACTTCAATGCCATAGAGTTCAATTGCCAAAGCGGATATTTTTCTCCAGCTGATCTGATCTCGATCGGCTGGAGATCAGTTGAATTAGCAGGAGATCTCCTGCTACTACCTGGCAGTTGGCAACCCTAGGTAGACTTCATGTGTACTTGGGTGCATGAAGGTTTCCCTAATGGGCCATTTTAGACTGGGAAAACAGCTCAAACACAACCCCCTTCTCCACGTGCACCATGGTCCCTATACGAATCTGACCCAGTGTGCCCGGGAATTGAGTTCCCAGCAGGGAGTTTACAGGCGTGCGTCCCACTGTGTCCTTGGGGTGATCCCAGACCCATCCCAGAACTGTATCGTGTAGTTAGTATCTGAGTGACTCTTTTTATGAACATAGAAAACCCATGGCCTATGTACTGTGCTCATGACAGAGCCTCCTCTGGAAAAAAAAAAAGCATAGCTATATGATTTGCTGGTAACATTGCTACAATTATTATGAGCTACAGGCTGTGCAAAAACGTGGGGAGATGGAACAATTTGGAAATTGCTGGCACTGTTAAGATTTCCCCTTCCAGATTATATACATTCTCAAGGGCATGAAAAGGTTAATTAACACCACCCACCCTATTTTAAATGGTGTCAGCATGCTGTGCCCTGGAGTATATTCAAACTTTATCAAACTGGTTTTTGGATTATTTTTATGTAATCCTAGTCCTATTTAATTGTTTATTAGATGCCTCAGCCTATTCGTGGTATTTATTTACACAGTGTGATCCACCTTTAATCTCAGTGAGAAAGGTGGACTATGAATAAAATAAGTAAGTAAATAGTTTTGGCATACCTGGGGGATCCCAAGAGATGCCTCCTTTTTTCTGAATGTGGCCTGCTTTTGTTGCTTTGCCATTGCCAGTCACTGTAATATCAGAATTACTGATAAAAAGGTTGCAGATGCCCTTCAAACACCCTACTTTTATGCAATTTATTCTTGATTCAAGAGCAGCCCTTTAATGTGCAGGGCTTTAATGTGTCAGTTCTTAAAATGCTGGGATGATTCTCCCTTTGTGATCCTGGCTTTTCAGGGATACTTTGAAACAAAAGGGTCCATTATGATAATGTCAAGACATATATGTGCTTTGAACTCGTTAAGTTTTTGTCTTCATATTGTAGGATGTTTTTGGAGTTGATGCGGCTTCAAAACGATCGGGGCAGAGAACATTCTGTGATTTTGAACATGACTAATTCTAAGGCTGGTTAAGATGTGAGATGCTCATCAAATTACTCAATAATTGCATGGCTTGAAAAAAAGCTTTGAGTGATTACAATGTAGTGATTACAGGGCAGTGATATATAAATGTTTTGCATACTTGAAAGAACTTTGCTTTTTAAAAAAGGGTGGCGTTATAATCCTGGTCAGTCATGGGAACGTGGCTCCGGAACAGGCATTGAATGTTATCTGCTGCATCACATTTGAAATTCAGCTTCAGATATTGAAATACTTCCAGTTGTAATTCCAGAGGAGTAGCTGTGTTAGTCTGTAGTAACAACATTAAATGGAATTTAAATTTATTTTATTATTCCAGAATTTATTCCAGCATAAATTTTTGTGAGTCAGAGCTGATCTGACAAAGAGAGCCCCTGTCTCACAACAGTTTATACTGGAATAAATGTTGTCAGTCTTCAGGGTGTGACTGGGCTCCATTTTAATTGGCCAGTTATAAGTCTTTTGAACACAACTGCTTTAACTCGACTTTTTATAGGAAGAGGAGAGAAATATTAATACAAAGTCCTATCTCCACCTTGAAACTTTAAAATGCCTCTATAAACAGGTACTTTCTGTTGGTCTTGAAAAAGCCCCTTCCAGTGTTGGAGAAGAGGTGTTGAGATAATTATGATTAATGATGGGGGAACACCCCCCAAGGCTCTACCCAAAACCGCTTACATTTATTTCAAGCAACTTGAAAATATTCAGTGGGGGATTTGCAAACATTTCAGATTCTTACAAAATGTATGCGTCTACATTGGTGTCTATTCCCTTCCCTCCTGGCAATGGAGTGCTGCTGGCCAGCTCCAAATCTCTCTAGTTAAATTGGAAGAGAGTGGTTTGGGGGCGGGGGCCGGTATGTTTTACAATAAGTCAGTCCTGAGCACGTGTCTTTGCTTCATTTTTGGAGCTGCTGGGTAAAATCGGTTTATTTCTTGAGGCCTGCCGAGTGGAGGGATTCGTTGGAGGGGCAAAATTCTGGAGGCCCTGGTCATTCTGGGGGCCCATGAAGTCTGGCATGTTTGTTTTCATGCACTGAGTGGATGAGTGGATCCCAGAGCAGATCTTTGCCAGGGGGCTCAGGGGGGCTCTTCCCAGCCCTATTTTTGTCATGGTTTTGCCTAATAAATGAATTATATTTATATATGTATATAGATGGTCAGGATGTGGGGTATTTATATAGAAAGGCAGGATTGAATTATTTTAATTAAATAAATAGGACAGCCTAGAAATTTCAGTCGGTAGGTCAGCTGAACAGGTTGTACATGCTTGTGCTTGAAGTCACATAAATTCTTAGATAAAGGCAAAATATTATTTATTTCAAAATTTCTACCCAACCTTTTGGCCAAATGGACCCCAAAGAGGCCATTATAACAATATTTATTATTTAATGTGACATTTAAAGTTGTTTGAAGCTGAAAACTTTTTAATGGGGAATGCTTAATGTAGACATTTTGAACAACCAGTCACCAGCTTCAAGTGCCTCAGTATCCCTTCATCTTTCCTTAAATGACGAATGTGGAATTCAGCCAAGCCACATCAAGTTGTTTTGAACCTTGTTCCTGGGAACATGTAAAACACAGGGAGCTTTAAATGCTTTCAAACTGGCCTTCTACACAATACATTCCAGCCTTCCTGAGCGTTACAGGGCATGTGTGTTTTTGATCTGAGAATATCACACAAAATGGTCCAGCTGGTAGGCCCTCTGGGATCTTGAATCCAGAGGTTGGGGAGCAGTGGGTGCAGAGCCTTGCTCCATGTGCTAGCTACACCTCAGCACCCTCCTCAAGATAGCCAGCAGAAGAAGGCCACCCTGCCTAGATTTAAGGAACACTGCAGGGAACAGCTGATTGGACAGACCAATAAGATCTAACCAGGATGTATAAAGGTTGTGGCCTTCAGGCTGCGTAACTCATTGGTAATGTAAAGACTGTGCGATTGCTGCTGCCCATGAAGCCTGCTGGGTGACCTTGGGCCACTCACAGTTCTCTCAGAACTTTCTCAGCCCACGCAGAGGCAGGCAATGGCAAACCACCTCTAAAAATCTCCTGCCTTGAAAACCCTACAGGGTCGCCATACGTTGACGGCACATTCCACCACCACTGCTGCTGTAAGTCTACTGATATTGGACCTTGTGCCTTGCCTTCTCCTTGGACTGCCTTGCTAGTTCTGAACCCTCCCTCTCATGATCTGCCTAAGTTCACAGAATCCGCATTGCTGTCAGATGGCCATCTAGCCTCTGCTTAAAAACCTCCAGGGAAGGAGAGGGGCTGTGGCTCAATGGTAGAGCATCTGCATGGCATGCAGAAGGTCCCAGGTTCAATCCCTGGCATCTCCATTTAAAAGGACTAGGCAGGTAGGTAATGTGCAAGACCTCTGCCAGAGTCCCTGGAGAGCCGCTGCCAGTCTGAGTAGACAAATGCTGACTTTGATGGACCAAGGGTCTGGTTCAGTATAAGGCAGCTTCATGGGTTCATGAGAGAGAAAGAGAATGTGGTGTGTATGAAAACAGATTCTAAACATTTATTGTTATTGTTGAAGGCTTTCATGGTCAGAGTTCATTGGTTCTTGTGGGTTATCTGGGCTGTGTGACCGTGGTCTTGGTATTTTCTTTCCTGACGTTTCGCCAGCAGCTGTGGCAGGCATCTTCAGAGGAGTAACACTGAAGGACAGTGTCTCTCTTCAGTGTCAACTCTTCCTACACACTTGACTCTTCCTACACCCTTGACACTGAGAGACACTGTCCTTCAGTGTTCCTCCTCTGAAGATGCCTGCCACAGCTGCTGGCGAAACGTCAGGAAAGAAAATACCAAGGCCACGGTCACACAGCCCGGATAACCTACAAGAACCAATTTATTGTTATTATTTATTTACAAAAGTATCTATACTGCATATAGAATATCTATATTAAAACCTACGAACAAGCAATCATAAAATATAAAATACATTAACATTTTTAAACAGGTCTAAATTTCCAGTTTATACAATTTTTTAAAAATACATTATTGTACAAGAAAGAGGACGGATGTGTGGGTACTAAACCAGCAGGGGTAGCCAGGAATAATGTAAACATATCCACCTTTCAAACATTTGCTGGCTGAAGTAAACAAGCTAAAATTGCCCTTTGTAACACCAGCGGAGGGTGACGCCCGGTGGAGCTCTTGATGGAGGGTGTTCCAGAGTTCACGAGCTGCTACTAGTGCGTGGACCAAACTTTCTCCTGTTTGGGGAAAAAAAACTGCTCCAAGTGATTTAAAAACTACTCCAAGTGATTTAAAATGGGGGGGGGGGGTTCTGTAGGATAAAATGGAACCCTGCTGGACCCCACAGGCCAAAGGCCAACAGTCGTCCCCAGCGCCACCTTCTGAAACCTACCCTCCAGGTAGGACCAGAACAACTGCAGAACGGTGCCTCCCAATGCCAGCCCAGATAGGCACTCCAGAAGGATACCCTGATCGATGGTACTGAAAGCTGCTGAGAGGTCCAGGAGAATCAACAGGGTCGCACTTCCTGGTCATCTACCAGGCAGAACAAGACTGTTTCAATCCCATAACCAGGCCCGAATGCAGATTGGAAAGGACCCAAACAATCCACTTCATCCTGGAATCCCCGGAGTTCTCCAACCACCACCCCATTCAATCACCTTGCTCAAGAATGGAACATTTGAGGCTGGCCAATAATTATTCTAATCTCCTGGGTCCAGGATAGGTTTCATTAGTAGTGGATGTGCCACAGTCTTTTTCTAGGCTGGGGCAGCCACCCCCTCTCTCAGGGCATTAACTACCTCAGACCCAGTCAGCTACCCCCCCCCCCCAAAAAAAGATTTATGTAGCCAGGAAGGTGGTAGGCCTTCAGTTATAGATAACTGGAAGGTGGTAGCCAGCATGGTGTAGTGGTTAGGAGCGGTGGTTTGGAGTGGTGGACTCTGATCTGGAGAACTGGGTTTGATTCCCCACTCCTCCACATGAGCTGTGGACCCTAATCTGGTGATACTAGCCAGGGTCAGGGCTGAGAGTGTGTGACTGGCAAAAAGTCACCCAGCAAGGTTCCACGGCGCAAGTGGGGATTTGAACCTGGGTTTCCCAGGTCCTAGTCCAACATCTTAGTGGTGAAGAGCGGTGGTTTGGAGCGGTGGAGTCTGGTCTGGAGAACCGGGTTTGATTCACCATTCCTCCATATGAGTGGCAGAGGCTAATCTGGTGAACTGGATTTGTTTCCCCACTCCTACACATGAAGCCAGCTGGGTGACCTTGGGCTAGTCACACTCTCTCAGTCCAACCTACCTCACAGGGTATCTGTTGTGGAGAGGGGAAGAGAAGGTGATTGTAAGCCGGTTGGATTCTTCCTTAAGTGGGAAAGAAAGTCAGCATATAAAAACCAACTCTTCTTCTTGTTCCTCCTCCTCCTCCTCCTCCTCCTCCTCCTCCTCCAAGAAAGAATCATAATGATCAATCTGAAATAGATTCAAGTGGAAATAGCCCAGTCCCTTATATTGTAGGTTTCATTTCCTTCAAGCAAGTCTCTGAAGGGGCGGGGTATGTGTGTTTTAAATAAATGAAGGTGTGGGGATCATCTGTATCAGCGGGATCCCAGCAGAGCAGCCCCTGGGGCCTTCCCCGCATTGCTTACTCCTGGGCCATGCCGATGCACTCGGGGGTGCTGGCAAACATTCCAACTCCATTTTTGTCTTTTCTAGGTACTTTGGCCAGCTAAAAGGGTCCCCAGAAGCCTAAACAATCCAGCCCTACTTCATATTCATAATACTGAATTGAGGTCAGGAATGAAAGGCACTGACTGACTGACCCGTCAGTCCGGCCCAATCCCGCCGGTGTGCTCACCAGGGCCAGTGGATTTTGCCTCGGGCAGCTTCAGAGAAGTGCCTTGTAAATCTTGAGGTGCCGAGTCTCCCGTTCCCTTGAGTGAAGAGAGTGCAGACAAAGTGTACAAGCTGGGTCGGGTTGAAAAGATGTGAAGGAGAATTGAGTTCCAGCAGGAGGTACAGAAGTACCACTATAGGTTTTCAGAGTTAAAAAAATATTAATAATTCTGAACCATGTTCTCAGAATGCCATCAAGGGAAGTGAGATGGGGCTCAATTTTTTAAAAACAAAGACGGGCCCGAGCTTCGGTTTTGTGGCAGAGTATCATCTTCCCTGGGAAGTCGGTGGGGACAGACTGCAGTGTTGAGAGAAAGCCACTCTGCACATCCTCAGAAGTGATTTGTTAGGTAACTACTTCTTAATCTCTTTTTGTAAAGATGGGCTGTGTCCGAAGATGGCAGCGGGTGATGCCAAATGGGAGTAGTTAAGAGGCAGGTGGGGACAGCATCCCCTTTACACTTCTGTTACCAGCCTGCGTATGAATTTCCTTGTGGGGTATCTGGACGGACGTCAAGGAAGTTGAGTGGATCTAGCACACTGCTGCACTAGGACAATCACCCCACCATTCCAAAGGGTTGCATTTGTGTCTTCTGACGCTGATTTCATTAGTGTCCTGCCTTGTGGAACTCAAGGGTTCCCAAGTACTGACATGGACCAATACATGATAGCTTTAGTAGCAGACTGGCTGCTTCATGTGCCTAACGTCCCCCACATTTCTGACACTATAGGCACAACTTCTGAATTAAAAGTGGAGGCACACTTCTGGCCTGTTGCAGAGATGCAGCAGGTAAAACTCTGCTGCACTTCTTTTTGCAGAGCCTCTGGATTCTCCAAAGATAAGGCACAGAGGCAAGGCAGGAACTGAGCGGAAGAGACCAGACCAGAGCAGTGAATTACACAGAGATGTAACAGGCAGCCTCTTTTGTTCTGTGGGTTGGTAATTTATCTGTGTTTCTGTATTGAATGCTCCAGTCACACCTTGATGACACAATGCATAATTGAATGATGGAGTTTTCTACTGCTATGACATATGATTGGTTTAGGTGACGTTACATTCACGGCAGATAAGCTACAATAATTAAACGAAATATTTGCATTCAGAGACCATGTGCCGCTGGATACCGGTTGCTTGTGGGGAACATGGAAAGGTATGCCTTTGTGCACTGGTTTTGAGTTTCCTGGAAGCCTCTGCACTGAAATCAAGATACACATTAGAGGGATCTTTGGTCTGAACCAGCAACACAGTCCTTATTTATTTAAATATCTATTTAAGTAAAGGGTTAGTTACATTCATGACATGGGGCATGAATCAGCAGCTATTCAGCATGAAAGCTAGTCATGGACCCCCCACGTTCAGAAGCAGTATATCTCTCAATTCCAGTTGCTCAGGATGAGGACAGGGGCACGTTTTCATGTCCTGCTGGTGAAAGGCCCCTGACTGGTCACTGTTGCAAATGGGATACCCGGTCGCTATGGTATTCTAAAGGATTAAATCATTTAATGGAGTTCAGTCTAGCCAGGGCCACAATAGTTGAACAGAGTCTCCAACTTCAGAGGCAGGTACGTGGGAGCAAATGTGCCCTGCTCGTCGGCTCCCTGAACCATCTGCCTAGCCAGCCATCGGGGTGCTTGAAGACAGATTAAACGGAGCCTCCAGTTTCAGAGGCAGTATGCATGGATTGAAGCCTCAGTTTGCAAGACCTGAGGAAGGCTGTTCACAACAGGATGCTTGGGAGGTCATTAATTCATAGGATAGCCATAAGTCGGAAGTGACTTGAAGGCATTTCACCCCCCCACCCCCACCCCCACCCCCCTGGACTGGCCTAGCTGCATCCCAGCCCAGCCCTATGGTGCCCTTTTGCCCAGAAGACAGACACCTCCCAGGCGTCTGGCCTTGGCTGGGGAATCGAGCCCCTCTTTTCCAAGGCAAGTCTATCCGCTTGCTTGTTGGACCCGGAAGGCGAGCCCAGTGGCCCTTTTTGCAAGCTCTGGCTCGCCTCCCTCTTGGCCGCAGCAGCAGCAGCAGCAGCAGCGCCCCTGCTCGGGTCCGGCCGGCCATCCATCCATCCATGCATCCATCCATCCATCCATCCATCCATCCATCCATCCATCCATCCATCCGCGCTTCTCTTCCGCACGGGCGGCCGCCCCGTTCCCACGAGCCAGGGCCGCCCCCGCCCCGCCCGGCGTTGAGTGGCAGGCGGGCGGCTCCTCCGCCGCGCGCGGGCGGCCCGGCCAGCCCGCCCGTCCTCCCGCCCGCCGGGAGAGGCTGCAGGAGCGGCGGGCAGGGCGCGGCGGGCGGGCGGGCGGCGGGCAGAGCTGGGTGCGCGGCCGGCCGGCCAGCCAGCCAGCCAGCCCCAAGCGCCGGGCCGGAGCGCAGCGCGCACGGTGCGCCCCCCACCCCAGCCCCAGCCGCCCCCGCCGCCGCCTGCCGCGCTTCTTCGTCCGGGCGGGCGATGCTGGCGCTGCCGGGCTCGGCCGCCGCCGGGCGCCGGGGCTGAGAGGGGCGGCGCCGCGCCAGTCCGGGCCGCGTTTCCTGGCCGCCCAGCATGCCGGCTGTATGGACAGTGGGGCCGAGCAGAGGCTGACAGCGGCCGCCAGCCTGCCCGCGCCGCCCCTGGAGCACTACAGCGTCCTGCACTGCACCATGACCCTGGACGTGCAGACGGTGGTGGTCTTCTCCGTCATCGTCCTCCTCCTGCTCGTCAACGTCGTCCTCATGTTCTTCCTGGGCACCCGCTGAAGGCCGCCCGGCCCCACCCCACCCGCCCGACCCGCCCGGCCGGCCACGGGGCCCCCGCGGCGCCAGAAGCCTCCGCCCCCCCCAGCCCCCCCAGCCCAGCTGCAGCCCGCCGAGCGCGGGGGAGCGAGGCGCAGCCGGGACCGAGCGGGGAGAGGAGAGGAGTGCGGCTCCCGACGCGACATGGCCTCCCGGTGATCTGGATGACGTTGGTATCTTCTCTCTCTCCCTCCCTCTTTGGTCGTGTCTTTGTCGAGGCCCGCTTCGGCTGGCTGACCGGCGGGGGTGGGGGTGGGGGGCTTGGGGGTTCACGGTCCTGAGCAGCCCATGCCGCCTTGCCTGCATTGAGCCACATCTGTATCTGCAGCTCTTCCGAATCAATGCCCAGACCTCCGATCTGGTGCAAACGATGAGTGAGGAGAGGTAGAGGAACAGGGCAGTTTGCATCGGGAAAAGCAGGGCTTGGGGACTGGCTTGGTTGTTTTTTTTTTTTTTTTTTTTAATCCCCTCAAGAAAATGATGCTAAAACGCTTTGGTCGTGATGACCGTACGAGTGTCGCTTCGAAGCAAAGGACTGAAAACGCAAAATGCCTTCAGGAAGGAGAGATCGAGGCTGGAGGGTGTAAATGCATTGGCAGTGCCCGCTGGTGGTATATGCATCTTTAACTGAAGATGCAGGCTTGTGCTTAAGGTGAGGGGAAAGATAAACCCTTAGCTGGACCTCAAGAGCCGGCCACTGAGCAGAGGGAGAGAAGGTTTATTTCTTTGATTCGGTTGCCTTGACGGTGTGACTTGCATCCTTCAATGCTCAGCCTCTTTCCAGTTCTCCCTTCACACCAGTTCCTAACGGTCGTTTTCTTCAATGCGCTGAAACTCAGCTGGCTGGGCTTGAACTGCTAGCGTGTGCGTTGCCATCTTTGCAGCCTGGCAAAAGGAAGCCTAGATTTTTTGGGGGGACAGTTATCTCTTAAAGCCATTATCGAGGCTTGGTTTGGCAGCGCCGGTGGGGGCAGGGGGGAGATAAAGAAAAACCTTTTCCCTCCAGAGAGAGAAGAAGATTCCAGTAAGGGTAGTTTAGACGGACTCGATTGTCATTGACTTTCTTGACAATGAACTGCTGAATTACATATTACAAGATTGACGAAAAAGTGACCACTAGTATCCGGACTTCCTATTCAGGTTATTGGGCAGGGGGGAGGATGAAATCGTTACCTGAGAGGTGACTTGGGGGGTGGGGAAGGAAGGTATGCAGGCTTCAAGCATAAAATGAATGTCTAGGTAATATATCTGATATGTGTGTGTGTGTGTGGGGGGGTGCGCATTCCTGCCCTACTTGAATGATTATTTTCCTGCAGAGAAGTGTTTGACTTAAAAAATATCCTCTACAACACATTTTGCAAATGTTAACTTCCTTGACCATGTTACCTGCGACCATATAACATAGACAGCCTGAGCCAGTTTCCCTGTTCACATTACTATTCCCACATATTCACTGTCTGCTCTGTATATATGTAATTGTGTGCGCGCGCGCGTACACATTGCGATTCTGTGCACATTTTTACATGGCCAGGTGCTGGTATTTGAAAATATTAAAAAATCAATCTGGCTCTTGAACTGGATGGACCACAAAGGACAAGGTGGGGGAGATAACCGAGGTCGATTCTGCCTACTAGTTGCTGCATTCTGCTAGATTTATGGAGTCAGAAATGTTGACCATAGACTGCCAGCTTTAATATAGTTGTACTGTAAATAATACCACTGTTTGTGTGAAGTCTGTAGCTTGAACTTCCAGTGTCTGCTGCTGGGAATTCTCTCCCCTCACTTGTAGATTTCCCAAGGAACAGGTTGCCACCAACTTCATGAAGTCCGGATGGGGTTTTGGGTAATTCCTTTTTGAAATCCCTAATGAGGCATAACCGCCCCCCCCCCCCATATCTAATCCCACAAATTGGACGAAAGTGTTAAGCAACATGTCAGAACACAGGTTATCATGACCTCAGCGTATTCAACTGGATTTTAAAGACTTTTTTTGGTCTTAAAAATGGTATAACTGCAATATAGAAATGAATGGTATAACTGTGCAGAGGAAAGGAAGAATGAGTCATAGCAGGAAGGAATGGATGGAGAAATAGATGGCTTGAAGCATCTCAGAATGTTGTTTGTGTCTCTGAGGCTAGATTTGGACACGTAGGCTTATCCAAAAATAATTTCTACAGCAGTGCTTGGCAACTGGCAAATACCACCACCTGGGTGAATCACATTTCACATATAAAGTATAGACTTTACCATCTCTCTCTCTGTGTGTGTGTGTGTGTGTGAGAGAGAGAGAAAATGAACATTTTAGTTTGTGAAGCATTTCTTTTGACATGACTGTGATGACTCCTTTTGATTTCACCAGCAATATTTTTTGTTAGTTTGGGGTTACATTTAAGCAAAATTAGGGTGCATTTAGGGTATCCTAAGTGGGGCTGCAGTTTTAAAAATTGCAGCAAGCGTAATTCCCTGTTGCTAAGAATCACTGCCAGACCAACTGATATCTGTACTAAATGCCATCTAAAAATTGGCTAAAATTCTTTCTAGACAAAAATGATGACAGATGCGTGCACACTGTCAGACTAATTGGAATTGAAATAGTAAAATGTGCCTATGTGAATTTAGAAGGTTCGTAGCCAGATCATTTATATGTTTATTTGGAAGTAATAAGTCTCCCTCAGTTAAATGGGGTTTATGGCTTGATGAACATACACAGGATTGAAGCCATACTTTTACTCAGAAGTAAGTGCCAGTATTCTCAGTAAGTTAAGATTGAGATTTATAGTGACTTCCTAAACAGAGCTACACCTTTCTAAATCTCAGGACTTCAGTGGAGTTAGAAGGGTGTAACTCTCCTTCAGATTGTATACTGTTATTCCTGTAATTGGCTCTTTGAGTGTGATGACTCTCATGATATTATTACAGCTCATTCCTGAGCTTTGTGGTGGCCAGGAATGGTTTACTCTAGGCACCACTGCGGTGCCTCCAAAGCCGTTCCCCGGCCGCTTAAAGGCTTTAAAAAGCCTTTTAACACCCCCCCCCCCAAAATGGGGCATTTTGCACCATTGAAAACAGCGAGGCTGTGCCAGCAAAAACCTGGTGCAGCAATGCTGTTTCAGAGGAGGGTGTTCCTGGCCCGAAAGGGGTCAGGAAGCTGCCTACTGGCAGCTCCGCCCCCAGAATGCCCCCTGGGACGCCGAAATGGGGCTTTGCACCGGTGGGACACTGGTGGGAGGCCAAGCCAGTGCCCCTGGGATGCACTGCCACAGCAGCACAGAGAGACCGGCGTGAGCGCCCCAATGCCGGCATCCCTGCCCCTCTCGGCGGTGTAAGTGGCCCGGCCACTGGCACAAGCACTTGCGCTCCTCCTGAGCTCTTTCCGGCAAAGAGCTCAGGAATGAGCTGTGTGTGTGTTTTACGCCAGCAAGTGTAAGAAAGCCCTGACCAAAAGTTTGATGTAGTTCATAACTGCATGAAGGTTGAAAATGGTGCACATACTGTTTTCCAAGCTTGGTAAGCAGGTAGTAAATTTGGTTAGGGCCAAGTACTCTTGAGAAGAAAATCTACATCCTTAGGAGCTGTGGAGTTTGGCCTACCGGTATTTTTTTTTAATCCATTGTGCTTATACGTAGCTTGATTCTACATAAGTTCACTTACTCCCAAATAAAAGTTAAAGCACAGGATGTCAGCCTAAAGCTGGGGACCAAGCTGGACATACGTGCCCAAGTGAAGACCAAATTCTTAAATGGGCCTCTGCAACCTGCACCCACAATGTTGCACCTGGGAATGGGCGGTTTGCACCTGCGACGGCTTTCTAAGTAGAGGATGGACAAGTGAGCCTTATGAAAAGTGTGTAAGGAGGTCTTTAAGACTCTGGTGCTTGTCAGCATTGTGGTAATGGTGAACAGGTCTATCTGTTGATGGCTTGCAGTTTGCCAGGTTTGAATGGCAGCCTTACAATTGGTTCCATGCAAACATCCGGATTTTGCTTCCCTCTTTGGTGACCCTGGAGAATTGTTGATGGACATCAGGGCCTTCAGAATTTTGCATCTGGAAAGTCACTCCCTCCCTTCCCGGTGTAAAAACAGCATCCTTCTTAAATGTGTATTCATCTGTGTGGGCAGTGCTGTTATTATTTGAAAGTCCATACAATAGCAGACTTTCCAACTATGAGCCCATTTCCCCCAACGTAAGGACTTTTCTGCAGGCTTGACTTGCTCCTGATTTTCTTGGCAGTCAGTTCACAAACACTAGAATCAGTTTGAGCACAGTTCTTCCGCACGTCTGCACTCCCTGTGCATTTTCACAGTTGTGGAGTCAGTTTATTTTCTTCCGCATGTACCTCAAAGGGAGGGGGCTGTTGTCCTCAGTGACATCACAGAAACTCCCCTTTTCATTTTTTGCACATGCTTATACTGATATATCAATATCATGGCTGCATTTTTTAAAACGCACTAAAATATCAATATATGGATATACTGTATTAATGATAGGTTTTGTGGGTTCTCTGTATTTCCAGCTTTTTAAAAAAAGTCTGTAGCCTCTTCCTTCGCAGATATATTTCTTTTCCCATGTATCTCTGCGAGGGAAGGAGCTGGGGGGCTTCCTTTTTAAAAAAAATATAGCTGGGAATTCAGAGAACCAGCTTGAACTATCACTATAACACTAATATTGATATTTTAATGCCTTTTAAAATATTTTAAAAATGAAACCACTTGTGTTTAGGACTGGGGGGAGAAAAGGTGTGGTTTGACAATGATGACATTTTAGTCACTGAAAAGTGGGTGGGAGCGGGCAGGACAAAGAAAACTGACAGAAACATTACGCACAAGGGAAAAGGCAACTCAAAATCGGCTTCCAGAAAAAGATCAGTGTAAAAGCAGCCTCAAAAGAACCAGGAAAAAAAAACAGGGGGAAAAACAAAAAAAGAACTGAAAGCTAAAGACACAAAAATACATTCAGAAATCGGGATAAAACAAAGCAGTGGTTGGGCCAAAACCAATGGGAAAAACCCATGCCGAAATGCCCCAGGGGAGAGAAAGACAGACAGACAGATCCTAGCAGTTGTGACCACGTGTGGGCTATAGATGAAAGCCCTAAATGGCTGAGTGCTTGCAATGTTATGGGCTACGGTATCCAAGAATAATGCTGCTGCATGTATCATAGCAACCCCTGCATCACTCAGTATATTTAAAAAAATGCCTCAGTTGCTCCTGAGCAACAATCACATTCTTAAAGCTCCAAGTATCTGTAGAGAGAAGAGAAGCATTGCTACATTTCCTCCCTTCCCTCAATGCCTTGCCCAGGAAGCATTTCTTCCCCATACCATTCGAACTGATAGGATGGATTGTGATTTTGTTATTCAAAGGTCCCATTCATGTCATTACTAGTCCCCCACCCCCACTGTTCATTGCAGATTTCACTTGTCAAGGGGGACAGGGAGAAAGAGAAAAATGGTGCAGCTCTGAGATTTTTCTGATGTTTTTCAGCCTGGCCATTTGGGTGGATGTATTTATTCATTTCCATCCCCCTCAGCCAGTAAGGATAGCCAGAAGGGGTTTGCTTGCCCGTTGTTACTAGTAAATGGAGATGCCGACTGGATCTCAGAAAAATGGGTGGGGGAACCACAGCTAGGGGCTTCTTTGAACATCATTAATAGCTGCATGTTCAATCTAATTCTTGTTCTCCCCCCTTTCTCCCTAAACTCTGTCTCTTTTCATAATGTGGTTATATTTCTCTTTGGATCAGGTATTCTGTACACAGCCCAACTGCTGTGTATAATGACCGAAGGAAAATTGCCAAAAATCAATGTAAGTTTTTTAAAAAAATGCAATTCATTTTAGTTAATAGAGCCCACATTTTATGGTTCCTTTTTTTTCTTGGCTTGTCATTTTTCTTTTTTTAAAAATGCAATGGGTGCTGCTTGTGATGACTGAAAACATCCTTAAATTCTCTCATTGTATCCTGCTTGCTTGCCTGCTTGCATGTATGTATGGACGTGTCTTCTCTGCTTGTGCTATTCTTGTGTGTGAAACGTCTTGTGAATGATGCATCTGTGTTGAGGAGAAGGGGGAAAAGGAACCAGAAGTTTGACTTGGTATGTTTTCTTGATGGTATATATAGTATTCCGTTTCTAAACAGGGGGTCATAATATTTTTAAAAATGCGTTTTAGCCAATAGTATATGAATGGAGTTAATGCATTAACGACATGCCTCAAATATTGCTAGCTGCTGGTGTGGAGCTGACAGACAGCTCTCCTGTCTGACTGATGGATAGATCTGTTATAGAGGAGACGTGATTTCATTTTCAGCTGCTGAAACTGGGCAGTAGGATCCAGGGGCTGTTTTGGCTGCTCCTCGGTTTCCTGTGGAAGGGAAGGAGGTTTCAGCACGGGGCTGTGTGCAGATGTGTGTGATGAATTCTCTGTCAGGAGAACACATGGCATTTAAACGCAGAAGGCTCATGAGCCAGTGGCCAGTCTCAGCCAAAGCATCAACGGCTGGTTTTTTAGTATTCCTGTCGAAGCAAATGCAGAGCTGAGCTGAGCTGGGAGAGCTGCAGTGATTTATATGCTGCTGCCTAAAAATAGATGCTCTTAGAAGGAAAGCCACAGAGAGGGCTTGCTCTTCTTTATCCAACGCACTGTGGGTGAATTTCCTGTGACACTTGGCTCCCAGTTTTGGCGAGAGAGGAGGATTTTATCTTCTTTTTCAGGGAACCTGCAGAGGGCTGAGATTTTTTCCCCCTTATCCATCTCTCCCTGCCCCCCAACCTTTTTGAGACCGACACCTTTGTATGTAAGTCCTGGAATGCCATTGGCAGTGATTTCCCTGCCTACCTAGGTCCCTTGTGAGGAATATCATCTTCTGCCTCATGGGGCAATGCTGTCTTCTGGCATTTGTTGGGAAACCTGAATGGCCTAAAGAGACTTTTTCATTCAGTTGTCGAATTCTGTACATTTCTTTGTTGGACAGGATGATCAAAATTAAGAAAGAGCTCTGAGATTTAGGGGGCATTTGTGGCAAGGCACTTAAAAATGTGGATTAGGGTTAGATGTTTTCAAGAAAAAGACCCAGGGAGGCTCTTCTTCGGCATACAGCATGCTCACCCTAGATCTGGGACTGTAACCAAAGTTTGCTTTATAGGCCAAATTGCCTCTCTAAACTTGGCAAAATTAATTTACAATTGTAACTAGAGATGTCATTCTATCTATCTATCTATCTATCTATCTATCTATCTATCTATCTATCTATCTATCTATCTAATTTTAATCCCATCTTTCCTTCAATGGCCCATTGTCAAAAGGCCTCCAGTGGCCTCCAATGTAAAAAACAAACAAACAAAAAACCCCAGACTATTCTACAGTCTGTGGTGAGCTGGGAACAACAGCAGAAAAGCTTTTAACATATGCATTGATGGGACTGCTATGATGAAAACTATAATCTGTAATCTCTAAGTCAGTCTGGAACCACTGTTATGAGATTGGACCTGTATGGCAAAATCGTCTGCTTATGATCTCCCTAGTAAAGGCCCCAGGAGCCCCGTGGCGCAGAGTGTTAAGCTGCAGTACTGCAGTCAAAAGCTCTGCTCACGACCTGAGTTTGATCCCAACGGAAATTGGTTTCAGGTAGCCGGCTCAAGGTTGACTCAGCCTTCCAGCCTTCCGAGGTCGATAAAATGAGTACCCCGCTTGCTGGGGGTAAAGGGAAGATGACTGGGGAAGGCACTGGCAAACCACCCCGTAAACAAAGTCTGCCTAGAAAACGTCGGGATGTGACATCACCCCATGGGTCAGGAATGACCCGGTGCTTGCAAAGGGGACCTTTACCTTTAGTAAAGGCCCCACCTGACTGACCATAGCCTCTTATGATGGGTACTGGGAATCTCCGTAGACTGCCATAGTGGTATTTCGTCCAGCTGCAGTGCCTTAGGTCAGCCAGATTAACATACTGCCTGTAGTGCTTGTTATATGATTGTGCTCTCGTGATATTAGCAGTAGAGTGTTAACTAATGTATATGGGGCTTTTCAGTGTGACACTAAAAAGACAGGTCCCTGCCCTGAGGTGCTCACAATCCACATTTCAACAGAAGGGAAGCCAAGGAAGGAGATGGAAGGGTAACCTCGATCCTTGGTTGGCAAAATCATGCCGGGAGAAGACGAGACGGGCAGTTAGGAGCATTATCAATAGCTCATTGAGCCAAGGTGTGCTTCTTAGAACTGGCGGGGGGCAGCTCTAACAAAGCAACTTCAGGCTTTCCTGGATGATCCTCTGCCCTTGATCCCTTTCAGTCTGGATTAAGGCCTGGCTATGGTACAAGGCTGGCACTGGTTTACTTTATATGGGGCTGCCCCAAAGATGCCCTGGAAACTCCAGCCAGTGCAAAATGCTGTGGCTTGCCTTGGAGAGCCAGCATGGTATAGTGGTTAAAGAGCAGCGGACTCTAACCCGGAGAATCAGGTTGGTTTCCCTGCTCCTCCACATGAAGCCAGCTGGATGACCTTGGGCCAGTCACAGTTCTCTCTGAACTCTCTTAGCCCCACCTACCTCACAGGGTTCTGTTGTGGGGAGGGGAAGGTAAGGTGATTGTAATCTGCTTTGAGACTCCTTAAAGGTAGAGAAAAGCGGGGTATAAAAACCAAATCTTCTTCTTCTTCTTCTTTATTACCTGGAATCAGCTGCAGTTCACACATTACATCTGTTTTAAGAGCATTGTGCAAGCTGCCTTTTGGTTTCCTGGACCAGTTCAGGGTGCTGGTTATCAGCCACCTGCCTTCAAGACTGCAATTTTCACTATGGTCTTGGGTGGTCACTCCATTCTTTGAACCCATAGCATGCGCAGACAGATCTGGTCAATGTCTGCATGTACAGAGCTTCTCTTCAATGGCTCCTGTTTTGTGCAACGGTCTTCCTGAATGTGTCAGGAAGTCCCCTGGGCTGCTAGTATTTTAGTGCTGTTGCAGTGCTGAACTATTTAGAAAGGCCGTTCTAGTAGATGGCTGGGTGCACTGATAGTGGATGTATAATGACTGTGTTTTTTAAAACCTACTTTAATTGTCGTACATGCAGTTGGTTTATTTTGAGACGTACTTTGGATGACAACCAGCCTTGAGACTTTTTTTTAGAAGAAAGGCAGGCTAACAATGCTTTCCTGAGTTCTTAGGAGGCCAGGAAGGTGCTGCGGCGGCGTCTGGGTTCCTGCACTGGTGTCCGGGCAACTTATACCAGCATTAGTGGCCCGAACGCCAGCGGGAAGGTCCGGACGCTTGTCGGTGGCCTGGGATGCCAACAGGGCCTTCTGCCGGCGTCCGAACACCGTCAAAGCCCATGCCAGCATCCCTGGAGGTGTTCCCTGGGTGTCTCGGTATCTCAGGAGGCGTTCCTGGGGCGTTCCGGTGCCAGGCTGGGGGAGGAGCCACCGTTAGGCTGCCTCCTAAGCCCTTTCGGGCCAGGAATGCCCCCCTTTTTTTTGCGAATGAAGGATTGCAGGATTTTTTCCTATGAAGGATTGCATGGATTTTTAACAGCATGAGGAGGTTTCAGCAGGGCTGAAACCTTCTTCGGAGGCAGCACAGCCACGTTGCCTCCAGTGACCGGTGCAGGCATTTCTCTCAGGAATGCACTGTAAACATGCCACAAATGAATAAATAAAAGTGGATTAGTATCGGCAAATGTGGTTATGCTTACTATCTGCACTGCTACTGATATTGTATGATGTGTTGCTACTTATCCAGCTCAAATGACCTTCTTTTCCCACTGAAAATCTATATACCACTACCTGAGAGTAAGTGCCATGGAAAACAGTAAGATTTACTGCTGAGTAAACATTATAAGATTAGATGGTGGGTTCATGAACAGGTTTTGCTTGGAATTCTCACAAAAACAGCCTCCACATTAAGTATCCCCGATTCCCAATTTTACCCATGAGATTTTACATTTAGCGTTCTCCGCTGTGTTTTGGAATCAGCGCTGCTTGTGCCAGGAAAACAAAAACTAGGAAATGCGCCTGCATGACAGCTGTGCATGGTGCACTGGCCTCCAGCAAGCAGATATTTTTGGAACATTATCATTGTGTTTGATAAGAGTTTCAGAAAATGCATGGAGGCTTGGCTCTGCGTGGGCAACAAACATCTTATATATCGCAAAGAGTCTGGTTTTCTGAACACTGAGAGCCTGGGTTCTGCACCCTTACCAAAAATCTGAGAATGCATTTCCCAGATGTTCTCCGTTTCTGTGACTTAAAAAGGGGTCAGTCGCAGCCCTGTTTGCCGTTAGCTGTAATGCTACGGGAGCAGTCAGATTAAGCTGCGTTTGCTCCTGAATTTGGTCAGTATTTGGACAGAACATCACCAAAGACGCTGCTGTACATAGTGTTGCAAAATCAGAGGGCAGACTTCTTCGGTCTAAGTTGGTATGAAGAAAGGTTGCAGGATTCAGGTGAGCTGTAATTTCCATTCTTTAGGCCATTTGTCTAACTTGGCTCTGAAAACATGATGTCCTGTTGGATATTTCTCTGCCATTGGGGATAGGTCTGTCCATGGGTGACTGTTCTTGTGTAGTGGCCTGCGACTGTGGTGCTGTTTAATCATGATCTGTTTAATCCTGTCTGTCTCCCCAGATGTAGCCACATCATTTCAGCAGAGAGTGAAATAATTCTTCTGTATACATTTTGAGTGTGAAAAGTACCACTTACGTGTAAGGTGTGATTTTGGTTCCTCTCTGGAAAGAAAGAGCCGGGCATGTTTAATGCCTTCCTTCTGTCATAGACCAAGAGCAACTCTGTGTGCTGTCCTTAATAATGGAGATCTTATTTATAACGACGAGGTTTTCTGTCACTGAACTTATAATTATGTCATCTCAAAGAGCTCCTATTACTGATAATGTTTAGACTGTTCAAAAAACTACATCTAGATGGGCCCTCTGTTGATGCAGGGTAGGCTTGCCTCTCCTGCATTTTGATCCCCTCCTTTGTGGAAGGAATTAGGAAAGTATCTCTTGTTGTATTGCTAATGCCCTCCTGCATGTACTGTTTGCATGGGGAATATTCCTTTTTTTCTGGCAACCCAACAGGCAGCTCTGATGGCATAACCTCCCCTTATTGGCACCAGATAAGGAGAGGGAAGATATACCTGCCAGGCTAAAATGAGCTGTTAAAAAAAAATCATCCCCATTTCCTAGTGTGGCTTTTACCTCTGCCAGGATTGTGGGACAAGCTACAAGAGCTAGGCCCAGTGCTCGGCTTGTTACTCACCTGCCCACAATAGGAAAACCTCTGCCTTGGCCATGATCCTCCACCCTTGCAAACCTGAGTGGGAGAAAAAACGGTCAGAAAATGGCCTCCAAAGTGTCCCTCTGAATTTCCCTGTGTCTTTGCGGACCTTACCATAGAGATGAGGGGAAATTCCTAGAGTGTCACCCAGAAGTGATGTCACATCCTTCCAAAATTCCACTCTCCCTAGTTACTACCCTCAAAATCTCCTGATATTTGCTGAGGCAACACTGGCAACTCTACCCAGTACAATCCTAATGCATGACAGGGGAGAACATTAGTGGGACATTCCACACGTACATTCCACCCAAACCTTTTCTTCCAGTATTCTTTGAGCTCATGGGTTCCTGATCAGTCCAATTATTTCTCCCATTTTTTTGCCTTTTACAGACTCTCATCTGCTCTCAACATCCCATGCTTTCTGGAGCATTCTCTGTCTTCACCAGACCACTTGGCATTTTCTTTTTCTTTTGGCTAATTTACAATGTCAAGTTTTTTCAGTATACCTAGGTATCCTCTCATCCCCCATGTATTCCTGCCTTCTTTGTGGATGGTCTGGTTTTGCTATGCTCATGACCGGCCCAAGCCGTCCGATTGATCATTAGTTATAGTGAGGATCATGTCAATGCCCATAAATAGCCCAAAGTAATTTTTGTCAGGGTTTTGTATCAGCTGTGTTTGTATGCTGGGGAGTTACACAGAACTGGTTCTGACATGTCAGGTAACCCCTGCTATGCGAGCAAGTTGGAAGGTTTGTTTGTGGGAGGACTACTTCAGTGATTCTGATAGACCAGGTTTTTTAATGGTAATTTCACTGGCCTTTGTCTCATTCGGTTCCATCAGTCTGTGTTAGTTTATCAGGAGGTCCACATTTCCATGACGTTACTGAATTAATGTAGGAGATCATGTCTGTTTTTAATATTATTTCTGTTCTGTATTCTGTGGATCTGTCTCTTCTGCTTTGGCTGTGACATTTCATGTTTTCATACTGGACAAGAGGAGAGTTTCAGGGCTTCAGTCAGGGAGATATGGGTTTTCTGCAGCCGAATTCCCCAAGGGCACCAACATTTTCACTTCAGCACTAACACGACTGCCAGGTGAAGTGACCTTGCTTGACTCCTGATTGGGTAGCTTCATGAGTCACTGTTGAAGTCCTAATTGGGAACTGTGAGCCTCTGCAGTAACCACTTATTCTACTGGGCCAGGATGTTGCTTCTTTAGTTCTTGCATTTCTGGTTGTGGACCTCTGAAGATCGGTCACCATTTAATTATTTTTTAATTGCTGCTATTACACCATCACATTATTACCACCTTTAGACAATATTCTGGTGGCATGGTGTAATGGTGCTTATGCTCTCAAATGGGGGGGAATATGGAAGAGTACATCATCTGAGACCAATAAAGGGGGAAACAGATTGAAGCATCATGAGGACCAGATGCTGACACTAAAGGCATGCCAAAGACATAGACGTTTGAAGTAGCGATATTGTGCATTGTGTGCATTCATAATATGCATTGTGTACATATTTTGTGTTTATATGTGCTTCCTCCAGGAACCTCCTACCTAACTGCCGACCTTTAGACAGTGCCCTTAGATTCCATTAGAACCAGGTCCCCAACCTCCGTGAGCCCGCAGGCATAGGCTTACCAGGTCCTGTCGGTTTTCTGGGGCGTGTGGTGAAGGCGCGCGCTTGGTTCGATGCCCTTGCACGCCCGTGTGCCTACATCACTTCCGGTTTACTTGGAAGTAATGGGGACACTCTCTCAATCTCGGCTGAAACTCTATGAATTTGCTAGAGGCTGAATTTGCTAGAGCGTCCACGTCGCTTCAGGGTAAACCCTGAATTGACGTGGGTGTGTCACACGTGCTCAGCGGCATGGGGTGCCCGCCGGCCCTCAGCTGGTCGGCAGGCAGTCCGGTGGATTGGCGGTAGTTAACTGCCACCACCTGGCACTTGGCAACCCTTCAGGATTCTGGCACAGCATGGTGGGTGCTGCTACAAAATGGCTGCCTCATAATGGCTGCCGCAGCTTCCTTTCAGTCACACAGCGAACATTAGGGTTGCAGGGGGGGGAAATGGAGGTTAGTCCAGTTCCTTATGTGGGGCAATATCCCGGCACTCACTTGTTGTGGGATATACCACCCTTGTAAGTCAGCAGAGTAAAAACAGCCAAAAGGTAAGTGGAGGAATATGAACAGCTCACGTATGTAAGATAAAAGAAAACTGTATTTAATAAAAGGAATATAATGTTCTGTAAATAAACAACATTCTCTCCGTAAGAGGCTTGTACCATTCTTATATTCAACTGAAACATTGTTACTTCTTCATTGTGTGTGAGGCAGAGAGCTAACACAGAGTTATACAGAGAGACTTCTGACAGGATCCGAGTCTGAGTTCATGCAGAGTGAATACTGACAGTTGGAAGCGTCCGTTAGAACTAACTGCCACCTAAAGGGAGGGGCCGACTCCACAGGAGCTCAGAGCCCCCTGCCAATCAAACTAGGCCCAGCGTTAAATCCAACAAGGGTTGCCAGGTCCCTCTTCTCTACCAGCGGGAGGTTTTTGGGGCGGAGCCTGAGGAGGCAAGTTGGAGAGGAATGTTGACGCGCCTTTCTGAGCGCACCCTCCAAAAGCGGCGTTTGGGAAGACCTCGGGGTTGTGGTGAAAGGCCACGAAAGGAAGAGAATGTCTGGGCTACAGATGAATGTGGCACTAGAGAATACCATCCAGCTATACCGGATCCAAACAGCTTTTAAAGCTGTTCATCTTTCCTTGGAACAGAAGTCACATTTTGCAAGTGATATCTCAATTAAAAAAAAAAGTTAGCAATTGTTGTGACCTAGAATTGGTTATTCCAGGAGAAATAATCTGTTGAAAAGCACAAACCAGAGGAGGTGGCAGTATGGTCAGGTTGAAACTCTGATGAGGAAGGTGTAGGCAGAGGAGGAACAGAAACTATCGTCTTCCTTTTCTGCCTGACATCTGAAAGAAAGCGAGTGATATATTGAATGACAGTGCTGTTGTTAAGAATTACATGATATGGATATTGTACTACTTACCTGATATGTGATACAATACTTACCTGTAATAGGAAATAGGAATCTTTTACACTGTTGGTGTTTTTGTTCTACTTTTGTGGAAATTGTTATTATGAATAATAGTGTTAATGTTAAGGTTTGATTCTGTGGGGTTTTTTGGTTGTAACTATATTGTACACAGAAGTGTCTATATTTGCTAACCACTTGGAGGTTGGCAATCCTAAGTCTCACACTCGTTTTGGGCACAGCATCATCTCCTCTGATTGGAAAGCAGCAAGAAGGCCCTTGATTGGCCCGTCCTGCTACAAATACGAGGGTCCTGGTCTCAGGCCTGCTCAGCTCACTGGGGCATGCTGCACACAGAAGTTGCTATTTAGAAAATATATCTGTTGCCTGTCTAGAAGCCCGCTTGAAGCAGCTAATAATAAAAACATTACAGTAATTTTTTTTAAACCGTACAATTATTAATATTTACATAAGCTATGAAACTGCATTCGGTATCCTAAAATTATATCCCTAAAACAGCCCACAGTCCAGATGCAGACCATGGAAACAGTTGAACGAGATGGAATCCTTTAATTAAAATGTTTTTGGCCTAATGCTTTAAGGAGGACAAAGTCAAGTCAAAGCAAGCCTCAAGGGGGAGGGCCCTCAAAAATCAAGGGGCCACCACTGAAAAAGCCCTGCCTCACCCACCTCGCCATGCTGGCAGAGCTTGGGAAGAGGCTTTGGGAGGAGGTGGTCATTCCTGGCCCCAAACCGTTTAGGGCCTTATAGGGAAGAACTGGCAGTTTGAATTGTCCCCAGAAACATTTTCAGCCCAAGCTCCCAGCTTCAGGAACAGAGATCCTGAGCTGCAGAATATATTTTCCCCATTGCAAGTAGTAAATTTGGCTCCTCAGGACTCTTGGATCATGGAGTTAAAATCATTGCTTCGTTTGTTCTTTCTCTTAGAGTTCAAAGCAACTTTACAGATATTACTCAGTAACCTTTACAATGGCCACTATGTGTGTGTGTGTGTAAAGTGCAATCAAGTGACAGCTGACTTATGGCAACCCAGTAGGATTTTCAAGGCCAGAGACGCTCAGAGGTGGTTTGCCATTGCCTGCCTGCATCACCTGGACTTCCTTGGAGGTCTCCCATCCAAATGCTTGCCAGGGTCAACCCTGCTTAGCTTCCAAGATCTGACGAGATCGGGCTAGCCTGGACATAGGCCTTTTTCATGAGAGTGTGAGGCCCTTGTGATGGATTCATTGACTCTGGCTGCCGTCTAGACAACCTCTTACTGAAGAGGCAGGGGACAGGACTGTGAAGCCGTGCAGTCCCAGAAGAGGTGCAGGGAGAACACCTTGCCACAGTTGAGATTCAGAGGGTGTGGCTTGCCTAAGGGGTGAAAGGAGATGTCTCAGGGCAGCCATGCGTGTTTAATTTGACAGGTTTAAAGGGGTGTAAGGTTGCCATCCTCCAGGTGGGACCTGGAGTTATCCTGAAATTTCAGCTGTGCTCCAGACTAAAGAAATCAATTCCCCTTGAGGAAATGGCAGTTTCAGAAGGTGGACTCTTGTCCTGGAATATTGTATATTGAGGTATACAATAGTATACCATAGATTCTAGGCAAAATAGGAGTCGCCATGGGAGTCCCCCTCCCCTCCTCAAACTCTGCCTTCCCTGGGTACCACCCCCAAATCTCCAGGAATTTCCCAATCTGGAGCTGGCAACCCTAAAACTGCAGGAGAGGGGTGAGGTCTGACTTAAGAGGTGCACAAACGAAGGGAACAGAGACGTTCTCTGCTTACTCCTCTGTGTCCATCAGATGTGATCTTCGAGTGTCGAAAGGAGGGGGGATTCCTAATGAAAGGGGGGTCCAAATTCATGTATTCTGCAAAGGCTTCCCCCCATCCTCTTGCTGTGCTACATCATGGCTCCCGCGCCGAATACAGGAACTCTGGCTGGACAGCAACGACAAAGAAGCAATGAGAAGGATTGGATTGGAACAATTTATAAGTTAGGGGCCTGCCACACAGCGGTGCCCTCCGCAACCCTACCCAAGAACAGGCCCATTTCTACTTTCTTGTCAAAACCGCCTTGTTTTCCCTCGGGGATCATCTCTCCCCCCACCCCAGCAGTCTTGGTGAAATAGAGGCCTTGACTCCAAGAGACCGAGCTGAGCTGCTTGTAATTAATGGGGAGAGACTGCAATCATTCACCGGTGTTTAGATGACAGCCAAATGGATTTTCTGAGTCCCTCTGGTCAAGTTTAGATAAATCTAATCCCCACAGTGCCCAGGGCCAGACTGCACCAATCTGTTGGAAACTGATGGTGCTGCTGAAGAATTGTCAGAGTCTTTCCAGTTGGATTAAAATAAGAAGAAAGGAAGAAGCATGAAAAGAGAGCAATAGATAAGATGCTGCGTCCCTTAGCAAGAAAGAGCTGTTCTTATTTGCACCTAAATGCACACTCTGCAGACAGGGATAGCAGGAGACTCTCTAGGAGATCAGAGATTTTGTTTCTCTCCGTATTATTAATACAAACAAATTCATATTGCATCCATCTCACCTTGATGGGACCTTGGGAGAGGGCGGCAGGAGAGGGCATGCTCAGAATGCTTGTTCCTCCCTACAAAATACAGCACCACACACCTGTCTGCCTACCTGTATCAGATGAGAGTCTGGGTTAGAGGAGTAATTCCTAGACAGATGGAGCCCTGGAAACTGTCATTTTTGTCATTAAATCTGTGCTCAGAAGCTGCCTGTCCCCTCCCCCCACCTCCTCTGCCTACACCTTCCTCATCAGAGTTTCAACTTGACCATACTGCCACCTCCTCTGGTTTGTGCTTTCCAACAGATTATTTCTCCTGGAATAACCAATTCTAGGTCACAACAATTGCTAACTTTTTTTAAAAAAAAATTGAGATATCACTTGCAAAATGTGACTTCTGTTCCAAGGAAAGACGAACAGCTTTAAAAGCTGTTTGGATCCGGTATAGCTGGATGGTATTCTCTAGTGCCACATTCATCTGTAGCCCAGACATCCTCTTCCTTTTGTGGCCGTTCACCACAACCCCGAGGTCTTCCCAAATGCCGCTTTTGGAGGGTGCGTTCAGAAAGGCGCTTCAACATCTACATTTTTGTCATTCAGCTATTTAGAGCTTCCTGGTTGTCACCTGTCACGTTGATGCATGAAACATTGACTGCCACTAATGAAGTTGTGGCTTTGTATATGTGATATGCACGGAGCTCACTCTTTTGCCAGATTTCTACCTTCCAAGAGTTGGCAACCCTATGCCAGATCCACCGCCTGGCACTTCTGATATAAGAATCTTGGGGAGAAATGCCTGGAAAGGCCTCTGCAGCTGCCTCAGACCTCAAGGGCTACTAATAGTCAGAGCATACAGAGGAGCCACTGGATGGAACCTGGCTGGTACTGGCAAAGGGAGCTTTGACACTGGAAAGCTGACACCCTTGAAATCTGGTTAGTCTTTAAGCTTCTGTAAAGAGCTGGAGAAAAATGGGTAATTGTTTGTGGCGTATTCATCATACTTTCACCCGTGGTGAAATAATCATTGGTCTCCAGCCTAGTATAGAGATACTATTTAATTTGGTCTTCATCTTCTTTTTTGTATCATCATCATCATCAGCCCCGTGGCACAGAGTGGTAAGCTGCAGTACTGTAGTCCAAGCTCTGCTTACGACCTGTGTTCGATCCTGATGGAAGTTGGTTTCAGGTAGCTGGCTCAAGGTTGACTCAGCCTTCCATCCTTCCGAGGTCGGTAAAAGGAGTACCCAGCTTGCTGGGGGTAAAGGGAAGATGACTGGGGAAGGCAATGGCAAACCACCCCGTAAACCAAGTCTGCCTAGTAAACATTGGGATGCGACGTCACCCCATGGGTCAGGAATGACCTGGTGCTTGCACAGGGGTCCTTTACCTTTAAAAAAAAAAAAATCATTATTATCAACAACATCAACAACGTGGAGGATTTTTCTTATATTCCCAAGAGAGAAGTTAAACCTCTTTAATGAATTGCTTTGAATCTAACGATCTGGTTGCACTAAACCTTGTGTGCCTGTGTTAAACATGTGAGCATCTGGATGTTTGGTCCCGGTACGGGCTGTGAAATGTAGTGGAGGATTACGGTTACATAATTGTTTGCGATGAAGAACTCCATTGCAGTGGAGGCAGGACGGCTTCCGCAGGCAGCCTTTGTTAGCATCATCAAGCCATGGGGGTATGCAGCTCTGCCAACTGACCTTGTTTTCTTGCTCTGTGCAGCTGTGTCAGACTTGCAGATCCGCAGATCTGCTCAAGGTTTGCCTCAGTTGCTTGAGTCTGGTTCCCCCATCTCCAAGAGAATAGCAAGAGCAAAACTTGGGGGTGGGGGGAGCTGGCTTTTCCTGCCCTTTTTGTGTTGCGTGCAAGAACACGGCTCGTGTGTGTTGCGGGGGGAGAGGGAGAGAACTCTCCACTTCTTCTTTTTGTAATCACACTGTATTTCTGGAACGACAATCAGTGCCCTTTCTGGCTTCCTCCCACGCACCCTCACCCACTCCTCCACCTACATACAAAACAGATTGTAATCAACACACACTTTTAGCCAGCACCTCTGTGCACCTTCTGTGCACTGATTTTATGCACCTTTTCCACTCTTCCCCCCTTCTGCCCTGTATGTGTACTTGTGATTGCTGTATAGATTAATGGGAAATTAGGAATGAAATCTCAGCATTGTATTAATTAGCTGTGGAGCTTTAAGAGCCAGTTCCACAGGGCTTCAGAGTGCTGTGCGTGTATGCTGGTCTGATCATTTAAGAAGGAGAGACAGTTTCTTTCCCCAAGTGTGGTGGTTTTGGGGCCTCTGTTAAGCACTCCAGCCAGGTAATCTGTTCAGGTCAGAGGGGCATGCAGAGCAGCACCATCGAACAGACGGCGCCCTGGGTGAACAGTTGGGATGGAGTCTGCCAAGGAAGAAGCACCAAGTGGTCCAGGGCTGGATGGAACTGAAGAGAACTCAGCCCAAAAAAAGCTAGAAGACAGGAGTTTGCCTGCCGTGGTCTCCTAAAGCCACAGAGGATCATCAAGGGAACAGGGAACAAGCTAAAAATGAGCATTAAGTACAACAGTTGAAAGGCAATACAAATGCCATTCTTCAAAATCTTCTTTGTTCAACTGGAAACAACTTGCATCATTTTGTGCTGTTTTTTGTGTATCAAGAATTGTTTTTCAGTAGGTTTTGATGATCTTTGGCAATACTCTTAGCAATCGGTTTCAAAACCTCCCTATAGATGCTGAGCCTGGATCATTGGAACAAAGGTTCAGCGCCCAGTCCTCTCTGGTCTCTTGGCTTCCTGTGGATGACAGGACTCAAACGTCTGCTCCCCAATGTAGGAATAGGCGAGTGTTGGTTATTGGGGATTCCCTACTGAGAGAGGTAGAGGGTAAAGTGTGTCGACCGGACTTGTTGTCTCAAGAGGTGTGTTGTCTGCCGGGGGCATGCATCCAGGATGTGACGGAAAGTCTGGATAGACTTGTTAGACCCACGGATCATTATCCCTTCCTTCTTATTCATGTGGGAACAAATGATACTGCCCAGCATAGCCCAGAAAGTATTAAAAGGGACTATACTGCTTTGGGGAAAAAGGTGAAGGAACTGGGAGCACAAGTTGTGTTTTTGTCTGTTCTTCCTGTAGTAGGCCACGGATTGGGAAGAGAACGAAAAATTCTGGAAATAAATGAGTGGCTGCATCGATGGTGTCTCCAAGAAAGGTTTGGTTTTTTTGGACCATGGCTTATGCTACCTGGATAATGCTCTTCTATTGGGAGATGGCTTGCACCTCACAAAGGTGGGTAAAAATGTGTTTGGCTGTAGCCTTGCAAGCCTGATAAGGAGGGCTTTAAACTAAATTTTCCAGGGGAGCTAGACATTAATTTAAAGCCTCAAGTGAGGACAATAACTGCAAATATAGACAGGAACGAATCGCAGAGGGTAGCACATACGCAAGAAAGACAGTTCAAAAACTTAACAATGGGAGGGAAACAATCTTAAATAAGCTGCCAAGAGGAAGGACCTGTGGTCTAAGGTGTCTCTACACTAATGCACAGAGCATGGGAAATAAGCAGGATGAACTAGAACTGTTAATAATACAAAGCAAATATGATATAATAGGCATTACGGAAACCTGGTGGGACGAGTCTCATGGTTGGAATGTATTAATTGAAGGGTATAACCTATTTCAGAGAAATAGACCAAATCAGAAGCAGGGAGGAGTAGCATTATACGTTAGGGATGAATACACCTGTGAGGAGATCCAGGTCTTAGACACTGGAACCCAGCTTGAAACCATCTGGGTAAAAATTAAGGGGGAGAAAAATAGTGATGTCATTGTGGGGGTATATTATAGACCCCCAAGCCAGACTGAGGAGTTAGATGATGCTTTCCTGGAACAGATGTCCAAACATTCAAAAAAGATGTAGTAGTAATGGGAGATTTCAATTATCCTGACATCTGTTGGAAGGCTAACTCTGCCAAAACGACTAGGTCCGACAGATTCCTCACTTCCCTTGCAGACAACTTCATAGTCCAAAAAGTGGAAGAAGCAACAAGGGGAACAGCCATTTTGGATCTGATCTTAACCAATAATGATGACTTGGTTTATGGGGTAGAAGGAGTGGGATCTTTAGGTGGGAGTGACCATGTTCTCCTGGAGTTTGTTATACAGCTGAAAGGAGAATCAAGAAATAGACAAACATGTATTCTAGACTTTAGGAAAGCTGATTTCAATAAATTTAGGGAACTACTGGGTGTGATCCCGTGGGTGAGAATATTGAATGAGAAGGGAGTACATCAGGGGTGGGAAACCTCCGGATCAGGGGTAGAGCATCTGCTTGGGAGGGGCTGTGGATCAGTGGCAGAGCATCTCCTTGGCAGGGGCTGTGAATCAGAGGGAGAGCATCTGCTTGGGAGGTGCTGTGGATCAGGGGGAGAGCATCTCTTTGGCAGGGGCTGTGGATCAGGGGGAGAGCATCTGCTTGGGAGGGGCTGTGGATCAGTGGCAGAGCATCTCCTTGGCAGGGGCTGTGGATCAGTGGGAGAGCATCTCCTTGGGAGGGGCTGTGGATCAGTGGCAGAGCATCTCCTTGGCAGGGGCTGTGGATCAGAGGGAGAGCATCTGCTTGAGAGGTGCTGTGGATCAGGGGGAGAGCATCTCCTTGGCAGGGGCTGTAGATCAGTGGTACAGCATCTCCTTGGCGGGCAATGTGGATCAGGGGGAGAGGGGGAGAGCATCTCCTTGGCAGGGGTTGTGGGTCAGAGAGAGTTCAATCCACGGCATTGCTGGCTCGGGCAATAAATGAACAGAGGTTGGTTGCCATTGCCTTTCTCTGCATAACGACTCTGGTATTCCTTGGTGGTCTCATATCCAAGTACTAACCAGGGCCAACCTTGCTTAGCTTTTGAGATCTGATGAGATCAGGCTGGGCTGGGCCATCCAAGTCAAGTTCCAGGCAGCATGTAAAATTTCTCAATAAACAAAATGTACTTCATAGTTTCTCTGGGCCAAAATGGGTAGGTGTCAGACTTCAGTACCTCGTTGCATTTCAGCAATATTGAACTTCACTCCAGACGTTGCAGAGAGTTTAAAGTTTTATAAAGAAAGCAAACGGGTTCAGTAGGTCTATACAAACTTAAGGTCAGAATACAGATGGGGGAAATACTGGTTGTCTTTATAGGGGACATACAATAGGATTGATTACAGTAATGTCAGAACACAAAAGGCTGAGGTGCAGCGGAGCTGTCTTGGAAGGGAAGGATACAAATTTACAATATGGAGGTCTTTAACCAAAGGCTGAATGGCCATCTGTCAGGAGTGCTTTGATTGTGGGATCCTGCATTGCGGGGTGAGGGTTGGGGTCACTGGGGATATGGGGGGGAGGTGGTTGTTAGTTTCCTGCATTGTGCAGGGGGTTGCACTGGATGACCCTGGTGGTCCCTTCCAACTCTGTAATTCTATCTTTATATTGTTTCGGGGTGTTTCTCTGTCTCAGCCCTCGCTGTCCTCAGCCCTCATTGGCTTTTAATTCTTTTTGGTTGTGGTGACCTCCTGTGATTTTGCACTTGTCCATCAGTGCTGCTTTGCAAATCCCCCTGAGACCCTGATTGGTTAGACCTGGTTTCTAGGGTTGCCAACCTCCAGGTGGGGCCTGGAGTTCTCTCAGAATTACAACTGATCTTCAGACTACAGAAATCCATTCCCACAGAGAAAATGGCTGCTTTGGAAGATGAATTCTAAGGCATTATATCCTGTTGAGGTTCTTCCCCTCCCCAAACCCTACCTTCCCCAGGCTTCATCCCCCAAAATCTCCCAGAGTTGGCAACCCTACTGGTTTCTGAGATGCTGTGTCTATGAGCACGTGAAGGAGAGCTTACCCCTCAGTAGCTTGAAATCAGAACTGCTTCTACCAGTAGCAACATGGGTTTCAACTGGAACCTTACCACCATTCGCTTATTGTGTATATCCCACTTTTCTGCCCAGGGGGGAACCAAAGTGGTTTCCAACATTTTCCCCTTCTCCATTTTATCCTCTCAACAGCCCTGTGAGGTAAGTTAGGCTGAGCGTGTGTGACTGGCCCAAGGTCACCCAGCAAGCTTCCATGGCAGAGTGGGGATTTGAACCTGGGTCTCCCAGATCCTAGTCCAGCACTCTAACCACTACACCACACTGGGCCTTTAGAAATGACACGGTCAGTGTTAGCCAGAGGTGGGATTTGTAAGGGCTTCGTTTGACATTTCCTGGGGAGGAGGCTGGCCATACTTGGTTCTGTGCAGACCTCAGTGATATGGCAGGGACAGTTGTATGTTCTTGCTTGTCTGATTGAGAGGATGCACAGGTTGCTGTGGGGGGTGAGTGCAAGAGGGAGAGAGCACACCGCATACCCTTGTACATACTATTCAGAGCTGCCATATTAGACTTTCAAAAATACTGTAACTTTCAGAGCTGCCGAGTGTGAAATGTGAGACACCCACTAAGCAGGCATGATAGAAATCAGGGATAGCAACCAGACTGTACAGGACGGAGACATGGTGGAATGAAGGGCAACCAGCAACCCCCCAATCCCAGCTTCTGTTCAGAGTTGGGGATTATGGTTTACTGGTGAACCACTGGTCAACCTCTAATGAGATCCAGTGTGGCATAGTGATTAGAGAGTCGGACCAGAATCTGGGAGAACCAGGTCCGAATCTCCGCTCTGCCAAGGAAGCTCACTGGGTGACCTTGGGCCAGTCACACTCTGTCAGCCTGGCCTAACACATAGGGTTGTTGTGAGGATAAAACAGAGGAGAGGAGAACGATGTAAGCTGCATTGGGTCCTCATTCTGGAGAAAGGTGTGGTATAAATAAAGAAATAAATAATGAGCACAAATGTTGTGCCAGATGGACCTCACATAAGAGTGTGATACAGGCTGAGGATTGCTAGGCAAGGCTTTTCTCACCAGAATTAGGATCGTGTGCATGTTGATTAAGAGACCATGAACCTGTGATCTTGGTTTGTAAGCTGGAAACGCATTGGTGGACCACCCAGATTCTAGTATGAAAAAGGAAGGTGAGCACCCACACTGAAATCAGGCCAGCCATGTTCTAGCCAATTGGCTGGTGGCGTTTACCATGAATAGCTTTCAAAAGAGGATTATAATTCTTTGTAGATGATCTGGCTATGTACCAGCCATGAGAATCAAGCATACAGCTTCTGTTTTCAGAGGTGAATGTCCTTTGATGGACAGGGGCTGGCAATGAACAAGTGGAAATGGCTGTTCCCCTCCTAGCACCTGCTCATGTTGATGCATTAGCCATCCCTACCCGGGCAGCACACTTTACTCCTCAGCCTGAGGCAATGGCAAGAAATGCCCTTTGAAGACAGCCAGAATCCCACCAATCTGCCGTGTGAGGGTAGAAGTTGGAGCTGACTCCCCCCTCCCCGGGCAGGATTTCAGTTAATTAAACAAAGCTGTGCGTTTGTTCAAATGTCTCTTTCCAGGCTGTATAGGACCAGCGCTCACCTCTCTACCTGCTCAGTTGGTCTGAAGTCTGTCATTACTTCTGCAAAATGTTCTCACAATAAACTGTGTTGTTGTGTTATTTTAAAAAACTCCTTTTATCCCACTGCTAATCTTCACCTCTTATCCTGCAGGCTTAGGATCTATAGAACATGGATCAAAATGCTGTCACGTCCTCCTCACCTGCCCTAAGCTGCACTTATAAAGATGCATAGAATGCTTGGGAGGAAGGCATCCTAATGGAGGACAGCTCCTCCTGTTTATGTGGGGCAAAGGCAAGTCTGCCACTTGGTGAAGTGATGGTTGCTCCCTGCGGAGCATAATCTGTGAAGTATAACGTGCCTGCAAACACAAGTTGGTCACATCTGTAGTTTAGATTTTTAGATTCCTCCTGTGTGGGAAGGCCCTCAGGGTCCCATCTTCACCAGTGGAAGCCGACTGCGGAAAAGGCGTTCTGATAAGGGTTGCCAACTGCCTGGAGAGAGAAAATGTCCTGCCCTTGTGACAGAGGCAAAACGAGATGTGATTTACCAGGCAATGCTATTTACCTCTGTGCTGTGAAAGCTTTTAACTGCCCATTTCTGCAGTGAGGACAGTCAGATGGAAGGGAGGAGGGAAGCTGGATGGAAGACGGGGAGAGCCAGCATAGTGTACTGGATGGAGCAGGGGTCTCCAAGGTGGTACCGCCCATGGTCACCGTGGTACCGCTGACATCTTTCCTGGTGCCTGCCGAGTATTCTTCGAATATGTGTGGGGCCAGGTGGGGCTTTTGCCAAACAAGACTTCTGATTGGCCATCAGAGATCTGATTGGCTGTGCAGATACTTTAAAAGTTGTTTCAGCAACAGCTGCTACCACAGCACAAGGACCGTCACTGTGTATATGCACAAAAATATTGTTAAACAATATGTTCATTTTAAAAGGCATCCTGTTAAACAGAGCTTCCTCCAGGAACACTGAAGAGTTACTGTTAGAGCTATCTATGATCTCACTTTCTGACATTTTGTAGTTGGCTCCGCCTTCTGCGACAGCCATTTTGCGCTCACCACCCTTTTTCAGAATTCCAAAGATGCCCATGGACTTGAAAGGTTTGGGGACTCTGGGATAGAGCATTGGACTGGAATCTGGGTTTAAATACCAACGCAGTCCAAAAGTTCACTACACGTCCTTGGACAAGTCGCTGCCTCTAACCTATTTGCAAAGTCGTTGTGAGGATAAAATGAGGGAGGGAGAATCATGTGCACTTCCCTGAGCTCCCCAGGGAATGTACCAACTAGATAGGTAGGGAGTTAGCTTCCAGGTGACGTGTTCCCACAAACTCCAGAACAGAATTCAGGCTCCAAGCACACGTGCCTTTGGAGTGCCAGGACTGTAGGTTCTGGGAATGGATCTCCTGTCATGTTTTTTGGCCCTGAAAAGCAGGCCTGGAATTGGGTGGGGGACAGAACGAGAGAAGAATATGGATCTCTGCTAGAATTGCCAACAGGCCTGGATAAAAATGTGCCATCCCTCAAATACAAGCTTAATGGGAATGATATTTACCAGGTGATGTTATTTACTTCCATGCCATGAAAACCAGCCCATTTCTACACGTCAAGCCCCTATTAAGGAGACCGGACATAGCATTTTCCAAGATTAAGTGGAACTGGAATTTGCCAGGTTTAAAGGTAGCCTTAGAGACTGTATTTGAAGTGCTTTGTGACCCTAAGAAAAGTGATAAGTACATCAGAAGAAACTGAGTGGATCCGACCATCTCTAATTTATTTTTGTTTATTCGTTTCCAAAATTTGTACCCTACCGTTCTGCCCAATGAGGGCCACCAAGGCAGCCACCACTCAAACCAAAGCGTTATTAAAAAAAATCATAAAAGCAATTAAAACCAAAACTAAAATACAAATTAAAACTACACAAAAACAGTAATTAAGGCGTAGGGCAGGAAGGAGGGGGTTATTAAAGGACTGCCTGATGAAACAAAGAAGTCTTCTTCACCCACTGGCAGAAGGCATCAGCAGAAGGAGGCAGAGTTCCTGAGTTTTGGTGCCATTACTGAAAAGGCCCTTTCTTGGGTTGCCACCTGCCTGATCTCAGAAGGTGGGGGAGCCCAAAGTAGGGCCTCAGAAGATCCAGCATCCTCTTTCCCACAGTGCCAGCTAAATGCCCAAGGAATGCTTACAGGCTAGGTTTCTCCTTGCTCCACGGCATATGACATTCAAAGATATACTGCCTCTGCATAGGGAGGTTCTGTTTAACCATGATGGCCAGTAGCCTTTGATAGACTCACCCTCCACTTGACTTAGTCCCTTTTAAAGCTGACTAATCCAGTTACCATCACATTTCACGGCAGCCAATTCTGTTAGTGACTTACGTGGTGTGGGAAGAATTCTTCTGGTTTCTTTCTGTTCTGAACCTATTTCTCTTAGCCTTGGCTAAAAGACTAGAGGTTTTCTCAGTGCCAAGCCTGCTGTAAGGTACCTCTTTAGAGGCAAGGCTATGCCTATGGGTTTAAAAACCTATGGTTTTTTAAAAGCTGCATGGCCAGCAGAAATTCAACAGGAGATGTCCTCACCAGTGCATCTTGCTGAGATCACCTGGACTGGTTCTTAAAGGCACAGGAACTTTATTGGAAAACAGGTCAGGAGCCCCATGCTGTTCTTGCATTTGTGAGCCTTGGTTGCAAATGTGGAGGGGGGATATGGAGCAGAAGTTTGGAATCTGGCAGACGAGCCCCCCACCCCGGCCACCACTTGCAAAGGCAAGCATGCAAAGAGCTCTTCCCTCCCACCCACCCCCTTTGCTTTGAGTTTGAGAAGAAAGAGCGTCATGAGGCTGATGCGGTGGGTTCTCTGAACAGATGCACTTCCCTCTGTCTTAATGCGCAAGCATCATTGTCATGCCTTATCTTAGCCACTGGCAAGCTCTCAATAGGGAGATGTAGCAAACAGAATCTGTGTTGCCTGAAGCCTAATCCCTCAGTTAATAAAACATAAAGGCGAGTGGATGTAAAATAGCTTGGCTCAAGAATGAAAGAGAAATAGAACTGGGGCGGGGGGGGGGAGGAGAAAGAGAAAGCAAACTATAAACCACAGGTTAACTCATCTTTGGCTTCTCATGTCTAAAAATGTGACTGCTTCTTAGAACCTTGGGAAAAATAGTTTCTAAAGTGAAAGCACCATTAATGGTGCGGTGTATTTCTTTCAGGTTGCATGCTGTCTACAAATCAAGAAATCCATTTAAAGCAGAGGGTACATTTCTGTACCCCAGAGTTCAGTGGGTTTATTCAGTTCCCCTCCCAGGGAATGCTGGGGAAGGAAGTTCCGTAAGTGGAGTGAAAGGTCTATAACAGAAGAAATCACACCAAACTACAATTCCCAGGAATCTTTGAGGGAGTCTTATGGAGAGGCAGAGTTGCGCAAATCAAGGCAGGCTTGCTGCTCAGTGGCTGGCGTCATGGGAGGCAAAAAGCAGGCTTAGCCCCTACCCCAGATCCAAAGGTGCACCCCTATGCTTTCCCCATATAAGTGAAGACCTGTCTGCTTGAGACTCTGGAGAGTCGCTGCCAGTCAGGAGTAGACAATTCTGACCTTGATAGACCAATGTTCTGATGCCTATAAGGCAGATTCATACACTGTGCAGGGGGTTGGACTAGATGACCTTGGAGGTACCTTCCAACTCTCTGTTTCTATGATTCTGTGTGTGAATAGTAGCCATTTGCACACAGATGTAGAAAGTAAAGATCTACTCTAAAGAGATCCACTCTAAAGAGCACCATTTCCATGAGGGCAGAATTTGTTCTCTGTCCATTCATCTCATACAGAGAGTTGCCCTGTTTGTTGAGCACACGGGGGCACTGCATTTCCCCTTCCGGGATGTTTGCTCCCCTGGTAATATAATGCTGGGCATTTTGCTCATTTGTGTTTGCAGTGTCTCCTGGTAAGAACATCAGCAGGGACTTTGCAACAGGAAACCCTCTGCCTCTGAGAACCCTCTGGGCTGCAGGGCAGCTGTTTACACCCGTCTATCTTTAGAATGCACAGGTTATTTCTGGGAGGAAGTGAGACCGTGCATAGCAAGTGGCATCTAATAGGAGACACAGGTGTAAAGATCATTATGTTAAGCAGTCTCTCTCATTCCCACGCATCCCCAAATACCGACCGATGTGACAGAATATCAATTCACGAACTGGATCTGTTATACCAGGGTATGAATAAGTATTTGCTTCTAGACTCCTTTTTGGCTGCAAAGTTGTGTACATTGCTTGAAGTAGACCACCCTCCTGTTTACACTTCACCTGGGGGAAGGGTTGGCTCTTCTTTTTCTGACAGCTTTCACAGTTTTGTGCCACAGGTGACAATATTCTTGAATGCTGATGTAGTGCTGAGCAAAAGCTTCATCGGTTAGATTTCTGCCTATCACATAGTGGCACATGAACACACATGAAGCCACCTTATACTGAATTAGATCCTTGATCCATCAATGTCAATATTGTCTACTCAGGCTGGCAGCAGCTCTCCAGGTTCTCAAGCCAAGGTCTATCACATAACCTACTGCCTGGTCTTTTTTAACTGGAGATGCCGGGAATTGAACCTGGGACCTTCTGCATACCAAGCAGAGGCTCTGCCACTGAGCCACAGCCCCTCCCCATGGTCCTAATAATAAAGACAATGGGATAACTTTCCAAGTACGCCAAGGGATATAAGTAGCATTCCCTTTCTCCACAGAGAAATAACAGGGATCACAATTGGGTATTTTAAGTAAACTCTAAAATCTCTTGAAAATGGGATCCACTGGTTAAGTGCGGAATAGTCTACACCAGTGGTTTTTATACTTCTTATAGTTCTATACATCTGCTGAGGGACACTTGTTAGTCTGCTGTGGGACCTCTACGCATTGCAGAGGATTTGGGATATTTCACATGGGTACGGGCCAGACATGTTGGGCTGCACCGTCACCCTATGTGGCCTGTGAGTGCACCTGCAAAACATCCACTACTGCTTTGTGGATGCACCCTGGAGGGGATGGTTAGTATGAATGGGTTATGGGGCCACCGTGTTGATGGGTGGCATCCCCAGCCCACAGGCCCAGGGGCCCTAAGACTAGCACAGAATCCACCCACCCACCTCCCCTGCAGCCTTTGCAAGAAGCACCGGAGAAGGCATGAGGGAATCCTCCGTTTGCAGGCTCTGCATGATTTCCTGTTACAGGGGCCTGGCTGAGCTGGGATACCTTGTTTGAGGCCCTCCAATATCCTGAGCCAGCAATGATGTTCAAGCTGTCTGTCAAGATAGCTTGTTGGCCTTATTCTCAAGGGATGCTTGATAAGTTTGCAAAGACCCTAAGGATACAGTTGGAAAGCTCTTGGGGAGGGGCCATAGTTCAGCGCCAGAGCACCAGCTTTGCGAGTAGAAAAGTCCACTTTCAGTCCCTGGCATCTCCAGGAAAAGGATGTCAGTAGGGAAAGGGCAAGATGTGGGAGAGGTGCTGCCAGTAGACTAGATAAGACTCAGCCAGGTGAACAAAGGGGCTGATTCCATATAGGGCAGCTGCCGGTCTTTCCCTCTGATGGGATTTTTGTGCCGGGTTTTTCCCATGAGGCTACCATGCCTGCAACTTCCTTTTGGTGATGCCTTTCCAGTGTACAGAAGTGCTAAGAGGAAATTTCAGCAGAATGTATGGCTGTTGTGATTAAGAAAGACCAGGCTGTTGATCAGAGCTGCTTCTCAAGGGCAGAGAGGAGACCGTCCCTGGAAGCCACTTATGTCCAGCTCATTAAAAGGGGTGTGTGTGTCATATATTAGTATTAGTTCCTGGAGTCTGTCCAAGACTTATAAAGAAGTTGGAATTCTTCAATCTGAATGTGCTGAAAAGCAGAGCTTTCAGGATTGTTCGGATATCTGGCAAAACGTTGCATCCATCATCCAGAGTGCTTTACGACTTACATGCCTCTTGCTTTTCGAGCCAGAAGCATCTTTGGTTTTTGGCATGGTTTAGTGTAATTTGCCATTCTTGTCTCTTTCCAAAGGCCTTGGCTCACCCTCCAGTGCTGCCTTTATATGGATTAAAAAACCCCCCACAGATTTTGCATGGCAGATCAGTAATATCAAACTTCTGTACGCATTTAGCAACTGAATTCATCTTTGTTGATCACATTTGTGTGCTAGTCATAGATGCACAGATGTACTACATAGATGTGCCCTTTTCTATTTTCCCAGAGCATCCTCTGTATTAATTTAATCTCAGGTGTGTATGTGGAAAAGACAGGGATAAATTTAATAAATAATATAGTTAATGCCTCTGTCCTCAAGGGAAATAGCTTTGGTATTGTGATCACTCCTGGTCCAGGCAAATTAACGCTATGAATTGTTCATTTGGAGGTCTTTTGCTCCAGGAAAGAGGGAACAGAAGGCTCTGAATAGGTGAGCCACCCAGACGGCTGGTCTGTCGAGCTCCATATTTCTAAAACTTCTGAGAAACACAGCCCATAGTTTACATGTGGAATTTGTTGCCAGAGGATGTGGTAACGGCCACTAGTTTGGGTGGCTTTAAAGGAATACTAGACAAAATCATGGAGGAGGAGAGATCCATTGGTAAGACAAAATGGAATAAAGTATGTTTAGGGGCAGTTATTTGGGAGGGGCTGTGGTTCAGTGGTAGAGCATCTCCTTGGCATGCTGAAGGTCCCAGGTTCAATCCCCAACATCTGCAGTTAAATAGGATCAGGTTGTAGGTGATGGGAAAGGCAGGGAAGTCCCTGGAGAGAATAGGTAGTGTTGACCTGGGACCAATAGTCTGCATCAGTAGAAGACAGCTTCATATGTTCGGGTGGCAGCTATATCTGAATACCAGTTGTTGGGGAGCAACAACAACTATTTATAGTGGTTCCGGGATCATTTGTTGTGGGAAAGAGGACCAGGGAGAGCCTTCATCTGACCCAGGATGGCTCTTCTTACAGTCTTAAAGGTTGAGTTTTATAGTGTGAAACAGAAAACTTTGCAACTTTCCCTTCCCTTGTGTTTTTGCATGAGTCACTGATTGTGCCTGCTGATTAGAGGAGCAGACCAGTGACTCTCTAAGGAACACAATGGGCTACCCATCTCTGAGGGCAATAAGGAGAAGGTTTAATGTTCCAGTCACATCTAATGCAGATACAAGGACATAAAGCAGAAGTGGACTGAGCTGGAAGGAGACAGGATAAGATCAGTAAATCACGCAAAGATACAGCACTCATCCTCTTTACTGAACACAAAACACAGGAAGCTGCCTTATACTGAATCAGACCATCAAAGTCAGTTTTGTCTACTCAGACTGGCAGCTGCTCTCCAAGGTCTCAGGCAGAGGTCTTTCACACCACCTACCTGCCTAGTCCCTTTAACTGGCGATGCCAGTGACTGAACCTGGGACCTTCTGCATGCCAAGCAGGTACTCTACCACTGAGCCACAGCCCCTCTCCCTGGATGGGGCACTGGGCTGAGAAAAGGCTTTGCTTATGTAATTAATTATTTTTTGGGGGAATGCTAATGTGCCCAGTTTGGGCATTATTGATCTAGTCCATTGATCTTTAGTTTGAAGGTTATTATGTACTTGGGGGCTCGTATCATTCATTTTCTTTATTTCTGGTTATCAAGAAAAAAGGGTTGGGGGAAAGGCCAGGAAGGCACAGTATATATTTGGTGTGTGAGGAGAGGGAGAAGTCTCAAATGGATAATTCTTGAATATAAGACGGTGGTGCAAAAACTCTGGTTAGCTTGCAAGTGGAGAGAAAGAGAAATGTAAATTAAAATCTGGTCCCAAGTTGAAAATTGGGTTAAATATTCACTTCAGTTCTGGAAAAGTAAAAGATTTTCCTTAGCATGCGCATCAGGGCTAAACTGTGGTTCAGTGGTGGAACATGTGCTTTGCATACAGAACTTTTCAGTTTCAACCCTGGCATCTTCAGGAAAAGGATCTCATCAAGTTAGGGTTGCCAGCTCTGGGTTGGGAAATACCTGGAGATTTTGGGGGTGGAGCCTGAGGAGGGCAGGGTTTGGACAAGGGAGGGATTTCATTGCCGTAGAGTTCAATTGCCAAAGCAGCCATTTTCTCCAAGGGAACTGATCTCTGTCGCCTGGAGATCAGTTGTAATAGCGGAAGAACTCCAGTCACCACCTGGAGGTTGGCAGCCCTACAGCAGGTGCTAGGAAAGATTTTGTTTTCATGAGACCTGGACAGATGCTGCTTGGTATTAGACAATACCAAGCTAGATGGACCACTGGTCTAGCAAGACTCATAGCCACTTACCAAGTTCTTATGCGAGAAGGGGAATTCGTTGCAACACAAAATCTAGTGGGACTTTAGAAGCAAACAGATTGGTAGATGTTACCATCGGTAGATGTTATCAGAGCTTAAAAGCATTTAACTCTGCTAGATTGTGACCACTTGTGTGCATGAAGATCAGCCTAGCAATACAGAGAATTAATGTAGTAGAAGAAGAATTAGTTTTTATTTGCTGACTTTCTCGGTGTGTGTTGTGTGATAAGTGCCATCAAGTCGCTTCCGACTCATGGCGACCCTATGAATCAAAGTCCTTCAAAATATCCTATCTTTGAGAGCCTTGATCAGATCTTGCAAATTGAAGGCTGTGGCTTCCTTTATCGAGTCAATCCATCTCTTGTTGGGTCTTCCTCTTTTCCTGCTGCCCTCTACTTTCTCTACCACTTTTATATGCTGACTTTCTCTACCACTTAAGGAAGAATCAAACCGGCTTACAATCACCTTCCCTTCCCTCCACAGACACCTTGTGATGTAGGTGGGACTGAGACAGCTCTAAGAGAACTGTGACTAGCCCAAGGTCACCCAGCTGGCTTCATGTGGAGGAGTGGGGAGGCCAACCCAGTGCACCAGATTAGAGACCGCCGCTATATAGAGAATTAATGTAGAAGAAGAAAAGTTAGTTTTTATATGCTGACTTTCTCTACCACTTAAGGAAGAATCAAACAGGCTTACAATCACCTTCCCTCTCCCCTCCACAGACACCTTGTGAGATAGGTGGGGCTGAGAGAGTTCGGAGAGAACTGTGACTAGCCCAGGGTCGCCCAGCTGACGTCATGTGGAGGAGTGGGGAGACCAACCTGGTTCACTAGATTAGAGTCCGCCGCTCATGTGGAGGAGTGGGGAATCAAACTCTGTTCTCCAGATTAGAGTCCATCATTCCAAACCACCGCTCTTAACCACTACACCACGCTGGCTCTCTATATAGTTGGAGAGGAACTCCCCTTAAAATGTGTTGGCACTGTCACATGAAAGCTGCTCCCGGAAGCATAAAATCTGGAATTAATAATGTTTAATTGTGTGTGTTTTCAATTTTTGTGTGTAATGCTGTGGCACAGGGGTCCCCAACCTTTTTGGGGCTGCCGGCACCTTTGGAATTCTGGCATAGGGTGGTGGGAGCCACCACAACATGACTGCTGCAGGAGGCGGAGCCAACCCCAAAATGCCAGAGAGTGGAGTTATTATTATTAAGTATTTTCTTATTTATTTTATTCCATTTCTACCCTCCTCTCCCTGGCCTGATTCTAAAAGCAGCTCTTCAGCATTTTGGGCAGCAGCTCTAACAGGATGCCTTTTTGAATGAACATATGTTTAAAAAATATTTTCCTGTATAGACACAAATTAAACCAGTGAAACTATTTGTGCTGTGGTGGCAGCTATTCCTGAAGCAACTTTTAAAAAATCTGCACAACCAATCTGATCTCCATAGGCCAATCAGAATCCCTGCTGAGCAAAAGCTGCATCTGGCTCGGTCCATTTTCTAAAAACACTTGGCAGGCATCAGGAAAGGTGTCAGCATGCACCATGGTGCCCATGGGCACCATGTTGGGGACCCCTGCTGAAAAGCAGGAGTCCTTATGCTGATTGAATTATTCAGACATATAAAAAAAACACAAGGAGAGTCCTGCAGGGTTGAATCAAAACCCCATCTAGCCCAGGATGTTTGTTTCCCACAGTGGCCAGCCAGATGTCCTCAGGAAGCTGCCCTATTTCCTCCTAGCATATAGTATTTAGAGGACTATTGACTCAGAACATAGAGGATCTGTTGAGCTACCAATAGTAATAGTTCATGATGGCTATTTCCATGAATTCTTCCATCTACTCTTCCATGAATTGGCTTAATCGTCTTTAAAAAGCCATCTAGGGTCACCTCAGTGAATTCCATAAGGTGTGTTAAATTGTACCTTCTCCTCCCTGGCTGGAGGCTTAGTTCCATTTGGCTCAGAAAATAATTATAACCCATTTTTGGAGGCTGACAAATGTGCCAGGATACCGGGAGGGGCTGAGAGTATATTAAGTCATTCAGGCAATGGTGAAATTAGCGGGTGAGCCCAGGCTGGTATTAAACTTAAATGTTTTTTGACCATGGGGTAGCCCCCCCTGCCTTTAGAACAAGGTTTTAATTTTCTGCACATTAAAAAAAAAATCCATCCTGACAGTTTGCCATGTTGGCTCCCTCTGAGGAAATGCTAACCTCTTTTGATGAAAGGTGACGTCAGCTCAGTGGTTTCTGAACATCTTACTAGGTTGACCTTGGCCTGAGCTCTGCGCTGGCAGTGCATTTTTTAGCAATCTGTTGGATTCGGCCCAGTCCCAACATTGGATTTCTCTAAAAGGTCTGAGCTCTTTAACCCCATCCTGCCCATCAAATGACAGGCATGGGAAGCCCCCCCCCCCCCGCCCAGTATCTTAGGCACACCCAGGGGTCAGCAACTGAATCCCACGAGGTCCAAAGCCACGGGAAACAGAGGGTGAGAGACTCATGGCCAGAGATGAAAGAATCAGAGAGGGCTGACAAGTGCAGGGAGCAGACACTAGACTGGAGGGCAGATGAGAAGTCTCTGGGGGCAGGATGGTGCTCTCAGACCGCCGACTACTAATCTAGGTGCCGTTGGAAACCAGGTGGCTGTGCTGCTGTAGGCTCAACAAGAGGCTGGGAAGCACAAGAGACTCAATGGCAGCTTTATGGATGAAGTGGGTGGTGCCAACACCAGCCATACCATGGTGCTGGGCCCACCAAGAACAGTCCCCCTCAGAGAGGTCAGGGTTGGACTCAGGATACAGAGAAGATCCTTTTGGGCTTGAAAACCCCTCTTGCCTTCTCAGCTGAGAGGTGCCCATGTGAAAACAGAAGCGGGGTGGACAGACAAGACTTGGGTGGGAAGAATCCACTTCCTCTGGAAAGCCAGCCCTGTGTGGAACAGAGAAGGGTGGAGCCAAGCGTTGAAAGAGTTGCTGAGTAGCCTCTGAGCCCCACCACAGCCCTGTGGTCAGTTCGGTCCAAATCAAGGTGCTAGCATCATGTTATTTTTTTATTTTGCATGGAGGGAGCATCTGCGGAATATTTTTGCAGCCGGCTGGGAAGGGGGGGCTGGGAAGGAGAATCTAGACTGCTACCCTGCAAAGCACACACTGATGCTGAGGCTGTGGTTTCATTCCCCCCCCCCGCCCCCCCAGTCTTAGGAAGCCACCCCGGCTGAGCTGCCCATCATTTCCTTCCTGTCGAATGCTGGATTCTGCTCCCTGGTTGCTGCTGTGGGTGATCAGCCGGGAGGGAGAGCGAGATGTGAAAATGCGTTGCTATTTTTACCTCCCTCGCTAATGAGGCCGGGGCGCCAATTGGCAGTTGCCTGATTGGGCCTCAGCGAAGCAGAGAGGATGCAGGCAAAACACATGGGCGAGGATACTGCGCGGGGTGGGGGGGAGTAGGCAGGGGCCAGAGTGATCATGTCAGTAATAATGTGCATGTGCAGCCTAAGACTATTTGGGGTGCTTCAGCATGGGCATGCCGCCATCCTTTGGGATCCTGACCTCTCCAAGGAGCTCAGGGTGATAGATATAGTTCTCCTGTGGCCCTTTTTATACTCACAACAGCCCTGTGAGGTAGATTAGGTTGAGAGAGAGAGCAACTGGCTTACGGCCAGCCAACAGGCTTCTCTTCTTGAACCTGGACCTCTCCAGTCCTAGTCCAACACTCTTGACCACCACATGCACTGGCTTTCGACATCAGGGGTTGTCTTAGTGATTCTGGGGCCCTGGGTGAGAGTCCAAGATGGAGTGCCAGTATCACTGCCATCCCTCTCTCACCACTGGGGCTCACCTGAGGCCCCCCCCCCCCAGCTCAAGCAAGGACGGGTGTATGCAGAGGCTGCTGAGCTGCCTGTCGCCCAAGCCCCGCAGAGGACAGGTGCATACAGCTCCTGCGGGCTCTTCCTCTTTTCCCCCTACCCTAGGGCCCCTCCAGGCTGGGGACTGGGGCAGCTGCCCTGGGTGCCCTGTGGTGTTCTACATGTCTACATTTGTTGTTTGCCTTTCCCTTTCACAACCGCATCCCAGTCACACCAACTCTTGATAGCTGAAGCGTGCTGGGGGGTTTTCTAAGTGAAAATGGAGGCACACTTGACTCTTAATCCTGGGAAAGTGATGCCCATTAGAGCCCACAAGGGTCCTTGGAGAGGCTTCTGAAATTCTCCTGATCTGCATTTCCCCCCTGGATTTTTAGGATTCCAGATTGCCTAACCTTAATCCATCAGTGGGTCCAGTGTATGCAGAATCCTTCATTTTTCATTTACAAGTACTGGGCAGTATGCCACAGCATTCAGCTCCTTCTATTTATTAATGTATTTTTCTCCTGTCTGCATTACTGACAGATCCACTGCATCTATGCATTACTAAAAACTACAACAACAAAAACAAACACACAACAAACCCATGCCCACTAATACAGATGTAATTGTACTTAATTGTAATTGCACCAACAGTTGTACAAGATTCTTTTTTATGTTGTGTTGTGTTTTTCCAAAGCCCAGGAAATCTTGCTGCAATCCTATATATTCTTATTTGAAAAATGGCCTTTAGAGGTTTCCTCGGCTCACTTGTGCTCACTGGTAATAGGGTGTTGAATGGGGTGGGGGGTAGAGATGCAAACAACCTGTTTACGCGTAGATCCATGTTCTGGGTGCAAGGACTTTGTCGCAGAGGAGAGAGTGCAGCTGCGCAGGCTCTCCAGAGAGTGGCAGATTCTGCGGCATCTCTACGGGTCTTTTTTCGTGGAGGTTTTCCCACAGTTTGGGTGCTGACCTGCAGCGTTTTTTTCCCCTTCAAACTTCTTCACAGCCCCGTTTTCCATTAGTTGTCTTTCCATGTTTTGCTTTTCATTTCTCCATCCTTTGTCAAATCATCCAGAGAAATGATGAAGATAGCAGGAGGACAATAAATGGAAAATGAGGACATGAAGAAGTTCATTGAAAAAGAGTCGGGCACCCAAACCATGGGAAAACGTCTGTGTGAAAAGACCCTACATCTGGAGAAACCGAATGGCCCAAATAATATCCAATAAAAATATGCTGTGGAATTTCCTACCCTCAGCAGTGGCTAATTGGAAGGCATGGGGCAGAACTGTGAGTCATGCAGAGATGCAGCAGGCAATCTTCACTGAGGGTGGATAATTTGGGCTTAAAGGAGACTTTGATCATTTGATTTCTTCATTTTATCCGCACACGGTTTGGAATTCATAGGCCCCCATGAGTAGATGCAAAGACCAAGGAAGCCTGGCAGGAATCTCTTACCTGATGGTTATATCATTTTGGCAAGTTCTGGGCCCAGAGCTCGGACTCCCCAGGAATAGCTGCTGTGTAGTGAAGCAGTGACAAACCACCGAAAATGGAGCAAGTGAAGAAAGACTGCGGCAGGGGGCTTGTGTTTCTATATTCGTAAGAGAATAAACGGTGAACTCCTGACCACCAGAAAGTATTGGAACAGACAGCTGGGGAAAAGCAGTCACTTAGCATGAGAAATCTGAAGCTGCTTTTGATCCCTGGGCACCAAACTGATTTGGGTTTCAACTTCCTTAGTTTATTTTCCAGTTTCTTGTTGAGAAGTAGAGAACATGATTTCTTTCTCTCTTATCGTATATTTTTAATGGCAGTGTAGATGGATTGGTGTGTGGGTGGATGGTGGCTTGTATATTAGAAGGCTTCTGGTGAGCACCTGTGTGTGATTACTTATTTGTATTTATTTACATCATTTATATCCTACCTTTCTCACCCTACCTTTCTCTCCAGTGGGAACCCAAAACAGCTCCCATTGTTCTCCTCATTTCCATTTTATCCTCACAAAAGCCCTGTGAGGTAGGTGAGGCTGAAAGTTCACGACAGGCACAACATTACCCAGCAAGCTTCCATGGCAGAGTAGGATTTGAACCTGAGTCTCCTAGTTCCCAATCCGACACTCTAACCACTACACCACGCTGACTCTCAATTAGCAAAGGTTTCCAGAATTTTTTGAAGGGATGTCCCAAAACACACAGAAGCTGCTTGTTCCCTTCGCTCCTACTGTGCAGGACTACTTTGCTCGTCCCCCCAAATATTCCATTGGCCACTGTCAGATGATAGTGCAGCGTCGTGGTTAAAGTGTTGGACGAGGAACTGGGAGACCCAGGTTCAAATCCCTACTAGTGCCATGGAAGCTTGCTGGGTGCTTTTGCGGCAGTCACATGCTCTCAGCCTAACCTACCTCACAGGGTTGTTGTGAGAATAAAATGGAGGACGATGTAAGCCACTTCTGGTCCTCATTGGGGAGGAAGGCAGGGTAGACATTAAATACATAAATTCTAATTCAGCAGATAAAAAGAGTCCTGTGGCACAGAGTGTTAAGCTTCAGTACTGCAGTCCAAGCTCTGCTCACAACCTGAGTTCGATCTCGACGGAAGTCAGTTTCAGGTAGCTGGCTCAAGGTTGACTCAGCTTCCATCCTTCCGAGGTCAGTACACTGAGTACCCAGCTTGCTGGGGGTAAAGGGAAGATGACTGGGGAAGGCACTGGCAAACCACCCTGTAAACAAAGTCTGCCTAGGAAACATCGGGATGTGACATCACTCCATGGGCCAGGAATGACCCGGTGCTTGCACAGGGGACCTTTACCTTTTTTTAAATAATTCAGCAGATGCCAAGAGCTGTTAGAAAAGTACAGTACAAGGAAGCCTAATCCTGGACCAAAGATCTATCTAGTCCAGCATTGTGGGTTAGCCAGCCAGAACCGCAGCTACCTCTCACTACCAAATATTGGGGAGGGCTTTCCTCTTCATGCTGTCGCGAGCTTTCTGGGAGCAACTGACTGGCCACTGTTGGGAACAGAATACAGGGAGGTTCCTGACCTCTTCCACGCATCTGTCTCATGGCTTTCTTTCTGGAAAGCCATCTGAAACTAGCAGCCACCACAGCATCTTGTGGCAGTGAATTCCATAAGCTGACTGTGTGCCCCGCAAAGTCCTTCCTTTTAGAAGAAGAGTTGGTTTTTATATACCGATTTTCTCTACCTTTTAAGGAGAATTAAACCTGGCTTACAATCTCCTTCCTCTCCCCACAATAGACACCCTATGAGTTAGGTGAGGCTGAGAGAGTTCAGAAAGAACTGTGACTAGCCCAAGGTTGCCCAGCTGGCTTCATGTGGAGGAGTGGCGAAACCAGTTCACCAGATTAGAGCCCACCACTCTTAACCACTACATCATGCTGGCCCCAACCTGACTGTCCATCAGCTAAGCACAATACGCCTCCATCCTGGAGGGTGTGAGAAGGGAAAGAACAAGGAGAGACTTCCCCTTTGCTTGCTTTGTAAGGATGATTAGCATTGTGAAAAGAAGCAATTTGTCCTGCAGAAGGAAAGGCAGATATTAGCAACAAGCAAGTGGGAGGGAAGACTCAGGCCACCTACCGAGAGGATTAGCATAATAAAGATAATGGTCCAGGATTGTACCATGAGAGAGAGAGATGAACGGGGGAGGACAGGAGTGGGAGAAGCTGAGAACAGACAGGCAGGAGGTTCTGGCGATTACCTGCCGAACACATGAGAGTTTCAGTAGCTTTGAAAAGTTTAAGCCAGATGGAAGCAGGAATCTCATGGGTCTTATGGAAGGAAGAGCATGGTGCATATTTCATTTCGCCAACTTTTCAGCCTCCTTTCTAGAGACTGGAAGGTGACTGATGAAATGCCAAATGCCATTTCCAACAGGCAGAAACCCACTTGGTTGCCTCCAGGAGGAGTGCTAGGGAGTAAACACTGCTTGTGTGAAACGCTGCATTCACACGGAGACTGTGTACATTGCTGCCACCATTCCTACGTCTCGGGTAGCCAATCTCCAGGGGAGACCTGAAGATGTGGAATTTCAACTGATCTCCAGACAACAGAGATCAGTTCCCTTGGAGAAAAATGGCTTTTTCGGAGGGTGGACTCTATGGCATGATACCCTGAGGTCCCTCCCTTTCCCCAAACCCTGCCCTTCCCAGGCTCCACCCCCAAATCTTCAGAATTTGTATTATGGTTGGTGGATGTTTCTGAACTTTGTTCTCTGAAGGCTGACCCTAATCCGAATGACTCCTGGATTTGGGAGTAGGAACAGACTGATGGAGGGACCCTGGCGATGCCTTCCTGCCTCCTCAGTGCCAGCGTATGCATTCAGCAGAATCTAGTGGTTAAGCTTGTCTGTGATTCTTCAGGATGCCCACGGCAGGTTGTGCCTGAAAGCTGCCTTGGAGGAAAACAGCAGTTTCTCTGATGTGCTCGCTTTCTGTATGCAGTGGAGTTGCCAGCTCCAGGGTGGGAAATCCCTGGAGACTTGGGGATGGAGCCTCAGCAGTGTATAATGCCATAGAGTCCACCCTCCAAAGCATCTGGTCTGGAGATCTGTTGTAATTACAGGAAATCTCAGAAAAGAAGGAACTGAAACCACCTGGTTCAATAGAACAACTGGTTTTTAAAAAATACATTTGGGTGTGGGGGAGGGTGGTACTACATAGGGAGGGTGGGCTGTGTGGGTTGCTGCACTGCAAGGAAGTTTCTCCTTGTGCAAGGCACAAAGAGAAGGAAGGTGTGAGGGTCTCTGTCTTTGTGTCTCTGCTTTCCATCACCTGCGGTGTTATCAGTGAACTCGTAAAAGCAGTTCACACCTTCTGGTCTCAGGCGCCAGGCCTGATGGCCCATGTATCTTCCCCCCCCCGCTGTTCTTCCTGCCAGTACTCCCTCAGGCCGGTGCGGCCTTGGAAGTGTGATAGCCGCACCAGACTTCCTGGGATCCGTCTGATGTTTTGTATTATGCCAAGCTTGTAACTTCCCATAACAATAAGTGTGAACCCCAGTGCCCCAGTGCCCTGGAGTCAATATATTCTGTAAACCCGTATAGCCCCTCACTTGCAACTTTCTACCTGTGCCTGTCTCATCTCCTGAAGGCTTCAATAAATCTATTGTTTCTGTATCAACGTCTGAGCAACTGATTTGGAGAAGCAAACTCAGAGAGGGGGATCTCTCACATTAAGTTGCAAGTCCTTGCCTCTCGGACTGCAGCTGTACCGCTTTGGACAGAATGTCAGCCGACGAGGACACCACCCCTAACCCCGATGCCCCCAAGGAACCGGACGAGCCGGAGAAGCCGGACCCGAAGGAGGAGGGAGCCAAGCCAAAGAAACCGAAGGATCGCGCCCCCGACCAAGATCGGGACGGACGTCCCCGGGGGCTTACTTATTGGCTGGACTCTCCCAAGGGCTGGTCGCTCTCGCGGACTGCGGCGAAGGATCGCCGGTTGGCCTTCCCCAGCACGGGACTCGAAGGGGACCCGGCCCGCAAAGAGGCCCTCATGGAGGAAGAACGGAAGCAGTGGCAGGAAGACCGCCGGGCTATGCAGGAGCAGATGGAGATCATGCAACGCGTAATGGGTGAGATGGCCACGACCCTAGATGCGCTGAAGTTGCAACCTCCAGCCGGTGCTCCCCCAGACGGGGCGCCGGTAGTTCCGCCCGCAACCCCTGCCCCCCCGGCCCGTCGGGACCTGAAAGTCACGTATGACGGGTCGGGAGACCAGTTGACCTTTTTTATGGTCCAAGTAGACATTTTTATGCGGGAACAAGGCCGAACCTTCGTTTCTGAGGAGTCCCGGGTGCAGTACGTGGCTTCCTTACTGCAAGGGGAGGCGGCTGCCTGGATGGTGTTGCAGTATGAACTCCGCTCGCCGGTGCTGCGAACCCTGGACGAGTTCATGGTAGCACTCCGAAACCGTTTTGAGGACCCGACTCTGGGTGAGCGGGCTAAAGCCTCCCTGATGCAACTGCGCCAAGGGACTAAGTCGGTGGCGCAGTATGCAAGTGAATTCCAGTCACTGGCTAGCCGAATTCTGGACTGGAGTGAAGCTACCTTGGTACAATGTTTCAGGGAGGGTCTCAACCCAGACCTCCAACATTGGGCTTTCATGCAAGGGAACCCCCCGGATGTGGAAGGTTGGGTTCGCCATGCTGCTGACATCGAGAATCGCAAACAACTCCTGAACTTGTCCAAGCAACGGCTTGGGCGAGACCCCAGGCCCCGAGGTGACCGTGGCCGGGAACTCCGGCAAGGGGGTGGCGGGGGTCTCTCGGCCGCGGAACGCCGCAAGCGGTTCGAGGCCGGCGTCTGCCTGATCTGCGGGGGAAAGGGTCACTTTGCATCGCAATGCCCCTCTCGCTCAGGCCGTCCGACCCCCCCCCGCCAAACCCAGGCCGAGCCGACGAAACCGGCCGCCGACAGCCAGCCTCGCCGCAGAAGTGGACCACTGAGCCGGCGCTCCGGCGCACCCTCCGCTCTCCACGCGCGCCCCCAGGATGGGGCATCCGACTCTACGGTCCCATCGGGGTCCCGGATTACAAATACCGTCTTTGATTCGGACGGCTCCCCGGAAGCCACCACCCCGTCCCCCTCTTCCAGCGAGGAGGAAGAGTGGGAACAGCCGGCAAAAAACGCCGTCGGTCTGCTGTAGAGGGGGCTCCGCAGCAGACCGTCCCTATCGTTGTGCAAGGAGCTCCACCGATGCACAATTAAAGGAGGGCCGAATCTTCACCAAACTGGACTTGGTAGAAGCCTACCACCGCATTCGCATCAAAGAAGGAGACGAACCCAAAACGGCCTTTTCCAGTTGTTTTGGGATGTTTGAGTACCTGGTCATGCCGTTCGGACTTTCGGGGGCTCCGAGTGTCTTTATGCAATTAATTAATGAAGTTTTGCATGATTTACTGTTTCGGGGGGTGGTGGTATTTCTCGATGACATTCTTATTTACTCTGAGACCATGGAAGAACATGTGCGCCTAGTGCGAGAAGTGCTCCAGCGGCTGCGGGAGCACAAACTGTATGCTAAGGTGTCCAAGTGTGAATTCCACCAACCTTCTATTACATTTCTGGGGTATGTGATTTCCCACCAAGGGTTGGAAATGGACCCCGCCAAGGTCCAGGCGGTGCGGGACTGGGAAACCCCCACTACCCGCCGCCAACTTCAACAGTTTTTGGGGTTTGCCAACTTTTACCGGAATTTCATTCCCAACTTTGCCCAAGTTGCGCTTCCCCTCACTGCCCTGTTGCGTACCAAGGACAGGGGGGCTAGCGCCGCACTCCCCTCAGCCCGTCTGCAATGGTCTCCCCAGTGCCAGCAAGCTTTTGAACGTTTAAAGCTACTTTTTTCATCCGAACCCGTTTTGGCTCACCCGGATTGCACCAAGCCCTTCGTGGTGCAGGTGGATGCCTCGGATGTAGCCATGGGCGGGGCCCTATTGCAGAGGGATGAGGGGGGACGGTTGAGGCCATGCGCCTACTTCTCCAAGAAGTTTTCCCAGTCCGAAATCAACTGGGCCATTTGGGAGAAGGAGGCAGCAGCGGTCAAACATGCCCTTACCATATGGAGACACTTCTTGGAGGGGGCCGAGCTGCCGTTCGAAGTGTGCACAGATCACAAGAATCTTGAGGCTCTCAAGGGAGCTAGAAAACTCAATGCCAAACAAATTCGGTGGGCCCAATTTTTTGCAAAATTCCGGTTCACCCTCAAACATGTCCCTGGCAAAGAAAATGCCCTAGCTGATGCTTTGTCACGACTTCCCCAGTATCGCAACGATTTCGATCGCCCCGTCGACTCCCTGTTCACTCCCGAACAGCGAGGGGAAGTCCCTGGCTTGGCCGTCACCACCCGATCCCAAGCCCGCCAACCGGAGACCCCCCCTACGCTCAAAGGTATCCCGGAAGCATTCCAACAGCGACTCCGGGACGCCTCCTTACAGGAGGAGGAGCACCATCTCCTCCCCACTGGCTTGGAACGAACCAACACTTGGTGGGTGCAAGGGGGGAAACTATATGTCCCATCTTCCCTTCGCAAAGAAGTATTGGGACTTGTACATGGGGCCAGGCTAGCGGGTCATTTTGGTTTCATAAAAACGCTTCACCTGGTTCGAAGGCAATTCTGGTGGCCCGGTATGAGATCTGATGTAGAGTTGTATGTGCGCAGCTGCCCCACCTGCGCCACAGCCAAGAAACGGATGGGAAAACCCCCGGGGCTTCTCAAACCGCTTGAGAACCCCTCCCGTCCCTGGGAAGTCATCGCCATGGATTTTATCACCGACCTACCTCCAAGTCGGGGGAAAACGGTTCTCTGGGTTATCACAGACCTCTTTTCCAAACAGGTTCATTTCGTTCCATGTGCAGGTCTTCCTTCAGCCCAGGGCTTAGCTAAACTGTTCATCACGCACGTCCTCAGGCTACACTCGATCCCGAGGAAGGTCCTCTCCGACCGGGGGGTCCAGTTTGTTGCCAAATTCTGGCGGGCTTTCCTAAAGTTAATGGGAGTGGAGGAACAGGGCCTTTCTTCCGCCTATCACCCCCAAACGGATGGTCAAACGGAACGAGTAAATGCGGTAGTAGAATGTTATTTGCGTTGCTATGTAAATTTCCACCAGGACGACTGGGTCGACCTGCTGCCATTTGCCGAATATGCGTACAACAATGCGCCTCATTCCTCTACCGGCTTTAGTCCCTTCCAAGTTATATACGGGACGGATTTTGGCCCTTTCGGTTCTGCCCCCGTCTCGCCAGAGCTCCAGTCTACCCCTGATCTTCAGGAGTGGATTCAGGTGGTTAAATCCACCTGGCCATGGTTGCTCAAAAATCTGGAAAGGGCAAAAAGCAAGTACAAGGAACAAGCAGACAAACACCGGTCTCCGGGATGGGAACTCAAGGTGGGGGAGCAAGTCTATCTGTCCACCAAAAACCTCCGCTCTCTTCGCCCCTGCAAAAAACTGAGCGACCGTTATGTAGGACCTTTCCCCATTACCAGAGTAATCAACGAGGTTACCGTGGAACTGAGTCTCCCTAAGACTCTCAAGGGAGTTCATCCAGTCTTCCATATAAGCCTCCTCAAACCTTATGTAGCAGCTCCCCAGTTCCACCCCCCTCCCGCTCATGAGATTCCTACCGTAGTAGGAGGGGATACCCATTTGGAAATATCCAAGGTTTTAGATTCCAAATGGAAGAAAGGGAAACTGTTTTACTTTGTTCGCTGGAAAAACCTTGGCTCCGCTCATGACGAATGGGTGGCCGCACCCCACATGGCAGCTCCTCGCCTGGTCCGAGAATTCCACCTCGCTTATCCCGATAAGCCTCGTCCTCTCGGAGGGGGGCCTTAAGGGGGGCAGAATGTGAGGGTCTCTGTCTTTGTGTCTCTGCTTTCCATCACCTGCGGTGTTATCAGTGAACTCGTAAAAGCAGTTCACACCTTCTGGTCTCAGGCGCCAGGCCTGATGGCCCATGTATCTTCCCCCCCCCGCTGTTCTTCCTGCCAGTACTCCCTCAGGCCGGTGCGGCCTTGGAAGTGTGATAGCCGCACCAGACTTCCTGGGATCCGTCTGATGTTTTGTATTATGCCAAGCTTGTAACTTCCCATAACAATAAGTGTGAACCCCAGTGCCCCAGTGCCCTGGAGTCAATATATTCTGTAAACCCGTATAGCCCCTCACTTGCAACTTTCTACCTGTGCCTGTCTCATCTCCTGAAGGCTTCAATAAATCTATTGTTTCTGTATCAACGTCTGAGCAACTGATTTGGAGAAGCAAACTCAGAGAGGGGGATCTCTCACAGAAGGCAGATGTGGTGAAAAGAGGGGGGATGTTGAAACCAAAGAGAAAAATGGAGTGGTTTAAAGGGGACTTCTTCGTCTGCTGAGAGGCTCCGGCCTCCTTTTCTCTGAGGTTGGTGGCCCCGGGACTGTCTTGCCGGTGAAGGATCTGCGAGAGGGAAGGAGTGGTCCAAAGTCACCACAGGAGAGGGCTGCCAGGTCTCTCTTTGCCACTGGTGGGAGGTTTTTTGGGGCGGAGCTTGAGGAGGGCGGGGTTTGGGGAGGGGAGGGACTTCAATGCCATAGAGTCCAATTGCCAAAGCGGCCATTTTCTTCAGGTGAACTCATCTCTATTGGGCTGGAGACCAGTTGAAATAGCAGGAGATCTCCAGCTAGTACCTGGAGGTTGGCATCCCTGCCACAGGATCCTACCTTGCTGGGGGATTTGAACCCAGGACTCCCCAAGCCCAACCCTCTAACCTGCCCATAGCTTGGGGTCATCTGGATTTGTTTTCTCTGCATTCCAACTGTGAGTGAAGTGAGAATGATTTGCAATCAGGAGGGGGCTTTCTTTGCAGCCCCCGCCCCCAGCTCTGGAACTGGTTGTTTTTATACACTTGATATTATACACTTGATATTATTTTATCTCTTTATATGCCACCCTGAGTACTTTTTAAGAAGAAGAGTGTGACAATCTAACTCTTAAGAAAAAAAGAAAAGAAAGCAGCCACGCCACCTGCTTTGGAATCCTGGTTTGAAGGAAAGGGGACAAATTGGATTGCCAGCTCCAGGTTGGGGGAAATTCATGGAGATTTGGGGGCAGAGCCTGGGGAAGGCAACATTTGGGGGAGGGAGGGAGCTCAGCAGGGATGTGATTCCATAGAGTCGACCCTCTGAAGCTGCCATTCCCTCCAGGTGAACTGATTGCTATAATCTGGAGACCAGTTGTCGTACTGGGAGATCCCCAGGCCCCACCTGGAGGATGGCAACCCTGGGAACACATCCATTATTTGTAATTTGGAGGAAATGGCAAACTGTGGGTTTTTTGCAGATTAATTTCCAAGTGACATGTGAGGGAGAAAGGAAGGCCTGACCCTGTTCCCATATCAAGAAGCCATAGTTTGTTGTTTTGATGTGTGGCTGAGGCTGTAGTTAAACCTCCTTCCCTATGGGGTATGGAATGGGGTGTTCTAGGTGAGCAAAGTGTGTTTTCTTATCCTGCAGAATTTGGATTATGGTTGATGGATGTTTCTGAACTTTGTTCTCTAAAGGCTGACCCTTCCTAGAGGAGATTAAGCTGCTCTACAATCTGTTTACAGAGACGTGCCAAAAATCGGTGGCTTCTTTTGCAAAGAGAATCATGGAAACGGATGAGGGATGTTAACTTCAAATTAAATGCACCAAAAAGAAATGATTACCTGAGATTTCAAAGGCAATACTTGCTGGCACATGTGTTTTGGCACACCTTAGTGTGTGTTTTGTTCCAGAATTTTGAAGCAGATGTTGGTACAATCCTTGCAACCAGGGCGAAATGGCTGTGGCTGCAGGGTTGGAAACAGGAGGTTTCATACACTCCCCAAGGATTTGCTTATTAGAATAGCTGTGCAGGAGGAAAGAGTCCGTACCCCTGAAGAGTTCCCACAAATAATTAGATTGACTTTGGGGCAGATGGACCCTTTAAGCTACTGGGAATGTTTCCGGTGGGCCCCTGCCCTGCAGTGTATTCCAGTGACAATGGGTATAGGCTTGTCTTGCCGGCAATTATTAAAAATGCACTTTTCTTTTGAATATTCATTTTCTACTTTCATTTATTGCTTACTCTTTCCAGTTTTTTGTCTTGAAATACCCAGACAATTTTTGTCACCTTATTTAGCATTTTCTTCCTTTTATTTCCTTCCAGATTTCCATCCTTGTTCCTTTCACAGTTTTGCTCCTTCTCTTTTTGTCTCCACTGCTATGATTTTTCATTCTTCCCTGGGGACTGTTGCCTATTTTATATTGTTTTGCTACATCCCCCCCTTTTGGTGGCAGAAATCGATCTGTAGCCTGGTCTGCAATGTCCCTTTCTGTTCTCTCCCAAAGCTCACTGTGTAAATGACTTGCTGCAGTTTTTCAAATTTATATGCCTGACAAAACAGCCGTCTTCTTGCCAATGTTCTAATATTTCCCCAAACTTCCCTTGTAACATTTTACATTCTTCACACGTCCTATTTCCTTTCCCTGTTCCACATATTCTTCACTTCATTCTCTGTGCGTGTTCTGAAATGTGGACACACTTGATCCTGATGATCTGGTTAGGTTCCTTATTTTCTCTCTTTTTAGGTTGTTTATGCATGGGTACTTTCACTCATGTTCACCCCACGCCCCCACCCCTGCTGTCTCGTTTGTTCCTTGGAGTTATGCATGAGTTTTTCGTCCATTAGAGATGACCTCGCTGCCGGCCCTCACAAATCCTGGGACTTCCCGTTCTTCTGTTAACCCGATTCGTCCCTCTTGCCTGAATTCAGCCCGGGTGAAATCCCCATGCATAAGGCAAAGTGTGGGGCACGCAAACTTAGGTTCGCTCACAGCCAATTACAAAGCAGCATGTCCAGAGGTGGGGATTCAAATACTTCCTGCTTCCTCTGATCTCTTTCTGAGCAGAAGCAAGGCTTTTTAAAACTGAGACTTGGATTTCTCGCCCTCCCTTCTTTTCAGATTGCTCCATTTTTTTGTTTTATGTTCTTAAAATGCTTTTTTTATGTGGCAATAGGTGTTTTTTTTGGCGGGGGGGGACTTTTCTGTCCCTACAGCCAATTACAAAGCAGCATTTCAAGGGGCAGGGATTCAACTACTTCCTGATTTGAACTTGGAGACTGCTGGTGCATAGACTCCCAATAGGAAAGTGTGGGTCCAGCGAGCAACGAACCTCAGGTAAAACTCCCATGCATAAATGACCTTAGTAGTACAAATACATCAGCGGCTTAGGTAAAACCAGAATAGGGTAACTCACATAGAACTCTGGGTTTGGGTGACGGTGAGACTTGTGTTGCATAAATAGGGTTGTCAGGTCACTCCTTGCCATTGGTGGGAGCTTTGCAATTGGCGTGGCTCGGGGCAGCAGTTGGCATGTGCACGGCACGATGACATCACTTCCGGGTTTACCCAGAAGCGACGTGGACACGATAGCAATCTCCTCTGAAAATGCATAGAGTTTTCGGAAAACATCACTACAGTGTCTGTGTCGCTTCCAGGTAAACCCAGAGGTGATGTCATCGCATTGCGCACTGTTCATGCTCCCTCCCCCGGCTGGCCCTCTTCCGCCCATCAACCAGCTGAGGATCGGGGAGCAGCCCGGTCGATTGGTGGGCAGTTGCTGGGCAGTTGGCAAGCCTATGCATAAGGCTCAGCTTTGCTTCCCTCCCCCAAGTATTTTGAAGCAAAGCAGAATTCAAGCAAAACAATTATTACATACAGTTGTACCCTCCACCACAGTCAGAGGCAGCATGAGGCCAGTAGGCTTGCGTATTTCTTTCATTATTAATTACAACAAATACAAAAATGAGGTGTTTCATAATTATAATTAATATGAAAATGAAACAAATATCCAAACTCAATATCCTATAACAGAAAATAAAGCATTATTTTCTTTTGTTTTGTTCTAGTTTCTTTTGATCTTGCAGTCTCTGCTAGACTGGTATGATTTTTGCCCATTATTGTTTCTGTTCCGTTATTATTTTCTGTTGGTTTCAGTGGAAGACCCCCACCCCCTTTCCTCCAGTCCATGCCTTCATGGTTTCCCATCAAAACGGCACAACCCCCTGGGGGGGGGGGCAGTTGTACCACTTTGCAAGGGCACTGCATGAGAAAATTTGGCACAACAGGGCAGGCATTGGGAAGAGAAGGGAAAGCAAAATCCCACCACATATCTCTCAGAATTGGAATACCTCACACGTGCATGTTATCCTAGTGGCTACAGCGTTCAATCAACCCTGCATAGGGTTGCCAACTTCCAGGTGGGACCTGGATATCTCCCAGAAGTAAAAATGATCCCCAGACGGCATAGATAGCCCCACTGGAGAAAATGGCTGCTTTGGAAGGTGGTAGTGATGCCAGCCTCCAGGTGAGACCTTGGGATCCCCTGGAATTACAGTTCATCTGCAGACTACAGAGGTCAGTTGCCCTGGAGGAAGTGGATGCCTTGGAGGGTGGACACTATGACATTGTATTCCACTGAGGTTGCCATCCTTCCCAGGCTACACCCCAAAATCTCCAGGAGCTCCCAACCTGGATCTGGCAGTGCTATCCCGCATCTCCCTCCAGTGGCCAGGGGGGACCTGGCAACCGTAGAAGGTGGACTATGGCGTTATACCCTGCTGAAGCCCTTCCCCTCTCCATAAACATCCCTCCTCAGGCAACAACCCCAAAGCTCCAGGGATTTCCCAGCCCGGAGTTTGCAACCCCACCCCTGCCCCTAAGGGACACTCTGCTCTTGCTAGGAAAACATTGCCTGCCTTGTAAAAGGGAAACCAATAGAAGCAGAGACGACAGTAATGTAAGAAACCAGAACTAAACAAAGTTTTCCCCCCATTATAGGCTGCTTAGATGTGGGATTTTTTTGTTTTTGTAATAATTTTTTTAAAGGATGACAGCTTTGCTTTTTAAAACTGGAGTTCATGTTTGAAATAAGAACAAAAAAGGCATAACTTAAGAGCTCCAAAGGACTGGCACTGCCAACTCTGCCCACCAGGCCCATGCAGCCCCACCCATCCAAGTGTCCCCTGATTCAGGGACTTTTCCCATGATGGTCTTGTTGTGATGGCTGTAGAAGTTTCTGTTCGTTCTGAGGAAATGTCCAGTTTTCTACCAGTCCCTTTAAGGCTCCACCTAGCAATGAGGCATTCTCACCTCAGTGAGGAAGTTTGGCTGCAGACCAGTCCCCTTAGCAGGTGGTGGCAGGAGATCTCCTGCTATTACTGCTGATCTCCAGCCGATGGAGATCAGTTCCCCTGGGAGAAAATGGCCACTTTGGCCATTGGACTCGATGGCATTGAAGCCCCTCCCCAAATCCCGCTCTCCTCAGGCTCTGCCCCCAAAACCCTCCTGCCAGTTACAAAGAGGGACCTGGCAACCCTATAGCAGTCACTACTCTGGGAAATTCCTGTAGAATTGGGGGTAGAGCTTGGGGAGGGACCTCTGCAGGGTGTAATTCCCTAGAGTCCACCCTCCAGAGAAGCCATTTCATCCAGGGGGATTGATATCTGACATCGGGAGATCAGTTGTAATTCCGGGAGATCTCCAGGCCTCACTTGGAGGTTGGCAACTCTAGCGGCACCCCTCACTTCTTGTGGCTTCGCTTCTTTGTCACTGTCTACCCCAGAACCCTGCAAATGCACATGTGGGGGCCTACATTTTTTCTTGGTTTGGGATTTTTTTAAACATAGGGACTTCTCCCACCAGCAATGAACTTGCTCTCCACCCCCCATCACCAGGAACCCACTCCTGAGCTTGTTTGGGTGCCCAGTGCCCCCATGCAGATCACCCTGTTTGAAAATGGGGGGGAGAGATAATTTTTACAAATATGTAAGCGTTCAACAGTTCAACTGAAGGCTTCTGGTGCAGGAGAGAAGGATGGATCCGGTGGTTAAACAGCACCCAGTTTTTAACATATTAAATATAGTAGTGCAACTAGTATGAACTCACAGGAACATCTGCTCTGAGTGCCACCTGGGCAAAGGTGCAAAATGGGCATCAATTCCCAGAGGCTAAAATAACACTAAATAGTGAAATGTTCACTTCGAGGAGGGCAGGGAGCTGTTCCTGTTGGCAGCAGAGGAGAGGACTCGCAATACAGGTTGAGTATCCCTTATCCGGTCTGCTTGGGACCAGAAGTGGTCCGTATAATGGATATTTCCATGTATTAGAATATTTTGGAATTTTTTCATATACATAATGAGATGTCTTGGGGATGGGACCCAAATTCATTTATGTTTTATCTACACTTTATACACATAGCCTGAATGTAATTTTAAGCAGTATTTTTAATAATTTTGTGTACATTGAACCATCAGAAAGCAAAGGTGTAGAGCATCTGCTTGGCGTGCAGAAGGTTCCATGTTCAATCCCCGGCATCTCCAGTTCAAGGGACCAGGCAAGTAGGGGATGTGAAAGACCTCTGCCTGAGACTCTGGAGAGCTGCTGCCGGTCTGAGCAGAGAATACTGAGTTTGATGGACCGAGGGTCTGGTTCAGCAGAAAGCAGCTTCATGTGTTCAATACCTGTATCAGCTGTTAAACAAGAGCAACAACAAACAACAAACCAACTAACAACGGCCTCCACCTATGATGCAGTGTACACTGTATTTTATTTGTGTGTGTGTGTTAAGTGCCGTCAAGTCGCTTCCGACTCATGGCGACCCTATGAATGACAGTCCTCCAAAATGTCCTATCTTTGACAGCCTTGCTCAGATCTTGCAAATTGAAGGCTGTGGCTTCCTTTATTGAGTCAATCCATCTCTTGTTGGGTCTTCCTCTTTTCTTGCTGCCTTCAATTTTTCCTAGCATGACTATCTTTTCCAGTGACTCTTGTCGTCTCATGACTTGACCAAAATACGATAGCCTCAGTTTAGTCATTTTAGCTTCTAGGGTCAGTTCAGGCTTGATTTGATCTATAACCCACTGATTTGTTTTTTTGGCAGTCCACGGTATCCGTAACACTCTCCTCCAACACCACATTTCAAAGGAATCTATTTTCTTCCTATCAGCTTTCTTCACTGTCCAGCTTTCACACCCATACATAGTAATAGGGAATATGATGGCATGAATTAATCTAGTCTTGGTGGCCAGTGACATATCCTTACACTTCAGAATCTTTTCTAGCTCCTTCATGGCTGCCCTTCCTAGTCTCAATCTCCTTATGATTTCTTGGCTGTAGTCTCCCTTTTGGTTGATGGTGGAGCCAAGGAGTAGAAAGTCTTGAACAATTTGAATTTCCTAATTGTCAACCTTAAAGTTGTGTAATTCTCCTGTAGTGATTACTTTTGTTTTCTTGATGTTCAGCTATAGTCCTGCTTTGGCACTTTGTCTTTTAACTTTCAGCAGTAGTCGTTTCAAATCTTCACTATTTTTTGCCAATAATGTAGCGTCATCGGCATATCTCAAATTATTAATGTTCCTCCCTCCAATTTTCACTCCACCTTAATCTAAATCTAATCCAATTTTCCTAATTATATGTTCTGCATATAGATTGAAGAGATAGGGAGATAAAATACATCCTTGTCTGACACCTTTGCCAATTGGAAATCATTACGTTTCTCAATATTCTGTTCTGATTGTGGCCTCTTACTTATTCAGGGCAGCTACACTGGGCCAAATACCCACGGCCCTGCCCACTACTGCCACTACTCCCTTATTCTGGGGCCCCAGAGCCACTGAGATGGCCCCTGAGCACTTTCATCCGATATGTTTGGGCTCAACTGCAGCTCTACCACATGTGAAGAACAGTTTTATATAATTTATTATTATAACAGGGAATCCTGGGCTTGGCTTTCTTCTGGGGCCCCTGAGCAGACTGAGCCAAAGCTGGCCTCCTGCCTGCAGCTGAACATCACAAAGCATATTCAACGATTTGGTTCTGTTGGCAGAGATGTCCAGGATGTGACAGAAAGGGTAGGAAGACTCATCAAGCCCACAGATTATTACCCTTTCTTGCTCATTCATGTGAGAACAAATGATCTTGGGGTCTTAGTAGACCAAACACTGAGCATGACTCAGCAGTGTGATGTGGTAGCTAAAAAGGCAAATGTGGTCTTGGGCTGCATCAACAGAAGTATAGTGTCCAGATCACGTGAAGTGATGGTATCACTTTGCTCTAGTTAGACCTTACCTAGAATACTGTGTTCAGTTTTGGGAACCACAATTTAAGAAAGATGTAGACAAGCTGGAATGTGTCCAGAGGAGGGCAACAAGGATGTTGAGGGGTCTGGAATCCAAGTCCTGTGTGAGGAAAGGTTGAAGGAGCTGGCTATGTTTAGCCTGAAGAGGAGAAGACTGAGAGGGGACATGATAACCATCTTCAAGTACTTGAAAGGCTGTCATAGAGAGGATGGTGCCGAGTTGTTTTCTGTTGCCCCAGGAGGTCGGACCAGAACCAACGGGTTGAAATTAAATAAAAACAGTTTCCGTCTTGACATTAGGGAGAATTTTCTAACAGTTAGAGCAGTTCCTCAGTGGAACAGGCTTTCTCGGGAGGTTGTAAGCTCTCCTTTCCTGGAGGTTTTTAAGGTTAGATGGCCATTTGTCAGTAATGCTGATTCTGTGACCTTAGGCAGATGATGAGAGGGAAGGCATCTTGGCCATCTTCTGGTCACTGGGAGTGTGCGGGGTGGGGAGGTAGTTGTGAATGTCCTGCATTGTGCAGGGGGTTGGACTAGATGACCCTGGTGATCCCTTCCAACTCTATAATTCTGTAATTCTGTGATTCTATATTGCCCAACACAGCTCAGAGCTTATTAAAAGAGGCTATGCAGCTCTGGATAAGGAGGTGAAGGATCTTGGGGCGCAGGTTGTTTTTTCGTCAGTTCTTCCTGTCAAAGGTCATGGTTTAGATAGGGCAAGTAGAATACTCCAGATTAATGACTGGCTGCGTAGATGGTGTCGTCAAGAAAAATTTGGATTTTTGGACCATGGCTTACGCTTTCGAGATGAAGCTCTTCTATCGGGAGATGGTTTGCACCTCATGAGGGTTGGAAAAATGTGTTTGGTGAGAGCCTTGCAAACCTGATAAGGAGGGCTTTAAACTAAATCCTATGGGGAAGTGAGACAAAAACTTAAAGCCTAGTATGATGACAACAACTGGAAATGAGAACAATAAAGATTTGCGGGGAATGGCATGTATGTGAGGAAACATAAACTCGCAGGTAAGTACAGAAACGAAAACCTCGGGACACATAAACCATGAATTCCGATGTCTGTACAATAATGGGAAACATACAGGAAGGGGATTTTGACCTAAATAGGCATTACTGAAACTTGGTGGGATGTCACTCATGATTGGAATATTAAGCTTGAGGGGTACAGTGCCATCTCTTTGTGTCCCCCTGTCCTCCTCTGTCTTCCTTGTGTTTGTGTTTCTTCCGCTGGCAGTGTCTCTGGCTCTTCCGCCACTGTAAGGGCCTGGAATAGATTCCTGAGTTCTAATGGCACCGAGTGCCATCTTGCACAACACCTATGGGGACGTGCTGTGGTGCTCTGAGGAGTCTCATTAGGGCAGGCAACCTAGCCAGAGGCTGCACAGGAGGCAGCAGCAAATCTTTGGTGTGCTTGGACTGGGGAAACACCTTGAATTGCCTTGAGTGTAATGTCTAAACTGGATAGCTCTGGAATGGCTGCTCTTGCATGGAGTCGTGGTGTAAAGTGCCGCCAAGTTGCAGCCAACTTATGGCAACCCCATAGGGTTTTCAAGGCAAGAGGCATTCAGAGGTGGTTTGCCATTGCCTGCCTCTGCATAGGAACCCTGGACGTCCTTGGTGGTCTCCCATCCCAATACTAACCAGAGCCGACCCTGCTTAGCTTCCAAGATCTGACAAAATCAGGCTGACCTGGGCCATCAAGGTCAGGGCATGGAGTATACTATAATAAATCACAATGAAATAGGATAATCTAAGTAGTGTTTAGTTCTGAGTCCATGATATTGGGCTTGAGGCCTATCCTGATGCTGGTTTGTGTATTTCCAGTGCAAAGTAGCCAATACTCTATGCCTTCTCAAAGCTGATTGGGTAGTCTGTTTGGGCTACAAACCTTGGCACTTGGGATTCAAGCTTGTGAATTGGTGATTGTGTTTCCTGGCCACAGAATAGCTGTGATGCAGGGGAATGTCTTTGGATCTCTGTATTACAGCACTCCAGTAGATCTCCCCCAGTCCGTCTCTAGCCACAGCTCTCCGTGGCAGTGTTGCACAACTTGTGAACTGTCTTGCTGAATGTAACCAGGGCCAGATGAGAGTGTACTGCCACCCCAAGTAGCCCCCCCCCCATCATCTCTTCCTGTGCTCCAGCACTGCTGCCGGAGCTTGGCTCAGACCCAGCCAGTGTCCTGGGAGGCAGTTCTCTCTTCCGACAAGCTGCCACGAGGCTGGGAGCAGCAAGCCAAGCCCAAGGAGTATTTCCGGTGCCTCGACAGGGACCCCGCTTTGGACCTGGCTAGTGGTGGCATGGGTCCAGAGGGCGGCAAGGGGGCATGAATCAAGCCTGTCGCCTCCTCTTTTTTTAAAAAGAGAATTTATTAAGAGAAAATATATATATATTATAACATATATATATATATATATATATATATATAATAAGAAATATATATATATTATAACAATAAAAGAAAATGGAAATATAACATTACTAAAATACTCATAATACCAATTCTTGAAAAGAAACTAAAAGCGTGTTGCTAATATAACTAAAATACCCATAACAGTGAACCAAGCAATACTCTATTTATTTAAAATCCTTGTGATTATTACATCACTACCTCTCTGCGATTCACACATTGGAGTGTTTTTTCCATCCTTGAAATTATTACATTCCAGTGAGCATCCAATTCTTCCGTATTTTTGTCATTATTATAATACGTCAATTTAATTAAAGCATAGGTTTCTTTAACCTTATCAAGCCAATTATTTAAATCAGGGAATTTATTGCTTTTCCAATATCTCACAAGATTTGTTCTAGCAACCGTTAACATATGGAGAAACATAACTCGAATATCGTTTGGTTTATCTGGAAAATAATTTAATAAAATTGTTTCTGGCCTTATTGGAATAACAATTTCAAGGCCGCTGGATATGATTCCAATCACTTTCATCCAATATGTTTGGGCTCAACTGCAGCTCTACCACATGTGAAGAACAGTTTTATATAATTTATTTGCAGCATTATAACAGGGAATCCTGGGCTTGGCTTTCTTCTGTGACCTCCTCCTCCTCCTGCACCGCCACTAGCTGGGAACAAGCCATGGCCGTGTCCCAGGCAGTCCCTTGGCTGGAGAACTAGCGCTGAGAGCAGAGGTGGGGAGCAAATTCAAACTGTGTGCCTTCAGGGAGCTAAGCAAGAACCCAGCCCTGCATCTCCTGCTGCTTCTCAGAGGAACAGTTGAGCTCGCGTAGCTTCACTATGGTAGCTCGTCTCATCACCTTGCTCCTCCCAGTCCAACTGGTTCTGCTCCCTTCCTGTTTACTAGACAACATTCCCTTTCTGTCAATGGTGTAGTTAGGGCTGCCAGGTCCCTCTTCACCACCGGCGGGAGGTTTTTGGGGCGGAGACTGAGGAGGGTGGGGTTTGGGGAAGGGAGGGACTTCAGTGCCATAGAGTCCAATGGCCAAAGCGGCCCTTTTCTCCAGGGGAACTGATCTCTATTGGCTGGAGTTCAGTTGTAATAGCAGGAGATCTCCAGCTAGTACCTGGAGGTTGGCAACCCTAGGTGTAGTGGTTAAGAGCAGCGGACTCTAACCTGGAGAACTGGGCCTGATTCCCCACTCCTCTCCACATGAAGCCTGCTGGGTGACCTTGGGCCAGTCACAGTTCTCTCAGAACTCTCTCAGCCCCACCTACCTCACAAGGTGCCTTTGGAAGGAGATGGTAAGTCACTTTGAGACTGCTTATGGTAGAGAAAAGCAGTGTATAAAAACCAACTCTTCTTCTTTTCTAAACTAGGCAGTCCCAATGGCAGATTCCCTTTAGAGCAGTGGTTCCCAAAGTGGGCAAAACAACCCCTGGGGGGCGGTGGGATTACCTAGGGGGGCTTTAAGAGGCAAGGGGGCAGCAGGGGGCGCTAGAGGTGGGCCCCCTCAACTGTGAGTTCACTAATTTACAATAGATCCAGCTATGGCACCATGCTGGCAAATTTGGTGGAAACTATCAGAATTTTTTTCCAGACTTTGAAGAGCTGGTACCACTGGAACCAAGTTCATCAGTTTTTCAACTAAAAAGTTTTAATTTGATTTTGATTAGATGTGCAATTAATTGTTACTGTTTTGAAATTTTATTGTTATTATCTTCTTTAGTGAGTCATGCAAACCCCTATTTTGAATAATGCTTTTGATAGGATAGGGTAGGGGGTGCTGGGGTTGAGTTTGTGGAACCAAGGAGGCGGTGGGCCAAAAGGTTTGGGAACCACTACTTTAGAACAACTGGCTCCGCCTGTATCCCTTCATTGCCCGACCACCTGCAAGTCTAATGATTCAGATGCATCAGCTCATCTTTCCTCATCGGAAAGAACTCCTTACGTGCAATATCCCCACCAGCCATGTATGGATGGAGGCCCAACAGGGACTCGGGGACTATGTTTGCTGCCTGTTTGGACTGCATAAATGGTGTGTGTGTGGGGGGGATCCAAGCATGTGGCAGGCTGATGTACAATGCAGGTGGGTCATGTTCAGTTTTGTGTTTCACATCTCTGCCATGTCTGGCGTAGCGCAAGGCTTTCCTTGCATGGTGCTGTTGCGCATTCCTGAGAGGTTGCTCTCATGCCCAGTTCTTGCTGAATGCACCAGAGTGCAAGACTGCAGTGACAAAAGAGCTCTTCAGCTCCTGAGCCTCCTCCCATGTAAAGCTGGCAGCAGGATAAGACCTTGTTTGGCACCACTCATTAGCAGAGACAATTCTTCCTGCTGTAGCTTTTCTTCCCTTCCGCATCCTAAATTGTCTTGGATTGTTTCTTCTGAGCAACCTACCAGGAGTTCATCAGCAATCCAGCCTCCTCAGTGGCATTGTTTAGGGGGCAAGGGGGTGAAGTTGGGATGCAAAAGAGGGAACAGCGATTAAATAGATCTCTGATTAGTTATTCTTCCCCCTTTATTTGCACAGGTGGAAAAAAGAAACACAACAAATTATTTCAGAAGAGAGGGCCAGTTTGTTGTAATTTTAAATAAAAAAACCCAACAAGTTCAAAAAGGCCACAAAATGATGAAATTGCTTCTGCAAATGTTCCCGGAATAGCAGCAAGATAAGCAGAACGAGAAAAGGGGATTGGGAAATGGGTGGATTATCAAAATGGCAAATGCAGAATGAAGACTTCAACAGTCTACATGTGTACTTGTGAACTGGATCTGTGTGTCTTTCCATCCTTACATCAAACAGCCATGTTTGCCCCCACCCCCGTGGACCAAAAAACCCACACAATGGGGCCAGCCAGGGCTAGGACATAGGTTTCTGAAAACCTAGAACACCAATTTGCAGAAAAAAATCAATTTGTTCAAATTCAAATTCAAATTCAAAAACCTTTATTGGCATAACAAATCATACAAGGTATTCCAGAATTTGGCAAATGATAAAACATCAATATCGCAATCTGTAGCAATAGATATGAATAAAATGAGGTATGCCGGAGTACAATTTGTTTAAAATATTGGGGGGGGGGGGATAAACAAGCCAGAATGGTCCTAGCATTGTCTGCCCTTGCACAGAAGGTATGACTACTTTTCTCATAGGACTACTTTTCTATAGCAATCTTCTAAGCTTCAGAAACTGCATGAGCCCCTGACACAGTGTGCTGACTCAGAGGGACGTAGGCTGAGGTGAGGTTCTCCACTGGTCCGTTGCAGCTCATAAGTACTTGCTGGATCAGACCAAAGGTCCCTCTCTCTTGGGAACGCTCCTGGGAAGCCCACCAGTAGCCGACAAAGGCCCCTGCCCCTGTTTGCCTACCAGCCAGCGGTGTCCAGAGTCACTCACCCGCAGGGCCTTCAGTTTCACAGTGGGCACCAGGGCAGCTGTCACACTGATCTGCTGGAGCCAATTTGAGAAGAGTCAGAAGTCCTTAATTGTATTGCAAATGTCTCCGCCTGGACAGTATTTTAAATTTCTAGGGCAGCAATCCAGCACAAACTTGAGGGAAGTCCCATCAGCATTAGTGGGGCTTACTGCCACAGAAGCATTCCTGAGATCAAACTCAGAAGGCTTTCAGATTAGACCCTAGAAGTTACTTGCTCACAAAAATTGCTTCTAGGCCGCCTGTCCAAGCTTTCTTTCCTTGCTCTACCCCTGCTCGGGGCAAGGAAGTAGGCTGCTGTTTACAAGCCTTGTCCATAACAGCTTTAGATGACGTCTGTTTCATTTTCATCTTTGTTTTAAGCGGCAAGGTCAGGTCAGTAGTAGCTGGATCCAGATGGAGGAGGTTCTTGTGGAATTCCATTTGGGAGGCCGGTAATAGAACAAGCGAAAGAGACTCGTGAATAAGTAATGGAACCTGAGTTGGTCTTTTCCAGTGAGAGGCTTTCTACGCAAGTCCGAGAGCTGTAAGTGCTAAGTAAGGAGTCAGGGAGAGAAAGGATAGCAGCAGAGAGGCAGAAACGCTTCCGCGAAGTGACCTGGAAGGAGGCGAGGGACTGGTGACGGACCTCCGCCCTCAGCTTTCTGCACGGCCGGTACTTCCAGCAAAGAATTTAAGTGGAAGGTCTTGATTACCAAGGGAGAGAGGAGACGTTCTGGGCAAGCGCTGTCGCCATTCTCGAGGCCAGACGGTGTCACCTTGCCTTCCGAGTGGGTTGTGCTATTATTAACTAGTAATTATTCTTCTCTAGCACTTTGTAATAACCAGAAGTGTGGGATCCGGAGAGATTCTGCGTAGCGGATGGTCTGCTGGTGAAGGTAGTTGAAAGCGTTTGAATCCCTTCAGAAGTTGGGGGGGGGGGGAAGTAACGCCTCGAGCAGTCGCCACGCTGGACAGTTTTGTGAAATTCTCGAGGTTGTGTTTACAGTCATCCTCTCCCATTTCCAGATATTTCTCTATTCAGGGTGGCTCTGGCCAACATCTGAAGGATTTCATGGACATTTTTTGGGGAGTGGGGAAGGGGACTTCATTTCTCTCTGCAAAGATGAAATCACGTTAGGACTCCATCTTCGGTCTTATGGATAATTCCATAGGTGACCTGGGACTTGATCTCCATTTCCTCTCTTCAGTATACCACACTGGGTTGCTGTCCCTTACTAAGTGTAGTGTGCGTGTTGGTGTGCTCTGGCTGCCTGTGTTTCCTGGCTGATTTGCCCCCTCAAGGGCCGAGGTAGGCAAAAGTCATCCCAGGCAAGGACGTGGTTCTCTTTCCTTTCCACCTTCCAGGACGTGGTCCCTTTCAAATGACAGTGGAGTCAAGATACAGGCGAGGTTACCTAAGCAGTGTTGATGCCGACAGACTTGCCTTGGGTTCTTTGGTTGGCACTGCTGCATAAGAGGCGCGCTTCCCTGCCAGGCAGCCACACCTTTTAGGTGACCCTGTCTCTACGGTGACAGGCAGGCAGGAGTCGGCTGCTGCGGATTGGCGAGAACCAGTTACGGAATTGTAAACTTGCCCTGAGACAAAGTCCTCTGTCTCGCACACAGTGCTGGGCCATCCCAGGACTGCAGGGACCTTAATTTCATTGGAGGTTCCTGTAAGAGCTCAACATGAAATTTGAGAAATAAAGCTTACAAACCACATTTTGTTCTTCATTTTGTGTGTCTGCAAAAAAAGAAAAGTCACCTTCAAAATTGCCTTCTACTGATTCAGGCCCCTGATCTATGGAGGTCCTGTCTTGTCTATGCTTGACTGGCAGCAGCTCTCCAGGGTCTCAGGAGGACATCTTTCACATCCCTGCCTCACCAGATCCGCTTAACCAGAAAGTTTCCATGGGTTGGCTTCCAGGAAGGGGACTGGGCAAACAGAGGAGCTTGCACATGCCCAGAGAGTGATGTATGCTGTCCCCACTGAGAAAAACAAAGTGGTGGATCACTAGGAAGAGAAGAGATATCACTGGAGCTCCCAGCAGTCCTTTCTTCCTGCTTCAGCCCCATAGGCAGACATAGATTTCTCTGCCCTGAGTATCGAAGGGCAAAGGGAGGGCAGTCGAACCCCCTGCTTAGTGTATTTAGGCACGGGGATGATTTCATCTACATGGAGGCAGCTGCTGATTGGAAGTTCGCCTTCCGAAGCAGTGGCAGGATCCCCTGCATGAATGCTACAGGGGAGTTTAATTATCAGCAACGTCAAAAGGGTTGGTGAGCGGCAAATCACATACAGGCCCAGTCTCTAGTATTGGCAATTGAATTATTTCAGGTAGCAGATTCTGAGAAAGGCGTTTCTCTGACTGTGATCCTGGATAGCTGCTGTCAGACAGAGTTCTGAGTGCTGAGCTACATTGGCCAGTCATCTGACCTAGTATTGCAGTTTAAGCCGTGCTCCTGTTCAATTGCTCTGGGCTGAGGGATAAGCACTCTTAGGGGAGGGGCTGTGGCTCAGTGGTAGAGCATCTGCTTGGTATGCAGAAGGTCTCAGATTCAATCCCTGGCATCTCCAGTAAGGACCAGGCAGCAGGTGATGTGAAAGAGCTTTTTCCTGATTCCCTGGAGAGCTGCTGTCAGTCAGAGTAGACAATACTGACCTTGATGGATCAACGAGCTGATTCAGTATAAGGCAGCTACATGTGTTCACATAGATGCTCAAAAATACTTTCCTTATTCTGCAGTGTCAAATATAGTGACCATAGGTGAGAGGGGATAGTGGCCAAGGTAGTGGGTGTACTTTTAGCTAGGTAGATGACCAGGGTCAGCAGGTTCCTGCACGGGGTTTTTTCCCTGGTGACAGAAGTGCCAGTCTGAACAACCTAGCAAAAAATAAAAATAGAATGCCAGAAAGAGGGAGGGAGTATGATTCTGCTTGTGGGTGATTAGATGTGATCAGAAAGGTATTGAAAGATTGCTGAGTGTTGCTGTTGGTGGGACAGGGACGTAGATCAACATGAGTGGATGTCCTGTGGTTACCCTGTTTGTGACATGAGATTTCAGTAGCTGTCCTTTGGAGCCTTCCATTGTCATAACAAGTCATTTGTGATTAGCCGTTCATTGAAGATGACATGCTCTGACTTGGAGCCTCGTCCCAGATTGCTTGTCACAGCAATGATGTGTTGAGGGTTTTGCTGCATTTTTTTCTTAAGACTGGAGAAGGATGTCTTTGGTGAGGACACTGGGGACAGGTGAACTCACCTTCGAACACGCAGAGCTGCTTTTAGTCGAGTTAGACCATTGGCCTGTCTAACTCAGCCTCATCTACTCTGACCAGAAGTCGCTCATCAGAGTCCAGGAATAGGTTCCTCCCGTTATATGCAACCATTTTAAGTTGAGATGCTGGGCCTTGAACTTGCAGCCCATGGCCCGATCTTCCCATTTCATGACCGTTTGTATCTTGCCCTGGATGTTGCTTCTCTAAGAGGACGAGCTCACAGGCAAAAGGGACCCAGCCCTCTCTCCAACAATGGCAACCTTACCAGGGGTCCAGGTCAGGTGGCAGATGCTGGGCACCATTGAAGGCAGCAGCTCTGACCGGGAGGGTACAATCCACTTGCTTCCCTGAGCAAAGCACCACTGAATGAGCTCCAGTGGGGCTTTGAGCAGGAGAACCTCTGGTAGATTGCTGCACAGGGCCCATTCAGGGTGCCATTTTGATTTTCCACCTCAGGGCCCAATGTCCCAACCAGATGTACTCCCAAGTTCTCAGAGACTCCGCAAGGTCATTAGAAACCCAGGCAACTTGAACCTTGGCCTTCCCTCAGCCCGTCATGGGGATGCAAGCCCCCCCCCCCCCGAGGGGGGTAACAGCATGAAACCATGACATAACAGTTCTGCCCTTCTCAAGTCCAGCTGTTAAAAGAGCCCAAAACGTCTTCAGCTCAAACTGAACTGCCTGGCAGCTTAGTTGAGGAAATGGAGAGGATGGCATTGACAGATAAGCTAAAACAGTTACCTGAGTCATTCAGTCATCTGAACTTTTACCTGTCTGTCATTTATCTAAATCATAAGCACAAAATACTAAAGATCAAAGACAAGACATGACAGGCCTCATTTTAAAAAGTGAGTTCCCAGTGGGCAAATAATGACCCCCAATGCCATTTGGGGGATGAAAAACTGATTGGGGAGGGGGGAAGCAGGATCCCTGCCTCCCCCTGTGCCGCAGTGGTCTTGAACAGAATCAGGCCCCTGTGGTTTAAAGGAGTTCCCAGTTAGAAACTCACTAAGGTGGTGCAGGGTGAACCTGGGGATGCCTGCCACATCTAGTTGGTACCCAAAGTCCAATAATTAACAACTGTAACCCGATGCAGTCTCCTCTGACTGGCAGCCATTCTCCAAGGTCACACACAGAAATCTCTTCCAGCCTTGATATATGAGGTCCTTTAACTAGGAACGCTGGAGATGGAATCTGGAATCTTCTGCACAAATTCTACCATTGCACTATGTGGCCCATCACGGGAGGTTCACGGGTTTCACAGGGTCATTACCAGCCCATGCTGATCACACATCTTCAGAGTAGGATTTCTTTGACACCTAGAACCATGGAAGATCCTTCAGCGCTTAACCAGCTAAGACGAGATATTGGATTAAACTGGAGGGCTCTGTCAGACAATTTCCACAGGGATACCTTTCAGATTTCTGTGAGAGGAGCAAAGGATTATTGGGAATGGATTCATAGGCAATGCATACACTTACGGTATCACTGCGAAGCAAGAATGTATTATTATTTTACAAACATTTGTGGTTAATTAAAAAAAAAACTTATTTGTTGTTTCCCCCAGAGACTTGTATAAGTGTCACCTCTTCCAAGGCAGCTGAGGAGCAAAGAGCCTCAAAACAAAAGTTCAGTTACTGCCCAGATACCTCTCTCCTCACCTGATTTAAGGCTTAAACCCAGCGGGCTGAGTCAGAATGCTTCCCTTGCCAGAAACATGAAGGGAACCCCCTTATTACACCCCACACTTTGGTGCACCTGACCACACCAAAGCCTGTTTTCCCCCAGCTCTTCCCAGAAGGAATGCAGAGTGCCGTACATGGTTTCTTCCTCCTATTCAATCCTTACAACAACCCTGTGAGATCAGTTTGGCTGAAAGAGATGACGGTTGGCCGCTGAGCTTCATGGCAGAGTACTGGATTCCCCCAATAGTAATCCAGTAGTCCAAGTGCTACACCACACTGTGTCTCATGAGCCTCCATACATGATGATCCAGTAGGTCAGTTCTGGATCATGAGGCTCTTGTAGGTCAGTTGACCAACTGGCCCAATTACATGATACTTACGTAGATCAGCTGCTCACTTGACTGAAACACAACCTTACAATTACTAAACCCCCTCCCCTTTCTTGTAGTTAATGGATTTGTGCTTTTGCAGGCCCACCTTGTCTATATCACCTCTGGCACATGTCAATGCCCATTTAATTGTTTATAAGCACAGCTGTTCATGTGCAGAATCTGTCAGTTCTGATAGTAATCCATGCTACATTTTTAATCCATAATAGCTTCATATTTCTCCAAATGCTCCATGGATTTTGATATTATTCTTGCATCCCTTTCCCCCTAATTATATACTTGTTTCAAAACAAAATAGGATCACCTGTGGATCACCTTGACAGTAGTGACATGGAACAGCAGAACAGCCGCTGCTATGAAAAAGTGAGAGTGTCGAAATTAGGAAGGGAGCTGTGGGGAAACTTGAAATAGCATGGTTGTGGCAACCGACGGTTTTATGATTAGCAGTCCCATAATTCTGTGTCATTAAAAAAAAAAAAACCCTACTACCACAAGGGAACCATGCAATTAGAACTCATGAAACAAAACCAAGATTGGGAAATTTGGGTAAACTGTTTCACTGAAGCACATGAGTTAGGACTAAACTAGACATACAGTACAGTATGAGTTAGGACTAAACTAGACATACAGTACAGTATGAGTTAGGACTAAACTAGACATTCAGGCGTCATACTAAACCATGACTTGCTTGCTTAGTTGTTTAGCTCACCTTTCCTACTGAGACTCAAGGCAGATTCCAGGCCATGGGAGGTGAGGGGAAATAAAATTTCCTTTTCATCTGCACTTTTGGGAAAAGGGGAAAGAACAAGGTGGTGGCAGCAGGGAAAGAACAGGGGCGTGTGGGCACCATTCCTATCAGTTCCCACCAAACATGTGGCTACTGCCATAGTGAGGGCATGTTTTTGTGCTTCCATGTCAATACATCTCATCTTAGTTTCCCAAATTAACCATAGTTCAAATAAACCATGATTTTATGATTTCTGAACTGAGCCTTCATATGCTTGCCATTGAAAATGGCTGCCCCTTGGTTATTCTCCTGCCTTTCCTTGTTGTTATATCATGACATTTTGTAATTAATTATGAATTAGTTATGTTTGTATACCACTTTTCGTCAGTCAAGATGCCTCTGAGGCCTGAGTAAACATAATTCTTGTGCAGACTGGAATCACGCTGCTTAGGATTGCAGCATAACCCCCAGTCTGTGAAGTTCCTGGCTGTGAAACCTCAGACCCTGTCAGAGCGGTTCTCTTCAAAGAGTCACTACCCCTAGATTGCCTTTTTTGTATACATGAACTAGGAGTTCCAGAGGTATTTTCAGCAACATTCACTTGCTGACTACCTTTGGCTGAGTGTTTTCCAGAAAACTATTTGCTTTGTTGGCTGCCATCAGTTACTACTCTGAACTGACCCCCTGATCTCACCAGCAATTCTCATTTAAAAAAATTCAGCCTTGGATTCACACTATAAATGCATTATCTAAAGCCCTGTTCACATGTTAGAATGAAGGGATATACATCCTGCAAGTATGTGCGTACATCTATTTGTGCAAAAGAGCCAATATGTGTTCACTTTACAGATGAAACCAGGGGCCAGTACCTTAATAAATGTGATGTTTAAATCACATGTTCAACCTGACATGCATTGAATGTAGCAAGAGAATCACTCAACACATGTATAAAGAAAAATCAAGCCCTTGCTGTACACAAACTGTACATGTGTTTGCTTGTAACCTCAAATTCAAATACCTTTATTGGCATAGTGCTTGTAACTTGTGAACAGGGCTTAAGTTGGAGGTGGAAATTAGCTTAAAAGTTGCTATTCCAGGGGAGTTGCTGCTTACCTGGAGTGGGTGATTTGCCAGGTGGAGAGAAGTTAGGGAGCTGGAAGGAAAGATCAAGGGCTTGGGCAGGAAAGATGGGGAGTGGGGGGGGGGAGTTCAGGAGGAAAGCAAAAAGAATTCTCAAAACGATAAATACTTCAGTCACATAAAGCATTTCCGGGGTGCTTTTAATGCCAAGTCAGAGGTTTGCAGACTGCGTTGTGGGATAATAAACAAGGAAATCACAAATTGTGTGTTGAGCATGTTGGCTAGTCGAATTTACCATGCTCAACTGTGATGATTAGACATGAGCTGGATTACCAGGTCTTTTCAGTTTGGCCTCAAACAAATGCTGAACAAGTTTGCACCAGGGGTTTTTGTATAAAACACCACATGTAAAAATGCTGCTGATCCAAACAGATCAGCAGCCATTAACGTTGCTAAGGTCAACTTAGATGAACACAGAATAGCAGGATTTTTTTTAACACAGCATTTATTTTTGACTGAATTGGATGATTTGTGACTGATTGAACTGTCTGTGTAGAGAATTGCCTCCCCAGCAGAGCAATTCTGTAGAACAGGGAAGGGAATCAAACTCCTTCAGACTAAATGAGAACACACGTATGCCAAAAACCCAGTTGCCCTATACTTTGTTATTGGGAAGCAATAGTTGAAGCAGGTTGCCACAAACAGGTTGGCAAGCAGACAAACAGTCTGATTGGCTCTCTGTTCTCAGATGGCAAACAGGATGTGAACTGAACCAGTGGGTGTTTAAGTATTCCTACTCAGAAGCTTATCCAGGGTGCCCCCATATGTGGTAATGGCCTCCACTGGTACGTGGTTCTGTGGGCCACCACTGCTATCCCCATGTGCATATATAGAATGTCGAGTGTTCTCATGGAGGTCATGGGTGTAGGGCGAATGGTGAAATTGGTGGTGAACCATAAACTTTCTAACAGGTTGTGGCTCAAAAAACCTGGAAGATTGGGGGAGCAGATTTATTTATTTATAGCAGGAGGTGCTGGAGTCCAAACCTGTTGATGTGGCTACCACTAAAGAGGGTTAATTTTGAGGTTCAGGACACAGCTGGATGGGGGGGGGGCATTTGGAGATATAGAAATACTCGAGTGATGTGCATCCATTGGGTTTCAGTTTTCTTTGGGAAGTCCCAGCGCCCCCAAAACGGGAAACAGTATGGTGGGCACAGCAAAACACTGGTTGGTGATGCACAATGCAAATAGCAAGTAGGGGTTGACATGATGAAGGTCACCCTCACGAAAAAAAAGTTCCTAGTCTGTGTAAACTGTCAATAAGATTTTTCTAGAATTCTTCTCTCCAATCGGCTAATTTTCTAGCATACTGAAATGGCGCCGCCTAGTCTGAAGGTTGACTAGTAGATCTCAGCATAGGGGGGACGCATGCTGTGTGAACAGAATGTGATGTGCCTCACCCTTTGGAGCATCATTAACAAATTCAGAAGTCTTCCTTGAAGGTAGACAGTGTTAAAAGCCATTGCTCTGAGAGCTGGCTGAAGTCCATTGGGGGAGCATTTTTTAAAATCTGATCTTTAACCAGACAACCCTATGCTGTGGCAAAATGAAGAAATGCCTGCTGTTGTTTCTGTGGATTGTTGAAAGAGGGTGGGAGGAGGGTGTGCATGTTCCCCTGTGGAAAAGGAGCACTTTTTTCTGATTGTCCCTTCTTTTATTCCTCAAGCTGATCAGTGGCGGTTCTATTGTAAGCGCTGAGGCAGTATGGGATCACGTCACCATGGCCAACCGGGAGTTGGCGTTTAAAGCAGGAGACGTTATCAAAGTCCTGGATGCCTCCAATAAGGACTGGTGGTGGGGTCAGATTGATGATGAAGAAGGATGGTTTCCCGCCAGCTTCGTAAGGGTGAGTGTCTCCTTGTTTCTTCTTCCTTGATATTATTTAATGTGTGTTTCGTTGCTAGAACCTAGTGGCTGGTTGTTGCAGGGAGGCAAAGCACGGGTGTTGTTTGTGGAGTTACTCTGCCAAGGATTTGTTCCTTATTCTCTCAGCTTCATGAGCAACTCTGCATTTGTCTCCCATGCAGAAAATACTTTCATTATTAAAAATAATAGGGTACCTCAGAGATTCCTTTGGCCTCTAGAACAGGGGTCCCCAACCTTTTTGAGAATGAGGGCGCCTTTGGAATTTTAACACAGTGTGGTAGATGCAACCACAAAATGCCTGCCACAGGAGGAGGAGCCATACCTGCACCCAGAGGAAGTCCATGTGCCTGGAAGGAGAGGGATGATTTTAAAAATACACTGAGAAAGAGGAGAAAGATTAAAGCCAGTGCTGGTGGCAGCTGCCACTGAAGCAACAACATTTTAATCTGCACAACCAGTCAGATCTCCAGTGGCCTCTCAGAAGCCGTGCTGGGCAAGAGGTGCCACCTGACCCCACCCACTTACTGAAAACACTTGGTGGGCACCAGGATGGATGACAGCGAACTCCACACTCGGGATCCTTAGGACCTCCTGCTCTAGAGAATAAGAGCATAGTGGTGGTGGGGGGGGGGGCTTCTTCCCAGCTCTCATCCGTTCCTGCCATGTTAGTGGGTTTCTCAGGAATTCGTGGGGAGGGGGCAGTCAAGAGCCAGGCATTCGCTCCCATCCCTTTTTATCCTTTCCCCTTAGCAGGACAACTCTGAAACAGGCAGGGCCAATAGACTGGATGCTTTCTGAAGCTAACGTGAGGTGGCGCAATAATGAAAACGTTCTTTCCCCATCAGAAGCGAAAGCGTTCCTTTCAAATTTCTAGCCCGTTTGACTGGCTCTGTGCTGGGAGGCTCTTGGGTGCGCGGCACTCTGGGCAGGTGGTTTGTTCCTCCGTTTCCACGCCCTGGGGTGATGTCAGCCAGCCCAGTTGATCTTCCTGATCACAGGTAGAGAGCATTGAACTCCTATCTTCTTTCCCCACTGCTGGGGGACACACAGTGTCAGCCAAGGATGATGGTGATTGAGAGATCACCCCCTGCTGTCGTGGGGACGGGGAGTATCCGGCAGCAGCTTCAGGGAAGTCATTTCTCTTGTGGAACCCGTGCAACAAAAAAGAGCTGAGCGACACTTTCTCCATCAGGGTGCTCTGAAAACTGGCCCCCAAAAGTCAGGAGATCTGATTGTGGATCTCCCTTTTGGCATCGTATTGAAAGTTTTGGCACATCCTCCATGACAACCCAGACTTATCTGTAAGTTAGCTGTGCCCAAAAGTAATGGCGTAGAAATTCAGAGCATCCTTGCTGTGTTCCATATGTTCCTGGGCACAACTCTGAATAGAAAAGGATTCTGCAAATTTGCAGCAAAAGCTGGCTGTGAATGGCACCAGTTGGCTAGTATCCATAGCATCGCCGAAACACTTCCTGGCCCTGGAGCAGTGTGGAAACTGTTTTGTTTGATTGTTTTATATGTGACTCATTTGTACCCTGCCTTTCTTCCCAATGGGGACCCAAAGCAACTTATATTCTTCTCCTCTCCTTCGTTTTTTCCTCACAACAACCCTGTGAGGTAGGTTAGGCTGAGAGAGTGTCACCGGTCCAAGGTCTGCCAGCAAGCTTCCGTGGCATGAGTGGAAATTCAAACCTGGGTTTAAAAAAAAAAAATCAGTTTTACAAAATAAAAGTTAAAGGCCAAAGATGTTTCATAATCTTTTTTAAATGATGGGTAGCCTACCTGGAGCCTATGGGAAGGGGTGAGACTGGCAGCTGAGCCCCCCTCTGGCGTGACAGGCTGCCGTACAAAATGCAGGGCTGTCTGATCAATCGCCAGGCCAGGAGGCGGCCGGGCTCATGTCCACAGCAAAGGGCCTGCTGTGAGTGTTCCCTTGACGTGTTGTATCTGCTTTCGCTCCCTGGCTCTGCAGTCAATACTAGTTCAAACAAATTTAAACCATGGCCTCATTCTCCAAAGATCAAAAGGCAAGTTTCAAATCTGCCGAAGCAGTGCATCAACAACCTCTGTGAGCGACCGTCCACCTGCAGCCCAAATAGGACACAGTGAAAAGAAGCTGCCGCTGTGGGTCTGCCAGATTGGTCATTACAGATATAATTATTGGGCTGCCCAAAATCTTCCAGGCTAGATGAGGAATGTTGCATATCATTTTGCTCTGTATGTATGAATTGTATGCTTGTATGAACTCAAGCATTTCTCCAAAACTGGACCTCAGAACGGGGAGGCTTATAGAATCAGTAGGGTTTTTTGAGCTCTATTAAAAAGCAGGAGCCAGCTTTCAATTTGTCATCTCCTTACTCAAACACACAAACACACACGCTTGTGTTTATACTATAATAGGAGGCCCACAGAATTGGATTGCTTAACCCCATAGGACAAGGAGACTTGTGTATCTGTAACACACATGGCTGGAAAGACAGTTAAATGAATCCACATTCATAAACTGATGGGCAACAAGCTACATTAACATACAGTGCGAAGAGCACTGTGAAGTTCATCTGCCTCCCTTCCATTGGAATGTGCAGACGCCAACTTCTTATGACTCAGCCTACCAAAAAAGATCTATGTGCCTAAATATACTTGTGCATGAGCATTGCTTGACAGATTGAGAACCTTGGGCATCAATTGGATGCATGTTCAGATGTGCATTGAAAAAAGAAGCCATGTGTTTGTGCTACCAGTCACAAATGAATGTGTTGTTAGCTTGCTGTTTTAGCTGTGTTGTGGCTTTGATGACCTGGTCTTGCCCTCACCCAAATCTACTCTCTCGTTACCCTTTCTGGAGTCCCCCAGATAACAAGATTTTGAGTCCAGAGCTTGTCTGTCTTGGCCGAAAAATACATCTCCAAAAAATCTGAAAAGTCGTAAATAAAATCAGGCTGGAGCCCCACTGTGGCCTGATGTTCACATGCAAAAAAACAAGGCGGGAGAATGCCAAGACAGTAGCGAGGCCAGTCACATGTCCAACTGCAGGCAGAGAGCTGCATTCTGGAATGCTCACTGACATTGAAAAACTCCCTGCAGCAGAAAACCAGCATAGCAATGGTGTGTAGAAGGTTTCTGCTTGCTCTGCTAGGAGTTGGAGTCTGTAGTGACGCTTTCGGTTCTGCCAGCTCATTCTCCTGCACATGTAAGCCAGGCCTCAGACTGACTGTTGGGAAGAAACACGCAGATCTGCTACAGTCAGGCCAGACACCTGCAAGGCAAGTGGGAACCAGTGCCCGGCATTGGCCCTTGTGCTTCCTTGTCACTTTCTGGGTGCTCAAGGGAGAAGGGGTTGAAGGACAGCCTGGGGTTAGGGTTGCCAGCTCCAGGTTGGAAAATACTTGGAGATTTTGGAGGTGGACCCTGAGGAGGGCAGAGTTTGGGGACGGTATAGATTTCAATGGGTTGTAATGTCGTAGAATCTTCCAAAGCAGCCATTTTCTCCAGAGGAACTTATCTCTGCTGCGTGGAGAGCAGTTGTAATAGCCGGAGATCTCCAGCCACCACCGGAGGTTGGCAACCCTACCTGGGGTCCACCTCCATCACCCCACCCCCCCGTCCAGGAGCTACGCAACCATCCCTTTTCAACAGCTCAAGAGTCAGGTACCAGTGAACCCAGCAGAGCGGGCCCCGGCTTTTGGGGACTCTGGGCTGGACACCGACTCTTCTTCCTTCTGGTGCCAGCAGTGCAAACATGGAAAACAGGAAGAGTGGCATATGACTCACAGCCCTGAAAAGCCAGAAAAGACCCAGATGTTTGCTTATTTTATCTACTTCAGTGTCATGGCCCAGCTAGTTCCAGGGGACACCGATGACTCCTCTGATGAAGAGTCAGCCAACAGCCCTGGCTTCTATGCACAGCCAGCGCTGGAGGTCACACAGGAAGAAGCAGCCCCTGTGGAGCCAAAGCCAAACCGCAGCCAGGGACCAGCACAGCAACTCCTCAGCCCTCCAGCTCTGAGCCGGCTGCAGAAAGCCAGCTGCCTGTCTGCTCACCCCCTCGTCACCAGAGCCTCAAGAACGGCGCAGGAGGTGAACACGTAGGGCCCTACAGGATCGGAGACGAAGTGCTCGACTGGCAGCTAGGTGCCGACCCACCACAGACAGCGGGGATGAGCGTTCGCAGGAGCAGGTCTGAGGTGGCTGGCAGGTGCCCGGCGTTACAAGCTGTCTGAGTGGTGTGCTGCTGATAAGCAGCTGGAAAGAGCATAGCTCTTTGTGGAAGCAACATGTCTGTCTACTCCTGACCTGGCTGTGAACTGTTTGCTTTGTCTGACCTCGGCTTGAACCCTTGGACTTGGCTTTTGGATTACGTTTGGACTTGCCCCTGTGAGGTTTGGAACTGTCTGGTGTGTGTGTGCTGGGGGATCACGACATTCATTTATACCCCCCAAAGCAATTGACATTGTTCTTCTCTTCTCCATTTTATCCTCACAACAACCTTGTTGAGGTTGATTTGGCTGAGAGGGAGTGACTGGACAAGGTCAGCTTTCATGGCAGAATGGGGATTTGGCCCTGGGTGTCTCCCTTCTTCCTTACTATCTCCTCTGTCTTTATTCTGTGCCTCCACCTGTCACTGAGCCTGGAAAGCCTACTTTGCCATCACAGATTGCAACTAGTTGACCACAGCCGCAATCCGGTTCTTCCCTGAGGCTGACCAGAAGAGGCTCTAAACTGCTCATGCCGTCTTTGTACCTCCTGCAATACACCACGACCTTCGACAGCACTTTCCTCCCATAGGGAGCCCCTGTCATGACCCCCTCCAGCCCCCTCAGTGATTCTCACTTGGAATCTCTAGAGGAAGAGCCAAGGTCGGTGTCCGAGGAGGACCAGAGGGACCACGAAGGGCTCGGCATGGTGGAGCCACCTTTGCCAGGGCCTGCAAGGAAAGCCTCTCCACCAGCCTTGGAGACAGTTTTCAGGCCCTGCCATGCAGGACTCGAGCCCAACTCTGTAGCCCCCAGGACCCTCCCCCCAATTTGCAGGAACGCTGGAGGTAGAGGGCCTGGGCCGAAGTGGCACAAAAGAAGCAAAGTACCACTTCACTGGCTGCAAGCAATGTCAGAGTAGAGCCATGCACTGAGGGTGAGTCCTTGCAGGGTCCTGGCCATGAGAGGAGCTGCCTCAGGAACTCCAGCACTTGTGGACAATTCAACTGGGCTCACTTACATCCCACCCTGTTTCCGATGGAGCCTGGAAAGACAGTTTTGTTGGGTCAACTGGTTCTCAAGGTCACAACCCTTGCCTGCTAGATCAGCTCTAGACCCTTCTGGATCTAGACCTTGACTGCTCACGAATTCCCTGCAGGGAAAATCCCGACTTTTGTGGAGACCAGCTGAAGACTGAGGTCAGAGCATCTCCTACCAACAACAGCTCCTCTTCCCAACGGGGCGGTTCAGCCTCACATGGGACCCTGCTACAGCCATTAAGATTATTAGGTGAGCCGTCCCTTACCTGTACCAACAACAAAACTCAGGTTAAACAAAGCAACAGTAAAACAAAATCAAACTGACACAACAGCAACAAGGAGAACAATGGCTACAATGGCACACTTTCAATTACAAAACAACACAGCCTCAGTTGTGGGGCAGAGAACATCCTTTGAAGATTTTCTCTCCTGGCTGGTCAGTTCTATTCGCATGTTTGGTAAACTTGAGTATATATCTTGGTGAACTGATTTGCAATGCCTTGTTTTGCTCTCTTGAGCACTGAGCCTTGGGCATAGTTCTCTCCAGGTGAACCTGAAGGGCAGTAAAAAGAACCCAGTGCTAAAGTTGTTGAGGTTTCAGGAGGATCGCCTGATCACCCTTCCTTTGATTCCTGACACTCCCAGAAGTTATTTCTAACAAAGGCAAGAGGTTACAGTTGCAACTTTCTGTAGGCTGAAAGGTTATCAAGGTTAGCACAGAGACCAGAGATCACACCACGAACCTGGTTTTGCTAAGCTGGTGATCAGCTGTAATAGTGAGAAATCTTTTGTCCTTATTCATTTCTCAGGAAATAAAGCTGCGTTTCTTGACAAATTCAAAGTCAGAAGTTTCACACTGGCTTTTCCCTGTGAAGTTCCTTTTGTCAGAGAATGGCGACTCTGAAGTCCACTCATGTTGTCTTGGATGGTTGCAGTTTTTTTCCAGTAGGAGCTTGGCCATCTTAGCAGAGAAATGGACAACAGGCAAGTCAGACACATTCCTCAGGAATGTTCCATCTGTCCCCTCTTAGATCCCTCCCTATTAGGTCCTTTCTCCTACCTAAGTGGAGCATGTGAGTTAGGGTAGACCTTGGACTTCTTAACCTCTCCTTCTCCATTGTGAACAGCAATAGAGACTTTAACAGAGTCCTCCTCTCCTTATGGACCCAAGTCAATTCCCCAGAAATGTATGCAAAGGACTCTTCTGCCCTTCTGCCCTGATGCAAACAATGACAGACGTTCTGTCCAGTTGCTTCCCTTATGCACCTCAGGGGCTAATGGCTGACTTGTGTGTATACCTGCGGCAATAAGGGGAGAATTATCTCAGTTCCTCTGAGGTTGTTCACTGGTTGGCAGAGGAGATGAAAGAGCCTGTGGTCTAAATCTCAGCCTGTGTGGGGCACAAGTAGTGTGTGGAGCTGGCCTTTGCCCAGCTCCTAATAGGGCACAGGTTTTAAAAAAAAGGGTTGCTATCCAGAGTCTTAGGGAATCGGGATGATCCAATCCCATTTTAGTGTCTGAGAGAGTATCTGAAGTTGAGCAGGATTCTGAAAACAGCACCAGCGCCAAGTCGAGTCCAAGTGACGATGACATCTAATAAAGGACCAAAAGGAGAGCATGTCACCTCCAATTTGTCTGTGCCACGGCAGTCTTGTCTAATGCAAGCAATGAAATGGGTGTGAGCAGACAGGCGTGTGACACGCAGAAGAACGGCTTGTCAGCAGAGCTGTAGGACTGGTGGGCTCCATTCAAGGGATGCAAGTAGAAGCTGCAGAATGCAAAAAGGTGTCTGGGGGCAGCATAGGAGCTTGCTCCCCCCCACCATTTCCTTCGGGTAGCCCAGATGTTGCAGGGTTTTCTATTTGAATTGTTGCCAGGCCTGTGCTTTTTTAAAGATTTTATTTTTATAAGTATAAACAGAACAGAAAAAAGAAAAAAAGAAGCCATATCACAAACAGCAATTACCATTTCATCAGAGAAGAAGGAAAAGCAAAAATATACATATGCTATAATAAACAATAAACAATATATGATGATACCAACAATTATGAGCAATAAATAATTATATAATAAATTGCATTAAATAGTGATTATCATAATAATATATCAACATAAATCACAGGATAGCCTATACTATACTTGATAAGAATAGATTAAAAAGCTTTCAATGGTAATTACTGTTATAAATGTCTAAAAAATACTTCCCAAATAATAAACACTGAGTTCACATATTTTTAAAAGGCTTTTACACATTCTTAACTTTATTAATATCTAACTTCCTGTTTCTTGGGGTGGGGGTCAGTTCTGCGCGTGTTTTGCTCCCTCTCGTGGTCAATGCAATATAACACCAATTTTTATCCACCGCAAGCAGCTTCTCATTTAAACTGCAGAGAGAAATGCTTCTTTTAGTGCTGTGTGATGTCGAATCGACCATCAGAGGGAGCATGCAGATGTGGAACACTCCCCCCACCCCAGGAAACAGGAAGTTAGAGGTGAGGAAAGTGAGAGTGCGTAGATGTCCTTAATGTATCCATACATAATTCACAGTGGGTAGCCGTGTTAGTCTGTCTGCAGTAGTAGAAAAGGGCAAGAGTCCAGTAGCACCTTAAAGACTAACAAAAATATTTTCTGGTAGGGTATGAGCTTTCGTGAGCCACAGCTCACTTCTTCAGATACAGCTAGGATGTGAATCGATCTGTCTTTAAGTAGAGGAGAGTGAATTCAGACAAGCATTAGTATGTAAATGTTAACAGTATGTCAATGTGAATAGCAGGCGTGATGGGATTAGGTGTGGTATGCAGAAGAGTCTGTGATGTCCAGGGGAGAGATGGGTGTGGAGAAATCAGATGGGTGTGGAGAAATCAGCATGGGTAATGAGCCATGAATGCAAGGTCTTTATTCAGCCCAGGTAAATGCATTGTCTTTAGTTTGACTAAAGACAATGCATTTACCTGGGCTGAATAAAGACCTTGCATTCATGGCTCATTACCCATGCTGATTTCTCCACACCCAAATTTGTGCTTGAGGTATTTGGCCAAATTTGTGCTTGAGGTAAGATTTGAGCTGAATATTTTGTTTCTTGTAAGAACATAAGAAAAACCATGCTGGATCAGACCAAGGCCCATCCAGTCCAGCAGTCTGTTCACACAATGGCCAACCAGGGGCCTCTAGGAAGCCCCCAAACAAGACACCTGCAGCAGCATCCTGCCTGTATTCCACAGCACCTAATATCATAGGCATGCTCCTCTGAGAATAGGTATGCATCATGACTAGTATTCATTTTGACTAGTAGCCATGGATAGCCCTCTCCTCCATGAACATGCCCACTCCCCTCTTAAAGCCTTCCAAGTTGGCAGCCATCACCACATCCTGGGGCAGGGAGTTCCACAATTTAACTATGTGTTGTGTGCTCCTGCCCATGATGCAGCACATCTTTGTAATGCACACTGTCTTAAAAGTGTGGTACGTATTTGTACATTGACAAGCAAGAATCCTATGGCAGCTTCAAACAACATAAGAAGAGCCCTGCTGGATCAAACCAGTGGTCCATCTAGGCCAGCATCCTGTCTCACACAGTGGCCAGCCTGTTGCCCTGGAAGACTAACGAACAGTGTACTAAGGTCCAGTCCTTCCCCCATTGTTGCCCCCTGGCACTGGAATTCAGAGTTTTACTGCCTGAGAACAATGGAGATTCCCTTCAAGTCAGTATGGCTAGCAGCCATTGATGGACCTCTCCTCTATAAATCTGTCTAACCACCTTTTAAAGCCATCTATGCTTGTGGACATCACTATATCCACTGGCCATGAATTCCATACTTGAATTACTCGTTGAGTAAATAGTTACTTCCATCTATCAAGGTAACAATGGAATGGATCCAACCATCCTTCAAGGAGCCTTCTTCCATCTCAAGGAACCTTCCTCCGACTTAGGTGGCTCTTCCTTCAACAAAAGAGTGACTTAAGGTGGAGGAAGACTTCAGACTTTGCACAGGGTGGGGTGGATCCATCCTGCTGTTGCGGTGCCCCTGGACTCTGCAGGTTTTGTTACCGCAGAGGAACCCAGCTGCCCCTGGGATGTTGGCTCAGGCAGGTGTGAACATCAGCACATTGTACAAGCTGATGTGCGAAGGCGTGGGAGGCTGGCCTGAGGCACTGCTTCATGATCTCAGAGGGAGGTTGGCTGGTCATGGGCACCTGTGGTGGTAAAGGGATATCTACACATGGCCAAGCACTCTGTGACTTAATTCAAAGTCAAAACAGACCCTGGGAGATCTGTGATTGGCTTTCCCCAGTATTAAGAAACAACAAACGATATCCTGACATGGCCATGGTTAAGGCTGGCAATTCAGGGAAAGGAGAGGAGGTTTAATTCTCCCACCTTGCCTTCCCAAGACTGCAGTTGGTCTTGGAAGAGATAAATAGATGAGTGCCCTTTTTCATTTTTCTTCAAAGCAGTGCAGGGAAGGCAGTTTTAGTGGGAAAAAGCATCCAGGAATGGGAGAATTAACCCACCTTCCCTCCCCATGCATGGCTAACAATGGTTTGGTGTGATTTCTGAACTGAATTGTTGAATCTGAAGCCTCAACCATGGCTACGGCTGCTATTCTGCCTCCAGCAGCTGCTGTACTAAGGAGGTGACATGAAGTGAAGTATTGAGAGGACCAGGAAAGCAGACAAGCAGCACTAAACCATGGTTTGCCTCTAACCCATTTGGAAACTCAAACCACATTTTCGTTTATCAACTATGGTTAGAGTCAATTATGGTTTAGCATGCAGAAGGAATGAAACTGATGGGTCATACATTCAGGACAGACAAAAGGAAATCCTTCTTTACTCAATGAGGAATCAAACTGTGGAATTCACTGCCAGTGGATGTAATGACAGTCACAGGCATGGACAGGGGATGAGACAGAGTCATGCATAAGAGGTCCATCAACGGCCACTAGCCGTTGTGAGCACAGGGAGCCTCCATCTGTAGTGGTAGTAAACCTTTGAATACCAGTGCCGGGATGCAGCATCACACAAGCCATTTATGCAGGGCTGTTTCCCTCGCAGTCACCCCGCTGACTGCTTCGGGGCTTCCTTTTGATTATGCATGCCTTTCCTGACCTTCAGAGGTCGCCCTGCTTTCCCCGCGCATTTCCAGGCATTTTGCCCATGTTTTCCAGATGCTGTTTTAGCCAGAATCTGGAAACTGTGGGTAAAATGCGCGGAAACACATGGGGAGCGCAAAGCGATCTCTGACGGTCTGATCCAGCACTATTGGTCTGATCCAGCACGGGTCTTCTTATGTCCTTGTGCTGTCTGAACCTCCTTTCTTATCACTTTATGCATTCCAGAATCAAGAACAGTTCTCTGGGCTACACCCAAGCAAGGTCTGGCTCAGTTTAAGCCCAAAGGTGTGGCTTCCTATTGCCTCCAGGGGGTAATTCTTCCCTTTCTCTGGAAAGCCTGTTTCGTTCTTCTTCACTCATGTTGCCCGCAGGCTCCAAGGACTTGCTCACACCCCTTTTGTGTGCCCTTTGCAACGGAAGTTCTGTCTGGCCCCGGCTTTGCCACGGGTAGGTTCGGTGTTTTTAAGGAAGCAGGCACAGGGTTTTGCCGCCTGACTCCTCTGTTCCCCTTCGATGCACCAGGACATAAAAACAGGAGCTGACAGGCGGGTTTCTCCGTGTTTCTTTTCTGCTTCGGCACCCAAGACATTAAACTGACTCTCAGCTGTACTATCCTAGGAAAGCTACAAAGTAGTCAGTAGATGGAGTTCTTATGTAACTGGGGGCAAAGGTGGGGGAAGAGCAAGGGTGTCGTTTCTGGAGATTTAAAAAAAATGTTTATTGCATTAAAACTCCCACTTGTTCTAGTTCCATTTTGACATGGTCATGCCAGAAATCGAGGCCAGTACAACACACAGGGGCCCTGCATGTGCACATGCATGTGGTAATGAGGAAATACATTTGTTTTGTTTTATTTTATTTTATTGGATTTATACCCTCCTCATTCTCAGCCAGAGCCAGGCTCAGGGCGGCTTGTGTGTGTGTAAAGTGCTGTCAAGTCGCAGCTGACTTATGGCGACCCTTTTTTGCGGTTTTCATGGCAAGAGACTAACAGAGGTGGTTTGCCAATTCCTTCCTCTGCACAGAAACCCTGGTCTTCCTTGGTGGTCTCCCATCCAAATACTAACCAGGGCTGACCCTGCTTAGCTTCTGAGATCTGACGAGATCCAGGTCAGGGCGGCTTACAACAATTCAATACAACAGCATAAAATCATATATACTTGGAAAAGCTATCTAAGCAGACTAAAAGCAGATGGTGCCCTAACTAAATTCCTCCCCAAATATGGATTAAAAGCCTGTATTCTATAGCATTTACCATAAGGGGAAGATCAACAGGCCCTAGTAAGCAGTGATACCGGTGGAGATAGCATGATAAAATGAAGACCAGGGGGTAGGTAGATTGGGGGGGGAGGGGGGTTTGAGGGAGGGCAACAAATCAGCACTGGTGGGGGGAGGCCAGCGTTTGTGTAGCCGTCGTTGCCCTCAACCATAGGTCTGGCGGAACATCTCCGTCTTACAAGCCCTGCAGTATGCTGCCTTTAGATGGAGAGTTTAGATAGACAGCAGCAATTCACATCCCGTTAGGCTGTTGCAAGAAATGAATGTAATTAAATAATTAAAGGCTCATATGAGTCCAAAATAGCCACCTGCAGAAGGGGCTGCCTGCAGCATCTCTGTATGATTCACTCTTCTAGGTTCATGTGTTTCCGATCATTCACCTCTGGGACAAGTAATTCTGTCATGCTTCTGCATTGGATATGACTGGAGCAGGGGTCCCCAACATGGTGCCCTTGGACTCCTTTCCTGGCACCCACCAAGTGCTTTTAGAAAGTGGTTTTGGCCAGGTGGGGTGCCTGCCCAGTGGAGTTTCTGATTGGCTACTGAAGATCTGATTGGTTATGAAGATTAAAACGCAATTTTGGTGGCAGCTGCCCCAACAGTGTTGGTTCTTCTCTCTCTCTCTCTCCTCTCTCCTCTTTCCAAGTATTTTTTACTTACTCTTGTCCCCTGCACTTGAGCTTCCTCTGCGTATGTGTGTGGCTCTGCCTCCATGGCAGCCATTTTGTGGCTGCACCCACCACCCTGTGTCAGAATGTCAAAGGTGCTCACAGGGTCAGAAAGGTTGGGGACCCTCTGACATTCAGTCACTTCCAATACAGAAACACTACACAATTACATACCTAAAGAAGAAGCCTCCTGTTGTGTCTCTGCACGAGTCACTGCTCTGGGCATACCCATTTCCATTTGCAAGGCTTATCTCAAAAGAGTGACTCATGGAGAAATATACGAGGTGGCCTGATTCTTTCTTTTGCACAGACAAAATCCAACCCTTTCAGGTATCAGAGGGAAGTATAACATCCACCCTCAAAGTTTAGGAAGCCCTCATTTATGAGCAGTTGTAAGGAGCTCTCTAGGCCCCACCTGGAGGTTGGCAACCCTAGCCCCGGATGAGCTGTGAGGCAAAGCCCAGGAGTGAGCAACCAATGCTAAGATGATTCCTCTCCCACTCCGTTGGGATCTTGGGGAACCTGGACCCAGGGCCAGGCTGTGTCAGTGCCCAGAGGTTGCAAGGTCAGGGGAACAGGGGAGCTGGACGCATTTGCTCTGTCGCATACCTCTGAGGTAGACGTTGCCCCAGGAGACCCAAGAACCGAAGCATGCCCCGGAGTGGTCTCCTCTTTCCCTGTTATGCTCTAGGGCAGTAATGGTGAACCTATAACACGCGTGCCAGAGGGGGCACGCAGAACCCTCTCTGTGGGCAAGCGCACAGTCGCCCCAGCACACCTAGAGAGTTGCAAATCCAAGGCAACACCTCCCATACGTTTTGGTCATTTGGTCCCTCCCCTTGCCCACTGGCCATGCTAAGACCCTGAGGGATCCGCCTGGGCCTGCCTCCTGCCTTCCTTTCCCCCCTGCTTCCTGGAGCCTCCCGATGGGCCTCCGAGCGGCCAAGCGGCTCCGGAGCAGCAGCAGCAGGCGGCAGCGGGGCAGGCATGGAGCGGCAAAGCCGGAGGCTGCTGCCGCCGCCACTGCTGGCCGCCCTGGCCGGTGCGCAGTACGAGAAGTACAGCTTCTGCGGCTTCCCGGTGGCCGAGCTGCTGCCGCTGCAGCATGCCTACGCCTACATGCTGGAGCAGTAAGAGGGCAAGGGCTGGAAGGAGAGCGTCCGTGCCCTGGAGGCCAGCCTGCGCCTCCACCGTCTGCTGCGCGACAGCGAGGCACACTGCCACCAGGAGTGCGCTGGCGGTGGCGGCGAGGCGCCGGGGGAGTCCTGGCTCGGGGAGCCGGCCTTTGGAGAGCCAGGCCCCGGTGCCATGCCAGACGAGGGGCTGGCTGAGCTGGAGCTCTTTGGGCGCATCCTGCGGCACGCCTCCTGCCTGCGGCGCTGCAAGCGTGGCCTGCGTCTTCCAGCTCCGCTACCCGCCGACCGAGACCCTGCGCGACTTCCAGCGATGCACCCCTTACCTGTACCTGCACTACGCGCTCTATAAGGTGAGGGGCGCCCCCGCCCGGAGACCATCTGGCCACGCGATCCTGTGCAGAGCGACTCCGCTAGCATGGGATGAAGTGGGGATATTAATGTATGAGTTGTTTTTTCTAAACTAAAACCTCAGTATTCAGGTTAAATTGTCGTATTGTCACTTTGCGGTAAATTAGTGGGTTTTGGGTTGCAGTTTGGGCACTCGGTCTCTAAAAGGTTCTCCATCACTGCTCTAGTGTGAATCATAGCTGCAATACATGGGGCTGGTGGAAAGGGGCAAGCTTAATATTGCTTTTCTCTCCATTTTCATTCTTCATTTTCCTGGCACTGAGAACCCCTTTGACTCTCTTCTTTTAAATTCGTTTTTCTGCAAGTAAAGCACCGATAATTATATTTTTTATTGGGGTATGTTTCTCTGTCACAGATATGGGAGAAATGCTGGGGTCGAGCAAGGGTGGAAAAGGAAGCACAGGGGGGCTTTAAATTGGAGGAGTTTCTTCCTCTTATGGCTCCGCCCTCAAAATCTCCAGATATTTCCCAACCCAGAGCTGGCAACTCTAAGCACAATATCCTGCTCTTACCTGTGGCTCCCATTCGTCTCCCATTCAAACATCTAGTTTTGAGTGAACACCCCTTATTTCTTTTTAGAGTCATTTATCTTTTTTCTTCAGTGGCTTTGGATCTCTGAGTTGCACCGTTGCTTTTGGAGATTTAGTCGTATTTTGTACGCACGTCGTATGTTTTTTGTACATGGGTTATACAGTATTTTTATGTACAAGGTACATTATTTATACTTAGAATGTATAATTCATTCACGGGCAAATACTATTGAACCGCATGCTTTTATGGCGAAGCAGAAAACGGTGCAAAGTCAAAGAACCACAGGCTTGCTCTGTGTAAGGGAGAAGCGAACTCACAGCAGGGATTTCCGGAGGAATGCGAAATTCGGAAGCATCCTGGGAAGGGGCTGATCAGGCTATACCTGTGCCTCGCATCAGGCGTGCTGTGGCACTGGCTACTTCTGTCTGGAACAGAGCCAAGTGATTCCCTGCCTCCCTCACTGTGCCGGGACCCCATTTCTGGCCAAGGCACCCAACGACGGCTTGCCGGGTACAGCGAGGAGGAGGCCAGTGCTACTCGGGGGCTCAGCTCACTTCTGGCCATCAGTGGCCAGGGCAGGTCAACAGCCTCACTTCCTGCTAGAGTTGCCAACTCCAAGTTGGGAAATTCCTAGGTATTTAGGGGTGGAGCCTAGGGAGCGGAGGGTTTGGGGAGGGAAGGACCTCAGCAGGGTGTAGAATCATAGCATTGGAAGGGACCACCAGGGTCATCTAGTCCAACCCCCTGCACAATTCAGGAAATTAACAACTACCTCCCCCCACATCCCCAGTGACCCCAACCCTCCCCCGCCATGCAGGATCCCACAATCAAAGCACTCCCAACAGATGGCCATCTAGCCTCTGCTTAAGGACCTCCAAAGACGGGGACTCCACCATCCTCCGGAGCAGCACATTCCACCGTCGAACGGCCCTCACCGTCAGAAAGTTCTTCCTAATGTTTAGGTGGAATCGCTTTTCTGTTAGTTTAAATCCATTACTCTGTGTCCTAGTCTCTGGAGCAACAGGGAACAAGCTAGTTCCCTCATCAACATGACATCCCTTCAAATATTTAAACATGGCTATCATGTCTCCCCTCAACCTTCTCCAAACGAAACAAACCCAAATCCCTAAGTCTCTCCTCATAGGGCATGGATTCCAGACCTTTGACCATTCTGGTCGCCCTCCTCTGGACACGCTCCAACTTAGAGGGTAGAATCTGCCCTCCAAAGCAGCTGTTTTATCCAAGGGAATTGATCTCTGTTGTCTGGAAATCGGTTGTAATTCCAGGAGATCTCCAGGCCCTCCATGGGGGTTGGCAGCCCTTCTTCCTGGGCCCAGGCCACTGCTGCTGGGTCCAAGTCTTGGCCTGGACCCAGCCAGTGGTGTCCTAGATCCAGCAGGGGACAGGTCTACCATGCTTGGGGAACAAAATGCCTTGCACCAGCCTCCACCCGCAGGGGGAGGCACCTCACAGCCCCTCCATGTCCCTTGAAGCCACAGTCATTGTTGCTAGCTTGCGAAGCAGAGGGGCCACCCTCTCAACCCATTCACTTCAATGGACTCGAAGGTTGTAACTTTGTGTGGGACACCTCATTTAGGAAGCCAGCCCTGCAGGGGCAAGCAAGATTTCTTTGGCCAAGAGGGCTCCCCCCCCCCCACGAGAGCCTCGGATCTCACCTTGTGCTGCATTAACTACGACTTGACACTAACAGATGGTAACCCAGTAGGGTAGACCCAAATCCCGCCTGGTGTCCTGATTCGAGGGTTCGACGTGGGCTGGGGAGGCTCATGCTCATCTCCCCATGTAGCAGAGAAGCTCGCTGGATGACTTTGGTCCAGACACTCTCTCACAGCCCAACCCTACCTCACAGGGTTGCTGTGAAGATGAAACAGGGAAAAGGAAACCATGTTTGTGTCCCCCTATGTGTCCCATCCTTTCCGTAGATGGACAAATACTTTTTTTTTTTTAAAGTGAGACCCCACAAGACACAGAGTTGCTTGCAACTTGCAATCTTGGCTGTTTTACTCCCCCCCCCAACCCAAAGTGGTGTTGGAAAAGGCAGTGAGTTTAAGGAAAGAATGGGGGGGGGGAGGCTTAACCCCTTCCCCTCCAGATGTTGTTCTGATCAAAATCTCCCATCTGCTTTTCTCCTTAGGAGGAAATAAATGAGTGCTTTTGTTCTTTTCCCCAGGAAAATAATGTGGCTGGAGGGAGTGATTCCGAGGGGGTAGATAAGTAAAGGGGAAAGGGTCACACATTACCTTCTCCTGCACTGCAATTTTCGGCCTCTTAAGGTTGCTTGGGGTTGAAATAAAAGGTCTGTGGGGGAAATGAATGTGTAACGACCACTTTTTGTTTTATATACCTCCTGTCAAGAGCCAGTGCAGGGCATTTCTTGCATTACTTATTGGGTATCCACCCTGAAAATGTAATCGGCACATGGTTACCATGTACATGGTACAAGTGTACTCACAGGGAGGTGGAATTGGCTCCAGTTCTCTGCCACTTGGTATCAAACCCAAGTTTACTTCTGGACCACACACAAAACACCCAATGAATCACAGAAATTGTACAGAAAAAGATCTTTCAAGGTGCATTTCCCTCTCCCCAGGTACCCTGTGGATTTCTGTACAGAGCTATTTTTCTCTTTACTTATGAAGATTTTCCACGAGTGACTAAGTTCTCCTTGGCCTAGCCTGAAGGCTGAAAGAACCGTTGTGTAGTTTTTCTGCTTAATTTTGAGAATAGGCTCTTTTCTGTTCGCTGCATCTTTAAATCCACTGTTCAGAAAATAGGTGGGCTGTCTCTAAAATCTCCAATTTCTTGACCTTTAAAGCTCTCTGTAGGAAGAGAAAACACTGGTGCAGTAATAAAAGGAACACTGTTTAGAAAAAAATATAATCATCAGCTGGAAAAGCAGCGAACACACATTGTAGGGAAAAAAGAGATTGATGGAGCCTTTTGCGAATTAAAAGGACGCAGCCGTTCCCGAAGGTACACATTAGAAACAAATGCAGCAGCAGCTTCTTGCTTATGATAATTTTAGTTATGAAAATTGAACGCTTCTTAAAATACATTTCAATGCTGAGTATAATTTATGTACTTTTCTTACTGAATGTGTTTCTTGCTACTTGGGTAGTGAATGCTAATGAAGACTTTTTTAAAGGTTTGCTGCACTCATTTCACCTACAATAGAAAGGAAGCTTGCAATTCAAAGCTGTCTTGCACTCTGTACTAACCATTAAATCCACAGGAATGCTTTTGTTTCTTTTTCTTCCTTTCCTTCTGATTTTACTTTTCAAAAAGAAGAGAGTGCGTTATGAAGAAAGGCTGCATCCTCTCTGGGGCTGACTTTGCCTCCTGGTCCTGTTCTTTAGGGCTGGGATTGAGGGGAGAGAGAGACAGAGTTTCTAAAATCAGGCCCTGCTTTGGAAGAAGTCTGTTCCACTCCAGTCCTGTTGAAATCAAGGAGATCTGAGACTAGGGCTGCCAGCCTCCAGGTGGGACCTGGGGATCCCCTGGAATTACAGTTCATCTCCAGACAACAGGGATCAGTTCCCCTGGAGAAGATGGCTTCTTTGGAGGGTGGACTCTGTGGCATTGTACCCCACAGAGGTCTGTCCTCCCCAGGCTCCATCTCTAAATTTCAAGGAGTTTCCCAACCTAGATCTGGCAACCCTATCTGAGACTGTTTTATGGAGATCTGTGATTTCTTTCCCCTATATGTCTTCTTAAACCCAACGCAGCCCCAGAGATCTCTTTTGACGTGATTTTTTTCTCTCCCTGGCCTTTGGTAATTCATGAGCCTTGTTTTTGCCTTTTAGGGATGCCTTCCAAAATGTCGGTTAGCATGCACTGAGCTGTCATTCATTAGGGCTCAGCCCTTTGCTGAGTTTCTGGCAGTTAAATCTCTGTGTGGGGGTGGATGCATCATGATCCGTGCATAGGAGTGCATGCCCATGAATACGAAGGCGCCACACAGCGCCCAGCCTGCCGTTTCATATGCTGCAGCTGCTGAGGTACTTTTTTAGCGGATGGAAACAGATTGCAGGACAGCTCGGGTTTTCTAGGACATCTTTAGGCAAAAGAACAAACACCCTTTTGGCTTTCAGTCAGTGGAGGACGGGATTATTGCAAAGGCAATGAATGCAGCATATGGAGCAGAGCCTTCCGAAATGGGTAATGGGGGGTGGGGGTGGGGTCCGGCTTGGAGAAGGGATCTTTGCTATGGGAGGAGAGATGTTACAAGTATGAGGGCTGGTGGCTGAATTTCTCGTCTTTGCTCTTTTGACCCAGGAATACTCCCCCCCCTCCTACGGTCACTTCTCTGTTGCATAAATTGAACTGGCGACTCTTTGTGCCGTTCCTCCAACCAACTGTATCCATCTGTGTTCTGTGTGTATCTGTAAATCCGTGGTATGCGTTAGAAATAACCTGCATGGCATGAATAAATGGCATCTAAAAATTGTACATGGTGTGCACACAGTGAACATGAATTTGGAGGTCATGGACTTGCTCCTACTTCTGCTGGGTCTTCCACATCCTCAATTGAGAGCAAGATTTTTTTTCTCCAATACTTTTTTTTGGGGGAGGGGCTGTTTTCAGTTCGTTTTTTAAAAAGTCTTCTTTTTAGTCTTCTCTTTTCCACCTCTCTTCTTACACTAGAGTTGTCAGCTCTGGGTTAGGAAATACCTGGAGATTTTGGATTTATTTGCTGGTTTTAATGTTTATTTGTTGACATTTACTTAATTTAAGTCCTATACTTTTCCCCACTGAGGATCCAAAGCCACTTATATAGTTCTCCTCCTATCATTTTTAGGAGGAGCCCCGTGGCGCAGAGTGTTAAGCTGCAGTACTGCAGTCAAAAGCTCTGCTCACGACCTGAGTTCGATCTTGACGGACGTCGGTTTCAGGTAGCCGGCTCAAGGTTGACTCAGCCTTCCATCCTTCCGAGGTCGATAAAATGAGTACCCAGCTTGCTGGGGGTAAAGGGGAGATGACTGGGGAAGGCACTGGCAAACCACCCCGTAAACAAAGTCTGCCTAGGAAACGTCGGGATGTGACATCACCCCATGGGTCAGGAATGACCCGGTGCTTGCACAGGGGACCTTTACCTTTACCTTTTACCTATCATTTTATCTATGCAGCAACCCTGTGAGGTGACTTAGACTGAGAAAATGTGACGGGCCCATGGCCACTCCGTGTTCTTCATGGCAGAGTAGGGATTTGAACCTGGGCCTCCCAGATCCCAGTGCAACACTCTAACCACTAGACGACGCCGGCTCTCCAGTTTTAATGTTCAAGCTGTTCTCATTTGTTGAAATGGGAAGCTGCATGTTACAGGTAGGGTTGCCAGCTCCAGGTTGGGAAATACCTGGGGATTTGGGGGAGGAAGCCAGAGGAGGGCAGGGTTTGGAGAGGGGAGGGACTACAGTGCCATAGAGTCCAGTTGCCAAAGTGGCCATTTTCTCCAGGAGAACTTCTCTGTTGCCTAAAGATCAGTTGTAGTAGCAGGAGGTTGGCAACACTAGTTATAGGTCTTGTGAACTGCTTTGGGAACTGCTTAAAATAGGGCAGATGAGGGCTTGGTGCACTCCTTGTGGGTCGGCCATTGAAGATGGATCAGAAAATCACAGTTTGTGCAAAATATTACAGCCCGTTTGTCAGGGGAGCGGCAGTGGCTCAGTGGTAGAACAGAATGTCTCAGGTTCAATCCCCAGCATCACCAGCTAAAGGATCTGGCAGTAGGTGATGTGAAAGTTGTCTGCCTGAGACCCTGGAGAGCCACTGCCCGTCAGAATAGACAGTACTGACTTTGATGGACCAAGGGTCTGATTCAGTATAAGGAAGCTCCAAGTGTTCAGTAACATCAGGGACAAGCTGATGAGACCTTGTTGCTCCTGATGGGAGCTGATGGGAGGTGTTCCTGTTGGCAGCAGAGGGTGGAACTCGCGATGTTTAAATTACGGGCCGAAAGGTACCCGCTGGATATTAGGAAAACATTTTTTACAGTAAGAGTAGTTCAGGAGTGGAGGCAGCGGCCTAGGGAAGTGGTGAGCTCCCCCTCACTAACAGTTTTCGAGTGGCTGGAGCAGGGCCGGATTTAGGTTTGATGAGGCCCTAAGCTATTGAAGGTAATGGGGCCCTTCATACTGTATGTCCAGCTGTCCTTTGTCAACAACAAATTGTCGCTGTTTTTTGTGTTGAATATATGCTATATGGTAATTTATGGACCTAATAGGTATCTAAAGCCATTTGCACATAACAAAATATGTATTTTATTTTATTTTTTTAATCTTACATTTTGAAAATGTACATCCAGGTTTGTTTGTTTTTAATTTTTGGGGGGGGCCCAAGAGAGTGGGGCCCTAAACTATAGCTTGTTTAGCTTATACGTAAATCCGCTGGACGTAAATTTACATACGTAAAGCCGCTGGACAAACAGTTGTCAGGGATGCTCTAGGCTGATCCTGCATTGAGCAGAGGATTGGACTAGATGGCCTGTATGGCCCCTTCCAACTCTATTCTGTGTTCTATTATTCCTACTCTGAGGCCTCTTCATAGGATACTGATTAGTTTTTGGGTCCCATTTAAAGTCCTGGTGCTTACCACAGCATTGCTCCTCCCAGGAGGGTCTGTTGTTGGGTGAATCATCTGCAGCTGCCTGGGGCTCAGGCTTTTTGGGGTGGCTGCCCCTTGCTTGCAGAACAGCCTCCTGGCAGTATGCCGGGGGTGGGGGGCTTCTACCTCCCTTGCTTTTTGGCAGGGCTGCCAAACAGACATGCCTGGGGCTTTCCAGGCATTTTGAACCTGCTCAAAAAAACAACCAAGAAGAGAGAATGTTTCTTCTAGCTGTGAACAAAGTATTCCTATATTGGTTATTTTAATGTAGTTCTAATCTATTTGATCTTTATTGTTTCTTGTGACACAGTTGTTACCCACTTGGGTTCCGATTGGTTAGGAGAAAAGCAGGCTTATAAATGTTTTAAACAAATATATAAATAAATAAAGCCTGAAAGCTTCTGTGAACAGCAGAGAACCAAACCCAATGAATAAACTAGGAACCAATATCAAAGAAACAAAATAAGATTATCCAAGGTATCTAGGGTGGCCAACTGCCAGGTAGTAGCAGGAGATCTCCTGCTAATTCAACTGATCTCCAGCCGATAGAGATCAGATCACCTGGAGAAAAATGGCCGCTTTGGCAATTGAACTCTATGGCATTGAAGTCCCTCCCCTCCCCAAACCCCGCCCTCTTCAGGCTCCGCCCCAAAATCTCCCGCGAGTTGAGAAGAGGGACCTGGCATCCCTAAGGTTATCGCTATTTATAGTGACAAACACAAATGAACACCATGTAATAAAGCAAGATCATATGTTTGGGTGGGTGTGTTTTGTGCCATCAAGTCATTTATGGTGACCCTGTGAATTAATGACCCCCAAAGTATCCTATCGTTGACTGTTTTGCTCAGGTCTTCTCAACTGAGGGCCGTGGCTTCCTTGATTAAGTCAATCCGTCTCATGCTTGGCCTTCCTGTTTTCCTGTTGCCTTCAACTTTTCCCCCATTCTTTTCCAGTGAATCCTCTCATAATGAGACCAAAGTACGAGAGCCCCGTCATTTTAGCTTGTAGGGAGAGTTCAGGCTTGATTTGATCCAGAAAAGCAAGATTACAAAATGCTAATAAGCACCATGCTGTAAACTGGTAGTGAATGTATTAAATCCACAAACTCATGCCGTCAAAAAGAGAGAGCAATGATGTAATGTGTAATGCCAAATAATATATGCGTTTACACATGCAGGTCTACAAATGACGCATACCTTGCTTTCAGTGTTTTTCACATGCACACACGTACAATCGGAATCTGGCATCTGCCCTGTTGAAACAGGACATGAGCCAGCGTGGTGTGGTGGTTAAGAGCGGCGGACTCTAATCTGGAGAACCGGGTCGGATTCCCCGCTCCTCCACATGAAGCCAGCTGGGTGACCTTGGGCTAGTCACAGTTCTCTTAGAGCTCTCTCGGACTCACCTTCCTCACAAGGTGTCTGTTGTGGGGAGGAGAAGGGAAAGTGATTGTAGGCCGGTTTGATTCTCGGCATATAAAAACCAACTCTTCTTCTTCTTTGTATATTTAATAAATTCACTATTTGTTTACAGAGTAGTTCCTTTTAGCACTCTATAATCCTGCTGTTTGTATTTACAAGCGTGTCCATCTTTACCTGTGAGATATTATGAGGGTGTATGTGGGTAGGATGCACCTGAACCAAAGAAGGGCGAGGAGAGGCTCCTTTTGCCTTCAGGTGTTTTTCAGCTCAAAATTGTCCTCCCCAAACTACATTCTAGAAAGCCAGAGTGGCGTAGTGGTTAAGGTGTCAGATGGTGGTTAAGGTGCCTTGAAAACCCTGTGGGGTTGCCATACGTCAGCTGTGATTTGACAGCAAAAAAAAAGAAAAAAAAAGAAAAAAGGTACACACTCCTCCCCCGTGGAGAGATATGGGCCCCTGGATTTTCCCACTGATGAAAAGGGAACTCAGGGAGGGAGAAGGGTTAAGCAGCCTTTCTCTAGGAACTGCTCTAACTTATAGCTGGACTGGCTGCTTTGGGGCTAAAACAGGGGTAGGAAAGAGGGAGGGTTGCCAACTGCGGCTTGGGAACTTCCTGGGAATTTAGGGGTAGTGCCTGAGAAGGGCAGGGTTGGGGAAGGGATGGAGCTCAGCAGGGATGTCAAGCCACAGAATCCACCCACTGAAGCTGCCATTTCTCCAGGGGAACTAATCGCTGCAGTCTGGAGAGCAATGGTAATTCTGGGAGAACTCCAGGCCCCACCTGGTGGTTGGCAACACCTGAAAAAAGTGGAACTCTGTGCAGCTGGTAAGTGGAGCCGCCACAGGACTTTTTTTACCAGGTCAGGTCTAGTGACCTGGAAGCTCCAAAATGGGGCAACCCCTCCCAGCCATTTTGGCTCCAGAAAATAGTGTGGGGATGAGGCAGGAACCCCTCCTGCACCCTTTACTGTGGTCCTAAGCCAACTTGGCTCCTGGAGACTTTTAAAATGATGTTTCTTGCAGCTGCTGCGTGGCTCCAGGTGTCTGGATTCGCTCACATAGTTTGGTTCTTAGTTGTGGCTAACTTGACCCTTTGACTTAAATGGGACATGAGTGTGACTGACTGGCTCGGAACTGGGAGCTCTGGGCACGATCCAGCGCAGGCTGCCTGCCCTGAAACCGGGGTGGGGGTGGGATTAGGGATGGATAGAGATGCACAGGGTGTGCACCTGTGAATTGCAGTTTATCTCAAACGTTCGGTCCGCTGTGTATATGTTGAGCAACAGGAAAGAGGGCTCCTCATGTGAGAAGGCGGCAAGATCAGCTCACAGCAAATTAGCAAATTTGGCCCTTCAAATCTTTTAAAATGACTAGTTTCACGGGGCTTTCATTTTCGAGCCTTTTCTTTCTCACTCCGCCATATTGTTAATTTAATTATTCAAACCTAAGCCTCAGTTATGTTAAAGAGGTGTTGCCTTCTTTTCTCTCTGCTTGCATGTGTGTTAATGTAAGCTTTTTGTACATTGTCCAGGCAATTTGTGTGGATACCAAGTAGAGAATACCTACCTACCAGTGCGCACCTTGCCACATGGTTTATGTCAGTTGGTGCCGCTTCTCCCCCATTGCTTGGGCAGTATAGGTTGTATCCTGTGGACCTGTTCCCCTAACAGCAGAAGGAGCACCACAGCCCCCTGTCGGTTTCTGTGCGCCCTCCAGACCTTTATGCAAACATTTATTTATTTACTTACTGTAGTTATACCCTGCCTTTCTCCCCAGTGGAGACCCAAAGCAGCTTACATTGTTCTCTCCTCCATTTTATCCTCACAACAACCCTGTGAGGTAGGTTAGGCTGTGAGTGTGTGACTGGCCCAAGGGCACCCAGCAAGCCTCCATGGCACAGTGGAGATTCGAATCTGGGTCTTTCAGATCCTAGTCCATCACTTTAACCGCTACACCACGGTGTGCAAAATAACTTGGTGGTTGTGCACATTCTTCCTTGACATCCTACAAGCCGTAACGTGAATGTTGCTTCATGTGCAAAAGGCTCCCCACTACCCTGGGCATTAAGAAGGGTCTGAGCTGAAGCTCCAGGCTGTGCTTCTTGGCAAGGGAAGAGTCCTGTGGACACTGTGTGTTCTTGGCTTACAAGAAAGCACCTTCAGCATGGAGGTGGACAGGCCCCGTCCGTGTCGGGGCCCCCAAAGCAGTGCAGCTTCACTAGAGCCACAGGGCCCCTGCCTTCCTAGGGGGAGAGGATGCTTCTCTCGGGATCCCATGCCACAGAGTAAGCCGAGTCCAGGTACCTCAGCACCTCCTTCTCTTCCTCCTCTTGGCCTGGCCAGTCTTCCCACACCGAGGAAGGGGACAGGAAAGCTTTGGTTTGAAAGGAAGAATTTTCTGACTCCAGAAGTGGCCAAATATGCCATCATAATGATCAGCCTTTCTTCTTTTCCCACAGCTATGGGTTAACCAAGAAGATGGCGTTGAGGAAGGAACTAGCGAAGTACAGAATGGGCACTTGGACCCAAACGCTACTGACTGCCTCTGTCTCGGTAGAACCCTTCAGAACCGAGACCAGATGAGAGCTAACGTCATCAACGAAATCATGAGCACTGAACGCCATTATATCAAACATCTGAAGGACATATGTGAGGTACGTAGCCATCTCCTGGATTAAGATAAAAGTGTCAGAGGTCACCCATGTGCCATAGGGAATAAACTTGGGCTGGAAAAGCCTGGGTTCAAAACCCTGCTCGTCTGTGAAGCTGTTCAATCTATCGCACCAGACTGTTGTGAAAATCAACCAGGATAACCTCATGTATATCACCAAGAGTTCCCTGCTTGGATGTATAAAGAAATGCCATTTTGATATAAAACAGGATGCTTGGATTTGCTTTGGAAGCTCACGGTTTAAAACAATCCCAGCAAATAAGAATATTTGCAGTATAATTTATGTCACCCTAAAATTTGCAAAAGAACAGACGATTGCTGGGGGTGAGAGACAAGAAGCCCAGGGGAAAAGCCTTGGAAGGGCCTGGGAAGACAATGCTTTCAGCGATGGCACCAGTCGGGCACCAGGAAAACCGTGGGGTGAAGCAGGCTCGCAGCTGAAGCACGGCAAAAGAAGAGGTGCTGTCTCTAATTCTTACCTGCAACTAAGGATACACGGAGCAGGGCCTTTGAAGCAGACCTTCTAAGCTCAGGGGTTACAGATCTTTCTGATCACACTTCTGACACTGGCCAGTAAGGCCGCTTGTTGTCGAGACTTTCCCACCACTCCCCTCGACACCTCAATTTAGCTTTTCGGTTGGCCCCAGGTCCTAATAGCAGCCCCAGGGGCCTACAGTTGGTACAGTGCCTCAGCCTTATGGTGTATTCAGAAAAGCTTGTCAAAGAGGTTACTCAGAGAGACAAGTATCTATTGCAATACAATGTGGTGGTGGAAAGTGCTGTCAAGTCGCAGCCGACTTATGGCAACCCCTTATGGGGTTTTCAAGGCAAGAGACTAACAGAGGTGGTTTGCCATTGCCTGCCTCTGCCTAACAACTAACCAGGGCTGACCCCCCTTAGCTTCCGAGATCAGGCTAGCCAGGTCAGAGTTCACAAGACAATAGATACCACGGTAATATTATGCCTAATGTTGGCTGGGTAATCAACAGTACAGTTGTGATTTATTTACTTGATGTATAGCCCACCTTAAGTGGCTTACATAGTTCTCCTCTCCTACATTTTAGGTTAGGCTAAGAGTGTGTGGCTGCCTTAAGGTCATCCGTCAAGCTTCTGTAGCAGAGTGGGGATTCGAACCTGGGTCTCCCAGATCCTAGTCTAGCCAGCATACTCTGCAGGCTCTCTTAAGTGATCTTAATCAGAATAGCGCTTTTTTGCACCCACTGTCTTCAGTGGACTTGGGTTAGGATGTCACTATAAGTATTTTAAATTTCCCCAGAAATGGGAATACTTCTGTGCATGTAGATTTTAATTTCTAGAATGCCCCATCATATTGCCTTGGGGTAAATAAAAACATCTTAAAACAAAATTAGAACCCCTCAATATGGCCATTACTGTTAATTATATTATATATATTGCAGCCGACTTATGGCGACCCCTTATGGGGTTTTCAAGGCAAGAGACTAACAGAGGTGGTTTGCCAGTGCCTTCCTTTGCACAGCAAACCTGGACTTCCTTGATGGTCTCCCATCCAAATACTAACCAGGGCTGACCCTGCTTAGCTTCTGAGATCTGACGAGATCAGGCTAGCCTGGGCCATCCAGGTCAGGACATATTATATATTAGCCCAGATATTCTCTGAAACCCCAGGGACACAAAACTATATACAGGAAGCCAGGTGGGAAGAAATGAACATAGCAAGCATAAAAACCTCTACTGCTGTCAGCTTCAGGTAGCCACCCAAACACCAGATGGTGGTTTAGAAAGACGTTTCAGGATTGAAATGTGGCCCAGGTTCAGGCAAAAGAATCTCTATAATTGTAGGAGTAGAGAGACCGAGCTAGAAAACAAAATGTGCACCCCTCGGTAGTGGTGTCAGGAGTTGCTTTCAGTCGAACTCAGAGATGGTGTGGCACAGGAACAGTATGAGTAGGCATTGAGGGGACCTGATCTTCTTCAGTTGGTGAGCTGTGCCCTGTATTTGGGTTGTCCTCTTTAACCCAAGATGGGTCACACCAACAATGCTGCTGTTTTCAAAGGGTAGCCGTGTTGGTCTGCAGTAGAACAGCTGGATTCGAGTCCAGTAGCACCTTAGAGACCGACAAGATTTTCTGGGGCTATGAGCTTTCAAGAGTCAAAGCTCCCTTCATCAGATACTGTATCTGAAGAAAGGGAGCTCTGACTCTCAAAAGCTTATACCCCCAAAATTGTGTTGGTCTCTAAGATCCTACTGGACTAGAATCTAGCAATACTACTATTATCATTTTTTCTAATACTGTTTTCTAATACTGTTGTTTGTTGTTGTTTTGGGTTTTTTGGAGGGGTCTGGTTGTTGAAAGGAGGAGGATGAGAGGGAAGAGTAAAACAAACTGAGAGGGAGGGAGTAGGGAAAAATTAAAGTGACCCCCTTTCTCCAGGTTGGGACTAAAAAGGATTCCAGGTTGGGAAAGGTAGCAGGCGATTACCTCTTTTCTCAGTCATTGCGGTGCATGTGGTTATGAGAGAAACCTCAACTGATTTCTAGCTGCATTGGTTGTACGCCTCTGCTTTTTGCATATTTGCAGTGGGATGCCAAATGCTAAATACAGACAATCCTAAGCAGGTGTACTCAGAATCCTAATCAGGTCTGCTCAGTGGGACTTACTTCCAGGGAAGCGTTTACAGAATTTCCCAGTGAGTCCAACGTGTTTTGGGGGATGTGTGAAGTGATTTTCCGCTTCCGTAACAACCGTTGCGTGTCCACCATTGCAGATGACAGTCTGAACATGCAGCAATGAGCAGTTGCCCAGCATGAAGCTCTCTAGCTGGCTGGTCTTTCCTTTGCCTCGTGAGACCCTGGCTTGATGTAAAGATGCTGCCAAATTTTGCAGTTTGACTGGTTCAGCTCAAAAATCTGTTTCATTTTTGTTTTTCTCTTACATGAGTCAAATGCAGGAGCCTTTATTTTCAAGCCATTTTCTGAAATGGTATTTATAATGTCATTTTTGCATTGGCTGCAAGGCCATAACAATTATGTGAAATGGCACCAAAACAACAAACAAACAAACTCGGATCCCTCTCAGAACAACTGGATTAAATGCAAAGGCTCATGAGAGCAACCTGCAAAGCCAAAAAGGAACAAAAAGGCATATGTGTACAATGCCTAGCCTGATGCCAGGCCTGTCCTATGAGTGGAGAAATGTTAGCAATAGCCTGGCATGAGGCACAGTAAATAGGCCAGTCTGTCTTTTCAACAGGGGCCTAAAATATAATAGCCCAGATCATTGCACAGCAGCTCACCAGATACAGGCTTTAAATGGGGAGCCCATGAGCCGTGCAAAATAGGTGGGTTAGCAAAAGTCTGGATAGGCAAATGGTACAAGGCTTGCAATTAGAGGTGTGCATTCGGATATGCCGAACCAGGGGAAAAGGTGCCCTTTGACTGGAGCAAAAAAGAAAAAGCCTTATTTGAAAAAGTCAAAATTTTCCTGCTTTTTTTGGCTCTTGTTAAACTTCTTTAAAAAAAAAATAGCTGCCAAACCATCTGCCACCCGATTTGTGCTGGGCGGTGGGTTCGACTCCATTGAAGCCTATGGGGAATCTTTGTGGGGCTTGGGGAGGGGCGTTTTTTTAAGGTTGTGGCACCAAATTTGCAGCATAGCTGTTGGGGACTCTACTTACTCGAATCCCAGGTTTGGTAAAGATTGGATCAGGGGGTCTAATTTTATTGGTCCCCAAATGGAAAAATGGGGCCCAATAAAATTAGAACATCCCCCCTCTCCGATCCAGTCTTTACTAAGAACAGTGGGCTGGACTAAAGGATTGGAAGCTAGAGGGCTGGGAAGATAAAAATCAGAATGGCTTCCAGCAATTATTCCAGGTTGGGCTAATCCCGAGGCTTCATAATCCTGGCCATGTTTGCACAGCCCTCTTTCCTTCTGTGCCTGGAATGGGTTCCTGGCATATGCAGCCAGTAGTAGCCTGAATACCCTTTATTCTAATCTGGACTCTAATCTGGAGAACCGGGTTTGATTCCCCACTCCTCCACATGAGCGGCAGACACTAATCTGATGAACTAGGTTGGCTTCTCCACTCCTACACATGAAGCCAGATGGGTGACCTTGGGCTAGTCACAGCTCTCTTAGAGCTCTATCGGCCCCACCTACCTTACAGGGTGTCGGTTTTGGGGAGGGGAGGGGAAGGTGATTGTAAGCCAGTTTGATTTTTCCTTAAGTGGTAGAGAAAGGTGGCATATAAACATTAACTCTTCTTCTTCTTACTAGCCAGGGCTTGTCAGAGTTTGGAAGCTAAGCAGGGTTGGCCCTGGTCAGCACTTGGATGGGAGACCACCAAGGAAGTCCAGGGTTGCTATACAGAGGCAGGCAATGGTAAATCACCTCTGCACATCTCTTGCCTTGAAAACCGTATGAAAACTGCCATAAATTGGTTGCAACTTGACAGCACTTCATTGTAATTTATATGCGATGCATGGTTGCTCACAAAGCCAAGCCCAGCCCCTGAGTCTCCCAATTCATGGCCTTGATTCCCTGTTACACAGCTGTTTGTTTTCTCAAATATCTATGTGCCACCGTATTCAGATGCCGCTGCTTGGCCCCAGGAGCTGCCGAGGGAAAGAGGGCAGTTCTTCTTCTTCTACTTTGCTATGTTCTGGAACCTCTCCTCATCCCTTCTCCTTGGGGCAAAGCTTCAAACGTATCTTCTTCACATGAGTGTGGAAAGTGCCGTCAAGTCACAGCTGACTTATGGTGACTCCGTTGCGTTTTCAAGGCAAGAGACTTTCAGAGGTGGTTGGCCATTGCCTGGGCTGAGAGAGTTTGGAGAGAACCCAAGGTCACCCAGCAGGCTTTACGTAGAGGAGTGGGGAATCAAACCTGGTTCTCCAACCCTGTTTGCAGCCTCTGCAGAACCAGTATCAGTAGGGGCCGTCTTCTTATGCTGAGAAGCAAAATCCAGGGGCAGTAAATGGGAGGGGCCTCTATCCACTTTTTCATGTCTTGTTGAAAGTTGGTGATTTCAACATTGAAGTGAATCAGTTTAAATTTTTGTTTCTGTCACTTGAATCGCATGGGTCTGTGCAGCAGAAGAGCCTGTCTCCCCACTCCTTGAGTGCTTTTTCCTTTCCCTCTCGTGACATTTTTTCTAGCAGTAAAGAGAAGGTCAGAATGCACCGAAGTGGCATGCCTGCTCTTTTAACTGGCTTTTAACCAGGGCCGTCTTCTCAATGAGTTTAATGACTGTTGGAATGGCTGCGGTTTATACCAGCTTGCAATTTCAACTCTGTGTGTCAAGGCGAACGATATTGCTGGAGTTTCTTACACAGTTCTTTATTATCCCAAATGGAATCAAATGAGAAATGTTGCCAGAAGGTAGAGTGCCAACAAATCTTTTCAAATGTCTTTTTAAAGCAGAGAAGACTAGAAATGAGCATAGCTGTTTGCTCAGCAACAGGCCGGCTGCTGGTTCAGAGAAACTCATTCTGCCCAAATTAAGTGAACATGGTCTGAGCTATGTGGTCGTCCCCCCCACCCCCACACACACACTTAAGCAGGAGAAGGCAGCTTAATCGCTTCAGACTTCCTCTAAATAGATTGACTCCTCTTTATGCTGAAATGGTTTGGGAAACCAGATTGATCTTACTTCTCACGATGGCAAGGGTAACAGGAAAAGGTGAGGGGCTGCAGTTGTCTTTTTAAAAAAACTGCCCAGCTCCCCACCCTCACCAGAAATGATGCTACCCTGCTCCAAAATTTTGTGGATTCCTTCACAAATCCAGAGACGTTTTCCCCGAGGATTATGCTTCCGTTGCTTGGAATTGTGCTTTGCCTTACTGCCCCCCCCACTCTCCCAAGGATATCATCAGGAGCATGGGGAGGGGGAAACTAACTTTCCCAATAGGCCAAGCTTTTGTTTTTTTAGAAATAAAATTTCTAATTTTGGGGGGGGGCAATAAAATGTCATAAAATAAAATTACCCAAAGTCACTTGAAAATGAGCCAAGATATAAAGACTTGACCCTTGGGAATTTCTTGATTTATTTACTTGATCTTTACCTCATCTTTCTCCCCAATGGGGACCCAAAGCAGCTTACATCATTCTCCTCTTCTCCATTTTATCCCCACAACAACCCTGTGGAGTAGGTTAGGCTGAGAGCATGTAACTGGCCCAAGGTCACCCAGCAAGCTTCCATGGCAGAATGGGGATTCGGACCTGGTGTCCCAGATCTTAGTCCGACACTCTAACCATTACACCTCACTGACTCCCAAGCTGCAGAATTCATTCCCAAGCCTGGTAACTGTGCCTCCCTGGCATATCCTGCCATTGTTACCCTAGGCAGGCATTCTCCACTTAAATTGGGGAATAAGCTCGAGCAAGAGCAAGGGGGGGGGGAGTAACTGGGATCTGTAACCTATGTATACCAGGATTGACCCAGGTGAGAATTCTTAAATGAGCAGGCAATTGTTCTAATTGAAATGAGTTTTATTGAAGAGGAATAAAACAATAAAAGCAAGAAATATATTTCAAGCAATGAACACTCACGCGCGCAAAGCACACGAGAGCTGACTAAGAGAAAAGGGAGGAGGTTCGGATAGCATTTGGGGAAGTTACCAGTCTTGAAGTGTTTCTGGAGGCAAAGGAGAAAGCTCCCACACAAGTGGGGGTGAGTGCATGGATCCAGGGGACACACATATTGTGATGGCCAAAGGACCAGTTGTTATACCCTAAAATGGGTCCTAAGGCGCTATGAGGTATTCTGGCAGGAAAGCCAGAGAACAAAGAATTGATTGCTTTTCCGGGGCGCCGACAAAAGAGTAGGAGAGGCTTGATGGGTCATTAGGACACAAGAGAATGCCTGGGCTAGTCCCTTGAATACTGATTGATTGGAGGGATGGGTGCAGATAGAGTGAGTAATGGTCTGCTTGGAGCGCTGATTAAATCACCTTAGTGTGACACATTGTGGAGCCAGGCACACCTTAAGGCCAGGGGAAAAGGTCAGCTAACAACCTCCTTCCTGCCCAGGCTTGAACACCACAAAATGGACCCCCAAAACTCTGAGGGACATCCATTGTGTGGGAGCAGTGCCCTGCTCTGGTGTCAGTCTTGGAGACCCCCTGGCCTCCATGAAGCCCTTTAACAGGAGGAGGGATGGAGTCTGCATTCTCCCTACTGCTTGTTTACCCTAGTGCTGGCCTACCTTTTAAGAAATGCTCTTACCAGTAGGGGTTTACAACTATGTGAGGTGTTTGGGATTTGTTTCTCTTTTGTTTCATGTTTGGGCTCGATCAAAAGGACCATTTTTCTCATGCTTGTTTTCTTTGGCAAGTTTACTGGTTTTATTTATTCCCTTTAGGGCGTGTGTCCCCCCTCCCCACGCATGCCTCATCATTTTCATGCCATTTACCGGTATGCTTCTGCATGTTTGTATTGCTTATATCCAGCCAAATCAAGAACAGCTGTCCATTTTGTTTCATAGAGTTAGGCAGAGGGGCGGTCTTTTGGATCAAATCAGAGTTGCTTTAAAATTTGGTAACATCCCTAGCCACAAATCCACTGTAGAAGAGAGTGCCGCTGAAGTGTGCACTGTGTAGCTACACAGTTCACCTGGACCAGGAGATGACGCTTCTTGAGCTCCAGAGGATCCGCATGCTTAGCAGCCCTGGAGAAGCAGGCAGGAGTGCAGGCCAGGCTGTGCCACGGGCCAGGGTTCACCCAAGGAGGTGCCTGCCAGCTCTTCCCTTGGTGCCTGCCGAGCTTTTCCGAAAGTGGGTGGGGCCATTGTAAGGCAGGGCTTGTTATTGGCTGCCTTCATTCAAATGCAAGGGGAGGGACTGTGACTCAGCGGAAGAGATTCTGCTTTGCATGCAGAAGGTCCTAGGTTCATTCCCGTCATCTCCAGTTAAAAAGGACCAGGCAGTAGGTGATGTGAAAGACCTTCCCCATGAGACCCTGGAGATCTCCTGCCAGTCTGAAAGACTGACTTTTATGGACCAAAGGTCATTCAGTATACAGCAGTTTCATGTTTGTAGGGAGGGAAGGAAGGGAGGTGGCATGGTATAGCACTATCTCATCATGTCTTGGAAGCTAAGCAGGGTCGGTACTTGGAAGGGAGACTGCCAAAGAAGACTCTGCTGAGGAAGGTAATGGCAATCCACCTCTGCTTCTCACTTACCTTGAAAGCCCTTTGCTGGGGTCGCTGTAAGTTGGCTGCAACTTGACAGCACTTTACACACACATGTTCCTTCTCCCCCTCCCCATATGCACCTAGTTTCTTGCCTCCTGCCTGTCACTCCCTGTCACCTAGTGCTAAGGTTCTCTAACAGGCAGATGCAAAGGTTCTCAGTCCCACAATTCTGCCTACTTAGGAAGGAAGTGTGTAAAGGCCAAACTGCATATCCACATTTTGTCCACACCATGAGTGTGATCTCACCAGTCTCAAGCTTGTGGGTGGATCGGACATCAATTTAGTGCATTTCCTTACTGTGATTCTAACATAGATTTTAACAGATAAGCATTTATTTGGACATTTGTATTTCTGGATGCTCTTGGATGCATACACAGCAGAAAACTAGCACATCAGAAAATACTGAATTTGGCAAATTAGTGCTAAACGTCACTGCCTTGAAGTTAAGCCTTCCTTCCATCTATTTTTAGCATTCCAACAATCTCCCACATGGTGATATTTTCACACCAGCCAGCTTTCCAGCTGCAGTTCAATAGGAAGAGGAAGGAATAGCGTCACCTGCTCCCCCCCCCCCCACCACTCATTACATCTTTGGTGGGGTATGACTAGGGATGTACAACACCCATCCTTTTGTTTCCATTGAGTTTTCTGCTTTTCTGTTCAATGCACATGCTGCTCTTTGCTTTCAATGGGAGTGAGTATTCAGAAACAGACTGCCATTGTTAAAGCTATGACAAGCTTGTACAGCCACTGAGAGAGAGAGAGAGAGAATTTTACCAGCATAAAGTGAATTGTACAGAAGGTGGGCTTGGGATAATTGTGTGTGCCAAGGGAGCTGCACTATCCGAGCCCAAAATCAACTCTGCTGGAATGCAGCAGCATCCCCTAATAAGGATACTGTCCAGAGAACACTTGACTAGCCTCTGATTCTGTGGCTTGATTGTTTGGGGAGGCTGCAAGCACACAGCGAAGCTGTTGTCCTTCCTTTCTGTGAGTCGAGCCATCTGCAGCTTCTCACCCGTCGGGGGACACTTGCTCCTTCTCTTCACCATAAGGGCCCTGCAGCAATTAACAGTAAGGAATGAGAGGGCCCGGCCTGTTAAATGAAGACTCTTTTTTTGCTACAGGAGCACTGTGCATGTGCTCCAGCTGTCCCTACTTATCATAGAATCATAAATCATAGAGTTGGAAGGGGCCATACAGGCCATCTAGTCCAACCCCCTGGCTCATTGCAGGATCAGCTGAGAGCATCCCTGACAAGTGCTTGTCCAGCCTCTGCTTAAAGACTGCCAGTGAGGGGGAGCTCATCGCCTCCCTGGGTAGCGGATTCTACTGTCGAACCACTCTTACTGTAAAAAAAATAAAATCCTCATACCCAGCCCGTACCTTCCCCCCACAATTTAAACCCATTCTTGCAAGTCCTCAGCTGCCAACAGGGACAGCTCCCTGCCTTCCTCTAAGTGACAGCCTTTCAACTTCTTAAAGAGAGCTATCCTGTCCCCCCTCAGCCTCCTCTTCTCCAGACTAAACATTCCCAACTTCCTCAGCCTTTCCTCCTAGGGCTTGGTCTTCAGGCCATTGATCATCCAGGGACAGATCCTTTTGTGCTCCCTTTCTGTTGGGAATTGGTCTGCGAGTTTTGTCTCTGCCAGGATTGCAAAGAGGGCTGAATGTTTATGTTTTGTTGACGTGGTCTCCGGGGCTGGTGCTGGCCACTTGGCCAGTGTTGACGGGTCAGATCAAGAGCTACTGGTGATGTGATGTTCAGGTGCATTCGAAGAAGCTGGAGCTGAACTGCTGTTTTTGTTAAAAGAAGACTTACTTCGCTTCAATTCTTCTCCCTCGAAGAAGAAATGAGTTGTAGTTAGGAGTTGTTATTTTATATCCCAAGTTTGCCCTCCCTTTAATATAGTAAACTTATATGTTTTGTTAAGGAAAGCAACATGTTTTGAGTCTTTATGTGTGTGTTTAATCTATGATCAACAAGATCACGATTTATCGAAATCAATCTCAACACTTTCCCTATAATCAGTGTGGTCTAGGGGTTAAGAGTGTCAGATTAGGATCTGGTAGACCCAGGTTCAAATCCCCCTCTCTGCTGTGGAAACTCCCTGGGTCAGTCAATAACTCTCAGCCTAACTTACTTCTCAGGAGAACATCAAGAGCCCAGTAGCACCTTAACAACTAACAAAAATGTCTAGCAGGGTCTGAGCTTTCATGAGTCACAGCTGACTTCTTCAGATAACTTCACAGGGTTGTTGTGAAGATAAAATGAAGAAGGATGTAAACTGCTTTGGGTTCCCAGTGGGGAGTGGGGTATAAATGAGTATATAAACAGTAAACCCCTTCCCCCTGTTTTGCCCTTTGGCAGATTCCTTGCTAGCCTGAACTGCTTGGCATGTGATTCTCCAGGGTTCAGCTTCCTCCCCAGGGTCTGTGTAAGGTGACACTTCTGAGGAGGTCATGGTGGATCCATCTGGTATTTGGTGTGCAGGAACACGAATACTCGTGCATGAATTTGGAGGAACTCATAACTTGCCGTTTCACAGGCTACAAATAGCTGGGTAGATTTTGAGCAGGGAATCCTATATTGTGCAACGGTTATGTGTTTGCAATATTTATGTATTTATTTTGCAATATTTATTTATTTACAATATTTATTCAGCACCGCCCAAACCTCCGCCCGGTGCCAAAAAAGGGGGCGTTCCCAAGCGGAAACTGATGGTGGTCCCATCTTAGTGGTACATCTTAGTACCTTCATTCCCCTTTAGGATTATTAGTTTATACTTTTATTTGGGGACATAGCTCAACGGGATGCTACTTTCACATATTCGCATTGAGATAAAGATAGAATATTATCGAATCTACCTCATATGGAAGATAATGGTAATAGCAATAAGTGGAATAAGGTATCTCAATTTAAAAAGAAAAATTTATGTTGCAATTCTCACAACCATTTTCTCAAACAATATTGTGAAAATAATAGAATACCTAGAGGCTTACGCATTCAGAAGCCCCCTGCCTTATTTATGGGAAAGGAGGATTTTAAGAAAATATTGGGCTGCTATTCTTAATAAATTTTCTTTTGATTTAATGCTGTTGATTATAGAAACCTCAGTTAAAGATGTTACTGCTCTAGACAAAGACATACAAGAAACTATGGATAACTTGAGGAAGAATAACTCAAAGGAAAGATGTGAATGTAAAATACAGGATTTAGAACAGGAATTAAAGACTTTTTCAGATAAACTTAAAGAGACAAAAAAGAAAAACTCCAAAGAGATATGAAAGATTATACTGAGGGAAATATTTATAAATAGATGGATAAGAGTATAGCCCGTAGTCATAAGTTTAAAAAACAAGTCTCATGGCAAAATATTATACCTCATTACACCTCAGAAACAGAAATTACTGAAGAAGGTACTTTCTCTAGTGTGAATTTGTTCGAAGGAAGACTACATGTGGATACCACAACCTGCATGAGCTCACCATTTAGTATTGGTTTAATGTGCATAATTGGAAATTTGAACTGATTGCGAAAAGACTGTACATTATATTTAGAATTTATTTTGAAATATATTATTTGACTTGTGATTTGAGGGTGTATAACACTGAACAATATCTGTAACACAGAACACTATCTGTTGGATTAGCTTTATTGTATATTTGTTTGGGACGATCACTATATTAACTGTGATGTGTCATCTGTAAGTTTTCTGTTTCAATTATAAATGTACAGTTGAAGTCAAAGTTTTATATAATTTGGAACTGTCCCTGGTGAATTAGCAACCTGAATTTGGGTAATTTCATTTAAATAAATTTGTTATAAATCATTCATAAGTTATACTCCCAGACAGAAAGTATTACTTGACAGAGGTTTGTCTCTAGTAAGTGTCTGCTGAACTGTGTGTGAATCATGTTTTCACCATCACCCTCTTCTCTCTCTCTCTCTCTCTTCCAGGGTTATTTGAAGCAGTGTCGGAAGAGAAGAGACATGTTCAGTGATGAACAGTTGAAGATCATCTTCGGCAACATTGAGGACATCTACAGGTTTCAGATGGGCTTTGTAAGGGATTTGGAGAAGCAGTACAACAACGAGGATCCCCATCTCAGTGAAATTGGGCCATGTTTTTTGGAGCATGTAAGTGTTTTGTGGAGGGGGGAACATGGCGCAAAATGAACCTGTCCGATCCAGTCTTTCTTCATTATTTTTTGTGGCATACAGTGATCAATGTGAACGCAAACATATGCACATGAGAGCAGCTCCCTGGGGATATGACCCACACTGTAGCAATATGCAGGTCAGGATCCAAAAGAGGTTCAGGTCACTAGGGTACATGAACCTCGTAGCCCTCATAGCCAGGACTGTGATCTTTAGTCCTTCATTTAAGGGTGACAGTAAAAGTTGTCCAGTTGGACCCCTTCTTCCTTGTTCTCATTTTCTTCCTCCTCGTTGCTCTCTCCATCTCTCCCACCAGTCCTCATTGTTCCCCTTACATCTGCATGGGGTTTCTGTGCTCTGGATCCATCCCCTACCAGTCGTTCATACTGGGCTTTTCATGTAAATGCCAGAATCACTTGGATGGGGCCGGTCCCACGGTTTCTTCCTTGCTGATGGGACCCATCCAAGAGGGAGGGCAAGAATGAAGAAAAAGAAGTACCACCTATACATTTCCAAATTCCACAGTGTCAAGAGATGACAGAAGAGGAAAGCAGAGTGCACACTATTGTGTGCATGTGAAATCATGTTACCAGTGGGGTGCTGAATTCCTACTGTAATACATGTAGGAAAGATTGTTATGAAGGATCAGGACATTCACACTTAGATGCAGGCCCCTCAGTACCAGATATTTCAGCTAGTGTGAGACGAGCCCATTGTGGGTGGTGTTTAGGAGAACAGAGGACACAAGGAAGGTTTGTTCTTCTCCTCTGGGAGTCTCGCCTTGCCTCTGACCCCAGTGCAATCAGGGGAATCCTTTCTGACAAGCAATCTGGGGCTTTTCAATTCTTGCAGCGCAAACCTACGCAGAGTTACGCCCTTTTAAGCCCATTGACTTCAATGGACTTAGAAGGGTATAAGCTCTGCTCTGGACTGCACTGTTATGCTCTTAAAAAGAATACGAAAATCAGCGTATTGGGGTCAAAATGTTGAAAATGTGGTTCCCAAGTTGATGGCATTTGGTTCTCTGAACAGAGCCGCTTCACTCACACACACACATACACACACACACACACACACACACACACAAGGTCATTGTGGGTTTTCTGTACTGAGAGAATGTGCTGAATGTTATATTTAGAAAACAGGACCTGAAATAATAGAGGCCATGGATTTCCAGCCTTGGCTGTAGATGCCATACCTGGCAGAGCCAAGTAGCCAAGTACACCTGGGCAGAAGCCCATGATGCCCAGGGCATGGGATTAGGCTTGCTCTCCTGCCTGTCTCTCTTCTGGCAAGTGGCTGCTTGCTCCCTGACTCAGCAACCCTGGCATAGGGTGGAGTTCCACATTGCACGAATACTCACAAACTGTCATGTGCATCCATGTGGTACCACTATCTCCAACTTTGAATTTCACTTGTGGCATGGTTGCCAAAAAGGTTTAGCCAGCACTGATATTTACAGTGTTACTTGCTGTCAGGATTTGATATGAAGTTTCTGCTGGTGTATCCAGGGGCATGAAAGAATTCTTAGCATGAGAGTTCAGAATTAGGAGGTTGGAATGACCGTTTTTTGCTTGATCAGAGAACCCTGACCTGGAAAGCCCCAGAATAACCTGATCTTGTCAGATCTCAGAAGCTAAGTAGGGTTGGCCCTGGCTAGTATCTGGTTGGGAGACCTCCAAGGAATACCAGGGTCATGATGCAGAGGCAGGCAATGGCATACCATTGCCTTGAAAACCTCAGCAGGGGTCACCATAAATCAGATTTGACTTGAGGACAAAAAGAGAGAGAGAGAGAGAGAGACCTTTTGCCATTAACTCCATCATGTGTCTCTCAGGCACCACCCCTGAAGCCCTGGACATGGTCAGACTCACCCCTGATTGACCACCTGCCTTCCTGTGTCCAATCAAGTACCCGTCTATTCTGCTCTTCCCCCAATCGTCTGCACCCCTTGCCCTTCTCTTTCTGGCCTGGTTCACCTCCTGAACTCCGCGAGAGTGCATGAAGCCGCCAGTGGACTCACAGTCTTGGGAGGATTGTGTAGAAGTGCCGGCTATGTGGCCTGGCACCTCCAGTTGGAGAGTGGAGCGGACTCAGAGCCCTTATGGTTGGTGAGAGACCTTTCTCTAGCTTCCACAGTGGCACAAACCAAGCCAGATTCACATCAGGGCAGCCCTGTGACCGGATGCTGTGATTTTGCCATCAAAGAACTATCGTAAAAATAACTGTCAAGTGTTTTCGGATGAGCCATCGTTGTGGGATTAGAACAGTGAATGACTGGGCCTCTCTGATTGCACACCAGTGGAGTGGACCTTTCACAGTAGTCTCAGCTGAGAATGGATTTTTTCACTTGAGAAGGAAGCGCACATGTCAGTTGTTGGCAGATGTAGGGAAGCTGGGCTAAATATTTTAGTATTAGAATCAGACTTTATTTGTAGTCATAGACCATCAAATATCCCAAAAAATTGTAATTAAATATATACATAAATAGTTATGAACTGATAATACAAAAGATAAAGATGTAGTGGAGATTAAAAACTGAAATAAAGGGATAAAATCCTCCAAAGTATACATTAAATTGGAGAGATTCTAATTATAGATTGGTTATTCTAGAGCCTTAAGTGCATTTTGTCTTGTTTTAGTTGCCAGCCAGGCAAATCTAGCCATACTAACAGATAAATTTGGTATTGTGTCTGACAAAAGGAGTTCTAGACGATGTTTTCTGAGAGGTCTGGGGCAACACACTAACAAGGGAATCAGAGGGCCTGATTATATATGGTCATACAATGTGCACTCAAATAGGACGTGTTCAGTGGTTTCTATTGCGTCCTGATTGCATATACATTTTTGTGCATCCATTGGCCTTTTATTATATATCCCTTCAAGAAACTTAGAGGGAAGAGCATTATATCGAAGGAGCATAAAAGCCCTACGATATTCATGATTTGTAATATCAGACAGATAAGACATAGTGGTGTTCCTAATAAGCAGGTCCTTTCTAAAGGGGGGATTCTGAATCTTATTCAGATCATGCTGCCTCTCTACCTCAAAAACACTAGTCTTAATAAGTTCTTTGGCTGAATCATGAGTCATTGATAAGAGGAGCTGACGAGCGAGCCCATAGCAGCCCAGTTTTTTTTAATTAAGAGCTAATTGCCAGGGTGCTACAAAAGAGTGTTAATATCAGGGTTATCGGCCTTTTTTGGGGGGGGGGGTTAACAACTTTAGCCAGAACATGAAGGTGATAATCCAGAGACTGGCCTGGACCGTGGTCATCCCAGACTTGATTCTCAGTGCTGCATTTGAGATGTTGTTCGGAGCCTGAAAGATTTTTCTGAGAAATTTAGATTGCACTCTCTGCAGGCTGGCTCTCCACCTTCTTTCCTTTGGGGCTCTGTTTGAGATTCCACAACAGACATGGGTCCTTCCCTAACCCCCAAACAGATATACGGAATCATAAAAATCCTCCTGTTTTTGCCAGGTTTCACTTGCTTTGTTTCTTTTTCTGCCTTCTTGGATATCCCAATATTTCACCTAGTTTGGACCTTGATAACCTGCCTGAAACATAAGCATTCCAGTAGATGCACATATCACAGAGAAGAAGGTAGCATGCTAGTCAAGGACACTTGGGATTGCAGCTGTAGGATTGTGGTGCGCAGTGCTCTGCCACACCTTTTTTAACCAGCTCCCTAAATAGATTGAGCTTGCACACCAGAGAGAGAAGTCAATCATAGCCCACTCCCAGATGCTACATGCAGGGAGCATTGCATTTGGGGGCGCATTCCAAAATAGACCTCCCACAGGAAGTCAGATGATGTCAGAGTCATGTGACAGGGAGAGCGTAAGCCAGAGTTATGACCTCACCAGTGTCAAGGCCAGGACTATGGGCTGCAGACTCAAACAGTTGGGGGGGGGGCAGGAAAAACACAACAACTACCACGATGTCCCATGGAGGAATCCTGTGCACCACCAAGTGACCTCACCTTGCTGTCCTGCTGCTGTGTTCATCATGCATGTAAACAGAGGCAGGAGGCACGGAGGTCCTTCCAAAAGGAGCCTCTCCCAAATAATAATGGCAGCTCTGTAGGAGTTTGCAACCCAACAGAAGGGACTCCACAACTCACCTGAGAATACCAACCTATGGGACCACTGATCCAGAATCCTTTTTCTTGCCATCAAGTCACAGCTGACTTATGGCGACCCCATAGGGTTTTCAAGGCAAGAGACGTTCAGAGGTGGTTTGCCATTACCTGCCTCATTGTCATGACCCTGATATTCCTTGGAGGTCTCCCATCCAAATACTAGCCAGGGTCACAGCTGAGAGTGTGTGACTGGCCCAAGGTCATCCATCAAGCTTCCATGGCACGAGTGGGGATTTGAACCTGGGTTTCCCGGGTCTTAGTCCAACACCTTAACCACTATACTACACTGGCTCCATGCCTAATCTGATAAAGTTCTGAAAGAACTGTGACAGGCCCAAAGCCACCCAGCAGGCTTCATGTGGAGGAGTAGGGAGTCCGCTGCTCTTAACCACTACACCACACTGGCTCTCCAGAGTGCTACCACCTCATCAAGCCTGACATGTAAGAAACTCACAGATTTTGCAACTGGAAGAATAGGACAGGGATTAGGGAACCACGTGCTGATGTAAATTGGGGGGTGAGGGAAAACAAGGGTGCATTATTGTCTGTCTCATCGTAAATGAGGTCATTGTACACCAGGCAGCCCTCCCAGGCTCCTCCTTGGGCACTTATTTATATCGAATGCCTTTGTGTGTTAAAAAGTGTAGACAGCCTTCGTTGCAGAGTCCCTTTAAACCTCTGATCCTTCCCACAATATGTAGCCCAGGGGTGCCAAACGCAATTGTTATGAGGGCCAGATAAGATGTAAATGCCGCTTGGCCGGGCCAGGCCAGGCCTCGCCAACCCAGGTCGGGGGGGGGGGTGCCTCAGCTGGCTTGTGGGCTGGATAAGAGCTCTCAAGGGGCCGGATACAACCCACGGGCCTTGTTTGACACCACTGATGTAGCCACTTACTCTTGTTATTGTACAAGGTTCCCTCTGACTCCCCAAATTCCCCCACAGACCTAGGGGCTCCTTTTCCCCGCCTCGGGGACCCCTTCCCCCCAGCTGCCCTTTCTTCATGGCTCTTTAATGACAGGGCTAGCAGGAGCTTCCCAGTTGCCTGCCTGCCTGCCTCTCCTCTCTAGCAGCCCCCATGCCTCTGGATCAACTCCTCCACCCCCCCAGGCTTCAGCCGCCTGCCCTGCCTCTCCCCTGGCTCTGGCACCAACCCCTGCTCTTGCTGCTGCTATCTTCCCCAGGTCCATGGCTCCACCTCCTTTGCCTTCCCCTCACTTTCCCAGCTGCTGGCCTTTAATTCCTTGATGGGTTGGCCCATTTCCACCCCCACCCCACAATGCTGGTGGCATATCACTTCTGGCCTGGTCATCTTTTCCCCCGATTGGGCCAGAGAGGCACCTTGCCACCGCTCAGGGCTAGCGGGGCTGGTTTGCCAGTCACAAAAGATGTGTATAGAATTGGAAGCCTGTGCTAGGCTTAGCAGTGACCAGTAGGCTTACCCCACTGGCTGTACAGTGATCTACAGTGTGCAAGATGTCTGTGTTGATAGCGATCCCCCTTCAGCCTCCCCCTCTTTGCCTGTTACATAAGCCTTGCAACACTGGAGCTGATGAATTGGCCAGTGTTGTAAATACATCAGGAGATGCCAAGAAAATCAGGCAGCCTTGCTTTTTAGCTTTGCCTGGAGGGAGAATAAAATACTATCTTGGCACTTATGTAAGAGGAAGCTGCTATCTAGGATGCTGGCTCCTTTTATGCATAACTGCATTACTTTCAATTGCTGCTCGGCTGAGCTACATTTCACACCGGCAACACTTCAGATACTATTAGAGAATCACATTGTGGATGCTAATGAAACTTCAGCAGGACACCATTAAAACCGCTCACAGCATCTTCTTTCCGAGCGCCTGAGATTTGCTGCTCCCCATTGTTTTGTGCTTTTCTGTTTAAGAGCGAGGCTGTAACAGCAGTTCTCTTCCCTGTCCGTAGAACAGCTCAGGCCGTAGTGATGAGCAGTCTTTTAAAAATGCAGAAAAAATAAACAGGAATGGGCCCTGTCATAATCCATCTGGGATGTGAGGGCTTTGCTCCAAGCTGGGCTGGGGCCACAAAGGTCAGGAAGTTAAATTTCAGCTGTCAGTTTTCAGAACAACAGGGCACAGAAACATTCTCTGCAGAATTACCTAAGGAAAAAAAGCGAGCGGGGGGAGGGGAGGGGAGGAAAGCTACAGGAAAGCAGAGTGGCCGATCTCTGGCTGCTGCTGCTGTTGGGTCAGAGGGTTATGAAAGTTTGGCCTGATGGGCCTGCTGTTGTCCAAAGAGAGCCCGCTTTTCCAGCTGAGTGTCCACCATTTTAGAGCACATGGAAAATATACTTGGGACACTGGTGGTAAAGCTAAGGTGGGGTGGGTCTGATCTCTGCCTGGATGAGACCCAACTGAACAAAAGAACATAAGAAAGGCCATGCTTGATCAGACCAAGGCCCATCAAGTCCAACAGGCCGTTCACACAGTGGCCAACCAGATGCCTCTTGGAAGCCCACAAACAAGGCAACTGAAGCAGCATTCTCCTGTCTGTTTAATATATAGGCATGCTCCTCTGATCCTGGAGAGAATAGGTATGCATCATGACTAGTACCATTTTTACTAGTACTGGGAACTTTATGCGAGCTGCTCTGAGTTTTCTTTTTTTAAAGACAATGATGATGATAATGATTCAAGTCCAGTAGCATCTTAGAGACCAACAAGACTTTTTTGGAGTATGAGCTTTTGAGAGTCAAAGCTCCCTTCATCAGATATGAAGGAGCTTTGGCTCACAAAAGCTCATTCCCCAAAAAATCTTGTTAGTCTCGAAGTTGCTACTGGACTGGGATCTAGTTGTTCTACTGCAGACCAACATAGTGTGCCCCCTGAAACAATTATAATGATGATGATTGATGATGATGATGGGCACCTGGGAGGAACTATGGAAAGGATGTAATTGAGTGTTGCATTTCTCTCTGCCCCACATTTTCCTGGTGTAGTGGTTAAATCTGGAGAATGAGGTTTGATTCCCCACTCCTCCACATGAGTGGCAGACTCTAATCTGATGAACCAGGTTGGTTTCCCCACTCTTTCACATGAAGCCAACTGGATGACCTTGGGCTAGTCACAGCTCTTAGAGCTCTCTCAGCCCCACCTACCTCACCAGGTATCTGTTGTGGGGAGAGTAAGGGAAGGTGATTGTAAGCCTGTTTGATTCTCCTTAAAGGTAGAGAAAATTGGGATATAAAAACCAACTCTTCTTCCTCTTCCATCTAGGATATTACAGGGCTTAAACTGGTCCATTTTCCCCATCCATTTCCATTACTGCAGCTTCTAGAGAAGAAGGAAGTGTCCCTTGGTTACTCCTCTAGGCCTAGAGGCAATTTTGGACTTGGAGAAACACAGGACAGGGCCAGTTCTGAAAAAGCAACTGTCGAGTTGGTGTCCATAATGGGTGTGAAGGTCAGGAGCTGGGAGGAGGTATAGGGAAGTAGGGTTGGGAAAGGACTAGACCCACTTTTTCTTTTTATCCTGTCAGTCTCCAGGGGCCTTTAACTTGCTCAAAGGTCCAGTCTTATAGATGAGATCAAACTCACACACTCTCCTTGTGACTAAACAGTAGGGTTGAGTGCATAGTCACCATTCCTGTTACTGCCCCTCCCTGCATCCCATCCTTCAATTCCAGTTTATCATGGAGGAGTTCTAAAATTAATATTGGAATTGGGCACAAGTCTCATTTATTTCCATTCAATTATTCCATTCTTCTTACCATTTTGGCTAGAAGTAAGCATGTGTGTATTGATAAAACAGTGAAGTGATTGTATGTACAATTGTTTGCAGATTCTTCTTGTGTTTTACCAGTCTGTGCATACTCTTCTGTGCATCAGTAAAACACCACACAAAAAGAATCTTTATGCATCCCAGTGTATCATAGCAAATTTGCTTGCTTTGCAGTGTTTCATCAGTGAGCACATGCATATTGTAAATGGAGAGAAGAGAAGAAAGACACAAAGGACCTGAAGGAAACAGTAATTGTGAAAAACCACACAGTTACAATGCCCTGTGCAAAAATTAGAAATAAAAAAGAGGATTCCTAATGCCTCAGTTCCATTTTGGAAACAAAGGCAAGGTAGTGGGCAAGGAGAAATTCAAATGAAAGGAATTTTGAAAGTACTGCCACCAAATCACAGGAAACAGGCTAGAGCTGTGTATCATGTTGTAAAATAAGAAATTGTGGAAACGACTTCCTTGTTTTGGTTGCTTACATGCTTTGATCTATTCAGCACTGGCAGAAATACCTGAAATTTCCCAAGTGAAATTGTTCTTCTTCACCCAGAAGCAGACAATGATGGAATTTACTGACACAAAATGTGATTTGTGTCCTCTGGCTTATTTAAAGGATCACGTTGGTCATATCTCTGAAAGTTAGGCACTTTAATAGAGCCTCCAGTTTTACTTTATATTTAGAAAAATGCTATGCCATCTCTTGAGACCTGCTGGAATGGCCAAGGTAAAATAATACAACTGGATCATAAAAACAGTAACTAAATAATTATACTTCTAAAAAACAAAACCAGGAAATCACAAATAGCTTTCAGCCTAGAAACAGACCATAAACAGAAGTTGTCATCCCCGTGTTAAAAAGTTGGGGTAAAATGAAATGTTTGGGCCTGGTGCCTAAAAGACACTAAGGTAGATGCCAGCCACGCCTCAAGGTAGAGGGCTTTCAAGGTAGAATAGGAGGAGGTGATCCTTCAGGTAGGGGTGTGCAAAAAAAAAAAAAAAAAGCCAGTAAAATTCAGGTTTGGGTTTCTTGGACCTGATTTTTTCGAGAAACCCTATATAAGCCGAATTCCCATACCGGTAAATATGGGAATCCGGTTTATTTTCTGGTTTCCTGAAAAAATTCGGCCCTGGGGGGCATTTTTGGAGGTAGAGCCCCCAATCTTGCAGTGTAGCTTGCAGGGACTCTCCTTGCAAGAACCCCCAAGTTTGGTGAAGATTGGGTCAGGGGGGTCCAAAGTTATGGGGTCTGAAAGAGGTCACCCCCTCTCGCCTCCATACAGAAGTAGGAAGGTAAGAGTCAGATTCTTTGGTCGTTCGCAACTCAGCTACTGCTTGTCTATGGAGAAGGGAGGGGGCGACATCTCCAGAGCCCATAACACCCCCTGATCCAACCTCACCAAACTTTGGGCTTTGTGCAAGGAAAGTCATGAAAGCTACCCTTAAAATTTGGGACCTCTACCCCCCAAAATGCCCCCACAGGAGCGTTGCAAAAAATCCCCCCCCTTTTTCCTATTGTGGGAACTATCAATCAACCGGCTTCCTCAGGCTTTCTTTACATTGTTTCAATGTAGCAAAAGCCTGCGGAATTCTCATAATATGAAACAATGGAGATTTTGGCTGTTGGTTTGTGGCTTGTGTCTCATGTGCTCCTTCTCTCTCTGCACCTTCTGACTTTTACCCCTCTTGCAGCAAGACGGCTTCTGGATCTATTCTGAGTACTGTAACAACCACTTGGATGCATGCATGGAGCTCTCCAAGCTGATGAAAGATGGCCGGTATCAGCACTTCTTTGAAGCGTGCCGTCTCTTGCAGCAGATGATTGACATCGCCATCGATGGGTTCCTTCTGACCCCTGTGCAGAAAATCTGCAAATACCCCTTGCAGTTGGCAGAACTGCTGAAGTACACTGCCCAGGACCACAGGTACTTGGATGTCAGGGGTGGAGGTTGTTTGCACATGGGGCAGGCATTCTCATGGCCTGGCTGCCCCACATTTATGGAATATGGGGGGGGGGAAATCTGTTGAGCCCTCTCTGGTCCTTCCTGCAAGGAGCTCAAGTTTTCCACCACCACCGTTCCGGCTCCATGTTTTGCTCCTCACAATTCTGTGATGTTAGCCTGGGAAAGAACAAATGGCTTGAGGTTATCATCTTCTCCCATACATTCCTGCCCAAGAATTAAGATCCCAGGGAGAGGCCCTCCTGACCTTCCCACCAATCAAAGAAGCTGCTCTGGTGCACACACCAGAGAGGGCCTTTTCAGTGGCAGCCCCGTGATTATGGAACAAACCTCCCCAGGGAGGTGCGCCTGACTCCCTCGCTTTCGATCTTTAGGAGGCAGTTGAATACCATTTTATTTAGGATCACATTTGATTAAGTTACTAGCAGTCCTAAATTGTGATTTTAAGTGTTAGTTTTTAATGTATTTAATAATTTTTATTTTATCTATATTGTAAGCCAACGAGCTCTGTGAGGAAGAAAGGCAACTTAAAAATGTTTCAAATAAATAAATAGTTACCCAGTGAGCTTCATGATAGAGGTGGTGGGGAGATTTGGAACCTGGGTTTTGTCAGTCCTAATCCCGAACTCTCTACTGGAAAACCCTGTGGCTCTTCCGATAGCCAGGCCAAAGGGTCTTTCAGAAAAGCTGTGAAAACCTTACTCATTAGGGCTGCCTTCTGAGAGTCATACTTATCTGGCTGGGGGTGGGGGGGGTACGCTACTTGCTTTTATCTGCTAGTTAGATTTTGTTCTGTTTTGAAGAGTTTCCTGTTTTTTTAAGTGTTGCATTGTTTTGCAAGTTGAATCCATTTAAATCATTTTGAATGACTCTGAAGTTGTCCTTGAAGCCATGGGAGAAAAGTGATCCCCCCTCCGAAGTTTTCTCCCCTGGGAAAAAATGGAAATTTGGGGGGAAGGTTGAAATATTTACAATATATCATAGAGTCATAGAGTTGGAAGGAACCACCAGGGTCATCTAGTCCAAACCCCTGCACAATGCAGGAAATTCACAACTCCCTCCCCCACACTCCCAGTGACCCCTACTCCATGCCCAGAAGATGGCCAAGATGCCCTCCCTCTCATGATCTGCCTAAGGTCATAGAATCAGCATTCCTGACAGATGGCCATCTAATTTCTGCTTAAAAACCTCCAGGGAAGGAGAGCTTACCACCTCCCGAGGAAGCCTGTTCCACTGAGGAACCGCTCTAAATTATTCCTAATATCTAGATGGAAACTGTTTTGATTTGATTTCAACCCATTGGTTCTGGTACAACCTTCTGGTACAACAGAAAACAACCAAACTTTTTTTCTGATTGAACAACTTAGCATATAAAATTATACTATTTGGCCTATTTATGGAATTTAAAAGTAAAAAATGTTAATTTACTATAACAAAAATTATACACAGCACTTGAGAAATTGCAGCTCCCTATGTTAATATACACTAGTACCTTTAATTTTTGCCATCTGAGACATACGGGGGAGGGGAGTTGAAGGTCAACAAAATAATTTATTTGGACAGAAACTTTCTCATGGAGTCATAATAGGTAGGACTGCCAGTGTGTTTGAATATTAAGCTAGAACAAATTATTGCCTAGTAATTGTTGCTAAACTTATTTACTTCAGACTAAAACAATTCTTGAAAATGTAATATATGTCTATAGTATAAGGTGTTTTTTTTCAGTGTTTCCCAGAATTTCCCATTTTTTCCATTAGAAGAATTAAGAAAGTCCTGAGATATTTTCACGTTTTACACTCGGAATGAGTGAAATGCTTTGTAGGATAAGGTTTTTCCAGCTCAGATAGAGAAAATATTTCACAGGATTTTTTTCCTTTTCAGTATTCCCCCAAATTTTACAATTTTTCCATGGGAAAAATTGAAAACATCTGGGGACTTTTTCATGCTATACGTTTCAGGTATGATGACCCTTGCTTTAAGAAGCATTTTGCTGATTCTAAAAGATAAAATATTTCATAGGATTTTTTTTTCCAGTGCTGCCTCAAATTTTCCATTTTTTCTGTCAGAAAAATGGGGGGGGGAGTTCACTAGAAAAGCTATTTCTAAATACGGTTCCGAAGAGACTCATGTGGGACAATGTGCATTTTATTATCAACACTATAGAATATGTAAAACAGAAGAAATGCAAAGCGGCTTTCATCTTTTTAAATGCAGGAAAAGCATTTGACAATATCCAGTGGGACTTCTTATCAGAGACTATTCAAAGCTTGAATTGTGGTAACAAATACATACAATGGATCCAGAGCATATATCAAAGACAATCAGCAAAATTAGTGATTAATGGAAAATTATCGGAAAAAATTGATATTAATAAAGGCACCAGACAAGGATGCCCGTTATCTCCACTACTATTCAATTTAGCTTTGGAAGTATTAACTACCAGATTAAGACAAAATGAAAAAATTGGTGGACTGAAAACCTCTGGTGAGGAGTATAAATTAAAGTGCTATGCGGATGATGTGGTTTTAACTCTGGAAAATCTGGCAGAATCCATAGAACATCTTATGGAAGAAATAGAAAAATATGGTCAACTATCTGGATATAGAATAAACAAAAATAAGACAAAGATAATCCTAGAAAATATAGATATTCTTGAAAAACAAGATATCCAGCAGATAACAGGATGCAAAGTTACAGAAGAACCAGTAAGATATTTTGGGAATTTATCCTACTGGGAAAAATCAAACACTATTAAAGGACAATTATCAAAAAACTTGGGAAGAAATACAAAGAGATTTAGAAATATGAGTGAAACTGAATTTGTCATGGACCGGAAGAATAGCAGTAGTAAAGATGAACCTGCTACCGAGATTAACTTTTCTTTTTCAAATGCTTCCAATACAAATAGAAGAGAAAACATTGGTGGAATGGCAACGACAAATTAATAAATTTGTGTGGGCTGGGAAAAAAACAAGGATTAACTTCAAAGTGATGCAAGATGAGAAGAAAAGAGGCGGATTGGCATTGTCAAACATCAAGCTTTATCACCAGGCAGCAAGATTAACGTGGATTGCAGATTGGATGAAAAACCCAGATAAAAAAATCTTTAAGATAGAAAAGGGACCGTGGGACCATGGACTCCACTACTACTTACAGAAAGCAAAAAAGTCAGAGCTGTTTGCAGAGAAACATATAATTAAAGATGGACTGATGAAGACCTGGATCAGAAATAAAAACAGATTAAGTCCTTTACCATCTCTGATGATGTCTCCCACAGATACTTATCTAAATAAGGGAGAGAAAAAATGTACAGATTTCATAAGATATCAGGACATGCTAGATGATAAAGAAGAAATAAAATCTTGGAACGGGATTAAGAGGAGCAAAAAAGTGGGTTGGCTAACCTACAATCAAATGATAATGAAAATACGACAAGATTGTTACCAACAGGGCAAATTAAAGAAGAACTAAAAATTTGAAAATCTAATTAGCAAAGAAACAGATCATATCTTGGGGAAAATCTACAAATTACTGCTTAAATTTGAAACAGAACAAGAGCAGATCAAAGCATGCATGATTAAGTGGATGGAGAGCAGGTGTCAGAATGAAGTGCCAGGTGTCCTGTTCTCTACCTGGACAACCAGGGGAAAAGATACAGGGTTTCTAGCAAGCAGCTTGAAATCAGGCCAGGCTTGAGTATACCCTAGATTCAGGAGGGAGTTGTCCAAGACAACTTGTGTTAACAAGCTAAGATGGACAGTTCATGAACCAGCAAAGACTTATATAGGAAGCGGATAGCACCACCCCTTCATGTAGCCTAAACTGGGTCCTGGATTCTGCAGAGATCTAAGGAGAGGTGCTCCAGCATGAAACTGACTTGCAGGATGCATCTGCCTTTTTGTTTCTGGCAAATGGGACACACAAGGATCCCTCTTTGTTTTGCTGCCTATATTGTCCAACCTCCAAACGATATGGTAAAGCCGTCCATAGATTTGGTGGTAAAGTGTCATCCATATGCTGGTGGTACCCAAGCTTTTTATCTAATTCTAGGGAAGCTACAGAATTAGGTTATGAAAAGGAATTTTTGGAATCAATGATGGGCTGGTTGAGGGCAAATAAACTGAAGCTTGATTCAGTTGAGAGGCAGCAAGTGCTGATCAGTGATACAGCAAACCCTGACATTGACTGGCAGCCTGTGTTCAAGGGAATTGCACTCCCTGTTAAGATTCAGCTTCATAGTTGAGTTGTGTTCCAAAATCCATCCTTATTCCTGGATGACTGTGAGCTCTTGACCCAAAGAACCAGAAATCACCACAGAGACAATTAGAATCCAAGCAGATGGCTTTTACTGGTCAAATAGGCAATACAGTGCATAAAGGATAAGATGACAGCTATGAATGTCTTGCTCGTTAGTTGGCAATATAAGGCTTGAAAACGGCGGGAGATTACAAAGCACACAAAGCATAAACAGAGCACACTTTCCCAGGAGTAGCGTTCCCAGGCTCTGGTATGTGGAGCCGTCCTTGAAGTCTGGACGGTTCAGCAGAGGAACAGAGGCAACATAGAAACCGAGATAACAGCCTGACATCCTGCTCCTCTTAAGGCCCCCTCCCATCCTGCAAGGGGGCTGGTCTGTCTGGGTAGGCAAAATGAAAGGCGTTGACGAGTTTGGGGGCGGAGACATCTCGTGCGCGAACCCATTCGTCATAGGCAGGAGGGAAGTGTTTCCAGGGTGTTTCAAGTGGCTGCAGTAGTCCTGGGGGCTTGCCTTGAGATCGCTTGACTGTGGCGCAAACAGGACAGCTGCGAATAAAAGAGTCAATATCAGAACGCATTTCCCCCCACCAAAATTGTCTGCGCAACAGGTGAAGGGTCTTCAGGAACCCAGAGTGTCCAGCGGTCTTTACTCCATGGGCCGAGTGTAAGACGTCTTTTCGGAGAGCTTTGGGCACATACAATTTTGAGTCTTTGTACCAAGAGCCTCCTTGTTCGATTACACCAGGAGGCAGGGTTTGATTAGAGTGTTCTATAAGGCAGTGTTCCCGAAGGGACTTTAAGAAAGAATCGGAGACGGGAACCCCCCCCTTGTTTAAAGTTGCAGTAGGAGCAGTTAGGGGGGTTGACGAGGGGGAAGCGCTTACGTGCTGCGGTGCGCAGATTGCAGGCGGCTGGGCGGCCAGTTGGGTTGGAGGAGCTGGAGCGTCGGTCATCGTGGTCCTCCGTTGCGGAGGCAGCTGGGCAGCCGGTAGGGTTGGAGGAGTTTGCACGCTGATGACTGTGTGCTGTCGCTGGGGCAGCGTTTGGGATCGAGTTTGTACAGCCAATACGGGTAGGGCTCCTCTTTGTGCGGGTGTAAATAAAGAGTCTGTTGGCCGATCGAGTTTCGCCGGGTATTGAGGCAATCGGGAGAGAGCATCCGCGAGAACGTTTTGTTTCCCTGGGACATGCTTCAGGACAAAACGAAACTGAGCAAAGAATTCCGCCCAACGCTGTTGTTTCGCGGATAATTTATGGGTCCCTGTGAGGGCGGCTAGATTCTTGTGATCGGTCCAAACTTCGAAGGGGACCTTAGACCCTTCCAGGAATTGTCGCCATAGAGTAAGTGCATGGTGAACAGCTGAGGCTTCTTTCTCCCAAATAGGCCAGTTCAATTGGGAGTGCGCAAATTTCTTTGAGAAGTAAGCGCAGGGGTGAAGGAGACCATCTGGTCCTCTTTGCAGTAGGGCCCCCCCCCATAGCTACGTCGGAGGCATCGACTTGTACAATGAACATCCGGTTAGGATCTGGGTGCCGTAGCACAGGTTCCGATGTGAAAAGGCGTTTGAGGGCTACAAAGGCGCTCTGGCATTGATCAGTCCACAGTATTTTAGCGGAGGGCAATGTGGCAGAGTTTTCTTTACCTTTGGTTTTTAGAAGGTCGGTGATGGGCAGTGCTATTTGGGCGAAGTTAGGAATAAATCCGCGGTAGAAATTAGCAAAGCCCAGAAACTGTTGTACTTGCTTGCGGTTGGAGGGAGGTGTCCAATCGAGGACGGAACGGACCTTTGCCGGGTCCATGCTAAGGCCATGGTGGGAGATTATATATCCCAAGAAAGTTATTTTGCTTTGGTGAAATTCGCACTTAGCCAGTTTTGCAAAGAGTTGGTGGTTGCGTAGGCGGTGTAGAACTTCTCGGACCAATGCGATGTGCTCGTCCATGGTTTTTGAATAAATAAGAATGTCGTCTAAATAAACCACCACCCCGCGGTATAGTAAATCATGAAGGATTTCATTGATGAGTTGCATGAAGACCCCCGGGGCCCCTTTTAACCCGAAGGGCATCACAAGGAATTCAAACATTCCAAAGCAGCTAGAGAAGGCAGTGAGGGGTTCGTCCCCCTCGCGGATACGGACGCGGTAGTAGGCTTCTACTAGGTCCAATTTAGAGAAAATACGTCCCTCTTGCAGTTGTCCTAATATATCTGATATTAGGGGTATAGGATAGGCGTTGGCTTGAGTAACTGCATTGAGTTTTCTGAAGTCAATGCAGAGGCGTAGGTCGCCCTCCTTTTTCCGGACGAAAAATGCGGAGGCTGAGTTGGGAGCATTCGATGGGCGAATGAACCCTCTGGCAAGGTTTTTGTCTAAAAAGTCCCGTAGTACGGTGCGCTCGGAAGCGCTCATAGGGTAGATTTTACTCTTGGTTAATGTGCAGTCCTTCACCACTTCAATTGCACAGTCAGTGGTCCAGTGGGGGGGTAAGGCATCACATTCTTTAATGTTGAAGACATCCGCAAAGTCCTGGTATACAGGAGGGAGGGATGGCGGTGGTGGGACATCGGAGATTAATGCTGGAGCGGGTGGAGATAGCAGCGCAACTTGCTGCCGGTGCTGGTCGCATTTGGGGTTGGCAAAGGAGATCGTGTTCATCTCCCAGTCTATACTGGGACTATGACCTTTAATCCAGTTAATTCCCAGAACCACTTCAAATCGGATAGGGGCTATGGTAAAGTCTATTTGCTCCCAGTGGGAGCCAATTCCCATCGCCACCCCTATGGTGCGATGATCAACGGGGGCCCCCTTGAAATGGCTCCCGTCCATTTGGGCAAATTGGACGGGGGCTGGTAAAGCCTCGGACTCGACTTTGAGTGCTGCAAATGTGGCTTCGTTTATGAGAGTGCGACTGCAACCGGAGTCAATGAGTGCCTTAACGGGTAGTTGGGGACCACCTTCATGGTGTTGTAGAATTGCGTCCACATAAACGGTGGTTTCTACTTCCTTTAGTGGGAGTATTCGGTTTAGCAGGAGAAACTGCAGAGGTCTGTGGAGACACTCCACTCACCACAGACCGGAGCCGTTTTTTGACAAATCAAGGGGGGATTCCAGGTTTAAAGCCGGAGAATTCCATGGGTTCTCTTCATCAGAAGAGGGAAAGTTGTCCCCCAATGGGGCACTTGTAATCCGAGACCCGGCGGGGTCATTCGATGTAGGCAGGATGGCTGAGTCTTCAGCATGAAGTGCAGAGGGTGTGGGTCTTCCCGGCGCTGCGCTGCGGGTGGCCGCGGTGCCTCTGCGTTGTGGTCGTCCTCTGGCTCGGGTTGTCGTGCTGGGACGAAAGGGTTCAGGGCGGTATGGGCAGACTGCCGCAAAGTGACCCATTTCCCCACAAATGAGGCAGGCACCTCTTTGAAATCGGGTTTCGCGATCCTGGGGTGGACGCGCAGGTTTTCGTGGATTGGGGGGTGGTGCCTTGGGCTGGGGCTTTTGGACGCTTTTCTCCTTGTGTTTTTGGCGGACAAGGGAAACAAAGCGTCGGCGGCTTTCCACCTCTTCGGCTAATAGAATCCAATCCTCAAGAGTTTCGGGATCACCCCGCATGTACGACCAGTTCAGAACGTCAGGGTGTAAGGCTTCCCTGAAATGGTGAATTAGGGTGGCTTCGGGCCAGCCCACAATTTTGCTTGCCAGTCTTTGAAATTCATCGGCAAATTCTCGAACTGGAGTAGAGTCTTAGTTGTAACAGTTCCGCTTTGGCTCGTTCCCCCAGAAAGGGATCCTCAAACCTCCTCCGTAGAGCAGTCATGAAATTGTTGAGGGAACGGATAGAGCGGGATCGGGTGTCGAATTGGAGGACCATCCAGTCAGCTGCTTTACCTGTCAAAAGGGAAGCCACATAGCGCACCCGGCTGTCCTCTGTAGGGAAAAACTGTCCTTGTTCTCGCATAAAGCTGTCCACCTGATGCAAGAAACAGGGTAGGGTTTCAAGAGATCCATCGTACGTAGTTTTCAATTTGAGTTGCTTCCAAGGACCGGGCATAGGCTGACCCGGTTGCACGGGTGGTCCGGGTGCAGGTAAAACGAGACCTCCGGGAGGCGGAGGTGGCGCAGGCACATTAGCGGGTGGTTGGACTGGCATCCCCTGACCCGGTATTGGGACGGGCTGTGCCTGGGCTATCAGGGCTTGCTGTAACTGCCTGTTGTCCTGAAGCATACGTTCCATTAGCTCTTGGAGTTGATCAACACGGTCGGATAGCTCTCGATTTTGGGCTCGTAACAGGTGAACATCTTCTCCTGGGCCACCGGTACGATGAGGTTTACTTGTCCGAAAACTCGTGGCCCATTGAGAACTGTCCCCATATAGGTCCTCTTCTTCAGACTCTCCGGAGTCATTTAGTTGTTGGGGGTGGCAGCCAGGAATAGGGTTTATTTGCTAAGCCTGATCTTTGAGGAGGGGAAGAATCTAGCCATGCTTTGATGACCTTTAAATAAGGTCTTCCGTAGGATTGAGTCCTAATACATGAGGCAACTTGATTCATGATGTGATCTTGTCACAGTTTATTTATTGCTGGACTAGGGTTGTGCATATTGATAAACCCGACCCCAAAATAAACCCAAAATTAGCTGTTTCGGCAATATTCGGGTTTACCAAACGCCAAAACTTGGGGATCTCCCTGAAGCCAAATAGGCAATTTCCCAAAAAAATTCAGTTATTCGCCTTTGATCATAGGCACAGCTCAGTGCTTTGTCCCATTTTTCTAGCTTTTTTTGACTGGCTTCTAAAGAAGACTCCTCACCCGTGCGGATGAGCAATCTCCTTCACAAGAGCTGCAATGGTCATGACTTTGGCTGGCTCCGATATCATCCCCCCCCCAAAAAAAAGCTGCTCTCAAACTGAAGGTCGCTCCAAGCAGAGGCTTTGTTTTTCCACACCGTGAACATCTCTTGAAATCAGACTTTTGGTGACCACAATAAGGGACTGTTCACAGGATGTCATTTGCCACCAAAAGAAATGTTTTCCATGCCTTATTTTTCTCGCATTTAAGCCATTTTCCTCAGTTTGGAAGCTAATTTGCATGGATATCATGCTGTGCGCCCCAGATACAAATGGAGCCCCCAGACTTTGAGGCGCCAGCCTGCCAATCGGCTTTTTCTACCAGTCCTTGGCAACACTGAACTTCTGAACCTGAAAACCAATGGGGGTGCACATGGGCGCACACAATGGGGGCCCTTTGTGGGCCCATAAAATTGCCCCCCCATCCCAAAGTTCACCAAACTTTGGTTACTGGTAAGGAGAGTCCCTTGCAGCCACGCTGAAAATTTGGGGCCTCTACCTCCAAAAATGCCCCTACAGGAGCTTCAAAAACATCCCCGTAGACTATAATAGACCTGAATTTTTCAGTAAACCCGGAAATAAGCCAAATACCGATATTTATTGGTATGGGTATCGACTTATTCCGGGTTTACCGAAAAAAATCAGGCCCAATAAACCCAAACCCGAAATTTACCATTATTATTATTTTTTGCACAACTCTACGCTGGACATTACAGGGGAGAGAGAGCAGCAGCCACGTGTCCTGTGTAACATCTAGACACAGACTTAGCACTATGGAGAACGAACTTTTCACTTAATGGGGTTAAACTATTTCCATGTGGAGGAACCCCTGGAATTTCTTCCTTGAAGCCTTAACTGTTACAGGATCCTGAAAATTGGGGCTTAGAGGGCAAGAAATTTGGGCTACATTGCAGCAGTTGTGAGAGCTGGTGAGCTGTGGCCCACAACCATCACTACGGAGATGTGGTGGAATTCATCATGTTTATTTGTACTGGGGTGCAAAGGAAACTTTCCATGAGCCACACTAGATATTTGGTGGAAGACCTGAATACTGAGACCAGGAGCATGGTTTTGTAGGGGAGAAGAGGCGGGGAGGGAGGCCTCGGCTGCCAGCGATTCCCCCCAGCTTTCCCATCTGTTAAGAATTATCCAGGAGCAGCCCACCAGAACTCTTTCATCTTCTCCCCGGGGGGCGGGGGGAGGTTAAAAACACACATTATCATTGCCATCATATTTGTGCTGTTCAGCTGGTTCTCCTGGCAGAGGCCTGAGGGAGTCATCCGCAGCCTGGCTGCCTGCCCTAATTTACACATCTGGCAGAGGACGTCACATCTGACCCTTCTCCCATCTTTGGAGCTAACGGACTGCTCCTTATCATTTTGATGACAGGGTGAGAAGTCTGTAACCCTTTTTGCTGTAAAAAGGGCCAGATTAGTGACCACAGGATTTGTAGATGCCCCCATTCAAAACCTGGAACACTTGAACACTTAAACAAATAACATTGATTGAAAGGGGAGGGGAACAGTAAAGTGAAACTGGGAGTGTGAAACAAACAGTGAGGACAACCATTTTATTAACCAGTCCCAAAGACAGTGGGGAAAGGGGAGGAAGTCCCTTTAGTCTCTGGGTCCTGACTCACAAGCTGCAGGCAGGTCCCCATTCTCCTCTGGAGAGCCTTCTTAAACTCCCCACAACATCAGGAGGACAATCCTCAGCTTCTCCTCTAGTTGAGTCTCCCTCAGGCCAGGCCCAAAACCTCTTTTTCCCAGCCTCCCCTGTAATAAGCGCCTCCCTCTGGAGGGCAGCGTTTCCCGGCTAGGGTTGCATAACTTTGCAAGTGAAACAAGGCAATACACTTTTCAACATAAATGCAATTTTTACAAGGCTTACAAGTCATTGTGCCAACCATCGGGGCCAAGCCAAGGCACTAGTAGCTTCTAGAAATGGTGCCCCATCAACATCTGGCCAAGGCCCAGATTCTTTGATCACATCTGTGCCTCTTCTCTTGACCCACTCTTCTCAGGGAGGTGGGCGATAGAGCCCAGACTGGGGTGATTAACCATCCTCTTCATGCTGGTTCCCTACTACATGCCTCTCTAACAAGATGCTTTTCTCCCAGCTAGTGTTCCCAAACACGTGTTTGCCCCAGATGAGAGACAAAAAGCAATGATTTAGGGATGGGTTGCAGAGGAGAAGGGGAGGCAGAGTCAGGGGTGTTAAGCACTTCTCCTCCAACCTCTCCAAATTGCATCCCACCCAATGTTGTTTAGCCAACAACTGCAGCCTGGATTCAGCTGTGGGTATGTGTACAGCAGGGACTAATGAGCTGGACATTGGAATATAGCCAGAAAAGGTGTTTGCCATCTGGAAAAAAAGAAGATAGTTATTGATAAAACGGCTGCAGGCTGCCAGATTTGGGTTCACTGCTACTGTAGTAGTAGTACATTTATTGTGGCATTGTGCCAATAAAGATTTTGAACATAACAACAATGTTACCACGGGTACATTGATATTATTTAAGTTATGTCATATTAAATTGAAAGAGTATATACAGTGAGGGAAAAAGGTATTTGATCCCCTGCTGAATTTTCCCGTTTGCCCTCTGACGAAGAAATGACCAGTCCATAATTTTAATGGTAGGTCTATTGTAGCTGTGAGAGACAGAATAACAACAGGAAAAACCCCAGAAACCCAGAAGACAAAAGTCAGAGATTGATGTGCATTATAATGAGTGAAGTAGTATTTGATCCCTTTGCAAAAGATGACTTAGTACTTGGTGGCAAAACCCTTGTTGGCAATTACAGAGGTCAGACATTTCTTGTAGGTGGCCACCAGGTTTGCACACATCTCAGGAGGTATTTTGTCCCACTCCTATTTGCAGATCCTCTCCAAATCAGTAAGATTTCGAGGCTGATGTGTAGCTACTCGAACCTTCAGCTCCCTCTACAGATTTTCGATGGGATTAAGGTCTGGAGACTGGCTAGGCCACTCCAGGACCTTAATGTGCTTCTTCTTGAGCCCCTCCTTTGTTGCCTTGGCCGTGTGTTTTGGGTCACTGTCATGCTGGAATACCCATCCTCGACCTATTTTTAATGCCCTGGCTGAGGGAAGGAGGTGCTCACCCAAGATTTGACGATACATGGTCCCGTCCATCGTCCCTTCGATGCGGTGAAGGTGTCCTGTCCCCTTAGCAGAAAAACACCCCCAAAGCATAATATGTCCCCTTCCATGTTGGACGGTGGGGATGGTGTTCTTGGGGTCGTAGGCATCATTCCTCCTCCTCCAAACACGGCGAGTTGAGTTGATGCCAAAGAGCTCGATTTTGGTCTCATCTGACCACAACACTTTCACCCAGTTCTCCTCTGGGTCATTCAGATGTGCATTGGCAAACTGCTGACGGATCTGTACATGTGCTGTCTTGAGCAAGGGGACCTTGCGGGCTCTGCAAGATCTCAGTCCTTCACGGCGTAGTGTGTTACCAACTGTTTTCATGGTGACTATGGTCCCAGCTGCCCTGAGATCATTGACAAGTTCCCCCCGTGTAGTTCTGGGCTGCTTCATCACCGTTCTCATGATCATTGCAACTCCACGAGATGAGATCTTGCATAGAGCCCCAGACCGAGGGAGGTTGACAGTTAGGGTTAGGGTTAGGGTTGGGGTTGTCACCTTCTCACCAAGCTGCTTGGCAATAGTCTTGTAGCCCAGTCCAGCCTTGTGCAGGTCTACAATCTTGTCCCTGACATCCTTGGACAACACTTTGGTCTTGGTCATGGTGGCTAGTTTGGAATTGGATGGATTGATTGCTTCTGTCGACAGCAGAACCCTAACCCTAACCCTAGGGCTGTTGAATTAAAAAAAATTCGGTATAGTTCGGATTCGGCTGAATTCGGCCCGTTTAGATTCGAGATATGCCGAAGTCCGAACTCCCCCGCTTCAGGTCCGTGCAATTCGGCGGGAATTCAAAGTTCGGGAAAAAAATTCGGCCGAATAAAGCCATTAAAAACACAACCGCGCCTTTCCGCGGCTCTGGGGGGGCATTTTTGGGGGTAGAGGTCCCAAACTTTCAGAGGAGCTTCAAGGGACCCTTCTTGCCAGACCCCCCACGTTTTGTAAAGATTGGGTCAGGGGGGGCTGAGATATGGGCCCCGAAAGGGGTCCCCCCACCCTTAATGTGCATCTCTGGGCAGAGCTTGCCGCCCACGCACAAAGCTCCCAGCCCCGACAAACAGCTGATGAGAGCAAGGGCGGGGCAGGTGCTAAGAACTTTGCAAAGCAATACAACTGCAAAGCAACACCTTTGCAAACATGCAAATGGCGGGGCAGGTGTGAAGAACTTTGCAAAGCAATACAACTGCAAAGCAACACCTTTGCAAACATGCAAAGGGCGGGGCAGGTGTGAAGAATTTTGCAAAACAATACAACTGCAAAGCAACACAAGCACGCAATGCAACAGTGCAAAGCAACACAATACAACTGCAAAGCAACACAAGCACGCAATGCAACAGTGCAAAGCAACACAAGCACCTTTGCAACAGTGCAAAGCAACACCTGACACCTGGGAGTTTGCAAACCATGGAAAGGGACAGAGGCAGCTAGCTATGCATAATGAGCAGGAGGGGGTGGAATTTCTCCTTTTGCATTGGACTTGGGACCAGGCAGATGCATTCTTTAAGTCACCATTTGAAAACCAGTTTTGAGCAAGCATCAAAATAACCTAACTGATCTTATGAATGAGGGAAAACCTGAAGACATAAAAATGAAGCCCCCCCTCAAACCAGGGAGAGAGAGACTGGAGGGGGAACACACATCCCAGGCAGAACCGGCAAAAGCCACCTTTGGCTTCCCCCCCCACCCACAGAAACTGCTCCCTCCCCACACACACGCAGACTCTGCTTTCCCACACACACACACACACACAGAGAGAAAAGAAAAATTACAGATTAAAGCCCCCAAAGGGGTCTTACTGTGGCTGTCTTCTGTTCCATCAGGAGCGGCTGGGAGGCTGGGTAATCCAATATGATTCCATTTGTATCCAATATGAGATCCATATGTATGCATCTCTCGAGAGTGATCCATTCATCCCAATAGGGAAAAGGGGAAAGCCCATATCTCAGGGGGCCCTGACCCAATGTTTACAAAACTTGGGTGGTCTCTTATGAAGCCTTGTCTGAAGCTCCGCTGAAAGTTTGGGATTGGCACACCCAAAAATGCGCCCCCTGCAGCCACGGAAAGAGAAAAGGGGGGGAGCCTATATTTCTGCCCCCACTGAACCCATCTTTACAAAACTTGGGTGGTCTCTTAAGGATTGTCTGAAGCTATGATAAAAGTTTGGGGGCTGCACCCCCAAAAAAGCACCCCCTGCAGCCATGGAAATGGAAAAGGGGGGAGAGGAAAAAGGGGTGGAGCCCATATCTCGGGACCCCCTGACCCAATGTTTACAAAACTTGGGGGGTCTCTTAAGAAGCCTTGTCTGATGCTCCGCTGAAAGTTTGGGGTCGACACACCCAAAAATGCGCCCCCTGCAGCCATGGAAAGAAAAAGGGGGGAAGCCCATATCTCGGGACCCCCTGACCCAATGCTTACAAAACTTGGGTGGTTTCTTAAGAAGGCTTGTCTGAATATCCCCTGAAAGTTTGGGGTTTGTACCCCAAAAAATGCGCCCCCTGCAGCCATGGAAAGGAATGAATGTGCACAAGCACCCCCGCACACACACACGAAGATTTCCCTCTCTCTCTCTCTCTCACCGGCCGGGCCGCACATCAGCTGATTCCTCCAGTACTCAATCCTGACTGATTGGCTAGAAGAAGACCCAGCTTGGCCACTGATTGGCCAGGGGAGGAGAATGCTGCTTACTGAAGGTTATGCTGCTTACTGACGGCCGAATTTGCCGGATTTATTCGTGAACTCCCGAACTCGCTGAATTCGGCCCCCCCGGTTGCCCGCCATTTTTGAGTTCGGTTCGTCCCAAACTAAAAACCGCCGAATCAAGGGAAATTTGGCTGATTTTCAGTTCGGGCCGAACCGAATCAACAGCCCTACCTAACCCTAATCTGGCTGGTTGATAGGGGATCAAATACTTATTTCACTCATTATAATGCACATCAATCTCTGACTTTTCTCTTCTGGGTTTCTGGGGGTTTTCCTGTTGTTATTCTGTCTCTCACAGCTACAATAAACCTACCATTAAAATTAGGGACTGGTCATTTCTTCGTCAGAGGGCAAACGGGCAAATTTAGCAGGGGATCAAATACTTTTCCCCCTCACTGTATAATTAAAATAATTTACAGTTAGGTAAAAAATAAACATTTTGACATATTAAAAAAAAAGACTTTTTACCCCCTCTCTCTTCTTCGTTTCCCGTAATTTCTTTGGATTTTATCATAAAAGACTTTGACGACGTTTATAGATTGCTGCACAGAATTTGGTGACCTCACTAATTTGGTGGGGATTTTCCTCCGAGAGGAGCTTCCTAACCTGAAATTTATCAGAATATCCTGAAATTTTCTCAGACATGGATCGAGTCAGCATAGAACGGGCAGCCTTGTAGAACGGGCATCTAAGAAACATGTGATCCAGTGTTTCAACTTCCCCAGAATTGCATGGACAAAATCTCTCTGAGCTTGGGATCTTATTATACCTTCCCTGTAAGACCGCAGAAGGTAGGGCTGAACACCTGGTTAGAGTGAATGCCCTTCTATGGGTGTGGATTTCCAAAATGGAAAGGTAGGCAGCTGGGGCCGGAATGTATCTGGTCATAGGGGTGGACATAAATCCGGGTGCCCTCAGCAAGTCAGACTGCCTTTCAATATCATTAACTCTCTGGGTTATAATTTTCTTTGCTTGATCTCTACCCATCTTCAGCAAAGCCTGGGGGGAGAGACCCAGACTCTCCAACTTGCTTTTCACGGCCTTTTGCCATTTGGATTCAAAGTTGTCAATTAGAATCAGGGGAAGAAGACCATGGGGATTGAGTTTTATTTTTAACCATAGGAGGAAGGATGATATGCACACTCTTGCTTCTACTCTTAGCATCCCTGTTTCTAGGCGTGCCAAGGGGTTTGATACACATCTAGGGTCCTGGAGAACCAGTCTAAGAAACTCAGACTGGACTCGTTCCAGTGGTGCGAAACAAGAAGAGGGGGGTCCGAGATGTGTTCCATAGAGCAGGTGTGCCAGTGTTTTGGCCTGATATAGTTTGAGAGCTGCTGGGATGAAGTCCGCCCCCTTTGTGCTGAGGAATTTGGTTATACTGTAGACTGATCTATCCCCCAGGCTGGCCACATAGTTACTGTGGGCCTGCTTGGAGCCTGAAGCCTGTAGGACTACTCCCAAATACTTAAAGATGTTCACCTGCTCCAGCCTATGCCCTTTTAAGTTCCAGACTCTAAGTTTTGGGCGTTTGCCAAAAGCCATTATCTTTGTTTTTTGAAAATTGATGGTTAGTTTTTCGTTGTCGCAATATAAGGCGAATCTGGCAAGAGCTCTTTTAAGTCCTATAGGGGTTCTGGATAATATAACGGTGTCATCTGCATACAATAGAACCAAAATATGCCGATGTGCCAGTTTAGGGGGATGCAGATCAGCTTCATTTAGGCAGTTGGGGATGTTGTTTATGTAGTAAATAAATAATGCAGGGGCTAAAAGGCAGCCCTGCCTGACTCCCTTATAGGTGTAGACTGGGTCTGTGAGGTGTCCTTCCCTACTGCATCTTACTCTTAATGTGGTCTGATTATGCAGGGCACTTATGAGGAAGAGAAGCCTCCTGTCGAAGGAGGAGGATTCCAATTTAGCCCATAATAGGGGTCACTGCCACTGCTTTACAGATAGTCTTGGAGCGTCAGGATCCCCCCTGCACCCTGCTCAATTTTGATATTTGTAAACCACTCTTACTAAATCCATGGCAATGTTCAGATATACCAGGAAAACACAGTTTGCCATTATGGAAAGAAAAATAGGAAGTTCTACGGCTCATGGGCTCTCCTTCTATTGTGTGCAGTGTGAAGATTGAGCGCTCCCACCATTTGTCATGACATCCCTATTGAATAAAACAACAAACTGCGGTTTGCTCTCTTGCCTACAAGTCAGGATGCCAAACTGGGATTAGACCAAAGTTTGTAGGCAGCACAGAAGACCCTCATTTCCCATCTCATCCCATTCAAATATCACAATAGATTGGTTTGATGAGAACCAGAAAATCTTCAGTTTCCAAGCTGCCCACAATGGGAGGTGGGAGAGGGAGAGCTCAGAGACTTCCAAAACATGTTCCAGTAGCAGCAAATCCTATTTTTGTGTAACGTCTGGATGCAGTCCTGAAGCCTCCAGGATCCTCTCCTGCAGTGGCTTCCCTGGGAACTGTTGAAGCAAGGAATCATGAAATCATGTTCAACATCTTTATAAAGGATTTGGATGATGGGATAGAGGGGATGCTTATTAAATTAGTAGTTGATACTAAATTGGGAGGGGTAGCAAATGAGATAGAAGACAGAGCCAGGATACAGGATGATCTTGACAGGCTAGAGAATTGGGCTAAAACCAATAAAATGCATTTCAACAGAGATAAATGTGAAGTTCTGCATTTAGGTAGGAAAAATCAAATGCACAATTATAGGATGGGAGAGACTTGTCTTAGCAGTAGTGTGAGGGAAAAGGATCTTGGGGTCTTAGTAGACCAAACACTGAACATGAGTCAGCAGTGTGATGCGGTAGCTTAAAAGGCAAATGCGATCTTGGGCTGTATCAACAGAAGTATAGTGTCCAGATCACGCAAAGTGATGGTATCGCTTTATTCTGCTCTAGTTAGACCTCACCTAGAGTATTGTGTTCAGTTTTGGGCACCACAATTTAAGAAGGATGTAAACAAGCTGAACGTGTCCAGAGGAGGGCAACAAAGATGGTGAGGGGTCTGGAGACCAGGTCCTATAAGGAAAGGTTGAAGGAGCTGGGTATGTTTAGCCTGAAGAGGAGAAGACTGAGAGGGGACATGATAACCATCTTCAAGTACTTGATGAGCTGTCATATAGAGTTGTTTTCTGTTGCTCCAGAAGGGTTGAAATTAAACCAATGGGTTGAAATTAAATCAAAAGAGTTTCTGTCTAGACATTAGGAAGAATTTTCTAGCAGAGCGGTTCCTTAGTGGAACAGACTCCCTCGGGAGGTGGTAAGTGCTCCTGCCCTGGAGGTTTTTAAGCAGAGGCTAGGTGGCCATCTGTCCGCAATGCTGATTCTATGACCTTAGGCAGATCATAAGAGGGAGGCTTCTTGGCCATCTTTTGGGCATGGAGTAGGGGTCACTGGGGGTGTGAGGGGGAGGTAGTTGGGAATTTCCTGCATTGTGCAGAGGGTTGGACAAGGTGGTCCCGTCCAACTCTATGATTCTGTAATTCTACATGGCCGAATCTGTGGATTTAATGATCAACATCTAAGGCCATATCCAGAATTACATATAATGATAGCTTACCTCCAGAGGAGAGCAGGAAAGGAGAGAGCCTCTGCTCAGCCACATTCTGCATTTATCTCATTAGTCAACAGTCAATAGAGCCCTGAGTTAATCATAAATTCCAGTGACAGGCGGTGCTGTCTGCTCACCAGTTGAAATACACATCAAGGTCTCTTGGAATGGAAAGTAAAGCATAAGGTGGAAATCAATAACATTGATTCCAGTATCACTTTTTCAAATGACTGATCATAGTCCTGGCTGGTCCTGAGAGGAGGCTATTTTCATTCAGTACAGCTACACTCCCACAAATCCAAGAAGCAGAAGATACGGCTTTGCCTTCATCCATGGCGAGAGCGAATCCGGCTCTCCCAGAATCCCTCCGTGGCCACAAACAGACCAGACCTGTCACGGCACAGCTGATCTGGCTGGCTCTGACCTGATGTCTTCAGGGCTGCCAGATCTGTTTCTCATTGCCCATTCATTCTTTGCTGTCTCCAGCCAGCAAGCTGTGCATTTGAATTTGCTGTTCTAATCCATTATGAGACCACAGCTTGAGAGACAAGTTTGCTCGGGAGCCAGGAAATATCTTCCTTTGCACTGAGTAATAAGGGCAGGCTACAGAGAAGCATAGAAGCTCCTCTGCATAGACGAGAGACAAGCGCTTTCTTGAGCATGGGATTCATAAACCCCAGCGTGCACACACCAGTGCTGTTGAGAGTTGCCAGTTGGGGCAGTTCCATCCAGAATACCAAGATCAAAACAAAATGTGTGTTTCTGGGTAAAGCATTGGTCAGCACTAGGATATGGGAACCAGGAAACCACAATGGTTGAGGCTATGTTGCAGAGAAGGGGGGATGGAATTCAGGAAGAGATGCTGGGAAAGCCTAGCAGAGGGGCTGGGTGGAGGTGAGAAGACAGGGAGGGGCAGGTCATAAAGTAGGAAGAGTCTTGGGAAGTATCTGGCCAGCCGGCAGACAAGGCTGCTGCCCAAGCAGAGGCTCAGAAGAAGATACGAGGGGTTTCAGCTTGAGAAGTAACTGATCAATATCTGATCAGAATGCATCTTTTTTGCCAGCCTTGCAAGGGTAACTAGTCCAGATTTCCTACAGCAGTGGAGTCTGGAATGACTAGGTCAGGCAGTCTTTCTAGCAGCGTCAAAGGGTCGGATCAAGATGAATTTTTCCAGCGGCAGAATGGAACGTCCTGCCTCCCCCTCCGGCCCACTGATCTTCACAAAATGTTTCTGACGGGTAGAGGACCCTGGAGGGGGATCCGCAGCAAGAGGGGGTAATCATTGGGAATCGCTGGCTGGGTCTGGCTCCAACCCAATGTCTGCACTGTGTTGCTGGCTGCTTCCATTTAACCTGGGGGTCCCCCAACTTTTTGAGTCTGCGGGCATCTCTGGAATTCTGACACGGCATGGTGGGCACAGCCGCAAAATGGCTACAGGAGGCAAAGCCAGTCACAAAATGGCTGCTGCCGCTTACCTTCAACCACGCAGTGAAGATCCTTGGGCACCAGGAAAGGTGTCAGTGGGCGCTGTGGGGAGCATGTTGGGGACCCCTGATTTAACCATATATCTGGGGGGTGCTCTCCGTGGCAGAGCCAGTCTCTGTGGTCAGTGGGAGAAAATGGAGGTGGAGTGCAAACTTGGTCTAACTGCTTATCAGGAGTCCCATAGACTGAGTTTCTTGACTGCTTGCAGAAGTGAGAAAATTAGGGCAATATAAGCAAACTGTTTCAAAAGGAGAGCTGAAAAATTAATATGATGGGAAGGGGTTTCCGCCCCCCCTGAAAACCTTCAAAGATTATCTTTAGCAGCTGCAGCTTATCTTCAGTCTTGGTACAAAGGCAGGAGAAAAGAACTTTAAATAAACAAAATATACATGACATTTCAAGAATTAAATGATTTCACTTACATTGTAATTCTCAGAGCACCCCTGTAAGGTAGGCCAGTGCTATTTCACTCATACTGCAGATTTGGCTTATGTTAGGTAATATGCCCGGTGGCCCAGGCGAGCTCGACCTAGTCAGATAGTGGAAGCTAAGCAGTGTCGGCCCTGATCAATACTTGGATGAGAGTCCACCAAGGAAGTCTGGGGTTGCTACACAGAGGCAGGCAGTTGCAAAGCAACTTGGTGCATCTCTTGTCTTGAAACCCCTACAAGGCCTTTGTTAGTCAGCTGCAACTTGACAGTACCTTCCAGCACCAGATAATAGTAGCTTGCTTAAGGCCACACAATGGCTGAGTTGAGATCTGGACAGGGACTTTTAGTCTTAGTCAACATGCTGTAACATCTCCTATTTACAGACGGGTTGCTTATGTAAGAAGTATTTTTATCCAGACCTCCTACAAATGCACACACACGTTTTCCCTTGTGGAACTGCCTAGCTGACAGTAACTCCCAACATCAAAGAAGCTCCATGTCCCATCACTGTGATCACAATTGCTTCAAGCCATTTTCACAACCACCCAGTTCGTGCCTTGCATTACTCTGTACAAATTTGTACTTGGGGGAGAGGGGGTGGCCAATAGTTTTCCAGTACAGAAGGAAATCCCTTTTTTCAAATGAGACCATAGCCTTCCATAGCAAAATATGGTCTGGTGAAAATGGAGAACCATCAACCACAGATGTTCAACCACAGATACGGGGGGGTTGGGGGGTCATGTTTGTGCCAACTTGTCTGGGATACAAAGAATACACCACGTATCTGCTGCAATGTCCGTGGCATATTCCGTGTGATCTTACAGCCTGCCTTTCCCTCCCACAGTGACTACAGATACGTGGCTGCAGCCCTCGCAGTCATGAGGAATGTGACTCAGCAGATAAACGAGAGGAAAAGGAGGCTGGAAAACATTGACAAGATTGCTCAGTGGCAGGCCTCAGTTCTGGACTGGGAGGTATGTCATACATTGTATAGAAACACCCCCCCCCCCAGTTCTTCAATATGATACTTCCAGTCAGATTAATCCTTGTGTTTTCTTGGCAATTGCAAGGGTTTTTTTTAACATGGTGTCTCATGGGTCAGTGGGAAAATGCAGTCTGTGTCAGCTCTGCGCTCACTAGGCAAATCCCAATAACCGACCTCTAGACAGGAACTCCATAGAAAGTTGGTTTATTTAGAAAATACACAGTGAGTTTCAGAAATTGACTTGGAAACAGCGAGGACACTAATGAGGGAGGGCGTAGGGTGCAAACGATATAAAGGTGAAAGGAGACTTTCTGGGTTGCCTAGGTAATATAGATAACGGTTCCTGGTTCCCAGAGAACATCAAAGTCAAAACAAAGTAAAACTGAATAACAGGACAACCTTGAAAAGCCATCTGGTCTGTCCGCTGTTTCCCCTGTTGGTGGGTACCAGGCCGTGCCTGACATTCTGCCCCTCTAAGGCCCCTCCCCACCTCCCATGTCGGACAGGGAGGGATTATCAGGGTATGATGCATGGAACTGGCGGACTAGCCAGGGGGCAGAAACGTGGTGGTGAACCACCCATTCATCGTACGCAGGACCGAAGTGTTTCCAATGAACCAGATACTGTAGCACCCCCCTGTGGATACGGGAATCGAGGTTCTTGGAAACTTCAAAGTGTTCCTCCCCTCCCACCATGCTAAGCACCTCTGGAGGAGCTTCTGGGTGCCATTCGGGCGAGGGTGCATGTTGTTTAAGAAGACTAACATGGAACACTGGATGTACCTTTCTCAGAACCTTGGGGAGGGAGAGCTCTACGGTCACTTTATTGATGATTCTCGATACGGGAAAAGGTCCTACATACTTTTCACTGAGTTTCCTGCAGGGGCACAGGGAACATAGGTTTTTGGTGGACAGGTACACAAGATCCCCCACCTGGATTTCCCAACCAGGCGAACAATGTTTATCTGCTTGAACCTTGTACTTTCGTTTAGCCCGTTCCAAATTCTTTTGCAACCACGGCCAGGTGGTCTGAATTGTCTGGACCCATTCGCCTATGTCGGCGCCCCCCTCCTCCCCTGTAATGTCGATACTGCCTAGGGGCCCGAACTCTCTCCCGTACACCGTAGAACGGGCTAAATCCCGTAGATTGATGTAGAGCATTATTATAAGCACACTCTGCAAAAGGTAGGAGGTCGACCCAGTCGTCTTGATGGTAATTAACATAACACCGTAGATAACCTTCCAACACCGCATCTGCCCATCGGTCTGCCCATCGGTCTGAGGATGGAATGCACTTGAGAGCCCCTGCTCCACCCCCATCAACTTGAGAAAAGCCCTCCAAAATTTGGCCACATATTGAGGCCCGCGGTCGGAGACCACCTTACGTGGGAACGAATGATATTTGAAGACATGTGACACAAATAAGCGGGCCAATTTTGGGACGGAGGGCAAGCCCGCACAAGGAACCAAATGTACTTGTTTGGAAAATAGATCCGTCACCACCCATAGTACCGTTTCCCCCCTGCTGAGAGGGAGATCAGTCATGAAATCCATGGCAATAACTTCCCACGGCCTTGAGGGTGTTTCCAATGGCTGCAACAATCCGGGGGGCTTTCCTGGGGGCCGTTTGGCGATGGCACAGGTGGGGCAACTGCGATTGAAGGCATCTAAGTCCGATCGCATTTTCAGCCACCAAAACTGCCGACAGAGTAGGTGTAGTGACTTTACGAAACCAAAATGTCCTGCAGACTTTGCCCCATGAGCAAGACTCAACACCTCCCTCCGAAGTATTTCAGGCACGTACAATTTGGTGTCTTTAAACCACAGCTCCCCCCTCTTAACAAGATTTGCAGGAAAGGCATTGGTTAACTGTTCCGTTTGGCAACCCTGGGCCAACGCGTCTCTGAAGGAATTAGGTAGTCCCTCCGGGAGAGAAAATGGGGAAGAAGATTCTGGAGGCTCCTCGGGAGTAGGGCTCGCGGGTTTCCCCAAGACTTCAGTCTGCTGTGATGGAGGGAGGGGGGCTAGCGTCTCACTCGGGTGTGGTACGTCCATAACCTCGAGCGACCATTGTGCTTGGGCACGGGTCTGCATGGCTAACGTAGGCGTCAGACCCCTCTGTGCAGGAGTGAAAAGGGACTCTGTGGGGCGCTCCAGCTTACTTGAGTATTGGGGAAGCCAGGACAAAGCATCCACCAGCTGGTTTTGATTCCCTGGGACATGGCGGATTACGAAATTGAACTTGGAAAAGAAATCCGCCCATCGCACCTGTTTGGAGGAGAGCTTGCGGGTCCCCGTTAAGGCTTCTAAGTTCTTGTGATCGATACACACCTCAAAGGAGGTGTCTGCCCCCTCTAGAAAATGTCTCCACACCGTTAAAGTCTGCTTTATTGCGGCGGCCTCTTTTTCCCAAATGGGCCAGTTCAGTTGGGACTGGGAAAATGTTTTGAAAAATATGCACAGGGGTGCAGCTGACCGTCTTCCCCCCACTGCAAGAGCCCCCCCTCCCATGGCTACCTCGGAAGCATGTACCTGAACGACGAACGGCCGCCCACAATCCGGATGCTGCAGCACGGGTTCAGTTGTAAACAACCGTTTAAGAGTCTCAAAAGCCCTTTGACACTCCGGTGACCACTCCACCTGTGCGCCAGGCTGGGAAGCTGCACTCCCCTTCCCCTTCGTTTTAAGGAGGTCGGTGATGGGTAACGCAACTTGAACAAAGTTGTTGAGGAACCCCCTATAGAAATTTGCGAACCCTTGCTGCACTTGCTTACGGGTGGAGGGTGGTTCCCAGTCTACCATGGCTCGCACTTTTTCAGGATCCATGGCCAGCCCTTGGTGCGAAATGATGTAACCTAGGAAAGTCCGTTGGTCCCGGTGGAACTCGCAATTAGACACTTTGGCATAGAGTTGGTTCTCTCTGAGGCGCTGTAACACTTCTCTAACCATGGCAACATGTTCTTCATAAGTCTTGGAGTAGATTAGAATGTCATCTTAGTAGACCACCACTCCCTTAAACAACAGGCCGTGCTTGACAGTCTGTTGTAGAAGAATAAAACAAAAGTCCAGTAGCACCTTAAAGACCAACTTTTATTTCAATATGAGCTTTCATAAGTCACAGCTCGTTTCTTCAGATATGTGAAGGGGAGATTGCTCTTACCAATTCCCAGGCATCTCCCATCTGTGGATCCCAGCTTGGGAAAACCTCTTCCTGCACTCTGGAACTATCTACAGCTTTGTAGGATACTATCTCAGAGATCCATACCTGTTTCTGAGAGGTTTCAGGCCTTGTCTAACTCAAGCCCTGCTCTCCTATTAATTTTTGATGTAATGAGATGGTTACGGTCAAGGATACTTGTCTGCAAAATAATGTGAGTTGCTACAGCTGTTTGAACTAATAGAAGTGTGGGTAGATGAGGTAACAGATAGTGCGGGTACAGGAGGTGGCCAAAAAAATGCCAGTGGAAAGCAGCAGCAGCTAGAGGGACAAAAAGGCAGCAGACGGCACTGCAAAACAAAACAAAAAAGTACACGTCTGCTGAGAAGAAGAAGAGTTGATTTTTATATGCCGACTTTCTCTCCCACTTAAGGGAGAATCAAACTGGCTTACAATCACCTTCCCTTCCCCTCCCCACAACAGACACTATGTGAGGTAGGTGGGGCTGAGAGAGTGTGACTAGCCCAAGGTCACCCAGCTGGTTTCCTGTGTAAAAGTGGGGAAACAAATCCAGTTCACCAGATTAGCCTCCGCCGCTCATGTGGAGGAATAAGGAATCAAACTTGGTTCTCCAGGTCAGAGTCCACCGCTCCAAAACACTGCTCTTAACCACTACACCACGCTGACTCTCCTACAGCATGCTGACTCTCTGAGGTTAGTCGTGTTTCAGAAATTAGTTGAAAATCGTGCCAATTCAGTCCTATCCAACGTTGACTTTCAGTGAGCTCATCAAAAACCTGTGTTGCTTCTGGGAGCCAAACCGAAGTGGCCGGGCATGACGTTTTGGAATTAAAATAAAGTAGGGTTGGTGGGGAACTGCAAAAATCAGCACGTCATGCAGGAACAAAATGCAGAATGAGTGCTTTATTAAGACAAAATAAATCCCCATCAGTTTCAATCCCATTGGCTCTTCATCAAGGCTGCCATCACTAAAACACATGAAGGGAGCTGTCAGGCATATACGTGACTTAAATTGTTATTCATTTGCTTGCTAGTTTTTTTAAAAATAGATTAGTAAGCCTCTATAGCCCTAACCTGGATGGCCCAGGCTAGCCTGATCTAATTAGATCTTGGAAGCTAAGCAGGGACGGCCCTGGTTAGTACTTGGATGGGAGACCACTACAGAAGCCCAGGGTTGCTATGTGGAAGCAAGCAATGGCAAACCACTCCTGTTAGTCTCTTGCCTTGAAAACCCTACTAGTGTTCTCATACCCCTCATGAGACATGTAGGATTTCTTGTTTCCTGACCTGGATGGCCCAGGCGAGCCCAATCTCTTCAGATCTCAGCTGCTAAGCGGGGTCAACCCTGATTAGTACTTGAATGGGAGACCACCAAGGAAGACAGGGGTTGCTATGCAGAGGCCGGTAACGGCAAACCACCTCTGTTCATCTCTTGCCTTGATGGCACTTTCCACCACCATGAAGTCTCTGTAACTAATAAAAGAACCCTGTATTTTATTCTTTCTTTTACAAAGCTGCTTATTCCAAATCAGACCCTTGATCAGGAAAGGAATAGTTCTAGTAGTCAAGTTGTCCTAAACAACAGTGATATTGAAAATGGACACCGACATGTTTAATTATGGATGTTCCTGTAAACCCCATGAAAAGCTATGGATACGGCCATTTTGTAAGTTTCTGGGAGGAGGGCAATTTGTTTTATATGTCTGTGTCCATACGTGTTCATTTATACATGCTTGTCTGATGTAGATTCCCTCGAAGTAGAGTCAAGAGTCTCAAAATGTGTAGAGATTTGTTCCTAGTTCTTCTTTGCTGCCCACTATGGAGCTACAATGTTGTTGATTGGGGAAACCACAGTGGAAAAGGAGATAAAACACTTGCTGCTTCCAAAGTAGGGGAGAATAGGAAAAGAAAACAGCCCTTTTTTTTGTTTTCAGTTTACTCCCCCTCACACACACACACACACACACACACAGAGAGAGTTTTTAGACTACCGGTAATGAAGGTGAGTCAGGCGGGTAATTTGAGAGCAAAGGCCCCTCCACTCCAGCCAGGCTGATTGTGAGGATAGATTATTGCTGGTGTTAGGAGGAAGCTGGGGGCGGAAGATCATCAGATGTGCCTCCCTGGCAGTGGGCTGATGTGACTTATTTGTAAGGCTGCCTTGACTGTAAATAAACCCAAATTAAGAACAGATCAGCTTCAGGATGCTCAATGTTCACATGTGGGTGGAAGGCCAAGGAGACCTCTGCCTTGGATCGATGAGACGATTGTTTCCATCCTGCCACCGTGAATACCTTGAGACATTCATTCTTAGCAAGCTGTGGCCCGCAGCCAACTCTTCCTCTAGGGGATTGCTTTCAGCATTAATTTTCCCGATCAGTAAGGAGCCTGCACCATTAGAAGGGGCATTGTTTCCCTCCTGTAATGTTATGAAGAAGAGTGAGTTAGTTCCTTTTCATCTGGCATTCAGGTCCTGAGTGCTCTTGTCAGCTCCAAGCCTCCAACAACATGCCCAAAAGTAAACGAGGGTGTGCCTGAAATGATGTGAAGCTAGAGGCACACACATCTTATACATTTATCTTTTAATGGGGGAGTCTACTGAGAGCCAGCGTGGTGTAATGGTTAAGAGCGGTGGTTTGGAGCAGTGGATTCTAATCTGGAGAACTGGGTTGGATTCCCACTCCTCCACATGAGCAGCAGACGCTAATCTGGTGAACCAGGTTGGTCCCCCGCTCCTACACATGAAGACAGCTGGGTGACCTTGGGCTAGTCACAGCTCTTAGAGCTCTCTCAGCCCCACGTAGCTCACAGGGTGTCTGTTGTGGGGCAAGGAAGGAAAGGAGATTGTAAGCCGGTTTGATTCTCACTTAAGTGGTAGAGAAAGTCGGCATATAAAAACCAACTCTTCTTCTCCTCCTCCTCCTCAGAACCTAGAGCAGGAGGGAAACATGCGATATAGAAATGGGGGCAGACGCCTCCCCTCCTTGCTTATCTTAATGTGGCTCTGGGACCAAACAGTTTGGATGCCCCTGGTATAACTACTAGGAACTTTGCTTATTTAATTAAGGCTTTTCTATGTCACTTCTCTATGGGGGGAGGCTTCTGTTCAAAATGGTTGACAGATCACAGAGCCACAAAACACAATACAGGTTAAAAATAAACAAGAAAGCTAACACATCACTGCTCTATCTTGCCCATCCTTCCATCTTGCCCATCACCAAAGATCTTTCTGTGGCCACAACCATCATAGAAAATGGGGTCTGGTTTTCTTAGCCCCTCCCTCTGCCTAGAGCCCTCCCTTATCTGGTTTTACTTGGCCAACGGAGCTCTTGGACTTCACGCTTCAGGTTCCCCAGAGCCCCAGCTGATGCCCTCTTGTTCGTTCAAGTAGCCTATGGCCTAAAGAATATAAAAATCCAACCCCCTGCCCCCCTGTCTTGGCAGAAAAAAGCAGGAGAGGCAGTGGGGGAGAGAGCCCCCCCCCCGTCCTGCTTAATGTCTTTATGTCCAGTGTCTGTTAGCAGCACAAAAGCAGAACCAACTAAATGCTTGCAGTTCTGCTGTCTGAATGGCTCCATACAAATACAAATCTGCTTTTGGGAGATATATTTTCCTAAAACTGCAGTTTCATGCCCGTGGATGAATGCAAAAATGGAAGAACAGGCAGGAGTTTCAAGCTTCATCTTGTGTGTCAGTTCAGTACTTACAGCTGGCCTTCATTAACCTTGGGGTTTGAAGGTTAAATATGGGGGTGAAGGTTAAATTAAAAAAGAGATGCTTACAGATTAACGAGCTAGTGATTTTTTTTTCTCCCTCAGAACTTTCATTCTAATCCATTTTGGTTTCCTTTCCTCCTCCCCCGCCCCCATTTATTTTTATGAGATTTTATTGGATGGTTTTGTCACAACATACAGTAAGCTGCTAATGGCTATAAAGACTACAGAGAACTGGTTTTAAAAAGTCTGAAATAAGCAGAAGACCCATAAAGCATGTTTACTGCAAAGTGAATAATGTTGCTTTTGCCCAACAAAGCTCCTGATTGACTATTGGAGATTTGATTGGCTTTGCAGATTTTTTCCAGTCTTGCTTTGGCAGCATCTGCCATCGCAGCACAAGGATCTGCACTGTGTGACTTGTTGTGGCAGCCATATTGTGGCTGGCTCCACCTCCAGCAGCATCTATTTTGTTGCTGTGCCCACCATGCCATGTCAGAATTCCAAATGTGCCCACAGGCTCAAAAAGGTTGGGGACCCCGTGCAAGAGGGCCCCTCATCCATTGGCTTTGGTATTAACTGCTTCCAAAGAGCAGTACTAGCTCCTTAGTGAAGTGGAGAAGCCCCACAGAGGTATGGAGTGCAGTTGGAGGGCATTTGTTGAAGAGGATGCCTGGCTACAGCAGTGCCTGTTCTCCCTGCGGGGAGAGGGCAGCCCTGTCATGTGGCAGACATATTTGGATTTATTTTTTAAAAATTGCTTCTATCTGGTTTTGGGTATTTTGACATAATGTTTGAAATGTCATTTTCCTGCATGTTTCCTAGGTTGTTTCTTTTTGGCTACTTAAATATATTATCATTTGCCAATGTATTGCAAAGACCTTTACTGTCAATTAAATATAACTGCTTCATTAATAAATTGAGGGTTTAACCATTCATAGTGCTATTCTCATTGAAGTTGCTGGATCTTAACAAAATCATTACGTTACAAGCCTGTAAATATTACACTGGAGATGTGGAATGGTATAGCCCAATTTCATCAGCTAAGTGGGGTCGGTACGTTGGATGAGAAAACTCTGCAGAGGAAGGATGGCAAAACACCTCTACTTTTTAATTTCCGTGAAAGCCCCTTGCTGGGGTCACCATAAGTCAGCTGCTATTGGGCCTTCATCAGTGGTTAATTAAAACCCATGTTAGCCTGCACACATTTACAGAAATACATACATACATACATACATACATACATACATACACAAACGGTTCAAACCCAACCAGGCATGTGAATAGGTTGTCTGAAAAGATAGAATAATAATGGGTTAGTTTCTATCTATTTAAGAGCCCATTATATAAGTCTTGAAAGAGATGTTTGAAAAATACTTACAAAATCTATTACCAATTATTGGTTCTCGTAGGTTATCCGGGCTGTGTAACCGTGGTCTTGGTATTTTCTTTCCTGACGTTTCGCCAGCAGCTGTGGCCGGCACTGTCCTTCAGTGTTACTCCTCTGAAGATGCCTGCCACAGCTGCTGGCGAAACGTCAGGAAAGAAAATACCAAGACCACGGTCACCCAGCCCGGATAACCTACGAGAACCAATGAACTCTGACCGTGAAAGCCTTCGACAATATCTATTACCAATTAGATTAACAATGAACTGAGGTTTCCAATTTGTTTAATCATGTTTTACAGTATTACAGCTAGAACCAATCTGACCAGATGTTTGAGTAATTGGTAGCCCTGTGGAACTGGATCAAGTCCCACAGGGCCCAGGTCTCACTTAACAGAGAGTTCCACCAGTCTGGTGCCAGGACTGAAAAAGCCCTGGCTCTGGTTGAGGACAGCCGGATATCTCTTGGGCCAGGGATCATCAGTAGACTTATTACAGATGAGCACAGTGCTCTTTGGGGGATGTATTGGTTGAAGCGGTCCCGTAGGTATGATGGTCCCAGACCATTTAGGGCTTTAAAGAACCTTGAACCTGTTGTGTCTCTCTCAGATGAAGAGTGAAAAATTATTTCAGAAAATCCCTCTGTCTGACAGGCTTTGCCCTTGTGGCAACAATTGTATTGAAACGGTTGCTCATGTCTTATTTTATTGTACTTTCTACACAGAATCTCGCAACGAACTTTTAAGCCCCCTGTTTGTTAATAGACAGTAAGTCTCAGATTCTTTTAACGTTTCCTATTTATTGAACAATTGTTCGCTCCATATATTGGAGACGGTGGCACAGTTTTTAAAGTTTGTTTTAAAAGCCCTCTAAACGGTTAATTAGATGGCAGTATCAACAAACAGCGCTATTTGATGTAACTGTCTTTTAACTATACCATAAAGGGCCCTTTTTAATATCTCCATTCCTTTTGTACTCTTTGTGTATTATGTGTTTATGCCAATAAAGGAATGATGATGATGGAGTGAAAAATTCAAGAACAGGAAGTCACAGTAATCCATTTTTAACAACAAGGGCATAACTTAATTTGTACCATACAGATAATGTATTGGCTTTTCAAATTTCAGACTTTTATACATTATTATTTTTAATGTTGGTTAAAAACTAGATGCCGGCAGCCAAGGAAGTACCTTGTTAGAACCAATCAACATATGGATTTCAGCTCCTCAACCTCCTTGCTCTTGGGCCCTGATGCCAAGTTGACGCAGGGCTGCATGGATTGTAGAAGCCACAATATCCCGATTCCTCCATCCGAGCCTGAAGCCAAGGCCCAGCGACTGCCTGCCCCTTGGCCCCCAGAGCCACAGTTGTCCCTTGCCCATCCACTCCCCTTCTTCCAATGGAGTGCAGGCCAGGCCCCCTCATGCTCTAGATTTGCCCAAGTCCTGCTTTTACTTGGGCTTCTCCTTTCCTGCTACCATCACCGAGTGCGGATTTCTGCTTTTCAGACCATGGCCTCTTGTGTTCCTTTACCAACCTGAATATTGACCCATTTCACTATCCCTCCTCTTGCCCTGCCCCCTCACCCAGCATGCAGCCTCTCTGGAATTGCTGCAAGGTTCCTACAGAGCTCTGCTACAGTTTGTCCCCTCTTGCTTTAATTTTTATCTCTCCTGCTCTTTTCCTCTAGCCTCCTTCCCCACCTCCATTTCCTTCTTCACCTAGTCTGCACCTGTCCTTTTGCTTCCTTGTCACTGACCTTGTCCTTCCCGCATGGCGTAGTGGTTAAAAGTGGCGGACTCTAACCTGGAGAACCGGGTTTGATTCCCCACAAGTAGGTTTCTCTCCTGCTTTCTTGAATGGCCTCATGCCTTTCAAATAGGAAGCTTGGGGTTGGTTATGTAGTTCACTCTACTTGCATTTCTTCCCATGCAAGCAATTGCACTGCACACGTGTTTGGATCACGGAATCTTAAAATGAAACCATCATGGCTGCAAAGGATGCTTGGAGCCTAGAGTCCCTCTGGCCTCCGTACACACACACAATCGGCAATCATGAGAGCCAGCATGGTGTAGTGGTTAGGAGCAGTGGACTCAAATCTGGAGAACCGGGTTTGATTCCCTACTCCTCATGAGCAGTGGACTCTAATCATGTGAACCAGGTTGGTTTCCCTGCTCCTACACATGAAGCCTGCTGGGTGACCTTGGGCCAGTCACAGTTCTCTCCAAACTCTCTCAGCCCTATCTACCTCACAAGGTGTCTGTTGTGGAGAGAAGAGAGGAAGGAGATTATAAGCCAGTTTGAGACTCCTTAAAAGGTAGAGAAAAGTGGGGTATAAAAACCAACTTTTCTTCTTCCCTGTGTCCTGGGACTTCTTTCCCATACTCTGCATGCTTCCATGTGAGGTTTTAATCCCAACCAAACTGCTAACTTTCCCTTCCCTCACAGTATCTGGACTGTATTAGTATTAGTCCCCTAGCAACAGAGCATTCTGTGCCTCCGCACCAGCTCAGTCAATCAGTGTCAGAACCCCTGCAAAAGCAGCAGGGCACATCCAGAGGCCTCGCTTATCTGGACTCCCCTGTTGATTAGCTTTCTGTGGCCAGTAATAAGCGCTGTGTCTCAGCCGTGCTCTCGGACCCTCTTCTGTCTCCTGTTATTACAGTAGTTCTGCTGCCGGCCAGCCTTGCATGAGATGTAAGTAATAGAGCTACCTTTAATCTCAGCCAGTTCTGTCTGAAAAGCAGCTTTGAAGCTTGCCCTGTCTAAATCAGCGGAGTTTTGTCTAATCAAAATGAGATCCTTTGACTAGCTTGCATTCTCTAAGGTGTCTTCCCCCCCCCCCATACTTTATAACGATATTAAATTCACTGAAAGATGAATAATGGTACGTAAATATCATTGGCGCTGTCCTTTTAAATCTTTTCTAGCTCAGATTTCTTCCAGTTATTTATGAATCCTCTAATGGCAGCCTCTGAGCCCTGAATTATGTAACATACATGAGCTGGCTGCCACAAAATGCTGCATTATTAAGTCCAAAGGTTTCTGTGAACAAAAAAGGGACTGTTGCTGCAAACATCTTGTTTCTCACAGCGAAGGCAGCTTGAGGACACAGACCCCCCCCCCCCAGGACTCGAAGCAGGTTCAGGACTGAAATTTGAGAGAGGGGAGTCTCTTTTCCCCCTCCTTCCTCTCCCCCTCCTCCAGTGGCAGCAGGCTTTGGATCATGGCTAATGAAAAGGATTCTTGCAATAAGTATCTCAGCCTCTTTGCGGGGGGGGGGGTGTTCCTGTGGCTTTTTGCACCAGCGTCTTGGTCCTGCACAGCAGTGAATGCTACAGCCAATTTCTCATCCTTGCACTCCTCTTCTTCCAGCCATGATCTTTCATTACCTTCTCTTAACCCCTCCTCACATCCTTTGTCTCCATTGCCTGCTTATGCACAGAGAGGGAGGGTGCTGATGCCCGAGGCCTGGGCTTGGGGCGCTGATGACTGACAGCCTTCCTCAGCAGCGTAGAGATTGGCTCATTGAACCTCAATCCGCAGAGAGCAGGGCGGGGGAGCAGGAGTCTTCCTAGGAGGTGTTTGCCCTTTGTCTCTCTCTCTCTCTCTCTCTCTCTCTCTCTCTCTCTCTCTCTCTCTCTCTCTCTCTCTCTCTCTCTCTCTCTCATGTGTGTAAACCTTCCTGGACTCCTAAGCAGTCACTGGAAGAGCATTATAAAGCATCTGTGCCAGTAGAGGCTGCAGAGAGCCTTGCCAAACGGCCAGATGTTGTGGAAAAGATGACTGAAGGGTAGGCCAAAAGTAAAACCAAAGAATACACTTGAAGCTCAGCAGGAAAAATTAGATTAGTACTATATGCATAGTCCAGGGGCAGCCAGAGGGCCCTGTTGCCCCCTCCACCTGCTCCCCCTCCGCCCGCAGCATTCAGGTCTGCCACAGCAGGCAACAGCCCCAGGAGATGCCCCCCTGCCCCCAGTGGGTGGCCTACTCTTTCCCTCCATGGGGGGGGGCAGGGCCCAGCCCTCCTTCCCTCCCCCAGCCCTCCTTCCCTCCAGCTTGCCCTGACACCCCACCTAGGAAGGAAGGAGGCAGGCATTGCCCTGCCTCACTGTTTCCCCCAAGAGGAGGGGGCGGGTGCTTCTTTGCCACCACCCTGCTATGGTGTGTGTGGGAGGGCAGGAGTATGGTCAGCTGCTTCTGTGCAGTGCTTCTTGGCGCAATGCAGGTGGGGGTGGCTTCTTGCCACTCCTTGGGGGAGGGGGAGCTGTTGCTTCCCCCCTTAGGGCACCAAAAATCCTTGGGCCTGCCCTGGGGAAGTGTCCGGTGGCATGTGTTAGTTCTGCCTTAATGGAACAACGAATTTCAACCCTCTGATAAAAATGATTCACAAAGTTATTTAGATAAATTATTAGGGACTGTACTACCATGTATAGTTTGCCTTACGTTGGATCCTATTTAGGGTTGCCATTTTCTCCAGGTACTAGCTGGAGATCTCCTGCTGTTACAACTGATTTCCAGCCGATAAAGATCAGTTCACCTGGAGAAAATGGCCACTTTGGCAATTGGACTCTATGGTATTGAAGTCCCTCCCCTCCCCAAACCCCACCCTCCTCAGGCTCCGCCCCAAAAACCTCCCCCGGTAGTGAAGAGGGACCTGGCAACCCTAATCCTGTGTGTAATATTGCTTCATTTCATGTGATCAGGCAGTTTTTGTAAAACTGTTTTCCTTGTACAATGTTAATGCTTAAGACTTTGTCAATGAGCAATAAAGGCTGATGATGGTCATTTCATGTGGCATGCTACTAGTGTGCTTTTCTTCAATTCTGTTTTTATATTTCTGGTTGGTTCTACAACCCAAATCCTGTTTTGTTGTTAGTTGAAAGTCCCATCCTGTTGATTTTATTGACTCACTCTATGTAATCTGCATTGAGTCCCAGTGAGAAAAATGGACTATAAATAATGTAAATAAATAAATAAGCTGTGTTTTAGCATAATAATTGTGCCAAGATGTAGCTCTCAGCTAGTTATGAGATACTTGATGACAATATATGGTAAAGAGATATTTTAGAAGGTCTGCTATGTAGGTCTCCCACTGTTAAAAGGGGTAGAAGTAGAGGAATAAATGAGATGTATAATTTCTCCTGCCATAGTCTAGAACCTGAACTCAGACCACTAGCAAGCAACCTTTTGGAGGGTCCCGTAATAATTGTCTAAAAAATTCCTATGAATTTGGGGACAAGTAGAGAAGAATAGAGTGAAGTTCTGAGATCCATTGTGGTGTAGTGGTGGTTAAGAGTGTTGGACTAGGATCTGGAGACCTGGGTACAAATCCTCGCTCATGCCATGGAAGCTTGCTGGGTGACCTTGGGCCAGTCACACTCTCAGCCTAACCTGCCTCTCAGGGTTGTTGTGAGGATAAAATGGAGGAGAGGAGGAAGATGTAACCTGCTTTGGGTCCCTTATGGGGAGAAAGGTGGGTACAAATGAATTAAATATAAACAAATAAATCATTCCATGAGGAGTTACAGCCTCCAAGTAATTAACAGAGCTTTCCTGGCCAAGCTATGGAACTCTAGGAGACTTTATATGAATTGATTTTGGAGGAAGAAATATTAGGCCTGAATATTCAGGGTAGTTTACAAAATGCTTCTTTTTATATGAGAGATGTGGACCTGAATCTTCCTTCTGTACAAATAGGCATACCATCCCCCAAGCTTCCAGCATTCATCTTGACAGTTTGAGGCACACCGCTGCATCTTTTGAGCAATAATGCTCCCTGGGCTGTTCACGCGGCACTCGTGCCAACCAAGGATGCTGCTTCTGAGCCTGTAATGTAAACCAGCCTGGAGTGCCTGCAGGCACACCCTTGGAAGCCGTCAATTGGGAAGCTTGATACTGCATATTTTGGATTTGGTTAACTGACTTGATGGGGTCAGAGTCCATTGGCACCCTCCAGCTGTGATTGTTTTCCACTGCAGCAAAACCTACTCCAACAGGGAGAGGTTTCGCTCCTGCTTTCTTGAATGTCCTCGTGTCTTTCAGATAGGATGTTTGGGGTTCATTTCTTCCCATGCAAGCAATTGCACTGCACACGTCGTCTGGATCATGGAATCGTAAAATGAAACCTTCATGGCTGCAAAGGATGCTTGGAGCGTAGAGTCCCTCTGGCCTCCGTACACACACACAATCGGCAATCATGAGAGCCAGCATGGTGTAGTGGTTAGGAGCAGTGGACTCTAGCCTGGAGAATCAGGTTTGATTCCCCACTCCTTCTCATGAGAGGCGGACTCTAATCTGGTGAACCAGATTGGTTTCCCCGCTCCTACACATGAAGCCAGCTGGGTGACTTTGGGCCAGTCACAGTTCTCTTCTAGCTCTCTCAGCCTCATCTACCTGACAAGGTGTTTGTTGTGGGGAGAGGAAGGGCAGGAGATTGTAAGCTGGTTTGATTCTCCTTAAAAGGTAGAGAAAATCAGCATATAAAAACCAACTCTTCTTCTTCTTCGATAATGTTTCCCACTTGGGGTAGCCCCAGAAGGGAGAGTCTCTCCCTCAGGGAGTCATGAATAGAATCTGGAGACCAAAAGGACTCATTTCTCCATCACCTTGGGCTCACCTTTAGCCCTGTGTATCATTGCTTTGTTTCCCCCAATATGAATCAGTGACTCCAAAGCTACCATCCGCTTCCTCACATTTAAATAAAAGCCTTGTTTTCAAACTAAGGTTTCTAAGGTGCTTCTGAACTTGGACCTGGCTGGTCAAAAGAAGGCTGTGAAGCCCAGCAGCTCCCAACCTCAGAACCTGAGGCTCCCGGTTTCAAGCCCTGCAGTCCTTGGCATGCAGAATCCCTTCACTTGCCTCAGGAAAAAGTGGAGCAGTCCCAGTCTAAATGTCTCAAGTTTCCTCCTGTCTCATTTGTTTATGATGTAGCTGAATTCCCTCAAGTGAGAGATCCCATTTGTAAATAGTATTTAAATCATAAACCCAAAGCAAGTAATGCACAGTGATGTATGCAAAGAAAACAATGTTATATCCCCGAATTCTGGAAAATATTTTTTATAGTCTCTGTAATTAAAGCATTCCCCCCACATGTATAACATTCTTCATAACAAGTCAAAAAATGTTGACTATTATCCTGCAATCTCATATTATGATAAGCAATAAATAAAATCCATTTTCCCACAGAATTGTCAGCTGATATGTTTTTTGCTGAAAGAAATTGACCAAACTCTTCTCAGCCACTTTATCAAAGAGTGAGGGGGGATCTGACTTTTTTTCCCCAAAAGAGAACACAATACACACTGTAGCAGTAGATAAATGCAGCACAAATTCCCTATCAGAGGTATTTTCCACATCTTTCAGATACCTAAGCAAGATCGCCCAAGGATTAAAGGGTACAGCAGACCTTCTTACATTTTTGTCTAAAATTTATTGCCTGAAACATCTAAACTATGTACCAGTGAGTGATTATTTTGATGGAAAATTTGTAGAAAATATTATATCAGATTAGGAATTTTGGTGCTGAAATTCTCCTATATGAGTTAAAATCTTGAAAATTCTCTTGATCTATATGTTTGCTGACTTGTTGATGTCTTGGAGATCTTTTGGCATTTGATGTATGACAGTTTCTGATAGCTGAAAATCACTGGAAGTTAATATCTGACAATATGAGATGGTTGGTAGGCACTAATATTTAGCAGTTCTATATCTCCTGTTATGGCATTTGACAGATTACATGAAACAACATCTGGAAAATGATAGCATTGGAAATCTTGCATGGGATGTCTGCTGAAGTAAAACTAAATCTAAAGCGTATTGATTTCCCATTTTGGAGAGAATGTTCACATTCAGAATTTCATACTTAGAATTTTGCATTCAAAATTGTCCATTTTAGAATCAGAATCAGAATATTTAAATTTCAGCTCTAGGAAAATACATGTACAGAGTTTAGGAAGAATCTTTGAGCCCCCTACTAGATTTCCAACTGCTCTTGTTCAGAGGGGTTTTTCCTGTTGCTAGCATTGTTCTCCACATCTGGGCCGTAATACAGGACTTGCCTGGGACTTTCAATTTTGTGTGGCATGATTACATATTCCTCCTTCTTCCCCATGTCCCACAGGGGGATGACATATTGGATCGCAGCTCTGAGCTGATCTACACAGGGGAGATGTCCTGGATTTATCAGCCTTACGGACGAAGCCAACAGCGCGTCTTCTTCCTCTTTGACCACCAGATGGTTCTCTGCAAAAAGGTAGTGAAATTCACTCTGATCACTTCTGTTTGCAGGCAAGGCTTACTTACAGATCAAGGTTAGATTCTCACCCCTCCCCCAAAACACCCTGAAAAGCAATAGCAAGAGTAGAGTTGCTAACAACCTGGAGAAAACGTGCCCTGTCCTTTTCAGCTGAGTGGGATGTATTCATGTCCTTTTATGCATGACTATATCACTCGCCATCACCCCTCCTATGACTTCACATCTTTGTTTGGATTATGCATGCCATTTCCGACCATCAGAGGTCACCTCGCTCTCCCCCTGTGTTTCCCCGCATTTCGCTCATGTTTTCAAATTCAAGATAAAACAGGTCCCTCGAAACATGGGCAAAAGGCGGGGAAACACAGGGGGAGAGAGAGGCGACCTCTAATGGGTAGAAATGGAATGCATAATCCAAACAAAGACCCGAAATCATTGGAGGGGTGATGACGAGTGAAACAGCCATGCATAAAATCGGCAATTCAAGGGACCTGTTTTATCTAAAATCAAATGCATAATTATAGGATGGAGGAGATTTATCTCAGCAGTAGTGTGGGCGAAAAAAATCTTGGGGTCTTAGTAGACCAAACACTGAACATGAGTCAGCAGTGTGATGTGGTAAAAAAAGCTAAAAGGCAATTGCGATCTTGGGCTGTATCAACAAAAGTATAGTGTTCAGATCATGCGAAGTGATGGTATCGCTTTACTCTGCTCTGGTTAGACCTCACCTAGAGTATTGTGTTCAGTTTTGGGCACCGCAATTTAAGAAGGATGTAGACAAGCTGGAACTTGTCCAGAGGAGGGCAACAAAGATGGTGAGGGGTCTGGAGACCAAGTCCTATGAGGAAAGGTTGAAGGAGTTTAGCCTGAAGAGGAGAATACTGAGAGGTGGCATGATAACCATCTTCAAGTACTTGAAGGGCTGTCATATAGAGGATGGTGCCGAGTTGTGCGGGGGAGATAGTGTGGAATTTCCTGCATTGTGCAGGGGTTTGGACTCGATAACCCTGGTGGTCCCTTCCAATTCTATGATTCTATGGAACTCCCTGCCCCAGGATGTGGTGATGGCTACCAACTTGAAATGCTTTACGAGGGGACATGGACTATCCATGGCTACTAGTCAAAATGAATACTAGTCAGGATGCATACCTATTCTCTCCAGTGTCAGAGGAGCATGCCTATTATATTAGGTGCTATACAACACAGGCAGGATAATGCTGCTGCAGTCGTCTTGCTCATGGGCTTCCTAGAAGCACCTGGTTGGCCACTGTGTGAACAGACTGCTGGACTTGATGGGCCTTGGTCTGAAACAGCAGGGCTTTTCTTATGTTCTTATGACCCAGAACAGTTGCCGTGAACACTCTCTGCACAGGAAGAGAAGAAAGACTTGCAGCCTTGCTAAGGGTTAACTCCCTTCAATTCTTGATGTACTGATTGATTTAAAGAATCAAGGGTTATAATCCCCAGGTTGCATATCAAGGCCTTCAGTCAGCGACTGGTGGCAGCACTGAGCACAGAACCAAGAAAGAAAAATCTCAGCTGTTACCTAAATGTGTGGTGGAAGGGAGCATGTTTGTGTGAGAGTGAGATCCAGGATCTGCTCTAGAATCCTTCAATACAACTAATAAAGTGTACTGTGAGGAAGGAGAGGATCAGGTGTATTTGTTTATTTATTTATTTACTGTACTTACAGTCGCCTCTCTCTCTCAAACTCAAAGTGGGTTACAAAATTACGTAAAAATTAGGGATGATTAGATAGTTCTCAACTCTTTTGCTTCAACCAGGAAAATCCCCGTTTCAGTTTTGCTACTACTTTGAGCAAGTCAAACCTGTGGGATCTTTATTTTTGCCCTGTATTCCATTTCCTGGCACCAAATTTTCCCCATAAAATATAGGCATTTTGCAGCATTAGTGGTACATGAATAAATCACCATTATACACTATATGTAAGATCTAAGGCCATTTATATAGGGCTGTTTCCCTTGTGGTCACCTCACTGCCTGCTCTGGTGCTTCATTTTGATTATACAGGCCTTTCCCAATCATCAGAGGTCACCTGGCTCTCCCCGCAAGTTTCCGTGCGTTTTGCCCATGTTTTCCAGATGCTGTTTTAGCGAAAATCCAGAAAACTCAGGCAAAACATGTGGAAACGCAGGGGAGAGTGAGGTGATCTAGAGGGTGGGAAAGGCATGCATAATCAAAACGAAGCACCAGAGTAGTTGGCGGGGGTGACCGCAGGAAAACAGCCCTGCATAAATGGCCCTAATTGTACTTGCTGCGTTTGATTGTAAACTGCGTTGTGCATTTATGAAAAAAAGGAGGAATACATATCTGAAATAAATATTATTTATTATATTATGCATTCAAATGATGTACATCTCACATATGAATATCGTATCCCATGAAAACTGTACATAGACAATGTACAGTACAGACAATGTCTACCAAAGAAGTAGCAAAAGATAGGGAACCGAAAGCACTGGGTCGGCTATTGCAAATCCATTCCACTAATAATGTCATTTTCCCATGGCCCAGGCAGGCTTCTGATGTAACAATTGGCGCTTTAAACCCTGCCTCTTGCAATGGGGGAAAGCACCAGCAGAACCGCCTGGTGGGATCCAACTGATTACAAAATATATATGAATATAAAAATAAATGACTTCCTTTCTTTATATAGCCTCATTCGTCTATGGGTTTCCGTGTTACATTATAACAGTTTATTTTTCAACGTGCAAAGCAAAAGCAGTAAAGGATTTAGACATCTGTGGATGCAAAGAGTCGTGTGGTGCTATTTTAAGCTCTCGCCGTGTTTTCTCTTTTGTGTATTTGATTAAGCTCTTTAAAAATGTGAGGCATCACTGACTGCAAGGTACAGCCAGTGTTGTTACCCTTCATACTGCCAGGGAGCTCACACGACAGGAAAGCAGTTATTCCTTCTGACTAATTGGCTTTGGATAATGCCCATTCTTCGTGGCACTCTTTCATGTCAGTGCTTATTAAATTCTAAAGTGGTCTCCCCTCTCAAGGTGTCTCAAGTTCAGTCTAGAAGCCTGTCTCTTTGCCAGACAAAGAGGTGGTCCCTTCAGATTATTCCATTCTCTTTGACTTGATTGAATTCAGTTTCACTCATTCTCGTCTGTGGTTCGTATGTACAAGGGAGGCTGTGTTGAAATGTCTCAGGCAGCTGGTTGTATTTGCAGTGACTTCAGGGTAAACACAGGGCCAACATAGCACTTGCCGTGCATTGCCATTTTGGCTTGCATCCTGTTTTGTTGCCTGTTGGCATGCCTGAGACAAGCAGCTGATCTACAAGGGCAGAACATTTCCTGCATTGTGCAGGGGGTTGGACTAGATGACCCTGATGGTCCCTTTCAACTCTATGATTCTGTGATTCTATAACATGCTTTGGATGCATAGAAGGATGGTGCTAGCCAGGGAGTGAATTCCTATTGAGCTAGGGAGGCATTCCAGTCCTGCTTGCCAGCCTTACACCTCCTTTCAGGCAAGGGAGGGGTTGGCAGAGCTGTCTGCAGAAAGGAAGGCCAGCTCGCAAGGGAGGTGTTTGTAGGGCCAGCCTCAGTACCAACCACCACAATGGTTTTGAGAAGAAAATACACTTTAGACACATTTGCAGTAAAGGAACATGAGACTGTGTGGCAGAGGTGGAGTCTCAGAGCACAAAAGGGTAGAAACCTTGGACACTTCTTGCAGGGGAAAATGTGCAGCTGAGCCAGCTTTTCTCCATCGCCTAGCACAGTCCACCTGCAGTGAAACTGAGATACATATTGTCTGACATTTGCACAAGGAGTGCTGTGATGCCTCTCCTGAGTAAGAAGGAGAAAGGAATAAAAGCATCCACCAAGACCTATTACCCAAATCGCTATACATGTGAAGGTCCCTTAGTGAGCCAAGGCGTTGCCTTGCTGGCACAGAGCAAACATGTGTATTTGGGGGTATTTCACCAGATATTTGGGATCTTTAACCCTGTGTATACCAAGTTCTAGATTCAGACCAAGACTAAAAAAAAACGAGGGGAAATAAGCTTTCTTAAAGAGAAAAAAATATTTTATTTATTTAACAGACAAGAAACCAAGATATGTTAAGTGATTTGCAGAGCAGAATGGAGATTTACAGAAAAGAAAAATGCATTAGAAATGCACCCCAAACCCTTTCCCTGATAAGCCACCTGCCTACTGGAGGAAAAACTGAAAAGGGAAAATAAAACATACCAGCCTGGTCTCCAAGGAAGGGGGAGGGTTTCAGTGGCAGTGAGTGAAGCATCTTCGGGAGATGGAAACTGATCAGGCAGGGAAGAAAGCCGAGCAAAGCAGGCCTGTGTAGTGAAGAGGCAGAGAAGCCAGCCGTGAAGTTGGGGTAACTGGATGAATCCAAAGTGGCCACAAATATTGGGGCTGAGGGGAAGGGGTGCTGTCCTCTTTCTGACCTTTTGCCAAGAATACTGAGCGGGAGGGGTGCTGGCACTGGAATGTGAGAGTAATAAAAATTCAGTGTCTCCAGAGATGAGCCAGTGTGAAAAAAAAAGCTTTTGTCTGTATTACGAAAGAGTCACTGTGGACCAAGTTCAGAGACTTTCCAGGAAAAGTGACCCCACCCATTTTTGTCTGTCACATTTGTATGCTGTCTGTCCACCAAGGAATCCAAAATAGTGCACACAAGATTATCCCATTGTTTTAAAAGGAAAGATGAAAAAGAAAAGGGAAACAACATCATGCAGGTAAAATGGCCGGAGTTCTTTCAGAAAGAAGGGAAACTTGTTATGGTGGAGTGGATTAGAACTGGAAGAGCTAGACAAAGCTATCATGGGAAAAAAGGAAGATGGTTTAGGACCTGGCTCTGAAGAGCTTTATAAGGAAGGCCAAAGAGTTTGTGCTGCATCCAGAAGGGGATGGGAAGCCGGTGAAGGGAACTGAGGAAGGGGATCGTGCGAACTGAGTGAGGGGCCGCATGGTTTTGGCAGTAGAGCTCTGGGCAGAAGTGTAAAGTTTTAAGTAAATGGAGCACAGTTTTAAGTGAGGGGCTAGAAAAGAAGGGCTCAGTTTCACCATCGTTCGCACCATGTTTTGGAAATAAACTGAATATGGGGGGAGCACAAATGAGCACTTAGAGAGAAAGCCCAAGCTTCATTCCTGGTTGAAAGGGTGGGGAGTGATGTCGCATATGGGTTATGAAGAATAACCAAGGAAAAGAAAGCACTCGGGGTGGGGGGTGGGGGTTCAGCTCACCCATACGAAATCTAAAATGGTGATGAGACACCTAAATGGAATTATCAGAAAAGGGCAGCTACAGATGCAGAGGGTGGAAAGGGAGAGATCTAGGACAGAGAGAGAAGACTGCATCCATCAGGATATCAAGGGCAGACTTCCAAAAAAGAGGATGCTGGAAACAGTTGCATAAAAGGAATGTGGTCTGTCTCTGCAGCTTTAGCTTAATTCACCACTTCTGGAAGTAGGTCTTCTCCATTTCGGAAAGCTGCATTTCTCAGGTCAGTTATGCCATCCTGCATTGCCATGATGCTGCTTGAAGTAGCTCTCCAGGGTGCTGATCTGCTCCGCTCTGAAGCTGGCCTGTAAGCAAATCTATTGGGACCTGACTGTAAGGCCTTTTATGCATGGCTGTTTCGCTTGTGGTCACCCTTCCGACTTCAGGTCTTTGTTTTGATTATGCATGCCGTTTCTGACTGTCAGAGATTACCTCGCTCTCTCCATGCGTGTTTTGACTGCATTTTCAAATTTGTGATAAAACAGCTCCCTGAAAACACAAGCAAAAATGTGCGGAAACGAGCAGGGAGAGTGAGGTGACCTCTGACGGTTGGAAACGGCAGGCATAATCAAAACAACGGGCCAAAGTCGCTGGAAGGGTGACAGTGAGGGAAACAGCCATGCATAAAAGGTCTCCGATTCTTCTGTGGCCTGGCGTTCCAATCCAGAATACTTCCCTTCTACATTCTGCAACAGTGGACGTGGCTTTTGGGTGATGGTGCATGGTGCTGCTGAAGAGGAGGAGCCCAAGGTCTTTTGGTGCGAAGAGAGATTCTCTGTGGGAAGCTGTTATTGTCTCCCACTGCTATTTCTTTTACCTGTGGCAAGTTACATTTGAGGGTCTTAAGGGTCTTCCTTTTGAGTCTAGAAACCACTGAGAAAGGCTAAAGAATTTGGCTGCTTGATGACTACCCTCATTCTGGTCTGTCTGGTACCTTGGGATAGTCACTCTCTTGAGAAGGGGCACAGGGAGCCTTTTCTCTCATCCCAGCCCAGTTCTACGGGGAGCAATATCCATCTGCATCAAGGGTTTATACCCTTGGATTACCAGATTCTTTTGGGGCACCATGGCTTCAAGCCAAGATTATTCTCAAGTTTGTCTTCAGGCAAATCTGGAGAAATCTGGAGTATACTGAATTTACAATCATATAACCAGATTGGTCTGACATGCTTGCTTATCTAATGTACCTGCACGACAGACTTAATCCCATTTTAGGTCAACTGTTTTTAACTAGAGGAGAAGGGCTATGGCTCAATGGCAGAGCACATGATTTGCACATAGAAGTGACCCAAGTTTAATCCCTTGCTTCTTTGGTTGAAGGATTTCAGGTAGCATTGAGAAGGACCCTTCTCAGCCTGGAACTCTGAAGAGCTCTTGCTTTTTAGAGTAGACTGTACTGAGCTTGACAGACCAATGGTCAGATTTGGTATGAACCTACGTCTCCATAAGTAAACACAAAAAATAGATGTCTCTTTGGATACACTATTATTCTGCTTACCACAGATGTGATTATACTTCAATTACGTAAGGCCAGGACTGAGGATGCTCTTTGCATAGCCCAAATTCCGTGTAAAGAAAAGGTGAATTTTGTGACCTGCAAGGAGACATCATCCATTCTGATTCAGCCAATAACAGGGAGAAACAAAGAGCAACATCTGGCGCTGAATTCAAATCCCCCCCTCAGCCACTGGAAAGGCAATTTTACTCCCACTGGTTTCCAAGATTTCACCAAACACCACCCACAGAATTCCAAATTTACAGTTCCAAAATCCTGAGGTAGAAACTGGGATTTTTTTTTAAGGGTTTACTTAAAGCTGAGATTTTCAGGACGCTGGATGTGTCTGTGCTTGGGTAGTATGACTGCACCTGCTATATGATTTTGTTTATCAAAGCCTACCTTTTCCCTTTCAAGGCAGCGGAGATGGAAGGATTAAACCCTCCGTCTCCTTTCTGCACAATCTTGATCTAAATCACAGCCATATGTGGCTGCAGTTCTTAAAATGCCACCCAAACCCAGGAAAGCGCTCCCAACATCTCCTCTCATTGAACTCAGAGATAAAATATCAGCTTTCCGTTTCCAAGCATTATATCTTAGTAGCAGCTTGTAGATGTGATGCAAACAAACCCAACAGTTTTGTGTGTTTTATCACAATCTTCTAAATAATCTATTGGATGGCTGTATAGCACGGGTGCAGAGGGAAAGGACCACCTAGACAAAATGTTTTGCCAGAGACTGGATTTGATTTTTTTTCACTGGAAAAAACAAACGTTAAAGGTCAATTTACTTCAAGCTCTCCCCAAACAGATCTAATCAACAGCTAATAAGTAGGCTAAGTCATGTGGTACATTAAACAGCAGCATTTCTACAGTGTTTTGCTATGAATAAAGCAACATATACAAAATTACTGTTTCCTTCTGGGACATGAACACAAACTGGCAAGTAGAAGGCAGACCTGCACAACTTGTGACCCACCAAGCCAAATACAGCCTGGAATTAGGGGAGGGGCTGTGGCTCAGTGGTAGAGTATCTGCTTGGCATGCAGAAGGTCTCAGGTTCACATGAACACATGAAGCTGCCTTATACTGAATCAGACCCTTGGTCAATCAAAGTCAGTATTGTCTCCTCAGACTGGCAGCGGCTCTCCAGGGTCTCGGGCAGGGGTCTTTCACATCACGTATTTGCCTAGTCCCTTTAACTGGAGAGGCCGAGGATTGAACCTGGGACCTTCTGCATGCCAAGCAGATGCTCTACCACTGAGCAACAGCCCCTCCCCAGCACCTCCAGTTGAATGGATCAAGTAGTGGGTGATGTGAAAGACCTCTTCCTGAGACCCTGGAGAGCTGCTGCTAGTCTGAGAAGACAATAGTGACCTTGATGGACCACTGGTCTAATTCAGAATAAGGCAGCTTCATGTGTTCAACCCACACACTGTGGCCTGCAGATGCTCAGCAGCCCCATGTTTACAGTTCTTTAGAAGGCCGGGAAAAAAAACTGATTTATTGAACCCCTGGTTCCAAGGCATCAAGAACTTAAACTGTTTACAGTTCTTTAGAAGGCCGGGGGGAAAAACTGATTTATTGAACCCCTGGTTCCAAGGCATCAAGAACTTAAACTGTTTACAGTTCTTTAGAAGGCCGGGAAAAAAAACTGATTTATTGAACCCCTGGTTCCAAGGCATCAAGAACTTAAACTGGTGACCGCCAGAGGTCACCTGGCTCTCCCTTAACATTTCCGTGCATTTTGCCCAAGTTTTCTGGATAACTGTTTAGTCAACATGCAGAAAACTCGTGCAAAATGCAGGGAAATGTGCGGGGAGAGCAAGGTGACCTGTGACAATTGGAAAATGCATGCATAATCAAGGCAAAGCCCTGAAGAAGTTGGCAGGGTGACCGTGAGGAAACAGCCATGCATAAATGGCCTTAATGACTGGACAGCCAGGTTTCTGCCTGAGGTACTTGGTTCTAGCAGCATCAGCACTGAAGACAGAGTCTGCCCAAAATGTCGTGTTTGGATAACTTGTATAATTTCAGAGGATAGCCGTATTGGTCTGCAGTAGAACAGTTAGATTTGAGAGTCAAAACTCAAAAGCTTATTCCCTGAATATCTTGTTGGTCTCTAAGGTGCTGCTGGACCGTTGCATGTACATTTTTAAAAAATGTTGGCACACAGTGCTCTCAATAAGGTACCCAAAAGGTAAGGAATCAACATGAAATCATGGGCTAATATTGATACAAGTGATTTTGTGAATAATATATAATAAATTTAATACAAACACAAAATTAATATAAACATAAACAGCTTGTATGTAGCCCTGTTCTAGCCTCTATGTATCTGTGCTGAACATGCCAAATAAACATAAAAACACAAAATTACAACAGTGACTATATACCCAACCAATATCACAGCTCAGACCATACGTGCTTCAGCTGCGAAGCCTTCTTCAGTGGTCCGAATAATTCTACGCCCTTTTGAAAGTGCATGAATGTATAAAAAGATTGCAATCCTTAGATTGAGTAATTTGTAAATTGTAAAGTCTAACATTTATTTATGTATATTTCATCCATAGTTGCCTTTATAATCTTAGGCTCCTATAGAAGTATTCCTTTCACAGTATCCAGTCATCAATATATCTTGATATATTGTATTCTATTGCATTATTCGGACCACCAAAAAAGGCTTCACAGCCGAAACGCATATGGTCTGAGCTGTGATATTGTTTGGGTGTATGGTCACACTGTTGTAATTTTGTGTTTTTATGTTTATTTGGCATGTTCAGCACAGATACATAGAGGCTAGAACAGGGCTACATACAAGTTGTTTATATGTACGCTAACTTTGTGTTTCCTTACCTTTTGGGTACCTTATTCTAGTTTTTTAGGGTTAAGGTTCCCCCCCCCTTTTTTTTGTTGTTGCTACACAGTGCTGTCATGTCAGTATAAGGGTCACTGCTCAGATGGCTTTTTAAACAGCTGTCCTGTTTTTGAAGGTTACCTCTGGATTTCCTCACACCAAGGCCTCATTTCCTTCATCCGCTGCTCAGAATGGCATTCCAATTACAGTAGTTCTCGAACAGCAATTCCCCTTGCATTGCTCAGTGACTGTAACAATAGCCTGCCCACACTATATGATGCTTCTTTAGTTCAGCTGATTGGGTCCCATGAGATCCCTGTAGGTTAGTAAACCACCAGCTGTATCACCTAGTGGGAGGATCTACGGCTCATTGATATGATCCTCTGCTTTGTATGCAGAAGGCCCCAAGTTCAGTCACCAGCATCTCCATTTCAAAGGGATCAGGCTGGTGGAACCAGATCCGTGGGGTCCAACCCTGTACAAGGGTTTTTCTGGGCCAGGTCATTGATGTCTGTTGTGGGATCTTTTTGGCCACATTGATGCTATTCAGAAGTTAATTCTCTCGAAACAGTTAAGGAGCCTTAACAATAAAATAAAGACTTATATCATTATCAGTATACCTTGTGAAGTGGATGGGGAGCGGAGAAGTACCTCTTTAAGAATGCTGGCCAACATCTGCATTTTCATTCTTTGATCAAACTGTTCAGTGCAACATCCCTACAAATGTTCATGATGAGTTGCCCCTTCCTCCACCTGGAATGAGCAACCACCAGCCTGGTTCATGGCCCAGATGGAGGAAATTTGGCAGACAGCACCATCCAGACTAAGGATGGGTGCTAAACTGTGCCAGATGTATAGCTTGCTGCTTGGTACGTGTGGTGGTAGTGGAAAGTGCTGTCAAGTCAAAGCCAATTTATGGCAACCCCATAGGGTTTTCAAGGGAAGAGACCACCAGAGATGGTTTGCCATTGTCTGCCTCCCTGTAACAGCCCTGGACTTCCTTGGTGGTTTCCCATCCAAAGACTAATCAGGGCCACCCCTACATAGCTTCCTGCTTAGATTGGGCTAGCCTGGGCCATCCAGGGCAGGGTGCTTGGTATATGTAGGGGTTCAAAAAGAAAACGCCTCATGTCTAAGAAATGAACAGCGAGCGATGGTTGTCCCACAATGAAGCTATCCTTGCTCCCCCCCCCCCATCAGGTTCAGAGAGGAAGAGCTTAAGAACTTGGATCTTCACAGGTGCAGATTTAATTTAGCCTAGTCCTGTGGCTGACAATTGACCATGGGGCAAAATGAAATGGTGTGTTAGTGAGGCAAGCTGAGGAAAATTCCCAAAATGTAGTCCAGGCAGAGGAGAAAAGTGCAGGTCAAAAAGTGGGTGAAAAAGCTGGTGGAGCCAAGGAATCAGCACAAGGCTTTCCGAGCCAGGAAGGGAAGTTGGTTCTTGTAGGTTATCCGGGCTGTGTAACCGTGGTCTTGGTATTTTCTTTCCTGACGTTTCGCCAGCAGCTGTGGCAGGCATCTTCAGAGGAGTAACACTGAAGGACAGTGTCTCTCAGTGTCAAGTGTGTAGGAAGAGTAATATATAGTCAGAAAGGGGTTGGGTTTGAGCTGAATCATTGTCCTGCAAAAAGTATCAAAGGTAATGTGCTAATGAGGGTGTGGTATGTTAATATGGAACCATTGTATCCTGAAGTGATCTGGCTCTGGGGCTGCAGCTCAAGTGATAGACAAGCTCACCCCACGATTTAACTCAGTCACATAGTTGTAAAACAGCTGAAGGGGTAAAGAGAAGGGGGGGAGTTTGTGTGAGATCAACAACATCCTTATTTGACAAAGGGAGCTTTGACTTTGGAAAGGTAATACCCTGAAAATTTTCTTGGTCTTGAAGGTGCTACTGGACTCAAATCTATCTCAACAACATCCTGTTGTTCTAGGACAGGGATCCCCCATCACGGTGCCCATGGACACATTTCCTGTTGTCCACCAAACTACCATTTTGTAGTTGTGTGCAGCACCCCATGTCAGAATTCCGGAGGTGCCCACTGGCTCAGAAAGGTTGGGGACGTCTGCTCTCAGAATTTGTCCTTCCACAAATATTATTTTTACAATTTCCTCTGGAGTTGGGGATTTTCACATACATTATTAGCCAGCGTGGTGTAGTGGTTAAGAGCAGTGGTTTGGAGCAGTGGAGTCTGATCTGGAGAACCGGGTTTGATTCCCCACTCCTCCACAAGAGCGGCAGAGGCTGATCTGGTGAACTGGATTTGTTTCCTCACTCCTACACACGAAGCCGGCTGGGTGACCTTGGGCAAGTTACAGCTCTGTTAGAGCTCTCTCAGCCCCACCTACCTCACAGGGTGTTTGTTGTGGGGAGGGAAAGGGAAGGTGATTGTAAGCCAGTTTGAGTCTCCCTTAAGTGGTAGAGATAGTCGGCATATAAAAGCCAACTCTTCTTCTAAATGTACGTAGTGATATGTCTGCATGAGTTGGATGGTGCCAAGCTTGATCATTTAAGAGAGATTGCAAGGCCAGAAGTCCTGCTCTCTTCTCAGGCCTCCTTCTGGAAAACAGAGAGCCTCCAAGAATTCAGAGTGAGCAGAAGCGTGCATCCCTGTCCTGTGATGCACTAAGAGCTTTTGTAGTGATCCTTCTGGCAATGAAGACTGGTAGTGAATGGCTCGGTTTGCTACCTGTTTGAAGGACCTCTGAATCTGGCCTATCTGACTGGTTGCGAAGATCCCAGGAAAAGAGAAGCAGAAGCTGGAGTCAAGGAAAACAAGATTAGAAGAGGTCTGGGAAAAGGGAGGAGCTGAGAGCAAAGTTGGGAGGAAGAACAGGTGCATGTAGATAGGCACCATGGAGGTGAAAAAGCCATTTTGATTTAACATCAGATTTGGTTCACAAGTGTCTTTTATGCATGTCTGTTTCACTTGCCTCCGATGACTTCAGATCTTTGTGTTGATTATGCATGCCATTTCGACTGTCAGAGGTCACCTCACTCTCCCCCTGCCTTTCCCCACGTTTTGCTTGCGTTTTCAGGTACCTGTTTTATTTCAAATTTGAAAACACAGACAAAACGTGGGGAAAGGAAGGGGAAAGCGAGGCAACCTCTGACAGTCGGAAACGGCATGCATGATCAACACAAAGACCCAAAGTAGTCTGAGGGGTGACGGCAAGTGAAACAGCTGTGTATAAAAGGCCACTGGTTTGCATTCAGCAGCCAGACCTCTGGCTGCAAGCCTCTGGTACACTTCAGGACCTTCCTGTTCTGTCCACTTCTCACTAGTCTTGATCAAGGTTACATGGCCAAGACATTCAGCAACCAAAGACTTTACCACCTTCAATAATGGCCGTCTATATCCCAGTCTTCAATTGCTTTTGAGGATGTAAATTAAGGTTTAAATCTCTCTTTTCTTTCTCCGTAGGATCTAATAAGAAGAGATATCCTGTACTACAAAGGGCGCATTGACATGGATCGGTATGAAGTCGTGAATATAGAAGACGGGAGGGATGATGACTTCAACGTGAGCATGAAGAACGCCTTCAAACTTCACAACAAGGAGACAGAGGAAATTCACTTATTTTTTGCCAAGAAGCTGGAGGAGAAACTGCGGTGGCTGAGAGCTTTCCGGGAAGAGAGGAAGATGGTACAAGAAGATGAGAAAATAGGTACGGCCCACAGGTCTCAACTGAGGCAGGAAGTTTGTGTTAGTGATACCTCTGCCAGCCAGGGTCCTTATGAATCCAGAATAAAGAAGTAAGAAATGTGTTCCTCTCTCTCTCTCTCTCTCTCTCTCTCTCTCTCTCTCTCTCTTTGGAGAACTCATTGGTGGAGCTTTAGCCAGGGAAGCTAATTTGACACATTGACTGATGGGTAAACTCCTCCTTACTGATAGTGGGCTTGGGTGGCGATTGAAGGGATAGTTACCCTACCACCTTCTGTCAGTTTCATTGCAGTTTGTGTGATGTAGCTCCTCCCCAAAGAATCCTGGGAATTTTGATCAGGTGAGGGTAACAAGGAGCAAAGTGTCGACCTCTCTGGTGTGTTGATTTTTCCCTTTCCCTCCCCAGGCTTTGAAATTTCTGAAAACCAGAAACGACAGGCTGCCATGACAGTAAGGAAAGTCAGTAAACAAAAAGGTAACTGCCTGAGAGTGTTTTCTTGTGGTGGTGGTGGGGGAAGGCAGGGAATGACGCTGGACTGGGAGATTCTCTTCGGCTTGGGCTTTCCTCCTGTTACCTTGTCACATGTGTGTCTTTGTATGACTGATGCATCGTTGGTTCAGAACCATCCTCAGCATGAAGTGTATTCAACCCGACAGACAAAATTCCCCCAAACCCATACAGGTAACTGTGCTTTCCTCTCAGGAAGAAAGGCAGAACAGGGGTGATGCACTCCTTGCAGCCTGGATTGCAGACCTCACTGTGCGACACTTTGAACATACCCTTTACATTCCTAAATAAAAAAAAATACATAAAGGGCAGAAACATGTGCAAAGGCAACCCATTTCCATCTTTGCTGGTAACATAAAAGAAGATTGTCTTCTCCTGAGGATATACAACAGGAGTCCCCATGGGCACCATGATGCCTGCCGACACCTTTCCTGGTGCCCACCAAGTGTTTTTAGAAAGTGGGTGTGGCCCCGTGGGACTTTTGTTGCCCAGCATCGCTTTTGATTTGGCTGTTTAAAATAACATTGTTTCCACAGCAGCTACCACCACAGTGTTGGCTTTATTCTTTCTCATGCCTCTTTCCCAGGGTATTTTTAAAAAATTAATCTTGTTTCCCCTTGTTGTGTGTGGTCGGCTCTGCCTCCGGCAGCAGCCATTTTGTGACTGCGCCCACCATCCCATGGCAGAATTCCAGAGGTGCCCATAGGCTCCAAAAGGTTAGTGACCCCTCCTATAGAGGTGCGGCTGCTGCAAGCTGTAATGTGGAATGGTTGGAAAGAGACACTGAAGTGTAGTGACTAGAGCACATGCGCTGCACATCGAAGGTCCTAGCATCTCCAGTTAAGACGGCTTGAGGTAGCAGAGCTAGGAAAGACCTCTGCCTCACACCTTGGAGAACTGCCACCAGGCAGAGCAGACCCGGGTCCGTAAACTGTTGATAACTGTGGCAGAGAAGTTTCTTCTGTATCCAGATTCAAATTTCACTCCGACCTTGAAGGAGGCGTATGCCTCTGTTGTCGGTCCATTCCCTGAACAATAGGCAGGTGTCCTAGCCCAGTTAATGTTGAAACCCAGGATACCAATTTCCCTTTTGCTCTCTCAGGGACAGGGATTCCTCATATTTGTGGTATGCTGCATCATGGAATCCCAGGGAAACTCTGCTCCCTCCCATATAATTGGCTGCGGGGGGTGGGAGAGGATCAGTGCTACATGGGGTTGCTCTGAGGAGAACAAAGTGGTGCAATTATCAATATGGTGGCTGAATTCGACTGCCACCCCCCTTTCAGCCTCTTTCTGAGGACTTGGTTTGAGAATCGCTGGAGAAAAGGATATGAAGCTTGCGACAGACGTGTGGTTAAATCAGCTTCACTTATTCAAAGTTTAGTTCTTTGGGACCTTGTGGTGGTGGTCATGGAAAGTGACGCCAAATCACAGCCAACTTAGGGCAACCCCATAGGTTTTCCAAGGCAAGAGACATTCAGAGATCGTTTGTCATTGCCTGCCTCTGTGTAGCGACCCAGGACTTCATCTGTGGTCTCCCATCCAAGTACTAACCAGGGCTGACCCTGCTTAGCTTCCGAAATCTGATGGGATCAGGCTAGCCTGGGCCCTCCAAGTCAGAACCAACTTATAGCAACCCCAGCAAGGGGCTTTCAGGGCAAATGAGAGGCGGAGGTGGTTTGCCATTGCTGTCCTCTGCAGTCTCCCTTGGTGGTCTCCCCTCTAAGTGCTGACCCTGCTTAGTTTCCAAGATGGGATGAGATCGGGCTAGGCCGTGCTGACTTCCCTTCCTTCCCATGCAAGGCTTGCACAAAAAGCATTCTCTGCTGATTTATTTGGGGACTGGTTCCTTATGGCTTTTGTGGCCAGACTTTTGATGACCCCTAACGAAACATTCCCAATGAACCTCAAGGCTGCCTGAGATGTTTTGTGAACGCTTCCAGTTAAGTAGCTTCAGATGCTCATCTGGACAAATGTAGCATTCTTCATTGTATTTCTTTCTGAACAGAGCAGTTTCTCTCTCATTTTCTGCACCTCCCTATGGCCCTTCGGAAATAAATGATGGTCCAGGCTTCATTGCCTATAAAATTAATTAGTTTCAGCCTTCTCAGTTGGCCTGGTGGCCCTTTTGATTTGCAGAATGAGCCTCTTTTGTAATATTGGGAATTCTAGAAAGGCATCCCCGGCCTCCTGGCTTGAATGAATCAAATGGCGTGAAACCTGGTCATTTTGACATTAACGCTCAAGTAACCACTGAACTCTTTCTTTAGTCTAGTGGCCTGTTAAAGACAAATAATTTTGTCCTGGCATCAACTTTCAGGAACCAGAATCTCCTTTGTCACATACAGTTGGTTTAATGAAGAGGACTATTAAGTCAGCAATGTGGGGTGGAAGGTTTTCAACTTCTATATTTTTCTATAAAACGTGTCATTTCTAAAACTGAATAACTTTGTAAAATTAATTAGTTACAAAGCTTAGGTACAAAACAAGCCACACTGGCAGGCTTCAAATTTGTAATTTAACTTTTTTTCCATTTCTAATTAGCCTTTCCCTAGTAAGCTTGTGCTTTATCTATCAAATGCTTGGCAAACAGATCTCAGACATGCAATGTGTGTGTGTGTGTGCGTGTGTGTGTTATGTGCTGTCAAGTCACCTCCATCTAATGGCAACCCTATGAATTAACAACCTCTGAAATGTTAACAGCCTTGCTCAGGTCTTGAGAACTGAGGGTCGTGGCTTCGTTGTCTGAGTCAGTCCATCTCATGTTGGGTCTTCCTCTTTTTCTGCTGCCTTCCACTTGTCCTAGCATTATTGTCTTTTCCAGTGACTCTTGTCTTCTCATAATGTGACCAAAGTACAATAGCCTCAGTTTAGTCATTTTAACTTCTAGGGAAAGTTCAGGCTTGATGTGATCCAGAACCCATTTATTTGTCTTTCTGGTATGTGGCGGAATGAGCCTACTCAGACTCACAGGCCCTATTCCACTCCTGCCCTCTCCCAGGGATTCTCAACCTCTCCTGGAGGGGGTTGCCTGTCTCTCTTTTTGGGTATCCACTTCCACCACCTGACCGTTGTAGGACATGCCCACGGGGGCGGGGGTCAAGGTCCCCCCAGCATCCCCTTTCAAAGTCCTTAGTCCTTGACTCGGGTGTCTCCCGCTTACCACACTTCTGGGCACCACGGGAACGAGATGCTGCCTGGGGTTGCCAATGGAGAAATAGCGGTTTGCTAGTTACCAGCCTCCCTCCCTCCTAGAGCCCCCTGTTTTACAATAGTGTGTTCTAATCTGGTGGAGTTCTGTGTGGTACAGAGAACTACAGTCAGCATTCAAAGTTAAAAAGTATTTATTAAAAGTAAAACGTTTCCAAGCATATTTTTAGCAAGGGATTCAAAAGAACTGAGAGAAACGCTATTCCTCTGTCCCTCTCTCTATACATGCCATATCATATGGTGGAATATAGGACTGACTCTTAAGCTTAGGATATTATAAGTCCCTACTGAGTTTCCATTACTTGGAAGTCTTCTTCAGTGCCTGGGGCCAGCACATGGTCAAAATGGCTGCCTCCTCCAGGCCTCAGATGAGCTCTGTCTTCCCTGAGTGTCCCAGCCAAAAAAGAGCTCTCTCCTTGCTCTCAGCAGTTTTAATCCTTCCCTTTCTCCACCCACTGACCAGGTTAACCCGGATCAAAAAAGTTTTTCCTGAATCCTCCAGAAACTTTCTTCCTGGAGCCCCTTCTAGCATTTTTAAACCTCCAAGTCTCTGATACCTGCTTGGAGAAGGGGGGGGGGAGCTTGACCCACTGCTTTGTCTCCTGATACCATCTGCATTTCCAAGAAGGTGGCTGAGGTGGGGCCAGAAAGCACTTGCCGTGCCTCTTGCCTTCCTCCTGCCCAAGGGGTAAAAAAGGATAAAAGGTTCCTCTACACCTCAAGGGAGAAGAAGCCCATTTCTTCACATGGTAGTCCATAGTATCCATAAAACTCTCCTGCAACATTTAACTCACATTAAGTCCTTTGTGGTCATTTATGCATGGTCACTGTAACTCCCTTTATTCCTGCAAACAGCGGATCAACTTTTTCGGTATGCATGATATCCCATTCCTTGGTAGCTCAACGCTGTTCCGATGTAGGACCAACCAGGATTTTCCTGTTCCTCGTTTAACCCGAATCAAAAATTTTATCCTCGCTCATTCCGGATTCACAGATCAGGCGAACTCCATTTTCAAGTTCACCTTCCCTGCACCATCATGCCCCACTCATCTCTAAACCCTTCCTCCTTCACTGGTTCTCCTTTCTGGGCTTCCTGGGGCTGCTCCAGCCTCGCGAGCCCAGCCAGATACCTTCCTCTGTCCCTCTCTACACTTCCCAGAAACTGAAGATCGTGTTGTCTCCCAGCCAGGAGGCAGCGCAATCTTCACTCCCACCCCAGCCAAGCCCCACATGGAGCTTGACTGGGGGAGGGGGGAACTGAAGATTGTGGTGTCTCCCGTCCGAAAGGCAGCGCACTCTTCACTCCCCACCCCACCCCAGTCTAAACATTAATTCTGTTTAACATCAATTAATTAATTAATTAAACATTAATTCTATTGCCACGGGTGCTCTCGAATATGTTCGGGGAAAATAATTTTAAAACCGCAGAAGTAATGATTTATTGGGGGGGGGGGAAGTGGGGGTGGTGGCATCCATTCACCCAAGAGGATCTGCCAATCACCTAGAGCTGGTGCGCCGGTGGGTGGGTGAATGGACAAGGAACTCCACCTCTCTTGAATTTTAACTCATGGGTCAATTAGCACACAGTTTAGTACCTAATCATACGAGTCAATGCATACAGTGTTCCCCAACTGGGATTAGATAAATGTGCAGTGAAGCAAGGTCAGACAAGGGAGATCCTGCCCATACATAAAACACCTGTATTGATTTCCCCCTCCTTCATTGCTAATCAAATAGTTCGAGTGCTTTTGGCTACTGGAAAAAATGCTGAGATATACAGGAAAACAAGAGGGCTGTACCAGTCACTGAAAGGAATGAAAGCAAGGTCACATGCCGGTGGTGCAGTGGGAAAGTGAAAATATGGAATCAAAAGCACTAGAGGTAAAAATATACCTTGTTGAAGCTGCATGCCAAATGCATAGGGGCTTGTTAAGTATCCATATAATACATTTTCACTTTCCTACTGCCCCATTGGCATTTGGCCTGTCCAAAATGGCAGCTTTGAAGGGTGGAGTGTATGGTGTGATACCCCTCTAAGGTATTTTCCTTTCCCAAATTCCACTCTCCCTAGGCTCCACCCCCAAATCCCCAGGAATTTGGCAACCCTACACCTTTCCTGGGATTCCCCTGCCACAGAGGGGGGTATCTCAGAGTCAGGGGAAGGTACAGAGGGAATGCCAAAGAGGCTTCTGTCCCAGGAAACACATTCAGGATTGGGTATGCAAAGTACATCCGACTTACTGCAACCCCAGCAATGTAAGGCAGAAGCAGAGGTGATTGGCCATCGCCTTCCTCTGCAGGGTCTTCTCTGGTGGTCTCCCTTCCAAGCACCAACGTTGCTTAGATTCCGAGATCTGACGAGCTTCCCTCTCTCATTTAGCATTAGGAGAAGTGAAAAACAGACAAGTCACAGTAAGCCCATCTACATGTTATGCAAAATGACATGGTAGAACTGTGCACTGTACCAGTGGGAGGAGGGCTTGTTCCTCCACCTAAAAACACCTCCCTATTTGTAGAAAACCAACACCTCAAGAAGAGTGCTACACTAAGGACCAAACTTGATATGACAGTGGAAGATCCTTGGAAGGCTGGCCTCCTCATGTGTTTGAAAGATGGAAATGTGGCCATGTGAGGCTTTGATCTGAATCCGGGCTACATCACCAGAACAGGGGTGGCAGCTAACTCTTTGTTCCCAAACTCTTTTTGCAGCATGGATTCCTCAACACACACACACACACACACACACACACACACACACACACACCAGTTAATAGCCTTGTGGGGTGATTTAAGTATGAATAATTGTATCTCCCACCTTGGGGGGGGGGGGGCAAATCAAACAGTTACTCAAATCATGAAAATGAGTTTAATGCCCCTTCCTTCCTGGGCTGCACACCTAATCCAAGTGGGGCCCCTCTCTGCTGGCAGTTTGAAGTTTTTAAAAAAAGAATGGAGGATCCATTCATGTCATCAGTTCTAAGTTTGGTTCTGGTTCTTTCTTCCCGATATGCTCGTTTATTCACGCCTTTTTTAGATGGGGGTTCATTTCCACATGAACACATGAAGCTGCCTTATACTGAATCAGACCCTTGGTCCATCAAAGTCAGTATTGTCTACTCAGACCAGCAGCAACTCTCCAGGGTCTCAGGCAGAGGTCTTTCCCATCACCTACTTGCCTAGTCCCTTTAACTGGAGATGCCAGGGATTGAACCTGGGACCTTCTGCATGCCAAGCAGATGCTCTGCCATTGAGCAATGGCCCCTCCCTTGGACACCTGCAGCCTATATACCACACGCCCCGGCCAGTAATTAGTAATTGTTGTTAGTAATTGTTTAAAGCAGGGGTATCAAACATCACGCCCAAGGGCCGGATGCAGCCCCTTGAGAGCTCTTATCCGGCCCACAAGTCAACCGAATCACACACCCCCTCTTGATCTGGCCTGGCAAGGAATGGCCCAGCCCGACCAAGTGACATTTATGTCATATCCAGCCCTTGTAACAACTGAGTTTAACACCCCTGGTTTAGAGCATCCTGGTTTCTTTGTTATGGTGTAGCAGTTGTTCCCTTGTACCTCTTCAGAGGGAGAGAGGCTCAAGTTTCCTCTGTGATAGAGTTCTTCAGGAAGGGGCAGGGAGAGAGAGAAATGGGTAAGAGGACAGATAAAGGAGAAACACATGAGCGGGTATCCAAGAGAGGTGAACCTACGTTGCCTATACCAACCCAGAATAAACTACAGCGTATTTCATGAATGGTTGTGGCGCAATTCCACAAAATAGCCAATGTGACATTAACAGGATTCTTGTTAAATTGGAACGTTTTGCTGCAAAAACACCAGGGGGGAGATGTGAGTGGAATAATACCTAGAAGTTGTGGGGGGAGACCAGAAAGTGCTGCAAGATTAATTTGCTTCAGGCACTGTGGGGTGTGAGAAACGCCCAGGGAGGAGGAAGTAGGGGAAAGCAGCTAAAGGAGAGCAGTAGTTTGAAGCGTGGACACAGCTGGAGGTGGGAGAGGGGATCAGGTGCATAGAATCATAGAATAGAATCATAGAGTTGGAAGGGACCACCAGGGTCATCTAGTCCAACCCCCTGCACAATGCAGGAAATTCACAACTACCTCCCACACACACACCCAGTGACCCCTACTCCATGCCCAGAAGATGGCCAAGATGCCCTCCCTCTCATGAACTACCTAAGGTCATAGAATCAGCATTGCTGACAGATGGCCATCTAGCCTCTGCTTTAAAATCTCCAGGGAAGGAGCACTTACCAACCTTCGGGGGAAACAGAAAACAACTTGGCACCATCCTCCATATGACAGCCTTTCAAGTACCTGAAGATGGTTATCATATCCCCTCTCAGTCTTCTCCTCTTCAGGCTGAACATACCCAGCTCCTTCAACCTTTCCTGATAGGACTTCGTCTCCAGACCCCTCACCATCTTTGTTGCCCTCCTCTGGACACATACTGGACACATAACTACTGACCCATCATCTTGACTTCTATACCGGGAAAAGTTTTTGAACAAATCATCAAACAGTCAGTCCTTGAGCATTTAGAAAGGATGGATCTGATTACTAAGAGCCAGCACGGGTTTCTCAAGAACAAGTCATGTCAGACTAATCTTATCTCCTTTTTTGAGAAAGTTACTACGTTGCTGGATCAGGGGAAAGGTGTAGACATAGTTTATCTAGATTTCAGTAAGGCTTTTGATAAGGTTCCCCATAATATTCTTGTTGACAAATTGGGAAAATGTAATTTAGATCCTGTTACTGTTAGGTGGATCTGTAATTGGTTGACAGATCACACCCAAAGAGTGCTTGTTAATTGTTCCTCATCCACTTGGAAAGGAGTGACTAGTGGAGTGCCTCAGAGATCTGTCCTGGGCCCTGTGTTGTTCAATATCTTGATAAATGATTTGGATGAAGGAATAGAGGAGATGCTTATTAAATTTGTAGATGATACTAAATTGGGAGGAATAGCAAATAAGGTAGAAGACAGAACCTGGATACAGGATGATCTTGACAGACTGGAGAACTGGGCTAAAACCAATAAAATGCACTTCAACAAAGATAAATGTAAAGTTCTGCATTTAGGTAGGAAAAATCAAATGCATAATTATAGGATGGGGGAGACTTGTCTTAGCAGTAGTGTGGGTGAAAAGGATCTTGGGGTCTTAGTAGACCAAACACTGAACATGAGTCAGCAGTGTGATGCGGTAGCTAAAATGGCAAACACGATCTTGGGCTGTATCAACAGAAGTATAGTGTCCAGATCACGCAAAGTGATGGTATTGCTTTACTTTGCTCTGGTTAGACCTCAGCTAGAGTACTGTGTTCAGTTTTGGGCACCACAATTTAAAAAGGATGTAGACAAGCTAGAACGTGTCCAGCACTAGTTATTTGTTTATATTCCTCTTTGGTTATAAGACCCTCCTTCTACTTCCTAAATGAGTCTTTTTTATTTCTCAAATCTTTAAAAAGCTGTTTATAGAGCCACCCTGGCCTCTTTAGGCTCCTCCCATTTTCCCTTCTCATAGGAATGGTTTGTGATTGCATCTTCAGTATTTCATTTTTAAGAAACTCCCACCTTCTTATAATTTTTTTATTTTTATAACATAAAATAAAAACAAACACAATAATAACAATACAAAACATTTTAAAAAAGGAAAATACAAAAGAGTATCTATATAAACTTATCAATACATTTACGATTACAGAGTATATAAATTGGAAAAAATAAGATACCCCTTTGACCCTCCACCCACCTTAAAAAAGTGACCCATCACCCGACTTCCGTAGAAGTGTCTAAACAGTTTTAAAGATATTATTAACTATAAAATATAAAATTATTAAATCTAGTTTCTATAACTCTCTAAGTAGAATAGTAAAATCCATTTTTGCCAGTTTATCCCAATATGTGGCGGCCTTACCCCAAGTTTTTTTAAATTCTTCCAAATCCTTTCCATGAAGGAATTCCGTTAGTTTGGCCATCCTCATATAAATCCATAATTTCTCCAGTCCCGAATTGAAGGTTTATTCACTTGCTTCCATACTCTAGCTATTACTATTCTTGCAGCGGCAAAACTGTATTGACAAATAACCCTGTCATATTTACCTATGTTGTTTTGTGGAATTCCTAATAAACAAAATGAGGGTTCTCTTTTTACTCTCACATTAATCAAATTATTAGTTTCCCTAATAACTTTTTTCCAAAAGCTTTTAATTTTTTTACATATCCACCATACATGCATAAAGGTGCCTTCTTGAACTCATTTCTTGAACTCATTTCTCCTTAAGTATTTCTGACCATGGAATTCTACCCAGCATAACTTTAAATGTGTTAAAATTAGCTCTCCTAAAGTCCAACTTATAAGTCTGACTATGTACAGTTTTCCCTTTCCCCAAGATTGTAAATTCCAAGATTACATGGTCACTACTACCCAGGGTGCCTGGCTACTGCTTTAACCTCATCAACCAGTTCTTCCCTGTTGGTGAGAATCAAGTCTAAGATAGCCGATCCCCTTGTTTCCCTGTCCACTTTCTGGAATATGAAGTTGTCAGCAAGACAAGTCAGGAATTTATTGGACCTTGCATTTTTAGCAGAGTTGGACTTCCAACAGATATCCAGGTAATTAAAATCTTCCATGACCACCATGTTCCGTTTCTTTGAGAACTTTGTAATTTGGTCTAGGAGTGTCTCATTCAAGTTCTCTGCCTGGTTATGTGGTCAATAGCAGACCCCCACCATAATGTCACTATTATTTCTTACTCCTTCTATTTCGCTTTTCATTTGTTTCTATTAGTTTATTTTATCCTAAACTTATCTCTGGAAGAGAGTTCATCCAAGGCAGGACCAGATACACTTCTGTCATTTCCTTGCCATTTCCTTACTCTTTGTCTCCTTGTGACAGTTAACATTTGGCAAGGTGGCTTTTGCTTGTTGCTCATCAGCATTTCAGGCAGAAGCTCTGCTTAAGAGGATGCCTTTTAAAATGAAAATACTGTTTAAAAATAGTTTCTGGCACACATACAGCTTATCTTAAGCCGTGCAGTGAAGATCCTTGTGCTGTGGTAGCAGCTGCTGCCAGAGCAATGTTTTTAAAGATATGCCCAGCCAGTGGTCAATCAGAAGCCTTGCTGGTCAGAAGCCCCATGTAGCCCCACCCACTTTCTAAAACACTTGGCAGGTGCCAGGGAAGGTGTTGGCGGGAGCCATGGCTCACCTACAGGCACCATGTCGGAGACCCCTGCTTTAATCATGGGAGACATTCTGGAGTTTGATCAAGCTCAAAAGTTACATAATTCTGCGAATCTAAAGTTTTATGGTTCTCATGCTTATAGCGTAATGAAAATTGATTGTGTACATACAACAATAAACTGTCTGGAGAACCTAGTCTTAGGCCAAGGTCATTCTGTATCCAAGGGCTAGAGAGCACCCTACCCAGGTACTACTGTTCTGAAGTCATCAAGAGATTAACATCTCTCGTAGAACAGCAAGGGTGGGGGATATATTAAGGGGGCAGAAGAAGCAGCAAATATTGTCCCCTTAAAATGTTGTGAGCTGCATTGAGGTGTATTGGTTAAGAGCAATACTAATCTGGAGAACTGGGTTCGATTCCCCACTCTTTCACTTGAAGCCAGCTGGGTGACCTTGGGCTAGTCACTGTTCTCTGAACTCTCTCAGCCTCACCTACCTAAGCTGACCATACATACTGTTTTGAACGGGACAATCCCATTTTTATCATATTTCCTGGCCATCCTGTCTTTTTAATTAAAATGTCAACTTTGTCCCGTTTTGCACCTCATTACACTTCCAACGTTTGTTTCCTTCAGTTCTGACATTTCTTATGCTGCATGCAGGCATGGCTGGGTAAATTCTCATAGAAAAAGTGCTCCGATCAGGTTACAACCATGGAGCTCAGCTCCGCCTCCCCATGCCATGAGTGTGAAGGAAGGAGGAGGGGAGAAGGAAGGGAGTGACAGGTAGAGGGGCTGCTGGCTCTTAACAGCTAGCCATGATAGCAGGGCTATCAAAGCCCTTCCTGCATGCAGCAACAGGGAGCAAGTCAGGAGAGCCAAAGAGGCTGAAAACAGACCATCAGACAGGAATCCGCAGACATCTGCTGCTGAAAGGATAGCAGGTGAAAAGTTGTATATAGGCTAATAGCGCCCAAACCATAATAAGCAAGGACTGCACGTTTCAGTATGTTTTTACATAACATATCAAATTCCTTATTGCACATGTGCACTAATATTTATCATGTTGCTGTAAAATTATATACAATTATTACAATTAAATATTTCTATTTACTAGAGGGGATATTTCCTATATTTTCCTATTGCACATTATTTTTCTGAAAATGGCATCTATGTACTCTTGTTCCTAATCCTGTATTATTGGGACATATTGAGAAAATGTGGCCTCAGGAGCATAAAAAATATTTTTATTTAAGCTCTTGGTTTGAGAAATATAGTGATTAGCTAAAACAACTAAAATACAGTGGAATGCTGAATGTAGTATAAAATAACAGTATTATTTTTAAATTTCTCAATTTGATTTTAGCCAGTAACTATTGAACCTCAAAAGAATGTGAAAAATAAGATTAAATTATGACCTTATTAATATAGCAGTATTGATTTATAACATGCATACTGTGGAATTATAGGAAATATATATAAAAATGAACTGTGTATACACATCTGACCTAGGGACACACACACACACACACGTGCAAGGGTGGAAATTTTCCAGGATTCTTGAAGCCAGAGACTGCTGGCTCCATAAAATCTTTCTGGCTCCTAAGTTTTAGATAATTTTTCTCTACCCCTGTCACATACATACATACATACATACATACATACATACATGCATGCATTCATGCATTCATGCATACATGGCCCATATATAGAGACCATGTAATACATAGTGATAAACCTCAATTGTAGGGTATACAAAAGCAAAAATATCAGTCTGGTCACATCCAGAAGCACAACCAGCCCCAAAATTATCATCTCAACTGCTGAAATAACCACCAGATATACATTCTTGCTTCGGTTATATGACCCCTCATAGAATCATAGAGTTGGAAGGGACCACCAGGGCCATCTAGTCCAGCCCCCTGCACAATGCAGGAAATTCACAACTACCTCCCCCACATACACCCAGTGCCCAGAAGGTGGCTAAGATGTCCTCCCTCTCATGAACTGCCTAAGTTCATAGAACCATGTCCTGTTGTTGCAATCCCAATGTCCCGTTTTTGTCTCAAGGAAATATGGTCAGCCTACATCTACCTCACAAGGTTTATGTTGTGGGAAGAGGAGGAGGAGGAAGAGGAGTTGGTTTTGATATGCTGACTTTCTCTACCACTTAAGGAAGAACCAACTGGCGTACAATCACCTTCCCTTCCCCTCTCCACAGCAGACACCCTGTGAGGTAGGTGGAGCTGAGACAGTGTGACTAGCCCAAGGTCACCCAGCTGGCTTCATGTGTAGGAGTGGGGAAACAAATCCAGTTCACCAGATTAGCCTCTGCAACTCACCTGGAGGAGTGGGGAATCAAAGCCGATTCTCCAGATCACAGTCCACCACTCCAAACCACCTGTCTTAGCCACTATACCATGCTGGTAGGGAAGGGAAGGAGATTGTAAGCCGGTTTGATTCTCCTTAAAAGGGAGAGAAAGTCAGCATGTAAAAACCAACTCTTCTTCTTTTTCTTCTTCTTCTTGTAGTAAAAAAAGCAGAATATAAATCAAATAATTAGGTACATATTTTGCTCCTTAGTTATCTTGCACCCCGTGTACAGCCTACCATGAAGTTCACCAACGCCACAGCTTTGCCAACTCCAAAACAAGTATCATTAAAACAAATTAAAAATAGACTTAAAATATGAACAAAGGCATAAAAACATTAATTAAAAACATTGGTAAGGAAGGAGGGATCACTGAGGGAATGCCAAACAAAACAAAGAAGTCTTCCCCTGCTGGCAACAGAAAGGGGCAGACAAATCTCCCTAGGAAGGGAGTTCCAGAGCTTTGGTGCCGTGACCGAGAGGGGCCCCTCTGCGGGGGTTGCCACCCACCCCATCTCAGGGGGCACCTGAAGTAGGGCCTCCGAAGATGACCATAGTGGTGGGATAAGGCGGTCCTTCAGGTATATTGGTCCCAAACCATTTGAAGGTCAAGACCAGCACCTTGAATTGTGCATGGAAACAAAACAGGAGCCAGTGTAGATGGGCCAAGACTAGAGTGATATGGTTCCTATGAACTGTCAACATCCTGGCTGCAGCATTCTGTACTAATCAAAGTTTCTGAACACTTCTTAGAGCAGCCCCATGCAAGACACATTGCAGTAATCTAATCTAGATATAACCAGAGCATGCACCACAGATCCATACAATCCATCCCAAAGACAGCTGTGCTGAATCCAGTATGATCAAAGATTAATTGAATGTATCAAGTCACCATATCATGAGTCAGGCCCCTAGGCCTTGAGCTCAGTACCATCTGCTCTCCAGAGTTTCAGGCATAAAAAGGCTTTCCCAGAATATCCTCCCTGAGGTGTTTTTAAACTGGAGATGCCATGTCTAGAACCTTGAGATATTCTGTATTCAACACTTGTGTTTTTGTTTTGTTTTTAATCATTGAGCTATGGTAGCTCAGCACTTTGTTGGTCTCCATTGACCTGCCAGCCAGGGAGGCCTGGGATGTTCATAAGCAGGACATGATGGTGAGAGCCGTCCCTTGGCATTCATCCACGTCTTCTATGATTCACAGAATCATAGAGTTGGAAGGGACCACCAGGGTCATCTAGTCCAACCCCCCACACAATGTAGGAAATTAACAACTACCTCCCCCCCACACACCCCCAGTGACCCCAACCCTCCCCCCGCCATGCAGGATCCCACAATCAAAGCACTCCTGACAGCCATCTAGTCTCTGCTTAAAGACCTCCAAAGACGGGGACTCCACCACCCTCCGAGGCAGCACATTCCACCATTGAACAGCCCTCACCATCAGAAAGTTCTTCCTAATGTTTTGGTGGAATCACTTTTCTATTAGTTTAAATCCATTATTCTGTGTCCTAGACTCTGGAGCAACAGAGAACAAGCTAGTTCCCTCATTAACATGACATCCCTTTCAAATATTTAAACATGGCTATCATGTCTCCCCTCAACCTTCTCTTCTCCAAACTAAACAAACCCAAATCCCTAAGTCTCTCCTCATAGGGCATGGATTCCAGACCTTTGACCATTCTGGTCGCCCTCCTCTGGACACGCTCCAACTTGTCAACATCCTTCTTAAATCGTGGAGCCCAAAACTGGACCCAGTATTCCAAGTGAGGTCTGACTAATGCAGAATACAGTGGTAGTATTACTTCCCTTGATCTAGATACTATACTCCTATTGATGCAGCCCAGAAGTGCATTGGCCTTCTTAGCCGCCATATCACACTGTTGACTCATGTTCAGTTTGTGGTCCACTAAGACTCCCAGATCTCTTTCACATGTACTGTTGTCAAGCCAACTCTCTCCCATCCTGTACCTGTGCCTTATGTTGTTTCTGCCTAGGTGAAGTACTTTATACTTCTCCCTATTGAAATCCATTTTATTGCTTATGGCCCAGCTCTCCAGTTTATTGAGGTCATTCTGAACTCTGACCCTACCCTCCGGGGTATTAACTACCCCTCCTAACTTGGTGTCATCTGGAGATTTGATTAGCATGCTCTGTATTCCATCATCCAAGTCATTTATAAAATATTAAATAGTACCGGTCCCAGGACAGACCCCTGTGGTACCCCACTGGTCACTTCTCTCCAGGATGAAGTTGTGCCATTAATGAGCACCCTTTGGATTCGGTTGGTCAACCAGTTACCAATACACCTAAAAGTAGCAGTGTCCAGCCCAAATTTTACTAGCTTTGTTTCCAGAAGATCATGGGGGACTTTATCAAAGGCTTTACTGAAATCAAGGTACACTACATCTACAGCATTCCCTTCATTTTCCATACTTGTCACTCTTTCAAAAAAAGATATGAGATTAGTTTGGCATGACCTGTTTTTGAGAAACCCATGTTGACTGTCAGTGAGCACGGCATTTCTTTCTAAGTGCTTACAGACCGTCTGTTTAATTATCTGCTCTAGTATTTTACCTGGTATTGATGTCAGGCTGACTGGGCGATAATTGTTTGGGATTTCTTTCCCCCCCTTTTTAAAGATGGGGACCACATTTGCTCTCCTCCAGTCTGCTGGAAACTCTCCTGTTCTCCATGAATTCTCAAAGATAATTACCTGTTGTTCTGAAATCACTTCAGCCAATTCTTTTAACACCCTTGGATGCAGTTCGTCCAGCCCTGGAGACTTCATATCTGTATTGTCCCTTAATACTAGAGTATCCACTGTAGCTATCATAATGAATGGCCACTAAGTAGGGCTGTGCAGATCAATAAACCCAAACCAAAAACAAATCTGGAAAAAGCCTTTTCGGTTTCTTTCAGGTTTAATTTAACCCAAATATTAAAACTGGGAATAAAGCTGAAGCCAGATAGCTGATCGCCAAATTAGCTGAATAGGTACTCAGCTTTTTTCGGCTTCAGTTTTCCCCAGGCCTTTCCCTATGGAAAATTTTTTTTTAATGAGCTCTGGGGGAGGCATTTTTAGAGGTAGAGTAGCAGTAGTTTTGTGCAGGCCCATTGCAAACATTCATGGGAAACTGAGTTTTCCCACGATTCTTTGGTGAGGAAGGGCCATTACAGTATGTTCTTTTTAAATTATCTCACGGGGGCATTTTTTGAGATAGAGTCACCAAATTTGTAGTATAGCTGCAAGGGACTCTCCTTGCATGAACCCCAAAGTTTGGTAAAGTTCAGGTCAGGATCCAATTTTATGGGGTCCCAAAGGGGAATTACCCCTTCAGGACCCCATAAAATTGGACCTCCTGACCCAATCTTCACCAAACTTTGGGGTCCATGCAAGAAGAGTCCTTTGAAGCTACCCTGGAAAACAACCTCTCCAAATTCTGGTTCATTCAGGCAGTGAACTATAACTGCATTTTTATGTGCCTCTTTTCATTGCTGATTGTCCTTGGTTTCTTTCTGCCACCTTTATTATTTAACTTCCTTATCCTCTCCTCTTCCATACCCTTGCACCCACTATTTAGACTGTATTACCCAATGTCAGCCAATGAAAACCAAGCCCATGTTTATTGTCATAACTGTTGGGGTGGGGGTGAGGTGAGAAGGTCATGGAATGTGGACAATGGAATGGAATGGAATGAGATAGATAGATAGATAGATAGATAGATAGATAGATAGATAGATAGATAGATAGATAGATAGATAGATAGATAGATAGATAGATAGATAGAGTGAGTGAGTGAGTGAGTGAGTGAGTGAGTGAGTGAGTGAGTGAGTGAGTGAGTGAGTGTAATTACATTCTGATGAACATCTTCTTCTGTGATTCCACCCTACCCTTTCCCTCTTTTCTCCACCATCAATGCAGGTGTCGGCTACTCTCGGTCAGTTCCTCCAGCCTACCCACCACCCCAGGACCCATTAAATCAGGGACAATACATGGTGACGGATGGCATAGCCCAGCCCCAGGTCTACGAATTCACCGAACCCAAACGCAGCCAGTCACCATTCTGGCAAAACTTCAGCAGGTTAACGCCATTCAAAAAATAATATATAGAGTGAGATGGAGAATTTTAAAAATAAATAAAAAACATTAAAAATTAAAAAAAATTATATTTATAGATGGACCTTTTTTGGAGAAGCACTGTTGCAATTTTTAAAAAAATTCATATATATATATATATATGTGTGTGTGTATATATATTTATAAGTATATGTATTTGTTTATATATATTTATATATATATATATATATACACACACATACACACACACACACACATATATATATATGTATATACCGAAGGACCAAAAACATTTTTGTTGTTGTTGTTTTTGGGACGCAGTCTCTGCTACTCTATTCCAGGAAGCACCGATGAGTTCTAAATCATGTAACCAGCTTTATTTTGGCACCATTGGAATCATTGTTGTTGCCATTATTCTTTATTTTACTTTTGTGTTTGTGTCAAAATTGTCTCCTGGGATGATTTGTTGTTTGTTGTGCATTGCACTTCGAACATGTTCCAACCAGGGCCATACTGGTGTAGATTTCCTTTTTTAAAATGTTATTTATAGATTTATCTTCTCTTAGAAGGGGGCGGGTACAGGGGATGAAGGACTCTCCTTTTTTCCATCTCATTTCCACAGCCCATCATGGATGCCACCCCACCACCCCACCCCAGAGCCTGCTTCTGTCTGAGCCCCATTGAGACGAATGGGAGGTCTCATTCACTTCAATGGAACTTGCTCAGATGGTATACTGGGGGTGGTGTTAGGGGGTGAAATTGCACTGCATACTTCGAATGTTCTGGTGGTGGTTGTTTTTTTGTTTTTGTTTTTTTTAAACAAGCTGCATTTTTATTTCCCAACTTTCTTCTGTTCTGAATCCATGCACTGTAATATGCTGTTCAGTACTTCTGTTGCTTTGAAGTGTTGGCTAGAGGGGACAGCACACACGAGGCCCGTGCCAATGCTATTCCTTTTCCTGGGGAAATGGAAGTTGAAAAGCAGAGAGGCCCAGCACCCTGTGCCTCAAGAGTGCGGAGAGAATGGGATGGCCAGAGGGAGCCCAGTTATTTATTACGCAAAGAATTACGTCTCTTTGGCTGACGTTGCGTTTTTGTTAATTGTGGGTTTTTTCTTCCTGCTATGTGATTTGAGCATAATGTTCCCCCCCGCCCCTAGTAATATTATGAAGGTCATTCCAAGTTGGGTTGTGTTTTTTTGTGTATGGGGTTTACTTTTCTTTCTCTCCCTTTTTCCCCCTTTTCCATTGGGCAGTTGCCACATGAAATGCCCAATGTGCTACATTTGCACAACCTGCAGACTCAAAAGATTTGCAGAAAATAGACCATGAGCCCACAACGCATATCCTCCTAGCTTTGAACCAAATTGGCTCTCAGCCTCTAAGGAATTACCAGTTCTCCCAACCCTTCTGCTGCATATGATGGCCGTTAACATGCCATTGATTAGAGAGGCTTTGGTCCCAGTGAAGCTAAACCATGGAGTCCTTATTGTCTGCCTTATTTCACCCATCCTGAGTTTTATCCTCATGTCATTTAACTACCGAGCACAGCATTAGCCATTAACAACAAGCTATATGCTGAAGGATCATTGCCTTGGTAATCCACCTGCTTGACTGGTGAGGAATGAAATCCATAGAAAGAACGAAGTGCAGTGGACTTACCAGTTGCCACAACATCGCTTTGGATAGAGAAATGCAAACCGAGTCACTTGGTTACTCTCCAGTGGCTGGTTGGCAAAAGCAGGATTGCTGTCACTGCCCATGGACGGTGAGGGGCTCTTTTGCTCTTGCTCTTGCTCTCTGATATTCTCTCCCTCCCTCTCTCTCTCCTTTACTCCACTTTCTCCATAAAGTGGTTCAAGCCACCTTTCACCCTGAATTCCCCAAAGACGTGAATTGGCCCAGTCACACTAGACTTTGCATTTATGCGTCAACCATGCACAACTGCCCACCGAAGTATTAGTTTGAGACTGAAACTATTGATCTGGACTGCTCTGCATCTTCCTCTTTTCTCTCCCCCTGTAATATTCAGTAAACGAAAATGTGCGATGTCATCATTTGTGGGAGCATAATGTGATTACATCATTGCACATGTTTGCATTTGCTAGACATTACGAGTCAGCAACAAAATTTTGTATCACGAAGAGTATATTTTTAAAATACTCTTTTCTATAGCTGCATTTTTATGGTTAATGGAGCAGATTTTAATAAAGGCTTACGTGGTCATTTTGTTACCTTGGTTCCCTTAGCCAAGCAGATGTTTAAAAAAATGCATGGAGTCCCTCTGTAAAGGCTGTTCCAGAATTAAAGCTGGAGAGAGAGGGAGAGAAGAGAGAGAGACCGAGAGAAGAGCAGGAGACGAGGGGAGCTGGTCACCCCACTGAAACTTACTTATTCCTTTACCTTTTTAATTGCTTGGGGGGGGGGAGTAACAAGCACATTAGTTAAGCCTGTTCATTTACTGTTTTGTGCCTCAGAGAGCGAAAATGAAACATCCATTATTTTTATGAGAAGATGCTTCCTAAATATTCAGCACTAGGAAAAAAAAGACACCAACTTCGTCACACCATTATTTGCATCATAACTCAAGACGCGCTTGGTCTGACAAGGCCGCTTGTTCGACTCCCAGCTCCTTTCATATGTGGAAAAGCCCAAAGGGAAGAGCTTTGCTGACTCAGTGCCAAAGCCAAGCATCGGGCAGAGCAGATGCAGGCATTTGTTCCCGACCGAGGGGGTGTGCTTGCCCCTCCTAGTGGCATTCAAGAACTCTCCTCCTTCCAATGCGTTGCCAAGGTGCTACAAGGAATGAAGCGTCACTGCAACGAAGAACCAGCAACGGGTTCCCGTTTTACTACCTGCCGATGTTCTTGATTGGGAGGGAGGTGTTGGGTTGAGGTGTCTTTTATGCTTGCAATCTTAGATTGGATTGGGTTTGGGGAGGGGGACTTGGAGGTCTAACAATGGTTGAGCATGTTCTGTATACTTAAATTGCCATGCCAGACAAAGAGGAAGCGGGTGCCATTTTAAAGTGACACCGCAGGGTGTAAAATTCAGAAGCTGTCGGACACTTTCTGTACACATTTCTCTAGCTGAAACAAAGAATATAGATACATCTATCTCTATATATATATGGAAAATTTTCCACATATATATGGAAAATTTAACCTTCTTTCCTTAGATCACTGATTCACATCCCTCCCCTTGACTTTGCAGATACAAAGGATTTCTTGTCAAGATTATTGCCTCCATCCCTTCTTTCAAAATAAAAACGCAAAGCAAGAACAAACCTAGGTGCATCTAACAGTTGTAAATAGACAATAAATAGAGGAAAAAATTGAAAATTTGTTTCATTTCTTGGATGGACACTAGCCATCCCTTGCCATGTTATTGATCGTACGCTGTGGTGCTTCGGGTTCCTGGTTTTGTTCTCTTTATGCTCAATCATCTTTCCATTGCAGCTACCTTTCAGGGAACATGTATATTTAGTAGCTATTGTAAGTTCTGCATGGCCTCACCAAGCTTATTTTTTCTTGAAAAGACAAGAGGGGCCTGTCATATCTTAAAGGCACTCAGATAAATAAAAGGGGCTTGTGCCTGAGAATAGCAATGGAAAATGGGGGGAAAGGTTGAAAATCCTACTGTGTAGCAAAAGACTGTGGTTTTATTTGGGGAGAGGGGAGGCTTTGAGGGGAGGAGGAATGAGTCAGCAAACAAACAAAAGGATTTTGGTAAGCCAGCTAATTTTCACTTGCCAGTTCTATTATTTTGTTTCTATTGGACTGTTTGACCCTGTCAAACAAATGTCAGAGTTGTGTGTATTTAAAACAAACAAACAAACAGTGTTTTAAAAAAAGTGTTGTAAAGACACTGAGCCTTATGAAAAATATTTATGGAGTTAAATAAAAAGAAATTAAAAGACATCTCCAGACATTTCTTTAAAAATACTTTCCCCACACAGATCAAATGTACTTGTTTTCTTAGGAGCTCTGAGAACTGCCGGTATGAGAAGCTGTTCGGCTGGGGAAAGCTGTATCATGTGTTATCCATATATTTGCTGTTGCCACAAAGGATGGGGTACCAGTGGAAGACTCCTTGAGTGTTCACTCCTTGATTGGATCTCCAATGAAGCAGCAGCTGAACAGTTAAATCCTCACAAAAAGGAGCTCAACCTAATCTGGTGTTAGTTTTCATATCAAAAGTCACCTCTTACCTGGGGTGATTTGACTCATGGGAACATTTGTGAATTTGTTTGAAGCTGTTTCGTAATCTTTTGTTCCAGTGGAAGAGCAAGATAGGAGCCCAGTAGCACCTTAAAGACCCACAAGATTCCTGGGATATACCCTTTCGAGAGTCAAAGCTCCCTACATCAGATGCTCCAGTGGCTGCTGCTCTCCTTCTCTATCCCTCTTTCTTCTTCTTGACCTTCACTGCGCTCGACCTAATTTGTCATCACTGCCGTTTAATGTGATCAACTGTTTTTGGCCATGTGATTTTTCTCACAGCATGAAGCTATCAGTGCAATCCGGGGGGGGGGCTGCGCCACAGGTGCAGTAACAGCGCCGTGGAGCCACCTCCTAAGTGTTTGAGCTCCAGAGTTTGAGTGGCATAAGGCCTCTCGCAAGGCAGGACTTCCAGTTGTAAACCGGAAGTGACGCGCACGCGCATCCACACGTTGCCGCACGATCCCGAACTGTGCCTTAAAAGTCTCCCGCCGGAGGAGAGGTAGGACCTGGCAACCCTATCTCCAGCCAATAGAGATCAGATCACCTGGAAAAAAATGGCTACTTTGGCAATTGAACTCTATGGCATTGATGGCAATTGAACTCTATGGCATTGAAGTCCCTCCCAAAACCCGCCCCAAAAATCTCCCGCTGGTGGCGAAGCGGGACCTGGCAACCCTAGCCTACAGTGCAGCGGGTAGGGTTGCCAACTGCCCAGTTGTGATGGTCAGCAGGAGGAAGCGGTAAGGGGGAGCAATCCCCCCCATGCTCCTGGGAACGCTCCAGACTCCCGTTCCAAACTGCATGCCACATAGGGTTGCCAACTACCAGGTAATCGCTTCTTGGCCTTTTGGCTAAGATCAAGTGTAACTACCAGGTAATAGCTGGAGATCTCCTGATATTATAACATCTCCAGCCGATAGAGATCAGTTCACCTGGAGAAAATGGCCGCTTTGGCCATTGCACTCTATGGCATTGAAGTCCCTCCCCTCCCCAAAGTCCGCCTTCCTCAGGCTCTGCCCCCAAAACCTCCTGCCGGTTGCAAAAAGGGACCTGGCACCCCTAATGCCAGATTGGTTGCAATCTGGCTTGCAGCATGGAAAGGGAGGCTGGAGCCTTCCCCCCAAGCGCTGCTGTGCGCGTGTTCTGATCTTTCAGAGCATGCACACAGCAGGGCTTCAAAACCTCCAGCCTCCCTTTCCACGCTGCAAGCCCAATCGGTCCCGATCAGGGTTGCAGCGCAGAAAAGGAGGCTGCAGCCTTCCCCCTAACCCTGCTGTGTGCGTGCTCTGATCTTTCAGAGCATGTACACAGCAGAGCTTCAAAACCTCCAGCCTCCCTTTCCACGCTGCAAGCCCAATCGGTCCCGATCAGGGTTGCAGCGCAGAAAAGGAGGCTGCAGCCTTCCCCCTAACCCTGCTGTGTGCGTGCTCTGATCTTTCAGAGCATGTACACAGCAGAGCTTCAAAGCCTCCAGCCTCCCTTTCCACACTGGAATGTGCAACGTGGAAAGGGAGGCTGGAGCCTTCCTCCTAGCCTGCTGTGCGTGCGCTCCACAGAGTGTGCACACAGCGGGGCTACAGAACCAAAAGTGGAGCACAGTAATCCCTCCACCCAGCCCCACCCATAAGAACCTCCCACCAAAGGTGAGTGGGGACCTAGCAACCCTACCAGCGGGTCCTCTCCCACCTTTTCAAGTACCAAAATGACCATGCACGCACACACATCTGTTTTGGCGCTTGATAAGGCATTGGGGGTGGGGGGAAGCACTTCAGCCTACTGTGCTGCCGGCCCTTGCAGCATTTTCAAATCACTTTAAAATGGCAGCACCCATGGGTCAGGCCTAGAGTTGCCAGCTCCAGATTGGGAAATACCTGGAGATTTTTGGGGCAGAGCCTGAGGAGGGCAGGGTTTGGGGAGGGGAGAGACTTCAATGCCATAGAGTCCAATTGCCAACGAGGCAATTTTCTCCAGGGGAACTGATCTCTATCAGCTGGAGATCAGTTGTAATAACAGAAGATCTCCAGCTAGTAGCTGGAGGTTGGCAACCCTAGTTAGGCCTGTGGACACCGTCATATCTAATTTGGCCCTGAGAAGGCACTGTCCTGGGTTGCAGAACCCATCTAATCTCAAAAGACGAGGGTGGCCAACACAGGGCCTTGGAAGATTACCACAGTGGGTAGGTAGACTCACAAGAGAGTAGAGGCATCCCACGTTGGTCCTAAGTCAAATAAAGGTTTAACGGTCAACCCCATTACTATGAATTATGCCCTGAAACCAATCGGGAGTCAGTATAGATGGACCGAGGCTGGAGTGATATGGCCCCTGCAACCCACTCCAGCCAACAGCCAGGCTGCAGCATTCTGTACCAATTGAAGTTTCAAGGGCAGCCCCATGTACAGTGCAACGCAGTAATCCAATCTAGATGTAACTAGGACATGCACCACAGTAGCCAGATCTTTTCTGCCCAGGTAAGGCCACAGATGGCTAACCAATCAAAGCTGGTAAAAGGCACTCTAGGCCACAGATGCCAGCTGCTTATCCAGCAGTAGGCCTGGGTTGAAGGGGTACCACTGTTCCTTCAAGGGGCGCGCACAATAGGGTTGCCTGCTCCGGGCTGGGAAATACCTGGAGATTTTGGGGGTGGGTTCTGAGGAGGGCGGGGTTTGGAGAGGGGAGGGATTTTAATGCCCTTGAGTCCAATTCCCAAAGCGGCCATTTTCTCCAGGGGAACTGATTTCTATCACCAGGAGATCAGTTGTAATAGCGGGAGATCTCCAGCCACCTCCTGGAGGTTGGCAACCCTAGTGCACAACCAACCTAGAATAAGGGACACCTTAAGTCCCAGGTCAGACCTTCCACTCTCCAGTAGCACTTCTGTCTTGTTGGGATTAAGCTTCAGTTGATTAGCAAGCATTCACTCCAAAAACATTCAGAGAGACAGGTAAGCAGGGTGGACACTGCAGTACGCCAGCAGAATCCCTCTCCTGTCTCTCAATCCCAGTATTAGGTACACAGTCTCAAAACCAGAAGTGCCCTGAATGGGGCACCATGCTAGGGGGAAAGAGGCCTTATACACTACAGCAACACCACCTTCTCACCCGCCAGACCTATGCTGATGTATCCCTGAGGGCCTTGGGGGGGACAGCTGGGGGAGACTAACCTCTCTCCCCTCCCCCAGACAAGTCTTAGTGATTCATGCCAGGTCAGCCTTCTCATCTAGGATTAAATCCTGGACAGCTGGTGTTTTTCCTGTGGCTGACCTGGCATTTAAAAGCAAGATTTTATAGCTGAGCAATCTGACATGGTTACCAACATCACCTTGGCTGGAAGAAGAGTCAGGTAGGGCAACAACATGCAGACGCCTGCCCTTCTTTTCCCTTGCCTGGCCAGCTCTTCTCTCCACTGTACCGCCCTCTACCCCACATCCTATGCAGCTAAGCTAAGGACAATTTTTTTTGTTTGATTAAAGAAATAATTTCTACTGCCACTAAAATCCGATGTTTTAGGGGAGAAATGGGCACCCTCTTTGCAAATGGGCCACAAGCCAACCTACACCAAGGGACTATGCAATTCTTTTGCGCTTGGCAGGATGGAGTACGTTCATGTCACCGAGGAACAGGCAACCATGAAGGACCCAAGATGCCTGCTCCTGCTCTGGCGCACCAGGATTTCCCATTGCTCCGATCCCAAGGTGAGCATTTAAATTGTAGCACATTCTGGCTTAAGAAGGATGAGATGTGCCAGCAGCAGCAACATCACTGTAATGTCAGGATGACACATGCGACGGATGCGCTCATCTAAATGTCAAGTGTATTCCATGTGCAAAATGTGTTACTGCTGGGGGAGGGGCAGTTAAGTCATTTTATTAATCCTTCAGAGTACTTTGTGAGTCTGGCCATTGCTGAGATAATTTTACAAACAATCTAGAAGCAAATTGTTCAGTGATTAGGTGCCATAGCACAATTGCCCATTCTGGTCAGGTCTGGCTCCAGCAAAATGGAAGGCGATGTGAAAACACCAAAAGCAATTTTCTTCTTGAACAGATCAGGGAGCCACACACTTCCCTGGACGCCTTTGCTTGGGACAGGGAGTATCATCGGATGCATTCTGTCCTGTCAGTGGAAAGAAGCCACCCTGGTGACGTGGCTGGCCTGCCTTCAGCTCCTGCCTTTGGTCAGTGTCAAGCAATGATGCCCAACCGCCAGGGCCGAAAGGGGCAGGGGGAATGGCCCTGGAAAAGCCCCACCCCGGCCAGACCCTCCCCCTGAAGGCAGCCTGCATGACCCACTCCTAGCTAGCCCCCCAAAGGAGGGAGGAAGATCTAGTCTGCCCACCTGACAGGGCAGGCCATGCGCCACCACCCTTCTGCTACTAGGCTGGCTCAGCCCAGGTGGAGTGAGGATACCACGCTCCCCCCCCCCAGGAAAGGTCTCAGTGGCTGGAATGGCCAGTCTGCCCAGGTCAGCATCCACTCAGACATTGCTTAGGTCACCCATTCAAGTCTTCAGCTGGATTCAGGTCTTGAAGAGAGCCTTGAATGATTAATTCAGGTCTAGGATGGAACAGCAGCTTTGCAGTCTGGCAGAGGCAGGGCTCTACCTGGTGTTGCCCATAAGCTCACACCTGGTCCAGTGCAGCCCCTTTCAGGGAGCCCTGTGAAGAGTCCCAGCTGCAGCTGTTCAGTTTAGAGCCTCAGGAGTAGAGTTGCCAACCTCCAGGTGGGGCCTGAAGTTCCCCCTAGAATTACAACTAATCTGCAGGCTTGAGAGGTCAGTTCTGCTGCAAAAAATGTCTGCTTTGGAGGGTGGACTCGATGGGATCACATTCCTGCTGAGCTCCTTCTCCTTCCAAAACTCCACCTTCCCTAGGCTCTGCCCCCAAATTTTCACATATTTCCCAACCAGGAGTTGGCAACTCTTCTCAGGAGCAAATCGGACTCTCAGATTGCCCCCTCAGGACCCTGGAAAAAGGACAACTTGCATTATAAGGCATTATTACAGTTGTCAGTAAAAAAAAATAAGTGGGGAGGAGAGCAATCAGATTTCAGCCAAAGTTGCAGGGCCTTCTTGGGGATCCATTCAACATTCAACTAAAAGCAGGCCTTCTTAACAACTATCTTGTAAATCCCACTTCTGTCCAAGAAGCTCAAGGTGGCTTCTATGGCTCTCCCTTCCTCCATGTTAGTTAGTTAGTTTTATTGTTACGGTCATAGACCAGCATATATATAAAACAGAATCTTACGCCGACGCTTCTTCCTCCATGTTATAGTTCCAACAACCCTGTGAAGTAGGATAGGCTGAGAGACAATGGCAGGCCCTAGGTCAACCTATGAGCTCCATGCCTAACATGGGAGTTAAACAGAGACCTCCCCAACCCCATCCAACACATCAGCTACTATACTGGCATCTTCTCCATGCTCAGTCCATGGATGCCGATGGTGATGGCCTCCTTTGGCTATCATGTGGACACTTTTTTTAAAAGCAAAAGGATTTGTTTATTTGACATGCAAATAGGAGTTGGTCCACTTAAACAGTACCTAAATAACATAGTCTTTTGGCATTGTTTCAAGTCCATAGGCTTACATCCTTAATTTTTCTCCAAAAGGTTCTAATTTCTAAAGACTGTCAACTAATATTACCAGCATTTGCTGGGCCAGCCAAAACAGTAAAAGTGATTAAACAATGCCAGAAAGGCTGCTAGCATTTGTTTCTTCCTTTAAATGATTTCTATCCCTCCTTCCCATAAAATTATGCACCAAGTGACATACAATAAAATATTTAAAAATTAAATTGTACATTACTATACACAAACCAAAAGCAGTTATTACAAATAGCTATGAAAACTATTGTAAGGCCTTGCAAAATAATTTAAAAAATTCTTATGCTGGTGCTGGAAGTCCAATAAAGAAGGGGCCAAACGTAATTCCTGGAGAAGGGAGTTCCAAGGTCAGCCACGCAGGAAGCCTTTATGCAAATCCCCACTAAATGCACTTCAAGCAGTGTTGGGTCCTGCAGGAGTTCCCTCTTGGATTATCTCAGAGCACAGAAAGAGACATAGGAATGGAGGTGACAATTGGTTGCCATCCTCCAGGTGGGGCCTGGAGATGTCTCAGAATTAAAAACGTATCTCTAAACTATAGAGATCAGTTCCCCTGGATAAAATGACTGCTTTGGAGGGTGGAATCTATGGCATTATACTCTGCTGAGGTCCCTTCTCTCCCTAAACCCTGTCCTCCCCAGGATCCATCCCCAAATCTCCAGGAATTTCTCAACCCAGAGTTGGCAACCCTAAGGTGATCCTTCAATCCTTTGGACCCAGGCTAAAGTTGCCAACTTTCCTCTAGCTATTCCTTTAATAGCAGTTTGATCAGCAACAATTGCCAAGCAATGCTGTTGACCTCCATGCCAAGAAAAGTTTCAACTGCCCCTTTCTGCATTTTAAACTTCTATTAAAGGGACAGGGCATTTGCCTCCAGGCTTGTTGGCAACCTTAACCCAAGCTGCTGAGAGCCCTAAATATAAAAACTGCACTTTGTCCTGGGCCTGGAAACAAATGTAGCTGCAGTCTGATTCAGTACAAGGCAGCTTCACAAAAGGCTAATGGAGAATAGAAAACAGCTTCAGTTTTTAAAACTAAAGGTTCCTAAACAGCCAGGGATGCTGTACAGGTGAACGCCAGGCTACCTTAGAAAAATGCCTTCCACCCAGATTGTCACCATTTTTACTGACAATGCTCCTGAACTTTTAAAAGCTTCAAGACTAACCAAAATCCCCCAGTTGCCACTTTTTTCTGACATGCCAGGTCCCTCTTCACCATCAGCGAGCGGCCATTTTCTCCAGGTGAACTGATCTTTATCGGCTGGAGATCAGTTGTTATAGCAGGAGGTCGCCAGCTAGTACCTGGAGGTTGGCATCCCTAGACATGAAGCTATCAGGAAAATTCACTGGTAAAGCCAACCACCCAACAGGAGAAAAGTGTGCAAACTACTGGATCCATACAGAGAAGAGCAGTGATATCAGTTTCAGACTGTTGCAAAGTTAAACCAATTGCATCACAAAGGTTCAAATCAGCAACTACTTGGGGGGGGGGGGGAATGAAGCCCAACTGAGCCAGATCGGTGCTGTAAAATGGGGAATAGGGAAATGTGAATTCAGATGGAGACCCATGCAAAATTATGCCAATTGCACATGCTATGCATAGTAGCTGTATTGTAATTGTGTGGGGACTGAGAAATCACAATGTCAGTGGAGAAACTGCATGCTATTATTTACTTGTACACCAATGTCCCTGGTGCTTTGCAGAGCATGATGATAAGGCTGCCAACTGACAGGGTACAGGGGAGTCCTGCCTCTTTAATAGAAGATAAATGAGTAGAAATGAGCAGTTTAAGCTTTTCAAGGCAGGGAGGTAAATAAAATCACATGATAATTGCTGCAGGTCAAACTGATATTAAAAGGACAGGTAAAGGGACCAGTTTAAATGTTGTCAGCCCTACAAGAAGATATGTTCCTACTCCTAACAGTTTACAAGTTAAAGCTTTTGACAGGGATGCCAATAAAAGGAAGGAGGAATAAATATGGAAGAAAATGGATTTGTGACAGTAAAATTTACTTTGGCTTGGATGCATTAGGGGAGAAGGACAAAACAGCTTTTTCAGTGAGGCTATCTTTCAGGGAAATAATCAGAAGGTTTCACTGACCCTTCCTCTGCATTTAGTGGATAAGGGCGCAGGGAAGTAGTCTGAACAGGATCGGAATGGGCCCTGGCAGATTCTGAGCTTGGCAAATGGTGGATGGAAAGCTGCAGATGGGGTTAGCTGCTAACAGGGATGAACGGAAGTCCATCCCTGAACTAAACAGTGTCGTTACGGTCGGTGGCACCAGGTGGCGCTGAAACATACAAGTTCTTTGCCCCTGCAAGCAAAGGTTAGGACTCTCAGAACCAAGCAAAGAGGGGGTTCCCTGCCCCAGCGAGAAGATGTAGGAATCGGAAAATACTGCATGTGGCATGAAGGCATGAAGATCATGCCCAGTCCAAAGGAGCCCAAGTGAGACGCAGATATATTTGGGGGCCTAAGCCATGTTCCCAACTTGTCCTTTTTAGAAATGCTCCCATTCATTCACCCTCAGCCACGCAAATGGGACTCGGCTGCAACAGAGGCAGGGGCTGAGCTGCTTCATTCCTACATCGTTCCTCCACTGGACCAAGCTTCAGAATACTCTGGAACACCTCCAACTTGTGCATCCATGCAGCTAATCCTCCCATCAATGGAGCCTTCCTGTCTTCTTTCCAAAATGATGAATACACCATGGAAGAGGGACAGGGCAGGGGGTCCACTGTTTATTATTTTTGTAGAAACTCCCCAACCCCGCCATGTTCCTCTAGGCTATTTTGGATTGCAGATGAGATGCCAATGGAGGGACAAGACACATTGTACTTAATTAAGCAATACAAGGATGGGTGTTGGCCTGGTTTGCAAAGCAACAATCTAGCCTGGGAGCAGATAAACAGGGACAAAGATTAAAAGAGAGTTGTTCAGTTCAGCCAGAGAGCTGGATTAACCCCCAAATGGGCCAATAGTTCTCCAAACAAATTTATCCATTAAGACTGGGTTACCTGCTCTGGGTTGGGAAATTCCTGGAGACTTGGGGATGGAGCCTGGAGAGGGTGGGGTTTGGGGAGGGGAGGGATCTAAGTGGTATAATGCCGTAGAGTCCACCCTCCAGAGCAGCCATTTTCTCCAGGGGAACTAATCTGTGTCCTGGAGATCAATTGTAATTCTGGGAGACTTGGAGGTTGGCAACCTTAAAACAGAGCCCCCTAAATTTATCTGAGATTTTTTTTTCTGAATTGAAATAATGACAGTGGCTACATCACTGATACATCTAAAAAGGTTGATTATTAGTATATGTAAGAGGCAAAAATATCTGCCGTCATGAGGAGCCCACTCCATGTTTTTCTGCATGAGTTACAGTTCTGAGCGTATCTCCTGATTACAAAGAAACAACCCCAGTGCAGTAACTTATGTAGGGATACAACTTCCATCAAAGACAAGTGGTTCAATTTAGGGATGGGGCAAAATTATCCGTCCTGAGCAGAAGTTTCATAGAAATCAAAACCAGAGCCGTGCAGTAGGAACTCTGAGCACAAGGAATTGTGCTGTGTCTCCACACTGGGAATGACTGAACAATCCAATCCCCACCAGTATAAAAGGTCATCAGCCTTCCACAGGGGAGGATGATTAGAAAAAGGCAAAGCCAAAGCAGCAAATCACACAGAGATGCAGCAGGCAGCCCCCTCTAAATGCAGTCACTTTGAGGCTCACAGAATTCTTTGTTTATTTTCTCCCCCGTAAATGATGGCTATTCCTCAACCTCAGGCCCAAGCTCTAGGGTTGCCAGCCTCCAGGTGGGCTCAGGGAGAACATTTCCCCTAGCATAAATGGCTGCTTTGGAGGGTGGACTCTATGGCATTGTACCCTGCTGAGGTCCTGCCCTTCCACAAACCCCACCTTCCCCAGGCCCCACCCCAAAATCTCCTGTTATTTCGCAGCCCCGAGTTGGCCATCTGACTTGACACATACAGTTTTCAGAATTACTGGATTAGGAAAATAAGGACAAATCTGTAGGCCTTCTCTCTCCAAGAGCTGATCTCTACAATATCCTCTTTCTGGTAAGTAATAAACAATACAACACACACACACCCAACACACACACACACATGTTGTATAGTAATTGGAAAGGAAGAGAAAGGCCCGACTCAGAGAGCAACAGATTGCTAGATCATCTTGTAGAACCTTCCCCAGGGATCTCAGCAGGGTTGTCCAGAAGATGGATGGATGGAGTGAAGTGAGGAGGCAATTCCAACAGTTTAGGAAGATTTCCCAGGCTGCTGAGTGCCCAGATTGCCATGAGCAAAACCCCTCCATTTCTCGGGGAACAGGGAAATGAATCAGGTTGCCAGTCTCTGCTGGCATATCAGTGGAGCCCCACCTCCTGCTAGGGTTTCCAGCTCTGGGTTGGGAAATTCCTGAATAGCTGGGAGTGGAGCCTGGGAGTGGCGGGGTCTGAGGAGGGGAGAAAGCTAAGTGGGATATATAATGGCATAAATCCCACCCTCTGAAACAGCTACTTTCTCCAGGTAGGGTTGCCAGGTCCCCCCTCTCTTCCAACAGGAGGTTTTTTGAGCTGAGGCGGAGATAGGGTTGCCAGGTCCCTCTTCCCCACCAGCAGGTTTTTTGGGTGGAGCCTAAGGAGGTCAGGCTCCACCCCAAAACCTCCTGCTGGTGGCGAGGAGGGACCTGGCAACCCTGCCAACTAGGGATGCTTTGGGATGGCTATCAAAGCCCTACTGAACTGTCTCTTTAAAGCCTCCGTTTTGTCCCCCTATTGAGGAACTGGGCCTCTACAATATAATGCAGCTGGAGTTGTTTTTTAAACCCATGCCCATTTAACTCAGGACATATAGCTGGTGGCTTTTGCACCAGATGGAGGCAGTCATTTGCTATTTGTTAGTAAAAGAGGAAAACTGGAAGAGGACTCACAGAGCAGGAGTTTTATATAGGAGCTTTGTCTCCTGATACTGAACAGGGTTGCTGATGAAGCCGCCGCTGCGGCGGTGAAAACGTCAAGTTAATCCGGTCTGCGTTTCGACCACGACCAGACCTGTTCTGTTTTGTTCTATCGTCTTCCGCTTCAAATATTGTATGAAGTCTTTGGGACTTTTGTAAATAGATTTAGACGACCTCATTGAAGACTCCTTTGGGAGCAATGCATTCTAGAGTTGTATTGTGATGTCTGTTGTTGTTTCACTTTTTGCACCTATTTTCACTTGCACTAAATTTGTGTTTGCATCCTAAAAGTTGTTGTTGATTGGTACTTATTTTTCTTTTGAGTACCTGGAGGTTGGCAACCCTAGGTCCATTATTACGTCACTTCTGGTTTACACCCAGAAGCGCTGCATCGCGACAGGCCGCTTTACCATTCAACCCCCCAAAATGCTAATGGTAGTGGTAAAGTGGCCCGTAGTAGTGGGAGTGGTAAAGCAACCCGTTGCGATGCAGCGCTTCTGGGTGTAAACCAGAACTGACATAACCATCAGATTGTGATAGTAAAACAGCCCTGCACAGGTTGCAAACAGCACAGTGACCCCTGAGCTCATCATGCTGCTCCTGGCGGCTAGTGGCCCTGCAGGGCAGCAGCCCACCCAGAACTTCCCAGATGCCCTAAGAGCCAGACTACCCGATTTCAGCTTTGCAGCTTCAATTTATACCTGCTCAGGGACTGCCCTAGCCACCAGCCAATCAGACAGGACTGTGTTGATGTCATCAGAGGACAAGTGAGGACAGTATCAGTAACTAAAAAATAGAGTTACCAACCTCCAGGTGGGGCCTGGATATCTCCTGGAGTTATAACTGTTCTCCAGACTACAGAGATCAGTTCCCCACTGAGCTCCCTCTCCTTTTCCCAGACTCCTCCCTCCAAATTTCTAGGAATTTCCCAATCTAGAGTTGGCAACTGTACTAAAAAGGCAAATGCAATCTTGGGCTGCATCAACAGAAGTATAGTGTCCAGATCATGCAAAGTGATGGTATCACTCTACTCTGCTCTTGTTAGACCTCACCTAGAATATTGTGTTCAGATTTGAGCACCACAATTTAAGAAGGATCTAGACAAGCTGGAACGTGTCCAGAGGAGGGCAACGAAGATGGTGAGGGGTCTGGGATCAAGTCCTATGAGGAAAGGTTGAAGGAGCTGGGTATGTTTAGCCTGAAAAGGAGAAGACTGAGAGGGGATATAATAACCATCTTCAAGTACTTGAAGGGCTGTCATAGAGGATGCTGCCGAGTTGTTTTCTGTTGCCCCAGAAGGTTGGACCAGAACCAACGGGTTGAAATTAAATCAAAAGAGTTTCCATGTAGACTTTAGGAAGACTTTTCTAACAGTTAGAGCAGTTCCTCAGTGGAACAGACTTCTTTGGGAGGGGTAAACTCTCCTTCCCTGGAGGTTTTTAAGCAGAGGCTAGATGGCCATCTGTCAGCAATGCTGATTCTATGACCTTAGGCAGATCATGAGAGGGAGGGCATCTTGGTCATCTTCTGGGCATGGAGTAGGGGTCACTGAGGGCGTGTCGGGAGGGAATTGTGAATTTCCTGCATTGTGCAAGGGGTTGGACTAGATGACCCTGGTGGTCCCTTCCAACTTTATGATTCTATGAACATTTTCATAAGGTATGATGAAAAATGTTTGCAACCCAATGTCCATAATACTTTTTAAAATGATTGTTCTGTGCAGCATTGTGGCATATGCATCCGTGCCACTTTTCTGCTCAGCAGCATATGTTTCTCATTTAGAGTCTGCATTCTTTGGTGGCCTTCGGTGGTGCCAGTTTGTGACCCAACTCTCTGGGAGACCTGCCAGCCCCCCCCCCCCAACTTGAGAGCATAAGTCCTGCAGTGGGCCGAAACTAATTCAGGGAGACTTTTTCTTGGCTGTTTCAAGCACTTTTTAATTATTGTTACTAATTGCAGTGCAAATCGCTGAGCGGAGGATGCAGCAAAAGGAATGCATTTGGGGCACGACATTTCAAACTGCCAGCAGGGAGAAAATGAAGGCCTTGACCTTATTCATAGAATCATAGAGTTGGAAGGGACCATACAGGCCATCTAGTGCAACCCCCTGCTTAATGCAGGATCAGCCTAGAGCATCCCTGACAAGTGCTTGTCCAACCTCTGCTTAAAGACTGCCAGTGAGGGGGAGCTCACCACCTCCCTAGGTAGCGGATTCCACTATCGAACAACTCTTCCTGTAATTTTTTCCTAATATCCAGCTGGTACCTTTCCTCTTGCGATTTAAACCCATTATTGCGAGTCCTATCCTCTGCTGCCAACAGGAACAGCTTCCTGCCCTCCTCTAAGTGACAGCTCTTCAAATACTTCAAGAGAGCAATCCTGTCCCCCCTCAGCCTCCTCTTCTCCAGACTAAACATTCCCACCTCCCTTAGCCTTTCCTCATGGGGGTTGGTCTCCAGGTCCCTGATCATCCTTGGCACTCTCCTCGGCACCCACTCGATTCTGTCCACATCCTTTTTGAAGTGAGGCCTCCAGAACTTCACACAATACTCCAGGTGTGGCCTGACCAATGCAGTGTACAGCAGAACTATGACATCTTGCGAGTTGGATGTTATGCCTCTGCTGATGCACCCCAAGATCACATTTCCTTTTTTGTCGCTGCATCACACTGTCTGCTCATATTTAACTTACGGTCCACCCGTACCTTAAGACACACACTGCTGCCCTGAAGGGTGTACCCCATCCAGTAAGCATACCCCTCATTTCTGTTACCCAGATGAAGAACTCGGCACTTATCCTTGTTGAATTGCATCCTGTTCACATCCGCCCACTTTTCCAGTGTGTTCAGATCTTGTTGAATTTTATATCTTCCGGCGTGTTTGCCGCTCCTTCCAATTTGGTGTCATCTGCAAATTTAATGAGTAGTCCCTCCACACCCTCATCCAGATCATTTATAAAAAATATTGAAAAGTACTGGGCCCAGAACTGAAGCCTGTGGCATCCCACTGGACACCTCTCTCCATTCAGGTGAAATGCCATTGACAACTATTTGTGCTCATAAAGAGTGATGGCAGGGTGAAAGAGAGAGCATACAGGTTGCCTGACCTCTTAAAAGCAAAAGGTGCATTATTTGTCTTTGGGAACCTGTCTTCCTGAGATGCCCATTTAGTCAATGTGCCCCATGTCTGGACAGAATCATTCCAGCATGCCCAGTGCAAAAATGTGGTAGAATTACCTGCCCTTTGAGGAGATGCTCCTGGAATAGGGCCTTGTGTTGAGCTGAATTTCTCTGGGCATGTGAAAGTAAACTTTTTGGGACAGACAAGTGAAGGGTGCTTCAGAGAAATAAGTGGCTTCGCTGTCAGACGTTTGGGCAACTTTGGTGTAGTTAGAGCAGCCTCGAGATATTTGTTCAGATCTGTCCTCTGCAGGGCAGCCATCTAAAAATGTGTTGCTCTGCTCTCCCTGTGCCACTTACTCTTTGCCACTTTCTCCAAAGCATTCAGTCAAATAACCTTTTGAAATGGGCCCCAGCCTGGCCCTTTTCTAGCTAAAAGTGGGGATGAAGGATTTCCATGCACTGAAAAAAAGGGAACAGTTCCCACTGGTTAGCTGAAGGTTTACAAGGTGTGACTCAGATGGGAAATCGTTAGCTCAGAAGAGGGTCCCCACCTGCTGTTACCATGGAGATGGGGAAAATCAATGTCCACAACAATGAAATCTGACAAAGTGATGTGGGTGAGCAGAGGCTAATGCTACTCAAGGGTCAGCCCACTGGATAATGATGTGTGTTTTCCAACACAATAAACCAGAACCTCCTACGGAGGCTGATCTGGTGAATGCAAGATTTTAAACCAAAATGGGGGGAGAAACAGTTGTTGCTGTCATCCCTTCTGTTATGTGTGTCCTCAGGGGCCAGCTGGCCAACTCTCTGATGGCACCAATCCGTGCTGTCGATAAACCAGTCACAGGGGAAAGTGATGTGTGAGAGAGCATTTGCTGTGGTTACAGGAGCACCCCGTCATGCATTCTAACTGAGATAGCAAACGGTGGGCTGGCCTTGTGTTGTTGGGACTATGCAAGTTTGGGGTCATTTTGTTCACTTAGGGATGCCAGCGCTGGGTTGGGAAATTCCTGGAGATTGTAATGTAATATTTATTGATACAGCACAAACCAGACAACAATATAAAAGTTCCTGGAGATTTGAAGTTCAAGCAGGGGAGGACAGACTTTGGGAAGGGGATGGATCTCAGGAGGATATAACACCATAGAGTCCTCTTTCCAACACAGCTATTTTCTCAAGTGGAACTGATCTCTGTAGTCTGGAAATCGGGTGTCATTATGGGGGATCTCCAGGCCCCACCTGGAGGTTGGTGTAATGCCTGAAATCATTATATTCTATGGGAAATGTATTAGAAATGGATTCTTTGATTTGAAATATATTCTTTGTAATCAATAAAGTATAATCTGCACTTATGAATATGTCAGACTCAGCATATAAGAGTTGGCATCCATTATAAAGTCACACCAAGCACACATATGTTAAAAGCCTTGAGTATAAGAGGCCCAGCTTTGCTTGTTAGAAGTTAATTAGAGAAGCTATAGAAGATCTTAGTATGCTCTCATAAGCTGGGCCCCCCCTTCCCTCATCGGGCCAGCTAGGAACACTCCCTTAGTTAGCCTCGGCAAGTGCGAGGATCCAAGATAAGAACCTCAGTAGCTTAGGATCAAAACATAGCAGCACCTGACACTGAAAACTCTTCTTGCTCATTAGTGGACATGAGATCATAACTTTCTCTGCAACGCCTTCAATGCTGTTATAGGCTATTCTAATTTAGAGGTCCCAAGTATTGGGCAGTTGGGTCTTACGTGTGTATTACGCCTCTGTAACCACCCATTATCGAAGTCTATATCCATGCTTGCAACCCTGTGATGTGTGTGGAAATTGCTCTGCCCTTTAGGCAATTTTCACCAGGCTTTTTGTGTATTGGCCAATAAAAACAAACTGCTTTGAATCGTCAACTGCCGACTGTTTTATTGTGATTGAATATTGATACGATGAGACAGACATATCATTGGCAACCCTACATTCACTATATCTCTTAAGTCCAACAATCTTGATCAGAGGGGGGAGAAATGGAGCATCTTTCCTACCCTAGTTACTGGCATGGATAATCTTTGAATTGCAAGACCTTTGGTGAGCCTGTGAGGTGGAAGCCAACCCTACTGGTAGTGGGTGACTGCTAGTTATTGAAAAGACAGATGAGACAGAGCTGAAGTGAATGATAACTGGGAATAGTTAACCACTTTCTTCCCTAAGAGCTGATTCAATTTAAGAGAAAAACAGCAGAAATGGCTGTGAGCTAAACCTATGCTCCTCACAGGCTGGGCCGTGCACCCTAGTCAAGAGCTGCCCCATGCCAGTTCTTTGCCTGGCAGAAAAGAGGAATGGCTCCTAGGGCAAGTAGAGTTACCAACTGTGGCCTTTTGGATCACGCCCAAGGGCTGGAGCAGGGGTCCCCAACATTGTTGAGCCTGTGCCAGAATTCCCAAGGTGTCCGCAGGCTCAGAGGGGTTGGGGGATCCCTTAATTAAACATTTAACCTTTTGGAGCTTTTGGATATGGATAATTATTACGCAGCCCTCAGCACAAAAATACACCTGAAACCAGGAAGACTCACAACCGTGCTTCACTATAATTTCTCTGACTACTACAAGGCTAAAAAAGGGGAGAGTTCGTGTTGTGTATCGCTATGTAAATATTTTGTGTTTTAAAATATTGTCGAAGGCTTTCATGGTCAGAGTTCATTGGTTCTTGTAGGTTATCCGGGCTGTGTGACCGTGGTCTTGGTATTTTCTTTCCTGACGTTTCGCCCGCAGCTGTGGCGGGCATCTTCAGAGGAGTCACACTGAAGGACAGTGTCTCGACACTGTCCTTCAGTGTTCCTCCGCTGAAGATGCCCGCCACAGCTGCGGGCGAAACGTCAGGAAAGAAAATACCAACACCACGCTCACACAGCCCGGATAACCTACAAGAACCAATTTTGTGTTTTATTTCTGTTATTTAACGTGGAGTTTTATGTTTCTGTTGAGGTGATTTAAAATGCAGGCCTCTAGGGTAAGAAAGGAGATGCTGAATGGGTGGCTGATGTGTGTCACGACTGGAGGGTGGCTTTACAGGGGGGGACGCAGTTAACAGGTTTTGTTCAGAGAGGCTGTGTGCGAGAGAGACTGTAGAGAGTGGGTGTGAGTGGGTGACGGAGTCGGAGTGAGAGAAATCTGTGTTCTGTTTGGAGGTCATTAGTAGTAGTAGTAGTAGTAGTAGTAGTAGTAGTAGTAGTAGTAGGTTTGTTGTACACGGCAATAGGCCTTTACAGTTTAAATCAGTATTACAACAAGTTAAAAATGATAAAACTAACAAAATCCAGGAAATGATCAGATTCTCAAATTGCACCCAACATTCCATTTCTCATTAAAGCAATATTTATACAAAAGGAAGACAAAATTCAACTCTAACCATTTTTTCTTCATTTAATAGCGCTTTTTTTGCCCTGATTTTCCTGACCACCAAAGCAAAAAGCTCCATTTTTTGAGACAAAGGAATCCACATCTGATATAAAAAAATATATAAACATCAGCTAAGGAGTGTAGAGTAGTTAGTATATTTGCCAGGAACTTATTCCTAGGCTCAATATATAGAGGACAAGCCAGGACGTAATGAGGTAGCTCTTCCACTGAGCTGGCACATATACAAATATGTTGAACCAATGGTTTATTTATTTATTTATTTATTTATTCATTTATTTATTTATTTGAGAAACAACCAATAAGAAGCTCTGTGGGCATGGTTTGAAATCGCAGTAAAGTAAATGCTGCCCTAAGACCATGAGCTGTTATATCAGCCGGATAAGGAGCTCTAAGATGTTCTTTTTTATAATGTTGTACCATGGGGCGAATTTCGTATGGGCAACTAAATGACTGTCAATTGAGGCGTCTCCTTTATAGACCCATTCTCATAAGCTGGAGTTGCTCCCTGAGGGCTGAAGCAAATAGTCTGGGATAGTGTAGTGGAGGGAAATGTTTTCAAGAAAATCTGAGCGAGCTTTATCCTTGTTTAGCAATAGCTGGAAACTATATTTGCTAAATGAATCGATGTTTTTTTTATTTGTATTTTTTCAACATTTTAAAAATGGCAAGCTGGGCTTGGACTTTGATTGAAGGGAGGCCAGGTTCAGTCCCCATTAAGGCTGCTGGTGTTCCCTTTGCATTGGTACAATTATCACAGAAACATACTTTGGATAGTTTCCAAGTTAGATAAAATTTGCTCCTTCCACCCCCCAAACTTAGACACCATACAATAAATGAGAAATTATTTTGCTGGTAAAGAGTTTCAGCACCAGTTCTATAAGAAATCCTCCTGGTACAATAGAATCTCATTATAACTCCTATTATCTTTAAAGCTGAGGACTTAATAACTAAAAGATGGGCATTCTAGTTCAGGGTTTCACTAAAGGTTATGCCCAAATATTTAACGGTTTTACACTGCTTAATCGAAATACCATGTATACTCCAAAGAAACCTTTTTGGTCTTTTCCTAAAACCACTACTTCAATTTTTGCATAATTAATTGTGAGCTTTTCTTCACGGTACTCACAGAAGCTGTTAAAAAGCCTTTTCAATCCAACTGTAGTTAGGGAGATTAAGGCCATACCATCAGCACACAATAAGGTTGGAAGTTTTCGTTGACCTAGAGGGGGGGACAAACTCTGGTCCTGATAACTTCAGCACAATGTCGTCCATATACAAGGTTTAAAAAGGGGGAACTAAAACACACCCCTGCTTTATTCCCTTTCCTGTTGGAATTTCATTTGTTAGGGAGCACGAAGTGCCCACTCTAATTTTTGTGTCCATATCTGAATATAACTTGCTTAAAAGGAACAACAATCTTTTATCAATATTAGTCTTCGCTAATTTCATAGAATCATAGAATCATACAGTGCATTCCTGAGACTCCAGGGCGAAAGCCCTTAGGAGGCCAGGAAGGTGCTGTGCTGGCATTCGGCCCCCCCGCACCGGCATCTGGGTTTCTTACGCCAACATTAGTGGCTCGAACACCGGCTTGAAAGCCCGGATGCCGGTTGCCAGTCACTGCCACAGCAGCTCCACCCTGGGACACCGATGGGGCCTTCTGCTGGTGTGCCACCAGCATAAAAGCCAAAGCTGGCGTGTTGGGAGGCATCCCGGCATCCCGGAAGGCGTTCCCGGGGCGGGGGGAGGAGCTGCCATTAGGCAGCCTCCTGTCCCCTTTTGCCCCTTGAACGCCGGCACAGAGAAAAACGAAGCTGCGCCTGCTTTTTAGCATGCGTAGCCTCGCTTTTCTCTAAGGGGCAAAAAGCCTCCGTTTTACCCAAAAAAAAGCTGCTAAAAGGGTTTTTTGTTTTTTTTTGTTTTTTGGTGCCTCCTCCTGGCCGTTCCCCAGTGCCGAATCTCAAGAATGTGCTGATAGAGTTGGAAGGGATCACCAGGGTAATCTAGTCCAAACCCCTGCACAATACAGGAAATTCACAGCTACCTCCCCCCACCCAAAGCCCCAGTGACCCCTATTCCATGCCCAGAAGATGGCCAAGATGCCCTCTCTCTCATGATCTGCTTAAGGTCATAGAATCAGCACAGCTGACAGATGGCCATCTAACCTCTTCTTAAAAACCTCCAGGGAAGGGTAGCTCACCACCTCCCGAGGAAGCCTGTTCCACTGAGGAACCACTCTAACTGTTAGAAAATTCTTCCTAAAGTCCAGATGGAAACTCTTTTGATTTAATTTCAACCCGTTGGTTCTGGCCTGACCTTCTGGGGCAACAGAAAACAACTCAGCACCCTCCTCTATATGACAGCCCTTCAAGTAGTTGAAGATGGTTATCATATCACCTATCAGTCTTCTCCTCTTCAGGCTAAACTCCTTCAACCTTTCCTCATAGGACTTGGTCTCCAGACCCCTCGCCATCTTTGTTGCCCTCCTCTGGACACATTCCAGCTTGTCTACGTCCTTTTTAGGTGAGGTCTAACAAGAGCAGAACAAAGCGATACCATCACTTCGCGTGATCTGGACACTATACTTCTGTTGATACAGCCCAAGATCGCATTTGCCTTTTTAGCTCCCGCATCACACTGCTGACTCGTGTTCAGTGTTTGGTCTACTAAGACCCCAAGATCCTTTTTTGCATACACTACTGCTCAGACAACTCTGCCTCGAATGGCCCTGTCAGTTTTTCATCCTCCTTCTTGCGGCTACTGTTGATTGAGTGCGGTCAGGAGGCTAATTGCTACTTGACTCCTGGCCAAGGATACGAATTGCCAGCAGGAAACCTGGCTAGCAAGAGAGTTGTGGGGTTTTTTTCCCTGTGTTTCTTCACCTTGGCTTTTCACATGCCACAATGACTCACACTGACTGCAGACAGATGGGCTCAGGCAGAACCTTTGCAAGCTTTCAGACTTGTTTCATATATATATCCCCTAGACCAGATTACAAAGTTCTCAAAGAGACGGAACACGGTGGTCATTGGAGATTTTAATTACCCGGATATCTGTTGGAAGTCCAACTCTGATAAATATGCAAGATCCAATAAATTCCTGACTTGTCTTGCTGACAACTTCCTTTTCCAGAAAGTGGACAGGGAAACAAGGGGATCTGCTATCTTAGATCTGATTCTCAACAACAGGGAAGGACTGGTTGATGAGGTTGAAGTAGTAGGCACTCTGGGTAGTAGTGACCATGTAATCTTGGAATTTACAATCTTGGGGAAAGGGAAAACTGTATGTAGTCAGACATATAGGCTGGACTTTAGGAGAGGAAATTTTAACAAACTTAAACTTATGCTGGGTAGAATCCCATGGCCAGAAATACTTCAGGAGAAATGAGTTCAAGAAGGTGGGAGTTTCTTAAAAGCTAAATATTGAAGGCACAATCACAAACCATTCCTATGAGAAGGAAAAATGGGAGAAGCCTAAAGAGGCCAGGGTGGCTCTATAAACAGCTTTTTAAAGATTTGAGAAATAAAAAAGACTCATTTAGGAAGTGGAAGGAGAGCCTTATAACCGAAACGGAATATAAACAAATAACTAGTGCTTGTAGGGAGAGGGTTTGGAAAGCTAAAGCTCAGTATGATTTTAGGCTAGTGAGAGATACTAAACACAACAAAGAAGGGATCTTTTCCTATGTACAGAGTAAGAATAAGAACAAGGGCATGATAAATCCATTGCGGGGAGCGGAAAGTGAAATTGTAACAGGAGATGAAGAGAGGGCAGAACTCTTCAATTCTTACTTTTCCTCCTTCTTTTCTTGTGAGGGAAGCAATGCTCAACATGGCATAAACAGAACACATGATGAGGGAACAGGTGAGGCGCCAGCAGATTGGAGGCGGGCAAATGTTGTCCTCATCTTCAAGAAGGACAAAAAGGAGGAACCGGGTAACTACCAACCCATCAGCTTGACTTCTATACCGGGAAAAGTTTTTGAACAAATCATCAAACAGTCAGTCCTTGAGTATTTAGAAAAGATGGATCTGATTACTAAGAGCCAGCACGGGTTTCTCAAGAACAAGTCATGTCAGACTAATCTTATCTCCTTTTTTGAGAATGTTACTACCTTGCTGGATCAGAGGAATGCTGTAGACATAGTCTATCGTGATTTCAGTAATTCTTTTGAGAAGGTTCCACATCATATTCTTGTTGACAAATTGGGAAAATGTGGTTTAGATCCTATTACTGTTAGGTGGATCTGTAACTGGCTGACAGATCGTACTCAAAGAGTGCTTGTTAATGGTTCCTCATCCACTCGGAGAGGAGTGACTAGTGGAGTGCCTCAGGGGTCTGTCCTGGGCCCTGTGTTGTTCAACGTCTTTATAAATGATTTGGATGAAGGAATAGAGGGGATGCTTATTAAATTTGCAGATGATACTAAATTGGAAGGGGTAGCAAATATGGTAGAAGACAGAGCCAAGATGCAGGATGATCTTGACAGGCTGGAGAATTGGGCTAAAACTAATAAAATGCACTTCAACAAAGATAAATGTAAAGTTCTGCATTTAGGTAGGAAAAATCAAATGCATAATTATAGGATGGGGGAGACTTGTCTGAGCAGTAGTGTGGGCGAAAAGGATCTTGGGGTCTTAGTAGACCAAAGACTGAACATGAGTCAGCAGTGTGATGCGGTAGCTAAAAAGCAAATGCGGTCTTGGGCTGTATCAAAAGAAGTATATGGTATTGCTCTGCTCTGCTCTGGTTAGACCTCACCTAGAGTATTGTGTTCAGTTTTGGGCATCACAGTTTAAGAAGATGTAGACTAGCTGGAACATGTCCAGAGAAGGGCAACCAAGATGGTGAGGGGTCTGGAAACCAAGTCCTATGAGGAAAGGTTGAAGGAGCTAGGTACGTTTAGCCTGAAGAGAAGACTGAGATGTGATATGTTTACCAAGTACTAGAAGGGCTATCATATAGAGGATAGTGCGAGTTGTTTTCTGTTTCCTCAGAAGGTTGGACCAGAACCAATAGGTTGAAATTAAATCAAAAGAGTTTCTGTCTAGACATTAGGAAGAATTTTCTAACAGTTAGAGCGGTTCCTCGGTGGAACAGGCTTCCTCGGGAGGTGGTAAGCTCTCCTTCCGTGAAGGTTTTTAAGAAGAGGTTAGATGGCCATCTGTCAGCAATGCCGATTCTATGACCTTAAGCAGATGATGAGAGGGAGGGCATATTGGCCATCTTCTGAGCATGGAATAGGGGTCACTGGGGCTGTGTGTTGGGGGGGGAGGTAGTTTTAATTTCCTTAATTGTGGAGGGGGTTAGACTAGATGACCCTTGTGGTCCCTTCCAACTCTATGATTCTATGATTCTATGATTCTGCACACACACTCACATGCCAGAACTATATATCACAAGAATCCAATATACTAACACACAACATAGGAGAGAAGCTTATTTATGTATACATATTCACGTAACAACTAACAGCTCATTCCTGAGGGGGGGGAATCCCCTCAAGAGGCGGCGTGAGTATGTGTAATCGCATGATTACACGTACTTACGTTGGCGGGGAGGCCAGGGCCGCTGGCGGACGAGTGCTGCAGGGCCGCACCGCGCCCCTCCGCTGGCGCGGCCTCTCTGTAACGCCAGTCATGGCATGGAGAGGCTGCGCCAGCACAGGGGGGTGTTCCAGGATCGGGGCGGGGGGAGGAGCCGCCGACTAGGGGGTGCTGCACCTGCTTTTTAGCAGGCGCAGCCTCGCTGTTCCCCATGGGGCAAAAATCTCTGCTTGAACGGGGAAAAGCCATGAAACGGCTTTTTTTTCTTCAACAGCATAGGCAAAACGGCTTAGGAAGAGGCGCCGCTGTGCCTCTTCCCCACCGTTCCCCTATGCCATCAGCTCAGGAATGGGCTGTAAATATTCATTTAGAGATAATAAGTAGATAATAAGTAGTTATAACAACAAATACAATAATTAGTTATAATAGTTATAATAGCTAAATACTCATTTATAGTGCAATCCTAAATTATACTCTCCTAAGGACACTGAAAGGCTTAGAACACTGTAAGCCTGCTTAGGATGGCATGGCTAGTTATTTAACTTTATCCAGCTTTCAGTCCCTCTGGATAAGTAAAAACACTAAAACTGCAGCCCAGTGAAAGCAGTGAGTGGAATAGTCATTTGATCTGTTAGAAATACTGTGAAAAATGAAAGATGAGTCAATGCCTGCATAGGCCAAAGCAAGACGGACTTGCAGGGCTTCCAAGACATTCTTCCATTCAAACTATGATACCCCTTCTGCAGCAGTAGGAAGGCTACTAGTCTATGTGCTTTGAGGCACACAGGGATGAGATTGTTTTCAGAAGATCTTAAAGATCATGACTCTCCACTTTTGAAAGAGAAATTCATAGACATTCAATTTTCAAACTGTTTCACACAGTCTTGAACTATGTGTTGTCTACATTTTTATGTAGTATTGGGCACGTGCACCTTACCAGAGCTTTCAGTTCCTTCACTTCTCTCATATTTCTTCCTCTGTGTTACCAATGTTCACATATGCATTGATAAAGCTAATTTAACAAGCTATCTTATGAATGAATGGTTTTATTTGCATTTAGCCATAGGCCATTACAAACATGTCAAGGACGCCACAGATATATAATAAAGGAAATATGAGGTTAATAAAATTATGGGTTGATAATAAATATATATAATAAAACTATGCTAAAATATACATAATAAAACTATGCTAAAATCAATGCATTCAGAGAAATAATAACTAAAAATTGTGGTGGTGTCCCAAACAGCCTGTGGGACCTAGCAACCATTAAAATCAACCCAAAGGTTCAGCTCTCTTAGCAACCGTATTGTACCTTATTTTCTTTGCCGCCAGAGCATACAGGGAAGTCCTATAAGAAACAAACCCATCGGTGTCTTTTAGCAAAAAGACTAATTTCTCAGCACAAGGACAAGTGTTTTAGGCCGGAAACCCACCCGGCGAGAAATTTAGCCCTGGGTTCCACATATAGAGGGCATTTAAATAAGTAGTGGTATAAGTCCTCCAGAGCAGAGATGCAAAAACGTTAATCTTTTGGAATTTGGCAATAACGCCCGGTCAATACAGCTGTTGGCATTGTTTGAAACTGTAGGGACGTAAAGGCTGCTCTAAGGTTTGGGTTTGGTATATTGGCTAAATAAGAAGCTCTTAGTTGGTCAGTTTTGAAAAGTTTAAACCAAGGAGCAGTTCCTGATTTCAGAATCTGTGTTCTGTCCATCAGGGCATTGAATTTGTAGACCCAGTCTTTAAGTTGGGAATAATCTGCTGATAGCCCTAAAAGGTTGTCTGGAATTGAATACTGAAATAATATCTTATTTAAGAAGTTAAGGCGTAGTGGATCTTTTGTTCGCATGATATTGAATGATTGACTGCTACACGATTTTGCTCTAACTGTTCTGTTTCCCCCCCATGATTTTAATACTGCTAGGTATACGTGCACCCTGAGAGAGGGAACAAGCAATCTTATGTATATGGCTCTCTCAGTATTATTTTGCAAGGCATTTCATCAGTGCAGAGGAGCACATGGGCACATTGTTAACACACTACACCAAACAGAGTCTGGATGGAGTCATTCAGAAGATTCCGTTGCGGTTGTTTCTCTGTAGCGTTGCCTCTGTTACGTATGCAGTGGAAGAAGGCTCCTGTTGAGCTTGCTATTCTCTCCAGGTTCCTTCGCCTGCGATTCTGATTGGACAATGGGCTATAGCCGCCCAATCACAGACTTGGGTCACGCCTGGGTTCCCTTCGGACAATGGACTACGACTGGCCAATCGTGGACTTGGGGGCGTGGCTCCGGGCGGTTGGGATCGGCATATAAGACGGGGTGTTGTGCACTTGCAGTTCAGTTCCATGCCGTTCAGGTTACTTCTACAGAGTTCAGTTTCAGAGTGTAATAAAGTGGTTGTTGTTGGAACTCCGCCTCCGGTCTCGTGCATCGCCCACGTGTATATAATATCCTCCATGGATATATAGCGAGAAAGATGCAAACAGAAACAGCAGCAAATTGTCCTCGCTCCAATACTGGAATTCGATTAGAAACTCTCCAAGTTCAGCTGGAATTAAGGAGGAGTGGCGTGAAAGGCAGAAGAAAATTCAGGAACGTTGAAGGAACAGGCTGGGGGAAATCTGCTCACCCTCAGGATGCTTTCACAAGAAGTAAGGATAGCAGGATCGGTCATAGAACATAGTTGGGAGTCTGCTTTCTGGTGCAAAGGAGGACGGAAATCTCGCCTTGTGCTCAAAAGAGTTCCCTGTCGTTTGCATCTTTTCAGACATGCAGTGGAGAAGGAGCGGGAGAGTTTGAAAGAAAGAAAAGGCGGGTTCGGGCATGACTCCATGTTCTCATTGCTGCCCTCTACTGGCTATACAAAGAACAGATTGCGAGCCAGATGATCATAGAATTATATTTGGAAGAGACCCCCAGGGTCATCTAGTCCAACCCCCTGCACAATGCAGGACATTCACAACTACCTCCTGCAATTTTAAAATATTCCTAAAACATGTAAAAACGTGATTTCCCCAAGAAATGGTGCAAAGAGTGAACAGAAGTCTTTCGTTTTTCACAAGGGATAAGCAAAATCAAAACGGGAATGTTTAAAGTGAACCAGCAAGTTTGTGAAGTGCTGCTTTGCCACTAATTCTCACCGTGGCCACTTCCACTTTGTGAGACATGCTGGAAAGAAGAGGGGTGTAGGTTGCCAACTCCATGTTGCGTAAACTCCTGGAGTTTGGGGGCTGAGCCTCAGAAGGCTGCTTGGCAGGGATGTGATGCCACAGAGTCCACCCTCCAAAGCAGCTATTATCACCAGAGGAACTGATCTCTGTCGCCTGGAGATCAGTGGTAATTCTGGGAGATCGCCAGGCCCCACCTGGAGGTTGGCAACCCTATTCTTGCATTACATTGCAGCCACTTTTGATAGACTTGTTTGTTCTGTTCTCAAGGCCTGCATAAAATGTAGGGTTGCCAGTCCCTCTTCGCCACCGGCGGGAGGTTTTTGCAGCAGAGCCTGAGGAAGGTGGGGGTTGGGGAGGGGCGTAGAGTCCAATTGGCAAAGCGGCCATTTTCTCCAGGTGAACTGATCTCTATTGGCTAGAGGGGGGGGGGGCTGGGAGCTCTATTGGCTAGAGATCAGTTATAATAGCAGGAGATCTCCAGTTAGTACCTGGAGGTTGGCAACTCTACTAAAACGGCTTCTCTTTCTGAGATGTGGAGGGGCTGAAGCAGAGCCTGCGTTTAGGAAATGTTTATCTAATTCAATTAAGGGGGAAAGGGGCTGGGAGCAGATGAAGCACCGGGGTGACTTCTGGGCATACCCCAGGACTGCCAGCTCCAGATTGGTAGTCCTGAAGATGTGTGTGTGTGTGTGTGTTGGGGGGGCTGGGAAGGGTGGAGTTTGGGGAAGAGAGGGAGCTCAGCAGGGAAGTGATGCCATAGAGTCCACCCTGTGAAGCTGCCATTTTCTCCAGAGGAACTGCTCTCTGTAGTCTGGAGAGCAGTTGTAATTCTGGAAAAACTCCAGTCCCCACCTTGAGGTGGCAACCCTACTTGCAGAAAGCTAGTATGTCAGGATGTTGCACAGAGATGCAGACATCACCTGGGAGCAGCTGCAAACCGACCCATCTCTGCATTACTGATCCTTCGCCATGTAATCACTCACTACTGTAAATGTTTGTGCTTTGAGGCGGTTTCCAAAGAGCAAGAAAGCGCTTCCACACCTCCCTTTCTGGCTTGGTGCCCGCGAGCATAGCAAGGGCAGCGGGGAGGAGAGTGCAGCCCTGGACAGCCGATTTGGGATTGAGCAAGGCAGAAAGAGACCTATAACCAGGGTTGCCACCTCTTCGCCACTGGTGGGAGATTTTGGGGGTGGAGCCTGAGGAGGGCGGGGTTTGGAGAGGGGAGGGACTTCAATGCCATAGAGTCCAATTGCCGAAGCGTCTATTTTCTCCAGGTGAACTGATCTCTATTGGTTAGAGATCAGTTGTAACTAACAGCAGGAGATCGCCAGCTATTACCTGGAGAATGACAACCCTACCTATTGCACAGGGTTGCCAGTGCTGGATTGGGAAAGTCCTGGACATTGGGGGGTGGAGCCTGGGTAGCGTTTAGGGAGGAGAGTGACCTCAGCGAGGTATAATGCCATAAAGTTCACCCTCCAAAGCAGCCATTTTCTCCAGGGGAACTGGAGATCAGTTGTAATTCTGGGAGATCTCCAGGTAGGGTTGCCAGCTCTGGGTTGGGAAATACCTGGAGATTTTTGGGGCGGAGCCTGAGGAGAGTGGGGTTTGGGGAGGGACTTCAATGCCATAGAGTTCAATTGCCAGAGCGACCATTTTCTCCAAGTGAACTGATCTCTATCAGCTGGAAATCAGTTGTAATAGCAGGAGATCTCCAGCTAGAATTGCCAGGTCCCTCTTCACCACCAGTGGGAGGTTTTTGGGGTGGAGCCCGAGGAGGGCACGGTTTGGGGAGGGTAGGGTCCTCAATGTCAGAGAGTCCAATTGCCAAAGCAGCCATTTTCTCCAGGTGAGCTGATCTCTATCAGCTGGAGATCAGTTGTAATAGCAGGTTGGAAACCCTACAATATTTGCTACCCTTAGCTACCCACCCATGCTGAGTTACTCCCATGGGAATGGAGATGGAGCAAAGGACTTCTTCTTCCCTATTTTCAGTAACACCTTGGAGCTGATGCCATTGCTATTTTGTGTGCTCCAAGTAGCATCCAGTGGGGGTCCCAGGAGGTCTCCCACCCAGGCACTCACCTGAGTCAGTTACCTGGCTTCCAGCCAGTGTCAGCTGCTTTCCAAAGATACCCAGGGCAACCATTTAAAGGTCAGCTTCCCTGTGACTAAAGGTCTTGGCACCCGTGGCATTTGAAATATCTGTTTAGGGGAGGGTGGAGGCATGCAGGGCCAGAGATGAGTCTATGCAAAAAGCAATGCCATGCCCTTTGGAGCCTCCTCTCCAGTTCTGATACCACTCTTTTTCTCTAGCCTGACACCAACTGGACCAAAAGCGTCTCCTCAGCCCTTTGCAGTCAAGTGGGGACTGCCATATTTTCCAGCAACTTACAAAAGCAACTGCCCCCCAAACTGCTGAGCAAGCAGGAAATAATTCAAAAGCCTAGAGAGAAGGGGGGCACGTCCAGAGAGCATGTTTGCAACAGTATTGTCTATTGGAGATTTAAGGATTTAGTGAAATAATGCCTGTAATGGCCATCATTCCACCCAGAAAAGCAACCGTAGTGTTTAGTGTCCTCTACGTGGTTAAATTAAAAAGAGTTGTGGCCGGGGTCCCTGGCTGCGGGCGGGGGGCCGCTTGGGAATTCTGACACAAGGTGGCAGGCTCAACCACTAAATGGCTGCCACAGGAGGTAGAGCCAACTGCAAAATGCCAAGGAGTTGTGTTATGTATAACTCTAATAGTGACTCTTCAACATTTCAGGTAAAAGGTCTGTTTAACAGGATGCCTTTTAAAATTACTATACTGTTTTTCTTCAATAAGAGCCAAGTGATAAGCTGCAGTACTGCAGTCCAAGCTCTGCTCATGATATGAGTTTGCTCCTGATGGAAGTCGGTTTCAGGTAGCTGGCTCAAGGTTGACTAGACCTTCCATCCTTCTGAGGTTGGTAAAATGAGTATCCGGCTGGCTGAGGGTAAAGTGTAGACAACTGGAGAAGGCAATGGCAAACCACCCCGTAAACATAGTCTGCTTAGTAAATGTCATGATGTGACATCACCCTATGGGTGCTTGACCCAGTGCTTGCACCTTTACGTTAGGGTTGCCAACCTCCAGGTACTAGCTGGAGATCTCCTGCTATTACTACTGATCTCCAGCCGATAGAGATCAGTTCACCTGGAGAAAATCGTCGCTTTGGCCATTGGACTCTAGGGCATTGAAGTCCCTCCCCTCCCCAAGCACCGCCCTCCTCAGTCTCCACCCCAAAAACCTCCCACCGGTGGCAAACAGGAACCTGGCAACCCTACTTTACATGTACCCTTTCCCCCTTTCAATACACACAGCTTACTTTCAGTCACACAGTTGCAGATGCTTTTGTGCCGTGATGGGAGCTGCTGCCAAAGCAACGCCCCGTCTGACCCTGCCCACTTTCCAAAACCACTTGGCAGGTGCCAGGAAAGGTGTCAGCAGCCACCATGGTGCCCATGGGTACCAAGCTGGGGACTCCTAAGTTATTGTCTTGCAAATGAAATCTCTTGTCCTCCAAAGCTCATGCTTGTAATGGGCTAAATACCTAGAAAATGGTGGAAATATATACCTTTTTATTTTTATTTATTTTTGAATTTATATCCCGCTCTATCCCGGCCAAGGCTGGGCTCAGAGCAGCTCACAGCATTAGTATATGGAATAGTTGCTGTTGGGTCCTATTCATTCTTGCTTTTAGGACTGGTAAGAACTGCCATTCTTGCCTTTCCCTTAGTATGTTTGTATGGCGGTTGCTAGAGAGGCAAATCGGTCTGAGGTTGATGAAATGGCTACAGAAGTCAGAACTCTAATATCACAAACCCATGCTATTTCTGTAGGCACTTCCTAGTGGGGACATTTAGGAAGCACTTTCCCAGGTGAATGTCTGCAAATTCATCAGGCATAGTTGGTGTTCCCCTGCATTTCAGCTGTTACCTCTTTCGCCCACGCCAACAAATTATAGCTCAAGAAAAAAAGGTCAAACAGACTTGCAGAGGCGGCACGTTACTATAGAAGTTACAACTTAATGATGAAACCCCTAACTATAATGCACGTGTTATCGTCAATAATTGCTTATTTTAACTGGAGGATCAATACCTGTGGGGCTCATGCAGTTCCCTTATGGAGAAAACGATTCCCCCATCCTCCAGAAGCAGACCTTTCCAAACATCATAATCTTGAGCTGTTTTCAGTACATTTCCCCTCACTAATTGGAGAGTTGCCCTCTGCCAATTTTGTGATGGCTGTGATGGGTTTAAGTTGCATGACTCGGGCCAACATGCTGACTCCAGCTGATGTGAGGTGGCATTTATTTCCTTCCCAATTTACATCTTGAACCACTGCTGTTCTACTGCACAGCTCCAGAGAATGACATATTTCATATCTGGTGCCCTCGCTCTTTTACAGATCTCTTTTACATTATGAAAGGAGGGGGGGCAGGCAAAGCGATCCTTTGATATCAACTTTGTAGCACAAATGAAGCCTGACGTGAGTATTAAGAGCATTCTAGATTCTTTAAATAATGCAAAGTGAGCAGCACCACTAATTAAGGAAAAAGTATAACTACTGCTCCACACACACAACACACACGCATCTCTGGAAGATGTACCTGGCTAGCTACTGCATCAAACAGGATGCTGGGCTAAATGGACCACTGGTCTGATCCAGCAGCATTCTTCTTATGCTTTCCATCAATCTAACTCCCTTTTAAAGCCAACCATGCCCTTGATAGTGAATTCCATTGATAATTCCATTGATAGTGAATTCCACAATTTAGTTCCTCACTGAGTTAAAAAATACTTCTTTTTGTCTGTCCTGAATCTATTGCCCATCAACTTCATTGGGTGCCCTCGAGTTCTAGTACTATGGGAGAGGGATGAAAAAGTTACTTCTATCCACTTTATTTTATTAATTTATTTAAACCCCGTCTTTCTCCGCAATGGGGACTCAAAGCGGCTTACATCATTCTCCTCTCCTCCATTTTATCCTCACAACAACCCTATGAGCTATGTTAGGCTGAGAGTGTGTGACTGGCCCTCAATATGATTCCATGGCACCAGTGGGGATTTGAACACTCTTAATCACTGCACCATAGTGGCTTTGTTTATACATTTTATCAGATTTCTATAGTAGACCTGAACTTTACACACCGGGAAGGTCTGCCTGGTAGACCACTTTAGGGTTGCCAACCTCCAGATGGAGCCTGGAGATCTCTCAAAAGTATAACTATCTCCAGACAACAGAGAACAGTTCCAGTAGAGAAAATGGCTGGCTTTGGTGGGTATACACTATGGCATTATATCCCACTGAGGTCCATCCCCACCCCAAAACCCACCCTCCCAAGCTGTACCCCCAAATTTCTTCCCTAAACTGAAAAGTCCCAAACTCTCTATACTTTCCTCCTAGGAAAGGTGCTCCATCCCCTTAATGAACCAGTTTGCCCTCTTTTCCCCCCTCTTTTTTTTTTGAATTCTGTAATATCTTTTTTTGGGGATATGGCAACCAGAACCATATAGAGTACTCCAAATTAGGCTGCACCATGGCACTGTATAGGGGCATTATAATATTGGCTGTTTTATTTTCAATCCCATTCCTGATAATCCCCATCTTGAGGTTTGCCTTGTTTTTACTGCTGCCACACACAGAGTCATCATTTTCATTGAGCTTTCCACTACAACCCCAAGGTCTCTTTCAGTCTCAGGCTTTGCTATCAGCATACATTTAAAGTTAGGAGAATATTCAACTTTGCCCTTAAAATATATTTCATCTTTAAAAACAAAGCATCGTTCATCTATGCTCACATTGAAAGGCTCAAAGGTTGCAGCTAAAACAGCTAAAGGAGGCTGTAGCCTCACTTCAAAAAGTGTGCATTGTGTGATGTGACTATGAAATCGCCCATGTGGAAATCTGGTTCCTTTGATAGACTATTTATTTATTTAAAACAATGATATTCCATTTTCCTGCCATTTCTAAGCCGATTGCAAAGAAAAAAAATCACAACAGAAGTTAACACAATTCAACAATGCACTTAAGCAGGAAATACTCATAAGTACTCAAGGTTTAACATCACCACCGCCTTCAGCTAAAACAAAAACCAGAATCTGCTGAACAGAGTAAGCTCAATTTAATTGGGGGCAGGAAGATTAAGAACAATGGTCTGAATTGACATCCGTGCACTGCAGACAGCCACAGCCAGAAACTACTGTTGGAAGCTAGATTTCAGACTTGGGTTTCTACAATTTGGAATGATGTTTGAATTGACCAACCAGATTGAACAGTCCCTAACTTTGCCTTCTGACAGCTGCACTGTAGAAACAGGAATGCTGAAGTGGCAAAGCAGCCTGGTTTGTCTGTTTGGAAGCTCACACCATGGTTTTGGTTCTAAACCAGTGATCCCCAAAGAGGTGCCTGTGGGTGCCATGGCTGACACCTTTCTTGGCACCCACCAAGTGCTTTTAGAAAACGGTGGAGCTAGGTGGGGCTTTTACCCAGCAGAGTCTTGATTGACTGTGTGGATTAAAAGACACCCTGTTAAACAGAGTTTCTTCCTGAAATGTTGAAAAATTACTATCAGAGTTAGATATAACCTCTATCCTTGACATTTTGTGGTTGGCTCCACCTCCTACAGCAGTCATTCTGTGACTGGCTCCACCTTCTGCAGCAGGCCATTTTGTGGCTATTGCCCTGTGTCAGCATTCCAAAGGTGCCCCCAGTCTCAAAATGGTTAGGGACCCCTGTTCTAAACCATGATTAAGGCAAATCATGGTTTGGTGTAATATGTGAAATAAGCCATGTACAGCCCAGCCCTACAGTAAATGTAGTGCGAGAGGTACAGTCATCAGGCCATTCCTTAAGAAGTGAATTGCCCTTGCAAGGGAATTGATAAGCCACGTTCATTAGCAAGCATGTGTGCAAACATGTTCTCAAGGAGAGAGAAATTTATATTCCAAAACTGCCTTCCCAAGATCTGGGTGAGCTTTTGATTTCTAACGCTAAGGCTTGCCAGATAATGAAGGTAGCTCTACTATGAGGGACAAAGAACTCCATGGCAGACCTCACGTGGACTGTCTTTCATTGGTTTGATCCTGTCTAGAAATTTCTAAGCACAGGATAGTTTCCTAGTTATTCACATTCCTCTTGGAAAACAGCTGCTGTGGCTGCTTCTGCCATGTCAAGTTCTCCCTGCTCAGAGAGCTGTCGTGCAAAAATCCTGTGTGATGATGGCTATTTTGTGCTCCATTCATTTGAACACCGGTCACCTCATTCTAATTACATAATTACTGCTTGTGTGAAGAGGGCTGAAGACTTTGTGCTGTTGCAGCAATATCTTTCTATTGATAATAAATGTACAGGTTGAGCAAGTAGAAATCAAGCAGTTAGATGAACATGCATGGGTAGTCCCAATAAGACCCCATAAGGGCTGAAAGGTGAAATACAAAGTATAACAATAACAGTAATAAGGGATGAAGCGATGTGTGCCTCCCTGAGACTTTCCATGCACACTTTGCTATTTAGGGCTTGTCCTACTTGCTTGTTGCAAATAGTAGAAACTCGACCGACGTGCCTTCTGTCTGTTCACCCAGTGTGCCAGTTTTGCCTTTTCCTTCCAGCAGAAGGAGTCATGGTCATTTAACAAAACCTCGCCCACCATTTGAAAGGCAGCAAACGTTTAAAAGGAAGCTGGCGGCAGGACCAGGGCAGATTACAACCCCCCTCCCCCGCAGCAGGTATGGGAAAGTTCTTTTCCTGTTATTTTCCCCTGTTGAATGGGCTCAGTAGGGTTTGATTGCTCAATTCTCCTTGTAAAATGGGAAAGCAACAAAAGGGAAAACTGGTCCTACTATGTATTGTATACATGACAGAGTGGAGAAGAAATTAGGAGGCTGCAGCTGGCTGGTTGGAAATCTGGCAATGAATTTCAGCAGTACAAAGTGAATCTTTGATGAGGGGTGTATATTACTCACAATGCAATCCTAAGGAGAGTTACTCCAGTCTAGGCCTATTGAAATGGACTGAGAAGGGCAGGGTTTAGACAAGGCATGGACCTCAGTGATGTATAGAGTCCACCCTCCAAGGCAGCCATTTTCTCCAGGGGAACAGATTCTTGTCATCTGGAGATCAGGTATAATTCCAGGAGTTCTCCATGTTGCATTTGCAGGTTGGCAACCCTATGACCCCACATCAGGAGTAATCTTGGGACATACGCCACTGCCTCCCCAGTATCCCATTGATCTCAAAGAACATAAGAAAGGCCAAGCTGGATCAGACCAAGGTCCATCAAGTCCAGCAGTCTGTTCACACAGTGGCCAACCAGGTGCCTCTAGGAAGCCCACAAACAAGACACCTGCAGCAGCATTGACCTGCTTGTGTTCCAAGCACCTGATATAATAGGCCTGCTCCTCTGATTCTGGAGAGAATAGGTATGCACCACAACTAGTATCCATTTTGATGAGTAGCCATGGATAGCCCTATCCTCCATGAACATGTCCACTCCCCTCTTAAAGCCTTCCAAGTTGGCAGCCATCACCATATCTTGGGGCAGGAAGTTCTACAATTTAACTATGTGTTGTGTGAAGAAATACTTCCTTTTATCTGTTTTGAATCTCCCACCCCCAGCTTCAGCAGATGACCCCGTATTCTAGTATTATGAGAGAGGGAGAAAAGCTTCTCCCTGTCCACTCTCTTCATACCATACATAATTTTATAGACTTGTATCACGTCTCCCTTTAACTGCCTTATTTCCAAGCTAAGCAGCTCTAAACGTTTTAACTGTTCTTCATAGGGCAGTTGCTCTAGTCCCCTGATCATTTTGGTTGCTCTTTTCTGCACCTTCTCAGGCTCTGCAACATCCTTTTTAAAGTGTGGTGACCAGAACTATACATGATATTCCAAGTGTAGTCTCACCATAGATTTGTACAACGGCAGTATGATAGCAGCAGTTTTATTCTCTTCTTTGTCTAATTATGGCCAGCAAGGAATTTGCCTTTTTCACAGCAGCCGCACACTGGGTTGAAATCTTCATTGAGATATCCACTACCACCCCAAGATCACTTTCTTGGTTTGTTGCAACCAACATAGACCCCATCAGTGTTTATGTGCAGATGGGATTTTTTGCCCCAATATGAATCACTTTGCACTTGCTCACACTGAATCTCATTTGCCATTTTAATGCCCATTCCTCCAGTTTGAAGAGATTATTTTGGAGCTCTTCACAGTCTGATTTTGTTTTAACCACCCTAAATAATTTGGTGTCATCTGCAAACCTGGCTACTTCGCTGTTCAACCCCAACTCCAGGTTATTGATGAACAGGATGAAAAGCACTGGTCCCAACACAGATCCGTGAGGGACCCCACTGCTCACATCCCTCCATTGTGAGAACTGACCATTTATTCCTAATCTCTGTTTCCTATTTTTCAGCCAGCTTTCAATCCGTAAGAGGACTTGGTCCTCTTATCCCATGACTATGAAGTTTTCTTAGTAGTCTTTGGTGGGGGGCTTCGTCAAAAGCCTTTTGGAAATCCAAATACACAATGTCCACAGGCTCATTTCTGTCTACATGCTTATTGACACTTTCAAAAAACTCTAAAAGGCTAGTGAGACAGGACCTACCTTTACAGAAACCATGTTGGGTTTTGCTCAGCAGGGTTTGCCCTTCTATATGCTTGACAATTCTATCTTTAATAATGCTTTCCATTAATTTACCTGGAACAGACATTAAGCTAAGTGGCCTGTAATTTCCTGGGTCCCCCCGGAACCTTTTTTATAAATGGGTGTTACATTAGCCATTCTCCAGTCCTCTGGTAGAGAGGCTGATCTAAGGGATGTTACATATAATTGTTAGAAGTTCAGCAACTTCCCATTTGAGTTCTTGAAGAACTCTAGGATGTATACCGTCTGACCCTGCGACTTGTTAGTTTGCAGTTTGTCTAGACGTTCTAGGACTTCCTGCCTTGTTACCACTATTGCCACTTGTTACCATTATGTTACACTACCTCCAGGTGTAGAATCTGTGGGGAGTGGGAAGGTTGGGTAAAAATATCTCTGCCCTACCTCTCCTGTCTTCCACACAAATTGTTCATACTCCTATAGTCTCTGTTTACAAAGCACTATCCTAATTTCCTGCTACATACCCTTGGTAAAGCATTGTCCCAGCTTTGTCTGTCAGGTAGATTTTAGAGTGCTGTTGCTACTATGTGTTACTAGAGCAGCCATTGTGTAGATTTTAGATCCCTCCCCTAGGGCAGGGGTCGGCAAACTCATTAGTCAAAAGAGCCAAATATCAACAGTACAACGATTGAGATTTCTTTTGAGAGCCAAATTTCTTAAACTATATAGGTAGGTACACTGTTTATTAACTTAATAAACTTTAATTAAAGTTTTAAGTCTTAATTAAACTATAGGTACACTGAATAAAACTTGATATCATACCTAATAGTGATCTTATTTATTGATAAAAATTAAATTGTAAGTCCCTGCCATTTCCCCCTCCCCATTCGGAGTCCTCGTCTGGAGGCCTGGTCTACCACCATAAAAGCCTATTGGTAGACCTGGCCTCCGACTGAGTCCCATTAGCAGGCCAGGGCTACCCATTGGCTTTCTTGGCAGTAGACCTGGCCTCTGGAGGCTCATAGAAGCCAACTGGTAGACCTGGCCTCTGAAGGGGGACTTTTTCCCCTCCTCGGAGTCCAGGTCTACCGCTAAGAAAGCCAGTGGGTAGACATGACCTCCCAATGGGACTCAGCCGGAGGCCAGGTCTACCAAAGAAAGCCTGCCCCGCCCAACAGCTGATAGGCAGGGGGGCAGAAAACACCGAGCCGCCCGCCCAGCAATCGCGCAGCTAGAGGGGAGGGAAAGCTTTAGCCTCCCAACCATTGAGAGCAAGGGAAAGGGGGACCCGGCCATTCTCCACAGCGGGGGGGGGGGGAGAGCGCGCCTGCTCGCCTGCTCTCTCTCTCTCTCTCTCTCTCTCTCTCTCTCTCTCTCTCTCTCTCTCTCAGGCGCACCGGCTCCGCAGCCCGGCTGCCGGCGCGAGCGGGCGCGAGAGCAGGGGCTTCGAACCAAGTTTGGAGCCGCACTCAACAGGCCAAAGAGCCGCATGCAGCTCGGGAGCCGCAGTTTGCAGACCTTCCCTAGGGCTCTGGAAATCACTTTGTTGGGGCAAACACATCTTGATTATTACATATATGCATGAAAATATGAGCATGAACAGGAAGGCTGTGGTGGTGCTGCAAGCTCTATCCTGACTTAGCCCAGCCCGTACCTAATCAGACTTTTCCTTTTGGTCCTACATCCATCTCCTTCCAACTCAAGGGGAAAATGTACATCACGTGTTCTGAACAAGCACTACTGAAATGCTTAGGAAAATTAATATTTCATTGTTAGCCATATTGTGACTTGATGTTAGCCACTTTGGGGATCTTTTAGGTCAAAAGTGCTGTTTAAATATTTTAATTAATTAAATATGCATGCAAATATTTTTCTTAATATTAATAAACCATGATATTACCATAAACATAAAGCGGGCTTTTTCTTTCATTCATAGGAATTATTGAAACTAGTTTATCGGTATTATCAGTATCACCAGTAAGTATACTGGTGATACTGATAATACTGAAAAACTAGTTTCGATAATTCCTACCAACTAATGCAACAATCTTCTACACTCAACCAACCTCAAAGGTAACCTAGACTGAATACCCTTAAATCGTGTCTAAGATCTGTTGCTGTACCCTACAATATGAATGATGATTGTTCTAATATTCCACTTATAAAAAACATGTATTTAATTGTTGGAAAGATGGTGGTTGTTTTTCTGCGTACTTATATATCTATAAGTAGAAGTTTTGTCCATTGTCCAAACATGCAAAATGTTATTTAACCACTGCCTCATCACTGGTATCAAAGGCATTTTCCATTCTTGCACCAAACTCATTCTGGCAGAAATAATCAGTTTTCCTAACAATTTTTTCCCTGAGATTTGCTCCATCTACCCAGTAGTAGACTTTGCTGGGAAAGGGCAGGGTATAAATAAAATAAAACAAATAGGTCTCCTAAAAGATAACTTTCTGGACAACATTCAAATGAACATGCCAGTATCACCAAATTTGCAAATATATGCATGTAATACATATAATATGTGAGGAGTGGCTGGCTTCCTAGAAAAAAGAAAATGCTTTAGCACAATACATGGAAAATGTACAATTAAAAATATATATATATAGTAGCTGAGCAAACAACCCCCCCCCAATGTATTACTTAAACACCTACAAAAAATAAGAAATGTCTTGACAAACTTCCAGAATGCCAATGGAAAGAAAGCCAGGTTGGCATCATAGGGAAAAGCATAAATAGGATGCCACTGCCAAAAAGGCCCTGCACTTACAGGAATCTGATCTCACATCTGATGAGGGATCCATCTGGAATAGAACTCAAGTGAATGGTTATAAAGCATGGGGAACTTTACTTGGGTGGAGGTGCTTTTTCTAAGATGCATTAAACCCAAGCCATGCTGATGGGCAGTATGCATTTGTTAGTGTGTGACTGTCACGAAATCCCATTAAAATCCAACTTGCACAATGAGATCAAATTATATGCGGAAATCCCACTGAAGTGTATTTGGATAAGATCCAGTGGGCAGGGCCAAGTGCCTTAGGAAACAGTATCACCATTCGACGTCACAGCCTTTCCTCAAGGTTATCAGGGCCAAACATTTCCAGTCAATTTACTTTTGTCTCTGCTAATTTCCAATGGAGACGTTCAGTTGATATAAAAATAAAAAGTATATAAACATCACCCTTCCGCCCCAAAGGTAATTGCTTTTGATGTGACGATGATCCGTAAATTGACATTTCCTGTCCTTGCCATTCTCCAGACTTGCAGAACTTCCTGTTCAAAATTTCTCTTGGAATTTGTAGACTTTTATCTCCTTTTCTAATTAAAAACGTAGGAAGAATTGAACCTCCAGAAATAGTGAATACTAGACTGCCGGGTACACAGCAGCTTCCAGTCATGATTTTTCCAGAGTTACGCTAATTCACAAGGGCTCCAGTGCAGCAGGGGGGATCCAGGTGCAGAAGCAGTGTTCTGCAGTGGTACCTTCCATCTGTGCTGCGGTGATCATCCACATCCCCTTGAATGGACAGAAGGTGTCCATTGATAGCAGCAAAGACTGTTATTTGTCAATATATATATATATCAGATGGCAACATGTAGGATTGCCAATTTCCAGGTGGGGCCTGGAGATCTTCCAGAATTACAACTGATCTCCAGACTACAGAGGCCAATTCCCTGCAGCTGCTTTGGAGGGTGAACTCTATAATGTTAGAGGCTCCTCCCATCCCCACACCCCACCCTCATCCCCCAAATTTGGGGTTCATCCCCCAAATCTCCAGGAATTTTCCAACCTGGAGTTGCCAACCCTAGCAGCATGTATCAGATGGCAACATGTATCAGAATAGTGGTCTTCAACCCATGCATGGGTTGTGGAACCCCTCCTGATTGGTGATGACCTGCCCTTTGGATAGGGTTGGCAACCTACAGGTGGTAGCTGGAGATCTCCTAGCATTACAACTGATCTCCAGGTGACAGAGATCAATTCCCCTGGAGAAAATGGCTGTTTTGGTAGGTGGACTCAATGGCATTATACCCCACTGAAGTTCCTCCCCTTCTCAAGCCCCACCCTCCTCAGGCTCCACCCCCAAAATCTCCAGGTATTTCCTAACCCAGAGCTGGCAACCCTACATTTGGAAGATAGCAAGGATGCCATAATTTCTGCTTCTCTTTGAGTGCATGCTGAGACAAGCAGCACAAGAAGAAGAAGAGTTTATTTTTATACCCCACTTTATCATAAGGAGTCTCAAAGCGGCTTACAATCTCCTTCCCTTCCTCTTCCCACAACAGACATCTTGTGAGGTAGGTGAGGTTGAGAGAGTTCAGAGTGTGACTAGCCCAAGGTCACCCAGCAGGCTTCATGTGTAGGAGTGGGGAAACAAACCCAGTTCAGCAGATCAGAGTCCACCACTCTTAACCACTATATAGGGTTGCCAACCTCCAGGTACCGTGCAAAAACAATCCACACAAGGCTCAGTTCTATACATACGTTCAAAAGGAGACAGTCAATACAAAACGTAGTGCAAGCAATATCTATAGGTAAGCGACAGTCAAACAAGAGAACATTATACAAAAGTATCAAAAGACAAGTCAAAGAACAATATATATGTCTATGTCTAATGTTTCTCTTTGAGTCTTAAAGACTTTCCAGTACAATTTCAGTCTTTGTAAGAGCTGGTCCCGAAAGTAGAAAGAATTCCTACAGATTTTCCAAGAGTCCAAGTAGGAAATCAGACTTTTATATCCACTGGCTATGTGCTGCAGGTGTTTCAAGAGGAGACCAAGCTGGCACTTATAGTAGAATGGAAACGTCTTCCAGGTAATAGACGCTTTCTCCAATGATGGCTTCTTCGGCCTTGTTGTTTTCTTAATGCTACATAGTAGTCCAGTGGTTAAAGTTTGCCTGTGTAGTGGTAGCTTACGCTTTTCTCCTGCCTGTGGCAAAGAAGCACCTGGCAACCCTACCACTACACCATGCTGGTTAAGAGTGTGAGTTGTGGTGGAGAGACTTCCTCCATGGCTCTGATCCTTGACTTCTTCCTCAATATGGTGCACTTCCTGGTGTTTAGCTTGTGCTTCTGTCCCTGTTTCTCTTGGGCTGCTGCCCAGAGTCCCAGCCTTGACACCAGTGAGATCGTAACTCTGCCCCCCTCTTCCTGTGCCATTATCATATAACTTCCCATCACATGCTTGCAGCACAGCGGGTCCCATGCTCAGGGGGGTTTCTAGTCCAGAAAGGTTGATGTCCACTGTATCAGAGGAGTAAAAGAGTGGGCCTCATGACTTGGGTTGCCAACCTTCAGGTGGTGGCTGGCTGGAGATCTCCCACTATTACAACTGGTCTCCAAGCAACAGAGATCAGTTCCCCTGGAGAAAATGACTGCTTTGGAAGGTGGACTCTATGGCATTGTACCCCATTGAAGTCCCTCCCCTCCCAAACCCCACTCTCCTCAGCTCCAATAGTCAATCAGAAGCTTGGCCCCACTCACTTCCTAAAAACACTTGGGGGTCACCAGAAAAGATGTCAGCAGGTGCTATATGGGTCCCTACAGACACCATGCTGAGGATCCCTGCTTTAAAGTGTACTTCAGAGATAACATGATACTTTGTTTTATTTTAAGAAAAAGAAGAGTTAGTTTTTATATGCCGATTTTCTCTACCTTTTAAGGAGAATCAATCTGACTTACAATCCCCTTCCCTTCCTCTCCACACAACAGACATCTTGTGAGGTAGGTGAGGCTGAGAGAGCTCTAAGAGATCTGTGACTGGCCCAATTGCTAATTATAATTATGATTATATGTGTTAAGAATTCTAACCTGATTTACTAATGCAAACATATTGTTTAAGAAATGTTATTGAAAGAGCAAAACGAGTTAAGAAACATACAATAGACAGTGGGCAGAAAAACTAACAATTTACTAATAGTTGATAATTCATATAATAATGGAAGAGTGTGAGAAAAATCAGAGACTGTATTATGACCATATGTGTTAATAAATCTAATTTGACATATTAATGCTTACATATAAATTTAGATTAAGAAATGTTATAGAACATGTTAAAACTGCTTATTATGATCTTATGTGTTAAGAATTCTAATATAATTTACCCATGCAAACATTTGTTTAAGAAATGTTATTGAATAAGGCAAATGAGTTATTAAATATATAATAAATAGTAGACAGAAAAAAATTAACAATCTATTCATATAATAACATATACAATTATGGTCATACCAGTTACAAAGATGACCCAACTACATAATTATATTAGAAATAGTAAGGGCAAATCATTAACCTATCTTTCTTCTTTGTTTGTTTAAAAAAATGTATATGATAAAATGCTGATAAAGAAAGAAGGTACAACTGAACAGCTACACTCTGAGTAAAATTTGATAGATTATGTAAAATCAAGACCAAGATGTAATAGTCTGTATTGTGTTTGTATGGGTTTTATGCTTATGGTGTTCAATGTTTGGAAAAATAAAAAAATACTAGAGAGAGAGAGAGAGCTGTGACTGGCCCAAGATCACCCAGCTGGCTTCATGTGGAGGAGTGGGGAATCGAACCCAGTTCTCCAGATTAGCTTCCACCGCTCTTAACCACTACACCATGCTAATTCTCTAACTATGGTTAGTTTCTGAAAACAGGAGTTGGTTCTCAGGCAATATCCTGGTTTTCCTCAAGTTTCCTGGCCTTCAGTCTGGCCAAACATCTCTGTAGTTGGGGAATATGCAATAGGGTTGCCAACTTCCAGGTGGGACCTGGAGGTCTCCCCAAATTAAAACTGATTTCCAGACTACAGAGATCAGTTCCCAAGTTTCGAAGGGTGGCCTCTATGGCATCACATCCCTGCTGAGCTCCCTCCCCTCCCCAAACTCTGCCCTCCCCAGGCTCTCACAGGAATATCCCAATCAGAAGTTGGCAACCCTAGACTATGCAAAGCCATGCAAGGGAGCCTTCTCACTTCTCAGCGACAGCCCTGATGGTTCCGGAATTGCCTCTGCCAGCAGATGAGGGTTGCAACTCTTCATTGACCTGTGAACTTGCATTCAGGTGTGTAGATGGGAATCACTTCTGTTGGGCCACAGTTCCCAAAGCGCAGAGCTGGAAAATAAATAAATAAACAAGGAGCTTCTTGCAAGGGCAATGTATTTTGCATGGGAAATGCAACTACAGAAACCATTAAAAATAATAATTGAATGGGCTGAGTATTTATATCACAAAACCAAACTGGTAAGCAAAAAGGGGAAGTCAAAACTAAGCAACTCTGAAACAGATAAAACGTCCTGTACATCTTGTTATTTATTTAGATCTCCATCAGGAAGGATGCTGCTTTTTCCAGGATGTTTGTCTGTCTCCAGTCACATTCAACAACAGGCTAACTTGGGTACTCTGAGAAGGTCAATTCAAGTTGTTTTGGAACCTGGAGGACTGACTAATCTACTTCATGAGGGGATTAGCATGCATTTATAACTGTATATTCGATTGCTGTCCCCCTCCCTGTTCCCATCAATAAATCACAGAAACCAGTGTGGATTTACCAATCAGGAATCTTTCATTTGTAAAAAATGCAACCACAGGCTGTATTTCTTTCTACTGGGATCATAGATGTTTCCTGAAGGCAGTACTAGATATTACAAAAAGAGGTGAGGCTCTGTGTGAAACCAGAGGCTTATGTTCCTTTTCTCCTCAGAATATTTAGCAAGTAAAATTTATAAGGTGGCTAGCATGTAGCCAAAATGGGGGAGGGAGCATCACTGTCAAAAAAGCAATTATTTTCTGTAAAAACCGGGTTTCTGTTTCAGCAATAATTTGGTGGGCCTGTGAATTGGTGTGAAAAAGTTCTCCGGTTCAGAATACTTCACATTGCTCTCACTGTGATTTGGCTTTTCGGTATTATCACGTCGTCAAATCTGATCCGCTACGTGGCCCAAGACATCATCACACTGGCTACTTGATCCCTGACTGGCTACATCATGCCATAGCTAGTAAAAAGAATGTTGTTTTTTTTTAAATAGCAGTAAAGCAGCTTTTGCAAGGGGCAGCCAAAAACTGGGGGAAATGGTGCTGAAAAGGTCCGGGTTTGGGAAGAGCCTTCAGAACTTTTCCACATACCCTTTTCACACTGGAAATATTCACTCATGAAATTTTGGCCTAGGTATGAAATTGTTGCGCCTGGAGTTTTGCCGCACTTATGACTGGTAACCCACGAAGTAGAAGAGCTACCAACTCTGGGTTGGAAAATTTCTGGAGACAATAGCCCTAAGCAGAGTTGCACCCCTCCAAGTCCATTGAAGGTCTTAGCAAGTGTGACTGTCTTAGGAATGCACGGAATGACTTCCGGGTTGGATACAGAGACGAGCGGTCGCGTGGAAGAAAGATCTAGTGAAATTTATTTGGGCAGGTAAGAAACATAGAAATTTGATCGATGCAAAAGAAAGAGGAGGTGTGGCATTACCAGATTTAAGGTTTTATTATTAAGCAGCCAGATTTACCTGGCTAAAAGATTGGATTAAACTAGAGAATCATAGAATGTTAGATTTAGAAGGGATCAACTTGAGATTTGGTTGGCACGCCTACTTATGGTATAACAAAGAAAGGGTACATAAAGACTTTAATCGACATATAATAAGGTCCAATTTGTTAGATATATGGAAGAGATATAAGAGTGGGGTGGAGTTGAAAACTCCTTTATGGTTATGCCCTCTAGAGGCGATATCAAGACGGAAACCAAATATGGATCGTGAAATAAGATCATTTAGAGAATATTTGGTTAAAGAAGCGGATCAATGGAAGTTAAAAGGAAGGCAAGAAGTGGGTATCAATGACTGGTTTAAATATCGTCACCTTTACGACCTATATAAGATAAACACGTTGGATTCTCTAATAGAAGCTCAGAGTTAGAGAACATACTGGATAAGGGAAATAAAGGATCAATCTCTAGATTGTACAAATATATTCTAGAGTATAATCTAGAAGACAACAGAATAAAACCAGTAATGATTTCTTGGGCTAAAGACCTGGGGAGAAGTATAGATTTAGAAAGGTGGGAACATCTTTGGATAAAAGAATTTAAATTTACAATTGCAGGTAGGATAAGAGAAAATATGTATAAAATGTTCTACAGAAGTTATATAATGCCTGTGATAGTAGCAAGGATAGATAAATCAAAAGGAGGAGAGTGCTGGAGATGTAAAGAACAAAGGGGTACATTCTTTCATGTTTGGTGGACATGTCAGATTGTACAAAAATTCTGGAAGAGTGTAGTAAGGGAGACAAACAAAATGTTGAATATGAAGGTTAAAAAGTCCCCAGAAATGTGTTTACTGGGATTATTCAAAGCAGAAATAAAACGAGAGGACAAAGAAATTTGTCAATATAGTTATGCAGCAGCGAGATTAACAATAGCTATATCCTGGAAGGGAGATAAAGATTTATCTAAAATAGATTGGAGAGAAAAAATTATTGATGATATACAGATGGCCAAATTGACTAACGGGATACAAGGCAAAAGTAATAAAGATTTTGAAAATAAATGGAAATTGGCATTTGTATATATACAGAGAAAGACAAAGATAGACTTCAATATAGCAGCAAGGGGAGTATATTGAGTAAAAGACAACATGGGTTAACAAGAATAGATGAAGAGAGCCAGAAAGCATATCACGGAAGTCACACTGGGGTGAAGGAGGGGGAGACACATGGGTAAGGAAGGGGAATTTTTGTTTGTTTGTTTGTTCTAGTTGTGTTTGTTGTTATAATTTTGTAAACATTTGAAGAAATTTTTTTTAAAAAAAGGAATGCACGGAATGAGAATATACCCAATACTAAAGAGACAGCTGTAAACTACTGCACATGAATCTTAGTTGTTACCATCATAGAGATAGGAGAACATAGTTAAAAATGGAAAACACAAATTTGCTAGTAAAGAAAAGGATATTTGCACAGAAACAGTCTCATATAAGGAACAGTCTCTAGAAAAAAGATAGGAAAAACACATTTTCTCCCCAGATTTCCCCCCAATTTTTACCTGGGCCTTCACATCTTTCTGCAGCAGTAGAGCCAGCTTGGTGTAGTGGTTAAAGTGCTGGACTAGGACCTGGGAAATCCGCACTGTGCCATAGAAACTTGCTGGGTGACCTTGGTCCAGTCATACACTCTCAGCCCTGACCCTGGCTAGTATTTGGATGGGAGACCTCCAAGGGTCATGACACGGAGACAAGCAATGGCAAACCACCTCCCAACGTTTCCTGCCTTGAAAACCCTACGGGTCTCCATGAGTCAGCTGTGATTTGACAGCAAATAAATAAAAAAATAGAGTAAATAAGTGTAGGGAGATGAAGAGATGCACATCCATCAGCAGATAAGCCCAGGGATGCCTCAAAGTGTTTTGTTACCCCAAGCCGGGTATTCCCTGGGTCTGGCCAGTAGCTGCGCTGTCCTGGGAGAAGATGCCCCTCATCTCTGGTGCCTTGGCTGGCTAAGAGTGAGTAGAGGCCCTGTGGTCCCTGGCTCCCTCCCTTCCCACTTTCTTGTGCCTCTCTAAGCACTCACTTTGGGCTTGGCCAGGAAAACGCGCTGGCTGAGGCTGTAAGGCCTGGAAGTGAAGTAGAATTGATTCTGCCCAGACGCATTGCCTGTCAGATGCTGTGAGGAGGTCTGGAAATCCTGTCAGTGGCCTTAGTGAAGGCCCCGTTCACACAGATGAGGGATCACGGGATATTCCAAGTGACAGTCATGCATGTGTGAGCCTGTCCTAGGTGTACACTCCTCATCTGGCATGCATTCCTCTATCATGTCCCTCTCTGTCTAGTCCTCCTCAGCAGCTTCCAATAGGTGTGATGTGTGAGAGCATGTTTCTGTGATATGTGGTATATTTCATATGAGTACCTAGGGTTGCCAGCTCCAGGTTGAGAAATATCTGGAGATTTTTGGGACGGAGCCTGAGGAGGGCGGGGTTTGGTGAAGCGAGGGACTTCAATGCCATAGAGTCCAATTGCCAAAGTGGCCATTTTCTCCAGGTGAACTGATCTCTATTGGCTGGAGATCAGTTGTAATAGCAGATCTCCAGCTATTACCCTATGAGTACCTCAGCATAGTGATGTTTACCTAGGGTTGACAACCATCAGGTGGGGCCGGGAGAACTCATGGGATTATAACTAATCTCCAGACAACAGAGATCAGTTTACCTGGAGAAAATGGCTCCTGTGGAGGATGGACTCTGTGAACTTATACCAGATAGAGGTCCTTCCCCTCCCCAAACCCTGCCAGTCTTCACCACCACCCAGAAAGGCTATAACACATTAAGTGCATACACAAAGCCACCTCCTTCTCATCCCACCGAAACCCATTGCTCAGTATTATTTAAACTTCATTTTGACTCTTCCCCCTCCATCGCAGGGAAGCTGCCCACCCAAGAGCGCCAACCCTACCTCCTGCAGTTGAAAATGATTGATGTGTCACTCACAGGCAGCCAGTTTTGAAGGAAGCAATCAGCCACGCACCACTTAATTCATAGACCCTGGCATTCGCCAGATACGGTGTTGGCAGAGGTTAATAGGCTGTTATGTTTGACGAGAGCTGGCAGGATTGACCAAGGTGAAGCCAAAGACAAGGCTCAGCTTCACAAATGAGACACAGCAGAAAATACTTTTGACCAAGAGAGGGGTGGCCCCCGCTGCCTTCCATCCTTTACAGGAGGGGGGGGGGTAAGGCCAGAGATTTAAAAATTAGGGGCTTATTTACATCTCTGAGACACCTTCACATTTGTGGGATCTAGCCTATGAATGCTGACTTTTAAGGGGGAACAAGGCTGTCAATTTGTGCACCAGACGTTTGGAACAATTTGCATCTGTTGTTGAACTCCCTAATATTGTGAATGTTTATTTGTGCTTTGAGTTGATGTGAATCAAAACGAAACTTGTCTTGAGCCGTAATAGATGTTTCACACATGCGTGTATTTGTTTAGGGCAGAGGGATGAAATTACATTTTGATGTTTTAAAAAATCTGGCACATTTTCAGATTTTAAAAGTGTGAGTGTAGATGGCAAAATTCAATATTAACAATTCTGTTTGAATTGTGGAATCAAAAGAGGACACTGAAATGCAAGAGCTGTCTGTCTGGACTGGAAGGATTAGTGGAATGAACATAACATGCAAGAAATTTGTAAATAAATACATAGAAATTCTATCGTAAGCCTGCTGTCAGCTCCTGGTTGAGGCTGCATATCTGATGAGTGAACAACAGTTACAGGTAATCCAACACTGTTTTTGCTTACTGTAATATACATGGGAGCTTAATATAAGGAGCATTCTCTACATCCAGGTAGTACAAGAGATTAAAAGAGGTGGTTTGCCATTCCTTCCTCTGCATGGCAACCTTGATATTCCTAGGTGGTCTCCCATCCAAGTACTAGCCAGGACAGACCATGCTTAGCTTCTAAGATCTGATGAGATCAGGCTAACCTGGGCCATCCAGGTCAGGGCAGTATTCTCCTAGCTTTCCTGAATGCTCTCTAACTCCTACTGCCTGTAATTCTTCCCGGCAAGCCAGTAGAGATCTCCTAGAAACTCCTGTACTGTATGGTCCTGTAAGGATGTCTCTCTAAATTACAGCAGCCACTACCATTGGAAAAGGCTTTCCCACATTATTGCTTTCTCTGTTAGACTATTATTGTTTATTCGGTTCCTGCACAGTTGTTTCTTGGTTGTTCTGGGGAATCCAAATGTCTGTCTGCAAGCTAGGAGGGTTTGTTAATAGGAAATTGCATTTTCACAGCACACGGTATATGGTTGCTGGGCATTAAGTTGCTTCCCCAGCTCACAGGATCAGTGAAACATGGGATGTTGTCAGAGCTGCGCATGCATCATGGGCCACCTACTGGACAGTACCCACAAGCCAAGCTCCTCCCACCCCACCCAACATAGTTCTGAGGTGACCAAATGTGGGAATAAAGGAGAGCGGAAACTCTGTAATCTCAAAGGTAAACCAGGTTTGCATCATCCTGATTATTATTTAAAACATTTTTATGCCACCTTTCCACCTGACCAGGGTCCTCAAGGTGGAGGATATTAAAACATAGGAAAAATGAAAAACAACATTTAAAATTATAAAATAATTCAATAAAAATGCATAAACAAACAATTCTAGAACCAGGGAGGAGGGCCAGTAACAGCTAATGGAGATAAGCCAAATGAAACAAAAAAGTCTTAACCTGCTGGTGGAAGACACCGATAGAGGGAAACAAACTAATCTCCCTGGGGAGGGAGTTCCAACGTTTTGGTTCCAAGACTGAAAAAGCCCTTTCTTGGGTTCCCACTGGGAGCAGCTAAAGCAGGGCCTCCAAAGATGACCGGAGTGAGCTGGTTTTCACCTACCAAACTAAGTGCGGCTCTACCAGGTGTGCAGTGTGGCCAGCAAAGTTATGAACAGCCCCCATTTCAGGAAGGCAATAAAGGCACCAGAAAGGCCTTTGCACCAGAAGCTGTAAAGGCTTAGCCAAATTACTACTACAGAATAGGGGATTTGGGAGGCATGATGTGTCCCCTAACCCCACAATATATTTTCTGCTGTTTTACATGTGGCTTCCTGTCTCTGCTCCTGTTCATTTTCTTCTCCCCTCATTGTGTGATCCTAGGTAGTCATTTCCATTGATCAGCCTGGCAGCACAGTGCTGGAAGACAGGAAGCACTGCTCGGTTGCATAAAACAACGCAGGAAGCAATCTCTGTACCCCACCCTGCACAGCCAGTGCCCCCCGATTAGAGGTCTTGGTTGCAGTTTCATCACTAGGGGCTCAGGATTGATTATGTGCACCTCTGCGCTCGACCCAAAATTGCTCACATTTTTGCAAGCATTCCTGTCAAACATTCAAAAACTCCCAGACATTCGTGAGTGTTCCAGATGCTCAAAAATCTGCATGGAGAGAGAGGTGCCCGTACCTCATCCCACCTATTTCTTGCCAGTTCTTCCCCAAGCCGCAAGCCTTTGTTTTGGAAAGGAGATGGAATAACCTACTGTACTTTTTAACCTCAACTTTAAAGGAATCTCTCTGGGAGAACCCATCCCCGTTTTGCCCAGATCGTGTCTGGTGTGTCCTTCCAAACAGACAATTCTGGCAAGGTTCTTCTCCCCCTGTGAATTCTGTATCTTCATCTGAACTTCTCCAGTCAGGGGTTTTCACAGCCTGCTAACGGAAGTCCTAAAGGAGCTGCCTGGAATGGCAAAAACAAAACAGAAATCCTTCAGGACAACAACATGCCGCCTCTGGGAGTTTGCTCACCCCCCCCCCCTGCAGAGTTGGCCTCTGAGGAACCTAGCAGGCTACTGCGTTGTAACTGACACCTCCGAATCGGATCCATTTCTCTTGTTTTCTGTTGGTTTAGCAAACAAAGAGTTAAATTTAAAAAATGCAATGGCAAAAAGGGAGGAGGAGAAGCCAGCAAAGATCATATTCTTCATGAAGGGTGTTTAATGGGACTTCCATATACGCGTGTGTGTGTGTGTGTATACAAATAAAACCCAAATATGCAATACAGTAACAATACAAGTGTATATACTGGAATGTTGATTGACTTAATTTAGCAAGAGCATTTGAAAACGAATACCATTCGAAACAGAAGAGTACATTACAGCAAATTTTCCAAAACAAATTTTATTAGATGTTTTTCAAAAAGAAAAATGGTTGCAATATCCCCTCCCCACACTGCAAGCTTCACCAAAACGTCTTCTGATCCCCATTTGAATTGACTTTTTTGTGATTAAAAATCACCTTTCTCCTCTGAGGTGATCTCCCCACCCTCAACCGGTTCAGCCGCACCGAGCCTTCTGTTGACTTCTAAAAACCCCATAAACGTGATTCAAAGTTTGTCCTGCAGAGACATGAAACATTTACATGCGAAATGTAACAGAAAGATGGAACATTTAGGAGGGTGTGAGTCCAAGGTGTTCTTTTTTCTAGGCTCTGGGTGGTGAAGAAAAGCAAACTGGAACGGCGGGATGATCACAAACTTATTCCATACCCGGCAAATGGAGAGAGCGTGACTACAACGGGAATGTGACTACAATGATGGGATGTAGCCAAAGGGATGGTGCTGTGCTGCACCTTGCTCCCCTTGGCCTGACCTGCTGCCAAGGCCTCCCTTCCAGGACAGGAACTCCTGATGTCTATTGTCAGTCTTGCTGCCTCATCTGACTGCCAACTAGGGTTGCCCGCTCTGGGTTAGGGAATACCTGGAGATTTTGGGAGTGGAGCCTGAGGAGGGCGGGCTTTGGAGAAGGGAGGGACTTCCATGGTATATAAAGCCAGAGTCCACCTTCCAAAGAGGCCATTTTCTCCAGGTGAACTAGGGTTGCCAGATCGATCCTTTGCTTTGGGCCCCTTCCCCCCAGGTACTGTCCAGCTGGTTGGCGGCGGTCTTAGCAGGCACAAAATGAGGCCTAGACCTCAACACTGTCAGTGTGCCGATGCCACTTCCAGTGACATCATTTCACCGATGATGTGTGAGACACTCTAGTATATGAGCCTAAATACCAAAGCGACTCCCACATCGTCTGCGACGTGATGACATCGCTTCCAGAAGTGACATCAACATACACACAGTGTCGAGGCCTAGGCCTCAGTTTGCTCCTGGTAAGATGAACACAGGAAGCTGCCTTATACTGAACCAGGCCCTTGGTCCATCAAAGTCAGTATTGTCTACTCAGACCGGCAGTGGCGCTCTCCAAGGTCTCAGGGTCTTTCACATCACCTACTTGCCTAGTCCCTTTAACTGGAGATGCCGGGGATTGAACCTGGGACCTTCTGCATGCCAAGCAGATGCCCACTGGTTGCCGGGGGGGACCTGGCAACTCTAAGGTCTACTGATACATGTCACCTGGAGATCACTTGTAATAGCAGGAGATCTCCACCTACCACTTGGAGGTTGGCAACCCTAGTCTGCCCCCTTGCTTGAGCCGTCTCCATCCCCTCTTCCTTCCTTTTGCACCTGGCAGTAAGAAGCCTGTTGGAACCCACCAAACTTTTGAGACTGTGCCCACCCTCTCGCCGCACAAGTTCCTGTTGTGTTTCTAAAAACTGGCTGTGCTGACCCTATGCTTTCTGCTTTTATCCCAACTGAACCGGCTTCCTGGCCGGTGACGTGTGGCAACATTTGAGGTAGGGTTGCCAACTTGCAGATGAGGCCCAGAGATCTCCAGGAATTACAGTTAGTTTCCAGACTATAGAGACCAATTGCCCTGGAGAAAATGGCTGCTTTGAAGGGTAGACTTTATAGCTATATACCCTGCTGAGGTTCCTTCCCTCCCCAGTCCCCATCCTCTCCAGGCTCCACTCCCAAATCTCCAGGAATTTCCCAACTGGGAGTTGGTAACCCTAATTAATGGAATGAGAGATGACCCTGGCAAACGTGTACTTCCAAAACTGGGGAACTAGGGTTGCCAGGTCTCTCTTCACCACCAGCTGGAGGTTTTGGGGGTGGAACCTGATTAGGGCGGGGTTTGGGGAGGGGAGAGACTTCAATGCCATAGAGTCCAATTGCCAAAGCAGCCATCTTCTCCAGGTGAACTGATCTCTATCAGCTGCAGATCAGTTGTAATAGCAGGAGATCTCCAGCTATTATCTGGAAGTTGGCAACCCTATGGGGAACACAGCGCAGAGGGGGCGGGTCACAGGGAAGGACTGGCCAATGAGATGCTTCATTCCTCCCAATGAAACTGCCTCCCAAGACTGTTTCCCCCTACCTGAGCTTACTTCCGTTTTCAGAATTCAGCAGGAAAAGCATCCCTTAAAAATGGACAGAAGGTGTGGAGGGAACACCTCTGCCCCATAAGTTCAGGGGCAACGGTCTCTTAGAAATACCCAGTGCCCCCTCTCTGAATCCCCAGTTTTCATGTTTGTAAGAAAGCCAGTATCTAGCAGTGCAGAAATAGAAACCTTTCGGATGAAAAAGGATAATGTGCAAGCAGTTTTTATCTAGATTGGCTGGGAGAGAACAGGGAAGCTTCTAGTGAGATTCTAGAGCCGAACCAGTTAACCTTTTCCTGGCCAAATGGATTCTCATCTTGTCTGTCCCGACTCCCATCACCTTTTGCTCCCAGACCCTTTGTTTTTGTCTTTGTTTCTTTCCTCTTTTAATATCCAAAGGGACAAGTGACAGTACAGGGCAGAAAAGCAGAGTAAGATTTATGTCTTAGAGAATACAAAGAAATCAGTAGCGAAACATGGGACAGTAATATAGTATACAGACTGGGTAAGCTATAGCTGGAGGATAGCCTCCTATCTCTGGCCAGGACATTCCCCTCTCTCCCCCCAACTTCCACCCAGCTCTTCTCAAAGGGCTCCTTTTGAGAAGGAATTTAGGATGACATATCTCTGTTTCAACATTTTTGTCATTCCTACTATTTAGAGGCTTCTTACATCACCAGATGAAACATTACTACAGCTTTATGTTTCCAAAATGCAAAAAATATTTACTCAGATCACGCTGTACTGGATAGTGCTGCGAACAGGAAGAACACATGACGTAAAATCCAGTTCAACTTAAATTAATAAAAGGAATAAACTTCCATCATATTGGACTGGCTTAATTGTTCGCTGTTTCAGATTGATTTAGGATGGCCACACCCCCAGGGATGTCCAGGGCCTAATCGTTTTATTTATTTTGGGATATTTTTCTGCTCTCTCTCCAGAGTCCTCCTTGTTACATTGGCCCAGGGCCCTCCCTGAGTCCACCTTGTCAGGCATACGCCTGCAGTTCTATGCTGAGAACTCAGTTCCTAGGAGAGATCAGGACCAATCTGGATTGGGTGTGTGGCTCATGGGGAGATGGTACCTATGCCTTTCTCCTTCTGTACTGTTTTCCTGACTCCAAACTAGGGTTGCCAACCTCCAGGTGGGGCCTGGAGATATTCCACTATTACAATTGATCTCCAGATGACCAAGATCAGTTCCCCTGGAGAAAATGGCTGCTTTGGAAGATGGACTCTATGGCATTATACCCTGCTGAGGTACCTCCCATCTCCAAGCCCTGCCCTCCCTAGGTTCCACCCCCAAAATCTCCAGGTATTTCCCAACCCAGAGCTGGCAACTTCAAACATCCACAGGGAAGCAATATTTGTCCCACTGTGAAAACCTTCATGTACCCCATCAATATACATGGAGCTCTTCATGGGGTAAATAGCACCCCCCCAGGGGCTGTTTCAAGTTGAGGAAAACAGCCCAAGGGAAGGTTGAACCCCTTTTATGGCCCACATCCAAGTCAGTCCCTGCACACCTGAAAATTGAGTTTCCAGCAACAAACGTGTTAGCACATGTGGATCACACAACATACAGTTCGGCCCTCAGGTTTTAGCCCCAGATTCAAGTTCGGGGTCTCATTCTAAGGACTGCAGGATGGCCTGTTGAAATCTCAGCACCCTCACCTAGCCCTCCACACTTGATGACTTCTTTGAAGACTTCTCTGCATGCCTGATTTGTAGTGACAACTGCACAAGATACTGGGAGGGGCAGAAGACTAGCAATAACTACATTTTCTATACAGTGTGTTTCCATGTGTGTGTTTTTAAATTAGTCTGATAAATAGCCCATCTTCAAAGCCACATGACTATGAATTAGGGTTGCCAGCTTCTGTCTAGGAAATTCCTGGAGATTTGGAAGTGGAACTTGGGGAGGGCAGGGGTTAGGGAGGGGAGGGACCATAATGCCATACAGTCCCCCCTCCAAACCAGCCATTTTCTCCAGGGGAACTGATCTTGGTCGTCTGGAGATCAGTTGTAATTCCAGGAGATCTTCTGACCCTATCTGGAGGTTGGCATCCCTACTGTGAAAGCACATGTTCCCTGATACTGTGTGGGATCGTTCCTTGTGATGTGTGCAAGTACTGCCAGAATATGACATAACAGGTTGTCACCCCCTGACATTAGTGGGCCCCGTCTCATGACTTCCTCAGGCCCAAGCGTCGCCACGATTGAGATTCAGGGATGTAAAAACCCTACCACCACCACCCTGCCCCCAGGATCATCATCATAACTTTATTACGGTCAAAAAAGGAAAAAGAAAACAGCAGTTAAATCCAACAACAACGTAATTTCGAGTCTTAAAACTTTTAAAAATGCAAGTGTAAAGCTTTTAAGACCATGTAAACCTGCGATGGTTTTAATTTCTTTTCCCCAAAATCCTACTTATTAAAGGGCAGAATTTGGCTACTTGGCATGATATCTGGCGGTTTTTGTCTGCTTACAGAAAATCCAGTTTAATTTTATCGGTTTCATCAAAAATTGTATTTAACAGAAGTTTTAAAAAATTTAATCTAACCTCCTTATAATAAGGACTTCTCAAGAACACATGTTCCATTGTTTCCATCTTATCCAACAGACATAAGCACCACCTTTCTGCATGTGGAATCTGCTTAAATCTACCTTCCAGAGAAGTGCATCTTCGAGTTGTTTTGCACTTGTCAACTATCGAGAATCAAGCATCAGCCGGGAATCATTCCGCACGGGGCACGGATCGTGCATTGCCATCGACGGCGTTGGGCATAGCCCGATGTAGCTTTCTATTACTCTTATTTTGTAGTGATTTTGTTCTCCTCTTATATGGTGTATGCTTAGTCTTTAGTATATAGCGATAGCATGATTAGTCTTTAGTATATAGTGATAAGATATGATTGGTGCAATTATATTCTACATAGGAATTTGGCATAATTTTGTGGTCTGCGTTGCTGATATGTTTTCCTTTTTTGTTAATATAATTGCGGATCCAGGGTAATTTTGTGGGGAAGCTCCAAGAACTGCCAAATGACCAAAACTGCTTTGCAATAACAATTTTATGAACAAATTTTGGATATGTTTTTGAAATATGAATTGGCCACAACTTTTATTAACCATGAACAACCTTACAACAAACAACTGTAAAACATTGGCATGGCATATGAAGGCTGAATCCTGATACATGAGCCAACCCCAATGTGGCTGGATGTGCAAGACCTTCTACCAGCGATCCCTCTGGAACCACCCATGGGGAGTAGCAGTGACCGTGAACACCTGGGCGTATGCCGCTAGGTGTACCCCTGCCGTCTGGTAAGTGGCAATTTTTTGTAACTTCCCTTTACACAACTTTCAGTCCCATATGGGGACCCCTCCTGTTGGGGAAAAGTAGGGGCTTCCCAGACCCCCCTTTTCGGGTGGATCCAGCCCATATGCCAACCACCGCCAAACAACAGGGAGGGGGCCCATGGCCCTCCCCTGCAACCCCCAATGCTTCACAGTTGCAGCCATTCCATGAGGCCCTGCCTGATGCTTAACAACCACAGATCGGTTCCCCAATCCAACAAATGGACCCCATCCCGAAGGAATAACGCAGGTTCCCTAAAAGACATGTCCCAGTGAGGAAAAATCATTCCACCAAGGGCCACCACTGATTTTCCAATGGCGGATGTGGCCTTCCGTCTTGCCAAATCAACTTTTCGCGGCTTGCGAGCATGGCGCCAGTGACGCCGCTCCAACATGTCGGACCAACAAATTAACATGTGGGGGAATGCCGCTGCCAACTTCCTGAAGTCAGACGAGGCCGTTTCCGACATGTCTTTTCCCTTCCGGATCGCTAGGTCGTTTTCCCCCTGTTGGACAACAAGCGTGTCAGGTGTGCCATGCCGCTGGGATGCCTTCAACATGGTGGGGACCAAATCAGCCCACCACATCCCGCTGAATCCCATCCAGAAAATCTTTAACAAGTTGTCGAGGCCCAAATTCTGGCCCCAGCCAGACGAAGGTACGTACTTGCTGGCCCGGTCCACTACACTGTGTCCTACCAGCCAAACTCTCTTTGTACACCTGGCTGCAACTTAAAGAACAATAGGTTAAAAGAAACCCAAGTGGGGCCTAACATAATTTCTAAACGCTCTGGAGCACCACCTACTGATGCTTCGTATGCCGCACCCTGTGAGGCCCGATTGAGCCACCGTAATGGCTCCCCTAATACGAAAGGAATGGGATCCAAACTCTCTGGCCGGCAACCCCAAATGCTCCAGGCACCAACGAAAGACTCGTATAAATTGGTAACGAGTCAATTATTTACCATCACTGTGAATGAATAGAGGCCCGGCTTGCAGTGGCCGAACCCTCAAGAACCGCCGTATGGCCTCTACCGGACAGGGGGCTGCCCCCCGAGCGCCATGTAGTCTTAAACAGACCCCTAAACCTGACTGGGCAATTTTGGACTGCCGGATTGTCATTTCCAATGAACTTGACACGATACCTACATCGTCCAGGTGGACTGCCCGCCCGGTTGTGTCCCTGCTGGAACTGGGTACCAACTCCCCCACCCACAAGGCCCCGTAAAATGCTTGAAATAATGACACCTCAAAAGCTGATGAGCATACTGGTTCCAGGCTATCCAGTATGCCCGTTAAAATACCCATTGTAACTTGGTGTCGTTGATCTGCTACCTGAGGGAGCCCCCTCTTCCATCCCATAACTGCTTTTTGTGCCATATATAAGGAGCAGGAGTCCTCCTGCCCATGAGCCCTGTTAAAGAATGTTACTGCCGCCAAGTGTACCCTGCTTGTTTTTGCAGCACAGCCACACTGCCGCATGTGTGACAGGTATTGCAGCACCCAGTGGACGGGGACTGGCCAATTGTCCAGACCCCTCTTTTTAGATGAAAAGAGCAAAAATCGTTTGGCCACCGCAGAGTAAGCTTGAAAAGTTGCCGGTGCAACTGACATATAAATGCCGTGAATCAAGGTCCATTTCCAAGGTTCCATAGTTCTTTCGGAAAAACTTCTGGCAGCTGGGCCGCCTCTGGTGCCAGAGCCTGGAACCTGTCGTGCTGCAGACGAGAAAGGGAATCTGCTATGCTATTATCGACGCCTGGCACGTGGGAAGCAGTAAAAGAGATGTTAGCCGAGAGACAGGTCAAAACCAATTTCCGGACCAGGCGCATAACCCTGCTGGACTTGGACGTTTGACTGCCAGGTTATCGCACCAAAACTGTATGCGTTTGTCCTGAAAGTGTTCCTGCCATAAAACTACCGCTACAACCAGGGGAAATAATTCCAAAAATGTAAGGTCCCTTGTCAAGCCAGACTGTGCCCATTCTCTAGGCCAGGCTTTGGCACACCACCTGCCTTGAAAGTACAGGTCCGAAACCAATGCTACCTGAAGCATTCGACTGAACCTGCAAGTCTTGGCCGATGGCAGAATGAGCAGGCCACAAGGCGACCCTGTTGAATTGCTCCAAAAACTGAATCCAAGTCCTTGCATCCTCCCTCATTTCCCTCGTCACCCGTATACAGTGATGGGGTGCCTTAATACCCACCGTGGCTCTGCACAGCCATGCACAAAATGCCCTCCCCAGTGAGACTACCCTGCACGCAAAGTTGAGGTGCCCAATGACCGATTGTAACTCCTTCAATGTGCACTTTCTTTTGCGTAACAATAGTGACAACAATGCCTGTAAAGCCAATAGTTTATCCTCAGGTAGTCTGGATGTGCCTGCCCTGGAGTCAATCTCGATCCCCAGGAACTTCAACTTGCAAGGCGGGCCCTCAGTTGGCAGCTCATAGGCTGATTTTAGATTGCTGGAGGCCATCGGTACCCGAGGCTTGAAAAAAGGGATCCTGAAATCTTGTGTGAAACCCTCCCACAAGTATTTTGCTGCTTTTCTGTCCGGGTACGTGGCCAATAACAAGGTAAGGGCAAGGAGCTTAACTGGAGATTTGGCCAAACTGAACAGTCTGGCCTTACTGTTTTGATCTGGAGGCTGAAGCACCTGACCCACTGGCATTCTTTTTGCTCACATTAGGCGTGTGCCTGCCCCCCCGAAAGGAAGACCCAACGCTGCTGTTGCGGGCACAGCTGGATTTGGGGTACGGACCGAAACATAACTCACAGCCATGTTCAAAATGGCATTTCATCCGCTGGCACTTGCCTTGATTGTATTCCCAACACACCCGCCTCACTGGGTCCCTGCATGCCCCGCCCCATCTGTTCCAACGGGTGGTGTCAGCTTTTGGCTTGATGTTGGGCCCTATGTTGATCAACCATAATTTGTCATTGATGAGGTCCCACCTGGACCGCTCATTTTGCGAGGCCCTCTTTCTAGAAGCTTCATCGTAATCCATGGCTGCCGCGTCACCTGCCAAGGTGCGAGCATGTAACACATTGGCCAAATGATTGATGAGATGCCAGTCTCTGTCAGGGTAGGCAGAGGCCACAACACCCATAAAAATTGCATAACCTGTTAGCCATTTGTCAAAAGTTTTTTCAATGTTACTGAGCCTCTTCTTCTCCTTCCTGTTGTCCTTTGAGGAGGAGTGTGACCTGTGTCCCTCCTCCACCTCCGGCTTAATTAATGAAAAGAGGTTAATATAAAAGCCGTCCAAAATGTCCTCCCGCACGTCTCTTGGGAGGTGAATACCAGGAGGGTCCTCCTTATTATTAAATTGTGGCGGAAGGGAGGGGTGTGCCGTGGTCCCACCCTTGTCCCACACAGCCCTGTGCTCTGCTGTTGATTCTTGCCGCACTTGGGTGGCCCTGCGGTGGAGTGCCCATGCGGGGAACCCTGGCACATTGGCTGCTGCCACCCAATAGTCCAAATCCCGTTCCCCTGATTCACCCCCAGAAGAATGCTCACCATCCGAACTATCCTTGTCCATCCTCCGGGAGGAACGCTTGGTCTGCCTCTTGTCCTTAGCTCTCCTGTTGCTGTGAGCTGATCGCCGCCTCTTCCGAGCCGGACTGGAGGATTCTGATGAAGACTCCTCTCTCCTTCACCTGCTGGGGGCTCTGCTGCGCCTGCTGAGCCCTGGAGCTGCTTCTCCACTGGGACCTGCCACCTCAGAGTTTGCCCCTACTGGGGAGCTGAGCTGATCAACTTGTTGTGCCAGTTGATCTACAGCAGCAGACAACCCTTGCAGAGTTGCCTCCCTTTGAGCTGGGGTATCCCTGGTCGCACCTCTAGGTGCTGCTGCCAAAGCAGCCACGGGCCACCTCCGCAGCCACACCCCAGTGGTTGCTTCCCACCCTGTTCGACCAGACCTAGTCGAAGGACCCGGCGTCTCTGCTCCCCCCTCAACCTCCCACAGCTCGGGTGCTCCCAAGATCTTCTGGCCGCCCCAGCCCCGCTCCTCATCTGAGGCAGTGTTGCCGGAGCCCTGCTCGTTTGGGCTGTTGGTTTTGGCGGCATGGCACCAGGCTCGCCTGGCCTCAATGCCTCATGCCCTTTGGAACGCTCCCCCATGCAAGGGTTTTTTTTTTTCCAGTGATTCAGCTCGAGCCTGCAAGCAGGCAGTGATTTCAACGGCTCTTCCGAGCAGCCCGAGGGATCCCCGTCCCACCAGGGCTGACAGCTCTTTTTTCCTGCGCCGACAGCGCTCGCCTCCTGATCCTTGCTGGTTGCCGCCGTTTTTCTTTGCTTTGCTCCTGCGTTCCGTCTGGAGTGCCGGCCGAAGACAGACTGAGGGCTGCCGAAGCCCCGCTCCCCTTTTACCCCCTGGTGCCAGACCAGAGTGAAGCCTCCCCTTGCTGGACCGGCACCCCGCCCTCTCCCCTTTTTGAACAAGGGGGGTTTCTCTCACTGGCCCGTTCAAATTCCGGGCCAGCTGATTGGCGGGACCCTCCTGGGGCATCAGGCATCCCTCCATGTGCCTCCCCGCACACGGGTTGCCACGTGAGGTCCTGGCTGGGGCCGCCGGACCTCCGGATGCCTTCCTATCCTTCCCCTCCACCTGGACCCGCAACCCTGGCTCCGGGTAAGAACCGGAACCATCTATTCCCATCAGTACTCCTTATTTTGCTTAAATCTACCTTCCAGCACCGCAGAGGGAAGTGCCGCACACTTTGCAAAGGTAAATGTTCTTCTAGTGCTCTAGCAAGGACAGGCTGCTGGGGCAACCACATATTTTGCACTCAATGAGCATTTAAATCTGGTGTTCTGGAGATCTCAGATTGACGTTCAATATCTTCGACCCTCTTTTGGGTAAGGTTTTTCCCAAGATTGTACCCGCTTTTCAGGAGGACCTGGGTGGGATAAACCTATGTTGTTAATACTTTTCCTGACTGCCGTCAACCAACTTGACTGATAACTATCCTGGAATATCAGAGCAAGGAGACCCTGAGGGTTCAGGTTTCCTTTCAACCATAGCTGAGTAGATGAAATATAGACACTAGCCTGCATCTTCAGCATTCCTGTTTCTAGTCTAATCCAGGCATTAGAAACATATTTGGGAACCTGTAAGACAGCACTTAAAAACTTGCATTGTACTCTCTCTAGTCGAGCAGAACTAGAAGGGGGCAGGCCCAAAAGGGAGCCATATTGGAGTTGTGCTAAAGATTTAGCTTTGAACAGCTTCAAGGCTGCAGGCACTAAATGACCACCTTGTGATTGCAGGAATCTAATTATACTGTTTGCGGATCTTTCCCCCTGATCAGCAGCATATTTACTATGGTTGATTCTAGAGCCAGATGCTTGAACCACCACTCCTAGATATTTAAAACTATTCAACTGTGCTATCTGGTGACCCTTGATCACCCAAGACCTATTTTTTTTATTTCTCCCAAATGCCATGATTTTAGTTTTCTGGTAATTAATTCATCATCACAATACTTAGCTAACCTCTCAAGAGCTCTCCTCATACCTAAGGGGTTTTTCAAGAGAATCACTGCAGCATCGGCATATAACAACCAGGACTTTCTGCAAGTTTGGAGGGGGGAGGCGATCAAGGTTTTGGAGGTGACTTACCATATCATTTATATAGTAAGCAAATAGCATGGGTGCAAGTAGGCAACCTTGTCTGACTCCTCTGTAAGTTCTAATAGGATCAGTCACATGTCCATGTTTGCTGCATCTAACTCTTAAATAGGTTTGATCATGTAAAGGCTCCAGGTTCTCTCATGCTGCTACCTCATCCCACTCACCATTTTTCTCCCCTGCCCCATCCCTGTACTAGTACTGAGAGGAAAACACCACAACAGACACCTATATTTCCCTTGGGATCTTTAGTTCTGCCTTCAGTGTGAAGTATATTGCTTGACAGCCATACAAATAAGCCTGTTTTATACTTACATAGAAGTCTCTTTTCAAGATGTTTTTTTTTTTGCACAGGCTATGATTTTTCTGTTCCACATATCTCAGAATCTCAAGAAATATAACGGGGTACATTTTAGGCCTCTGTCCCACCAATGCTGCTTGTACCATTGTAAGGGATCGCTTGGAAAGACAAAGACAGAAACACCCATTTTTTATCCAGTTGGGGTTTATATTCTTCTATGAGATCATATTTTATTACTCCACTGATTTCACACCTTTCCTGTACGTTCTCATGACTACCACAGAGGCCTTTTATGCATTGCTCACGGTTACCCCTTGGACGACTTAGGGTCTTTGGTCTGATTAGGCATGCCATTTCCAACCAGAGGTCGCCTTGCTCTCCCCATGCATTTCCGAGCATTTTGCCCGCATTTTCAAATTCAAGATAAAACACATAGGCAAAATGCAGGGAAATGCAAGGGGAGAGTGAGGTGACCTCTGATGGTCAAAAACGGCATGCAGAATCCAAACAAATCAACAAATCAACATGAATTGCAATAATAAAACTCCCATCCACCTGACTCGTCTTCCTGTATTCTAGGACTAGTACCTATCTAATAGGAGACTGTGCCAACCTAAAGGCTGCAAGACACAGATGATATTCTAAGAATGAATATATGTAAGATTTTATCTCTGTCAGGCCTTTGCTGGTTGCTTGACATGAGTAGGCCAGCCTCTGGCTCCATGTCAAGACCTTCGTTCTCATGCCTGTAAACTCTGTGTACAATTTCGTCCATCCTGTTTTCCACAGCTGTGTAATATTTAGTCTACGCTTCCTGGGAATCCCTTATCTTGGGTTTACCTCGCTTTGTTTTACTTTCACAGGCTAGAGTGCTTTTAAACATGTATCCTGTCTATGTGGTGCCATTAGCAGCCTTCTTCTGTTTGATGACAGTCAGTTCTTTTAATCTGTCTTTTGCTCCTAATAAAGTATTACTGCTTCAGGACTACCTGTCTGGACGAGTTTGCTTATGGGATGCTAGGGACAGACGCCTGATCCTGACAATCTCCATCGTTTTGGTGGTTTTTTGTTTGGTGTACATACAGGAAAACGAGTCAGGTGGATGGGAGTTTTATTTTTGTAATTCATGTTGATAACAGGTAATTGAAGAGGAACTGATGAAGACATAAGAACAGAAATGGCCGTCTTCATCTTCAACCTGACATGTGTTGAATACAAGGAATGTTGTTCCTGTAAAAAGACAAAATTTGTATCATATTAGTATGAGAATTTCTGATTGAATATACTTACCTTTGTTAATATATGATTGTAATATTACTGTGAAACACCAATTTTGGAGAATTGACGTTGAATATTTGGTACTTTTGTATTTTGATTCCAATTATATATTGGGCTATGTTCATGTTAGTGATTCTCTGTGTGTTTTTGGGCTTAACCTCCAGGTGGTGGCTGGAGATCTCCCGCTATTACAACTGATTTCCAGGCAACAGAGATCAGTTCCCCTGGAGAAATTGGCCACTTTGGCAATTGGACTCTATGGCATTGAAGTCCCTCCTTTTCCCAAACCCCACCCTCCTCCGGCTCCGCCCCCAAAATCTCCAGGTATTGCCCAACCCAGAGCTGGCAACCCTACCCCCCACCACCACCATTGCCTTTTTGGTGCTTACAGATGGCTGTTGGGAGAAAGGATGCACCACCATGAACATCTTCTGCTAGTATAAATGTAGAATCCCACTGTGTGACTGAAGGTACCTCTATGTATTAAAGAAAATCAGTATGTTAGTTTTAAAAGGCATCCTGTTAAACTGATATTCTACCTGAAATGTTGAAGAGTTACTATTAGAGTTATACATAATCTAACTCCCTGACTTTCTTTGGTTGGCTCCACCTCCTGTGGCATCAGTTTTCTGGTTGGCCCCACCTCTCTCCCACCACTCCATGCGAAAATGCCAAAGGTGCCTGCAGGCTCAAAAGGGTTGGGGATCTCTGGTGAAGGCAAAACAGGGGTACAAGTTTGACTGATTCATATAATTTATGAAGGGGCTAGATTTCTGCATTTCTTGGTACTGGCTTTTAAAGAGGTTTATTGCAGGATGCATACTGCTAGGCTCTCAGGTAGTAACATGACAGCGATAGCTGCCAGGTCCCCCCTGGCCAATGACGGGGGATGGGTGTAGGGTTGCCAGATCCAGATTGGGAAATTCCTGGAGATCTGGTGATGCAGCCAGGGGAGGGCAGGGACCTCAGTGGGGTTCAGTGCCACAGAGTCCGCCCTCCAAAGCATCCATTTTCTCCAGGGGAATTGCTCTCTGTAGTCTGGAGATGAGCTATAATTTCGGGGGATCCCTAGGTCTCACCAGAAGGTGGCAGCCCTAAACAGCATCCATGCACACCCCATTCTCTTGCTGTGTTGCTGTTGTCACCCCCCTTGCACCTCCCCCCTTTCTTCATCACACCTGCCCAAAAGCACATCCATGATGTCTCCATCCAAGGTGACTGGAGAAATCTGTTGGCTGCTTGTCTAAGGCTGAGGAACTTAGGGATTCAGCCAGGTAGAGGCGTCTCCTGGTCACAACTTGTCAAAAGAAATGGAAGCTGAGATTTTAGGGGAAAGGTAACTGTTTCTTCCGTTGATGTATATGCCTTTTGTTCTGCCCACTCAACTCTCAAGTGTCTTTGGAGCTCTGGGGAGCAAAAGGGGAAGCACCGCCGTAGGTGGCTTAGAAAAGCCTGCCTGCCCTGAGCATGCTTGGACAGGGTGGCAGCGGAGGCAGGCATGTTCCCTTCTGAGGGTGGGGAGGAGACGGGCACATCATCCATCACCTGGCAGAGATGCTGTTTTCATGGCTCTCAGTCACATGCCTCCTCAGGCTCTGCCCCAAAAACCTCCTGCCGGTGGTGAAGAGGGACCCTAATCTGACTGGATAATGGCTGCTTTTCAAAGAAACATTCAGCAGTATTTGCTCCTTGGATAGGCAGTAGGGTTGCCAGCTCCAGCATGGGAAATTCCTAGTGATTTGGGGGCAAAGCTTGGGGAAGGTGTAGCTTTGGGGGGGAACCGGGACCTCAGTGGGGTGCAATGCCACAGAGCCCGCCCTCCAAAGCAGCCATTTTCTCCAGGGGAACTGAGCTCTGTAGTCTGGAGAACAGTTGTCATTCTGGGAGACCTTCCGGCCCCACCTGGAAGTTAGCAGTCCAGGGCAGAGGCCCATCAGGAACGTCTGGTCTGGCCCATCCCTCATTAACAGGGATCCCTTCTCAAACAAAAATGACAGTTAGCTAGTAGAGTCCTGAGGTGCTCTTGTATGTGAGTGTTTTGCCATCAAGGTCACAACTGACTTAAGGTGACCCCGTAGGGTTTTCAAGGCAGGAGATGTTGGAAGGTGGTTTGTCATTGCCTGCCTCCACGTAATGGCCTTGGAGGTAGGGTTGCCAGGTGCCCGCTGGTGGCAGGCAAACCCCCTGCAATTGACCCCTCTGCCCGCCGACCACCTGAGGGTCGGCGGGAAAACATGCACACGTACATGCATACCGCATGCGTCACTTCCGGTTTAGAACCGGAAGTTCCGCCTCGCCAGGGGCCTTATACCTCTTAGTTTGAGTGGTTAGGGGCCGCTTTGTCACTCAAACTAAGAGGTATAAGGCCCCTTCTAAACTGGAAGAGGGACCTGGCAACCCTACTTGGAGGTCTCCCATTCAAACACTTGCTAGGGTCGGGGCTGAGAGTGTGTTAGTGGCCCAAGAACATCCAGCAAGCTTCCATGGCAGAGTAGGGATTCAAACCTGGGTTTCCCAGATCCTAGTCCGACTCCTTAACCACTATACCGCGCTGGCTCTCAGGTTCTCTCATCTGTCCCTATAACACTATCCCCGTTTTGCCTTTTTTTGGAAGCTGTTGTGGATGTGTTTTGAAAAAGCTTTAGTGTGCACAGACATGCGTTACAGTTCTCTAATGTTAACTCCCCCCCTCCCACCAGTTTTCTGGAGGTTAAATAGTCAAGTGGACACCCTGGCTTCCTTTTCATTTCTCTGTAGCTGCCTGTGCTTCTGTCAAGTAGAGGGTGATGTGAAAGAACTCCACCTGGAACCCTGGAGCACCAATCTGGTTTCCTGCACTTTCCTCTAAAACTGAATCGGTACAATCAAAGTTCTTACGTGCCTTCTTTCAAGTGCCTAATTATATTCCAAACTCCAACTTATATTTAGAGGCCGGCCTTGGTTCCATCTTCCTGCTAGCATGGAAAGCTGTGGTAAAATTCAGATTTTTCCTATCAGATCAGGATTTTCTTCATGATCTTTTAAAAAGGACTGAGTTTGACCCTTTTGTATTTTTTTGGACCAAGACAGTAGGCAAAAGACTTTCTAGCTTACAGATTTCCTACCCAAGTTTTCCCTCAGACCTTCCTCTTATAATGAACAAGATACTCACAGATTTAGAATGTAGGGGCCATCTTGAACTATGTGGTGATGCCAAAAGGAAATGTGCTCCCTCTTCCTGGGGACAGATTACCACATCTTTCCCAGTGCATCCAGACTATCTAAAATTCCTAACTATTCCAACCTTTCAAAGACTTTCTTCTTGGCCAGACATAATGCCTTACCTCTCAACAAATTATTTAGCAGATTCTTAGACAATCCAAATAGTCAGAGAGTCTGCCCATGTGGAAAGTCAAAGACAGAAACACGTACCCATTTTTTATTCAGTTGTGTTTTATATTCTTCTTTAAGGTCGTCTTTTATCACTCCATTGATTTCACACTTTCCTGTTTGTTCTCGTGATTATCATTTAATTTATCTTCTCTCTGGTAAAGATAAGGCTGTTACTTTATCTGTAGTTTATTACTTAACAGCTGCCTTGAAGATTTGCCGAAAGTTATAACCAAGTTACACCTCAATGCTCATCCGCACGCAGGCGCCCTTTTTGCACTGGAACTGGAACCCTGGAGGGCCTCTGGCAGCCTGGTAGCGGCCCTCCAGGGGTCTGATACAGCATAAGAGGCAACTTCACGTGTTCGTGTCTGTGGGTGTGTAGTTAGTTTTTTCTCATGGCATTAGAGCAGAAAAATGGACTTCAGTGTGATTTTAAGAACAGTGCATGTCAATCAAATCAAAATGAAAATGACAAATTAATGACAATCCACAACAGTTCTGTATTTTTCAAATAAGATAAGGTTCAGTATTTTAACTGCAACTTTGCCTTCCAGTCATTAATAAGCAAGCATTAAAGGGTTTCTGTCTAAAAATGTCAATTCTTCATGACATCATCATTCTAAGCTTCTGTGGAACAAAATGCTGGGAGTCTATAATTGTGCAAATATGGTGTTCTACCTGTGCTCAATGTTCCACTGTATCATCAAAAGAAAAAAATAATTAAAAGAAGAAAAACTGAGAAAGGAGAAAAATAATTATACGAGATTGTGCTGTCAGTATTTGACACACAAACAGAATTTTCAATGGAGGTGTGGTGGGATCTTCTGAACATAAACCCATTCTGTCTAGTCCAGCTGCATCTTCTTTAATCCAATCCATACTCATTAGGTCACTCACAGTGCAATCCTAAACAGAGTTACACCCTTCTGAATGCAGAGATTTTTTTTTTTATAAATTTTTATTGATTTTTTAAAGCTATAAATTCTCCATAATTCTGACAACAGCGTAAAAATAATATCACAATCGCAATTATATTGATTGTTGTCTTAATTACCATTAAACATAAAAAATATGACAACTTCCCCATCACCTCCATCTACCTCTTAATAAAGTATTATTAGCCTTCGTTAACATATACTGATCCTAGCATTAATTTCATTCTAAAGTTTCATGTTTTATAAAGTTTTACATTCTGGATCAAAATAAAAAGTAGCCTTCCATTATTCCCAGATCTTGTACATTATCACAATGATTCCTTCAATACTCCCCTTTTCCCCAGTTTCTGCAACTCCACCAGTTCTAGCGTTAAAATGATTTAATCCCTTTATTCTGAAACCTTTGTCCCTTTCCATTTAACATAAATTTAAAATAGCCATGCCACCCGTCCACACTGTCAAAGCCTTCCAATCCAGCAATCATATTTAAGTCAATCCTTTAACCATGGTCTAATACTTCCTTCTGTAACTGAAATAAGTCAGTCAGGTATGGGAACAAGATTTCTTTGTTTTCTCTCATTTCCTCAGGCAAGGTGCATATCCAAAAATAATTCTTTCTGGGCTTAATCCCCATCGTGGCTTCAATCTGTGTTCCTTGATCTGCTCTCTTCTTCCTTGTATCCACACGTCCTTCCATGTCTTTTTTAAATGAAAAGTCCATTTCTTGTATGTCTGGTCTCTTTGTCGCCGGCTGGTTACTTTCTTGAACTTCTGTCTTCTTCTTTATATCCTGATATTCTTCCGTGACTTTTTGGGCAGAAGAATCCATTGCTTGTATGTCCATATTTGTAGTCATCATTTGAATTTTCAAGACTTTTATGTCTTCTGTAACCAGATTCAACTTCTGATTACATACCAGTGATGATTGGTCAAGAGTCATCATCACTGAAATCAATTGAGCCATCTGTGTAGAAATCTGTTTTAATTGTTTAATTGTCGCCTCAGAATATTTAGCAAACATGTCCTGTACTTTTTTTTCCATGATTGAATTCAGTAGAGTTCCCTTTGATTTCATAAGAGCAGGGCTATGTATTTAGCCAGATCAGGGAGAGGCTCCAGAGTATGTAACTTTATTAAAAATTTGATGGTCACTGAATGCAGAGATTTTAATAGGTTTCGGAAGGTGTCATCTCTGTTTAGGCTTGCATTCTGTTGAGCTATTAGTCTTTGACTGGTGAGTCAGAACCTGCACGTGGGTCACATCTAGGGTTACTAGGTATTTTTCAATCCAGCTGTGGATTGGAAAATACCTGGAGATTTTGGAAGTGGAGCCTGAGGAAGGCAGGGTTTGGGGAGGACAGGGACCTCAATGGGGTATAATGCCATAGAGTCCAAAGCGGCCATTTTCTCTAGGTGAACTGATCTCTGTTGCCTGGAGATCAGCTGTAATCCCAGGAGATCTCCAGCCACCACCTGGAGATTGGCAACCCCAGTCACATCCCAACCTCAGGTCGGTTGCAACAGTAGCAGCCACATTTCCAATCTTTCTTAATCAAAAAAATAATAATGGAGAGAGGAGAGGATAAAATGCAAGCAAAGAGAAGGGCAGAGATAGACTGATGCAGTTAAAATTAAAAGGGAGTCCCATTGGGCAGGTTAGAACCAAAGGTGAATGTTGGTTGGTTGGCTCAGGCTGTAGGTGACAGGCTGTAGGTGACAGCTCAAAGCATACAGTGGGTAAGATGAACACACATGAGGTTGCCTTATACTGAATCAGACCATTGGTCCATCAAGGTCAGTACTCTCTTCTCAGACTAGCAACAGCTCTCCAGGGTCTCAGGCAGAGAAAGATCTTTCACATCACCTACTACCTGCTCCTTTTAACTGGAGATGTTGGGGATTGAACTTGGGACCTTCTGTATGCCAAGCAGAAGCTTTTCCACTGAGCCACAGTCTCTCCCCTGATCTGGAATGGATTAGCAGCTGCCAGAATTTCTGTAGCCAGGAAACGGTGCAGTCAAACACCACAGGTTACTATGAGCAGAGGAAGACCCCCCCCCTGCAATATGCAGTATTCAGTCACTGGAGACTGCAGTATGAATAAAAGCAGGGAGGGTGGCCACCTCCGTGGGAACGAAGGCCAGATCCAGTGGTCTGTTCCACTGGAATGCCCCCAACGCCTTCACGTCCATGTTTGCTTCCAACGCACAGCGCCAACGTGCCGCCTCCGGCACTGAGCTGTTCTTACAGTTTCCTGTAACTGTGAGTAAGGATGGAGTTCCTACCAAAGCAGTCCCCAAGGGAAGCAACCACAAAGCCCCACCCGGCCTTCTGACCGGACAGAAAAAGGCACAGCTGCTGTTGTTTCTTCAAGATGGGGGTGGGAGAATCAGTGGTCACAGAGGCCTCCCTCGCCCTCCTGCTGGCCTTCTGCCACTTCTGCTGGCCTAGGGTTGCCAGCTCTGGGTTGGAAATTACCTAGAGATTTGGGGGGTGGAGCCTGAGGAGAATGGGGTTTGGAGAGGGGAGGGACTTCAATGCCATAGAGTTCAGTGGCCAAAGCAGCCATTTTCTCCAGGGGAACTGATCTCTATAGTCTGGAGATCAGTTGTAATAGTGGGAGATTTCTAGCCACCAATTACAGTCACACTTTCACCTGTGTGTTATTTAACCCCATTGTTCTTGTGTCTTCACTATCAAAGCTAGCAGCATCTCTTTTGAACCCTCAGTGGTCTTATGATAACTCTTACGGTTTACAGGTAGGCTTTTTAGTGCCATATTTCTGGCACTTATATATTGTTTTTTAGTGCATAGATTAGATCGTTTGTGTAATTTCTTATGTTTATAGTAGGCTGATGAAGCTAATAATTGTGAAACGTGTATCCAGATCTGGAAGGCAAGTCCTCTTTGATTCCTTCGATTGGTGATCTTCAATCTCTTCGGTAGAAGGCTTCCTGGCTGCCATTGTGCAATTTACAAGCCGAAGTTTTCGGATATTTCATAATTATCTTGGACTCTTGCGGACTATTGGTCATTGCACTTGATGTATGCAGTTATGGTGTTTATTTGTATGTGGTTGTTGACTTTTACCTATGTTTATTATTGTTGTTTATTACATACCATTTATATTGAGCCATCGTGCTGTTTTTTTGTTTTTTTTGTTAGAAATTTATATTGTTTCCAGCATAGGTTCCTTTTTTCTAGTTTACCACCTGGAGGTTGGCAACCCTAAGGGTGGAGTTTGGAGCTGGGAGGGACTTCAATGCCATAGAGTTCAATTGCCAAAGTAGCCATTTTCTCCAGGGGAACTGATTTATATCACCTGGAGATCACTTGTAATAGTGGGAGAGCTCCAGCCATTACCTGGAGGTTGGCAACCCTATGCTGGCCCCAAACTGTTCTTTGACATCTTCCTGTAACATTTTGTATTTTCACCATTTATGTGGTTCGATGTGGCTTTTGCAATGCAGAATGACACGTTTATCGCTGGTTAAGAATGGAAGCGCTGGGATATCCAGCCCTACAATAATTATATGCTTGAGAGCAAAGACCTTACTAATAACCGGAACAGCAAACACATTCCAGTTGTGTAGACACAGTCTTACCGGGAAAACCAACTTCAGCAATAATAGACTATAACAGGGTTGTCCGATGTGACGCCCATGGGAGCCATGACACCCAGTGACACCTTTTCTGCCACCCATCAGGTATTTTTACAAAGTGGGAGGGGCCAGATGGGGCTTTTGCACAGCAAGGCTTCTGATTGGCCATTGGAGATCTAATTGGCTGTGTAGATTTTTAAAAGTTGCTTCAGCAATAGCTCCACAGCAGAAGGATCTTCACTGCACAAGAGAAGGTGTATGCAAGAAAACACCTTTAAACAACACTCTCACTTTAAAAGGCATTTTGTTAAACAGAGCTTCTGTCTGAAATGTTGAAAAATTAATATTAAAATTATTGTTCACGGACATATTTTGGTTGGCTCTGCGTCCTGCAGTAGGGTTGTCAGGCTGTGCCAGTGGAAGGTTTGGGGGGCAAGGTCATTGGGAGGGCGCACAATTTCACAGGCACTGTTACGGCACTTTGGGTGAAAACCTGGAATTGAGATAGGGTAGCTCTAGGAATTCCTGGAAACTCTATGGTAAAACCTTCAAGCTTCTGATCATTCCTAGAGTTATTCTCCATCCCTTTGGGGTTTTCACCACAAGTGAAATGCACTGCTGCTGGTTCATTTAATTTTGCTCCTGCTGCCACTTGGAGCAGTGGCTGGCAATGGGAGCCGGGGGCACAGGGGATGCCCTGTGCTAACCGGGGGACTGGCAAGCCTATGTGGCAGCCATTTTATAGTTACACCCACTACCCTATGTCAAAATTGCAAAGGTACCCACAAGCTCAACAAAGTTGGGCACCTCTGGTAGTGTGTGTGTGTGTGTGTGTGTTAAGTGCTGTCAAGTCGCTTCCGACTCATGGCGACCCTATGAATGAAAGTCCTCCAAAATGTCCTATCTTTGACAGCCTTGCTCAGATCTTGCAAATTGAAGGCTGTGGCTTCCTTTATTGAGTCAATCCATCTCTTGTTGGGTCTTCCTCTTTTCATGCTGCCCTCAACTTTTCCTAGCATGACTGTCTTTTCCAGTGACTCTCGTCTTCTCATGACATGACCAAAATACGACAGCCTCAGTTTAGTCATTTTAGCTTCTAGGGTCAGTTCAGGCTTGATTTGATCTATAACCCACTGATTTGTTTTTTGGGCAGTCCACGGTATCCGTAACACTCTCCTCCAACACCACATTTCAAAGGAATCTATTTTCTTCCTATCAGCTTTCTTCACCGTCCAGCTTTCACACCCATACACAGTAATAGGGAATACGATGGCATGAATTAACCTGATCTTGGTTGCCAGTGACACATCCTTGCACTTCAAAATATTTTCTAGCTCCTTCATGGCTGCCCTTCCCAGTCTCAATCTCCTTCTGATTTCTATCTACCTCTGGTAGATAATATAGTAAAGTTGAAGAAAATAGGAGAGAAAACACTGAAAGCATATGTGGTGCATATACATTCAGCACATTCCTAGAAGGTGTTCAGAATACCTCCTGGCTTCCCACAACTTGACTGAAGCTAATATGATTGAATAAAACAAAACTCCAGATGCACCTTCAAGGCTAACTTTTATGTCACTGCAAGCTTTTGTGAGTCACAGCTCACTTCTTCAGAGAGCTCTGTGAAGGGGAAATTGTACTTAGAGATATTATGGGGAAGGTTGATGGGGAAGAGCCAAGGCTTAGTGTGAATGACATCACGAGTATACACTCCCAATGTAAGGAGAAAAGGGAGGAGTTGATGTAGAGAGATGAGGTGCCAGTCCTGCCATGAATCAATGAAAGTAGCAGCTACACATACTGGACGGCGAGGGAAGTCAGGGGTTCAAACAGATAAGCAAATGGTTTAAGTGGAAATCAACTTGTATTGGTACAAGGTTATAGTCAGATAAAACATGTTAAGAACAGCCAATTAAAATTTCTCATAAGTGGGTCCTGTCGCAGTATTAGAGGTAGTAGTGACTGAGGAAAGCTAAGTCTTTCTTTAAACCAGAATGAAATGTAGTGTTTAATTTTGGATGAGTTCAAATTTAGTACTTTGAAGAGGTTTTTTTAAAGCAGGCCAGTGACTTTCAGGTCTGTAATAGTATATCTGGGGAGACTAAAATATCCCCCTACTTGTTACTGAATGCTTGATTTTGTGTTCATTGATTCTCATTTAGAGATTGACCCATTTGTCCAATGTATACAGCAGAATGGCATTTTTGACACATAGCTGATGGTATTAGGGCCTGTAACAGGGTTGCTTGAGTGTATATTGGGGACAAAGCTGGCCTCTAGGTTGCTCAGTTAGGTTCCTGGGTTTGTGTCTCTGTTAGGTCGTCCATGGTGGTTGGTGAGAAGCCAGCATGGGGGGTTACCGCACTTGTATTCCCAGCGATGTATTAAGAGTTTGAAAACGTTATAAAAAATACTGTTCGCACTTTGTTTGGCCCCTTTAGCTGTGCAGACGTCTTCCAACCATTTATAAGCCACGGTATCCAAAAACCCCTTTTAAAGCGATGTTTTTTATAACTTTTTCAAACTCTTAATACATCGCTGGGAATACAAAGTGCGGTAACCCCCATGGTGTAGCGGTTAAGACAGAGCAGTGGACTCTAATCTGGAGAACCAGGTTTGGTTCTCCCCTCCTCCACGTGAAGCCTGCTGGGTGACCCTGGGCTAGTCACAGTTCTCTCTGAATTCTCTCAGCCTCACCTACCTCACAAGGTGTCTGTTGTGGGGAGAGGAAGGGACGGCGATGGTAAGCCAATTTGATTCTCCCTTAAGTGGTAGAGAAAATCAGCATATAAAAACCAACTCTTCCTCTTCTTTTTCTGTTTTGAGTTGGGGGGCTGCTAGTTAGTCAGTATGGCAGAGTCCTCGTGGCCCATGGTGCCCGCACTAATTTCTTTTGGCTCCTGGTAGCATCTCTAGTCAAAGAGGTTCATGGCCTGAGGGAACACACACACATGAACACATTAAGCTGCCTTAAACTGAACTAAACCCTTGGTCCACCAAAGTCAGTATTGTCTGTTCAGACTGGCGGTGTCTCTCCAAGGTCTCAAGGTAGAGGTCTTTCACATCACCTGCTGCCTGATCCTTTTAACTGGAGATGCCAGGGTTTGAACCTGGGACCTGTTGCATGCCAGGCAGATGCTCCACCACTGAGCCATGCCCCCTCCCAGAGAAACCTGTGAACAGAGACATTCACCGTTTGAGTTTCCTCCCTATAAGTAGCTATGCATCTGCTGCACTGATTCATCTCTCTGCAAACTGCTTCCATCTGACCCCAGCTGTAGCCAGAGCTGTGGGGCTTCTTTTATAGAGTGTCCAACACTCTGCCTTGTTCAGGCCTTACAGAAAACAGAATAAAACAACACTCCATCATAGACCTTATTGGCACTTCTGGACTAATCCTGAACTGGTTTTTCCAACTTCAGCGTTTTCACCATACAGCACCAAAGAACAACATAATGCCACTCTACGCCCAGAGATGTTGCTGAAAGTCCAGGCTGTGGACTTTCTATTCTATTCACTCTGGATTTTCTATCTCTGTGGTTTAAGGTAGGGATTCCAGCCTCCAGGTGGGACCTGGGGATCCCCTGGAAATATGCTCCTCTCCAGAAGACAGAGATAAGTTCCCTTGGAGAAAATGGCTTCTGTTTTTTAAAACTCTTTCACCAGTTACACTGAGTAACCAAATGAGCTTTGCTGTGTTAATCTGCAGGCACAAACCAAGAAGAAGATGGTAGGGCAATAGGCTGCCACTCTGCCTGGTCTGCTGCCCTCACTAAGCCTCTAGCCAAGCTGCTAGCTATTTTTTCACCTACACCACCCTGAAAGTGTTTGAAAAATACCAAATATTTCATTTTACATGGATTTTAATGCCCATTTCATGCCTGTCCAAACTGTTGCTTGGGTCTGACTGTTTTCTGGGCCCATCCTGGTCATTTGTGTCAAAATAATAGTTTAATTTGGTCTTAGGGGGTCTCTCTGCGTAATCAGCCAGAGACACCCACAACATTTTAGCCTCTCTGCAATAATTCTGCAAATCCTCTTTCCGATAGTGGTAAAATGGTGCTCATTCAAATTATTGATTGAGAGGACAGCTGCATGGCAGGTGGGACATGATATTTATTATCCAGAAACGTTGAGCCACACAGAACACAATACGTGCCCTTTTACTTTATTTCATTTCAAACTATATCTTAACCTCAAGTTATATCTTTTAAAATCCAAACAGCAGACAGTTCATCTCTGGGCTGCTGCAGAAAATAGCAGTCTTAGATAAAGCCCCCCCCCCCCCCAGTAAAATCTAGTTCAATTTAGTGTGCCATAAAACTTAGTTTGACTTGCTCTTTTATATGGTATCCCCCATGGAATAGGCTAGGAAAACATGAAAGGACCGTGAATTAGGCAGGAAGTTGGAGTTTTCATCAGCAGCCGGGTATTTCTTATGACATTCAATTTAACCCTAAATGTAAACAAATACCTTTAGGGGCTGAGAGACAAATAGACACACAGGAGCATCTGCAAGAATCCAGACTAATCCACTTACAAAAATTACCCCAGGGAAGACTCTCTCTGTGTGTGGGTATGATACGGTTGTATTATTTGTTGAAATTATTCTATGCGCAGACACTGACCCCATGCTCCCAAGTGATGCTTATTTGAGAGCATTGCTGCCTCTCCCAAGGCATGCATCTGCAAACTTAGCACCATCAAAAGCTTAAATGCCCCTTAAGGTCTTCACTCGCCTTTCTGCAGCTGCCTGTAGCACACCAGCCATGCTCTTTGGTGTGAAGAAGGTCCGTGTGGTGAAGCCAGTAGCACACCACCCAAGCCATGTCCTCCCCGTCCCCCTCTCCAGTTCCCTGAAGACTTCATGGAGGGTTTGGTGGCGGAGCATCCGCTTGGTGTGCATAGGGACCCAGGTGCAATCCCCGGCACCTCCACTTTAAAAGATCAGTTAGTAGGTGATGGGTAAGATCGAGGGTTGTCAGCTCTGGGTTGGGGAAAACCTGGAGGGTTTGGGGGTGGAGCCTGGGGAGGGCAGAGGAGGGAGCTCAGCAGGGCACAATGCCAAAGCAGCCGTTTCCCCCAGGGGAAATGATCCCTGTCGTCGGAAGAAGAGCTGTCATAGTGGGAGGCCTCCAGGTGCCACCGGGGGGTTGGCCACTCCTAGGGCCACCCTTAGGGTTGCCTGCTCCCATCCGCGCCGGGAAAGACCCGGCGATTTGGGGGGGGGGGAGAGCCTGGCAGGACGGGGACCCCCGCGCCAGAGAGGCCAGCCTGCCGAGCGGCCGCCGCCGCCAAGGGAGCCCACCCACCCCCGTCTCCTGGAGCGCCGCAGCCCGCCGGAGCCCCGACGACCAGTGACCCGCACCGAGCCCGAGCCAGAGCCCGAGAGGAGGGGGGCAGAGCCGGCCGCCCCCCCCCGGGCGGCTGACGTCCCTCCTTCCTCCTTCCCTCCCCCATAAAGACGGCCCGTCCCGCGCCCCCCGCCCCGGCCCGGCCAGTGCCGTCCAGTGCCGTCCAGTCCAGCGGCGGGCGAGCAGGCTGCCCAGGCGCTTGTGGCCCCAGCCCAGCGGCCAGTTCCGCCCACGAGGCCCTCGGGGCTTCCCCGGGGACCCCCGGCGCGCTCCTGCGGCAGGCCCCCCTGCCTTGCACCCCCGCAGCCGCCCGCGCCCCCCGCCAGCCCTGCAGAGGAGGCGCCTCGGCTCCCAGGGCAGGAGACCCTCGCACAGCATCCCCCCCCCGCGCCCCCTGGGGCAGCATGGGCCCCTCCTCCGGGCCCCACCTGCGCCTGCAAGCCGCCCCCGGCCGCTGGGCTGCGTGGGCTCTGCTCCTCCTGCACGCAGCGCCCGGGCTGCAAGGTAAGAGGACCTGCTGCGTCGGGAGCTTGGTTGGGTCGCTGGCCTCTGCCCAAGGCAACGAGCTGCCCGGATCTGAAACTCGCTTAATTAATCTGCTCCCCTTCCGGGGGATGGGTCTTGGTTTGGGCTTATTGAAAATAAAGGTCAGTCCCCCCCAAAAATACCACGGAGTCGTTTTCTTAACCAAAGCCATTCTTTACTAACTAATCTCAAGGGCAGGGAGGAATCTCGCTATCTAAGAACCAACACGAGCCCCTGGAAAAGCCGGGCATCCCTCCTGGGTCTCCCTTTGGGGCACTTCTGCCCGCATGCCTGCTTCCCCTCCCTCCCCTCCCCCTGAGCGCCACTTTCCCCAGGAGCCACCTGAGCGCCAGCCACCCATGCCAGGGCCGGCCGGCCAGCGTGCCTGCTGAGAGCCCAGGCTGAGGAGGCGCTTGACCTAAGGAGCCCCTGGGTGGGACTGGACCGGACCAAATTCATGGGAAGCGACGTGTTGATCTTGGGAAAGGCTCCTTTCAACTGCGGCTTTGTTTTCGGCTCCTGGTTTTTTTGGGTCTGGCTTCAAGGCCCACTGGCTGGGCCAAAACACACACACTCCGGGATATGGCTGGAGAAACGGAGGGCACAAATATTCCGTGTGTTTGCTCTCCTCGCGCTCCGTTTCTGTTTCTCGCGCGGTCTTTCCTGTCGATGAGTGCCAACACATGGGGCCGTTCACACATGAACACGCATCGCCAGAGTGGCCATCCCCTGATCGACTGCAGCTGAAAATGGGACTGACTTTGCCAACATTTCATAAAGAAATAGAAACCGGGTGGCTGCCGCGGGAAGCACCCGCGCGCACCCTATCCTGCCATCTGGAACCACTGCCTGGGACCCCGTCCCTGATTTCCCTTTGCTTTCAGCTGGTTTCCTCTTGCTGTGCTCATTTATTCTACCTTGCGCTGCCTCCCAAAGCAGCACATGTTAGCAAACTGGGGAGAAAGTTAGCTTCCCCCCCAAAAATGAGAATGAGAACACTTAACCGTGCAGTGTATCAGGTTGCATTCTCCAGGATTCTCTAAGATCCCCAAATCTCCAGGATTCTCTAAGAAGAGTAGCTCAAAGATTTATATTACGTTTTGTTAATCTGGATAGGCGGCAAGTAGACGGAGAACACACCCTGGTCATTCCATGATGTGGCATGCATTCACCTGTGCATGACCAGAGCTGAGTGAGACTCACCTCCCTCATCCCTAAGAAAGTTAAAACCTGGAGGAGGTGGCAGAAACTGCAGAAATTATTTGTGTGTGTGTGTGTGTTTTAAAGGCATTTCTCTCCCAAACTTTCCCAAAGTCTAAAAGGGGAATATTAGAACATTTCTTAGGGTTAAGCACCAGTAAAACTGGATACAAGCTGACTGCGTCCTTTGGGATAGTTTAAGATGTTCTGTCTGTGTTTCATCTGGGAAGGAAGGCTCGCATTTATGTATGAACAGAGTGCTTCTAGGGGCAGGATTTGGGCTGTCAATGGCAGATTAAATCATCACAGCTGACACCTGCAAGCCAGTGTGGAATAATGGTTAGAGTGTTTGGAAGATCCAGGTTCAAATTCATCCACTGTCCTGAAGCTTGCTTGGTGATCTTGGGCACATAGCTGTCTCTCACTTCAACCTACTTCACAAGGTTGTGGTGAGGATCAGATAATGGCAGGGAGAAATGTCAGCGCTGCTCTGTGCTGCTTGGAAGAGGGCAGAAATAAAGATGTGCTGGACAGAAAATGGGCCTCAACTCAACCCGGGGAGAGCAACTTATTCATCTCTCTACCTTGTTATTCTGCCTTTCGTCCAAGGTGCATCCTGAGGGTCTCCCTCCGTTTTATCCCCAGAATAACACATCAAGAAAGGGGCTGGCCTGAAAGCAGGCGAGGGACTGATCCACAGTCACCCCACTGAGCTTCAGAGCTGAGGTTTGAGTCCAGATCTCTCCGATCAAAGTTCAGCGCTCTAGCTACTGATTGAGCCTTGCCGCTTAGTCAGGCAGGCCAGCGGCTCTACGTGGGCGGCACAAAACCAAGCTTTGGTAACGCTGACCATCAATGCAAGGAAGTTCCTCTTCCTTGAGGGTTCCCACACGTGGGTACACAATGTTTGGAAAGACTCAAAAAACAACAAAACAAGGCATTAGGCATGCTGTTCAGACATGCTGCTTTTTGTACAAGCTTTGTGCACAAGTTCAGACATTTGGGCTGTCAATGGCAGATTAAATCAGCACAGCTGACACCTGCAAGCCAGTGTGGTGTAATGGTTAGAGTGTCTGGAAGATCCAGGTTCAAATTCCTCCACTGTCCTGAAGCTTGCTTAGTTATCTTGGGCAGGTAGCTGTCTCTCACTTCAACCTGTGCACAAGCATGAATCGGTGCAGTTGTTTGCCTTTCTAGTACAGTCTCTGAGGGGGAGATGTTAGGTGAGCCATCTTGGCAGTTGGAGCCAGCGGAGGCCAGTTCAAGGCATCAGCCTTCTCCAAGCAAGGCATGCGTATCACCTACTGAGCCTCTCCCACTGCTGGCAGAGTCCAAACCAAAGCCTGGATCTGGCTGGTGGCAAAATGGGCCCAGGAAGTAATCCTGTGTTGCTGATGTTTGGGAGTGAGCAGAGCCCTCATGGCACATTGGTGCCCTCTTTATTGTGCCACCCAGAGTAGCCACTGGCCCCAGAGAACTGGCCCCAGAGTCTGCCTAAGCATGACATTGCGTTGGGGAACTCTTCCCTGTGTTGAGGGTATTCTCCTGGAGGCACCAAGGAAATCTGCAAGTCACTCATGCATCTGTGTGGTCTGTCCAGCATAACATCTGAAGCTACCAAAACTGATCTCCAGACCACCGAGATCAGTTCCCCTGGAGAAAATGGCCCCTTCAGAGGGTGAAGTGTGTGGCATCAGATCTCTGCTGAACTCCCTCCTCTTCCCAAACTCTACTCTGCCCTCAAATCTCCGAGAATTTCCCAACCCAGAGTTGGCAACCGTGTGTGTGTGTGTGTGTGTGTGTGTGTGTGTGTGTGTGTGTGTGTGAAGTGCCATCAAGTCGCAGCTGACTGATGGCAACCCATAGAGTTTTCAAGGCAAGAGACTAACAGAGGTGCTTTGCCATTGTCTGCCTCTGCACATGAACCATGGCATTCCTTGGTGGTCTCCTGTCCAAGTACTAACACAGGGCTGACCCTGCTTAGCTTCCAAGATCTGACAAGATCAGGCTAGTCTGGGCCATCCAAGTCAGGGATGTTGGCAAGCCTACCAAGTTATTATAGTATTAATAACATTTTATGCCACCTTTCCACCCAAATAGGGTCAGCAAGGCAGCGAACACTAAATAATTAAAACATTTCAATCAGCATTTAAAATGTATATGTAAAGTATTTTATCAAGCAATAAAAACCTATCGATATACAAACACAATACAAGCAAGGAGGTGGACCAAGAAGAGTTTATGCAGTAATCCTTTTCACAAACTTCCTTTAGCCCTTGGAAAAGATGCAGTAAAAAATATTATCTGATCAAACAAGTGTTAGTTGATGGATTTATGACTTTTAGTGGATCACTTGATTGATACTATTTGCATGTAATAGTAGAAATCAAAGAAGCAAGAGGAGGAGGAGGAACTGAGGCTGCTGTGTGTGTCGAAGTTCCCAGGGAAAGAGTCTCAAGCAGCAGTAGGCTTTCCAACCTCCAGGTAGGGCCTGGAGATCTTCTGAAATTAAAACTAATCCCCAGACAACAGAGATCAGTTCCCCTGCTGGAGAAAATGGCTGAATTGGAGGGTGGACTCTGTAGTATTATACCCAGCTGAGGTCCCCTCCCCCCCCCAAACTCTGCACTCTACCCCCAAATCTCCAGGAATTTCCTAACCCAAGTTGGCAACCCTAAGAAGCAGGGAGTGGGAAAGGCTCTGTCTCAGGCTCTGGCAGAGGTCATAGCATTGAACTAGCTGGATCAATGGAAGCCACCTTCATACATTGCAGCTGGTTTGTAAACCAGCATTTGTCACACAATACAAGTCTCAGAAGAGGCATGCCCCTTTCTCTCACGCAGCATGGAATGCCTCTCCTCAGATGGCCTTTGCCATCTGCAGTTTCTAGAAGCACTTGTATTTTATAAATCATTTAAGTTTTCCCAATCTGCTACTGCATAATTCATCTAGTTAACAAGCCTTTAACCAAGCCATCTAACTAGTTAATTGAGGAAATGTTCCAGCCCTTGTAATCAGAACCTAAGAGTAGCCCTGCTAGTTCAGATCAGTGGTCCATCTAGTCCAGCATCCTGTCTCACACATTAGGGGATGCCGTAAGTCAGCCGCAACTTGATGGCACTTTACACACACACATAAGCCAGTGGCCAAACACTACATCCTGTGGCAGGGAATTCCACAAGCCCAATGGCGAAGTAGGTGTGGCTTGTGCTTTCCTCTCCTCTGAGTAATGAGAATCCTTGCGAAGCAGAGATTGTGGGGATAAGCAAGTCAGGGGACAAGAGCGCCAAACAGAGTGGTTTGCCACCTGTACCACTTTTTCTAGCAAATAAGTGCCTTTCCTATTTATTGATGTATTGCCTTTATTTATGGCTAGCCTTTCTTGCTGATTCTCAAGGTGGAGCGTACGATAGAAACAATGTAATTGGACAGGATAAGACAGGATAAGGGAGCCCCATAGCACAGAGTGGTCAGCTGCAGTACTGCAGTCACAACCTGAGCTAGTCGGTTTCAGGTAGCCTTCCATCCTTCCGAGGTCGGTAAAATGAGTACCCAGCTTGCTGGGGGTAAAGTGTAGACAACTGGGGAAGGCAATGGCAAACCACCCCGAAAACATAGGCCATTTATGCTTGGTCATTAGCAGCGCTTTCCAGGCTGAAGTGCCCCGCAAATTTTTTGCATTTTTCACGCTGAACCGTCATTCAGGAAGTGACTGTGAAGCTGGCACATACCTGCTTCGCATTTCTTAAGAGCCCCTTTAACGAAACCTTTTGTGTTTGCTCCACCCCCGCCTCAAAGAATCCCCTCAACTTGAAAGCATGCAAAATCACAGCTACGCATTAGCTATGCAAATGGTGGTTGCTAATGGAAGGACCGTGAATAGGCATTTTAAAGGTTGCATTTAAAAAAGAGCTTTGAGCGAGCATCAAAATTGACCCTGCGTAAATGGCCATAGTCTGCCTAGTAAACGTCAGGATGTGATGTCACCCCCATGGGTCGGTAATGACCCGGTGCTTGCATCTTTACTTTTTAAAGACACCCAATAAGCAATGCAGGAGGACTGGGATCACAAAGTGGAAGAGGGGATGCAAAAAGAAAAAGGTATCAGACATGGTATGAGTAATGCAGACAATGTAATTTTAAAATAGGAAGATGCCACAGGAGCAGGATAAAACATACAATAAAAGCAGGATAAAACGTACAATAAAAGTTGGAGGAGACTACCGCCCTGTTTCTTTTCTACAGAGGTGTCCATTATATGACAGCCCTGTTCCCTCTTCCCCCACCAGCTTTCTCTTTAGATTGTGCTCTGATCCAGACTCAGCCAACCTATCAGAATCTGCTCAGGAATCACACAAGCCCCTCTCCCCCAGGGGGCTTGTGACTTCTGTAAGACTAACAAAGGCCCCAAAGCTCCTTTGGGTTCTTGCTGCAGCTGCGGCTGGAACCCATCACCTGCAGAATTCCTGTGACCCCTGAATCCTTCTCCCCAAGTCTGGAAGTGTTTTAAATTTGGATCAGTTTCCCTTCCAGGCATCTACAAAGATGCTCCTGGGGTAATCTGTTTTTAAAGTACTGTTGCCTGCTTCCTTATGCCCCTTCCCAATGGTTAACACAGACTAGATTCTTTGCCTCTAAAGTGAGCGCTGAATGAACCCTAACTGATTTTTAGCCATGCATTGAGCTCCTTTGGTTGTGAACACCGACGTGCAGTAAGCACATAGTTAAGAAGGATCTAGTCCATATGAAATGATCTGGATAGTTTGTTGAGGGAGACATGGGTGTAAAAAGTAATCACCCTTTCTCCCACAGGTTTAACCAAAGCATGCTTAAGTATGGACTGGTGAACATAAGGCCACTCTGCCCCCCACCACAAAGCTTTAAGCATCTTTTGCTACAGTCCACTTCTGACACCGCTGTAAAATTTGCCCTGGCATTGCATACTCCGATCCTCCACTGTTTCTTCTGCATTAAGAATAAACAGACCTTGGCGCAACTAGAATCAGAATAATGGAGGTTTAAATCTCCCCTAAGCAAAGGCCCTCATACCCGTTTACAGTGGTGACAGCAGAAGCAGGTATTCAGGATCAGTTAGCGTAAGTGGGAGGCGGTGGGAATTCTCATGTGGAAGCCTCTGTTCGATAGGTCCTATGGCCTAGCTGTGCCTGGGCTCATCACAGCAGACGGGGGGGGGGATTTGTGGCAGGGGCACTGTAACGGCAAAAAAGGGTGACCTGCACTTGTTGGGCACTGCTGGGGCGGGGGTGGGTGGGTGAGCAGATCATTCAGCCAAGAGGTGACCTGTTTGTAGAGTTCATTTTGGTTTCCTTTATAGACACCAGCTATTTCAAAAATGTTGTCGGCTTAATTGTTTGGGATTTTCCTAGATATGGTTCCAATTACAATGTTGTTTTTTTACACTCTTGTGTTGAGACAGGAGAATTGTTGAGTGGGAGAAGGAGTCAAGCGAGGGACTGCCACTAGATGGCGATTCCTGCTGCACACTGCGGACGGCTTGTGTGCCTCCTCTCCCAGGGGTAACGCTGCAGTGAGGAGCGGACTGACCGTTCGGCATCCATGGGAAGTTCCTGGTGGGCTACTGGCAGCCAGGAGCGAGTTAAGCCGAGCCCCACAGTGGGGCTGTTTGGCTCAGACTTGGTCAGTGTAACGACAATGACAGCCAGTACCGGGCTTTGGGGAACCATAGAAGCAAGGCCCGAAGGCAATAGTGACTCCTCCCCAAACAATATTCAGAGATTTACTGCCTCTAAACATAGAGGTTCCCTCTAGGTGCCATGGCTAATAGCCATTGATCCTCCATGGATTGGTCTGTTAATGAAGTGCCATCAAGTCACAACCGACTTACGGTGTTTTCAAGGCAGATAAGCAGAGGGGGTTTGCCATTGCCTGCCTCTGTGTAGCAACCCTGGACTTCCTTTGGTGGTCTCCTGTCTAACTACTGACCAGGACTGACCCTGCTGAGCTTCCAAGATCTGATGAGATCAGGCTAGCCTGGCCCATCCAAGTTAGAGTGGACGGTAAATACTCTACACTTTTCTCTGTATGGTCAGTTTCATTTTATCTGTTTTATCTGGCATATTAGCAGCAAATAAAAAATTATTTATTTATTTACCCTACACTTGTAGAAGATGCAGCTGTCATTGGCTATTGGTGGTAGAAAGGGCTGTCAAGTCGCTGCTGACTTATGGTGACCCCCTCATGGGGTTTTCAAGGCAAGAGACATTCAGAGGTGGTCTGCCAATGACTGCCTCTGCGTAGCAACCCTGGACCTCCAGGGGGATCTCCCATCCAAATACTAACTATGACCAACCCTGCTTAGCAGCTGAGATCTGACAAGATCAGGCTGTCCTGGGCTATCCAGGCCGTTACATCAATTGGTTTAAAGTAACTGGAAGAAAAGGGGGCAGGTACCAGGATGCAGGGATATAGATTCTTGAATTAATTTTGTAAATGGGTTCAGGAATTTGCACCTGCGATCTAAACAGGGCATAAAGCACGTCAAGGCTGCATCCGTGGCCAGGCTCTGGCTGGTTTCCATGATAGAAAGAACATCCCCATGTGGTAGCTCTTAGGTGGCAAGAATAAAGATGATTCTTTAGAATCACATAAAGCTCCATCTGTGCCCAAAGGAGCTTCCAATCTACACTTTAACAACAGGGGAAGGGACAGCAGGAGTAACAAAGGATGAAAGACGCGTGCCTGGAGCATCCTCTGAAATTTGCTGCAGAGCTGTGTAAGGCTTCTCCTAACCTTCGACACATCCTTACCCGCCATTTCCGTCAGCCGAGCCTTCTTCCAGCGTGCAAGCCACAGGGTCCCAGAGGACAAGCCAATTGGCCAGCAGCCCATGAGTTGAGAGCTGCGCTGGTGAGACCTTGCTTTGCCTGCGATCAGACCTTTCGACCCACAGCAGTAGCGGCTCCGGTTAGCCTCCTTCCTAAGGGGCCACTGACCTCAATAGCAGAGACTGAAAAGTCACGAAAGCTCCATCTTTGGGTGGGAGGGGATTTCCTTGAAGTTCCTCGCCCTTGAAAGGTGCTTTGCACACTGCTTGTCCCCTTGAGGTGTCAGCAGACACTTAGTTGAAAGGCCACAACTTGCAAGCCTTAGTTGTGTTACTTTGTCTCTTGTCAAGACCATTTTTATTTGATCATTCAACACCTGCCAATCTCTGGCAGGCTCACACGCAAGACTGGGGTGAGCTGCCTGCCGCTGTACTCTGCCATGGATGGACAGGGGATCGTTCCATTCACAGCGCAGAAAGTGCTCTGGTGTTTAGAAATAACCATTTTGATTGGCCTCCCAGTTGAGTCCAGATTGAGAAACGTAGAAACACTGGTTTGTGTTCAGTTTGTACCCTGCTTCTGAGAGCATTTTCATCAATCTGGGTGGTGATCGCTTTTTTCCCCTTCCCGCTAGTTGGAGAGCCCCACTTTGCTCCCTATGCTATTTTGGAAAGTCTGCTGACATCCTACCTAACCAGGAATGAAACTTCAGAGAGCTCACTGGGCTACAGCAGAAGGGGAATTAGGAAAGTTTCAGTGGGTGAAGTCTGCAGATGTTTGAATATCTGAATTATGACCCCTTAAATCATGATGGTATAGAACCCATAGTTAAAATTGTGCAGAGGTTATGCAATGCATTGTTTGACATTTGCCTATTAAGTCCAGTGTAAGAGTTGTGAGAGCATGGAATGCCCTTTGTGGAACACCTTTGATGTGACTCTGAGTGGAAGATGCGAGGGGGTTGGTCTATCTGCGGGGTCCCATCTGGTGGCCTGGATCTTCAGTCTTCAATGGCTGCTTATGAAGATGCTTAACTACACTCAGAACTAGGGAACTTCATTTTAGTTCTGGGCTATGGGAGCTGCAGAATGTTTGGGAGGTGGGGGTGTTTTCCACCTTAGAATTGCCTTGGCTTTCATGTGTTACATTTTTGATTTTGTGTTCAAAACATATAATTACTTTACAATGTTCTATGATGGCCTCTTTAGGATCCTCCCATTTTTCCTTTTCATAGGAATGGTTTGTGATTGCACCTTCAGTATTTCATTTTTTAAGAAACTCCCACCCTTTTTGAACTCCCTTCTCATTAAGTATTTCTGACCATGGGATTCTACCCAACATAAGTTTAAGTTTGTTAAATTTGCTTTCCTAAAGAACAACCTATATGTCTGACTACATACAGTTTTTCCTTTCCCCAAGATTGTAAATTCCAAGATTACATGATCACTACTACCCAGAGTGCCTGCTACTTTAACCTCATCAACCAGTTCTTCCCTGTTGGTGTGAATCAAGTCTAAGATACCAGATCCCCTTGTTACCCTCTCCACTTTCTGGAATATGAAGTTGTCAGCAAGACAAGTCAGGAATTTATTGGACCTTGCATTTAGTAGAGTTTAGCAGATATCCGGGTAATTCAAATCTCCCATGATTACCACGTCCCATCTCTTTGAGAACTTTGTAATCTGGTTTAGGAGTGTCTCATCCAATTCCTCTGCCTGGTTTGGTGGTCAATAGCAGACCCCCACCATAATATCACTATTATTTCTTACTCCTTTTATTTTTACCTGTACTCTCTCGACTGAACTTCCATGCTCAGATTCATGTATTTTTTCACAAGTATACACATCTTTGACATATAATGCTACTCTTCCCCCTTCCTTGTCTGTCTTTTAAACAAATTGTACCCCTCAGTCTTAATTTTTCAATCGTGAGTGATATCCCACCAAGTTTCATTCATGCCAATTAGGTCAAAATCCCCTTCCTGTATTAGGGCTTCGAATCCCTCCTGCTTGTTTCCCATACTCTGCACATTAGTTTACAGTCACTGGAATCCATGGTTTATGTGCCCTGAGGTTTTTGTTTCTGAACTTACCCGCATGTTTAAGTTTCCTCGCATACATGCCATTCCCCTCAAATGTTAATTGTTCTCATCTCCAGTTATTGTCATCATACTAGGATTTAAGTTTGTCTCGCTCCCCCATAGGATTTAGTTTAAAGTTCTCCTTATCAAGTTTGCAAGGCTCTCACCAAACACACTTTTTCCTACCCTCATGAGGTGCAAGCCATCTCCCAATAGAAGAACTTCATCTTGAAAGTGTAATCCATGGTCCAAGAATCCAAACCTTTTTTGACAACACCATCTATGCACCCAGTCATTAATTTGTAGTATTCTTCTTTCCCTTCCTAAGCCACAGCCTTTGACAGGAAGAACAGACAAAAACACAACCTGCATCCCCACGTCCTTTGCCTTCTTACCCAAGCTGCGTAGTCTCTTTTAATACGTTCTGGGCTGTGTCGGGCAATATCATTTGTTCCCACATGAATGAGTAAGAAAGGGTAATAATCTGTGAGCTTGATGAGTCTTCCTACCCTTTCTGCCACATCCTGGATGCGTGCTCCTGGTAGACAGCATACCTACTTAGACAACAAGTCCAGTTGGTACACTTTAGACTCTACCCCTCTCAGTAGGAAATCCCCAATTACCAGAACATGCTTCTTCCTAAATTGGGGAGCGGAAGCTCGAGTCCTGTCATTTGCAGGAGCCTGAGAAATTTCTTTTAAGCTTGGGGGGGGTAGCCCTTATTCTAGTGGTCTAGAATCAGTAACTATGGGAGATCCTGGAACCAATTGCTGAGCAACAGAGGATCAGAATGACTCCTGATTTTCCTGCCCCTGGGGTCACATTTTTCCATGCACCCCCCTTCTGTATTGGTTGTGCCTCCATTTGTTAATATACCTTTCTTTCCTCCTCCTGTTGCCCCCTAAAGTGTGCTTCATCCGTTCTGTCCATGAACTCACCTTCCTTTATAAAATGGAGTGTGGACAAGAGTGTCTCAGTTCCCTGTATCTTCTCCTCCAGCAGGGCTACCAACTTACACTTGCTGCAAGTGTAATTACTGTTAAGCTCAGGTAAGAATACAAACAGGCCACAGACATTGCATGTTACTGCCTCAGCTCCCTCACTAGCCACACAACTGTGATCCATTGCTGAAGTGGTTCAGTTTCTTTCCTGCACTTCCCCTGATAAACTGCCTCTCAAGACTCCCTCTCTAGAAGCTCTGGCTCTTGTTCTGACTCACAGCCCAGCTGCCTCAGCTGTTCCTCTGGTGAGAGGAGCCTTCTTAATTACAGGCTCTTAGCTCCACCCCTCAACAGCCAACAGCAGAGGGCAGGGCCAGCAGTGAACTTCAGTCACACCAGCCCTCCTCACTCAGCAACAACTCTCTAGAAGCTCTGGCTCCTGCTCTGACTCACAGCCCAGCTGCCTCAGCCTTGAATCTGGGAGCTAGATACACAGCTCAGGGCTCTGCCACGCAGAGTAATCATAGACAGCTATCCCAATTTATCTCTTAAGAAAGGGTGGCCAACTGGTGTAGTCTGTGCTTGTGTCCAGGGTGGGGGGATCTGCATTCTCCGCACAGCCACCCAGGAGCTGGAAATGGTCCTCTTTATAATAAAGATGACTTTATCAAGCAATCCGTTTGGGAGCTGGTGAGCTAGGCGCAGTAAAAGATGTTCGTTTCCATGCTACCTGCAAGCTTCAAAGTGAACAAGGAATCTCTACTTGAAAACATTTTAGGCAGTTAGAAGAATGGCCTGGGGGTGGGCCATATTCACATCTTTAGCCCCTACTTGAATCCTGAGGGGTAATTTTGCCAATCACTGGTGGGGCTTCCTACCCCAAATGAGCTGCTTCCATACCAGCCATGTTGATCTTGGCTTTGAGAGCCAGTGTGGTGTAGTGGTTAAGAGTGGTGGTTTGGAGCAGTAGACTCTAATCTGGAGAACTGAGTTCAATTCCCCACTCCTCCACATGAGTGGTGGATGCTAATCAGTCCCCAGCATGTCCAGTTCAATCTCCAGCATCTCCGGTGATAGGGACTAGGCAAGTAGGTGATGTAAAAGACCTCAGCCTGAGACCCTGGAGAGCCACTGCTGGTCTGAGTAGACAATACTGACTTTGATGGACCAAGGGTCCGATTCAGTATAAGACAGCTTCATGTGTTCATGTGTAATCTGGTGAACTGGATTGGTTTCCCCACTCCTACACATGAAGCCAGCTGGGTGACCTTGGGCTAGTCACAGTTCTCTCTGAACTCTCTCAGCCCCACCTACCTCACAGGGTTTCTGTTGTGGGGAGGGGAAGGGAAGGTGATTGTAAGCTGGTTTGATTCTTCCTTAGGTGGTATGAAAGTAAGTATATAAAAACAAACTCTTCTATTTCTTTGAATCTTCTCATTTTCCACTTGCTTAGGCCTTCATGCAACCGAATCCAGTGCAGGCTTACTTGAACATAAGTGGCAGTCGGATGTCCTGGGACTTAATCCCAAAACAGCATGTCTAGAACTGCAAGATATATATATTTACTTTGTCAAGAGTGTGAGGAGCACGCTGCTGGAGCCACTTGGGAGTATCCTTCTTGCTCCAAATCACTCTTACTGTGTCTGCTTGTTGTTTAAAACAACACAAATCTTTCTCTTGTCATTCATCAAAAGAAGGAAGGGAGGCCAAAATTTGCAGAGGAAAACCCTGCCTACAAACTGAATGTGATTTCCCTTGGAATGGTTTGAAACCTAATCTTTGCCGTTATTCTTCCATGGCTGGGTGAAGCGGGCAAGCGGACTGTCACCTCCAAATTGCCACACTGCTGAATTCTGTTTTAAAGAGCAAGAAATGATGTCATATTCCAATAAAAGTGGCCATCCTTGTGAAATGTCCAGAAAAGGACATGCACATGCATGGAGGAAGGGTCTGTTTATCACAGGGGCTACTACAAAGCCAGTAGAGTTGCCAGCGTTCAGGTGGGGGCTGGTGATCTTTCGAAATTGCATCTGATCTCCAGACTAAATAAATGGTGTGTTTGCTTGCTTATTTATTTATAACTTTTATTCCACTTCTTCTGGAGAAAATCCCTGATTTGGAAGGTGGACTGCATGGCATTATACCAGAACAAGGTCCCTTCCCTCCCTAAACCCATCCTCTCAGGCTCCGCCCTCAAATCTCCAGGTATTTCTAAACCCGGAGTTGGCAACCCTAGACCACCAGGGCATCGCTGGGTATAACAAACGTGGCATTCTCTTTATCCAAAAGTCTCCCTATCCAAATTTGTGCCTGGATTTTGGGGTTCCAAATTATCTGGTCTTGTTGCTGGAGTGGAACCAATGCCTTGGGAATTGTCCCATGTTTTATTTCCAACATTAGAATAAAGCATAGTGTGTGTGCCCAAGTTTTCAGTTCCTGCAGTTCCTCTGTGCTCCCCCTACAAATAGCTAGCTGTCCCCCCTCCCTTTTGGAGTCAAATGGAAATTGTAAATAGCCTTAACTCATCGTGTTCCCTTTTCTTCTAGCATCTGTGGGGGGAGGGAGAATCAGTCTTTATTCTCCTCCCTGGTTTTGCACCCTATAAGAAGAGGTGACTGACAGAATGTTAAATTCTGCTGAAGATAATCCTTTGGGCCTTGGAAAGAAATGGAGCACAAAGCCCTGCTCCATCTTCAAAGTGCTCTGGCCAAGCTGACCTCCTGGCAGAAAGATGCCCCCTTCAGTAGGTGAAACAGTCCTTGCTCACTGGCTGGTTGAATATTTTACCCACAATGTATTTATTTCCCTGCCAGGCAAACAGAGAAAACAGCAGGACTTGCCAAAACCAACACGGCCCAATGATTATCTGGGAACACTTCTTCCTATAAGCACAAGCTAACGCAGGGAGCTTTTGGTGCAGCAAGAGAAGGCCTCATCTACCAAGGAGCAAGACAGTTTCCAGGGGGAGTCATTTTTGCTTGGCAGATGACGCATGAAAAAGCTCACCCATTTCAGCTGCAGTAAGCTGGGAAAGGGGGCAAGACGGGAGAGCCAGCCGAGGAAGTGTGTCAGAAATGTACATGATAGAATTGGGCCGAAGAGCCTGCCTTGCTGCAACCTGGGCAAAGCACCTGTACAGACTCACCTGGTGCAGTGGCCATCCTTGTGGGTCTTGTTCAGGAGGGAAGCCTAAGAGATTTTCTCGGGTTGCTGCTGTGCCTGAGGAAAGTTGCATGGAGAAGCTCCAGACTAAGTGCGGGGATAGAGTTGCCAGATCCAGGCTGGGAAACTGCTGGAGATTTGAGGATGGAGCCTGGGGAGGACAGGGACCTCAGTGGGGTTCAATGCCATAGAGTCCACCCTCATTTCCAGGGGAACCGATCTCTGTAGTCTGGAAATGAGCTGTAATTCCAAGGGATCCCCAGGTCCCACCTGGAGGCTGGAATCCCTACTGAGGCAATGGATTCTTTTGTTACTGCCATGTGAACAGCAGTGCCCTTCTTTCTTTTCACACCTCTTCCTGCTATTCCTTTACTAACACCATAACCACCAGGTAAATCTACCTACCTGGTATTAAGGATTTAATTTCTCCGTAGGAGGGACTGATTTGCAGGCAGCCCTAAATCAAGATGCTGATTAATTGCCCCATACCCCCACATTTTCCCAACACAGTTTTGAACCTTCACAGACACACCCCAGTCTTAAGCCATGCAGCACTTCAAATAAAATCAACAGAGGATTCTTTGTATGATTGTGACCGAATCGCTTCTCCCTGGTTAGCTGCTGATGGTGTGCCACATTGCAGGCGTAGGAACTGTGTGCTCTGTTGACTATGAGCCAACGTGGCAGAGTGATTTGACTAGGATCTAGGAGACCCAAGTCTGAATCCCCACACCACTTTGAAAGCCTAACCTACCTTTCAGGTTTGTAGTAAGTAAGTTGGAAGAGAGGAGAATTCTGTAAGCTGAGTTGTGTCCCCTTTGGAGAGAAAGACATCAGTAAAGAAATGGTATGATATTGTTACTTCATACTATATCCATTTTCTGATATGGGTTCATTCTTTCAAGCTTCAAATTGTCTCTTAGTTTATTTGTGTGTGTAAAGTATCATCAAGTTGCAGCCGACCCTGTAGGGCTTTCAGGGGAAAAGACAAACAGTAGGGCTGTTGAATTGTAAAAATTCGGTATAATTCAGATTTGGGTTTAAATGGCCTTTCCCCACCCCCCAAGGAAATCCAGAATCCCCCTATACCGACCGGTATAGGTAGGAATTCGGGTTTAAATTCGGGATTCCCGACCCGAATAATTCAGCCATTTAAACACGTTCGCGGCTTTCCACGGCTCTGGGGGGACATTTTTGCAGGTAGAGGTCCCAAATTTTCAGGGTAGCTTGAAGGGACTCTCCTTGCAAGAACCCCCAAGTTTGGTTAAGATTGGGTCAGGGGGTCCGAGGTTATGGGGTCTGGAAGGGGTTGCCCCCATCCTCCCCCTTGGAAATGCATTGGCAAAGTGGCTGTGTGACTCTTTAACCTGATCTAATGTACTTTATGGGGAAGCCGGGCTTTAAACGGTGGGTGGGAAAGTTCGCTCGTTGCCTCCATAGAGATACTATGTGATACATTTTGTCTCTATGGTGGTGCGGGGTGAACCTTCCCACCATTTAAAGCCCAGCTTCCCCATTGAGATACATTGCTAAGGTCACATTAAAGAGTCTGAACACAGCCACTTTCCCAATGCATTTCAATGGAGTCAGATGGGGGCAACCCCTTCCAGACCCCATAGCTCTGGACCCCCTGACCCAATCTTTACCAAACTTGGGGGTTCTTGCAAGGAGTGTCCCTTCTAGCTACCCTTTAAATTTGGGACCTCTACTTGCAAAAATGCCTCCACAGGAGCAGTGGAAAGCGGGATATTCAGGAATGGCAAATTCGGTTATGTGTAAGCTGATTTATCATAGTCCACGCCATCCCCTTCCTGGATCACCAGGACCCAGGCTTCGGCTCTGGGGCATCTTCTCAGGCTTCTAGTATGCACGCCTCCTTCAGGCAACTGCTTCACATGGAAACTGGAGATGGAAAGTAGCACTGTGGCATGAACAGTTGTGCTACATTTTACATTTAGCACACAGTTCATTACCATTTTATTCAGTCTGTGCATGGAAAGCTGCATGACTGCACACAGATACCATGTGGTGCAATAACTAGTGTGTGTGTGTATCTGTGTATATAGTATTAATACTGTTATTCTATGTGATATCATCCTATGACTTCACTGGACCCTGCCCATGACATCACAACCATTGAGTCCCAAGGTTTGGGATGGTGGAAACCTGGCATCCACATGCCCTTCCTTCAATCCATACACCCCGCTCACCCTAAAACCTCTGGCAACAGGTCTGGTTTGTATGTTACTTTTAAACACTGGGAAAGGCAGAGTTGTGTTGCCTCAAATCTCTCTCCTCCGCCTCGCCCCAGTTCATTCTGGTGAGGGAATCTCAGCAGGTCTTCATTCTTTGCTGAACTTTATGAGACATGGCTTTTCTTGCCGTTCTTATCTGTGCACCCAAAGGCAATGGGATTTTCAGTTAGCAGCTGGGGTGTGCGCAGAGCAGAGGTTTAGTTGTGTTTTTGAAATGGGAAATCTTTTAGCACTGCAAAAGGATTCTTGAAAATAATATTGGAGGGGGGGAGAACAGGATTGTTTGAGCACTTTACTGATAAAAGGTTTCCCTCCCCCTGCTCTGCTTCCTTTTAAGGCATATCGGGAATGGTGAAAGCATATGGTCCCAAAGATTTCAAAGTGTAGCCAAACAATCTGGATTGGGCTGCAGTATGTAAAGGAAATGTATGGAGGGTCCTTCTATTTTCAGATCCTGTGCCTTTGTCTTGTGTGTTTCCATATATGCTTCCTTAGATCTTCCTGTGTTTTTTCTTAAGTGTGGGAAAAATATTGCTGAGGAAGTGGAGAGAGGAGTTTTTCAGGATCACTGGGATTGTTCTGTGTTTTGTGGGTCAAGGAAGCCTGACCCACCATTACCTGCCCAAGTTTGTTTGCTTACTCTTAAAAGCCTCTTGTCTTTAAAACATTGCAAATCATAGTGGCTATTAATATTCTCTTTCTTTGAGAAGGAAAACTGGAGTCTAGCTTTTTTCTTGAATTTTATCGATTCTTTGAGCTTCTCTGAAAATAGCATGAGATTAAACTGAGTTTAGGGTTGCCAAATCCAGCCTGGGAAATTCCTGGAGATTTGGGAGTGGAGCTCCTGGAGGAGAGAATTTGGGGAGTCATATCACCTAAAATCTATGGTATATCATGGAGTTTGCCCTTTGAAACTGCCATTTTCTCCAGGGCAACCAATCTCTGTAGTCTGGAGATCAGATGTAATCCCAGAAGATCTCCAGCTGCCACCTGGAGGTTGGCAAGCTGAATTAGGCTCCCACACAAATGCAGGTTGGGCCACGTGTTGTGCTGAGAGGGCATGCAGCTCAGTGACAGAGTACCTGCATTCTCATTCCAAGCCCTGGGAACGCTCCTGCCACTCTGAGTAGTCATTACTGTGTTGGACCCATGGTCTGATGTGGAAGTGGACTGGGGCGAGCTGAGTCAAGGAACTGCTGCAGGGCTGGTAATGCTGCGGAGTCTGCTGGACTGAGACTCTGGCCACAGCAACGGTGGCTGTTCTACATTTGAATGGGCATAAGTGAATCTAGCAGTTATGTTTCACTTAGCAGTAATGTTGAATCTGTAGGGATGCCAACCTCCAGGTAATAGCTGGAGATCTCCTACTATTACAACTGATCTCCAGCTGATAGAGATCAGTTCACCCAGTGAAAATGGCCGCTTTGGCAATTGGACTCTATGGCATTGAAGTCCCTCCCCTTCCCAAACCCCTACCTCCTCAGGCTCCACCCCAAAAACCTCCTGCCGGTGGCAAACAGGGACCTGGCAACCATGTGAATCTGTCATACTTACTAATTCTGCTTACTGTGTTTGTTACTAGCTAGACTGGAACATGCTTCCTCATGAACCCAGCCTGGTGTGAGTCTCACTGAATAAATGAGATGATTAGTAGCAAATCACACACAATTACAATGAGTGTTAGCTCACCTAGGGTTGCCAGCTCCGGGTTGGGAATACCTGGAGATTTTGGGGGAGGATGGGAGGGTTGGGGGAGCAGAGGAACTTCAGTGGTATATAATGCCATAGAGTCCACTTTCCAAAACGGCCATTTTCTCCAGGTGAACTGATCTCTGTCGCCTGGAGATCAGTTGTAATAGCTAGAGATCTCCAGCCGCCACCTGGAGGTTGTCAACCCTAAGCTCGATCAACATAGAGTGCTGCCTGGGCCCCAGGCCTCAGCTTGCCCCCTGGCCACCAGCAACCTTCCAGGTCAGCAGCCCCATGGGAAGCTTCCCAGTAAGGTAAGCTCAATGTCCAGTCCACACTCCCAGGTCTGACTGGGTGTCAGGCAGCTTCCTGCGTTGCACGTGAAGAGGGCAGAATTCGAGAGAGCGCTGCTGGAAATGGGAGGAGATGTTACCTCTGAATGGTTCCCTCATGGCTAGAACTCTTTGCACGTGGTCCACTTGAACATCCTGAAGCGCATCCTGAACTTCTCTCTCTGATATCCAGTCTTCTTTTTCCTCCAAAGGAATCTTTTTAGAAACATGGCTTTCTCACTTTCAGTCCGAAGGGTCAGACAGAACTCTGTTGCCTCAGCTGAGGGACAGATTTGTCAGGATGGGCTTCTCACCTTGATTCTTTGGCACCGCTTTTTATGCTTTATTTGTATTCTCCAGAGGTAACCAAAATATCCTTTTCCTCTTCCTGAGTCTTTCTGCTGAAGGTTCCCATCCAGGGATATGTTGTGGGTTTGTTGTCAAACAAATTCCCGTCCTTGCCTCCAAGGTCTTCTTAGCGCACGAGGAACTCTTTCCTTCCCCTGCAAGATTCCTCACGAATTGTCAGAGGGATCAAGAAAGGAGTCAGTTTGTGAAGATAGTGTGGTAGGGATTTAATGGGGGGGGGCATCTTTCACTGAACGATGTCCCTCCGTGTAAAATCTTTGTTGCCTTTCTTTACTGGTGTGAACTGGTGAGATGTTCTCTACGGGTGGTTGTGTGGTCACAGGATTTCCTGTGGCTTCACTCACCAGCTTTGGGCTCATGCAGGCAATAAATAAATAAATGCTGGCCCTTGTCCTGGTTTGTGGTGGTATCTTTTTGTCCTTTCAAAATAATAATAATAATGAGTATTTATTTCATGAATGTATTACATTTTTATCCCATTCTGCCCCATTGTTCACTCCACAGCAGGGAGGATCTCTGAGCAGTTTGTGGGAAAATTCAATAAGCGCCTGATATTGCTGAGAAATACTTGACAAAAACACTAGCTAAAACCTGAATGCCATTCAAATGTATTTGAAATAAAAGCTTTTAAAAAACAACAACCCTGCTGCCCGAAGACCAATAGGCAAACTTCTGCATGCAGGGAGTTCCACTTAGGGTTGCCAACCTCTAGGTACTAGCTGGAGATCTCCCTCTATTACAACTGATCTCCAGCTGATCAAGATCAGATCAGCTGGAGAAAAATGTCCGCTTTGGCAATTGAACTCTATGGCATTGAAGTCCCTCCCCTCCCCAAACCCCGCCCTCCCCAGGCTCTGCCCCAAAAACCTCCTGCCGGTGGCAAAGAAGGACCTGGCAACCCTAGTTCCACTGGAAAAATGTTCTGTAGACGTTTCTCTTTTGCATAAAGCACTTTCAAGTGTCCAAAACATTTCACATGTACCTGGTGGCAAGGAATACAACAGGGCAGTAAGCCAGGGTGGCAAAATGGTTACCTGCAGCATTGCACCAGGAAACCCAAGTTCAAATTCTTACTCGAAACAAAACATTGTGTTTCATTTTTTAAAAATCAAAGAGAAATGTATCAAGTAAGCAATGGTAAAACTAGCTCGAGCAAAGGAAGTCGGTTGGAGCTGCTGATGAAGGGTTTACTGACAGAGATAATAGGAAGTTCACCCTTCCGCACACGCGTGCACATGCTGTTTTCCGCGTGACAGGAGAAGGCTGAAGAGGCCAAAGAGGAATGAGAAAACAACCCCTTTCCATGCTGCGGGGCAAAACCCCCATGCTGGTCTGGGTCTCCAGCCAAGCTGCCCATGGAATTTCCCAGCCAGCAGTTGGCAGCTCTAGTTCTGTGGGTGGAAGGGTTGCCAACTTCCAGGTGGAGCCTGAAGTTCTCCCGCTATTACATTTGATCTCCAGGTAGGGTTGCCAACCTCCAGGTGGTGGCAGAAGATCTCCTGCTATTACAACTTATCTCCAGCCAATAGAGATCAGTTTGCCTGGAGAAAATGGCCGCTTTGGCAATTGGACTTCATGGCATTGAAGTCCCTCCCCTCCCCAAACCCCACCCTCCTTAGGCTCCTCCCCAAAAACCTCCTGCCGATGGCGAAGAGGGACCTGGCAACCCTGTCTCTAGGCAATAAAGATCAGTTTCCCTAGATAAAATGGCTGCTTTGGAGGGTGGGCTCTAGGGTGCTGTACCCTGCTGAAGTCCCTCCCCTCATCCCAGGCTCCACCCCCAAAATCCCCCTACCCAGTGCTGGCAACCCTAGTGGGGAAGAAGGGTACTGATGGTACTTCAGGGTCTCGGCTGCCTCCCAGCCATCAGTGGCACAGACTGACCCCCACCCCTCCTGGGCTCGTGCCACCACAGTGGGAGGGAATGGCAGCTTCGGAGGGTGGACTCTATGACATCTCATCGTATCTAGGAGAAATGGAAGTCCTAGAATGACATCACATCCCTGTGAGCTCCACTCCCCAGGATCCACTAGGGTTGCCAGCTTTGGGTGGAAAATATCTGGAGGTTTTTGGGCTGGAGCCTGGGGAGAGCGGAGCTGAGGTAGGGGAGGGACCTCAGCAGGGTATAATGCCATACAATCCACCCTCCAAAGCAGCCATTTTCTCCAGGGGAACTGATCTTAGTCATTGGAGGTCAATTGTAACAGCAGGCGATCTCCAGGTGCCAACCAGTTGGCAACCCTAGGATCCTCCAGGAATTTCCCAACCCAGAGCTGGCAACTCTAGGTAGGCCTGGCCGTCCGGGCAGAAGCACCTGGGCCAGGGGCACGGTGGGGCTTCCTGCTTTTGGTACCCCTGGCGCCCTCAGTCCTTTGGCACCCTAGGAAATTGCCCAGGGCCTCCTAGTGGGCCGGCCACCTCCGCTCCCACGCCTTCATGTGCAAATAAGCAGCTACCATAAAGCTGCTGCAGGTCTCCAGTGCTCTCTGGAAGGAAGTCCTGTTCTTAGACATTCTTGCAGTGGAACATGGAAGTGTGTAACACTCACAAGTTAATGCGGTACTTGATCACTGTAGGCACAGTGCAGCTTGCGCTGGGTCAGAGTTGCCGGGTGCAAGCGCACAGGCCCTTTTTTCTTTGTGTTTGCTGTGGGAATCGTAATGGGCACAACTTCCCTAATTCCTGTTGATTTCTAGAAGGGAGCATCAAGCACTGAGATACATGGGACTTGTCTGGATCACACACCCCTCCCTTGGATATTTGGAAAGCCAGACGTTTAAATGGCTTTATCTGGGCATGACACTGGTGGGGAGAGACGGGATTTGGCTGGTTTAGAGGATTTTTCTGCTATTACAACCAGAAAACATGCAAGTGAACGTAAACAAATTGTGTCACCCCAGGATCTTTTATAAACACATTTTTGAGTGATTGCATGAACAGAGGCCAAGAGAATCATCTAACCTTTTAGTCCTTAGAATAGTTTTCATTTTTAAGCAGATGTGGCTATTTTGGGGAATGTATTTTTGTACATTAGGATGCATTTTTATCTGCAGCAACAGGATCCCGCCCTTCTCAGGGCAGTATACGAGGGCGGGGGGTCACAGCCACTCTTCCTAGCTTGGCCTGAGTCTGTTGAATTTCTGCACCAGGCTCCCTCAGGCTGTTCTGTAATATGAGAATCCAAGAATGAGGGGGTAGAATTTTGGACAGGCCACAAGCAAGGGGGCAGGGACAGGGACACCATAATGGGGGCTGAGTAGGGTTGCAAACCACCAGATGGGGCCTGGGCATTTTCCAGTAATGCAACTGATCTCAATTTTGGAGGGTGGACTCTATGACATCACATCCCTGCTGAGCTCCCTCCTCCCTCCTCCCCTCTCCCCAAATTCCACCCTCCCCCAGGCCCCAAATGCCCAGCAATTCCCCAACCCAGAGCTGGCAACCTAACAACAGAGATCAGTTCCCCGGAGAAAAGGGCAGCTTTGGAGGGCAGATTCTATGGTATACCGTAGAGTATAGGAGAAACAGAAGTCCTTCCAGGAATTTCAAAGCCAGAGTTGGCAAACATAAGGCTGAGAGTTGGCCAAGGCCACAAACCCATTGCCATTACACAATCTGTGAATGCCCATTCAGATTCAGAAATATAATAGAAATTTTTCTTGTGTAACTCATGGGAGGGATGTTACAAGTTTGTACTGCATCTGGACCCAGAGAAATGGTACTTGGCCCCGATTCTAGACCGTTCCAGAGGAGTGCAACTGCTGGACCTAGTCCTGAGGCCCCCACATTGTTCAGAGTGGACTTTTATTGGTCCGTCTGAATAACATCTGCCAGATAGTGAAGCAACAGCAAATGCCCAACTGCTTCCAACCTAGTGGCTCATTTTTAACACCATTGGGAAATCTAGGGCAGACACCTTGACTTGAGGGGGGAAATGCAGCAGATCTTTAACTGAGCCTGTTCCTGGTTGCTGCCGCTCCAGGCCCAGACTTGTCCTGACCAGGGTTAGTACAGCTGATGCAGGCTGAGACCAGGGTTGCCAGCTGCAGCCAGCAACTGCAAAGGGGGAAATAGGGGCAGGGACAGGCGCGACGGCATCATGACATCATGTGTATTATTTTCAAATGCAGAGGAAAGATTTGTGTGAACCCAAAGGAGCACGTTTTAAACCCTGAAGCATAATGAAATCCTGAAATCTGAATAGCAACTCTCAGGGGAGAGCCTTAAAAGGAAAAATGCCTTCTTCTTTTTTTGGAGTAATTTTTTATTAGACATTTTAGTTTACAGAAGATAAAAATATGGGAAATGGGGAAAAACAGGAAAAAAAGAATATACATCACTTCTTGCCCACCTCTAGCACAACTGCAACCCTCACCACTTTCTTAATTTAAGCCCAGATTATTTTCTTGGATAGAACCTTCATCCAATAGTTGTTACCACTACGTTTGTTCAATTGTATTTCGTTTATCATTTACTACTATTTTTACTTATCCTATATATTTCAAAACTATTGCCTATAACAAAGAGAAGAGACATTGTGAATTTCCTGCATTGTGCAGGGGGTTGGACTAGATGATCCTGGTGGTCCGTAACTTACCTGTTTTACTTGTGCTGGTCATTGACTGTAATAAAATTTCTATTCTATTCTGTCCTGGTGGTCCCTTCCAACTCTATGATTCTATTAAATCATGAATATCTACCATAAAAAGGTTCCCCCCTTTTAACATACAAATCTAATGCCTCTGTGTCTGACATAATGCCTTTTCTACTAAGCGATAGGGATCCCAAGGCTACATTGTCAGTGGCAAGATTTGTTTTAGTCCTTATATCCCTCAAACATCAGATATATGCTGCTCAAGATCAATGGATCAAGGAGCTTCTAAGGGATAAAAGGAAAGGAAAGGATTCTATTAAATCATGAATATCTATCATAAAAAGGTTGCCATCTTTGTTTATGTTCATCTCATCTTGTATTGGAGCAGAGCTGAGAGTCTTGACATAGATGCATATTCTTGCATTTTTGTAATCCACATAGTTAGTTCAGGTATCTCCCTGTCCTTCCATTTCATTGCGAACACCGTTCTCGCTGCCGTCATCGCATATTGATATAGTTCCTTGTATGTTGGTTGAATTTCAGTTGGAATTATTCCCAGCAAATACTTGGCCTCACATTCAAAATTCGTTTGTGTCAGTTCTTGTATTTCTTTATGTAGATAGATAGATAGATTGTTTATTTGCGGCCCTTGGCCAGATAAATATTTCTTTATGTATTAACTTCCGGTTTTCTTACACCTCCACCATTGGTGAAAAAAAGTTCCTTCTGTCTCTGAACTTTTCCAACAGTTGGCTTGATTGGATTTATACATCTTTTGTAAGTCTTTTGGGGCATAATACCATCTATAGAACATTTTGTACCAGTTGTCCTTTACAGCTTGTGATCTTGAGAATTTGATTTCTACCTTCCGCATTCTTTCCTAAGTCTAGGAATTCCTTTGAAACATTTATTTTTATTTCAGCGTGGCTTCCAAATCTGCAAATAAATAATAGTAACTCTCAAGGGGAAACTTGGGGGATGCAGCTGCCCCCCCCCTTTCACGTTTGGGATCTTGCTGTCAGCTTAGCTGCCTGGTTTGAGTGTCCCTCGCTCCTAAGCATGAGGGAAAGGTTCTCAGGAAATCAGCATGGCTTGGCCTTTCCTCTTGGCTAAGCTGAGGAGGATGCCCATGATAGTGGACAGCGCTTTGCAAGGGCAATCTGTTGGCAATGGCAGCAGCCGGGTTCCCGGCTCAGACTTCGCCCCTGGAACAGTCAGGGAGAAAGGAGGACGGTGGTACCAGCAGCGACTGTAACTATATAGGCCAGGGTTCCCCAACAGGGTGCCCACCTGTGCCTCCCTTGGCGTCCACTGAGCTTTGCACAAAGTGGGTGGGGGCATTGTAATGCAGGGCTTCTTATTGGCTTCCTGCTTTCAAACGAAAGGGTTTTCTGTTGGAGAATCAGGAGGATGTAAATTCCTGGGCTTTCCCTAGTCAGTATGTGTCTTCACTCCTCAAAGGTTTCCTTTTTCCTTGGAAGTGTAAAGAGGGAGATATTCCATTTGCTGCTGCCTTCTGAGGCAGTCATTTTGGGTGTGGCTCTGCCTCCTCTTGCGGGAGGGTGCTTGTTAAGTTGCTCTGGGCACAGAAGTCTCGTGACAAGCCTATGTATGGATGCAAGAGGCTGATCGTCAGAGCACGGCTCCTATGGTGGGTCTTAAAAGGAGGCAGCCTTGCTAACAGTAACTGAATTTACTTCTGAGTAAGGACACAGAAGCCTGGTGAAAGAAGGGACAAGGATCAGCCTGATGTCAACTATGGGCAGATAACAAGCTACAGTTTCATTGATTATGGGCATGCCAAACTGCGGTGATGCAGCCATCCTATGGTATAAGCCTTTCCAGGATCATGGCTAAGTGGAAATAATCTGATTTGGGGACCACTATCGAGAGGAGAGAGCGGCTTGCAGTGGTGCAGAAGCTAAAATAAAATGAAATCCCCCCCCCCGAGCCCTATGAAACGCCTCCATAGAGTTTCATGGGGCTCATTTGTAATATTTATTTACAGTCATAGACCATCAAGTTAAACAGGATTACAGAACTGCTTGATGAATTGCTTGATGAAGCACATAGAATAATGTGGCTAAAGTTACAATACTTAGTTTCACGGGGCTACACCTGCCTTTTTTCAGGGGTAACTCAGCACCTGCAAAAAGGGGCACTCCTGGGCCGAAAAGGCTTTGGGAGCTGACTTAAGTCATCTCCGCCCTTGGGAACGCCCCCCTTTGATGCCAGTGTGAGCCCTTGCGCCAGGAAAGCACAGATGATGAGGCTGTGCTGGCACCCACAGCTTGTGCTGCTGTGCTGCTCCTCGGAGCTGGCATTAGTGCCAGTTTAGCCGGCAAGTGGCATTAACACCGGTGCAGGGGTCACACCGGCTCCTATCTCCTTTTGACCCTCCCTGTTAGGATTGTGCAGATAATGCTCCAAAGCAGCCATTTTTTTCCAAGGGAAGTGATCTCTGGTAGAGATGCCAGCCTCCAGGTGGAACTTGTGGATCCCCCAGAATTACAGCTCATCTCCAGACTACAGATATCAGCTCCCCTGGAGAAAATGGCTGCATTGGAGGGTGGACTCTATGGCATTGTACCCCACTGAAGTCCCTGTCCTCCTCAGGCTCCATCCTCAAAGCTCCAAGATTTTCCCAACCTGGATCTGGCAACCCTGCCCTCCCCCTCCACCCCTGCTGGTGGCCAGGGGGGACCTGGAAACCCTACTCTGTAGTCTGGAGATCACCTGTAATTCCGGGAGATCTCCAGGATCAACCTAGAGTTTGGTAACCCTGAGGGGTGGGCATTCCATGCCCCTTCCCCCCCCCAAAAAAATCATATTCTTTGCATCTCCCTCTCTTAGGGTGGCCAAGAGTCCAACGGTGGTGGGTAAAATCCCGCCAATCCACCGGGCTGCCCGCCAACCAGCTGAGGGCCGGTGGGCACTGTGTGCATGTGCGCATGCACGCAGCGCGCGCTTCACATTAGGGTTTACCCGGAAGCGACGTGGACACTCTGACAACCTCAGCTAAAACTCTACGGAAACCATAGAGTTTCAGATGAGATCGCTAGAGCATCCACATTGCGAGGGGTGCACGTGCATGCCGCGACAGGTGCGAATGTGCATCGCGCACCTCGGCCACGGCCCCGCAAAGCTCCCGCCGGTGGAGCTACGGGGCCTGGCAAGCCTACCTTCTCTGCATCCCAAGCTCTTCTAGAAAGCCCGAAAATCTGCATCTTTGGTCAAGCAAGGATGAGTTTCCCTTGCGTTGACCAGATGCTTTGTGGTGAAAGACAACTGGGCCGATTCTTATCTGCTGACCTTCTTTCCTCCCTCACAAAAATTCACACAGGAGCTGCAGCTTTTGTGCTTCTTAAAGCAACAGCAGCTCATGACTCAGTAAAAGCCCTGACTCAGCTCCCGCTGTTTGACCAGTCTTTTTGACCAAAGTACCACCACACAAAACTACCCTGTCTTTCTTTACAACTTAGAAGTTTCCCTACTCAGTCAGTGAAAATAAACACAAAATGTTGGCTTGTGTGTGTGTGTGTGTGGGGGGGGGGCTTTTCTTGTCTGCTACGGTTTGCAATGTAACACTGATAGAGAGAAATGTGTGTGCTTAGGACTAGGTTGTGCCTTTTAGCACTTACACTAGACCCACACATTCTGGGAAACTGGGTCTGCAGGTAGGGTTGCAAGCTCTCGGTTGAGGAATACCTGGAGATTTTTGGGGTGGAGCCTGGGGAAGTCAGGGTTTGGGGAGGGGAGACACCTCAGCAGGATATAATGCCATGGAGTCCACCCTCCAAAGCAGCTATTTTATCCAGGGGAACTTATCTTGGTCATCTGGAGATCAACTGCAATAGTGGGAGATCTCTTGGTGCCACCTGGAGGTTGGCATCCTTATCTGCAGGGCATCTGGGGCATTTGTCAAGCAGGAGAGGCATATTGCAGAGGAGAAATGCAAGGCAGAAAAGGGAAATTTCAACCATCTCCTTTGTCCCCTCTTATCTTTCCTACATCGCTCTCCCAAGTTGCTTTGTCCTCAAACCTACCCATTCCCAGGCCAACTAAAGGTAATTAGTCACCCTACGCAAGATATGCCACACCCTGGAAGTGACTTGACAGCACTTAACACACACACACATTGTATAAATATTGTACAAACTACATGAATTCTATATTTAAAAATCTGTAAAAGGAACAACCAAATAATCAGCAGCAGCAATGAAAATAGGCTGGCTGCAACTGTTCACAATATTGTTCTCCTCTCCTTCATTTATGTGCCCAACAACCCTTTGAGGGTTGTTGTCGAAAAAATTTTCAAACAAATAATCAGTCAGTCCTTGAGCATTTAGAAATGATGGCTCTGATTACTAAGAGCCAGCACGGTTTCTCAAGAACAAGTCATGTCAGACTAATCTTATCTCTTTTTTTGAGATAGTTAGAATCATAGAATCACAGAGTTGGAAGGGACCACCAGGGCCATCAAGTCCAACCCCCTGCATAATGCAGGAAATTCACAACTACCTCCCCCCTCCACACCCCTAGGGACCAGAAGATGGCTAAGATGCCCTCCCTCTCATCATCTGCCTAAGGTCACAGAATCAGCATTGCTGACAGATGGCCATCTAACCTCTTCTTGAAAACCTCCAGGGAAGGAGAGTTTGCCACCTCCCGAGGAAGCCTGTTCCACTGAGGAACTGCTCTAACCGTTAGAAAATTCTTCCTAATGTCTAGACGGAAACTCTTTTGATATAATTTCAACCCGTTGGTTCTGGTCCTTGCTGCATCAGGGGAATTACTACCTTGCTGGATCAGGGGAATGCTGTAGACATAGTTTATCTAGATTTCAGTAAGGCTTTTGAGAAGGTTCCCCATAATATTCTTGTGGACAAATTGGGAAAATGTGGTTTAGATCCTATTACTGTGAGGTGGATCTGTAACTGGTTGACAGATCGCACCCAAAGAATGCTTATTAATGGTTCTTCATCCTCTTGGAGAGAAGTGACTAGTAGAGTGCCTCAGGGATCTGTCCTGGGCCCTGTGTTGTTCAACATCTGATTTGGATGGCCATAGGCAGATCATGAGAGGGAGGGCATCTTGGCAATCTTCTGAGCATGGAGTAGGGGTCACTGGGGGTGTAGGGGGGGAGGTAGTTGTGAATTTCCTGCATTGTGAGGGGGTTGGACTAGATGACCCTGGTGGTCCCTTCCAACTCTATGATTCTATTCTGTGAGGTAGGTGAGGCTGAGATAGTGTGACTGGCCCAAGGTCACCCAGCCAGCTTCCATGGCACAAGTAGGGATTTGAACCCGGCTTTTCCAGATGCTAGTCCGGCACTCTTAACCACTACACCATACTGGCTCTACACCCATGGTTTTCATGACAACCTGGACTGAGAAGATCCTAATGAGCAGCCTCCAGGGCTTCCTAGGCAGAGTAGAGATTCAAACCTGGGTCTCCCAGATTATTCTCCAACACTCTAACCACTGCTCCATACCAGCTCTCTACTGGGATGTTTTGTCAACCCCAATTCAAAGCAGAACTGTAGTGGTCAAATAGACAAAGGGTCTGACTGGGTGTCCTTCCTAGGCAGATTGGCTCTTTAACGTACTGGGAGAGTTCACAGTGGGCCTGCTGGTGGCGAGGAAAAAGAAGATGAAAAAGAAGAGTTGGTTTTTATATGCTGACTTTCTCTACCACTTAAGGAAGACTCAAACCAGCTTACTATCACCTTCCCTCCCCCTCCCCCACAACAGACACCCTGTGAGGTAGGTGGGGCTGAGGGAGCTCGAAGAGAACTGTGACTGGCCCAAGGTCACCCAGCTGGCTTCATGTGTAGGAGTGGGGAAACCAACCCGGTTCTCCAGATTAGCCTCCACCTCTCCTAACCACCAGTGCCGCTCCGCTCCGCTTGTTTCTGGGCTTTTAAATGTCCTAGTCCTTCCCCGAGAGCCAGCGCGGTGTAGGGTTAAGAGTGGCGGACTCTAACCTGGAGAACCAGGTTCGATTCCCCACTCATGAAGCCTGCTGGGTGACCTTGGGCCAGTCACAGTTCTCTCAGAACACTCTCAGGCCATACAGAGGCAGGCAATGGCAAAACCACCTCTTGCCTTGAAAACCTTATGGAGTTGCCAAAAGTCAGTTGTGACTTGACAGCACTTTACACACACACACCCACACACACACACACAGTCCTTCCCTGGCAACTTAATATGCTTAAAAGTGACCATTTTTGTTTACAGTTTGTTGACATTGTTCTGTCTTAAATAGTAGGAAGAGAATTATCCTGCCTGGAGGCCACAGCACTCTCCTGTTGGCCTATTTATCCCCCCCATGACGCCAAGAGGAATTGTATTATACTTGGCTGTTGGCCAGGAGTCTCCCTGGGTAACCTTGTGCCCATCTCTCTTTTCCAGCCCTCAGGGATATTCTGAGGGTGAAATGGATGGCTGAGTCCCCAGGAGGAAGGGTGAAATAAAAATGTGTTAGATTCCAATCAGGCAGCTTCTTTTCCTTGTTGTGTGTCCCTAGTAGGGTTACCAAGTCCACTGGCAGGAGGTTTTTGGGGCAGACCCTGAGGAGGGTGGGATTTGGGGAGGGGAGGGACTTCAATGCCATAGGGTTCCATTGCCAACGCAGCCATTTTCTCCAGGGGAACTGATAGCTAACAGCAGATCTCCAGATAATACCTGGAGGCTGGCAATCCTAATCCCTAATGCTGGCTATTCAGGGCCATACTGCTTCTGAACATGGAGGTTCAATTTAGCTGTCAAAGGAAGACATGATAGAGGTCTATAAAATTATGCATGGTATGGAAAGAGTGGACAGGGAGAAGCTTTTCTTCCTCTTTCGTAATACTAGAACACGGGGTCATCTGCTGAAGATGGAGGGTAAGAGATTCAAAACTGATAAAAAAATTATTTCTTCACATAACACATAGTTAAATTGTGGAACTCCCTGCCCCAGGATGTGGTGATGGCTGCCAACTTGGAAGGCTTTAAGAGGGGAGTGAACATGTTCATAGAGGAGAGGGCTATTCATGGCTACTAGTCAAAAAGGATACTAGTCATGATGCATACCTGTTCTCTCCAGGATCAGAGGAGCAGGCCTATGATATTAGGTGCTTTGGAACATAGTCAGGACAATGCTGCTGCAGTCATCTTGTTTGGGGGCTTCCTAGAGGCACCTGGTTGGCCACTGTGTGAACAGACTGCTGGACTGGATGGGCCTTGGTCTGATCCAGCATGGTTTTTCTTATGTTCTTTGATAATAGCTAAATGTACAGTGCCTGTAGTAGGGTTCTACACCCTGTAGTAGGGTGGCACACATGTGCCACCTTGTAAGTGCCACCTCGCAAGGGGCCTTTACCTCTTAATTTGAGTGGTAAAGCGGCCCTTTACCACTCAAACTAAGAGGTATAAGGCCCCTCGCAAGGCGGAACTTCCTGTTCTAAACCAGAAGTGACGTGCACAGTATGCACGCGCACGTACACGTTTGCCCCCCAACCCTCACATGGTCAGTGGGCAGAGGGGTAAATTGCTGGGGGTTTGCCCACCACCAGCGGCCATTCTGGTTAGCATCCCTTCCTTTCCCCTCCCAAACGGCCATCTTCTTTACAAAGTGCTGACTAGATTTGGTCTACAAACTCTCCTGGCTTCTATTTTTGACTTCAACCCCCACACATGGACCTTTGGCCACAAACACAATGAGATTTCCTAATTTCCTAGGAGGGACAATGAATATTGTGCATTGAGCAGGGAATGCAAGATGGAAGGGGAAGCAGAACTGCTTCGTTTGTGGACTCATTCCAGCAAGGCCTCTGTTATCTTCCAGTCGCAATTCTAATTAGAATGAAATTAGCCGCGTTAATTTCCAACTCTGCTAAATGGGTTTCTCTCACTAAACATCTGCCAGGGTGGCAGACCTTTCCTTTGATACCCATTCCCAATCCCTGTTTATGTCTTGGGCCTTTAAGAGACGTGTAGGGCATCATCTGGGCCCTCACTGGACTAGAATTGCCAAATTGGCCCAAATGCTCATTGCTTCCTGCAGAAATACTGCCATCTTTGATTAGGGTTGCCAGGTCCCCCCTTCTCCTCCGGCGGGAGGTTTTTGGGGCGGAGGTGAGGCAAAGATTGCGCACGTGCGCGGCCGTGCCAACGCGATCACATCACTTCCGGTTTATACCCAGAAGTGCCGCATCGCAAGAAGCCTTTTATCGTTCAAACTGGGTTTGAGTGGTAAATGGCCCCTTGCAATGTGTTTAGACCGGGAAGTGCCACATTGCGAGGGGCCTTTTACCATTCAAACTGAGAGTTTGAGTGGTAAACGGCTCCTTGAGATGCATTTAGATTGGGAAGTGCCGCATCACAATGTGCCTTTTACCACTCAAACTGGGAGTTTGAGTGGTAAAAGGCCTGTTGCAATGTGATGCTTCGGGGTGTAAACCAGAAGTGACGTGGTGCAGTGGGCAGGTGCGCTTGCACGCATTGCCCGCCAACCCTCAGCTGGTCAGCGGGCAGCCAGGTGGATTGGCGGGGGTTTGCCCACCATCACCTGGCACTTGGCGACCCTATCTTTGACGGCAGAACTTGGGCAACAAATTCAACTCCATTCATATTGTGCTGATAACATGTGAGGGAGGGAAAGGGGAAATTGTTTGAATTCCAGTTTAGGAGAGCTTCCTGGGATAGGATTCTTTAGGGTAGGACTACATTAGAACCATTGGATGTGGGCCAGGACTGCCAATCAAAAGGAGGAGAGATCCTCTGGAATTACACCTGATCTCCGGATAACAGAGGTTAGTTAAATAGCTTCTTTGGAGGGTGGACTTTTTGGCATTATTACCCTGCTGAGGCCCTCCCCCTCCCCATACCCTGTCATCTCCAGGCTTCAACCTCGAATCTCCAAGAATTTCCCAGCCTGGAGTTGGCACACTTAACATGGACCTCTGAACACAACAGCAGAACCAGTGGAACATACCCTCTAGAAGCCATCACTGTCCAGCTCCTCTGACAAATGCCAGACAAACAAAGCTGCCACTGAAAGTAACCAAAAAAGTTTCTACAACAGCTACAACAGCTGACTCCTGGCTGCTTTGTGTGGGGGGCTGCTGACTCCCAGGAGGCGGGGGCCACTGGCTGACAGCGGAAGGTCTTGTGGGTGCTGCTGACTTTGCAGGGGCTGCCCTGAGATGGCCCAGCCCACTGGGACTTTCCCGGGTGGCCTTAATGGCCAATCCACCCTGTAAGGTAGTTACAGCAATGTTGAACTTTGGCCAGAATGACTACTGGGATCTGCCCCCTGCTGCTCTTTCCCACAATGGAAGTTCTATAGATTCCACCCTCCAAGGCAGCTGTCTACTCCAGAGGAACCGACCATGGGGATCAGTTGTAATTCTGGGAGATCTCCAGGCCCCACCTGGAGAATGGCAACCCTTTGGTCAGATGTGAAGGAACCTGTAATACCAGACCACTCAGTTTGAAAGAGACAAAGTTACTATGTTGAATGAACAGATTTCTATCAGTGAAATAGACTCCGGCTGACTTTAATCTATCTGAAATAAATTAGCATGAATTAGCTTGGTTTGACATGCATGCTGCTGGCTTTTGATTAAATAACTTTGTAAAAGTGGGTGTCATTCTGGACAACTACAGGATTTGTCAGTTGGGAAAGCAAAAATCCTTGTAGGTTGTGGTCAGAGCTCACAGATTTGATATCACTGTCCACACACCGTTGACCATTCATCTCACAAAGATGTCTTTATACCAGATTAAACTGTTGGCCAAGCAAAGCTAGAAGTGTGCTTTCTGACTGTTGGGGGCTCTCAAGGGCCTGAAACATTTTTCCACCTTAATATCTTTTCACCTAGGGCAGTCAGGGGATGAGTCTAGGACCATCAGCATGGAAGGTATAAAGCTCTCCCATTATAGGCCTTTCCAGGTGTAGATTGGCCCCTTAACTGGGAAAATTCCAGTGTGCTGCTCCTCTGGAGGCTGCCTGCCAGGGTCTTCTCAGTCCAGATGGTCAATAAAAACAGTGAATGTTAAGTGTAGTGTAGTGGTTAAGAGTTATGAACTAGTACCCGGGAGACCTGGGTTCGAATCCCCACTCATGCCATGGAAGCTCTCTGGGTGACCTTGGGCAAGTCACACTCTCTCATCCTAGGGTTGTTGTGAGGATAAAATGGAGGAGAGAACTATATAAGCCACTTTGGCGGGATACAAATGAATTAATAAAAGAAAATAAATAAATGGAAGTCAGCTTGTCCACTTGGCACCCTTGCCCCAGGGCTGTTTTAAGGTCCCAAACCTGGCCTTCCCCCTTTCGTACTGATCATGTCTTTGTCCAGATCTATGGGAAATTTCACTTCTTTTGGGAAGAGTATCCTATCCATCTTAGATATTGGCCAGAAAGGGAAAGAGGAAATGCCGACATTTTTTAAATGTACTAGTAAGCCTAAGACACCCTTAGGTAATTTGAACAAAATGTTTTTAATGACAACCAAAAAAATTTAATAGCACAGGAATTTTTAGAGTCTCGGTAACAGCAGTTCTAAAAGCAGACTTTCCTGGAATCCTCTTACACAATACACTCCTGTTCCTGGGAGGATTGTTCCCTTTGGGTGAATGGACTGGAACAATCACTCCTTTGGAATTTCGAATGACATATTAGAGCCAGTAGATACAATGGACAGAATCAAGCTTTCCTGGAACCATGTTTGGGTTGCTTGTTTGAATATTCCCTCTGTGGTATGGGACAAATATTAGCTATAGAACTTGTTTAATTTACAAATTCACATTTCCCCCCTGTATATTCCACTTAGGAAAAGAAGTGCTTTGACAATCTGCCTCACCTCATTTGCTGACTTCCTGTGTCTTTGATAAAGAGTGACTTCCAGTACGTCCCGAAGTGACATCTGATTTCTTCACCATATTTAAAGATACTGCTAAGGAAGGAACTGCCTTCTCTTGGCTACTATGTGTTTTTTTTTTACCACTGATTAATTTTAAGAATTACGTGAACAAGGCACTGATGATTCAAATGGTATGTCAAAGTGAGCCGAGACATTGGGGGAAGGTTAAAGACACCTCCAGTTCAACCCAAAGTAGGCCAACAGAACTTCGTTGGGTGGCCCAGGCTAGCCCAATCTCATTAGATCTCAGAAGTTAAGCAGGGTTGGCCCTGGTTAGTGCTTGGATCGGAGGCCACCAAGGAAGTCCAGGGTCCCTAAGCCGAGGCAGGCAAAGGCAAACCAGCTCTGTTTGTGGCCTTTTATGCTTGGCTGTTTCCCTCGCGGTCACCCCTCCAATGACTTTGGGTCTTTGTGTTGATTATGCATGCCATTTTCGGCTGTCAGAGTTGCCTCACTCTCCCCATGCATTACCCCGCATTTTGCCCGTGTTTTCAAATTTGAGATTAAACAGGTCTCTGAAAAAACGCAGGCAAAGCACGGGGAAAGGCAGGGGGAGAGTGAGGCGACCTCTGACGGTCAGAAATAGCATGCCTGATCAACACAAAGACCCAAAGTTGTCAGAGGGGTGACTACAAGGGAAACAGACAAGCATAAAAAGCCCAAGTCTTGCCTTGAAAACCTTATGAGGTAACCATAAGTCAGCTGCAACTTGACAGCACTTTCCACCACCACCACCACCACCACCACAGTTGGGGACCTGCAACAGAAAGCTGTGGAGTGTTTCAAATGGTCCAAAGGTGTGTCTGTTTTTGCCTTTGCGGCCCTCCTTGGGGTTTAAAGAGTGTTCCCAGCAGCCCTCATCCTTTGACCATGAAGGGTGGCTGTGGTCAAGGGGAAATCCTAGCCCTCCCTGCTTTGTCTCTTCCCTCTGCTGTCGCTTCCTCCTTCCTCCTGCACCCTGCCATTGCCTTGGCCATCTTGTCCATTCCTCCCTTTCCACTCCCCCGTCCGCTCCTCTTTGCCCCTCCCTGGTACTCTTGTGACGCCTCCACCTTCTTTTCTCTCTCCCCCTCCAGCTTAACTTCAGTAACACAATGTAGATCCTTGTGTGGTGGCAGCAGCTGCTGCCAAAGCAACATTAATTTAAAAAAATTGCACAGCCAATCAAAGTTCCAACAGCTAATCAGAATCCTTGTTGGTTAAATGCCCTTCTTGACCCCACCCACTTCCTAAAAATCACTTGGCAGGCACTAGAAAAGGTGTCGGCAGGCACCATGGCACCCATGGGCACCATGTTGAGACCCCTGATGTATTCTAAAACACCTTCTTTTTGGGTTTCCTTATCTTAAAGGCAGAGGGGAAGTAACCTTCAGATCAGGAAAAATAAAAGCCAAATCAAAATAGTAACAGAAATGTAGAATGACCACAAAGGAGCAATCAAGATGCTGATGCGTTTCCCTTATTCAATTAGAAACATGAATGCGGGCTTGAAAAACAGTGGAGGTCAAATTTACTATGAAGGGCAAGAACCAGTGATTCATTTTCCTTATTCTTTATTGTTAACTTTTCACCTTGAACACCAAAGAGCATTTTTTTAAAAGATCGGGATTGTTCTTTAATCCTACCCTGGCAGGATCTTTTTCTTAAATAATAAAGCATCTTGAGAAGCTAGGGCCGCTGGCTCAACAAAAGGAAAAGGGGGCCCTTTGTGTATACTCAGGAGACGGGAAGGGGCCTGAGCACCAGGAGCAGTCACAGATAAAGGAATTCCGCCCATTCTTCCTTGCGATAGGGACTTCCTTTGCCAAGCAGTAAATAGGCTGGAGGCTGTTGTGTAAAAGCTGGTTCTGAGGAAGGAGAGGAGATGAAATCTCACTGCCACTAAAGGAAAAGTCAACCCGCATTCCAAAAGTACTCTTTAAAGTCAAAACAAATGTGCTCCTTCAAATTTTCCTCCTTCAATCCATATTTAACATCAAAACATTGCTCAAACATCACTTATCATTTGATAGGCTCTGTATGTTAACCTGTACCACAATACTGTTAGCAAGGATTGCAGCTTGCTACTATAAATGACTTACAATACAAGGTTTAGTACAGTTTATATCAACTTCACTGTTTTAATCAACGAAAAGAGAAAATGAACATTCTGAAATGTATATGTCACACTTAAGTTACAAAGTCTGGATTTGAAAATGTGAAAAACTACCAGATTTTGAAACTGTGCAATATTTTTCAGCGCTGCTAATCCTCTTTGCCATTAGTGTGAAATTTTTGGCTCTTGTCACAAATGCTTCCCTGTTTTTATTGCAAGTCAGTCTTTGTCAACCTCCAGGTGGCGGCTGGAGTTCTCCTGAAATTAGAACTGATTTCCAAACTGTAATGTATGTAAATAGTTAGGCGATATGCAGGGGAAAATTTAGGAGCTTGAGTCCTGGACGAAGGATCCTAAGTCCTGCATGCGCCATTGGTCCAAACCGGCTTGCACCATTGGCCCTAAGCCGGCACACGCCATTGGTAACCCGGGGTTGTTTCCCCCCTATCACAGATCGGGGGGAGTGGTGCGGGCCGGACTAGGGAGCATATAAGCAGGGCCGTTTGCCCTGAGTTCTCCAGTTCTGTTCTGTACTACAATTAAGCGTTGTTGTTGGAACTCCGTCTCGACCTCGTGTGTCCTCCCCACGCAGACTTAACACAAACCACACAGATCAGTTCCTCTGAAGAAAATAGCTGCTTTGGAGGGTGGACTCTATGGCATTATACTCCACATAGGTCCCCAAACCATGCCCTCCTCAGGCTTCACCCCCAAATCTACAGGAATTTCCCAACCTGGAGTTGGCAACCCTAAATTAGTAGGGTTGCCAGGTCCCTCTTCATCACCAGCGGGAGATTTTGGGGGCAGAGCCTGAGGAGGGCGGGGTTTGGGTAGGGGAGGGACTTCAATGCCATAGAGTTCAATTGCCAAAGCAGCCATTTTTCTCCAGGTGATCTGATCTCTATCAGCTGGAGATCAGTTTTATTAGCAGGAGATCTCCTGCTACTACCTGACAGTTGGCAACTCTATAAATTAGGCATGTCTTCTCTGAAGGCAGGAGATTCTACTGCTTGTCTGCATCAAGGGCAATTGAATGATCATAATAATACCCAAAGCAGAGATGCATCAGAATTACCCTACCCCTCTGAAAGCCTACTGGGAGGAAGCCAGACCAGAGCAGTGACTCATGCAGGGAAGCAGCGGGCAGCCTCCTGTGCAAAGTGAGTGCAGGAGCACTTCATTATTAAATGCCATTTCCTGCAGCACTCGAGCACTTCTTTAAAGACATACAAGTTGGTAATTACTGTGTTACACAAATATGACAGAAACATCGTACCTCCCAAATGCAATCAGAATGAGAAAATTGTAAGGAGATGAAATGAGTCAGAGAGCATGTTGAAATTGTAAGCAGATTGGGTTTGCAACGGAGATTTTGTAGGCATGCTAAGGATTAGCAGATGGCCAAGTGCTAATTTTGGTTTCAGGAGAAAATCCCCAGTCGTCAGTAGAGATACGAGCCATGTAAACAGCAATCTGAAATGGTGATCTGGTCAATAAAAGTAACGAACTGGCAGGGGTTTGCATGCGTTGTGGCTTTAAAAAAACCCCGTCTCATGCATTTGTGAACTGAATCCTATTTTCTTCATCGGAGTTAAAAGGCTTTTTGCCTCAGGAATTCTATTTTCTGACATACTTGTAAAAGAACAAGACTAAAGACTTTAAGCTCATCTGCTGTGGGGGGAAAATCACGACAAAGAATTACATCCACGAGTTAAAATGAGCCATGTTTTTTTCAAAGAAAAAAAGAAAAGAAAAATCAAGCCAGCATTTGCTCTAGAACTTTAGAGCAGTGGGCCCTTTTGTCTCCCCAGTGCGGCATACGGTGCCCCACGGTATGACGCACAAATGGCTGGACCATCTTCAGGGCCCGGAAATGATGCCCCCAGGAGGGCAGGAAGGCAGGCCCACCCTAAGCCGCATCAGCCATTCAATTCAAATTAGCCACGTGGGCTCCCGGGTTGCCAGGTCCCTCTTCACCACTGGTGGGAGGATTTGGGGGTGGGGCCTGAGGGGGGTGGGGTTTGGGGAGGGGCTTCAATGCCATAGATTCCAATTGCCAAAGTGGCCATTTTCTCCAGGTGAACTCTATCGGCTGGAGATCAGTTGTAATAGCAGAAGATCTCCAGCTAGTACCTGGAGGTTGGCAACCCTATTTGTGGGCACTAAGGAGCATTCAGGGCCATTGACCAAGATTTGTAGTTACAAGTGAACTCAGTGGTGGCAGGCTTTGGTCAGCAGAAAAAGGAGATTTGGAAGATAGGCAGGAAGTGTCCAGCTCACGCGAAGTGATGGTATCGCTTTACTCCACTCTGGTTAGACCTCACCTAGAGTATTGTGTTCAGTTTTGGGCACCACAAGAAGGATGTAGACAAGCTGGAACTTGTCCAGACAAGGGCAACAAAGATGGTGAGGGGTCTGGAGACCAAGTCCTATGAGGAAAGGTTGAAGGAGCTGGGTATATTTAGCCTGAAGAGGAGAAGACTGAGAGGGGATATGATAACCATCTTCAAGTACTTGAGGGGCTGTCATATTGAGGATGGTGCCGAGTTGTTTTCTGTTGCCCAAGAAGGTCGGACCAGAACCAACAGGTTGAAATTAAATCAAAAGAGTTTCCGTCTAGACATTAGGAAGAATTTTCTAACAGAGCGGTTCCTCAGTGGAACAGGCTTCCTTAGGAGGTGGTAAGCTCTCCTTCCCTGGAGGTTTTTAAGAAGAGGTTAGATGGCCATCTGTCAGCAATGCTAGTTCTGTGACCTTAGGCAGATGATGAGAGGGAGGGCATCTTGGCCATCTTCCGGTCACTAGGTGTGGTGGGGAGGTAGTTGTGAATTTCCTGCATTGTGCAGGGGGTTGGACTAGATGACCCTGGTGGCCCCTTCCAACTCTATGATTCTGAGCAGCTGTTGTGGCATGCTGGAGGCCTAGCAACACCACAAAGCAAAGATTCTTAGGGTTGCCAGCCTGGAAATCTCCCAGAACTATAACTGATCTTTAGACAACAGAAATAAGTTCCCCTGGAGAAAATGCCTGCTTTGGAGGGTGGACTCTATGGCATTCTGTACCTTGCTGAGGTTCCTCCCCTCCCCAAACCCCACCCTCCCCAAGTCCCACTCCCAAATCTCCAGGAATATCCCAACCCAGAGAAGGCAACCTTAGTTACAAGTGATCTCCAGGCTACAGAGATCAGTTTCCCTGGAGAAAATGGCCCCTTTGGAGGGTGGACTTTATGGCACCATATCCCTGCTGAGTTCCCTCTCTTCCCAAAACTTCACCTCCCCCAGGCTCTGCCCCCAAATCTTCAGGAATTTTCCAACCAGGTTGGCCACTGTGTGAGACAGGATACTGGACTAGCTGGACCTTTGGTCTCATCCAGCAGGGCTCTTTTTATGCCCTGAACCTGGAGCTGGCAACCCTAAGGCTGGGGTCCACCTGGAAGGTAGGAAAGAAGTATTTGGAACAATAAAACAAACTTTACATGCAGAGAAGCACAACTCCATCCACCTCCCCCGTGGACTTCAAGCCTGGGGCTTACGTGAGCAGACCCAGGGCCTTTTAGTAAGGCTGCCCAGTTCAGGTCCAGCAGAATTGCTCGACTGCGGTTGCTCATACAGCCAGTAGAACTGTGGCTGCTCGCATAACCCATATCCATCCAAGGCGCTGGAACAGCTGGGGAAACTCAAAGGCAGCCCTTGTGGCTGAAAATGCCTGAGGAGATACATTCCTTTCCTTATTGACCTCCCCCATGCTATGCGAGGTGATCACAAGATTCAGGATACCATCCGAGAGGAAATGGAATGAAACTTTACACACACGTTACTACCCGCAAAAATCTATTTCTGGATTGTTACTTGACGTTAGCTACTTCTCCTTCCTCGGGCTTTAAATGGTAGAATTTGAAGCACTTAATGGAGGGTGCTGGTAACATATCATACTTTCCTCTGACCCTTCTAAGGCTCTAGAGACTTAAAGGTGGGAATGCAATTGCAGGGGTTGCCAGCCTCCAGGTGAGGACTGGAGATCTCCCAGAATTACAACTGATCTCCAGGCAATAGAGATCAGTTCCCCTGGAGAAAATGGCTGCTCTGGAGGGTGAACTTTATGGCACCCCATCCCTGTTCAGCTCTTTTCCCCTCCCCAAATGCCACCCTTCCCATGCTCTGCCCCCAAATCTCCAGGACTTTCCCAATGTAGAGTTGGCAACCCTGGCAATTACAAGCCTGTCTCCCTGTACGGCCATCAATTAGTTCCATACCTGATAAAATTTCATTGTTGTTTTTTTAGCTGCCTTTCTGTTTTGTACATATGTATTTGTCATTAGGATTACTTTTATGCTGCTTGTCCAGGAACCAGTCTGACGCAGCATACAAAATAAAAGTAGTAGTAGAAGTAGTAGTAGTAGTAATAGTAATAATATGTTTTTTAAAAAATTACGCTGTATAAGATGGGCCAAAAAGTACCATGCATGAATTCAGTCTTAGCACTTCCATTGTGCTTTTGAGTATCCAGAGTGTTTCACATGCATATTCTTATTGCAATCCTTAAAACAAGGTCAGTCAAGGTTAGTACCAGGGTTACCAACTGCGATTTGGGAAATGCCTGGTTATTTCAGGAGTGGTTGTAGGGGGAGTTTGGGGTGACATTACATCTATGGTATATAAGGTTGCCAGTTCTGGGTGGGGAAATACCTGGAGATTTTGGGGGTGGAGCCTGAGGAGGGTGGGGGTTGGGGAGGGGAGGGACTTCAATGGGGTATAATGCCATAGAGTCCACCTTCCAAAGCATCCATTTTCTTCAGGGGAAGTGATCTTTGTAGTCTGGAGAGTAGCTGTAATTCAGGGGGGTCCCCAAGTCCCACCAGGAGGCTGGCATCCCTATATGACCATAATCACTAGTGGAGTGGAGGTTGACTCCTTCGTGTGGGGCTGTCAGTGGCACGGTGAAGTACAACGGGACCAAAGTTTTAGCAATCACCACAATTTTACCATTAGGCAGAATGTACCACTTTCAGTGGGGAAGTAGGTAAGGTTGCCAGCTCCAGGTTGGGAAATTCTTGCAGATATCGGTTTAGAGTCTGTGGGGGGAGTTGGGGAGGGACCTCAGCAGGGTATAATGAAATAGAGTCCCCCTCCGAAACAGCCATTTTCTCCAGGGGAACTGATCTTGTCATCTGGAGATTGGCTGTGATTCTGGGAGATCTCCAGGCTCAACCTGGAGTAGGGGTGCCAACTTCCAGGTAGCGGCAGAAGATCTCCTGCTGTTTCAACTGATCTCCGGCCGATAGAGATCAGTTTACCTGGAAAAAATGGCCGCTTTGGCAATTGGACTCTATGGCATTGAAGTCCCTCCCCTCCCCAAACCCCGCCCTCCTCAGGCTGCACCCCAAAAACCTCCCTCCGGTGGCAAAGAGAGACCTGGCAACCCTAACCTGGAGGTTGGCAATCCTAAAAGTAAGCCCCCTCTGTGATGCATTACCTGCAAGGAGCCTTGCTTCCTTTTTTAAATGGCGGATGGTTCAAAAACATCACTCGCACAGCCTGAGCATTTGGAACCGTTCAGCATTTGACCACCTTAGTGTGCATAATGCCCAGATCTGCCACAGGGCCCGTGGCTTCCTGAGAGACTCACTGCAGTGTCCGTCTGCATGAAGCAGAGCTCTAGACAGCCAGTAAACGGCTGGGGGGGGGGGGTGCGGAGGGGAGAAAAGGAAATGGTTGTTCGCTGCACAAAGACTCCATCAATATGTGGAGTGCTAATGCGAAGCAGATTCTGCACAGCTTTGCCACAAGCAGGATTCTTCCAGAGCCAGTCATCAAAAACATTATGTCACAGCTGAGGAGCAGCCAAGCAAACAGGGGAGAAGGTGGGGTCGTGTAAGGGTAATGTTGTGGCGGAGAGTGGAAAGGGCTGCTTTGCGAGTGGGGGTGGGGGGAATTGGTCCCTGGACCCCCATTTGGAATTCAGCATTTCCACCTGCAATGGCCAGTGGGTGTTGGGGTGCAGTCCTATGGAACTACCCAAGAGTAATTCAGATAAGAAGTAAGAAGCGACCTGCAGCTTGGGGAATTTCTTTTTCTTTTGAAAACAGGCTTGCCGACATCATCAATTGAAATTGCTTCCGTCATTCCCTCTCCACTGGGAACGCTGAGGACTGTGGTTCTATGCCTGGGCTGAGAGTCTCACAAAAAATTCCCAGCAGCTTTGCCAGACTATAATTCCCAGGATGCTTCGGGGACAGTTAAATGTGTATTAAAACCAATAGGAAAACTGTTTCTGGTGGTTCTGGAGTCTCCGCTTCCCCCCACCCCCAAGAATTCATTCAGTCTTCTTCAGTACAGAATTTGCTGCTGGTTCCAAAGCTCAGTTCCAGAAAGTACCGTAACAGGGGATTCTCAGCCCATGCCCAGTGGGTTTTCATCAGAGTTAGGAGTTTTTTTGGGGAGGTTTGTGGGGTGTTTTTGGTTTGTTTGTTTCCGAATTAGGAATCAAACTTCCAGTTTGAGTAGGCAGGATTGCCAACCTCCAGGTGGGGCCTGGAGATCTCCTGGAATGACAACTTATCTCCAGATGACAGAGATCAGTTCCCACAGAGAAAAAAGGCTGCTTTGGAAAGTAGACTCTGTGGCATTATACCCTGCTGAGGTCCTTCCCCTCCCCACACCCTGCCCTCCCTAGACTCAACTCCCAAATCTTCAGGAATTTCCCGGCCCAGAACCAACAACCCTAGTGGGTAGGCCTTTAACGCTTTTGCCTTGCACAGTTTCCTGACACCAAATGGCATTGTGGGAAACATGTGGGCAAACAGCAGCTCTGGGACAACTGAGCTGAGAGCACAAGCACAGTTAAAGGAGAAAGGGTTAGCCCTCTGCCATAGTCCTCTGGATGCCAATGGGAGCCTCCCCTTAGGTTGGCAATTTTCCAGTGAAAATGCTCAGGCAGCACCCCATCCAATTTGATCCTACAAGGCATCCTTTTTAAAATAAGGGACACCCACTGCATAACCTCTAAAAAGAATTTCCCATCGTGTCATGTTTTTGTCAGCGAGCATTTTCTCGTTTCCAACACATGTAATCCATATGGTTCAAAGAAATGTCTCTAAATTCAGAGAAGGCAGTTAATTCTTCCACTGATCACTGCAGGGTTTGGCTCATTTGCTTCTGTTTTTTCTTAACTTGCAGCAGAATCATAACAACTGTGTTCCAAAGCTAATTGTGGGTACATCTGGGCCGCGATGAAGTTCAAGAATGTAATTTGATTTCCAGATTTTCTTGGGTCTCCATTGCTGTGGTGGGGCTTCTCCAAGCCAAAGAACGACATCAAAACACAAATCCAGAGATTCATCTCAAGGAGAAGATCTTTTCTGTAGCCAGGTTGTGGGATCAAAGACCAGCAGCCAAATTTGTAGGCTGGCCCTCTCTAAATACCGTTTTTAAAAATTCTCCAAACCACATGAAAATAATTTTCACCATTTTAATCCTTGTCCAGAAGAGAATTTAAATAGGACACAAAGGATGTTTGTGTGGCCCATCTATTGATTTTCAAAGTATTTCTTTCTTTCTTTAATTCATTTATATGGGGACCCAAAGCAGCTTACATCTTTCTTCTCCCCTCCATTTTATCCTCACAACAACCATGTGAGGTAGGGTAGGCTGAGAGTGTGTGACTGGCCCAAGGTCACCCAGCCAGCTTCCATGGCACAAGTGGTGATTTGAACCTGGGTCTTCCAGATCCTAGTCTGACACTCTTAACCACTACACCACATTAGCCAGTTTATGTCACATAGTTGTCAAGAATGTAACCCACAGTTTTTGTATCTGTACAAGAGTCAAAGTTTACGGTTTTTCTATATGGGCCCCATACAATTCTCTCTTTTCCATATCCCTCTCATCCTCCAAGGAGTATATATGGTCTCCCCATTTCATTCTCATAACAACCCTGTAAGGTAGGCTCAGTTGAGAGATACCAGCTGTCCCAGGGACACATCATAACAACTCCCCTCTGGTCTCCTCTTTTTGGTAGCTCTGATCCCCTGAAAATGCCAACACGACCTCTCCAACTACTTTATCTTCAAGAAAACCCAGGACATTTTTAAAAATTGGCACTAGAATATCATTATATTGATATGATGTTATAACAAATGTGTGCACCAGGTTCTCTGAATTTCCATTTTTTTAAGTAAGCCTCTTGCCCCTTCTGTTGAGGTGATATAAGGGGGGAAGACGTATATCTCTGAAATTTTGTCCCCTACCCCACCCCCTCAGTGGCCCTTGTCAAGAGGTAAAACAGATGGAAAGGAGATATATTAAGACGACACTGTGGAGTCCTCTGGGATGGACTCACTCTGCATCAGGCCAAGATCCACATTTACACTCCTGGCCTTCTGAAGTGAGAATGGCGGCACTCTCGGAGTCCCTGACAGGCCTCTTGGAGTTATCGATAGGGTTGCCAACCTCCAGGTGGTGGCTGGGGATCTCCTGCTATTACAACTGATCTTCAGCCGATAGAGATCAGTTCACCTGGAGAAAATGGCCACTTTGGCAACTGGACTCTATGGCATTGAAGTCCCTCCCCTCCCAAAACCCCGCCCTCCTCAGGCTCCACCCCCAAAATCTCCAGGTATTCCCAACCCGGAGCTGGCAACCCTAGTTATCAAACACCTCTCCTAATCAACCACTAGCATCAGCTACACTATACTATAGAACAGATATAGCTAAGAACCATATAACTCGGCTCTTAAATACCATTTGGAACTCATTTCACAGTAGCATTAGAGAGCTGTTTTCTAGACCCAGGATGAATTCCGTGTGCTACGATTTCAGACAGGACTGCTGGGTGTTGATGTCTCCTAATCTGGGCTGTAGTGAACAAGACTGCGCAAAAATGATAACCTGATTGCAAAAATGATAACCTGAGGGGGATGGAGGTGTTGGGAAATTCCTGGAGATACGTGGGTAGAGCCTGGGGAGGATGGAGTTTGGAAAGGAGAGGGGGCCCAGTGGGCTATAATTCCATAGAATCCACCCCCCCCCCAAGCAGCCATTTTCTCCAGGGTAACTCATCCCTGTCATCTGGAGATCAGTTGTAATACTGGGAGATCTCCAGGCCTCACGTGGAGATTGGCAACCTTGCATGATGGCATCAGGACTCAAACACGGCAGCAACTGTAAGGGGGTGAGTTGAGTCTCTGTAATAAAAGCTAGAAAAGTGCCCCCTTTCTGCAACCAATTCCAGCCATGTATTCGTTTCAAAAAGCTCCTGAGGAGCTATTTCCCCCTGCCCTCAGCTTTGTAGAAATGGTTGATCATTTCACTAAGCTAGCTTTTCTCTGTTTAAGGTTAATGGTCCAATAGATGCATTAAAAAAAACAACTAAGATTGGAATGGGTAAGAAATCATTCTCCTGGCAGATCCCGATATGTGGCTGCTCTTGTTACATAGGAGGCCTGTGCGTGTATCAGGATCAAGTCTGATAATGAGGAGTTCTTTTTCTACATGCTAACAGGTTGGAGAAGGCTCCTGGGACCAGAGTCGGTCCAAAAATTGCTTTCATTTGTCTGCAGCTGCACAGAACAAATAGGTCTGGAAGAAATGCAGGAGGGGGTGCCAAGAGGGATGTGAGCGCGATGTGTGAGCAAACACAATGTTGAGGGCTGCGGGAACAATGTGCAGCAAGATCACAGGCTGCCGGGGCTGCTTGTTCCTCGGCTTTGCGTGTCATCTTTTGAGAAATGAGTGAGATGCTCATAATCATATGGCGGTTGAGTCCAGTAGTTTCTAAAACAGGCTCTCTTTCAGGTTCCAGAACTGTCCAAAGTAACTATGCATGAAATAAAAAATGATCTCTTTCAATGTGGTTGATTAAATTAACGTGGATGAACAAAAGAGGGGGGGCATTTGGCAAATGGAAAGCTTCCACATACGGTTTCAATTTGACTGTTGTCTGCACCCATGTAAGAGTGTCAAGCGGATGTACCAGAGAAAAGATTACTGGTACTTTATTAATGGATAAAACTTGTAGCTCAGGAGGATTCTTGTTGTTTTTTCCACTGTTTATCCCAAGAAACTCAGTCCACAGGGCCCAAAAAAGTACTGGATTAACAGCAGCAGCATACGTAATTCTCCTCTTCTCCATGTTATCCCCAGAACAACCTTCTTGGATAGGTGAGCTCGAATGGCCCAAGGTCACCCGCAAGGGAGCTTCATGGCAGAGTGGGGACTCAAACCCAGGTCTCCTTGTCCCTACACCTAACCACTCCACCACACTGGCTGTTCTGAGGTAATATAGGTATCTGGGTTTGGCTTGATCTCTTGGCTCAAGGTTATGCAGCTGCTGAGCTCCAGGTGCTCATGGCTTCCTTTGGAAGAAAGATCACACCATCGGACAAATTTCAGGTGGCCCCGTCTGAAAGAGAGCTCCTGGTGGACCCCAAGCTTCAACAGCCAGCTTTTTCAGGAAATTGTCTCCGAGAGTCAGAAACAACACTCTGTTCAGCTGAGGCAAACAGTAACAACTAGGAATGGAACAAGAGATTCCTTGTTTCCAGTCAAAACTCCTGTCATCAGCCCAAGGAAGGCTGGGCAAATTTGTGGCCATGTCAGCAAGACTCGCCAAGATTTTATCAAAATTAAGGAAGCCATGCATGCGTGCAGCTGGAGGAGAATTGTGCCATCCTCCTCGTGCTGTTGGGAGGGAAGCAGGGAACAAAATGGCTGCTTCCCTCATTGATTTGGCCACCTGTGCTGAGGTGTTGTGCCTGCCGTTATTTTATGCTCGGGGATAAAAAAACAGCCCAGGACAGCCATTTCCTACTGGGCGAATGGCTCAGGACTCCCTTCTCCAGCAACCAGGATGGGACTTCAATCCATATTCTCTCCCCCCATGGTTATTTTCAAAATCCAAATGAAAGGTCTAAAGTTCCCGGTGTTGTGTCTCTTTTGGCCCTCATTTGTGCCTTTACAAAGGCAATTCACTGGAAACCAGATCAACAGCAGCCAAGAGGAGATGATCCTCAAGTGAGATTTTCCAGTAGGAAAGGAGAGGCTTTAACTGAGGGGCAGGATGCCAATCTCCAGGTGGGACCTGGAGTTCTCCTAGAATTTTAACTGATATACAGACTGCAGAGATCAGTTCCCCTGGAGAAAATGGCAACCAGAGAGTAGACTCCATGGCATTTGTACCCTGCTGAAATCCCTCCCCTCCCTAACGTCTGCCCTCCCCAGGCTCTACCCTCAAATCTCCAGGAATTTCCCAACTCATAGTTGGAACTATTGGAGGAAGATCAGGGGCCAGGTGATTCTTGGTGTTTTGGATGAGATTGGCATAGGTGGTCCTTACTCTGATGCAGCAAGACATTATTATCTTTGTTCATCCTTTGGCACAGGGTGTGGAGGGTGTTGTTTTAGCACTATTCACTTGTGCAACTGCCCAAACCAATGGTTAGATGTCAAGTATGTGTGTGTGTGTGTGTGTGTGTGTGTGTGTGTGTGTGTGTGTGTGGTGGGGGAGAATATTCTTGGCCTCCCAAAGCTCCCCATGGGTCCATTTCCACAAATCTGCAGCTGATACTTGGGAGCCAGAACCAGGAAAGCAAACGGCGTCGCCTGCCTGAAGGGCTGTGCTTAAAGAGGGTGTCGACAGAAATCAGAGGCTGGCTTTCAAATTCGAAAAAGAAATCATGGAAAGAGCTCTTGGTAATTCAAATGTGCAAGCAGGGAGTAAGGGCAAGTGGGTGACCCCCGCAAAAGGTTGCTGACTGATATGGGGAGGAAGTGAGCATGACCCTCTCAGCAGCTTGACATGAAAAGCAGCTTAATAACTGGCTAGGGCCACAAAGCAGGAACCTCTCAGGGGGCATAAATCCCAAGGGAAGCTGCACTATCTTATCTTTAAACCTTGGCCTTCCTCACCAGTTTTGAGTGTGACGTGGTAGATGAAGGATGGGGGAGTGATGTTTGAGGACACTCTGTGGGTTCACACCTAGGTCCCAGTGCCTGTGTGCAGCATCTGCTTTGTACAAAGCAAAGGAAGTTAACTGGTGAGAACTTGGCTCCATTCTTTCTTGTGAGCGTTGCTGTTGACCATAAACATAGTTCTGGGAAAACACCCGATGCAGGCCACAGTGACTTTACTTTTCTGGCCCATTGCTGAAGTTAATGGCGTGAGTGGACACGGGGCATTCTGAAGTTCTTCTGCACAGGCCCAAGTGGAAATATGTGGTAGCTGCACAGGAAAACTTCCAGGTGGATCATGTCTACTGTGCGTGTAGCTAACTCTTCTGTCTCAGTCATCACTAGCACAAGCTCAGTCCCACACTGTGAATGGATTTCTAATATTTCCTGAGACCATAAAGCAGTCTGTATAAGTAAAATATGTCTGTCAGCATGGACCTTGGGGTGAACAAAAGTTATAGGACTCTAGTATATTTATATTGTTTATTCAGATTTAACCTCTGCAATTCTCTCTTTGCAAGGAGGACAAACCAGACACGATTACAAAAGAAATGTACTTAATTCCCTTAACTAATTTCCTTCACTCCCATCCTCACCTTTCCCAGTTCTGTCACTTGCAGTCCCTTGGGTATACTGAACTGTGTAGTCAGATTACGAAACTATGGAATGGATAGACTTGCAAACTGACATGGGCTAACTGGCAGATACACAACAGACGATTTCCTTCTTTTGTTAATCCCTAGTGGGAAGATGGGTGTCGTTCGTTCCTGTGTTACAAGTGGGAGAAATGCTATTGAGGGAAATAACCCTTCATTCAGACATGATCCCACACCAGTGACTGGGGCTTTCAAAAATGCAACGGGACACTCAGGATTTAGAATGGCTTGTCTGTTTTCATTTTCCTGTGGTCATAAGTACGTTCGTGTCTCTGTAGTGTGGCAGAGCAATGACTGTAACTGGTTTCTCAATTCAAACATGACACCAAACCATGGTTAGTACAAACCATGACAATGCAACCCCTTTCCAAATGGTAGTTTCTGATTCTGTTTTGCAAATTGCAAGCTATGGTTTGTTAACAGAAACATCATGCCAAACCAAGGTTATGCTTTCTTAATGCATGGTTTTGCTCAGTTTCAGTATTGATCAAGAGACTCATTCGTGCCTGAATCAGGCACAGAGGGCTGGATGTGTGCCGCCCCATCCCAGGTTGCTCTCTAGGCCAGGCTCCAACCTCAGATTGCTGGCTCAAGCCCCAAAGTCTCTGACAATCTCCCTCTGTTCTGCACGTCTTCCTTTATGGTTTTTCCACAGTGTACGTTTATCAACCATTTCCCTTGCAAGTTTTCTGCTGTAGCCAAGCCATTTTTGGCAAAGTCAATAAATATCAGCCCTGCCTGTATTGTCCTTGGCACACCACTGCTACTTCAACTTGTGGTTGAACCAAGTGGCTAAGATTCAAATGTGCAGAAAATATCTCCTTTGGGGGCTGATTGCTTGGCTGGGTAGGTTGTGTGTGTGTTTGCTCCCAGAGGTGTCTAGAGACCTCTTTGTTTAATTGTTACGTCTGTGTCTTTTTTCAGCATTGTGCTTGGATGAAACATGGGCAGATGTACAGCGTGGTTTGCAAGAGGGGATCATTTTGGGCAGAGTGCAGGGCCGGTGTAATCGTCTGCCTTGAGGAAAACTGTATTGGAGGTTGTGTTCATTTGCACAGACTCTCTTCCAGAGCTGCACTGGCTGCGTGCACCATAATGCAGCAAGGAATGGAGAGCCATTTACACAGACAGACTTCTCACTGTGTATTAGCAGTTGGTTTTCGTAACTGACCAGGAAAGATTATTTTGTGCCAGGAATCAAATTGCACCAACTTCTGACTGACAGCAAGAAGAGCCTGCCATTTGGGGAATTTATTCTTAGGGCTTAAAGCTGAAGCTAAAAGAGGTTTTTGTTTCAAAATTATATTTGTATATAAAGTCTTTTGTGGCAGAAATGCTCATTTGCATTACAAATTCCTCTCGTTCGTTTTCTCTTCCATATTAAATAGCAAGCAGACATTGACATAACTATACAGGAGAAAGGCTTGACAGTGATTTAAGGGCATTTTTGCACCTGATGTTCAGATTACCTTTGAACCCATCTCCATTAATATGTGATTGCTACTAACACAGAATATACAGTTCACATGCTCATTTGAGAAAAAAAGATGGCATGAAAATTCTGTAGAGGGAGACAAACTCATCATAGTCTGGTGTAAATGGATTAATATCCTGGCCAACTACAAAATTAATCCAGATTCTGGGTTGGATCCAGATTTGATCCTGTGGTTCCCACTATCTCTGCACCCTCAGCACACAGCAGCATTCTCGGGTGTTGTGAATGGAGGAAACTATGGCTCTCCTTTCCCTTCTGGATTCTAACCTAATTTACCTGAGTCTCTCTGGGGCACTTCTGGGAGCCTCAGTAAACGGAGCAACAATTCAGAGGAGGGACGATGGGTACCGTACCAAAGGGGACTGGGGCAACCACTGAGCCATAGTGGATCAAGCCAGTGGATCAAGCCAGATGTCAAAGAACTCGGGGTAATGCCTACAAAAATGGTGACCAACCTGCCTTTGTCCCCGGCAATATGGGATTTGCACTGTCCCTAGATTTCTAAAATCATGGAACAACCAGATGAGATTGTGAAATAGCTTCCTCCAGCCCACAAAATTAGGAAGGCACCTCTGTGAATAGATAATTGTGACTAAAAGTATAAATCCCCCCTCCCCCAAGCAAGTGTCCGAATTGTGAAGGAGGAGAAGGAAGGAGTATTGGCTTTTGCGATGAACAATTTAATACGTTTATGTATTTACTTCAGTTATACCCCCCATCTTTCTCCCCAATGGGGACCCAAGGCGGTTAACATTGTTCTCCTCTCCTCTATTTTATCCTCACAACAACCCTGTGAGGTAGGTTAGGTTGAGAGAATGTGACTGGCCCAAGGTCACCCAGTGAGCTTCCATGACACAAGTAGGGATTTAAACCTAGGTCTTCCAGATACTTGTCCAACGCTCTTAACCACTACAGCATACCGGCATGTGTAGTGGCTGTATGTTTGGAACCTAGTCTTCAGCCCCACAACTGCAAACTACAGTCAATATGGACCATTTCTAGTGCTGGTAAACTTGGCTCAACTTCCTGTCTTTGGTCTTTTATGCATGGGTTGGAGCTCCCTGCGTGGACCTGGGTTCATCACACATTAAAGTAACCCGGGGAAAACTGTATGCATTGGCTTGAATGATCAGGGACGAAACAGTGTGCTAATCGAACCATGAATACAGAAAAGCAGTCTCCCAAGCTCAAATCAAGTCCCACCCCTTTAAATGCTGCTCTGTAATTGGCTTACTTCACAGTTCTCCACATGAGAGAAGATTTCCTTCCCCCCAGACACAACTGCAGCATAAAAAAGCATTTTAAGAACAAACAACAAAAAAAGGAGCAATGTGAAAGGTGGGGAGAAATCCAAGCCTCGTTTTAAAAAACCATTCTTTTGCTCAGAAAGAGCTCCGAGGTAGCAGGAAGCACTTGAATCCCCACCTCTTTACACACTGCTTTGTGACTGGCTGTGAGAGAAGCCATCTTCTGTTTTCCCCTGTTTAGCCACTTTGCTGCTTTGAGGAGGGGGTTGGAAAAGGGTGGGGCGTGATGGCGTGGGGAAGCTCAACCCGAGAACGGAGTATGCACGCTCTGTGACTCCGGAATGAGCCAGGGGTTATTTATGCACGGTCGCTTTAACCTCCTTTATTCCCCGTTTCAGCCAGGATTAAATTTTTCAGTATGCACGATACCTCATTCCTTGGAAGCTCAATGCTGTTTCAATGCAAAACTAACCCAGCTTTTCCCATTCCTCTTCTGGCCCGAATTAAACCGTTCATCCTGGCTCATAATTTAATGGCAGCTCCGCATAGCAAATGAGGCTACAGCATATTTTTCCGGGTGAACTGGACATAACACATCAGTGTAAATGCAGGATCTCATTCAAAATGTTTTGCTGCCTAAAGCAAGGTACACCCGCCCTCTTCTGGGTCCACACTGCCCCCCCCCTGCATGACATAGGGGTTTTGTGTGGCCCATGCAAAGGGTGGCATGTGCCCAGGTGAGGCTGCTTGCTTCCACATGCTACTCATGCCTGGGAGTGAGCCGAGCTCCCCTGTTGTACTAACGCATCCTTGACTGTACCACCCTAAGCAGTTGCTCGGTGTCTCGGCCTGAGAATTGGCCTTGTCCATGCCTCTTTTGACGTTTAGGAATCCTTGCCCAGTCAGGTTGCCCAGATTCATGAATGCAATTTATTGTATTCATATCATGCCACAGTCTGGGTTGCCAGGTAGGGTGCAGAGCAGCTCCTGGAATCTCAGGGTTGCCAACTCTGGGTTGGGAAATTCCTGGAGATTTTGGGGTGGAACCTAGGGAGGGTGGGGTTTGCAGAGGAGAGGGATCTCAGAGGGGTATAATGCTGTAGAGTCCACCCTCCAAAGCAGCAATTTTCAACAGGGATCTGAATCCTACTCTTCCTAGACTAACCATTAGGCTGACTTTCACGGTTTCCTATTGTCCTAAGGCTCCAATGTTTCAGGTGGTTGCCTTCCACAGTAAGGTGAAAGAAGTCACTCGTGAATTTGTGAGTTTTTACACAATCCTCTCTGCCCCAGCTTCATGGTTTTGATCCATATTTTTTCCTCTGAATCCCCCCAGTGGCTTGTTCACACGTTTGGAGTTAGGGTTGCCAACCTCCAGGTGGGGCCTGGAGATCTCCTGAAATTACAACTGATCTCCAGACTGCAGAGATGAGTTCCCCTGGATAAAATGGCTGCTTTAGAGGGTGGGCTCTGTGGCATTATACCCTCCTCAGGCTCCACACACAAATCTCCAGAAATTTCCTAACCTGAAGCTGGCAAATCTATCTGGAGTTCTGTGTAGTTGGGCCCTGCGCCAGAACAGAACGTTGAGACGTCTGTGCTTAAGGTTTGTTGGATGCTTGCTGAAAGCCTGCTGGAACTCTGGATTAAAAAAGATGTTTTGATAAGGGGAGGCAGATTCAACACCTCTTCTCATACTGACTCAGTGGGCTTAGCAAGTCTCTTGCCTACAATATCCCAGGTATTTTTTTATGCAGAAGCCATGGGCTGCATCCACAGAACATGGGACGGTGCACGACTATTGGGCAAATGCAGCAATTCACACCTGCATTTTCCTGTGTGGGCGAAAAGGTTTAGTTGTGAATGATTCCTACAATGCATTGACTGCACAATATCAGTCGATGCTTGGATGCCACCAAAATAACATCAGCTGTAGCTCTGTACCATAGAAACATAACTTCAGTATTCAACACTTCAAAGTGTGTGTGTGTTTCTTTCAACCCAGATTTATTTTTTTAGGAAATATTCACTGAAAATTGCCTTTTTAAAAAGTGTGATTCAAAAATGTTCTCCTACCTGTGTCACAAATGTTGTCTTTGGCCCTTGTAACTGAAAGAGCGTTGAAATGTTTGCTGTCTCTTCCACGCACACTTTTCCTCACTTGCATTGTCTTTTTAGCAGTTCACTCTCCTTTCATTTCATGAGCCTGCTGGGTTTCTGGAGCAGCAAAGGAATATTAAGCAAACAACCTCCTTTTTAAAATGCTTGAAGGCTCTCTGGCTGTCAAAGAATTTAGCTCCCACTTACTCAATGCCCTGTGCGAACATCCATCTGCTGGGTAGATCAACAGAAGCCATTTTAATCAGGGAACCACCAAGTTGAGCAGGGGTCGATCCACACCGGCCCTTCTGATCACAGCAAGATGAAAACCACACACCACCCATGGATTGGGGCCTAGCAGGTGTTTGACAGCCTCACTCCTTTGCAATCCCAGGCATGCAGGGTAAACCAGAGATCAGCTGTTCTGTTTATTGCTTCAGATGTTTTCTCCCTGCACTGGATCCACTCCTTACTTTCAGATGAACTATTAACATTTGTAAAATGATTTACAGAATTGTAATTTGCCACATGCAAATTTGCTTGCACCTCTTTTCCCCTTTGAGTCACTGATGTGTAATGCAAAAAAAGCATTCTGTGATGTGATTGCATACGGATTCTGTTTGTGTGGTGTTTTACTGATACACCCAGGCTCTCTTGCACATGAGTAAAACACCACCAAAAAAAGAATCTTGAGCATCACATATCAGTTGCATCGATATTGCTTTTTTCCAGGGTTGTGTCAGTAATGTAGAGAAAAGAAAGACTGCTTTTTGTTTTTTCTATATAACATTTCACCAAACTTATCGGGATTTTTTTTTCTTGGTGTTGGTGGTAGGGACAGTACTGACAATGCAAAGCTACAGAATTCAAAGGCGCTAAGGCTGTTTATAAATACAGTATTATTTGGGGGTCGTGTGGAGTTTGGGAGGGAGCGCACCAAGGATGTGATGCCATAGAGTCCACCCTGCAGAGCTGCCATATTCTCCAAGGGCTGTAGTCTGGAGATCAGTTGTAACCCTGGGAGAACTCCAGCCAGGCCCTGTAAGGTGCAGGACTTGGCACACACCCTATGCACCAGACACCTCAGGCCGGGGTCCCCAACCTGGCATGGTGGACGCAGCAACAAAGTGCCTGCAACAAAATGGCTGCTGCAGGTAGGGTTGCCAACCTCCAGGTACTAACTGGGGATGTCCAGCCTATAGAGATCAGTTCACCAGGAGAAAATGGCTGCTTTGGCAATTGGACTTTATGGCATTGAAGTCCCTCCCCAAACCCCACCCTCCTCAGACTCCACCCCAAAAGCCTCCTGTCAGTGGCGATGAGGGACCTGGCAACCCTAGCTGCAGGAGGCAAAGCCAGTCACAAAAAGGCTGGCACAGCTTAACTTCAGTCGCATGGTGCAGATCCCTGTGCTGTGGTGGCAGCTGCTGCCAAAGCGACGTTCTAAAAAATCTGCACAGCCGATCAAATCTCCAGTTGTCAATCAGAAGCTTTGCTGGGCAGAAGCCCTACCTGGCCCCACCCTCTTCCTAAAAACACTCCGTGGGCACCAGAAAAGGTGTCGGCGGGCATTGTGGTGCCCACAGTCACCACATGGGGGACCCTCGCCTCAGGTTATGTGTGATGTGGGCTTTTCATGCACAGGTCTGTACATGGAGAGACCCAACTCGCTCAGGGAGTTAAAACCCAAAGAGTTTTAACTCTGATTCTTTTTGGTGTAATAAAACTAATATTCTGAATTCATGTATAGAAGCAGGACTAAGGGGAGGGGCTGTGGCTCAGTGGTAGAGCCTCTGCTTTACATGCAGAAGGGCTCAGGTTCAATCCTCGGCATCTCCAGTAAAACAGACTAGAAGTAGGTGATGTGAACAGACCCCTGCCTGAGACCCTGGAGAGCCGCTGCCGGTCTGAGTAGACAATGCTGACTTTGGTGGACCAAGGGTCTGATTCAGTATAAGGCAGCTTCATGTGACTCCCCTGCCCCCGAACATTGCAGCATAATATTTATAACTACACCTCACCCCTGCCAGCAGTCTAAAGAGCTATCTCCGTAAAGTTTGGTAGCCTTTCCGTCCCCCCTTTCACAACCTTGTTGGCTGGGGGGACTTCTAGAGTGCACTCAGGTTATCTAATGTCCTGTCCGCTTCATGAAGCCCAGGCAATCTCTGTGAAAGAAATTGTTCTGCAAGAGGAAAGCTATAATTGAAAAGCACGGTCAATCGTCTCCTGTGCTGAGTGGTTTGCAAGATTATGGAAGTGCTGCTGCCCACTTCTCCAGTTAAATAGCAGCTTTCCAGCCCTCACTAGTGTTGCCATCTTCCAGATCTAGAATTACAACTGATCTCCAGACCAAAGAGATCCTCTGTCCTGGAGAAAATGCTTTTGAGGGTGGATTCCGGCCTTTTATGTAGGGGCGTTTCCCAGAGGTCGCCTTGCACTCCCTACGCATTTTGCCTGCATCGTCTGTTCTGGCTGAAACAGCATCTGGAAAACACAGGCAAAACTTGGGGGCGGGGGAGCTAGCCCACCTCTGATGGGCAGAAAATGCATGCATAAGCAAAAGGAAGCCCCGAAGCAATCGGTGGGGGTGACCATGGGGAAACATCCCTGCATAAAAAGCTTCTGTGGTATTCTACCCAACTCAGGTTCTTCCCCTCCCCAGGCTCTGCCTCCAAATCTCCAGGAATTTTTTGTTGAGATAGATTGTGATAAAGACTCAAGGCACGTTGCTTTCCTTAACAAAACATAGAAGTTTACTATACTAAAGGGAAGACGACTGGGGAAGGCACTGGCAAACCACCTCGTAAACAAAGTCTGCCTAGGAAACGTCGGGATGTGATGTCACCCCATGGGTCAGGAATGACCCGGTGCTTGCACAGGGGACCATTACCTTTTTTTTTTTAAGTCTTCTCTTAACAAAAACGGCAGTTCAGCTCCAGCTTCTTGGAATGCACCTGAACATCACATGACCTGTCGCTCTTGATCTGACCCGTCAACCCTGACCAAGTGGCCAGCACCAGCCCCGGAGACCACGTCAACAAAACATAAACATTCAGCCCTCTTTGCAATCCTGGCAGAGACAAAACTCGCAGACCAATTCCCAACAAATTTCCTACCCTGCATTTGGCAGCTTTAGCCCAGCCTGTGTCCACAGCATGATCCTGCTTCAATGTGGGGCTCAGTGATCATCTGCCAAATCCTAGCCCTGGGCTAAAAGACGGCACAATGAAGTGCTGGAACTCTACCACAAAACCCGAGTCCCGCACTGGATCAACACGCAGAGATCAACACGCCCATTGCAAACAGTACCAGCCGAAGACCCCAAGGAAGTTTTAATTTTATTTTTAGTTCACTTATACCGTCTTTCTCCTTCATGGGGACCCAAAGTGGCTACATCCTCCTCCTCGCCTCCATTTTATCCTCACGGCAACCCGGTGAGGTTGGCTAGGCTGAGAGCGTGTGACTGGCCCAACATTACCCAGACAGCTTCCACAGCAAAATGGGGGTTTGAACTGGATCCCTCCAGATCCTAGTCCTGCAATCTAACACCATGGCACCCGCTGACATCTTTCTTGGCACTTTCCAAGTGTTTTTAGAAAGTAGGCAAGGCAAGGCGGAGCTTTTGCCCTGCCAGTCTTTGGATTGGCAATTGGAGATTTGATGCTTCTGCAGGTTTTAAAAACGTTGCTTTGGCAGCAGCGGCCACCTCAATAGGAGCATCTTTGCTTTGTGACTAAAGGTAAATTGTGGCAGCCATTTGGTCAGAATTCCAGGCTTTAAAAGCTTGGGGACTCCTGGCTAGCGTTGCCAGCCTCCGGGGGGGGTGGGGGGGTGGAGATCTCCCAGAATTACAACTCATCTCCAGAAGACAAAGGTAGTTCCCTTGGAGAAAGTGGCTGCTTTGGAGGCTGGGTTCTATGGCACTGTACTCTGCTGAGGTCCCTTCTCAGGCTGCACCCCTCCCCCCAAATCTCCAGGAATTTACCAGTCCAGAGTTGACAATCCTACTGCCCTAACCACTCAAAGAGCCTGGAAAGTGTCGAGTGGTGTTCTGTTGGGGTCAATTCCACCTTGTGCTCTGATTGCCCTACAGAGGCATTCGCGGCAGCAAGGATCCTCACAGGGAGATTCTCCATTCTTTCTGTTGCCCCACAACACAGGAGGGTAATTCCTGTAGAGGACCCTGTCCAAAGAGAAAGCAGGGCGAGAGTCAACTCCAGCGGCCCCATCCTGCACCTGCATTTTGTTTCATGAGTCTAATGGGAGCAGTGGGAGGTGGAAATTGCAGAGAAGAATGAGAATGAGCATAATGCACAGGGCCCTGAACCCTTCCTCTGTCTATAGGCTTACCAGGTCCCTCCTCTGCTCAAGCGGGAAGTTTTTCGGGTGGAAGTGAGTGAGATCATGCGTGGCTGTGCCGACGTGATCACAGCACCTCCAGTTTACACCCGGAAGTGTTGCACTGCAACGGGGCCTTTACCACTCAAACTGGTGCATGCGTTGCCCACTGACCCTCAGTTGGTTGGCGGGCAGCCAGGTGGATTGGCGGGGGTTTGCCCGCCACCACCTGGCACTTGGCAACCCTATCTGTCTACCAGTTCTCCACTACAAATACAACTTCCTCCTGCCCATCCAGAAACCATGGGGGTGGGGAGGGCTGGAAGGCTTGGAAAGGGATGGGCAGAAGCATAATTTCTCTCAGTACAGACTTGTAGCGCAAGCTCCATTCCCTGTGATCCCATTCCTGACATGCAATTTCATGAGTCATCAAAGAAATATTTCTGTTTCATTTCTGAAATGCCATAAGCAGACAATGTGGTGGTGGTGGTGGGGGTGAGCTCATAGCACAGTATCCTCCCCGCTCTTTCCCAGACCCTCATGGTTCTGGTTGTGTACCCATATCTAGCCGCTGTGCTTAGGTCCTGGGGAAGAGTTAAACAATACACACAGAATAACACTTGACCAAAGTGTTTGACCAAAGTTAAAAATAGGGTGAATACACGTCTCATAAGCCCCAATCCCTCTTCCAGGTCACCCTCAGCTTTCTGGAAAGGAGAAATCTGGCATCAGTTTCTAGCCTAAATCAATGGAGACTGTTTATTTCTTCCATCATAGACTCAAGCAGGGAGATCCAGGCATTGATCAGATGCAGAACTGCTAAGCTCGGGATCCTGCACCCTCCAATCATACCCTGGATACAGGCATTTGCCTGCCTACATTCCCAGTTTCTGTAAAAAAAGAAGCTTCCAGCCTTTTCTGCTGCAGTGATATAAGGGAAATGTGCAAGCATTTTTGCCCTGGTTGCCTGGGGAGGAGCGGGGAAGCTACAAGTGGGTTGGAGCTGAGTCGGTTAACCCTTTATTGACTCGATTTATCCCATCTGCTTTATTTTTTTTAAAAAAAAACACCTTTATGTACTTCTTTAATAGGCAAACCAGATGGCCTTGGTGTTGGCTGGTCTTGTATGAGAATGTGTGTCTGTGTGTGTGTGTGTGGCGGGGGGAGCTGGTCCCCTGCATAAGCTATTCAAACACAGGCAAAATCAGGGATTCGTTATTTTTCCCCCTTTGGGTCAAATTTGTTGGCTTTGGGTTTCCCAAGATGCTAGATGGATTGCTGATTTGATCCAACAGGGGCTCTATGTATGTTTTTAAGAAATTAAGCTTTGTTCCTGCTCTGTATAGTAGTTTCTGTCCTCCTTTTTGTCCAGAGTGATAAATGGGCAGAAAGTCAGCATGAGTGGTTGTACTACTTTAGGTTCCCCTCCTTTATTTGCTGTGGGAAGTTTGCCCATGCGAAGGAGCAGAAAATCAAACACCCAGTTTCATTCAGCCTAGTATAGAGTTGCCAGCTCCAGGTTGGGAAATATCTGGAGGTTTTTGGGGTGGAGCCTAAGGAGGGTGGGATTGGCAACCCTAGTTGTGGGTGCAGATAGGTCACCAGGAAAGCTGATACTTTATGCACTACGCATATGCCCTTCTCCAGCAGTGCTGTGATGTGCAGCTGGGAGCGCAAGTGACAGAGCAGTCACAAGCCAGCCATGGAAAGGTGTGAGTTGAGGCACCAGAGGAGATGTTCGAGTTGGGAGTCAGCAGCAGTGGGCCCCACCAGAAGCCTTGGGCCCTGGCAGCCGCCCCATTTCAGGGTATGCTGACGCCAGCCCAGCCTCTGTGCATGTTTACTCACAGATAGGGTTGCCAGGTCGCTTGGATTGGCGAGCAATTGGCTGGCTCAGGGGCTAGGTTTTGCAGGTCCTCCTTCGCCACCGGATGGAGGTTTTTGGGGTGGAGCCTGAGGAGGGTGGGGTTTGGGGAGGGGAGGGACTTCAATGCTATAGAGTCCAATGGCCAAAGCAGATCTCCAGCTAGTACCTGGAGGTTGACAACCCTGTGAGGGGCGGGGATCGCATGTGCATGGTTCCACTCCAAAAACCTCCCGCCAGAGGAGAGTAGGAACCTGTCAAGCCTACTCACAGGTGAATAACCACTATTAAGCCCCTATGCCCCCTCCCCAGCTGGGATTCAGGGTAAAGGTTGAGAGAGGCATAATGATCAGGCAGGATTAATTGCCAGAACTAGGGTTGCCAACCTCCAGGTGGGAATGTGCAAAAAAGTAGCACTGATAACTAAATGGAAACTGTTCAAACAATGATTATAACAATAAATGTATAACCAAACCACGGTTGTGTATATTGATTTTATCTCAACATGCAATATATATATATGCTCTTAGAGAATCACACTGTTATGCAACGTTACAACAAATAACACACAAGTATATCAAAACTACACCAACAACAACATAGCAAAGAACTTTGCAAACTGCAAATGGCATGACAAAGTCGCAAAGAGTACAGTTGGTAACCTGATAGTTGGTAACCAGCGCTATATAAACATCCTAAATTGGAAGTAGAAGCACCTAGAAAAAATTGTGGTGAGACCAACTAGCGAAGAGAAGGGGTTCTGATAAAAAGTCCCTTTCCATTGAGGTTTCTTCAGTCCTGGTCCTGGTCTTCCACTCAAAACCATAAACTAGCGTGAAATGCTGTAAACACAATCGGGTATACAAACATACCGGTATCTCACTCCATCATATAACAGAACCAATCATACTCATAAAAAATAAGTTCTGCCATGCCAGTAAAGTAGAGAATCCAGTGTCAGTCACTCTGAACGGACAGCATAGTAGCCTGTCTCAATGACTGTGACTGCCAAGACCCCCTTATATCTGCTAATTGCATACAGGTGTGTGTCAACGGGGCTCTTAAAGGTACAGTAATAAATTGCTCAAAGAAAGCAGGTTAAATCTAGAGAGGAATTGAGGCCGTTGGGTGCCAGGGTATTAAACAAAAATATGAACCTGGCTTCCCCTGGAGAAAATGGCTGCTTTGGAGGGTGGACTCTGTGGCATCACAGCCCTACTGAGCCCCTTCCCCTTCCCACCCTCCCCAGGTTCTACCCCCAAATCTCCAGGAATTCCCTAACCCAGAGCTGGTATCCCTATCCATAACTCATTTCCACAGTAGGAAAAAAACCTGTAGAAGGCCAAAAGCCTGAGGGGGGCAGTCTTAAGGCCTGCTACCTCTGATGGCAGAAAAGCAAGGTGATTGGGAAGATACAAATAAATCTGAGCTATGTTTAATCCTTTCTCTGAATGCTGAAACTGCAAGAACTTTGCACACATACATAGTGTTTTTCCCTTAGTAAATAGTAATCACACTCACCTACTCAGTAGCTGTTAGAGAACAACAGCATGTGAACCTAGAGTTTCCAGGCAACTGTCGGGGGGGGGGGGCAGAGAAATCGTGTGTGTGTGTGGGGGGGGTGTCACCCGCATGATGATGTCACTTCTAGGGAGTGATTTGCAGGTAGGTGTAATTTAGGAATCTCCCATTTTAGCAATTAAGGAAGTAATTACACGCCCAGCTTTCCCAACAGTTTTGTATCCTGCCCTGCAGTCTTATGCCTGTAAATTAGGATCTGTTGAGAGAAGACGTTGAATAACAGCCCATATCTTCAAAGCTGCCTGATGGTGACTACATACAGATACCACATGGTACATACCTAGGGGTGTACAAAACTACTGCTATTAAAACTGCTGTTCAGTGTCACATGGCTACATTGAAAGTCACCATATCAGTGTCCTCTGCCCTTTACATCATCCAGCCCCATCCAAAGAGTCTCCGGGTTTGGGATAACGGGGACCTGAGGATAGGCTTGCCCCCAGCTCCTGTTACCCATTGGCACTCCCGCAGCCAGTGGGAGGAAAGATTAAAAAATTGTAGTTGAGCAACAGTGTTATGACATAACTTATGGGAAATAACCAGAAGTGATGTTGCTCTAGGAATTACTGGGAAATCCCCTTTCCTGCTTCCCACCAAGTGTTTTGAGAAAGCGGGCATGGCCAGCTAAAGATTTTGCCCAGCAGGGTTTTCTGATATGTCATTGGAGATTTAATTGGCTGTGCTGTGCAGATTTTTAAAACACTGCTTCAGCAGCAGCTCCCACCATAGCACAAGGATCTTTATTGTGTGACTGAAGATAAGCTGTTTGTATGCAAGAAAAGGTGAACATCAAGAAGACAAAAGTAATGACTACAGGAGAATTACACAACTTTAAGGCTGACAATGAGGAAATTGAAATTGTTGAAGACTTTCTATTCCTTGGCTCCATCATCAACCAAAAGGGAGACTGCAGCCAAGAAATCAGAAGGAGATTGAGACTGGGAAGGGGCTAGAAAAGATTCTGAAGTGTAAGGATGTGTCACTGGCAACCAAGATCAGGTTAATTCATGCCATCGTATTCCCTATTACTATGTATGGGTGTGAAAGTTGGCAATGAAGAAAGGTGACAGGAAGAAAGTAGACTCCTTTGAAATGTGGTGTTGGAGGAGAGTGTTACAGATACCATGGGCTGCCAAAAAAACAAATCAGTGGGTTATAGATCAAATCAAGCCTGAACTGACCCTAGAAGCTAAAATGAGTAAACTGAGGCTGTCATATTTTGGTCACATTATGAGAAGGCAAGAGTCACTAGAAAAGACAGTCATGCTGGGAAAAGTTGAGGGCAGCAGGAAAAGAGGAAGACCCAACAAGAGATGGATTGACTCAATAAAGGAAGCAAGACCTGAGCAAGACCTGAGCAAGGCTGTCAAAGATAGGACATTTTGGGGGACATTGATTCATAGGGTCGCCATGAGTCGGAAGCGACTTGACGGCACTTAACACACACACACACACAAGAAAATATTTTTAAACAATATGCTCATCTTCAAAGGCATCATGTTAACAGAGCTTCTGCCCAAAATGCTATAGAAATGCTATAGATGCAATAGAAAAGAGCAAGAGTTCAGTAGCACCTTTAAGACTAACAGAATTTCTGGCAGGGTAGGAGCTTTTATGAGTCACAGCTCACTTCTTCAGATACACTTCTTCAGAGCTGTGGCTCATGAAAGCTTATACCCTGCTAGAAAATTTATTAGGTGCTACTGGACTCTTGCTCTTTTCTACTGCCACAGACAGACTAACCCAGCTACCCATCGTCATCTATTAGAGCTATGGGTGACTTCGCTCCTGACATTTTGTGGTTGGCTCCACCTCCTAGACCAGCCACTTTGTTGTGCCCACCACCCTATGTCAGAAGTCCAGAAGTGCCTGCAGGCTCAAAGAGTCTGGGGACCCCTGTAATAGAATTTCCAGCGATTCCTAGAGCAACACAATGTTGCTCAATGTTGCTCCACCGGTAGGGTTGCTAGCCAGCAGTGGCAACCAGAAGAAGTCCGGGGGGAGGGGGCAGTGAGCCATCAGGTTATGGCATTACATTCAGGGAATGGCATTACATTCCATGTAATGGAATTATATTACATCCAGGAATTACATTACATTCAGGGTTATGGCATTACATTCCAGGGAAACCCTGGAAGTGATGTAATGCCATCACCTGATGGCTCACCCCCCCCCCTAGTGTGAACTCAGCCCCTCCCCACCCTGTGATATCTAGTATTTGACAATATTTGTTAGTGGATGTTCAATGGCAGTGCTTGTTACCGTTCCTATTTGATCTGTGCCCAAATTAAAACAATCAAGTCAACCAGTGATATCTAAAATTTCATCTCCCTATAGATTTCAGATGTTGAGGTAAACATCTCTTATTTCAAATGGCATTGAAAAGTTAGGAAGGATGACTGGAAATTCAAGCAAATATTGAATATTTGGAGATAATATATTTTATCTCTGCTTCTGTGTCATGAAATATTTACATTGGCGAAACATGCTGAAAGGCAATGGAATGAAAAAGTTATGGTTCAATTCATGGCGTGGGAATGGAAGATGAATACAGAGGCACATTTAGTCATTAGACAAAGTGATGGAGCAAATGGCAAGTGAACAGTATTGCTGATTCCATTCTTACAGTCTAATCTCTGGTCCTTTACACACACACTTTCCAGCCTGGCATCACTTTATCTTTTTAAATGGGGAATAGATGGAAGTGAACTAGGTTGCTGTAGATGTGTTAGCATTCAAAAATCACTCTGTTGGTTCCATTTTTTGAAGGAAAAACATTTGCACCTAATATATCTTGTTCATTTGTGTGCTTGTTTTGGCTCAGGGCTTGCGAAGGAAGAGAGGCTGATGAAACCAGAGCTGAGCTTTGCCAGAGAGCACATTATTGTCCATGCGGGAGAGCCCTTCACCATAACTTGCAGGTAACCAATATCTCATGAACTGGACAGGACTCATGTAGATTTACCCTCGTTAAGGGCCAGAGTTCTGTCGTGGAATTTGTGAAAAAACTGAGCCTCCTGCAGTATGAGCCAAGGGGCAAAGAAGACCTCCCTCCCCTCCAAAGAAGGCCCTACATGAGTTGATTCAGGAGTGGGAAGGTTTGGCATCTGCTGCACAAACTAATCTCTTTCTGAATTCAGGCTTTTATATCCCCCTTTCCAAATCCAAAGGTATACAAGCCATGCACCTATGGGCAACACACAATAAATCATAGAATCATAGAGTTGGAAGGGGCCACCAGGGTCATCAAGTCCAACCCCCTGCACAATGCAGGAAATTCACAACTACCTCTCCCCCACATACACCTAGTGACCAGAAGATGGCCAAGATGCCCTCCCTCTCATCATCTGCCTAAGGTCCCAGAATCAGCATTGCTGACAGATGGCCATCTAACCTCTTCTTAAAAACCTCCAGGGAAGGAGAGCTTACCACCTCCCGAGGAAGCCTGTTCCACTGAGGAACCGCTCTGTTAGAAAATTCTTCCTAATGTCTAGACGGAAACTCTTTTGAGTTTCAACTCGTTGGTTCTGGTCCGACCTTCTTGGGCAACAGAAAACAACTCGGCACCCTCCTCTATATGACAGCCCCTCAAGTACTTGAACATGGTTATCATATCCCCTCTCAGTCTTCTCCTCTTCAGGCTAAACATACCCAGCACCTTCAACCTTTCCTCATAGGACTTGGTCTCCAGACCCCTCACCATCTTTGTTGCCCTCGTCTCAACACGTTCCAGCTTGTCTACATCTTTTTTAAATTGTGGTGCCCAAAACTGAACACAGTACTCTAGTTGAGGTCTAACCAGAGCTGAGTAAAGCGATACCTTCACTTCACGTGATCTGGACACTATACTTGATGCAGTATTGCTGTTGATGCAGCCCAAGACTGCATTTGCCTTTTTAGCTACCACATCACACTGCTGACTCATGTTCAGTGTTTGGTCTACTAAGACCCCAAGATCCTTTTCACACACACAACTGCTCAGACAAGTCTCCCCCATCCTATAATTATGCATTTGATTTTTCCTACCTAAATGCAGAACTTTACATTTGTCTTTGTTGAAGTGCATTTTATTAGTTCTAGCCCACTTCTCCAGCCTGTCAAGATCATCCTGCATCTTGGCTCTGATTCTACCGTATTTGCTACCCCTCCCAATTTAGTATCATCTGGAAATTTAATAAGCATCCCCTCTATTCCTTCATCCAAATCATTTATAAAGATGTTGAACAACACAGGGCCCAGCACTGATCCCTGAGGAACTCCACTAGTCACTTCTCTCCAAGAGGATGAGGAAACATTAACTAGCCCTCTTTGGGTACGATCTGTCAACCAGTTGCAAATCCACCTAACAATAATAGGATCTAAACCACATTTAGAGAAAAGACTGAGGAAAAGTAGGAATTGAGGAGTTCTGCCCTCAAATAGTAGAAGTGGTTTTGGGGGTCTCAGAGCAGGTTGTGCGTTGCAGCAGTCAAACAGAGGATACTTTAAAATATGCCAACTTGTTCATATTTTGCAATTTATTATGTGGAATGGGCAATCCCCCCCCCCTCCGGCTGCTCTAGGATGATAACAAAGCCAGCATAGAAGAGCCTCCAGCCATAGGGGGGGCCTTAGGCCAGAATGTTGCAGTGCCCTTGGTGTGAGTAGAAGAGTGGTAACAGGAGAGTTGTTACAAGTCCCTTGCTTCATTTCTGAGATGTATGGAATAAGCATGCCATCTTCCCTCTTTGCTTTTAAAACCTGCCCTTCTTTTCCCCAGCGTCTAACCTGTGAGGAAGAGAAATAAATTGCATCCGTTATGTAGTATGTTTGAAAGAGCTGCCCAATCCAATATGTGGTCTCAATGAAAGATACCCTGACCTCATAAAAAGCAAGACTGTTGTCCATAACATCAGGAGGAAACCCCCACCCCCGGTAACGACAACATGTGAAATAATATCGGCAGCCAAATGTTTGTCTTCCAAACTTGGTTTTCGAGTGGGGGGGGGGGGAGACCTGAAAAATCCAAAATAAGAAGTCCTGCTTCTACTTTGTTGGCAGATGAGCTGAGATGCTGGTGGAGTTGCATGTGTCCCCTGCATTGTCTTTCTGTTCCAGGCAATACTCTGAGTCAGATTGCCAACTTTGGGTTGGAAAATTCCTGGAGATTTGGGTGTGGAGCCTGCGTAGGGTGGGTTTGGGGAAGAGGAAGAACCTCAACATGGTATAATGCCATAGAGTCCACCTTCCAAAGCAGCCATTTCCCCCAGGAAACTGATGTCCATTGTCTGGAGATCAGTTGTAATACCAGGAGCTCTTTAGTCCCTACCTGGAGGTTGGCAACCCTAACTCTGAGAATTGTGCATGAGTCAGGGGAAATCAGAAGATTCTTGTGTCTTCACCCCAAACCCCCCTTCTTTGTTGCTGTGGCCCAGGTCTGAGTTGAGAAGACCACAGAAGCTGCATGACTCCAGGGCTGCTTTAATGTCCCAGGCAGCTTGTCTCTCATGCCCCCCAGGCAGACAGTGACCCCCTCAGTTATACTGCCCTTGCACAAATCTATGGTGAGAGCACACTTGGAATACCGTTTGCGGTTCTCGTCAGCAAACCTAAAAAAGGATATTGCAGAGCTTGAGAAGGTGCAGAAAAGAGCAACCAAAATGATCAGGAGGCTAGAGCAACTGCCCTATGGGGAATGCCTAGGGCTGTTTAGCTTGGAAAGGAGGTGGTTAAGGGGAGGCATGATAGAGGTCTATAAAATTATGTAAGTTATGGAGAGAGTGGACAAGGAGAAGCTTTTCTCCCTCTCTCATAATACTAGAACGTGGGGTCATCTGCTGAAGCTGGAGGGTGAGAGATTCAAAACAGACTAAAGGAAGTATTTCTTCTCACAATGCATAGTTAAATTGTGGAACTCCCTGCCCCAGGATGTGGTGATGGCTGCCAACTTGGAAGGCTTTAAGAGGGGAGTGGACGTGTTCATGGAGGAGAGGGCTATTCATGGCTACTAGTAAAAATGGATACTAGTCGTGATGCATACCTATTCTCTCCAGGATCAGAGGAGCATGCCTATGATTTGAGGTGCTGTGGAACCCTGGTTGGCCACTGTGTGAACAGACTGCTGGACTGGTTGGACCTTGGTCTGATCCAGCATGGCCTTTCTTATGTTCTTATGCCTGAATTTCATTGTGTACCCCATTTGTTCTGTTAATAGGGGTTTGCCCGGTTTGATGTGGCTCTGGGGAAATGACGCCTCCAAAGATGGCAAGAGGTGGCGTGTCTACGAGCAGAAGTGTTCGGACAGGCCGTGGCTGACCTGCAGCACGCTCGCGACGGACCAAGCTTCTGCCGGCGACACTGGCTACTTCACCTGCCTTTACAGCCGGTTCCGTTCGAATGAAGAGCTCAAGGCCAAGATCTACGTGTTTGTCAAAGGTGAGCACTTTGGTTCCCCCCGGCTCCCCCCACCGAATAATGCCACTCTGAGATCAGGGCAACGAGAAGGCGGGAGCTAAAGAAGGAAAAGGGGAACTGCTGCAGCAGAGCGACAAGGTGACGTGGATTTGGATAGAGGGCAGGGTACAAATCTAAAAATAAATAAATAAATTTGATCAATTTCTTAAAATATTTTATTTTTCATTTCAGTATATACAAAAACAGAAATACAGAAAAACAGAAAATAATACAGAAATGTTCTGGGTGGAAATACAAAATTTTGATAAAACTACCTCATGATTATTATTATTCTATCCTACTTAGGGAGTATATTATGTCATATCTCCACCCTCTTAATATATGGCCCTCTTTGTTTTCTAATTGCTAGCTTATTCTCTATATTGCTAACATTGTACCATTGACATTCTTATTTTTAATTTAATATCTAATGCTTTCTTCCTTCACATAAGCATATATCTACCCAAACTCAATTTTGCTTATACAACATTTTAACAAACAAGTGAGTACTCAAGCTCCCAGTTGTTTTCAAATTCTTCACTTGGTCTTTTATTCACTTGGTTTGCCAGCCTTGCCACCACTGCATCCTCTGCTAGTTTACTCTTCCATTCCTAGTTCATTACAAAGATTGAACATCTTTGCTTAAGAAACCGGATGGCTCAGGGAGAGGGAGTCAAGGAAGCATGCAAGCCCGGCTGGGAAGAAGAGCAGACTTGGATCGTGGGAGACTTGCCCTGTCAGCACAAGGCATCCTGCCAGAGGATTGTCAGTCCCCCCCTCCCCCAGCTTTACAGACTTTCAAAGTTTGGAGTAAGCCTCCCTTAGGAGATGACGGTAGAAGTACTTGGTAGCTTTAGGGTATGCATAGACCCTCGGTCTGACTACAACCGCATCCCATAATTTAGCAGTCAAATATGGTCAAATTACTTGCCCATTACTTGACCACATTTGATTGGTCAAATGCCAAGCGAAGGAGGGCTTTTATTATTTTAAATCATTATGTTTATTGGCACAACAGAAGTGACTTGAATCATGCTGACATTTAATGCTCATGCTGATTTTTAAACGTTAGCTGTTACTGTAAAACAATGAAATCAACTTTTTTAACCACTGTAATGAAATCAAGCCTAAACTCTCCCTAGAAGCTAAAATGACTAAACTGAGGCTATCATACTCTGGTCACATTATAAGAAGACAAGAGTCACTGGAAAAGACAATAATGCTAGGAAAAGTGGAAGGCAGCAGGAAAAGAGGAAGACCCAACAAGATGGATTGACTCAATCAAGGAAGCCACGGTCCTCAGTTTGCAAGGCCTGAGTGAGGCTGTTAACATTAGGATGTTTTGGAGGACATTAATTCATAGGGTCCCCATGAGGTGCAAGCAACTTGATGGCACTTAATACACGCAAACAATGAATGTGCCTAATCCATTGAGGATGAGCTTGCATTTGTGGGAGATGCACCCTTGCTATACTGTTAGGTTGGCTCCTGACGGCTGCAGGGCGAAGGAAGCTGCCACCACCGTGGTGACATTCTTGGCATTCCTGGCTTCATAGAATCAGGTTTGCCAACTCCAGCTTGAGAAATTCCTGAAGATTTGGGGGTAGAGCCTAGGGAGGGAGGGTTTGTGAAGGGGAAAGTATCTCAGCAGGGTACAATGCCATAGAGTCTACCCTCCAAAGCAGCCATGTTCTCCAGGGGAACTGATCTCTGTGGCCTGGAGATCTGTTGTAATTCTGGGAGATCTCCAGGACCCATTTGGAGGTTGTCAGCCCTACACAGAATATTGGACAGGATTTGACTACAGTAGAAATTATAGGCCATCAACCCTGTTGGGTAGACCAGTATTATCATCCGCAGATGACTAAAGAAAGCCACCATGCTCCAATACTTTTGATTATTTGGTGTATCTTTGCTATTCCTAGGTCTCTCAGATGCCTTGATCATTTTTTTTTTGTTTCTATATTCAGGAGTGCCCTGACATAGATAGCCCAGTCTAGACTGATCCTGTCAAATCTTGGAAACTAAGCAAGGGCGGCCCTGGTTAGTAATTGGATGGGAAACCACCAAGGAGGTCCATGGTTGTTATGTAGAGGCAGGCAAGGGCAAACCACCTCTGAATGTCTCTTGTCTCAAAAACCCAATGGGGTCGCCATAAGTCAGCTGTGACTTGATGCCCTCCCCAAATTCAGGAGCACTTTTCACCTACCAAAGTATTGTAGGGAGCAATTCCATATAGCATCTTTCCACTTTTTCCTTTTGTGCGCTGCTGCCACCAGCATGGTGTAGTGGTTAAGAGCTGTGGATGCTAATCTGGCAAACCAGGTTTGATTCCTCACTGCTACACATGAAGCCAGCTGGGTGACCTTGGGCTAGTCACAGTTCTGTTCAAGCTCTCTCAGCCCCACCTACCTCACAAGGTGTCTGTTGTGGGGAGAGGAAGGGAAGGAGATTGTAAGTCAGTTTGATTCTCCTTAAAATGTAGAGAAAATCGGCATATAAAAACCAACTCCTTCTTCTTCTTTCCTGGAAATTCAGTACCCTGGTGATCATCAGGGCACTGAGCTTTTCCCATTGCATATTGCTCAAGTGGCTGCATCTTATACACTTTGAGGATGTCAATTGCGAGGCACTCCCAAATTCAGCTTCCTGCTCACGTACTATGTCTTTGATTAATTAAACTCTCCCTCAGTCTGAACTGTTTTTGCAATTATTCCTCTGCAAGGGCTTCAAGACCCACTCAGGACGGCCGTCAAACTCTGCTTTAAAAACACAAATCAGTATCACAAAAACCTTCCCTATAGTGGGAGAACACCAATCACAGATTTAATCTCTGTAAATGCTTGGATGCCTGTGGACCATCTAGTCACTGGTTGTGCAGAATGAAATCAGTCTTGCATATGACTGATGCTAAGTGATTTTTTTTAAGTATTAAAATTTTGCATAGCAGGAAGCCTTACATATAAATCTATCTAGGACAGGAAAAAATTGGAAATAAAAAGTAATATAAATCTTTTGAAAATACAATTTATATCCTAACATTACATATACATAAGTATATGCAGAGGAATCTAGAAATGTTCGATTCCAACAACAAATATCTCTAAATCTCTTAAGCAAGGCTAGGGAGACTTACATAATTCTTCTTCCGCATGTATATTTATTTTTACTCAAACTAGCTGCATCAAGAAACAGATGGGGGGAAAGAGATCAATTAACCCTTTACGCTCTGCCCCAAAGGCACACTCAGCAAATTGCCTTTTCACTTGGGGGAGAAAAGAAAGGAGCCCCCTACAGCTTTCTTCCAGAGTTAAGAAAGCAGCTTGGTGAGGGTAAATCTGAGCTGGGAAAGGGGCCAGAGAGAAAACATCAGTCTCCACACACCCCTCCACCTTGATTTTCACCAGCTGTTCCCATGCACTGGATTCTCTCCATAAACTAGACATTTTCCAACATGATTTGTGCGTCAATAAATCAGCATTATACATTACAGTATATGTATAACCGGTATACATTTTATGTATAAATGCTGCATATCAGTTGCATATAAAAACTGCACAATGGGTGTAGTTTGTCTCTAAAGCACAACTGGAAACTACAGTCAAATCATGGGTGGTTGGGCGTTAATATTCTGGGCGGAAAGGCCATCTGTAATAATTTATATTTTACAGCAACACACTACAGCCAAAGTAGTCTGAAATAAATAAACGAATGAAGGCATGCCTTCTACTTGCAACCCCACTTATTAAAATATACAGTGGCCAATTAAAAGAAGTCCTGCTAATTAATCAGCAAAACATTCTGTTGGTGTATCAACCAATTAATGCTCAGAATCCCAGGGTTGGATCCTGGGCTGTACTCTGCTTGCTCAGGTAGCATTTCCACTTGGGCAAGATTTCTGCTGATTCCTCTCCTGCTGCAGACCCCTTCCCTCGCAGTCCCTCTCCTCTCGTTCTTGAGGGCCTTGAGCACAGTTTCAAGCTGCGTGGCAGGCTGTAGCAGGAGCAGAGAGGTGAGAAAGTTTCATAGGGCAGTTGTGCTAACAGTACACAGGGACTATCCCCTAGTTCTCATCTTGCAAGAACTAGCCCTGTCTGCGGCTTATACTAAGAAATGTGCAGTGCAGTCCCAAGTAGAGTTACACCTTTCTAAGTCCACTGAAGTCAGTGGTTTTAGAAGGGTATAGCTCTGTTTAGGATTGCATTGTTAAACTCTTCTAGCAGCTTGGCTTCAAATCAGTTTAGGGGTTTGCATCAAGAGTAGAGCAATTGGCTTACCAATTGTGTTTGGAGCTATTGTTTTTGAAGTGTGCCCAGGTGATGTTGTGATTTATGGTCCCCAGGCAGGTGGGATGTGAGAATGGGTGAGTCAAGCACTTCTCCTCTGAGAGCATAAGGCCATTCTTCCAGGAGATGAAGAATAATAGCGTTTTCCCTCCTCAGTCCAGGCTAATTGCTGAAATCACTGAACATGATCTGGGGGGAAGTCTTGCTTCTCCGCCTCTGTTTCCTGACCTTGCTGTTGTTTTCTCAGCCTCCTTTGTAGAGGTCCATAGGACTGTGAGTCTCATGGCATGTGTCAGCGCTACAGGATCATTGAATGTGGACCTCCCCATCATTCAGTTTGCCCAGGCTAATGAATAATCCCCCAGTGGACTCTCTGAGGAACCATATGCTATTTACTTTCTGGTAGATTTCACATCAGCTTTGATTGTTTTGGTGACCTTAAGGCCCCAGTTGTGGTGGGAAGCCACAGGGTTAAACAAAAGCAATAGATCCCTTGTGATATGCAACAGTTTTCACTGAATCTGGAAATTACTTACATGATGTTTTATTAATTAAGCTGTAAGTGCTATGTAATGTCAAAAGCATAATAGCAGGAAGTTCACTCACAGAGCCTGCTGAATTCTTAAACTAATGTACTTAAAATTAATTAATTAGTGATGCACATGGACTGGCATTGGGGGCAGAAGACAGGGGACCCTCTCATATCATTCATTCAAGGCCTTAATGCCTAAACCAAAATATTTAATGTTGATTCTTGCTTGCAAGGTAGCACCATCTGATGAAACTAACTGCATTTCCAAAGAATAGTTGTGAATTTCCTGCATTGTGCAGGGGGTTGGACTAGATGACCTTGGTGGTCACCCTTCCAATTCTATGAGTCTATACTCATCTTGCTGAACATTCATGTTGTTCCACTGCTTTCTGGTGCCCTTTTGACCCTGTGGCAGTTTCTTCTCCTTTGCCCTCACTGCCTTCACCCCCATTGTGTCTTCACTGTCATGAAATATGATTGCTGAGGTGGCCCATGTGACTTTGGTTATGAGTAGCTGTGATGTTGTCACATCAGATAGTGCTGCGATGCCAGCAGCAAAATAACGTGCGTTGCTATTAGCCAACAGAGCTAATTGAAGTGGGGGCAAGTGATGGCAAGGCAAGAGAGGGCAAAGAAAATGGGACTCAGAAGAACAGCATGGAAAGAGTGCACAATCATAGAGTTGGAAGGGACCATTAGGGTCATCTAATCCAACCCCCTGCACAATGCAGGAAATTCACAACTACCTCCCCACCCCACCCCCAGTGACCACTACTCCATGCCCAGAAGATGGCCAAGATGCCCTCCCTCTCATGATGTGCCTAGAATCAGCATTGCTATCAGATGGCCATCTAGCCTCTGCTTAAAGTTCACAATGAGTGCCAAAAATAGGATTATTGACCCTCTCCAAAATGAAGGAAATAATTCTGGCCCGACTGTAGCTTTCTTGCTTCAGGCCAAGTCTGTGACTTCAGCAGGACAAACCTGCCCTTAGTTTTTAAAATGAGCAAGATGGATTTGGTATCGACTGAGAGGGACAATCTGTTTGTTTTCCATTTGCTGCTGGGACTGGGAGCTTAATGTTCAAATAATTTCCATCAGCTGAATTTTAAGTGGGTTTCTTTTGCTCCCTCAACTTTTCATTTAAAAAAAAAAACACAACCACAGCCCTCACAACCAGCCAGTCCGCCCCTTTTTCCTCCTCTTTGCAACTCCTTGCAGATTTCAATAGCACATAAACTTCACCATATGCGAAGATAATTCACAGTGGGTAGCCGTGTTAGTCTGTTTGTAGTAGTCAAAAAGGGCAAGAGTCCAGTAGCACCTTAAAGACTAACAAAAATATTTTCTGGTAGGGTATGAGCTTTCGTGAGCCACAGCTCACTTCTTCAGATACAGCTAGAATGTGAATCCATCTGTCTTTAAGTAGAGGAACAGTATGTAAATGTGAATAGCAGGCTTGATTGGATTAGGTGTGATATGCAAAAGAGTCTGTGATGTCCAGGGGAGAGATGGGTGTGGAGAAATCAGCATTGGTAATGGGCCATGAATGCAAGGTCTTTATTCAGCCCAGGTAAATGCATTGACTTTAGTTTGAATATCAACTGTAATTCAGCAGTTTCTCTTTCCAATCTCCCTTTAAAATTCCTTTGTAAGAGAACTGCTACTCTTAAATCTGCCCTTCCACAATCTACATTGGACAAACAGGTCAGTCTCTTAGACAAAGATTAAATGGACATAAGTCTGACATCAGAAACCACAATATTCAAAAACCAGTGGGTGAACATTTCAACCTTCCAGGACATTCTGTTGCAGATTTAAGAGTAGCAGTTCTCTTACAAAGGAATTTTAAAGGGAGATTGGAAAGAGAAACTGCTGAATTACAGTTGATATTCAAACTAAAGTCAATGCATTTACCTGGGCTGAATAAAGACCTTGCATTCATGGCCCATTACCAATGCTGATTTCTCCACACCCATCTCTCCCCTGGACATCACAGACTCTTTTGCATATCACACCTAATCCAATCAAGCCTGCTATTCACATTTACATACTGTTCCTCTACTTAAAGACCAAGGGATTCACATTCTAGCTGTATCTGAAGAAGTGAGCTGTGGCTCACGAAAGCTCATACCCTACCAGAAAATATTTTTGTTAGTCTTTAAGGTGCTACTGGACTCTTGCCCTTTTTCACCATATGCAACAGAGAACAGCTTCTCAATGGAATGTCTCAAGTTTCCCACCCAGAAGGACAGCTCACAGCATCTCCTGCCTTCCACAAGCCACGTGGCTCCAGCTGTGGCAGTTGCCGCTGCTTAGGAATTCAAAAGAAAAAGAAACGCTCCCACACTCCCAGCATGGTGAACTGGGAAAGAGGAGGGATAAGCATCAGCAGTGACACTGGGCCCCAGACTCCCAAACTCCATGTCCTTCCAAATGGACATGTCCCCTTCATTTATTTTTTTATTTTTTTTGCCAGGGATGAATTGGCCCTTGAATTTACTGAGGAAGTTTCTGGTGGGCCACGGTCTTAGGAGGCCACTGCAACCCTAGCCTTTGTTGCCACATCCCAGATCCAAGCCAAGTGGGCCCTACAACACCTAGGGATGCCAGCCTTCCGGAATTACAGCTCATGTCCAGTCTACAAGGGTCAGTTCCCTTGGAGAAAATGGCTGGTTTGGAGGCTAGACTCTATGGCATTGTACTCCGCTGAGGTCCCTGCCCTCCCAGGTTCCAACCCCAAATCTCCAGGAGTTTCCCAGGCTGGATCTGGCAACCCTACCTCCCATCCCCCACCGGTTGCCGGGAACACCTGGCAACCTTAGCAGCACCACAGGCGCCAGCCCCTTGGCAAAGCTTGCCCCAGAGATGACCTAAGGTCCCAATCTGCTGCTGATTTTCCTTCCCCCAGTCAGGGTAAAGGAGCTCTAGTTCCCTTCTCCTGTCTCTGGACAGGACAATGTTGCACAAGAGAGCATTTTTCATTCGCTCATCTTCTCCCCCCTTTACTGGTTCTTTAAAGCCAAGTTTTGCCTTCCAGAGCCTCATAACAGTTTGTTCAAATAGTCTAATTGCAGGAAGAAGGAATGTGGGGGCTGAGAGGACAGCCTTGGCTGTTGGTTGGGGTTGGGATCGGAGCCCCTCAGACAGCTGCGCTCAATGCCAAATGCTCACAATTGACTGAGATAGCCAGGAAAGCATTCTGTGCACTTGGAACTCAAGTTGCAGTGACAAAATCTGTGTGTGTTGATGTTAGTGAGGCTTACCACTCTTTGGGCTATGGTTGCCAACCTCCAGGTAGTGCCTAAAGATCTCCTGGAATTACAGCTGATCTCCAGATGACATATATTAGTTCCTCTGGAGAAAATGTCTGCTTTGGAGGGTGGACTCTAGGGCATTATACACCACAGAAGTCCCTCCCCTCCCCAATCGCCACCCCCAGTCTCCAGGAATTTCCCAACCCTGAATTGGTAACTCTACTCTGGGCTCTGGCAAAGAATGAAGCCCATTCAGACCACCCCAGGCAGCAGGTTGGGAGGGCAGACTGTTACTTTTTGCTCCTGCCACCAGCCGGGAATGAGGAAACTTCTGTAAAAATATCTACCTTTGACTCCCGTCCACTAAAATTCCATGTGGTGTCAGACAAGGACTGGGGACATCTCTGCACTTGACCATGAAGCTCATTGGGTGACCTCAGGCCAGTCCTGCTCTCTCTTGAGGGTTGCTATCTTGCAGGGTTGATGTGAGGAAAAACATGGAGGGGAGGAAAACTATGTGCAGTATGTAGCCCTGAGCTCCCTTTGTTTCCAGGTCACATTTACCACTGCTGCACCAGGTCACATTTACCGTTCCGAGTCACATTCACCACTGCCGCCTGCTCCCCTGCCTGACAAAGCGCCTCACAGAAGTGAATGTTCATGCAAAAAGTGAATGTTCACCTCCCAAGACGGGAGGAAGCGCAGTCACTCTCTCACTTCTTGGGCATCCTGGGAAAAGTTTGGTATTGCCCTGCTTGCCTCCTGTCAGGGAGGACTGAGGGGACAGAGTGTTTGTGGATAGAGAGGTTAAAATAGCTCCGGGGCAATTTTAACCAAGCAGTTGGTCCCAGCAGTGCCGGTTAGAACCTCAGGGGCTGCTCGGCTGTGGCGACGTTGAGCGTGCGTGTCAGCTGCTCGACTGGTGTTGCTGCAGCCCAGGTTCAAAGTGAGGCACCTCATAGCTTCATTTTTCTTCTCTGTAACACTCCTGTGTCATGGGGAAAGAGAAGGCTGCAATCCTGATCTTTTTCTCCCGGGAGTAAAGCGGCCTCCTCTGGTGTCTCATGTGAACTGACAGCTTTTCTTCAGTGACATTTCTTGTTCCTTTGCTCCTGAGGGGAAAACACACACCCTCTCTCTCTCTCTGAAACGACAGCAAGCATAAGCATGGAAACAATGACTGGGAAAACGTTAGGCCCTCAGAGTTGTGTTTATTGTGAGGTCCTGTGGTTTGAATGCATAGTGAGCCCGTCACAATCATGAGCACCCTGCACGCGGCATCCAGGGGAAATGCAAACAGTGAAGTGGCCTTAATGTTCTGATTGACAGCAGCTGGCACTGTTGTCGGTGGCTGCCTGCGTAAGCTCTTTCAATCTTATACTTTGTAAATCATGTTGCCAGCCTCTAGGTGGGAGATCTCCTGGAATTACAACTGATCTCCAGGCTGCAGAGGAGATGGCTGGCAACTTCTGGAAGAGATGGCTGATTTGGAAGGTGGATTCTATGGCATTATACACTGCTGAGGTCCCTCCCCTGCCCAAACCCCACCTTCCCCAGGGTCTGCCTCCAAAATCCGAAGGTCTTTCCCCACCCAGAATTGGCAACCCTATAAACCATTTGGAATATTTTCAAACCCGCAAGTGCTTTAAGAGACCCGGTACAGCAATAAAGAAACCTAAACAATGCCATAGTTTACTTTGCCTCTCAAAACTCCCAGGACCCTTTAGCTGGATTTTGTTCCTCTGATATGGAAACTAGCGTTTCTTCTCAGTTATGCCTCTTCTGTCCTCTTCCTGCCCATCTATGACTTCTTCAGCTGCTCCATGTGTGAGTGGGTATGTGTGTTTGCGTGTGCGTGCGTTCTGGTGCTGTGTCGGAGGTCAACTGTTGGCACCCCACCCTTCCTGCAAACTCCCACTGACCTGCCAAGCCAGACTTTCTGTCTGCAGGAGCTAGGAAAAGAGCCCTTTCCCATCTCTCAGGCTTCTCTGACAGCTGATAAGCCCAAACACTTTGTTGGGCCTGCCTGTCTCCAGGTGCGACGTGTTTTCCGACTCATAGCCATTTCTTTCCTTCAGGGAACAGCGTGGGGGTATTCAGGTGTATGGGAAGGTGTGGCCTTCGGAGCAGAGAACGTGGGAATGGCCTCCATTCCTGGCTGGGCCCTGGGTGCTGAGTCGCCCTTCTGTCAGCACCCGAGGCCAGCCTTTCTTTATCTGATAGTGGAGGTCAGGATCTGATAGGATGTGACAGTTAAAACCAACTGTTCATTCCTTTAACCAATCGAGAAACATCTCTGTGTACTGGAGGAAGCAAAACTCCTTGCAGGACCCGACCCTGCACCCAGCGCCCCATCTGTGTTTGACAAGTGAGCTAGTTCTGTCCATCAAACTTGACAGAGACCAAGAAAAAACCCCTGGGATGAGGTAATGCAGAAAGGCAATCACTTTGTGAGGGGTCACCAGGAAGGAAAGAGCAGGAGGGGGCCTTACAGCAGTCACATGAACACATATGAAGTTGCCTTCTACTGAATCAAACCCATGGTCCATCATGGTCACTGTTTTCTACTCAGACTGGCAGAGGCTCTTCATGGTCTTGGGCAGATAAGGGTCTTTCCCATCACCTACCACCTGGTCTTTTAACTGGAGATACCGGGGCTGAACCTGGGACCTTCTGCATGCCAAGCAGATGATCTTCCACTGAGCCACAACCCCTCAGCCCAGTGGCCCCTGTAATGTGGCATCGTCCCTTGGCTCAGATCCAAGGTGCGGCTACTGTAGCAATGGGTATGGGTACCACAGGGGCTGCTGGGCTTGACTCCCTGCCTTTTTACAGGAGTTGCTGGCACCTTATTTATTTCCTGCACAGAACTGACCTAAAAGGTGCTCAGCCCCACCGGTATTCCCCCCCTGCTGTATAGCAGCAAGGGTTCTTGGGTTGTCAACTCTGGGCAGGGAAATTCCTGGAGATTTGGGAGGTGAAGCCTGGGAAGGGTGGGATTTGGGGAGGGGGGCTCATCATGGTGTAATGCCACAAATTTCACCCTCCTAAAATTCACCTCTCCAGGCGAGCTGCTCTCTGTTGTCTAGAGATCTGTTGTAATTCTGGGAAATCTCCAGGCCCCACCTTGGCAATCCTATAGGGTTCAGTTGCATGGCTCAACTTGACTTTGGCCACTGTGGCCTGTTCCCAGTATGTTAAAGGGCTTGTCTGCCCTGGATTTAGCTTGTGACCCAACAGGGCCTTGGGAATCCATGAGTACTGTCCCTACTATGTTGTTTAGCTGCAGAGAGAGGCTGACACAAATTAAGGCCTGCCTGACACTGGGGAAGGAGAGAGTTAGCTTTTTCCTTCCAGCTATTTCCCTCACTGAAAATGCCCCCTCCTCCTCCCCTGACACCTGAAGCCCCAGGAGGGGAAGAGACAGGTGCCTTTATTATACCTGTTGTTTTTAACATTGGTGAACCATCCATTCCTGCATTCTTGATAACTTTATTTCATTTAAATGTATTTATTAAAAACATTTTTAAACGACCTTTCCACCCAGCTTAGGTTTTTCAAGGTGACAAGCAATAACAACATTAAAACACAATTGGAAAACACTTATAAAAACAATTAAAACAGATAAACATATGAATGGTAGGAAGGGTCAGTGAGGGAATGTCAGACAGAACAGAAAAGCCTTCACCCACTGGCAGAAGTCAAGGGTAGAAGAAGGGCGCAGAGGAATCTCCTTGGAGAGGGAATTCCATACTTTTGGTGCCACCTTTGAGAAGGCCCTTTCTTGTGTTGCCATCTGTCTAACCTCAGACTGGTGGATGCACCCAAAGCAGGACCCTAAAGAGGATCATAATGGTCAGGTAGGTTTACATCAGAGTAGGTGGTTCTTAAAGTTTGTATGCTGGCCCCAAACCATATAGGGCTTTTAAGCTCAATATCAGCACCTTGAATTGGGCCCAGAATCCAATTGGGAGCCAGTGTAGGTGGAAAAATACTGGAGTGTTATAGTCCCTCGGACTCAGTCCAGCCAGAATTCTGACTGCTGCGTTCTGCACCAATTGAAGCTTCCGGAGCCTCTTCAAGGGCAGCCCCCCATAGAGTGCATCACAGTAGTCTAATGTGGATGTTACCGGGGCATGTAGCACAGCAGCCAGATCTTTTTTTGCCCCAGGAAAGCCACCGCTGGCTCCCCAGCCAAAGATGAGGAAAGGCGCTCTTGGCCTCTTCCTCTACAGGAGGCCAAGGTCTAGTACCCCCTCCAAGCTACAAATCTGCTCCCTTAGGGGGAGTGCAACCCCATCCTGGACAGGAGATCCTTCAGCTCCTGGGTCAATCTTTCCTCCCATGATTAGGGAAATAGGAAATCCACCTCCCTTCCTCAGCACTGGGCCCCCAACACAGATCAAACCCCTCTTTTATTCATGACTTTTCGTGGCATTGGGGTGGAAAGAAAGAGATGGAGAAACAGTGTGGTGAAGGGGGAGAAGCTAAAGTTACATGGAGGGGGGAAGAAAATGAGAAAAAGGGGGGACTGACTGGATGGCGAAGGAGAGAAAGAGAGCTGAAAAGAACATGGTGGGGAAATCGGGTGCTCCATCTTCCCTGTGAGCCAGGAAATTTCACAGGCCTTTGGCAGGTTTCCTGTAAGCAAGAGCAGGAACCATCCTTTTTTCCGACTATAATATTGATCTTGCCAAAACTCATCCATTTATCACAGCTGGGCATTAAATGCTGGCAGCATTTTTCTGCCAAGGTCACCCCCTAGTGCTCTGTTGTGAAATCAGCAGATGGTATTATGAGTTGGAAATGGCCCTTGGCTCACCAGAGAGGCTTAACGGATTTGAACGACCAGCTTTGGTTTCAAGCTCAAGAGGGATTTAATTCTGGCTTCTGGCTACTTGATTGCTTAGAAATGGCTACTCAAGTGGCCTATTTAAAACAGCAACCGTGAGAAATCACCTGAAGTTTCCTACAATGGTTAACTTGAAATCTGTTGCCTCTAAGGATGTGATGTTTGTGAGTCGACAGAAAGGACTTGCATAGCCAGGAAAGGACTTGCAGGAAATGAAAGATCTGAAGTAGACAGCCTTGAATGAAGTCTGGACTCACGAGCAAGGTTCCTGTCAGGTGCCTTCAAAGCACATTGTGTGTGGTGGGGAGAGGTGTGTAGAAACATATCCATAGCATACTTATGAAGTGTGGCTGAGAACCAGGCCTACCTCTTCATCCTGTCCTCCTCCCTCCAGGGCCAACCAGGTATGAGGCTGGGAGGTCTATGACTGACACTCCCAAATCTTTTGTCTTTTTAAATGGCAGATGTTCAAGGCCTCAGTTTTGATTGGAACCATGGTGTAGGACATGGGATGAACCCTTCCCCCCATGCCATGTTTCTGACCTTGATTGGTCCTGTGGAGCCACCGTTTGGCCTGCGGAGGAAAATGTTCAGGCAACATGAGGGGACAGATTGGTATTGTGGCTGCAGACACACGTAAAGCTTATACTGAATCAGAGCTTTGGTTCATTAAAAGTCAGTATTGTCTACTTGACTGGCAGCAGCTCTCCAGGGTCTCAGGCAGAGGTCTTTCACATCTCCTGCGGCCTGGTTCTTTTAACTGGAGGTGCTGGGGATTGAACCCAGGACCTTCTGTATGCAAAGCGTAGGCGCTTCCACTCAGCCACTGAGCCTCACAAATCCACTGATACTTTGCAAGGAACAGCAGCACTAGGGGATAGAGAGGCCTGCTTCCCTGGTGAATTGTTGCAGGGCTCCAATATATTGTCCCCTCCCTCTCCAAGTCTAGATGCTGTCTCAAAAAAAGTTCAGGAGAAGAAGGAAGAGATGAGTTCAGAGGTGTGGGGCATTGTCATGGATCTGACAAGATACATTTTGTGCCAGGGAAGTATAAATGACTACCCTGGTGTCTGCCAAATAGCCCTTGCTGTGTATGGGAACAGCAGCCTTGAGAGATCACTCCCTAAGACACTACAGTGGGTTTGTGATCTCTTAGGAGTATGTGAATAAATCCTCCCTGAGAACAGCCATAGAGGGAAGGAACAAGGAATAGTTTTCTATCTCATTGCTGATGATTATTCACCTTGCAAGCATGAAAAGAACACTTTGCTATTGTTGTTGTTGTTATTTTAAGGATGCCTCCTGTAATACATCTCATACTCCAGTAGTATGTAAATGCAGCAGAATCGCCATTGATCTGATTAGTAAAAGAACCTTGTCCAAACATTGCAGCGTACAGCCAGTGTGGTCTTCTTGCTAGGTTGGCCCAGGTAGGTCTTAGGGTGGGACACCCTATGCTGTCGAGCCAGGAGATGCCTCAGCTGGTTTGTGAAGGTGGGAAGAGACTAGCTGTTGAGTGCAGCAGTATATAAGGCATACGTACATATTTACTATGCCCAGAGCAGCATATGCACTTCTGCCTTCCCACCGCCTTATGAAGGTTAGACTGACTAAGCATGACTGGCGCAGGGCCACCTTAGGGCTGAGCAGAGATTTGTACTCCGGTTTCCTGCGACCTCATCTTGCACTCAGCCACTACACTGCATGGATTCTCGGTTTTATTCAAGCAGGTTTTTTATAGCTAAGGATGAAGCAACAGTTGGTTTTTTGTGTTCACCACAGTTATTGCTTTTTTAAAAAAGTAAACAACTAGCATATTTTACATTTAATGAGCTCTCAGGGATGTTAAGTGCTTTCAAGGCGCTTCTGACTTATGGCTATCCTATGAATTAATGGCCTCCAAAATGTCCTATCATTAAAAACTTTGATCAGGCCTTGCAAACTGAGGGCCATGGCTTCTGTTATTGAGTGAGTCAATCCATCTCGTGTTGGGTCTTCGTCATTTCCTGTTGCCTACAACTTTTCCTAGCATTATTGTCTTTTCCAGGGAGTCTTGTCTTCTCATGATGTGACCAAAGTACAATAGCCTCAGTTGTCGTTTTAGGGAAAGTACAGGCTTTATTTCATCGAGAACCCACTGATTTGTCTTTTTGGTGGTCCAATAAAACTGTCCTCCACATTTCAAGGGAATAAATTTTCTTCCTGTCAAGCTTTCTTCATTGTCCAAAGTTCACATCCATACACAGTATTGGGGAATACTATAATATGAGTTACCTTGACCTTGGTCTCCAGTGACACTCAATAACTCAAGGATATTTTCTAGTTCCTTCATGGCTGCCCTTTTGAGTCTCAATCTCCTTCTCATTTTTTGGTTGCATTTTCCCTTTTGGTTGATGATGGAGCCAAGGAATAGAAAATCTTTTAACAATATCAATTTCCTCACTGTCAACCTCAGGTATAGGGCAAGTTTTAAAATCTGATATGATGCAATGACCTTTCGTCTGACCTGTCCTACTAGTTTGGACTGTGATGGGAGGAAAGCTAGGTACAGGGTCATTGTTTCCCAACAGCCCTCGCCTTTGGGTTTTGACCTGGAAAACAGAGTTGCTGTCTGTCAGATGGGAGGAGAGAGGCAGGAACGAAATGAGGGAAACTGAGGCAGAGTCTGAGATAGGTCCGAGTGGATCAGTGAGGGTGGGGGAAGCATCACTGTGGACTAGGAGGTCTGGAGGGGAAGATTTCCATGAACCGATTGAAATCAGAGGCCGCTTTGGGGTTGTTACACCAACTGAGTGAGTGCGCTGGGAAGGCCCTAGAAAGGCTCTGATTCACCACTGAGCCTGTGCGGATCTGCTGCTCACTGGGTTAAAGACATGAATGATACACTTTCCTGTTATAAAGGTTCTGCAAGCATCCCTCTTTGATTTTTCATATTAAACCACCTGTGATTTGTCAGCCACCTCATAGCGGGATTGCTGGAACCCACCAAGGTTAGAATGGTAGTAACCAACACTGGAGAACCCTGAACAGAATGGCCCAGACTAGCTCAATCTTGTCAGATCTCGGAAGCTAAGCAGGGTTGGCCCTGGTCAGTATTTGAATGGGAGACCACCAAGGAAGTCCAGGGTCGCTACGCAGAGGCAGGCAATGGCAAACCACCTCTGAATGTCTCTTGCCTTGGAAACCCCCAGGGGTTGCAATAAGTCAGCTGTGACTTGACGGCCAAAAACAAACCCACAAACCAAAACGCTATGGTGCCTTCAGCCCTTCCATCTCCACCTGGCTCCACAGTCGCATGAGTGACTGATGCTCTTATTGCAAGGTATTTCCCTCAACCATTCGGATGAAAGATGGGGTACTGTTTAAAGAGGGTGGTAGGAAGGAGAAGCCAGATTTGTTACTCATGTGGGCAAAGATAAAAGGGCATCTTAGGAGATGTCCTTTGTCTCTTTTGGTTTCTATTTCCCTTCTCTTTCATTTAGTTAACCTGGGGTAGAGAGAAGAGCACGCTGGCATCCAGAGCTCCAACGTGCTTATGGGGAGCTATATATGGTTGCCCCTTCCTTCAGTGTTCCATTTGTCATTGCACCAAGATTCCAACGACCTTTTGTGAAGCATCATCTTGATGCCTCCGACCTTTCCAGATAATACGAACATGGTTGTGACGGGCCAACTGCATTCAGGCAACTGAATGCGGAAGGCTTTTGTGATCTGCTGCACAGACTGCTGCCCTAGTAGAAGCTTGAAATTGTGAACTAATTTTTATTTCACAAAGTAACTAAATGAAGTTTAGTTGGAATGGCAGAAAGGAAGGCCCCCATTTCTCTACAACTTCTCCACCGTAACTCCCATGAATCACTGCAGCCACTGTGTGTGTGTGTGTGTGTGTGTGTGTGTGTGTGTGTGTGTGTGTGTGTGTGTAAAGTGCCGTCAAGTCGCAGCCGACTTATGGTGACTCCTTTTGGGATTTTCATGGCAGGAGACTAACAGAGGTGGTTTGCCAATGCCTTCCTCTGCACAGCAACCCTGGACTTCCTTGGTGGTCTCCCATCCAAATACAAACCAGGGCTGACCCTGCTTAGCTTCTGAGATCTGATGAGATCAGGCTAGCCTGGGCCATCCAGGTCAGAGCCTGCAGCCACTACCTTTGAGCAAAAGTGAGCACACGGACTGTTTTTCAAGAACTGGGCCTGCACTTGGTTCTTCTGTACCAATTACACCCTCCAAGCCCTGAAGGGGAGGTAATATTTCTTCTAGGGCTTCTTGTTTCTCCCCTTCCATTTTTCTCTAGAATTCAGGCATTAAGATCTGACAATGAGGCTTAGTTTAGTGTAGTCTCTTCTGTGGAAGCAAGATAAGAGTAGGGCCCAATATTTTTTAGAGTAAAAATAAAAAAGAGGGGTGCCTGTGGGGTCCTTAGGAGGTTTGAAAAAAAGTAATGAGAATCACTACAAGATGTCTACCATCAGGGTAATTGCCCAGGGGGTGGGAAGGTCCTAAGCTAAACATCCTTCTGTGATGGGGCGGCCAAAGACAATGGCTCCTGAGGCCTTCTGAAGTGCCCCTGCTCCTGTGAGCTGGAGGAAAGCCAGGATTGGCTCCTTGCTTTTAGGAAGAGATGCTCTGGAGAAGAAGCAAGTGAGCACCGTGAAACACCTCAGTGAGCACCAGGTCGCCCACTGGCACGGTGTTGGGGAACAGTGCCCCAGAAGCTCATCTGACTTCATCACTTCCCTCCTTCCAGAGATAAACCAGGGCTCCCCCCCCCCCAATGTGGTTTGAAAATTAAGGTCTTGTTAGCTGAAAGTGAGATTGACACTCTTCCTGTTCCCTCTTCTGTTTTTGATATTTTTTCTAGTTTTGCATTAAATTCTCCTTTCCCCAATAAACTGTTTGGGGAGAGATTGTTAAAAAGGAGAATATAAATATTATTAGTAAATACATGATAAATCCAGCGGCTGGGCTGGGTAGCTGGCTTTGAAGGTAGAGGTGCATTCCTCCCTGCCCGTGACACCCATTAGGGAAGGGGAGTTGAACTCATTTGTTACAAGGGCTGGATATGATATAAATGTCACTTGGTCGGGCCGGGCCATGTGTACCATAAAATTTAATGCCAGGTACCGGAGGTACAAACTTTAGAGAAGACACAGGCAAAGCCAAATAATGATATTATTTTTTTACTTTATTTTTTACTCAAAATACAAACATGCATAACACAATTACAGTATTTTATTTTATTTAACAGTGTTTGATCATTGACACTTCGGGACTTGGGGGGAGGTGGCTGCTTTGGCTGGCAAGCCTGCAGCAGGCTTGTCAGCCTAAAGTCGGGCTGGGGGGTGGCAGCTGCCTCAGCTGGCTTGCAGGCCAGATAAGGGCTCTCAAGGGGCTGGGCACCCCTGCATTAGGGTATCCCAGCATCAGGGGTACTGAGCAGGTTTCTCCCCTTCACAACTTTGTTGCTAAGAACAGGCTGTTACATTTCCAGTTAGGAGTGGATGACACCAGGGGGAAAAGCATGAAAAGCAGGTTGTGTTTGGCCCCACCCAATTGAAACTCAGGTTGCATCTTGTTTATTCTGTCCAATACAACTTAATGGGAGTCACAGGGCCAAAATACATGATAGGCTCGACACTTGCTGGGTCACAGGAACGCCAACAGACTGGCAGCCATTGTGTTATCTGATGCCCCTATTCTGAATGGCAGTGGCCTCTCCTCAATCTTCTCCAACTCTTGAGAAAAAGAAGAGTTGGTTTTTATACCCCACTTTTCTCTACCTTTAAGGAGTCCCAATGCAGCCTACAATCACCTTCCCTTCCCCTCCCCACAACAGACAACCTGTGAGGTAGGTGGGGCTGATAGAGCTCTAAGAGAACTGTGACTAGCCCAAGGTCACCCAGCAGGTTTCATGTGGAGGAGCGCAGAATTGAACTCGGTTCTCCAGATTAGAGTCTGCCTCTCTTAACCTCTACACCATGCTGCCTCTCATCATCATGCTGTGTGACAGCCTTTAAATGAAGGTGCCGAAAATTGAGTCAGGGGCTTTCTGCATTCAAAGCAGATGCTCTGCCACTGAGCTACAGGCTTCTGTTCCTTTTGGATGTGATGCCTTGAGATTTGGTATTGATGGTGGCGGATTAATCAGCCACTCACTTCCCCTTCCTGTTCCTGACGCCTAATCTGTGAGCCAGGTGCAGCAAAGCCAGGGGTGGTGTGGCATCTTTGAATGGGATTGGAACACACATGCTTGGAGTCCGGGGCATGAGAGGGAAGAGGCATTGGATAATTTGGCTGTTGGGAATCGTAACATCTTGCATCTTTGAGGCAAGCGGTTCAGGCTTTCCACGCTGTTGAGGCTTGCTTTTGGGGAACTGTCCAGCAGAGCAGCTCCTGAAACCATTTGGGTAGCTTCATGCCTGAAAGGCCCGTTGTTGAATGTACATAGCGTGGGCAGAAAGCAAGCAACCAGAATGGCTGTTTTCTCTTCTCTGCATTGTTTGATGTGGAGGTGGGCAGTGGGGGAGCTTTTCTGTAAGTCAGTGTGCCATTTTTTTGTGATAATTGCTGCTTTTTTTTGCCATCAAGTCACACTGACTTATGGTGACCCTGTAGGGTTTTCAAGGCAAGAGACGTTTGGAGGTGCTTTGCCACTGCCTGTCTCTGCGTCATGCCCCTGGTATTCTTTGGAGGTCTCCCATCCAAATACTTGCCAGGGTCGAGGCTGAGAGTGTGTGACTGGCCCAAGGTCACCCAGCAAGTTTCCATGGCACTAGTGGGGATTTGAACCTGGGTTTCCCAGGTCCTAGTTCGACACCTTAACCAGTACACCACACTGGCTGTAAGACTATTTAATACACCAGTAGCATGATATATTGCAGGGCTTGGAAAAGTTAATCCACCAGCAAGAGTTCTACCACTTCAGGGGTTACAAAAACCCATTGAAAACTGAAGGGTACTAAAAGAAGGGTATTCTGCAGTTTAGACAATAGGGGTGTGATGTCTACTAACCAACTCTTATTTCTTTCCCCATTAAATTTGCTTAAAGATAATCCTACTTCCATCTGGTTGAAAGGGGAAACTGCTGGTTGGGATGCTCCTCTGAAGCCACAGTGGGGAGGGGGTCAAGGTAAGCCCCGTTGTCAAAACGGCAGGGGCCCACACTGTCCCCCCTCCCATTTTGGTCCTTGAAAGAGTTGTTTCCTTGCTCTACTGGGTTGCCCTGTAGCATTATAGCACAGCTCAGTTGGAGAAGGAAGAGTAAAGGGAAAGGCTGGTTTCTGGGCTGTGAGCAGGGCCAAAGTGCATATGCACAGGTGCCATGGAGGAAGGGGGAGGAGCAGAGGTGGGGCTGTGGGAGCAGTGAGCACAGCAGCAGCAGATATGTGCAGACACCATTCCCACCCGCTCCTGCTCTGCTGGCTGGTGCCTCCGTAGCAGGGGCTCATCTTTGCATCTCAGATAGATCCCTCCTAAGTAAGGAAACCAGCTCCTCCCTATTCAATGTCCATTATAAGAATTAATGGCTTAGGCACTGTTGGGTATGACCAGGGTCACAGAAGAATCCCAAGGAAATACATGTTGAGGCAGGACTCCGTTGGACAGAAGCCATGCTGATCCTTCCCTGGCAGGGCTTATTCCTATCTAAGCTTAATACCTCTGTCTGAGCGAGCCCCCCCCCCCCCCAATTATTGAGCAATAACTAAACCCATCTGTCTGCCCGTCTGTGTTGTTCTCTTTCTATGTCCTGCAGATAACAAGAAACCTTTTGTTGACCCCCACCCAAAACATCCTGAAGTGATCTATATCCATAATGCCACTGAAGTGGTCATTGTGCCTTGCCGTGTCACCTCGCCAGATGTTATACCGGACCTGTGGCTGGTGAGTGTTACTTTTTAGGGGGTCCTTTTTTTCAGTCATAGTTGCTGGCCAGAATACAACAGCTCCACTTGGCCAAGTTGGAAGTCTGGGGGGACTTCTTCCAACTTTGGCTCTTCCACTAAATGTTCAAACCATTAAAGGTAGCATGAAAATATAAGAAGTGCCTTGCTGGGTCAGAGGAGTGGTTTGTCCAGCACTCTGTTTCATATAGTGGCCAACCAGTTCATCTGCTGGGTCAACAAGCAGCGCATAGATGTTGCCTCTTACCACTGGAATACAGTGGGAAAGTCTGCACTAAGGGCAAATATTGGCCTTGCAGCCTCTCTGGAACCTTGAGATAGTTTCCCAACCTCAGCCTTGTAAGGTCATGATCTTTTCCCACCTGGCTTTGCATCAAACTTCCTTTCCGGTCATTTCTTGGTACTGAATGGTAGGCCCCTGTCTTTCTAGGAGCTTTTCAGATGGATGAATGAATGTTTCCATTCCAAGCTACTAAAAATCTGGGCCAAAGAAAGGAAACAAATGGGGGCGGGGGTGGGGAGCTCAGGTCAAAAGGAAGGTATCTCTTGGCCACAAAGAAGACTCGGTCGAAGGGGCTGAAGCTCCTGCTGGAGGTGTGTGTGTTTACTGTGGGCCCCCGTCATGCTGTTGCCATTTAAGGAAATACTATTTGTTGTTTTGCCTTGTCTGGGAATGTTATGTGGAGCCATTCTGGCTGTTTCCTGTACTCAGGGGAAGTTGAGGGGGCAGGGAAGGAAGGAGTCCAGTGATCAGACAAATTTAGAACATCCTCTTCCCAAATTAATCACTGACCAGTGATAAACTACAGTGGAGAGGTGAAATACCATAATATCTTTTCAAGTGATGGCTAGATACCTGCCTTGCTTTTCTTCCTGTGTAAGCACTTACATATTTTTAATGCTGTCATGAAGAATTTAAACCTGTAGGTCTAAAAGCATTTTTCCTCCCCATTTTTCTGACCATCAGACACACTCCACCACAAAGTCATAATATTCAACTTTATTCAGTATTATTATTCCTGTAGCAAATGTACTTTTCCATCACAAATTACATTTCTTATGTTTCCATTATACTTTGAAATGACTGCACTCCATACCCTTTAAATATTTATGGGGAAGTGTACAGACTGCTAATGCTGAAAAGATCCTAACTCCACAAGTCAGCTGAATCAGATTAGTTCCCAGGGCTGAGCCCGAAATTGAAGCTTTCGACATTTTACTCCCTAATATAAAGCTAATACTGGGGGTGGGGAGGGCGGGTAAATCATCGCTGTGGAGGCTGATTTGTTCACCAAAGAGGGACCAACAGAAGGATGTGATGCACACAGTCGCAGTGAACTGCTCTGGGGGCAGTCCGCTGTGGCTTTTTTTGTGCGCAGAAGTAATGCTGGGTCAGTCGCCATAGCATCTTGGATGTGACTGTTATGGCATCATCCTACATGTACCAAGCTGGTCCTCTGTTGGTCTTACAAAATAGAAAAGGTGACACTGTAAATCGGGTGGCCAATTGGGGATCCACACTCTGCATCTTCTGCTGTTTGCTCTTCCCCCTCGCTAACCTGCACCAGTTGAGGCATTGAAAGTGGGGAAAGGAAGATCTTTTCACTTCTCTCTCAAGGGGTACCTGCCAGGTGGGCCAAAGTGCTTCCTGTGCTGCTTTTAACCCATCTGGAATGGCATGGCCAGGCCAGGGGTCCCCAACATGGTTCCTATAGGCGCCATGGTGCCCTCTGACACCTTATCTTTTCTGGTGCCCACCAAGTGTTTTTAGAAAGTGAGCAAGGCCAGGTGGGGCTTTTCTCCAGAAAGACCTCTGAATAGCTGTGCAGATTTTTTTTTTTAAAAAAACAAACAAACGTTGCTTTGGTGGCAGCTGCCTCCCCAGCACAAGGATCTTCACTCTGTGACTGAAGGCAAGCCATTTTGCCTCCTTTGAATTCTTCAGTGCCATGCTCAAGTGTGTTGCTGTTGTGGACAGAGTCACCTACATGTCCTTCTACTGGCCACAGAAAGTGGGTGAGTGACATCCTGTGTCAGAGTTCCAAAGGTGTCCACAGGCTCACAAAAGCTGGGGACCCCTGGGCAGCACAAGGAATAGACTCCAAAGCACGTTAGTTAGATGGAAAAGCAGCATGCAAACAGTGGTTTCTTAACCAGCCGGGACTACAAAAAATGCTGCCCCTGGCAGCATGGAATTGCCCCAACTTTTCAGAATATGCAGCCACCTCAGAAGATCAGCATGTCCTTCAAATTCAGATGGCATTCCCAGAAGGGTCTCTACCCAACAAGGACCCTTTTGCCTTGCTGTGTCCGTGTTCTCCATGCCTAGCTTTTCCCAATTCCCCTCCACTCCGCCATTTTCCATTCCTTACACCAAAACGAAAGACAAGGGTGAGCATTTTCTTCTGAGAGACCACCTCTCTTTTACACTGTGCCCCATTTACTTGGATGGCTGCAGGAAGCATCAGTGGGCATAAAAACATTTCACTGACACAAATATAGAGTTGTGTTTTGCATGATTACAATTTCCCAGCTAGTGACCCATCTCTGTCTTTTTCTTGCTTAGACTGGAAATCTACTTCACTCCGTTGCACCTAACCTGCCACAGCCCTCCAATCCTCTGGGTTACTTGTTTTTTCATATCTCTTTCTTTCTTGCCTAGCACTCGCCCACCCCTGTTTTCAGCCAGAAGCGGAGGGATTGGGATCCCAAGAAAGGATTCCTGGTCACTTCACCCTCCTTTGAGTTCTTCAGTGCCATGCTCAAGTGTGTTGCTGTTGTTGATGGAGTCACCTACACGTCCTTCTACTGGCCACAGAAAGTGGGTGAGTGACTTGCATGTGCTGTGTGTGCTCAAGGCCAGCATGGATGAGGCTTCCTGTCATAACTCCCATCACTGGAGCTATGTCTGATTCCTGCTAGATCTGCAATGAATTTGCTTGTGTGACTGTGCCTTAAAAATCCTCAGAGAATTCTCAGAGAATATCTTGGATATTTCCCAAACATTCTCTAAGAATTTTGTATTGGCATTTCAAGGTCTGTTGTTTTAATTTTGGTCTTTTATGCATGGCTGTGTCACTCGCCGTCATCCCTCCAATGACCTGCCTTTGTGCTGACTATGCCTGCTGTTTCCGACCGTCGGAGGTCGCCTCGCTCTCTCCCTGCGTTTCCCCACATTTTGCCCGTGTTTTCAGAGACATGTTTTATCTCAAATTTGAAAACTAAAAATGTAGGAAAAATGCAGGGAAATGTAGGATGAGAGTGAGGCGACCTCTGATGGTCAGAAACGGCATGCATAATCAACACAAAGACCTGAAGTCGTTGGAGGGGTGATGGCACATGAAACAGCTATTCATAAAATACCATTCACTTGATATTTGACTTTGATATCTTTCAGAGGATCGGATACAGAACCTGGCTTTGAAAGCCACGCCACAGAAACTGCTGGTTGGAGAAACTCTGCATCTAATGTGCACGGCCGAAACGTTCTTCAATGGGCGGATTGTGTTTGACTGGAAATTTCCAAGGGGGAAAGTGAGTTATTGTAATATTTCCCTTGGCTGGGGACAGAAAGAGGATGCTTCTCACTTTGTTTCTTAGTGCTCTGTGACCTCCACTCTTGAGTATATCATCAGGATTTGACTGTAAGAAGCATTCTGAGCAGCATTCAAATACTGAAGTGCAACCTAGGGAAGAGTCATAGCCACCTACCTTCACTAGCTGGAATGGCTACATTCCCTAGTGGTGCTTCAAAGAAATGAAAGGAAAACCAGAAATTTGCCAACAGGAATTTCTGGAACCCTCTCACCAAGCCCTGATGTAGACGTGCTTTTACTCAAACTCATGGGACTGTTATATATCAACAAGTAGTTTTAAGTTCAGTAGCTTTTGCCTATCATTAACACTTTTTTTACAGACATATAACTGCCATAAGATTGTTTTTGCCTCTTTGAAGAGATGCTCACAGGGAAGCTAAGGGGGAATTCTTTTCCCCCCAAGATCATTTAAGCATTTTAAGAATGATTATGTCCTGACCTGGATAACCCCAGGCCAGCCCAGTCTTGTCAGATCTCAGAAGCTCAGCAGAGTCGGGCCTGATTAGTACTTGGATGGGTGACCACCAAGGAAGTCTAAGCCTCATAGGGTTGCACGGGAGATACGCCAGCTAAAAGGTGGTGTATCTCGCAAAAAAAAGGGGCGTTCCCAAGCCGGAACACCCCGTGAACGCCTCCCGGGGCACCGGAACGCCTCCCGGGCGCCGCCGCAGCCAGATGCTGGCGGGAGGCTGTGGCGGCAGCCAGGCCCAGTGCTGCCTCGGCAGCGGCCAGGAACCAGCATCTGGGCCTGCACGCCAGCGCTGGGGCCACTAATGCCGGCGTGCTCCTTCTGGCCGCTGGCGGTATGGGCCCTTGCACCGGCGGAGGCCTTCGTCAGCCTCCTAAAGGCCTTTGGGTCAGTCCGCTGGCGCATTTCAGGAATGCGCTGTTAGTTCTACTCCAGTTTTGATGGCAAGAGGAATGATGGCAGCTCTTCCATCAAATGTCTATAATGGATTGCAGAAGCTGGAATGGCTTTGACAATCCACTCGGTGTCTTGCAAGAATCGCAGGGCTGTCCCTACGCTGTACTAGGCTTTTCCTCATCTGCTGTGGCACTGTGAAGAGGTCACTGTTGCACTGGCTGTCTCCTACCTCCAGGGGGTCTGGTGCACTGAAAGGCCTCTGCCTGTTTCATGTTTCTGCAACAGGCCCAGTTCTCACCAGGAATTTCTTTGAATTGTGGTGTTGGAGGAGAGTTTTACGGATACTGTGGACCACCAAAACATCAAATAAATGGGTTCTAGATCAAATCAAGCCCAAACTGCCCATAGAAGCTAAAATAACTAAACAGAGGCCATTATGCTTTGGTCACGAGAAGACAAGTCTCACTGGACAAGACAATGATGCTAGGAAAAGAAGAAGGCATCAAGAAAAGAGGAAGACCCAACATGAGATGGATTGACTCAATCATGGGCTGTTACCGCACTAGGTATTCCCAGCGATGTATCAAGAGTTTGAAAATGTTATTAAAAACATCACTTTAAAAGGGTTTTTGGATGCCACAGCTAAAAAAAGGTTGGAAGACGTCTTCACAGCTAAAGGGGCCAAACTAAGTGCGAACAGTATTTTTTATAACAGTTTCAAACTCTTAATACATTGGTGGGAATACATTGAAAGTGCGAACAGAATTTTTTATAACATTTCCAAACTCTTGATACATCGCTGGGAATACCTAATGCGGTAACAGCAAGGAAGCCACTGCCCTCAGTTTGCAAGACCTGAGCAAGGCTGTTAACAATAGGACATTTTGGAGGTCATTGATTCATAGGGTCGCCAACTCGCCATGAGTAAGAAGTGACTTGACAGCACTTAACACACACAATAGCATGTCCATTCTGAAAAGGTTTCCACCCCAGTCAGAACATTTAGTTCCATCTCAAATTTTAATTGGATTAGAACTGAGCTCAAATCTTAATGGGACTATGATTGCTGATAACTGACACTGGATACCCAAGGTTGGGTGAAAAGAAAATATATATAAGTCTATGTATAAATACTGAAAGTATAATTTATTAGAAGCGCTATATAAAAGTTAAAATTATTTAAAAGCATTAAAATAGCACAATGGCATTTCCTGAGGTTGATAACTATAACCACATACCAAACACGTTTCGGCCTATGGGGCCTTCATCAGTGGTTAATTAAAACCCTTTGTAAACCTGCACACATTTACAGAAATACATTAATGAATACAAATACAAATACAAACAGTTCAAACCCAACCAGGCATGTGTATATGTTGTAAATTCTATTCCCAATTACTCAGACATCTGGTACAATAGGTTCTTGTTGTAATACTGTAAAACATAATTATACAGATTGGAATCTTCAGCAAACTGTATCCTGCCTTTCTCAGTCTCTGCCCAAGGCAGGTTTAGGGATGCTCTTTGCAGCAGGTTTGACACTGCATTCTTGTCTCCCTTTTAGGTGCATAAACCTATAAAAGATTTGGACCAAAGTCAGCCGGTGTATAAAGGCACCAGCAATGTGACCATCCCAAATGTTTCAATGGAAGACAAAGGCCTGTACATATGCAGAGGACAAGTCGCCAATAACACAAGGAGGGCGTTAGAGGTCAACATTACAGTCACAGTATACAGTAAGATGGAACTCTACATATTGCAACGTAACTAGATTGGAAAGCAGTGATGGTCAGAAATATTTGCTGTGCAGGCTGCCCTGGCCTCTGTGGTGCCTCTTATCTCTCTAGAGTCAGGGCTGTGCCTCAGTGCTTGGCATGCAGGAGGTCCCAGGTCCAGTCCCCGGCACCACCAGTTAAAAGGATCAAGTAGCAGGTGATGTGAAAGACCTCTGCCAGAGATCCTGGAGAGCTGTTGCCAGTCTGAGTAGAAAATATTGGGTTTCCCTAGTGGGCCAAATAGCCCACCCCCCCGGGCCATTTCATCCTGAAACAAAGGGTCTGGGAGGAAGGCCTTTTCCACGATCTGAATTGGGCACCACACGTGGGAACTGAGGAGAACCGGCAACTCATGCCCAACTGTTACCCAGGACACAAGGTGGGGACCCCAGACCCAACCTATGTATTCTGTAATGTATAAACAGCAGCTTCGTGAGTGTTCCACTCTAGATGGCAGGGGCATTTGTTCCCCATTTCTCCATGGAGATCAGGAGAGCTTACCTGGCTTTATCTTCCATTTTCTCTTCATGATGACCCTTGGAGGCAGGTCATGCTGAGCAAAAGTGTGGCATGCAAGTTAGCGTGTCAGACTAGGATTGGGGGAGATCTGGGTTCAGATCCCTGCTGGACCATGTTGTGAATTGGGTAATTCTGGGCCAGTCATCTCAGCCTAACCTACCTTTGGAAGAGGGAAGAGACAAATGCTTTATCACCTCTTTCCTCCAAGAAGCTCAAGGTGGGTCTCACCTTCAGAGGAGGTGGTCCGCTGTGCATCTGCATGAGTCATTGCTTTGGCTTGCCTCCTTCCAGTCAGTAGACAAGCCCAAAACAGCAGGGATGCATGCACTGTAGCTAGGCTGGACTAGAGCTGGAGAAATCCATCATTTGGATGATGGCTGCTTTCTGGGAATTTGCAATGCATCTCTTCCTAGTTTCACTCAGGCCACTATTAGCATGGACTGCGTGAAAAATCAGACAATGCGACAAGGCCAATAAGGTACCCTAGTCGTTGTTTTAGAATGTAGCTATTACCTAACTGGCCCTGACCTGGATCGCCCAGGTTAGCCTGATTTCATCAGATCTCGAAGCTAAGCAGGGTTGGCTCTAGTTTGTACTTAGATGGGAGACCAACAAGGAATACCTGAGTCATTATGCAGAGGCAGGCAATGGCACACCACCTCTGTTTGTCTCTTGCAGTTACGTAGATGGATATCCAGATGCAAATCCATTCTTTGTGCACATACAGCTGCACACAAGCGAAGCACTGAAGCAGAGACAGCTGAAAGGTTCTGACAGCTGGCCCATTTTGCCTCTTTTGCCTTCTGCTATCTCCGGATTGGCTGCTGTCCTTCCCAATGCTGTGCTAGCATTGGGAAGAGCACTTGTTATCCCACTGCTTTGATCTGTGACCAAGATTCTTTTGCAAAATAAACCGCAAACCAACACTGGCTCTTTCTCTTCTTTACCTAAGGGGAACCTTTCCTCAAGGTTTTCTACAAGAAAGAACAGAACTACGAGGCTAAAGCAGGGCAGAAGATGCTGAGACTGGCTTGGAAGGTCGACGCTTTCCCACGCCCTAACGTGACCTGGTCAGTATTAAGGTGGTCCTTTGGACCGATGAGGAAAAGGCAGAGTGAAAATGGATGTCACTCTCGTCAGTGGGGTGGGGATGGACTGAATGTATGTTCATGAACTGTGAAATGTAGACCGCTTCCTCCACCACATTCAAAATATTGTCTGTCTTCACCTTTCTTTTTTGTCTTTCTACAACCATGAGCAGAAGGGCAAATAATTTAAGGTGTGGTGCTATTGTGTGAGACTTTATTCCTAAATGGTACTGGAAACCTCATGTATTTTGTTGCTTTGTTGCATGCCCTACATGTAGGGTTGCCAACCTCCTGGTGGTTAGACATCTCCCAGAATTACAATTGATCTCCAATCTATAGAGATCAATTCCCTTGGAGAAAATGGCTGCTTTGAAAGGTGGACTGTACCCTGATGAGGTACCTCCCCTCCCCAAACCATGCCCTCCTAGGGCTCTTCCCCCCAAATGTCCAGGAATTTTTCAACCCAGAGCTGGCAACACCTACCTACATGTACACAGAAAAGTCTATCTCACTAATATCCATCTGCATTGTGTATACACAGCTGTCTCCTCTGTTAAAATGAGCAGGGAAATCCTGGAGAAGGAAAAGGCAAAGTGTCCCTTGTGCAGGTCTGGGAACAAAGTTCAACCCGGTATAGCATCTCTGCAGGCCCACATGCCAGGCTCCCTGCCCACCAGAGGCCCTGAGACCCTCTGCTTCCACCAGGAGTGGGAAGTAGCCTCAGAGATGTCACAAGCCCTAAGGGATAATCTCCACTTCCTTGCTGGGAGAGACATCTGGAGGGAGCATGACCAGGGTGCTGCGTATGTACAATGGGGGGGGGGGGCAATGCTACTGAAATTCTCCACGGGCCTCTGAAAGAGAAATATTGCCTGTGTCCCTCCTACTCACATTTAAAGGAGAGACAGGGGAGGGAAAGAACTCAGCGGAACGAAACCCTTTGTAAGAATCTGTAATTGCTCATTTAACTTTGCATAGCAAAAACATAGCACCATGGAAAGCAAAGCAAGTACTCTTTTTCTGCAGGAGAACATTTTCCATGGTTTTGTGTCAGGTACAGGATTAAAATGAGTAGTTACGGTTCTCTAGAGAGGTTTCTAGACGTTGGTGAACCTGGTCACTGTGGGCATCAAGCTGCATAAGAGCATGAGTGGAAAAGGAGGCAGGGGGACTTCTTAGGTCCTCCAGAACACCCGGGCCTGGAGAATTTTGTGTCCCAGCTCCTCTCTCTTAGTAGTTATTTTATGTTTACTGAGGGGGCCGCTAGACAGCATCTTGCCTAAGCCCCCCACCCTTGCAACTATGTGTACAAAAATCACCGGATTGGAGGACTTCTGTATAAGACTGACTCTGCATGTGACTTGTCCTGGGGACTGGCATCTCGGTGGTGCTTTGTTTCCTCACCTCCTGCACTGGCATTCACCTCACCTCACTGAGGGAGCCTGGGCCACTGTGCAGTGAGGGCTGGTGTAGTGTAGTTGAGAGTGGTTGAGAGTGGCGAACTCTAATCTGGAGAACTGGTTTGATTCCCCACTCCTCCACATGAGCAGCGGACTCTAATCTGGTGAACTGGATTGGTTTCCCCACCTACACTTGAAGCCAGCTTGGTGACCTTGGGCTAGTCACAGTTCTCTCTGAACTCTCTCAGCCACACCTACCTCACAAGGTGTCTGTTGTGGAGATAGGAAGGGAAGGAGATTGTAAGCTGGTTTGAGTTTCCTTAAAAGGTAGAGAAAGTTGGCATATAAAAACCAACTCTTCTTCTTCTTCACTGATCCTCCCCAGCCATGGAAATGTCGGCCACCACGATGGGAGCATGGGGCCTAGCTTCATGGTGGGTCCTACTCGTGGTGGAGTTCTGCTACCACCAGGTGGTGGCATGTTTTCCAAGGTGACGCGAATCCCCTCAGTGAAAGTGAAATCTAACTCAGCTCTAAGTTGAAGGAGAATGTAAATGGTTATCTTCTGGCTGGACTTTGCTGCATGGCCTGTCTCAACCATCTTTGATTAACCTTCTTTGCTGTTCAAAATAGGTACAAGGATGGCAAGCTGATTGCTGAGAACAGCTCCTTCTATGAACTGGATCCTCTGAAATACAGACTGGTCATAAGGGATCTGAGAGCAAAGCATGCTGGGAACTACACCATATCCCTAAGCAATACTAAACATGGCCTCTATGAAAACCTCACCAGTCATCTGGTTGTGTTGGGTAAGCATATGTTACATCTGGGTAACTCTACCGCTTGTTTTTCTGCATCCATTTTTCAAGCAAACCAAGAATAGTGTGCTGATACAGGCCAGGTGGTTTGTTTACCTGATACACAGAAGTACGATAGGTATACAGATGGAAAGGATGATGGTTATGACTCCTGCAGGACTGCTTCAGTCACAGGTTGCATGTGATAGAAAAACAAAGCATCAGCTGTGTCTCTGTTCTGAAGGATGAAATTGATAGTTGATGGATATGCCAGGGGTGGGATGAAGGCCCCTTGTGTAGCAGAATTATCTACAGGTGTGCAGGGAAGGAGAAAATGTGTGTGAGGTAGAACCAAGCAGATACTGACTGGTTTCTAGGCTTCTGTACCGCAGGGAGAGCAGGAAGGAATCATCTGGGAAGGGTGAAGTTTTGGAGTTCATGCTTAATTTATAGAAAAAGTGATGCCAGGACTCCAAGTCAGTTTGGAAATATCACCTTCTGATCTGGAGGCAGTTTCCCAGTATTCCCTGTAGGTAAGGCCTCTTTGTACTTTTTCAGTGATACTCTGCACACTCCACCTGCTCAGAGACAATGTTGTCTCTTTTTTGCTTCACGTGTTCCTCAGTTAAGTCATGCCTTGGAAATGACTGAGCAAAGAGGAGATGGGGCTGATTTGTGTCACAAATTCAGCAACAGGTGAAGACATGTAACTGAAGTGTCAAACATAGAGAGCAGAAATGAAGAGTTATAGGAGTCCACAGTCCAAACTTCATCTGTGCCACAAACTTTACTTGCGAACTGTATCAAATACTGTTAAATACCATTACATGTCAACCCTGAAGGACTATCAGATACTTCATAATATTGCATGTCACTTGAGGAATACTGAAATCAAACACCATATGAAACCAGTCAGCAAATATTCAGTAAATATTTTAATATCTGGAAAGTACCTGGAGAATATTTGACATTAGAACTTGCAGAGAAGAATGTATGGGAACAAATTAGTTTATGCTCCAATTGGTTCCTTTTCTTTGCTGTATGTCATCAATTTGTCATGTGGTATTGTTAGAATTGCCTGATTGGATGGTATGTGGCATATAGTTAATGGATACTTTTGTGTGAGCACAAATACTCTTGTCTTTGAGACAGAATGAGTGCTCATTGAAAGAAAGGACTGTCCAACGAAAAACATGTGACATAAAAATCATGGGCGGCTAACAAAAGGGTTGGCATGCTTGATCCTGTCCATTCAGTTCATTTCTGTTAATGATTTTGCAAGCTTTTCATCTTTGTATTTGTGTATAATTTCATGCACAAATGCTCTCTGGTGTTCCTTTGTCACACATCAGTTCAGCAGAAGGAATTAATCAGGAATAATTATTGCAATTATTGTAAATATGTCATTTATCTCAAGCATACCAGCTCCAAGAATGCTGATGATTCATAAAGAGAAGAAATATTAATCCATGAGGAGAGCAGAAGGGAAGTAAACAGCAGGTGTTTCATTTTTCGTAACAGAGGATGACTCCCTCTAAAAGGAAGATCTGCCAAAAAATCTCTATGCCTTCCCCCCAGATATCTGACCTCTAAAGAAGGATGGTCTGCCAAGAAATCTGTATGGTTTCCCCCCAATTATCTGACTTCAAAGATTGAGGGAAATTATCTTGCTGTGGCTCTAAACCCACCTTTGTCTAAGAGCCCAAGTAAATGTGATGCTGATCATGTGACTGGCCCTGGACCCATGGCAAAAAGAAGAAGAAAATTGACATGGTATGGTGAGTGGGGGGGCATGCATGCTGCAACCAATCCCCTGTACATCAATTTCCCCATACAAGAAACTTGCCCTGCTTGCTACATTAACGTGATGAATGAAAAGGAATGATTACTTTCACCAGCCCTCTTCAGGAAATCATAGATCAGAAAGAAAAAGATAGAACTCCAAGCAGAAGCAGCTGGAGAAACTTGACAGTGAAAATGTGTCTCTTCTCTTCCAGGAATGTGATTTCAGGGGTTTTTGGGGAGGGGTAAATGGCTCATCCTTTTGTCCTTTTGGAGGACTTTCATTCATAGGGTCGCCATGAGTCGGAAGCGACTTGACGGCACTTAACACACACACAAATGGCTCATCAGGCTGTCCACAGGCCTATATCCAGAAATGTTTGGGTGTGGGGTAGTTGAACTTTTAGAGTTGCCAACTCTGGGTTGGAAACTTCCTAAAGGTTAAAGGTGAAGCCTGAGGAGGATGGGATTTGGGGTATAATGCCATAGAGTCTACCCTCCAAAGTAGTTATTTCTCCAGAGGAACTGATCTCTGTTGTCTGGAGGAAGTTGGCAGCCCTACACAAGGGGCAACAGGGGCCCTCAAGTCCCTGTCATCCCACCCCAGAAACACATTGGACACATTAGGATTGAGGATGCCATGGGCAAAGGAGACTGATATTATGGGATGCAATTTGGTCATGCCTCATTGAATAGCAGGTTTAATAGTAGCATGTACTGCCTGGTATCTGTGGGTAGTCACAATCACGTAGCTTTGAAGAGGTGGGCTGCTTAACAGTCCATACAAAATTATATGAAAATTAATTGTGTGCTAAATGTAAAATGTACCTGATCTTTTAGTCTTGATTATTACCTCCTGTCTCCTTTCTAGGGCCTTTTATGCATGGTTTGTTTCTGTGACGATCACTCTCACCCCCAGACTGCTTCAGGGCTTTGTTTTCATTATGCACATCTTTTCCGACCTTTAGAAGTCACTTCGCTCTCTCCTTGATTTTCCCTGCATTTTCTGGATGCTGTTTCTGGCAGCATCCCAGAAAATGTGGGGAAAACGTGGGGAGAGAGTAAAGTGACTTCTAAAGGTCAGGAAAGTCCTGAAGTAGTTGGAGAAGGTGATGGCCACAGAAACAACCCGTGCATAAAAGACCTATGTGCACAGTAGATGCTGAAAGCAGGCACAAGTGGAAATCTTAGAAGAAGACATACACCTGCAGTGTGGCTCCCCGCCAGCTATCCAGGGAAAAGTGGTTTAGTTATGATCATACTAGGAGTGTTTTGTTGATTGTGGTCCTACATTCTCCCCTCAAGACCAGGGGGTTACAATTCAAAAATCATTCAGGAAAGCTGAAGGATAGGAGAGATGGCGATTAATAAGTTCTTTGATCACTGAAATCATGAGTTTCATCTGCCTGGAAATCACTGCTTCCAACCTAGAAATTATCCCCTCATAGTAAGTAGGCAGATGTGTGGGCAGCCATTGTGGAAAAGCACTCTGCACATGTTCATTCAAAAAATGGATTATTCTTGGCTCAGATTTGTTTAAATTCTCCCAAAGACTTGATTTTTTTTTCCTGCAGTGGGAGGTGGTGGGGCTTAATCTGATGTGAAACCCTTTCCCCATTAGGAGCAGAATCAGGGAACCTGGCTGAGGCCACTTGACATTAAAATTGTGTTTGCGGAGGAATGTTTCATGAACTAAATGCATAGGGTTGGATCCAACTAGAGTAGTAATAATAGGGAGCTTTCATCACACACAGTCTCAGCAGCTGTCAAAAATTGCAGATATGTGTGTGTGTGTGTGTGTCTGTGTGTGTCTGTGTGTGTGTGTGCATTGGGAGACCGTGAGGGGGCGGGGCAACGTGTGTGCAGGGGGATGGTGGTTCCAGCTGCTGCCAGGCAGGGTGTGTGTGTGTGTGTGTGTGTGTGTGATTCCCAGTGTATTTTTTTTTAGCATGCACTTTATCCTCCAGCCTGCAGGGGGTTCAAGAGCATATGGTTAGGTTGCCAGAATCCAGGGCTGGAGATTACCCAAAACATGTTAGAAGCTTACAGAGCTCTAGAGACATAGAAGAAAGCAGGCAGGCTGGCAGGCAGGCTGTAGGGAGAGCCCAGCCTATTCTCCCCCCAGTCTTTTGGAGAGTCAGAGCCAAGGTCCTGAGCAGATTTTTGTGCAAAGTCTGCTGTGGACAGAGAAACTCCCTTCCTCTCCTTTTAGACTACACAGCAAAAAAACCCCTCTGCTTTGAAAACGGCGTTTTCCTCTCGAGAGGAGCCAAGGGGAGTGCATGGAAAAAGCACATGAGGGCTGTCCTCTGCCTCCCTTCATTCCAGCCCTATGCGTGGTGAAGAGAATCTTGTAAGACTATCTGCAGCATGCCCACTATAAAAATCCTTACGCTAGAGGGGTTTGTAAATCCACCCCACCCCCGCCACAGAAAGAAAGCTTCCAGACCTCCCCCAACCGAAAAAGAGCTATTTATCTCTGGCCCCCGGCTAGTATCTTTTTTTCCTGCTATGTACAGAGAGAGAGAGAGGATGAAGGGGAAAACGGCACGGGGTTTTTTTCCTGCTTTTCCAGCCAAGTTCTGAAAAATGCAGATCAGCCCCCTTTAGCAGCAGCAGCAGCAGACTGGCAAAACCAGTCTGACCAACTATGTTAAATTAGAGGCAGAGACTGTGGGGAGAGGAGAGCGAGCGAGCAAGTGAGCGAGTGAGAAGGATTTAAACAAAGAATGCAAACCCCCACGCTTCCTTCCCCATTTGTACAGCTGCAGTGGGGCAGGCAGGCAGGGAGCCAGACAGAGAGAGCAGCCAGAGTCAGGGGTTTTGTGTTTTTAAGGTGTGTTAATGTTCAAACAGATCTTACCAAGCAGAGAAGTGTAGCAAAAAGTAAGTTAAAAGCGGTGCTCCAGCCCCGTCTATACAAGGAAACGCCTCCGTTCCCTACCACCTGATCTGGCTTTAAGAATTTGATAGGCTAGTCCCGGGGGGGGGGGGGAGAAGTGGTAGGAGGAAGTATGCAGCTTAGCCAACTGGTTTCACACAGAGACACGCAAAGAGAGGAGGGAGGGGAGAAGGGAGGGGGGAGAAGGGAGCTTTCTCCTTATCTTTTGAAACACAACACACCAGTTTTAAGCTTCTAACAGACGGGGTGTCTGAAGCACACGGTGTGGAAGGAGCGGAGTTTTAGGGGGCAGCCCTGACTGACAGATACCTTATCTTTTTTTTCTAAATGCCTCTGTGCAAAAAACTGCCATCTCATGGCACATCGGCTATCTCTGGAGAAAACTTTCTATGTTTTCTATGGAAAGAGGGGGTATCGCACAGAGGGGCAGACCTAGAAAGCAGACACGCTACAAGGGAGTGATTGACAACCCTAAGGCAGCAGGGGCGGGGAAAAGAGGGACAGGGCTTTGGACCTTCTACGGCAAGCGTGCAAGGGAGGGAGGGTAAGATGGTCGGAGGAGCCTTCTATTTTTTCTAAGTGGTTGAACGAGACCCTAGACTAGAGCATAGCAGCAGCAGGGTGGGGGAGGGGGCTCAGACTCCTGCTTGCTTAGCTGGCCCCCATGAAAATAAAACACAGAGGAAAGTTTTCCTTTCTTAAACTCTCCTGTTGAAAAGAGAGGTTGGATTGGCTAATTCATGTGAACAAAACACTCACACAGGCACCCCTGCCACCGAGCCCTGAGAGAGACCGTACAGAGCCTCCTGTTTTTGGCCCACATGTGTGTGTTGCTGTTTTTTAAAAAAACACCTAACGCCGACCCTGCCAGGCAGACCTTTCTGACCCAACTCGCTGGGAGAGCAGGGCAGAACGCTGATTTTGGCACAGAGGTCAGGGGCGGCAAGCCTAGGCACCCCGCCGATTTTCGTGGAATTCCAAGCTGGTTTAACTGACGACCACTGGGGGGTGCTGTGCCGGGAGCGTGTCAGCGGGAGGGTGGCAAGTGATCTATCGCCGAAAGCGTCTAGGGGAGGGGAGGAAGGGAGGAAGGGGGGCGCAAAATGCCCCCCAATCAAAATAAGGTTCTGACACGGGGTGGGAGATGTGCCGAGGCTCGATAGACAGAGAAGGGTGCGGCCCAAACTGCGGAGGGCGGGGTGGGAGGCCTGGCAAACGGGCTTAAAAAGGGAGGGCAAGATGCACACACCCTGCCTGGCAGCAGCTGGAACCACCATCCCCCCGCACACACTTTGCCCCACCCCCTCATGGTCTCCCAATGCGCGCGCGCGCACACACACACACACAGAAACCTACAATTTTTGACAGCTGCTGAGACTGTGTGTGATGGAAGCTCCCTATTATTACTACTAACTAGATTTGGGGCTGGTGAAAGGAGGAGGTAACCTTTTATCAACTTCAGAATTATCCTAGGGATCATGGGATCTGGGTGGACAAAAGCCATGTGGGATGGGAGCCTGTGCTCTGCTGCTCCTCCACAGCCTCTTCTCCTAGTCCAGCAGTCTTCACTGAGTATTGCCAGGTGTTTGACGAGCCCTTGTGGTGTTGCACTGAGAAAAGGAGCTGTGTTTGGTTATTGTAGAGCATTTTATATGCCACCCCTCAGCTCTAGGCCCTTGGGTCTGCAAACCATTAAATATAATATCACACATAAAACAAAAAAAATTAGATTGTAAAATAACGTTTTTGCCATCAAGTCACAGCTGACTTATGGCAACCCTGTAGGGTTTTCAAGGTAGGAGACATTTGGAGGTGGTTTGCCATTGCCTGCCTCCCCGTCAGGCCCCAGGTATTCCTTAGAGGTCTCCCATCCAAATATTAGCCAGGGCCAACCCTGCTTAGCTTCTGAGATCTGAGAGATCAGGCTAGCCTGGGGCTGTCCAGTTCAAGGCAATAACTTAGCAACATGAAAAAGAAAAGTTTCTTAATACAATAAATAGAACAGATGAGAAAAATTAGTACTCAGGAGGAGGAAAGCATTATGCTCTGCCATGTACCAGTAGTGACTCTTGCCATATGCTTGGCAATCCCTACCCTATGCTTCCGCAGTCCCAGGTGGACAATGGAAATAAGAGATTTAACATGTTCCTGGGATGGGGGGAGTAGCCTATACTACAGGTGGGGGCTGGGTTTGCAACTTGCGCATTCTGCATTAAGATCAGGCCAGCGACAAAGCAATGCTCAGAAATGCACCCTTCTCTCTGAATGGGTACTCGGAGGTAATCATGAAGGGCTGAACAACACGCTGCCATTCGTCACAGGTGGGGGCTGGGTTCCCCTGACTTGACTTTGACTCTGCCTGTCAGGAGTGGGGAGACTTGTTCTCCAAGTGCACGGGCCCCCAATTCAGATCAGGATTGTGGCGTGAGGGGAGAAGGGTCTTCAACCTCCCCTTCCCATGTCATTTTCCCAACGCAAAACATTCCTGATGTCATAGGTATTCCAGCTCAGGGTTGGGAAATGCTTGGATATTTGAGGGTGGAATAGGGTTGCCAACCTCCTGGTACTAGCCGGAGATCTCCTGCTATTGCAACTGATCTCCAACTGATAGAGATCAGTTCACCTGGAGAAAATGGTCGCTTTGGCAATTGGACTCTATGACATTGAAGTCCCTCCCCTCCCCCAACCCCACTCGTCTCAGGCTCCGCCCCAAAAACCTTCCATTGGTGGCAAAGAGGGACCTGGCAACCCTAGGGTGAAGCCTGAGGACGGTGGGGTTTGGGGACATGAGGGGCCTTAGTGGGTTTATGCCATTAGGAGTCTACCCTCCAAAGCAGCCATTTTCTCTAGGGGAAGGGATTTCTGTAGTCTGGAGATCAGCTGTAATTCTGGGGGGAACTTCAGGCCCCACCTGGAGATCATCAACCTTAGATATATGCCCCCACTTTGGGTGGGGTTGCCAGCTCCAAGTTGGAAAATACCTGGAGATTTCTGGGGTGGAGCCTGTGGAGGGCGGAGCTTGGTGTGGGAAGGGACTTCAATTCCATAGAGTCCAATTGCCAAAACAGCCATTTTCTCCAGGTGAATTGATCTTTATTGGCTGGATATCAGATGTAATAGAAGGAGACCTGGATGTTGGCAACCCAAACTGTGGGGCTACGCGTGAAGCCTATTTCACAGTCCTCTATGAATGCATTTATGATAGGTATGGATTCTGGCCAATGTCCCTTTGGTGTGTGGATCATTTGGGCCACCCAGCTGGCTACCCTGCCCCTGGAGTTTAATTTGGCAAGAACAGCCGGACCCTCTAGCCGGCTCTTGCTGCCTTTGCGCAGGGGGAACTTCTTGGGTCTCCGGGAGGTGGCTGACCACAACAAAGAAAAGTTCCTTCTGCGCGTGTGTGTGCACACCCAGGGCTGTCCAAGATGCTGGTGGGTTGCTCTGTTTTTGTTTTTGTATATTCCTGTCTTGTCTAGAGCCAAGAGGCAAAAGTCTTGAAGGGTTTGAGCAGAGGAGGTGGGGAGAGCAAAGGGTAAATTTAGGAAACAGCTGGCGACTACATGTTCCAGCTAGCCAAGAATGGAAAATGTGGGAGAAAATAGTTATTCCAGGCTTGAGTACAAATGGGGGGAGGGGGGGAAAGGGGCATAATTTTAAAACTACTTACGGTCAAGTGAGGGTAGTTTTCATTTTCAGGCTAGAACAAATAAACAGAATTCATCAGGTCTTTTCAGAATCTTTTATCCAACAGTGGTACTTCCGTTACAGCCAGTTGGAGACGGGATTGAGCTGATTTACCAAACGGGACAAACACAGCAGCTGTCTTGCTGCGTGCTCCCTTCACCATAGACTGGCAGCCATGCCCCTCCCTTAGGGTTGCCAGTTCTGGTTTGGGAAATGCCTGGAAATTTGTGGGGTGGAGCCAGGGGAGAGCAGGGTTTGGGGAGAGGAGAGACCTCAGTGGGGTGTTGTTGTTGTTTTTGCCGTCAAGTGACAGCTGATTTATGATGACCCCCATAGGGTTTTCAAGGCAAGAGATGTTCACAGGTGGTTTGCCAGTGTCTGCCTCCGCCTCATGCCCCTGGTATTCCTTGGAAGTCTCTCATCCAACCCTGCTTAGCTTCTGAGATCTAAGAGATCAGGCTAGCCTGGGGCTATCCAGGTCAGGGCTCTACTGCCCTTCAAACCAGCTGTTTTCTCCAGGGGAACTGATCACTGTAGTATGGAGATCAATTGTAATACAAGAAGATCTCCAGGCCATAGAAGTGAGTCCCTTTGAGAAAGGCAGAATATAAATAATATAAATAAATAAGTAATTGGATTATAGCAGCAGTTGTCAGTGGGGGGGCTGCTTTAAGAAAGCCATCTAATTGTATGAAAAACCCATCTGATCATTTAAACAGACCCATCTGAATTGGCTTGAACATGTTCCAAGAGCTTGCCAAACGATTAGTTCCCTCTTTGCAACTGAAAGGGCACATGTTCAAACACCATTAAAGGAACATTTCATTGGCTGAACACCCAGACACCAGGGGTAGGGCCAGAAGTCACTATCCTGCTTCCCTCTGCTCAGGCAGGAAGGCTTCATTTATTTTAAATTGTACAGGGCCCAGTCTGCTCTTAGAAGGGGACTTGTTTTGGAGCTATTGATGAAGAACATGGGTCACAAGCTGACTGGCATCAAAGTTTTAGGATCTCAGTTGCCTGCTGCAGAAGGAAATGTAGGCTTTCAAAGGAAGCTCTTGCTAGTATTTTTAAAGCCGAGTGTGAAAATGAGTAAGCACAGCCATGGGTGGGTGCTGCAGAGGTTGGGCTGGTGCGGAGCAGTTGTTAGCAACTTCCTGGCAAGTTGCTCTGTTCACCTCCTGGCTCCTGCCCTTTTCCATCCATCTTCCTGGCTTTGCAAGCCAATCATCCCTGAATTATCCATGTTCTCTGTTATTGAAAATATCATTAAGGGTGAATTCATTTTGTGGGATCAGGCAGAACATTTAGCGAGGAGGGCATGACAAGTCTCAGACACCTCTTGAGTGAGATCTGGGAAAAGATGTCAGGTGACATATGAGGCTACCTGACATCTTACAGACACCTGCAGGTTGACAGGTACCCCTCCATTTACAAAGGGGGGGGGAAGAAAGCAAAAGGAGCCATCAGCTTCCCTTAAGACTGAAATCTTTTAAAGGCTGGACATAATGACAGAGATCAGGCTGTTTTATAACAGAACATTCACTATTCATCATCAATTATAGCAAAACAATTTACAAGAAGAAATTTTTTAAATTATTATTGGGCTGGTTTTGGGAAGCCTTTATACAACTTAATTGTGGATTACAAATGAACATTCAAGAAAGTAAATACAGAAAAAGTGGGCTTTTTCTCTGCTGTTGGATGCTTTATGTAAATGGGTGGGAGAGATATTTAATTAAGCCAGAGAAAGTAGACTACGTAACAGTTTATGGCCTGGGAAGATGGGTGCTGGAACAATAGCCAGTCTCCTTCACAGAGAACAGAAATGACCCAAAAAGAGGGTTAAACGTGACAAAAATTGCAATTTTTACTCAGGCAAATAATCCTTTTGTTGGATAACTCAAACCTTTGGCTAGTCTATCAGGTGGATCTTGTGGATTTGTTCCACTAATGGTGGCACTTTCCCCTGCCACAAAGAACCGCTGTGTGTTTTATCGTTTTTGTTATGATTTAGTGTGATGGTATTATTAGCTTTGCCGTTTTTGTGCTGGTACACACTGTCGCTGGTACAGTGACAGGCCATTTCAAAGCAGTTTTAAGGTTTTATTGTATCATTCTTCATGCTTTTTACCAAAAGGTCCACTGCTGAGAGACAGGATACAAGTGCTATGCATAAAATTAATATTTTAAAGTCTTTGTTAGCAAGAAGACGGTTTCATTTAAAAGGAGTTTTGGGGTGCCACCAGGTCACTTCTAGGCCAGACATTGAGGCCTGTTTCCTAGCCAGAAGCTCCTTAAAGCTGAGGAGGACTCTGCACAATTGGTTCTGAGCTCTGGAGCATTTGTGCCTCGTTACAGTTGCAGTGTCATAAGCAGAACTTAGAAGGGTGCAGCAATGCTTTGAACGGCATTATAATTGTTCTCAGGGTTTTAAGGACAGGGAATGTTTGGGAATCCTCTCTGTTATGATTGCTGAAGCACTCCAGGCAAAGAAGGGGAAATCGGTATAACTCTAATCAATTGGAAAGCCTGAGCAAGAGGGGAAATGCTCCTTGGTGTAGCGGTGGGGAGTCTTTTAACAATTCAGGTCAGCTTCCACACCTTTGAAATGAGGCTGCTGTTAGACAGACTTTGAGGATTTTCTTTCTCCTGTGATGGGCAGGGAGGGGAAGGGGGACTCAAGTAGGGTTGCCAATGGGAAAAACAGCTTGAGTTATTCCTATGCTTTTAACAGCATGTTGATATGCAGGTAGTAGCAGGTGCCTCCCTCCCATGAAAAGCTTCAGCCACTGTTGTTAAAGGGGCAGCTGCAGAGGTTGGTTAAAAAGTTGGTAACTTCAGTGCTCAGCTGTGTTGCTGGAGATCTTTGTTGGGCTAAAATAGTTCTCAGACTTTTTGAAGTGGGACCCCCTTTGTCACCCACTTGCAAAGTAACTCTCAGCTGCTTTCCCCCTCCCCGATATAAAACATAGGAATTTCACATCAGTTAACATAGAACAAGTTTTTTATGTGCAGCATTTACAAGAGCGGGGTCTGTAAAGATGTGGGAGGAGAGAAGATGCCACCACTATCCTGCTGCCTCCGACTTCATTCCCTTTTGCTTGCTCCCTGTTGCCACCCCCGTTCAAGGCTTTATCTCCTTTCATCTATCCATCCCATCTGCACTTTTCTCCCCATCTCTGGTTTCTCCCTTCAGCCACTGCTTCTAAAAATGCTGCACTGTAGGCAATTCCATAATGCTGATATGATCTCACAAGGTCTTGGAAGGGATTTGTTTAGTTTTGGAAATTATAAACATCTCTTGACATGCCCAGGCTAGCCTGATCTCATCAGATCTTGGCTGCTAAGCAGGATTGGCCCTGGTTAGTATTTGGATAGGAGACCACCAAGGAAGTCCAGGACTGCTATACAGAGGAAGGCAATGGCAAACCACCTCTGTGCATCTCTTGCCTTGAAAACCCTACAAGGTCACCATTAGTTGGCTGCTACCTGATGACACTTTACGTGCACATCTCTTTAAGTACGCACACATACCTGGCCTTCTTGTGTGGATTTTTTTTGATCCACAGCCAAGTTCAAAATTAGCTGTACAATTGTATTTCATGATCATTTCCCCCCTATGCCCTCTCCATGCCCCCTTTTTTATGTTGCAGTGCTGAAGATGCATGTGCTGTGCTATTGGTGCTGTAACCCCATCATGCCTTCTCATTTGTGAATAATGGCTTGTTCATAGTGGTACATTATCCCACTGAGACAGGAAGCTTACATCCCTATTCACGTCCTCTGCACAGTTAGTGTATTGGTTCTTGTAGGTTATCCGGGCTGTGTAACCGTGGTCTTGGTATTTTCTTTCCTGACGTTTTGCCAGCAGCTGTGGCAGGCATCTTCAGAGGAGTAACACTGAAGGACAGTGTATTACTTTGGCCCATTCCAAATTCACAATAACTAAATGGGGGTTTTCCCCCTGTGTCCCTGAGTCTTTGTGTGTGTTAAGTGCCGTCAAGTCGCTTCCGACTCATGGCGACCCTATGAATGAAAGTCCTCCAAAATGTCCTATCTTTGACAGTCTTCTCAGATCTTGCAAATTGAAGGCTGTGGCTTCCTTTATTGAGTCAATCCATCTCTTGTTGGGTCTTCCTCTTTTCCTGCTGCCCTCAACTTTTCCTATCATGACGGTCTTTTCCAGTGACTCTTGTTGTCTCATGACATGACCTGAGTCTTTATTTTTGTAAAATCAGTTTTGCTTCACGGTCCTTGTTTTTTAAGCCTGTTTTAGAGATGCTTGATTTAAAGTGTGACCGGAGTTATATTTAGACTCTGACATTTGTTTTTTTTTTAAAAAGGTTGTGTCATTCCTCACACATACATAGAGACAAGGAGCTCAGAATTCCAGATCCTTTCTGCTTGGGGAGGCAGTTTCAAATTATGCTTCTTAATCCAGAAGTATTTTTAAAAGTTTAATTGACTTCATCATCCCAACAATAGGTAACTGGCAATGGGAGGCCAGCTGAGATTCTCTGTGGGTTTCTGTGCTCGCTTCGGCAGCACATGTACTAAAATTGTGGGTTTCTGTCCCAGCACCTGAGGGTGCCGCTGAAGAATGACAAGGGAACAGTCCCAAGGCCTCTCCAACCCCACTATTTCAAATAATGTTATAATTCCTCAGTAGTACCCAAAGTACTGGTCAACTCACTGGTGTTACACTTGTAAGGGTTGGGAAATACCTGGAGATTTGGGGGTGGAGCCTGGGCAGGGCAGGGTTTAGGGAGGGGAGGGACCTCAATTGGGTACCAGGCCATACAGTCCACCCTCCAAAGCAGCCACTTTCTCCAGGACAGCTGATCGCTGTCATTTTGTGATCAGTTATGATTCTGGCTATGATTCTCCAGCTTGCACCTAGAGGTTAGCAGCCCTATACCCAAGTGACTTCTGTTATAAAAAATGGCTGTTGCATGTTTATTAAGTAGTGGAAATTGCCACCATGGGAAGCGGTGAATTTCTCTAGTTTAGATGGCTTTGCAAGGCAGCTGGATAAATTTCTCAGGGCAAGGCGTACCAGTGGGTATTAACCATGTTGAGTGGCAGGGTTCCTCTGAACGCCAGTTGCCAGGGGCAACAGCAAGAGATGTTTGGACCTCTGTGCTCCCTCAGTGGGCCTTCTTCTGGGCTGCCCCTATAGGAAACAGGATGCTGTGCTAGTTGTGCCATTAGTTTGATCCAGCAGGTCTTTTTCTGATGTTCTTATGTATTTCTTGTTTTTCTAACATTAGAGCCTTTTAAACCATAAAACTGACTGGCTGACCTTGGGCCAGTCATACTTGCCCAGTCTTACATCCTTCACAAGAACATTATAAGAATAAAATGGAAGAGGAGGCAGGTAATCATGAATGCTGTTCTGAGTTCCTTACAGGATGGGTAGGATAAAAATAGGATTGGTAGTATGGTGTAGCTGTTACAGTTTCATTTTTGGATCTGGAAAATCCAGATTCAAATCAATACTCTGCCATGGAAACTTGCTGGGTGACCTGGAGCCTGTGGAGGAGAGAAGAATGATATGAGCTGCTTTGGGTCCCCTTTGGGGAGAAAGGCAGGATATCAACGAATTAAATGGATAAGTAAATAAGTATTTATCTGGACTTTCTTCCAAAGAGTTCTGAGCAGTATACATGGTTCTTTTTCACTGCCCCAATTTTGTCCATACAACTACCCCATGAGGCAAGTTAAATTGAAAGAGAAAGTGACCAATAGTCTCCGTTGTCACAGTCTCTGACATACTTATGGTATTTTGTGTACATGTGCAGAATTAATTCCATGTAGAGCTTGAACACAGCATACAAATTGAACCACAAAACTGCAGAGGATTGTGTAATGAAAAGCCTGTGTAATGCAAATCTTTAAAATAAGCTGACTGAATCCTTTCAGGAAATAACTATTTTACCCTGGTCTTATCCTTAAAGGGAAAAGAACAGAGTTACCCTTTACCATCTACTAAGAAAGATGTATCTGGAATTTCCCTTCCTGACTCATCTGCCAGCTGTCAGTTGCTCATATTTCAAGAGCAGAAAAATCCTGCTATCTTATAGCCTCATATCTCAAGAGCAAAGAAATCTTTACTTTTTGTAAATCTTGCTAAAGGCTATATTTTCTACTAACCAGCTGGTTACAAATTGCAGTGTAAGCAATAATTGTGTTTTATGCTTTATATAGTTATATATTGTGTTATAGACTTCTAAATGGTCTCATTTAATGCGTATTGTAATAACGATGAGAATGATATGAAAATTGAGTATATGGTGTGATTATGAAACTCAGAAATGATTGTTTATACTATAAGCAAAATAGACTGAAAGGAAAGGAAGCCCATCTATGGTCATGGGGAACTGAACAGCTGCAACTAAGACATTACTGCACTGCTCATGTTATCTGAAAGAGGGAATAAAAGGTATCCCTTTTGATGGATAAAAATGTTGTCTGAAAGTGGCAATAAAAATCCCCCTTCACTCTTAATGAGTCTAAAACAGTATAAATACAGCCACAGTAAGGCTAGAGAATCAGAACCTTCCAAAAGGCTCTCAAGAAAAGGCTGAATGGTATGTATGGCTTAAATATATTACTCTAGACTTTGTGAATTAGATACTTTGAACTGAATCAGAATAATTTGAGTGTTATATTTTAGAAGTTGGATTTTGAAACTGAATAGTATGTAAGACTTGCTTGCTTTTATTTCATACATTGTAAATACATACATTGTACTTTGACAAGAGTTTTTATAGAAGTGTTAAAGACTTGATAATCTGCATTTATACATATTTTACTAGACAGATGTCAATAAAAAGACTTGCTTTTTAAAAGTAAGTAAAGTTGTTGAGTCCTGCTTACTCGATGACTGGCTGAATAAGATAACTTCACTTCTCATTAAGTGATACATTCTAAGAGCCTGTCATCTGAACAGCACGACCCGCTTCACCGTATTCATGGCAAATCTTTGCTGTTCATTAGCCACCCTTTTGAGAAATAAAATATCTATGGATGCTAACAGCTGGGGTGGGGGCAGGGAGAGTGTTCCTGAATCTGTTGCCTAGCTGCAGGGGAGGAATCACCTGGCTGCTATCTTTTGGAGAAAGGATCCTGGGCGCATTTGGAGAACACATGATGGAACAGTGTGGTGTAATGGCTAGAATATTAGACTAGGACAAGGTATCATGGGTCAGACTGCCAATGCCTCCCCGGATGAAGAAGAGATGGAGGAAGCTGGCCCCAATCCTTGGATGCCGCATGAAGACCCACCAGTCAAGGCAGACTCCATCAGGTGCCAAGGGGGCATCTCAGGCCAAAGTCAGCACACCACACCCTCAGTCTCACAGTATGGGATCCGAAGCTGAAGTAGAAGTGCTGCAGCCACCAGCCATACCTCTGGGATCCCCAGAGCCCTTGGGATGCCAAAGAAGCAGGCCAGGAGGGATGCGCAGGAGCAGTGCCAGAGCACGCAGTTGGTAGCCCAGCACTGGTCAACTTTGACCTGTGAGCTTGCGTCACTACAGGATATGGGGTGACAGCCACACAGGCTGCTGAGCCATCCTGGAGTTGCACCTGTCCTTGGGTGATTCAGCAGGCAGAGGAGTTGCACCTGCTCCTGATCAGGGTTTTCCTGATAAAAGCAGCCGGAAAAGGTTGAACCAGCTTGGAAGCAACCTTTGCATGCCTGCTGGTGGGCGGTGCCCTGCTCTAGACTTCAGTGTGTTTGACCTTCTGGATGGTGACCTGGCTTATGCTCTTTGGATTTGCTGTTCCGGTTTGATGCTTGGACTTCTGGATAGTTGTATTTTGATCCCGGCTTGCGTTTGGATTATTCCTCTTGCCCCAGGTGCCTGCCTGAACCAGGACACAAGGGAGACCCTGTTGGATTAAACGCTGGAGCCTAATTTGATTGACAGTGGGCTCCGTGCTCCTCTAGAATCAGCCCCTCCCTTCTGGTGACAGTTACTTGTAACCAACTGATGCTGCCAACTGCTCTGTCCTTCTCTGCCTCACACTCTCTCAAGATGTCACACTGTTTCAGTTAAGATGAGGTAAATGTTACAGGAACCTCTTAAGGAAAATGTTGTTTGTTTTAAAAGATTTTATAAACATTTATTAAGAACAGTTTTCTTCCATTTTAATACATATAGTATTGGCTGTTTGCGAACTCTGCTGCTTGAAACTCTGCTGCTTGAAACAGGTGGAATATCCTGTACCGAGTGAGTGCTGGGATATTGCCCCACAAGAAGGGATCGGATTAATTTCCTCCTCCCCCTACAGACCCAGAGTTAAATGTTTACTCTGCCATTAAGCTCACTGTGAGACATGGCTCAGTGATATAGCATCTGCTTGGTATACATAAGGTTCCTGGTTCAGTCCCTGGCATCTCCAGCTAAAAGAATCAGGTAGGAAGTGATGTGAAAGACCTCCACCTGAGACCCTGGAGAGTGGCAACCATGTCTATTGTAGCATTTAGTTCTACCCAGGGCCTTAAGGGGCTTGAACAATTTGTTGCCCTGCTAACCTCTTTATCATTTCAGGAGGATGGCTGTAAATAATCACTTCTGTATAGCAGATAAGTGAAGAGACCTGAACATGGCGACTCAAACAAGTCTTCTCTAATAATTAATTCTCAGACTATTGTTAATTTGTCTCTTACAATGATTACATGTACACATACGGTAGTATTTTTTTTTTAAAAAAATAAGTGTTTTCATCAGAGCTGTCTTTCAGTTTAAAGGGAATAATTGCCCTTTTGTTCCCCAGAAATTGCATTCTTCAATTAAATATGTTGGCTTGTTTAAGTAATATTCACTGCACTTAGAAATTATTAGAAATTCATTGAGCATGCATGTAAGCTGTCATTTTAATTAGATCTAAAGTAAGGAAATACTTACAATTAGATAATTTAAATAGGGTTGCATGTCTTCATTCCTGGGTACCCAAGGTTGGGTGAAAGGAAAATATATATAAGTCTATGTATAAATACTTAAAGTATAATTTATTAGACGTGCTATATAAAAGTTAAAATTATTTAAAAGCATTAAAATAGCACAATGGCATTTCCTGAGATTGATAACTATAACCGCATACCAAACGCGTTTCGGCCTATGGGGCCTTCATCAGTGGTTAATTAAAACCCTTTGTAAACCTGCACACATTTACAGAAATACCTTAATGAATACAAATACAAATACAAACAGTTCAAACCCAACCAGGCATGTGTATATGTTGTAAATTCTATTCTCAATTACTTAAACATCTGGTATAATAGGTTCTTGTTGTAATACTGTAAAACATAATTATACAGATTGGAATCCTCAGTTCATTATTAATCTAACTTGAATAATTATTTGTGTGTGTGTGTTAAGTGCCGTCAAGTCGCTTCTGACTCATGGTGACCCTATGAATGAAAGTGCTCCAAAATGTCCTATCTTTGACAGCCTTGCTCAGATCTTGCAAATTGAAGGCTGTGGCTTCCTTTATTGAGTCAATCCATCTCTTGTTGGGTCTTCCTCTTTTCCTGCTGCCCTCAACTTTTCCTAGCATGACTGTCTTTTCCAGTGACTCTTGTCGTCTCATGACGTGACCAAAATATGATAGCCTCAGTTTAGTCATTTTAGCTTCTAGGGTCAGTTCAGGCTTGATTTGATCTATAACCCACTGATTTGTTTTTTTGGCAGTCCACGGTATCCGTAACACTCTCCTCCAACACCACATTTCAAAGGAATCTATTTTCTTCCTATCAGCTTTCTTCACCGTCCAGCTTTCACACCCATACATAGTAATAGGGAATACTGTGGAATGAATTAATCTAGTCTTGGTGGCCAGTGACACATCCTTACACTTCAAAATATTTTCTAGCTCCTTCATGGCTGCCCTTCCCAGTCTCAATCTCCTTCTGATTTCTTGGCTGCAGTCTCCCTTTTGGTTGATGGTGGAGCCAAGGAATAGAAAGTCTTCAACAATTTCAATTTCCTCATTGGAATAATTATTTAGCTGTGCATATTAAATATACCAATGTATAAATGCATATTAAATATACCAATGTTTATACATTGGTATATTTAATATGCATAGCTAAATAATTATTCAAGTTTTTAAATAATTATTCTCGAACACAAGAATCCCCCTTTTTTGCATTCCCTTAGATTGAATGCAGAAGGGGGGATTCTCGTGTTCATGCTACATTCAATCCAGCAGCGTATTTTTTTTAAAAAAAATTAAGGGGGGTAGGGGAGGTAAACGAGCAAAGCAGTGGGTGTGAACATGGGAAGGGTGTTTGGTGGGGTGGAGAAATAAACACTTTTTGAAGATGATCACATACTCAAGGGAAGCTGGCTCAGAAACAGGAAAAACAACATTGCCGCAAAAGTGCTCAGGAAAACAAAGGAGATTAAATGACGAGAAAACCATTCCAACCCCAAATGGAGGAAAAAACATGCGGACATGAAAAAATACAATGTAGCTTTGACAGCAGGAAATGTTGTAAACCATTTGTGCAGAAAAGGCCAGTCTTAGCTGCTAATAAAAGCTTCTTGTCTCTTATGACTCCCTATCAGAGGTAGAGGGCTGCCAACCTTGAGGTAGGGCCTAAAGATCCCCTGGAATTTAAAGTAAACAGAAATTGGTTCCCCTGGAGAAAATGGCTGCTTTGGAGAGTGGGATGTATGGCATTATACCTTGCAGAGGTTCCGCCCCAAACTTTGCCCTCCCCAGACTCCATCCCCAAATTTTCAGGACTTTCCTAGCCCACAGTTGGCAAATCTATCAGAGGAGCTAGGACCTGCATTCTTAACTTGGAGGTAATTACTACCCAGGGAGTGATTAGGACTCTCAGGAGGTAACCAGATGACTTGAGGTTCTAACAAATCCAGTTATTCATTGTGTGATGATAACGATGATTGATAATAGACATTCATTTATGGGGGGGGGGCTGTTTTCCACTGTGGCTAGGTCAATTAGAAAATGAGGCATTTCCCCCAAAAGGCTGCTACAAGGCAGTGCCGTTAGGACTGTGCGGCTCTCTTTTACGGTGCTATTCAAAATCTAGAAGCCGAAAGGAAGTTTTAGGACCCAGGGTCCTAAAGGCATTTAGCAGATGCCTTCTTCCTTGCAGTGTGCCAAGATGGTTGTTACTACAGAATTTAACCCCATTATGGGTTCCTGCGGGATGTAGAGTGAAACTGAAATGGCAAGGAGGCACCCAGAGAGGCACCCAGATTTTACAATGGTGGCTTCAAGATATGAACAATCATACAAAGCAGCATTTTAAACAATGGGCTTCCATAAGTATCATTGACAGGTCCATTGAAAACATTAATGCATTCTTTGGAATAAAGTTTTTAAAGATGTGAAAGCAAGCCAACTCAAGGACCACTTCTGAGAAAGTCGTGTAGACTGAGTTTGCTGGAAAAAAGAAGGAACATGTTGAGAATGACCTCTGAAGCTGTTCTTGAAGACTTCTGGTACACATTGCTGTCAAAATATATTAACTGAACAGGAGAAAATAAAGAAAAGGTGGGAACAATACACTGAAGAACTATAGAGAAGAGACAAAAGGATGACAGATTCCTTCCAAGAAGAATATTTTAAAGAAGAACCTAAAGTTTTAGAAAGTGAAGTGAAAGCTGCACTGAAAGCAATTGGGAGAAACAAATAACCAGGAGCAGATGGGATATCTATTCCAAGCCACAGAAATGGAGTCCATCAAAATCTTGACAAGAATATGCCAACAAATATGGAAAAACAAAACAATGTCCCACAGACTGGAAACAGTCAATTTACATTCCAATTTTAAAAAAAAGGAGATGCCAAAGGCTGCAGCAACTATTGGACCATTGCATTAATTTCTCACGGGAGTAAAGTGATGCTCAAAATCTTACAATTCATTCATTCATTCATTCATAAACCTTTAATGGCATATAGATCTTACAACAAAGACTGTTACCATATATGGAACAAGAAAGGCCAGATGTTCATGCTGGATTCAGAAAAGGAAGATGCACTAGAGATCATATTCCAAATTTAGAGTGGATGCTGGAGCATATGAGAGAATCTGAGAAAAAAATCAGCTTGTGTTTCATAGATTAAAACAAAGCTTTTGACTGTGGATCATGAAAAGCTATGGCTGGTTTTAAAGGAAATGGGTGTGCCACCGCATCTGCTTGTTTTGATATGCAACCTGTCCTCTGAACAAGAAACTATTGTTGGGACAGAATATGGAGAAACAGAATGGTTTCCAATTGGCAAAGGTATCAGAAAAGGTTGTATTTTATCTCCCCATCTCTTCAATTTAAATGCAGAACATATCATAAGGAAAGATGGATTAGATTTAGATGAAGGTGGAGTGAAAATTTCTGCGAGGAGCACTTAACAATTTGAGATATGCTGATGATACCACATTACTGGCAGAAAACAGCCAAGACTTGAAACAACTACTGGTGCAAGTTAAAGCAGAAAGTGTCAAAGCAGGACTATAACTGAACATCAAGAAGAAAAAGAGTTGGTTTTTATACCCTGCTTTTCTCTACAGTAAGGAGTCTCAATAAGAGCCCCGTGGCGCAGAGTGGTCAGCTGCAGTACTGCAGTCCAAGCTCTGCTCACGACCTGAGTTTGATCCCAGTGGAAGTGGGTTTCAGGTAGCCGGCTCAAGGCTGACTCAGCCTTCCATCCTTCCGAGGCCGGTGAAATTAGTACCCAGCTTGCTGGGGGTAAAGGGAAGATGACTGGGGAAGGCACTGGCAAACCACCCCGCAAACAAAGTCTGCTTAGTAAACATCGGGATGTGACGTCACCCCATGGGTCAGTAATTACCTGGTGCTTGCACAGGGGACCTTTACCTTTACCTTCAAGGAGTCTCAAAGCGGCTTACAATCACCTTCCCTTCCCCTCCCCACACTTTGTGAGATAGGTGGGACTGAGAGAACTCTGACTAGCCCAAAGTCACCCAGCAGGCTTCATGTGGAGGAGTGGGCAGTGGCAGACCTACATTTTTGGAGGACATTGATGTATGAACCTACATTTTTTTTGGGAGGACATTGAATTTGGAGGCAGGGAGCTGGGGAGAGGGGGGAGCATCATGAACATCATGATGTCGCTTCCAGTTAAGGGGGGGGGTAACGAGTTGGACTATTCCATAGAAGGAAAAAAAGGCACAATCTTCCCAGAGTGATTGGAAGGCCTGAAGCAGCAGGTAGCTTGCCTCAGAAGGACACCAGCATTTCTGTAAAACTACATATTTATATTCGAGGGATACAAGAAACTCCTGAAAAGAAAGAACAGACAACACACCAAGGCACAGCAGATCTGCAATATATCCAAAAGCGTAAATATCCAAAAGAGAGTGTAACTACGTCCTCAAAAAGAGTCTCTTGTCCAGGCATGTCTAGGCCTGGTTAAAGGGAATCAAACCTCTGAATGACTTTATAAAGAACCTTAAATAGAAAAATAGGAAAATTCTACAAATTCATCTGTTCCGTATGTTCTTATAGGTTTCTATATGGCCTATAAGTACAGGGCCGTGACAAGAGCAACTACAGCAGAAGAGGGGTTAAGCACATAAAGAAATCCCTCAAGCATTTTGAGCAGCGCAGTCTACAGCGTAAATGCTTTTCTAAAAACGAAGGTCTAGATCTAAAATGAAGGCCTTGATTACAGATTGTGTCTTGGGTGGGGCTTGCTAGTTTGCCAGTCTGCATTCGTGAATTCCCACAACTCGTTCCCTGACTCTCAGGGTTGGAGCCTCAACAGACCTGTAGTTTTACTCCTGATACAGAGCTGAGCCTTGCCAGGTTGCTGCAGCAAGCAGCCTTCCACCCCTGTGTTCTGGCTCCCTCCCTTAGTCGGTGGAACAGGAGGAAAAAAATCAAGTTACTAGCTCCAGTTACTAGCTAGAGATCTCCTGCTATTACAACTGATATCCAGCCGGTAGAGATCACTTCACCTGGAGAAAATGGCCGTTTTGGCAATTGGACTTTATGACATTGAAGTCCCTCCCCAAACCCCACCTTCCTCAGGCTCCGCCCCAAAAATCTCCAGGTATTTCCCAACCTGGAGCTGGCAACCTTGTGGTTGAGCACCAAGGGTGACACCACAGTGTCTGTGACACTCTAGGAAGCTTCCCAATCTCTGTGGTATTTATCATAGAGGTTGGTGAATTCCTAGAGTGGCAAGGGTGCTTTGATGCCGCTTCCAGGTGTAACTTCTATTCAATTCAAACTTAAAGAGGGATACCAAAATAAGTTGTGTTTTTTTTCAGTTAAAGAACTGAGGGAGTTCACATCTTTTAGTGTGGTCCCACCTTGTGAAAATAATAGTAAGCAAACTTCACATTTCTTCTTTCTTTTGTTCACAATAAGACATAGCATATAGAATACTTAAGTATGGAAAACAGTAATTATTAATGTGTAACAGTTCAAGCCTGTTGTGCTGAAGCAGACCAGAGTCTCAGGTCATTTATGCAGGGGATGTTTGTGTTTGGTTTGCTGCACAGGTTTCTGATCCGAATTCTCAAACATATGCATGAGGGCTTTCCCCCCATCCCCGCAACCCAAGAAATGCCAGGAGTACCTTGTGATTAATTATGCATCCCCAGTGAATCACAGAGCTTCTGAGTCCCTCCCCCTGAAAACGCAGCCTTGTTGCAGTTTACTTGGAGGGGGCGAGTCAGCTCTTAAAGGGACTACTCCTTGTCTGTGCATGTGCTTTTGCAAAGCTGGGTATTCCTCCCCTCCTCTTCAACATCTCCCTGCCAGGAGCTGCCTTCCAGCTTCTCTTCGGTTGGTGTCGGTTGCCATATTTCAGAAACTGACCTGTTTGTCCAATGTAGATTGTGGAAGGGCATTGCTGGCATGTGATGGCATAAATCACATTAGAAGATGAGCAGGAGTATGAACCTGAGATAGTATGGCTGACATTGGTGGTCAGTCTCTTAGACAAAGATTAAATGGACATAAGTCTGACATCAGAAACCACAATATTAAAAAACCAATGGGAGAACATTTCAACCTTCCAGGACATTCTGTTGCAGATTTAAGAGTAGCAGTTCTCTTACAAAGGAATTTCAAAGGGAGATTGGAAAGAGAAACTGCTGAATTACAGTCGCTATTCAAACTAAAGTCAATGCATTTACCTGGGCTGAATAAAGACCTTGCATTCATGGCTCATGACCAATGCTGATTTCTCCACACCCATCTCTCCCCTGGACATCACAGACTCTTCTGCATACCACACCTCATCCCACCACGCCTGCTATTCACATTGACATACTGTTAACATTTACATACTAATGCTTGTCTGAATTCACTCTCCTCTACTTAAAGACAGATGGATTCACATTCTAGCTGTATCTGAAGAAGTGAGCTGTGGCTCACGAAAGCTCATACCCTACCAGACAATATTTTTGTTAGTCTTTAAGGTGCTACTGGACTCTTGCCCTTTTCTACTACTGCAGACAGACTAACACGGCTACCCACTGAGAAATGCTGGTGTCCTTCTGAGGCAAGCTACCTGCTGCTTCAGGCCTTCCAATCACTCTGGGAAGATTGTGCCTTTTTTTCCTTCTATGGAATAGTCCAACTCGTTTTCCCCCCGCCTTAACTGGAAGCGACATCATGATGTTCATGATGCTCCCCCACCCCCGTCTCCCCAGCTCCCGGCCCCTCCTCTCATGGGGACTGGCAGTGTAGGGCTGGCAACCCTAGGCCAGAGCTGTAGATTAGGAAACCAGCAGCCTGAGGCTTCCAGCTAGCTAGTTTGACTCTAGCAGTGAAAAACATGAGGCAAGCTGTCCAGATGGTCCTCCACAAGAAGGGAAGGTCCCACCACAGAGGAGGCCCTGGCTCTGCCCTCTGTGCTTCAGATTACATGGGGCCCTACAGCAAGGCTTCTCCACATTACCTAGGGTTGCCAGGTACCTCTTTGCCACCAGGAGGAGGTTTTGGGGGCGGAGCCTGAGGAGGGTGGGATTTGGGAAGGGGAAGGGACTTCAATGCCATAGAGTCCAATTGCCAAAGCGGCCATTTTTCTCCAGGGGAACTGATCTCTATCGGCTGGAGATCAGTGGTAATAGCAGATCTCCAGCTAGTAACTGGAGGTTGGCAACCCTAACATGACCTCCGGGCACATATGGGAGAGGATGCTCCTTCTGAAGCATCACAGGGCCCAGACCACACCAGAATATTAGTGATCAAAAACAATTTGAATTAAACCAGGGAATGGATTGGTAGTAGGGTTGCCAACCTCCAGGTACTAGCTGGATATCTCCTGCTATTCCAGCTGATCTCCAGCTGATAGAGATCAGTCCACCTGGAGAAAATGGCCACATTGGCAATTGGACTCTATGTTATGTCCCTCCCCAAACCCCGCCCTCCTCAGGCTCCGCCCCCCCCCCAAAACCTCCCGTCGTTGGCGAAGAGGGATCTGGCAACCCTTCTTGGTAGAAAACAATACAGTGTGATAAGGCTTACACCTGTGGTAGGCCTGGCTGTTGCATTTTGCAGTTTCTGAATGCTCTTCTTGTCTCTCCACGTCGAGTGTACGGCTCCTGAGGGACTTTCTGTCACCCTGTGTTGTATGTTGAGATTGTGCTTCACAAGCTTTCTGGAAGAAGTGGCTTCTTGATTAATTGCTTGTGTTCTTTTTCTTTCTAGAGAGACCCAAAATTTATGAAAAGGAGATGGATTTTGGCAAGAACAAAGACCAAGACCTGTTCGCCAAAGGAGGAGAATACAGCCTCCAGTGCACAGCAAGTGGCACGCCGCTTCCCAGCATACACTGGGCGTGGGGAGCATGCAGCCCTCGAGACAACCCGTGAGTAGAATAGGGATCTGGATTAACAGCAACTTGTCACGTTTTATCATTCATATTAAAACTCACACAGGCCTCTGATGTCAAGTTACAGAACGGCTTTGTGGTAATTTGTAAGATCTGGAAAGGGAACTGGAGCTTGCCTGAAGTAAACAAGGATGTGTTTCTAATGGAGTCCCTTCAAAACTTGACCTATAGAGAAATGTCCTAAAACCTGAATTTTGGCAACAGTTGAAGACTATTTAAGAAGAGTCCTGCTGGGTTGTGGATTGCATTGAGATGCCTGGAAATCTTCCAGTATTATAGCTCATCTCCAGACTACAGAGATCAATCCCCCTGGATAGAAAATGGCTGTTTTGGAGGGTGGACTCTGTGGCACTGTACCCCACTGAGGTCCCTTCTCTCCCCAAACCCTGTCATCCCCAGGCTTCACGCTCAAATCTCCAGGCATTTCCCAACCCGGAACTGGCAACGCTAAAGTTTCCTGACATTCTGTTTCCAGCAATTATCAGTAAGGCGTTTCTGAGAAGTTTATAGGCAGGACATAAAGGCAGCTGTCCCCAGCAACTAATACTCTTTTTCTGTGGTATACTGCATCAAGACTTGGAGGTTGCATGTAGCTCTTATGGCTGTTGATAGGTTTTATCCTCTATGGCCTTTTATGCATGGATGTTTACTTACAGTCACCCCCACCGACTGCATTGGGGCTTCCTTTTGATTATGCATTCAAAGGTCGCCTCACTCTCCCCCCACATTTTGCCTGTGTTTTCCATATGCTGTTTCAGCCAGAATCTGGAAAATATGGGCAAAATGAGTGGGGAAAGGGAGGTGACCTCTGACGGACGGAAAAGGCATGCATAATCAAAAGGAAGCCCCGAAGCAGTCAGTGGGGGTGACTGTGGGGAAACATCCCCGCATAAAAGGCCTATGAATTTATCTAACCTAGTTAAATACCATCTAGTCTAGTGTCCCTCTCTGAGGATGCAGGGGAAGGGACATAGCCAGGAGCCCCACAAGTTTTGTCTGCATAGGATAGTCGTTTGCAAGATTTCCATCTATGCACTTTTTCAGAACATGAGAATTTGTTGCAGTCATGTTCACAAAGCACTGCGCAGTGTCTAGACTAGGTCCCAAGTGTTTTAAGTGTGAACAAGGTGGGTCATTCATGAGTTGTATCTTGGGTGGGGCTTTCTCCTTTGGCTCTGCAGTACCCACAGTCTGTTCCCTGACTCTCAGAGCTGGAACCTCAGCAGATCTGTAGTCCTGTCCCCAAATGCCAATCAGGGAACCAGTGGCCTAAGGCTTCCAAGCATATCCCCACTCCCCAATTGCCAGTTTGGCTCCAAGGGGTTAAGGCTTTTTAAAGAACGAACAGCTACCAACAAACATTCATATCTCACTGGGAAGTTTTGAAAAATTCCAGTAGAAGCAGCTGCTCAGAAGCAAATAAACATGCCCCATGTGGGATGTATATCCTTGGATCTTCATGCTGGACACGGAACAGAAACCAAGCTGGCTTTGTTGAGTTTTACTGCACAAGCTGTGATGTTAAGAAAAATGGACAATGAGCCAACATAATGGAAATCAGCGGGTATATGGGACACTGATTAGCTTGCAGTGTTACAAAGGAGGCAACACTCACATTTTTGTTATTTCAAAGCACATTAAAATGAACGTTCCTTTCTATGGCTCTTTCCTGCTGCTTCAGCTAGCTTCAGAAGCACCTAATCTATTGCTTGTTTCTTCCAGATAGTTTCAGAGGTAGCCGTGTTAGTAGAAGAGCTAGATTGGAGTCCACTAGCACCTTAGAGACGAACAAGGTTTTGGGGACTTAAGCTTTCGAGAGTCAAAGAGCTTATACCCCAAAATCTTGTTGGTCTCTAAGGTGCTACTGGGCTCGGATCTGAGTCTACCAGACACTCCATCTGATGTCAGGTTGTTAATCTCTGTAATAATGGGGACTAGCAACTTGTGCCACATCAGTTTTTAAGCTTGGATGGGGAAGTGCCAGGCAAAGAGGCCAGAGGATGAGCATCAAATTCTAGAGGACCAGAGTCAAAAACATGACCCAGCCATTTGGGTTAAGGGTTTACTGACCGTTGAGGAGATAGTAACCGCTTTTGGCATAGCTAGTGTTGTATTCAAAGATCAGCCGCATTGAATGGATCATCGCTGGTTACAAATGATCCCTGTCTTTGGCTCCCTCCTGCCAATATTGCCTGGCAGATGGAGGGGTAAGGATCCCACACCCACCTTGTGGTCTGAGTGAGAAGCTGGGTGTGGAAGAGGATTATTAAACCTGGACCTGCCACACTGGCAAGTTAAACACGAGGTGCTTGTGGAGGAGTCTTTAGACAAATAGACAGTTTCCTTTGTTCCTGTTGAAACATTAGCAGAGCAACCCATGGGGAGAAGCCTGAATGTTGCACACTTCCCTTGGTGAGCACCAGTGGGGAAGTTTGGGAGCCAAGCGTAACAACTCCGCTTGCTCTTTTGCCCTTCTCTGCAGCGAGAAAGCTGGAGTCTGTTTTTCCACCCTAACAAACAAAGGACAGATGTAGGAATATAAAGCGCCGAATGTGCAGCCTGTTTGAAGTTTTTCGGGGGGGGGGGGGGAGTTGTTGTTATTTGAAAAGCATCGGTGGAAAATGTTTGAAGTTTAGATTGCTGCTTAATTTGTTGTCCAAGGTCATGTTTGGTGATAGTTCACTGGGTGAGCAGCCAGGCGCACCTAGATCAAAGTTTCCACAAGATTTTTTGAGGAGCTTCTTTTCAGAGGGCTCTGGACCCAGGCATTGCACACAATGTACCCACTGCCTCAAGATCCTGTGAAATGAGACCTGGGTCTGTAGATGATTTTCCTATGAGAAAACTCCGGGCAGGTTTCAGTGTAACTCTGAACTGTTTTCCTTCTATCATGGGTAAATGTGTGGCTACAGGTCAGTGGGGTAGAGATTAAGATGCAAAATGCATCCTGCATTGAACTCAGGCAATTATGTTGTGGAATGCTGCCTGTGTGGCCTCTCCCTTCAGCTCGGACCAGTGGGCTTTGTCAGTAAAGTTCCTTTGTGCACAGCAGTGAGTCCACAACAGTCTCTTTCCCTGCCAGGTCTGGGCAGGAGTGTTGCCAATCTCTAGGTGGTGGTTGGAGATCTTCTGCAAATACCACTGATCTCCAGGAGACAGAGATCAGTTCACGTGGAGAAAATGGCCGCTTTGGAAGGTGGACTCTATGGCATTATACTCTTTTGAAGTCTCTCTCCTCTACAAACCCTGCCCTCCCAGGCTCTGCTCCTAAAAACTCCAGGTATTTCCCAACCCAGAGCAGGCAATCCTACTGAGCAGGAAGCTCGGGAATGTGTTTTTTTAAATCACACAACTTGGGACCAGACTCATTAGAGACAAGACTGAATTCTCATTCCAGTGCAAATGTGAAAACATTTACTTGTTTTTTTCTGTTTCATCCTTCCCTTCCTCCAAGGGTCGCATGCATTGTTCTGTGCTCCTCCAGGGTAGGGGGAGAACCAGTTCCAGAATAGGGTTGCCCACTCTGGGTTAAGAAATGCCTGGAGATTTTGGAGGGTGGAGCCTGGGGAGGGTGGGGTTTGGGGAGGGGAGGGACCTCAGCAGGGTACAATGCTAAAGAGTCCACCCTCCAAAACAAGCCATTTTCTCCAGGGGATTGTGGACACCTGGAGATCAATTGTAATAGTGGGAGATCTCCAGGTGCCACCTGGAGGTTTGCAACTCTATTCCAAACCCTGATTTTATCTAGATTACATTCGCTTCACACCACATTGGCACATTTGGGATACAAAGGGCGAAAACGCACGGTTGCTTTAGCCTCCTGTATTCCCTGTTTCAGCCAGGATTCAGCCAGGATCGAACGCATGCGTTTCGCTGAACGTGCGTTCAATCCTGGCTGAATCCTGGCTGAAACAGGGAATACAGGAGGCTAAAGCGACCTTACATTTTCGCCCAAAGTTATACAAAGCTGTGAGCATTTACATTTCTTACTTAGAAGTAAATCACGCTTTGTTCTATGAAGAATGGGATTGTGGCCTTACGTGACATTGTATTCGTGACAGCTTGTGCTGATCTCAGCAGTTTGTAAGGAACCAAATCCTGAACCTAACCCGTCAGTGATACTATCAGTTTAAATATAATTGCAGAGTAAGTGTCTCCCTTTACCTGACCGCTAAGGCTGCCTTATCTCTCCTTCCAGAAGTTCAAGAAAGATTCTTACAGGAAACACACTCCTTCCCCCATTTCCTGCAACTTTTTCATACTGCCTACCCCAAATCCCTTATTTTAGTTCCTAGTGGCCCAATTAACTGCTGTGTAGTCTGCATTGAGATAGTTTGGCCTTCTGGGCAGTCTTGAAATGCTTTGTTACTGGAGAAAACTACAAAGATCACCATCAGATCAGATTGGTCAGTAATGGAAAGACATTTTAGCAGGGCCCATTATGAGCAGTTGCTGATGTTGTGTAAAGATTCAAATGCCCATCATCCAGTTCAATGGCAGTTTTGAGTTCTCACAAATAGGTATTCTGCCTTTAGTCTGTCCAGTTCCTGTAACACAGGAAAGATCCCCCCCCCAATGATGTACTAAAATGTAGGATATAATGTTAACACCTTTGTTATTACTAGTGTTTATGCAGTTTTGTAGTGTGGTATAGAAAATAGAAATGCTAAGGCTATGCCAAAAGCAGTCTAACTTTATTGTGAGAACTGTGAGAAAAAGCGGGATATAAATGTTTGAATGAATGAATGAATGAATGATACAACAAAGCAGTGATCCTGAGAAAGAAAAAGCAAGGAGACAGGCTAATGGCCAGGACACAAGGAAAAAGCAAGGCAGTATGGTGTACTGATTAGACTGTTAGATTAGGGTTGGAAAGACCAGTCTACCAGTACCCACTTATCCACAGTGCTCATTGTATGAACCTGGGCTACATTTCCCACTTGTTTACCTCACAGTGTTGTTATTTATTTATTTATATTATTGGTAGTCCACCTTTCTCACTGGGACTCAAGGTGGATTACATAGAATAAATCAATACAGTCAACAGACTAGAGGTGAAGTGCAGCATAAGCATTAACAAGACGCATCATATGGGACTAGGGTTGCCAACCTCCAGGTGGCATCTGGCAATCTCCCACTATTACAACTGATCTCCAGGTGAAAGAGATCAATTCACCTGGAGAAAATGACTGCTTTGGAAGCTGAACTATGGCATTATACCCCACTGATGTTCCTCCCCTTCTCAAGCCCCGCCCTCCACAGGCTCCACCCCCAAAATCTCCAGGTATTTCCCAACCTCAAAGCTGGCAACCCTATATGGAACAAATATTGTTACAAGGATAAAATGGAGGAAGAGGGTGCTGTGTTCATTCCTCGGAGCCCCTTGCAGGAAGGAAAAGAGGGAGAAGTGTGTATGAACTAAGGAAAGAGCTTTGCCTGGGGTGGTATTTCAATAGGTGGAACAAAGTGGCTTTCCATGCTGTCCTACATTTCACAGCCCAAAATATGAAAATGGTTACAGTGAGCCTCTTTCTGAGCACCAGATCACTGGCGGTTGTCCTCTGTCTGTGATGATCATTTACAGTGCATTCCTGACTGGAATGCCTGCGCTGGATTTAGGAGGCAACGCAGCGGCGGCGCCTGGTGCCAAAAATCCATGCAACCCTCATCGACCAAAAAAAAGGGGGCGTTCCTGAGCCGCATGTCAGGCATGGCCTGAGAAAGGAATGTTGTGGTTTCTCCAGATACTGGCCAAGGCCAGCTCTAGCTCTGCAAACAACGTGTTTAGACTGAACTCTGTGGGAATGCCGGTAGAAGCCTACCTCCCTGACAGCTCCTGGGAGGGGGGTTGCCATGGCATCCAGATCTACCCCGATTTGCCCTATGCTCTTCCATATATGCCCTGTACTGTACTTGTAGTTTTCATTAGTGTCCATTTGACTCTTAGCTTCTGTTAACCTGTGGATTTTCCAATAAATCAACTCTCTTTGGACTGCTTGTCTGTGGATGTCTGTTTATGGGATTATCATAGGACTAGAGCTTATATTTGGACACTAATGTACAACTATATTTTTATCCCTGGCTGGAGCCATGGAGGGATCGCCGGGATCTTTGGTTGGAGCTAAGGACTTGCTCCCCGAGGGTGTTTTCCCTGGCTGGAGCCCTGGAGGGTTCGCCGGGAGGTCGGGTTAGAGCTTTGGGTCAGCTCCCAGAGGATTCGGATCTACTACATGCTATCCTTGAGGAGGTGCAGCGGACTCAAGCAGAGTCCAATCGACTGACTGGGTTGGTCGTGGAGCAGTGGTATCAACTGACGGCAGCAACCCCCTGGGAAATGCGGGACGCTGATCTCCGTGCCCAAAACAAACTTTGGTGGCGGAAGACTTTGCTGGAGGCGACGCGACTGGCACAAGAGGATTCTGCCCTCCTGCAGCGACTGGGGACTGACTTCGGAGTGTTCCCGATCCCCGCTTTCCATCCCCTCATGGTGGCCGGGGAAGGCCCCTCGGATCGGGGCCAATTCACCTCGGAGGCTCAGGATGCAGCCACTCAGACACTCCTGTGCCTCGTGGATCTACCGCCGGTAACGGCGACCGAGGAAGAAGTCTGCAAGTTATTTGAGCCAGAGTATGGCCCTTCCTCCACGGAGCTCGCCCAGCGGGTTAGACCGATGCTCGCCAACTACCCGAACTGAAATTGCTGCTGCAACAAGCGGCCGAGCCAATCGTAGCGGCCGCCATGGCGGCCCGGGCTGCCAAACTGGAGGCAGCTCAAGCACAGGCCACCCAGCAACGGGCGATGGATCAACTTTTGGCTGAAATGGCGGCCAGAGTGCAAACCGCCCAGCAACAGGCGGCGGAGCCAACTACTGGCGGAGGCGGCAGCCAAGACTCGGGCCAAGGAACAGGTGGCCGGAACACGACCGAAGGGCAGCGGGGCAGACTGGACCTCACTCCCATTGTTTCCTTCATTCTCTCCAGACACCTACCCATCACGGACGGTGGCCCGTCAGCAACAGCTCGCCGGAGCGACCTCCCACTACACCTTTGTACCCGAGGGGTGAGAGTACATGGAAGAGGATTATACTGAGGAGGAGGACGACTGGAATACAAATCTCCAGGTCAGCCAAGCCCAAAGGCCTGGGGGGGCTGAGGAGGAGATACATGTTCTGAAGTATCAGAACCGGGAACTGTTAGAGCGTATGGCCCAAATGCAGGACCAAATGGACGTGCTTGTGCGCGAGTACGGTCGCTTGCAGCAGGCCCAAACCGTACCCCTGCCCGTACCGGCGCAGGCACCGCCACCACTCCCAGGGCAGCAGCCAGTTCCGGGACAACAGCCGGTTCCTGGACAGCTAATACCTGGGCAGCAGCCGGTTCCTGGACAGCCGCCAGTGCTGCCCCCAGGACTGCCTGCCCAGCCAGGGGCTCCACTGCAACTGGTGGTTCCAGTTGTACCTTGGCAGCATCCCCGCCTGCGAGTGACTTTCGACGGCTCCGCAGACGCACTGCTCTGTTTTCTACACCAAGTGGACAGCTATATGAGAGAACAAGGCCATACATTCCCTACGGAAGACAGCCGGGTAAGGTTAGTCTTTTCTCTTCTGACTGGGAGGGCTGCAAAGTGGATGATCCTGCAGTTTGATACCCAGGCCCGATCCATTCACTCGCTCAACGAATTTATGCGAGCGTTAAGACGGCGTTTCGAAGACCCGTTCCAAGGGGAGAAAGCCAAGGCTGCCCTTCTGCAACTCCGTCAAGGATTTTCTTCGGTCAGGGAGTTTGCTGATGAGTTTCAGAGACTTGCTAGTAAAATCGTAGATTGGACTGAGGCTACCTGGGTGCATTACTTCCGAGAAGCCTTACACCCCAAGATTTTAAACTGGGCTTATATGCAACAGGATCCAGCCACCCTGGAGGAGTGTATCCTACTGGCGGAGGAAGTGGAAAGCCGCCGCCAGTTCATTTCTCTTGCCCGGCGTCAGGCCAAGGAGGGGGGAGGCCAGAAAAACCCTCCCAAGGCCGCAGCTCCTGCCTCACGGAGACCGGCTCAACCCTCACAAGACCGAGTGTCGCGGTTTCAAAGGGGAGCCTGCCTCATTTGCGGTGCCATGGGTCACTTTGCAGCAGCCTGCCCGTTACATCCGGAGCAGCCGGCTCCCACTCCCTGGCCGGGGGGGACGCCTCGCGGGAGGGGATGCGTTCGGAGAAGAGGAGCCGCGACTGATTGTAGCATCGCACCAGGATGGAAAGTGTCCCCAGCCCTCCACATCGAGGAGCCTGCAAACGAGCCTTCGCCAGTGGACCCATCGGGTTCCAGATTACAATTACCCCAGGAGGGGACAGCTCTGCTTCATCGGAGGAAGGCAGCCACTGGGACCCCCCTGCTCTGAACTTGGAGTCTCCCCTGGATCAATCAAAAAACGGACTGGGTCTGCGGTGAATGGAGCGACACCGCAGACCTCCACAGATGTTTCTGCAAAACCCAAGGCTCCCTTAATGGTGAGTGAGGTGGAAGAGACTGTTTATGTGGATGTAGTGTTACAGCATTATAGAAAGGGCCCCCAATTACAAGTTAAAGCTCTTATAGACTCTGGATGTGCCCGTTCTTTGATCAATGAGGCCACTTTTCAGGCACTCAAAGTTAAGTCGGTATCTCTACCGGCCCCTGTGCAGTTTGCCCAGATGGATGGCAGTGATTTCAAAGGTGGGCCAGTGGATCGTCGCACTTGGGGAGTGGCGATGGGAATAGGCCACCATTGGGAGCAAATCGGCTTTACTATAGCCCCCAATATTTGTTACGCTGTGGTGTTGGGAATAAATTGGCTCAGGGGACACAGCCCCTCCATTGACTGGGGGGCCAAGACTTTAACATTTTCCAATCCGATTTGTAAACGGCACCGGTACGAAGTAGCTTTCAAAACCGTACTCCCAGCAACTCCTGCCTTGGCTTCAGACACTATTATTTCCTCCCAACTACCTGCCGAGTATCAGGACTTTGCGGATGTCTTTAATGTACAAGAGTGTGATGTGCTACCCCCCCACACACACCGCAGAACGGACTGTGCTATTGAGGTGGTGGGGGATGGGAAACTGCCAAAAAGCAAAATTTATCCCATGAGCGCATCTGAAAGGACAGTGCTCCGTGATTTCTTAGACAAGAATCTGGCTCGAGGTTTCATCCGACCCTCTACCGCCCCTTATTCAGCCCCCGCTTTCTTCGTGCATAAGAAAACAGATGACTTGCATTTGTGCATCGACTTTCGGAAACTCAGTGTGGTCACCCAAACCAATGCCTACCCCATTCCTCTGATCTCAGATCTTTTGGGGCAGCTAAAGGAGGGACGCATTTTCACCAAATTAGACTTGGTCGAAGCCTATTATAGAATCAGAATTCGAGAAGGGGATGAGCCCTTAACAGCCTTTTCCAGTTGCTTTGGTATGTTTGAATTTTTGGTGTTGCCTTTTGGATTGAAAGGAGCTCCGGGGGTCTTCATGCAACTCATTAACGAGATCCTACATGACTTGCTGTTCAAGGGAGTGGTGGTTTACTTAGATGACATTCTTATTTACTCAAAAACCATGGATGAACATGTTGCCCTGGTTAGGGAAGTGTTGCAACGTCTCAGAGACAATCAGCTCTATGCTAAAGTGTCCAAGTGCGAGTTCCACCAAAAACAGTTGACTTTTCTGGGCTATATAATTTCACATCAAGGGCTTACGATGGACCCAGAGAAGGTGCAAGTCGTAATCAATTGGGAACCACCCTCAACCCGTAAACAGGTTCAAAGATTTCTCAGGTTCGCAAATTTCTACAGGGGGTACCTCCCCAACTTCGCTCAGATTGCGCTGCCCATCACAGACCTCCTTAAGACTAAAGGCAAGGGAAGCGCAGCCACCTTGCCTACGGCTAAAGTGAATTGGACCCCCCCCCCAGTGCCAAACTGCTTTTGACAGTCTCAAACGACTGTTTACCTCTGAACCGGTTTTAAAACACCCTGATTGTGAACAACTGTTTGTGGTCCAAGTAGATGCTTCAGAAGTAGCAATGGGGGGTGCGCTGCTACAGCGAGGGGGAGACGGCCAACTGCGTCCGTGCGCTTACTTCTCTAAGAAGTTCACGCAGTCTCAGCTCAATTGGCCGATCTGGGAAAAGGAGGCAGCCGAGCACCTTGCCACGCCCCCCTCTCAGCTGAGCTGCGGGGCAGCTCAGCTGTTTGTCGGGGCCCCACCCGTCTTCAGTTTGTCTGGGCCCCCGCCCCTCTAAAAAAGCATTTAGAAAATTCTACAACATTTGCAGACAATCCTGCAAGCCATCAGGAAATCTACAAGGAATTTTCTAGCATTGTAGCAGCTTGCAAAGTTGAATTTTAGTAACAGATTTTTACAGTTCCGTAAGATGGAGACCACCCTGTGTTTTCTTACTTCTCCATATAAAGCCAAATTTGAAGAACTTGTTCTTTCCTGCCTTCACTGGTTAGATTTAGAAAATCTGGAAATGGAGCTAATAGAATTTCAAGAAAGCTCTATCTGGAAAAATAAATTCTATGACCTGCGTGAAACACTTGAGAAGACAGAAGGGATGACAAAGGACAGCACAGTTAGTTTTGAAAATGAAATCCCTAAAGTGTGGAATTCTCTGCCAAATAATTTTAAGTCAATGAAAGCACTTGGGATTGCTTTCCTTACTTTGTTTGGATCATCTTATGCTTGTGAGCAGCTGTTTTCAGCTTTGAATTATATCAAATCTGACACCAGAAACAGGCTAACAGATGACCTGAGTGCTGCATGTGTTGCTCTCAAACTTACAAAGTATGAGCCAAGGGTAGACAAATTATCAGCATGCACACAACAGCAAAAATCACATTAATTGTTCAAAAAATTTGACGATGTCCTCAAAGATGTCACAAAAATGGTGAATTACATCATGGCTCGTGCTCTGAATTGTCGACAGTTTCAAGCACTTCTTGAGGAGGTTCAGGCACAGTATAATTGTTTACTTATGTACAATAATGTCCGGTGGCTGAGCAGAGGACGAGTCCTGGAGAGATGCATGCCAAATGCAAACTTTTACCTTTCAATAAAAAGTTGTTTGTATCATTGAAAGCTCTGTTATTGCTTTTTTCTTTTAACGCAAAATATGTGAATGTATGAGTTGTTTTTTCTAAACTAAAACCTCAATATTGTCGAAGGCTTTCACGGTCAGAGTTCATTGGTTCTTGTAGGTTATCCGGGCTGTGTAACCGTGGTCTTGGAATTTTCTTTCCTGACGTTTCGCCAGCAACTGTGGCAGGCATCTTCAGAGTAGTAACACTGAAGACACTGTCCTTCAGTGTTACTACTCTGAAGATGCCTGCCACAGTTGCTGGCGAAACGTCAGGAAAGAAAATTCCAAGACCACGGTTACACAGCCCGGATAACCTACAAGAACCAATAAAACCTCAATATTCAGGTTAAATTGTCGTATTGGCACTTGGCGATAAATAAGTGGGTTTTGGGTTGCAGTTTGGGCACTCGGTCTCTAAAAGGTTCGCCATCACTGGCCTAGGATCTGGGAGAACTAGGTTCCTTTGAATTCATGGCCATGTCCACATAAGTTATCTGCCCTGGTTTCAATGACGTCATCACGGTGCATCCATGCATTTCCCAGAGTTTTTCCAGCATTTATCTGATGTTTCTCAAACCCGCTTTGCTGCAAAGTTTTGGGAAAAAGCGCAGGAAAACGTGGACGGCTGCAGAATGGCTACATGGCAGCCATTTTCCCATACACTGTCCCCTCAGGGGCCATTTCTCCCCCACCTCCACACATTTTCAGGGGGCTTTTCAATTCTTTTAAAAAATCGGCAGTTTAATATCTGTCCTGGGCCCTGTGTTGTTCAATATCTTTATAAATGATTTGGATGAAGGAATAGAGGGGATGCTTATTAAATCTGCAGATGATACTAAATTGGGGGGGGGTAGCAAATTTGGTAGAAGAGAGAGCCAGCATACAGGATGATCTTGACAGGCTGGAGAATTGTGCTAAAACCAATAAAATGCATTTCAACAAAGATAAATGTAAAGTTCTGCATTTAGGTAGGAAAAATCAAATGCATAATTATAGGATGGGGGAGACTTGTCTGAGCAGTAGTGTGTGCGAAAAGGATCCTGGGGTCTTAGAAGACCAAACACTGAACATGAGTCAGCAGTGTGATGCGGTAGCTAAAAAGGCAAATACAATCTTGGGCTGCATCAACAGAAGTATAGGCCATTTATTCATGGGAATAGTTGCCGCTGGTTAGATGCACAGTATTTTAACTCACCTTTAAAAATGTTCTTCATGATTGCGATTTTGTCAGGGATGTGTGTGTGTGTAAAGTGCAGTCAAGTCGCAGCCGACTTATAGCGACCCCTTTTGGGGGTTTTCATGTCAAGAGACTAACAGAGGTGGTTTGCCAGTGCCTTCCTCTGCACAGCAACCCTGGTGTTCCTTGGTGGTCTCCCATCCAAATACTAACCAGGGCTGACCCTGCTTAGCTTGTGAGATCTGACAAGATCAGGCTAGCCTGGGCCATCTGGTCAGGGATTCAGTGAAGTTTATCTCATCGGGATTATGCTTGATCAGCCAAATTGCGCAGTAAACCTCCCGATAGATGGGTCATGTTCATCTATTTTGTCTTTGTGACGTTGTTCGCCACGCCTCTTTCTGTTCTTCTGATTTTCATCTACTTCTTTTTCAATTTCTGGTTTGTTATAGCGATATATCACTAATTCAATTAGCCATGGAGAAGTTTGTCTGGATCCCCCCCCCCCCCTGATCTGGAGGTCAATACTGGGAATGGTATGGCAGGGTGGGATGCCATTTCCCTTTTTTTGTTTTTACTCTCTGTGGACAGAGTTGAATTGCTGTCTAAAACATCATCACAAAGGAGTAGTGGGATCCGTTTCACTCTGAAAAGCAGAAGCCATTTATGCAGGTCAATTCTGATGTTGGCTCAAAGCTTTTTTTAAAAATGTGACCTTTAAAATGCCTATTCACAGTCTCGATGCAAAAGGAGAAATTCCACCCCCCAACTCGCCTGCTCCTTCATTCCTTCCATTAGCAATCGCTGTTTGCATAGCTAATGCGCCGCTGTGACTTTGCATGCTTCCTTGAGGGGAATCTTCAAGGCGGGGGCAGAACAAACACAAAAGGTCGCGTTAAAGGGGCTCTTAAGAAATGCGAAGCAGGTATGTGCCAGCTTTGCAGTCACTTCCTGAATGACGGTTCAGTGTGAAAAACTCAAAAAAAATATGTGGGGCATTTCAGCCTAGAACGCCCTGCTAATTACCAAGCATAAATGGCTATAGTGTCCAGATCATGCGAAGTGATGGTATTACTTTACTCTGCTCTGGTTAGACCTCACTTAGAGTATTGTGTTCAGTTTTGGGCACCACGATTTAAAAAGGATGCAGACAAGCTGGAGCATGTCCAGAGGAGGGCAATAAAGATGGTGAGGGGTCTGGAGACTAAGTCCTATGAGGAAAGGTTGAAGGAGCTGGGTATGTTTAGCCGGAAGAGGAGAAGACTGAGAGGGGATATGATAACTATCTTCAAGTACTTGAAGGGCTGTCACATAGAGGATGGGGCCGAGTTGTTTTCTGTTGCCCCAGAAGGTCGGACCAGAACCAATGGGTTGAAATTAAATCAAAAGAGTTTCCGTCTAGACATTAGGAAGAATTTTCTAACAGTCAGAGCGGTTCTTCAGTGGAACAGGCTTCCTCGGGAAGTGGTAAATGCTCCTTCCCTGGAGGTTTTAAAGCAGAGGCTAGATGGCCATTTGTCAGCAATGCTGATTCTATGACCTTAGGCAGATCATGAGAGGGAGGGCATCTTGGCCATCTTCTGGACATGCAGTAGGGGTCACTGGGTGTGTGTGGGGGAGGTAGTTGTGAATTTCCTGCAGTGCGCAGGGGGCTGGAGTAGATGACCCTGGTGGTCCCTTCCAACTCTATGTTTCTATGATTCTATGATCATTGTATTGATAGAATATTGCAGCAAAATGTATAACAGTTTCCTTGAACTCTCAGGTGTCATGTTTTTTTAAAATACTAGGTATATAGCCCCTTCCATTGCAGAGATATAAAGGGAAAGGCACATCTCTGCAATGGAAAGAGCTAAAGACTTACTTTTTTAATGGACGTTGCAAATTCAAAGAACCTTTTACACATATTGTTATAGTGTTATAATTATGTTTAGTTGCCAATCTTTAAAAATTGAAAACGTTCCAGTGGCTTGGGGGGGGGGAGGGATGACCACTGCTAGAGAACTCATGATGAGAAACTATGAAGGAAACCTGCATTGTATTGGCAGCTGCTACAGCAACAGGGAAACCTCACAAGACTATACTCAGGTGGAATTCTGTGTACATTTACAATCTTCATCCAATCCACGTTTTTGAGATTTAAGCCATAATGAATGTCAGCTCAAGCCACTCATGGTAACGCATTTTTGACAGCATATCCCCCGAAGGGAACAATATGGACAAAACAGAGTAACTAACCAGGTACAGAAACCAGAAAATAGGTACTGTACCAAGTAAACTGGGTAGTGGGTATAGCTCAGTGTTAGAGCATCTGCTTGGCATGCAGAAGGTCACAGGTTCAATCCCTGGCATCTTTAGTAAAAAGGCTCATGTAAAAGGTGATGTGAAAGACCTTATCCTGAGAGCCTGCCGAGTTGCCATTTTCCTTTACACAGAGCACCAAAGAAAGTCAGAGAGTATTCTTGAGAAACTTATTGTTTGCATGCCCTACTTCTTCCACCTTAAGGAGGCCTACTAAGGGTGCTTTGCTCCAGATTCCCCAAAATCCTGAGGCTGGCCCTGTCGGGCTGCAAGACATCCCTGAAAACCTGGAGCATTCTCAAGGATCCTGCTGCAAAAAAGGCTTTTAAATAGGTTTCTGTAAGAAAGATGTACAATAAAAGAAGCAGATGAACGAATGAAGGGTGCAGATTTGTGAGTTTGTCAATTTCAGTGTTACTTGTTCTAATTTTCAGATGTAGAGTACAGGGACAAAGAACTGAGGTGAATCAGATCACTGGCCATGAAACCACATCCCGAGCCAATACAATCAAGAACATAGAGGAAAAGAATGTCCGGCAAGGTGATAAAGACAAGGTAGGTTGCTGGGAATTCTGACCTCATGCACTTTGCTGTGCATGGAATAATTTTCTTCTGGAGCTTCCCAGGGCTCAATTTCCTTTGAGTACCAAATCTTTGACATGCTTGGGATTTTTCTACCCTGGGATCACATTCAAACCTCCTCTGTTTATCTCAATTCTAGACTCTGGTGATGATGTCACGTTGTCCTTTTTCAAGCTCTCCAAAGTTGCATGACTCCAAATGCCTTTTAGGTGTCGAGTCTGAGAAAGTGTATAGAAAGGGCTCAGCCATACAAATTCCTCCCAAGGGAATCTAATGAATGTACTCTCTTATCTCATCAAAATGCTCAGCTGTCTTCAGGGACTCTTTTCTGCCCTGGGTATACCATTTCAACCACTCTGCCTCCTTTGTGCTTTCCCCAGGATGTGAATTATGTTTCCAGTCCCTCCCCACTTTCTGCACTTTGTGAAAACTCTTGGTTTCTATGGAAGAAAGTGAGGTGAGAAAAATGCAGTTCAGTTTCCAGAAGCCTTGAATATTCTTTCTGTCATCTACCCACCCACCTAAACTATGCTCTTTTAGGGCAGCTAACAAAACAATAATTTTTAACCCCACAGCAACACCAGTGATTTGAAATATGTCAACAGTAGTTCTATAACCTGGCCCAGCCTTAGCTACTAAAGGCCTTACAGATCAGACAGATTTTCCATAAAGATGACAAGAGTTGCATATAAACTGGGGACATCCCTGAAGCTCAGCATCCCTTGGTTCGGAGTATTTCCATATGTTCCTGCCTGGGAATTAAGATCAGAAGGAGAGGCCCTCCTGACTGTTCCATCAATCAAAAAAGCTCACCTGGTGGGTACACGAGGGAGGGCCTTTTTGGTGGCAGCCCCACGATTATGGAACAACCTCCCCAGCAAGGTGCACCTGGCCCCCTCATTTTCAATCTTCAGGAGGCAGTTGAAGACAGTTTTATTTGAGACTGCATTTGACTAATTTAGTTTTCATTTATTGGCAGTCCTTGTTGATATTTTCAATTGCAGTCTTTTATGTGTGTTCTTTATAATTTACTGTTTTATTTACATGATAAGCCACCTTGAGTTCCACAATGTAGAAAGGTGGCTAATAAACGTTTTAAATAAAACAAGTAAGTAAGTAAGCCTGGCTGACTGGTAATCCTCTCCTCCAGTGTGGGGCCAGCAGCACAGGCTTGTGAGCCGAGCTCCAGCCTGAATGTTTAACTGAGCTGGAGAAGGAGTCCTCCTTCCCACCCTTACCTGGCTGCCGTGGCCCTGATGCCAGCTGGCAGACCTCCCTTCCTTCCCTCTCCCTGCAGTTTTCCAGTTGCTAGGAACCCTTGGGCATGCTGCTTGCCCAGGTTCCCTGGCACCTTGGACATAGATAGAGCGGCTTGGAGCCATCAATACACCAGCGGAAACATAAATGGATGTAGCACAGTTCTGCTTGTGCATGATCTTGTGCAACACCTTCAGCTTCCTCGCTGTATAATTTGGTCCCCAGAAATTGGTTGCACAAGATCTGGCTCAAGCAGAAACACAGGTGGGATACCATAAGTCTGATTTAGCACAAGCGGCTGCCTCAGCCTTTTTCTTGCGCTTCTGCTTGCACTAGAGCTCGAGAGAGAGAGAGAGAGAAAGAAAGGGGGATAAAAGGAAAGAAAGATAAAGAGGGAGAAAGAGAAAGTGAGAGGAGAGAAAGAAAAAGAATGAAAGAGAGGGAAAGAGAGAAATAGAGAAAGAAAAAGAGGAAGAGGGGGAGAGAGGGATAGAGAAAAAGAAAGAGGAAGAGAGAAAGAGGGCGAAAGAAAGTGAGAAGAGAGAAAGAAAAAGAGAATGAAAGAGGGAGAGACAGGAAGAAAAAGAGGGACAGGGGGCTGGCTGCCTCGGCTCCACAGGCTGCATTTGGCCCACAGGCCACATGTTTGACACCCCTGCTCTAACCACTACGCCATGCTGGCTCTGATTTACCCAAGTAGGAGCCACTGAACTTGCCTTCAAGTGTCGCCTTCACCCAAAGGCAGAGGCAGCCCCTGCTTCCAAGCTTGCAGGGAACTGGACAGGGAATGTGGCAGTGCCTCTGCTGATTTGGCCATGCTGCGCATGGCCCACCAGCCGCTCTGCCTGTTTCCCTGGCGCTGTGTGAGTGTGCCCACGTGAGTGCTGCCTAGTGGCATCGGCCAAGGAGAGGGGCCCACGGCCCATTTTAGGGTGCTGTTACATGTTATGGCCCTTGCAGCTGTGTTGTTTACATTATTTATTTATTTAAAACAGTTTTATGTCACCTTTCCACCCAATCACGGTCAACAAGGTGGTGATCACAAAAACATTAACACATTTAAACAATTAAAAATACTAACTGCAAATTATAAAATCCAGTTAAAAACGCACAAACAAACAACACTAGAAGGAAGGCCAATAACTGTTATGGGGCTATGTCAGACGAAACAAAAAAGTCTTCATCTGCTGGTGAAAGACACCGATTGAGGAAGGCAGACCAATATCCCTGGGAGGGAGTTTCAAAGTTTTGGTGCCACAACCAAGAAAGCCCTTTCTCAGGTTTCCACCCGTCTAGCCTCAGATAGGGGGTGGGGGCAACCGAAGTAGGGCCTCCAAGGATGACCGGAGTGTGTGGGGAGGTTCATATGGAAGAAGGTGGCTCATGGGTTGGTTCCAGGCTATATAGGCCTTTAAAGGTCAAGACCAGCACCTTGAATTGAGCCTGGAAGCAAATTGGAAGCCAGTGTAGATAGAACAAGACTGGAGTGATGAGGTCCCTGCGACCCACACCAGTCTGCACTCTGGCTGCAGTATTCTGTACTCAAACTCCTGTTCCTGGCCACAGCTTGGACTGCAAGCCAGTTGGCATACGCTCAGTGGGAAGTAGCTTAACAGAAGATGCTCAAAACTCCCTCCACCATTTGCCCCTATGAGTAGAATAAGTTCCTTTGCAGTTCCATGAAGAGAGGGACCCTGTGTGATTCACCCAAAGCAAAGCTGCTGGAAGGAGGAAGGGGAAAGAGTTGGTTGAGCTTCCTTCTTCCTGCTGTTTTCCCCCGTTTTGCCCACCAAAACGCAGGGAAAGGCAGGGGGAGAGCAAGGCGACCTCTGACAGTCAGAAATGGAATGCATAATCCGAACAAAGACCCAAAGTAGTCGGAGGGGTGACCGCGAGGGAAACAGCCAAGCATAAGTGGCCCAATGGTATTACTTACTGAAGATGGTTATGGACAGGTTTCCACACTTCGTGCCACTTCTGCATTTGTATGTGAACTTCCCGCTTACTTAACATGGAAATATTTCTTTGTTACATGATATGTTAATATAGAAAAGCATGCTTCTCTTTGCACATAATCTGCGCGCTAGTAATTTCAAATGCTCAGGTGAAAAGCGAAACTGCAAGTACAAATTCAGACTTTTAAGACAGGCTACCCATCACAAAATATTGGAAGCCCTACACTGTGAATTCTTCTGTCCCAAAGAAGTTGGACTAGATTTTAACGTAGTTGTACTCCCCCCACCCACCAACCCCACAGTCTTCCTTGGCACATACACTTCATGGATTAACATGCTAGATCTTTCTTCTCCAACCCATAATTAGAAACATGTGGATAAATTGTATCCTTTTACAAATAACATTTTCATGTCTTCTTGTGCCTGCTGACTTTAAAAATCTTTTTGATAACTGTATCTTTCAATTAAGATTTATTCTTGTTATTAAAATGAAACTATCTCAGGCTGGGATTTCAAAACTCTCCCTGCCAAGTCTCACTTGTGAAAACAACCCCCATACTCTAATTAAGTCTGTGGGTGTCTATGTTAAGCAAAGCTTTTGCATAATGCAATATAATTTTATAAACCACACCCTGGTGAAAATCTTACAGCCTACAGTACTACCCTTTTCTTTTAAATCACTGATAATTCCCACCAGAAATAGAACATTCTGGAAACAGACCAATCCCTTTCCCACCAAATGAATTTTATTGATGTTTGGCTAGCCAGATGAGACAATAAAAATGTCGGCAGCTCAGACATCCTGGTTTCAGTTGACTGAGTTATGATGCTGGCATTGGCTCAGCAGAATAATCTTTCCTTTGTGCCCTGAGTCTATTGTACTAGACCAAAAACTTCACATCTCAGAATCTGCCAGCGAAAAGAATTTCCCCCAACCTCCAGCATATGCTTCACACATTAGTTGTCCACCCTTTCAGAATCTATGAAGGCTGTAGGGATGATGCAGATTGTTCAGATAGTGTCCCTCAGAAGCAAAAAAAAAAAAAAAAAAAAATCTGATAAGTGCTCACGAAAACACACCGTTCTTCTGTGCCTGGTTCTGATGCTCACCTAGGTCAAAGATCTTGTTCATGTAAGGGTGGTAGGGTTGCCAGGTCCAGGTTGGGAAATACCTGAAGATTGGGGGTGGAGCCTCAGGAGGGTGGGGTTTGGGGAGGGGCGGGACTTCAATGTGGTATAATGCCATAGAGTCCACCCTCCAAAGCAGCAGTTTTCTCAAGGTTAACTGATCTCTGTCTCCTGGAGATTGTTGTAATCCCAGGAGATCTCCAGCTACCACCTGGAGGTTGGCAACCTGGGGGGAGTAGGCTCCTTTGGAGTTTTGACTCTCGCAAGTTCATGCCCTGCAAATCTTGTTGTGCTCTAAGAAACGATGTTTGTGTTAAGTGCCCTCAAGTTGCTTCCGATTTATGGTGACCCTTATGGATCAATGTCCTCCAAAATGTCCTGCATTAACAGCCTGCTCAGGTCTTGCAGACTGAGGGCCGTGGCTTCCTTGATTGAGTCAATCCAACTCATGTCGGGGCTTCCTCTGTTCTTGCTGCATTCAGCTTTTCCTAGTATTATTGTCTTTTCCATTATTGTCTAGCTGTTTTACTACCGATCGACGGGACTTTCCTCTGGAACTATGTTCATTATGGACTTGATGTGTGGGAGACAGCAATGCTGCCTTCAGATTTGGAAAGTCTCCCCTAGGGCCCCAAGTTCTTTTTTCTTCCTCTTCATTTGTGCGGACAGATAAATTGCCCGCAGTGGCTTACTTGCATCTCTTAGCGTAAATCTGCGTTTGCTCGTCGCCACACACTTGACCGTTTTGGGGTCTAATTGAGCAGGGCTTGCTAATTCAGTCTTCCCACAAACGCCTCCATTGCAGCCCTGGAGGCTCCCAAGAGCTGAACAGTTTCCTACCCACTCCCCCTTTTCCACCTCCTCACCCACACTGCCTCAGTACAAGTGAGAGAAAAGGAGGGGGGTGGGCAGACACACAAATGGCGTCTATTTTCGCCGGCTGCTGTGTACTGTACCTGAGAGCTTCACTGGGAGATCATTTTCAGAGCTTTCCCCCTCCCTTTTACTGGTCTGACTGTATTAATAAATTTGTTTTAACTGTATTAATAAATTTGATTTTTTGATTTGATTTCCCCCTCCCGCTTCTTTGCCTTCCCCAGGTTATCCTTGAAATCCCCGTTCTCAAAGAAAAGAGTGTGATATCCTGTCCACATGTAATGGGCAGGATAGCCTTCCTTTGGGGCAGATAACTAAGCCATGCTGCTGTTCTCCCATTTCCCCCCTCCTTAATCTTTTTGAAAAAAGTGTGCATCCATCCAGCACGCTAGAAGGGTGCTTGGTCTTGGAACGAGGACATTTGCACAAGATGATTAAAACTGACTGGTCTCAAGACACAGGGTTTCACGTGTGCACACATACCAGAAGGGTTTCCGTCGACCTGACTGTTGTACCCTTGGTACCTGGCCAGTGATTGTGAGAACCGACTCTACTGAAAAAGCATTGTCTCAGAGGTGATCTGGACATTCTGTCAGGCTAGATCTGCAGTGGGCCATTTGCACAGAATGTGCCAACACTGGGCGTTGTGGTGATCATCATGTGGGGAGGGGTTGTGGCTCAGTGGAAGAGTCTCTGCTTTGCATGCAGAAGGTCGCAGGTTAAATCTCCGGTGTCTCCAGTTAAAAGGACCAGGCAGTAGATGATGTGAAAGATAGGGCTGTCGATTTGGTTCGGCCCGAACTGAAAAACAGCCGAATTTCCCTTGATTCGGCGGTTTTTAGTTCGGGACGAACCAAACTCAAAAATGGCGGGGAAACAGGGGAGCCGAATTCAGCGAGTTCGGGAGTTCACGAATAAATTCAGCAAATTCGGGACGCAGCAGCATAACCGTCAGTAAGCAGCATTCTCCCCCTACCAATAGGTGGCCAGGCTGGGTCTTCTTCTGGCCAATCAGTCAGGATTGAGTACTGGAGGAATCAGCTGCTGCGCGGCCCGGCCGGGGAGAGAAAGAGAGAAATCCTTGTGGGGGGGTGAGTGTGCACATTCGCTCCTTTCCATGGCTGCAGGGGGCGCATTTTTTGGGGTAGAGACCCCAAACTTTCAGCGGAGCTTCAGACGAGCCTTCTTAAGAGACCCCCCACGTTTTGTAAACATTGGGTCAGGGGGTCCCGTGATATGGGCTCCACCCCTTTTCCCTCCCCCTTTTCCATTTCCGTGGCTTCAGGGGGTGCTTTTTTGGGGGTGCAGCCCCCAAACTTTCAGCATAGCTTCAGACAACCCTTCTTAAGAGCCCCCCAAGTTTTGTAAAGATGGGTTCAGTGGAGGCAGAAATACGGGCTCCCCCCTTTTCTCTTTCCGTGGCTGCAGGGGGCGCATTTTTGGGGGTGCAGCCCCCAAACATTCAGCATAGCTTCAGACAAGCCTTCTTAAGAGACCCCCCAAGTTTTGTAAACATTGGGTCAGGGGGTCCCGAGATATGGGCTTTCCCCTTTTCCCTGTTGCGATGAATGGATCACCCGATCCTGTATGCATCTCCAGAGTGGCAAATCCAAGGCAAAACCTCCCATGCTTAAATAGAATCGTATTGGATTACCCAGTCCTCCCAGCCCCTCCTGATGGAACAGAAGACAGCCACAGTAAGACCCCTTTGGGGGCTTTAATCTATAATTTTTCTCCTCTGTGTGTGTGGGGGGGGGAAGCAGAGTCTGTGTGTGTGTGTGGGGAGGGAGCAGTTTCTGTGGGTGTGGGGGGGAAGCCAAAGGGGGCTTTTGCCTGTTCTGCCTGGGGTGTGTGTGCCCCCTCGAGTCTCTCTCTCCCTGGTTTGAGGGGGGGCTTCAGTTGTGTGTCCTCAGGTTTTCCCTCATTCATAAGAGCGGTTAGGTCTATTTTGATGCTTGCTCAAAATTGGTTTTCAAATGGTGACTTAAAGAATTCATTTTCCTGGTCCCCAGTCTGATGCAAAAGGGGAAATTCCACCCCTCCTGCTCATTATGCATAGCTAGCTGCCTCTGTCCCTTTCCATGGTTTGCAAACTCCCAGGTGTCAGGTGTTGCTTTGCATGGTTGCAAACGTGTTGCTTTGCATGGTTGTGTTGCTTTGCAGTTGTGTTGCTTTGCAGTTGTGTTGCTTTGCAAACTTCTTCACACCTGCCCCGCCCATTATGCATAGCTAGCTGCCTCTGTCCCTTTCCATGGTTTGCAAACTCCCAGGTGTCAGGTGTTGCTTTGCATGGTTGCAAACGTGTTGCTTTGCGGTTGTGTTGCTTTGCAGTTGTGTTGCTTTGCAAACTTCTTCGCACCTGCCCTGCCCATTATGCATAGCTAGCTGCTTCTGTCCCTTTCCATGGTTTGCAAAACTCCCAGGTGTCAGGTGTTGCTTTGCATGGTTGCAAACATGTTGCTTTGCATGGTTGTGTTGCTTTGCAGTTGTGTTGCTTTGCAAACTTCTTCGCACCTGCCCCGCCCTTGCTCCCCGCAGCTCAGCTGTTTGTCGGGGCTGGGAGCTTTGTGCATGGGCAAGCTCTGCTCAGAGATGCACATTAAGGGTGGGGGACCCCTTTCGGGGCCCATATCTCAGCCCCCCCTGACCCAAACTCTACAAAACTTGGGGGTCTTGCAAGAAGGGTCCTTTGAAGCTCCGCTGAAAATTTGGGACCTCTACCCCCAAAAATGCCCCCCCCGGAGCCGCGGAAAGTCGCTGTTGTGTTTTTAATGGCTTTATTCGGGGAATTTTTTTTCCCGAACTTTGAATTCATGCCGAATTGCATGGACTCGAAGCGGGTGAGTTCGGACTTCAGCATATCCCGAATCCAGACGAGCTGAATTCGGCCGACTCTGAACTATACCGATTTTTTTTCCCAACAACCCTAGTGAAAGAGCTCTTCCTGAGACTCTGGAGAGCTGCTGCCTGTCTGAATAGGAGTCCCCAACGTGGTGCCCGTGGCCACCTTTGCATCTTTTCTGGAACCCACCAAATGTTTTTAGGAAGTGGGCGGGGCCAGGTAGGGCTTTTGCCAAGCAAGGCTTCTGATTGACTATTGGAGATTTGATTGGCTGTGCAGCAGCTGCCACCACAGCACAAAGATCTGCACTGTGTTACTGAAGGTAAGCTGTGGCAATCATATTGCGGCTGGCTCCGCCTCCCACAGCAGCCATTTTGTGGCAGCCATTTTGTTGCTATGCCCACCACGTGGTGTCAGAATTCCAAATGTGCTCGCAGGCTCAAAAAGGTTGGGGGACCCCTGGAATAGACAATACTGACCTTGATGGACCAATGGCCTGATTCAGTATAAGGTAGCTTTGTGTGTTTATGTGTATGTGGATGCATAGGTGAACCAGAAAGCCTAAAGCAGGGGCACGTTCCATAGGAAAGAAGGAGTCCCATGTCTCCTCTGAAAATGTTCTGGGTAGAACCAGAAATCTCCTCTGAAGTGCTCCAGAAATGAAGGTCTCCAGAAGTGGATATCTGGGAGCTAGCCCTGGCCGCCAAGACGGAACCTGGAACTTCTGCTAGTCTTTGCCATTCGTGCCTGAAGCTTTCTGATGTGTCGCGGGCCCCGCAAAATTCTCAGCACAAAGACTGAAGACTGGCTCCTGGTTTGGGCATCAGGTCAAACTGACAAAGGGCCTCTCCATTACTGTTCCTGGTCAGTTTTAGCGGGATGAGTGCTGGCAATGGCTGCACAGCAAGCTGTGGCGGAGGGCAGGTGAGCGGCTGACCTCATGATGTAATGCCACAGGAAAGAGCCTGGCATCTTAATTATTCAGGGGACATCTAAAATGGCTTGACAGGGAGCTCAGAGAAGCAATGCTGAAAGTCACATTCGAGAGTGATTTATTTGGACTTACTTTCTCCCAAACAAGTACCTTTCCCTTAATCCCCCCTGGAACCCCAAGAGGACTTCCAGTGTGAGATGACGGATTGAGTCTTACATGTTTGTTTGATTAATTTTATCCTAGTGTTTTCATCTTTCTTGACACCTTTTTTTAAAAAAGTGTGCCTTAAGATTATTTCAGTTTTAAAATATGAGATGTAAAGCAATCAGCCCCTAGTCCACAGCTGCGCCTTGTGATCAAACACCAGCGTTTTCATATAGGCTTTAAAAAAAATTAACCATTTGTTGTAGGTTTCTTGCAGTGATAGGATGTAGCCCTTCACATTTACACTGTACTCAGGCCTCTAAGAACAGGACCTAGCCTGAGCGCGCACACTTGGTAGGGGCATCAGATTTTATTTTATTTTCTGCATAAGTGTGTAGTCCTCATGAGTGCAGTTTTTAAAATCTTCAGTAGGTGTCTGGAGCATCTGCAGCAAGGTGGTTAGGCAGGGCCGTACCGGCCTTCCTTGCTTATGAAGTTGTCTCATTTCCAGGTTGAGCTCCAATGAAATGAAAGGAATATCAATAATTACCTTGTAACTAAGAAATGTGTATAACCTACTTGCCTATATCATCCACCAATGTGTATTTTGTCAGATATCGGAAGTCAAGCAGAGTTGGTCTGAGTTAGTACTTGGATGGGAGACCACCGAGGAAGCCCGGGGTCTCTGTGCAGAGGCAGGCAATGGCAAAACCACCTCTGCTCCTCTCTTGCCTTGAAAACCCTGTGGGGTCACTGTAGATCGGTTGCAACTTGACAGCACTTTACACCCACCCACACATTTACTAGTGGGTAGCTTCTGGGGTCCCGAGAGCCTCCTGGATGCCCTTTCATTAAGACAAAATGGCACAAAATCCCATAACCTCTGTTTAGACTGAACTGCATAATTGGAGGACAGAACAGAGACTCTGGGAGACCCAGGTTCGAATCCCCACTCTGCCATAGAAGTTTGCTGGGTGTCCTCTGGCCAGCCATACACTCTAAGCCTAGCCTACCACCCAGGGTTATTGTGAGGATGAAATGGCAGAGAGGAGAATGGTGTAAGCTGCTTTGGGTCCTCATTGGGGAGAAAGACAGGGTATAAATGAAATAAATGTAAAAATAAAGTGCCTGGCTCACAGGCATGCTGTCAGTTCTGAATCTGGACCATTCTACTGATTCTCCACTACTTGGGGGCTGGGACTGGAAACACTGTGCACACAGGTGTATGTGTTACCTCAGTATGCTTTTGGGATGATATATGGCATCATTTCCTTGGAAGCTGAAGGAGGAAATGGACAATCAGCCATTGTATCTTTTATTCTGAGACACTGCCAAGGTAAAACTGACCTTGATCTCAGGAATTTACCCAAGAGAAGACAGCTACAGCAAAGGACTGGGGTTTACCTCTTCCAAGGGATGCTTCGTATTAAACGATAATCACTTGAGCTTTTCATTTCCCCACTGAAATCCCATGAATTTCTGTGCTCCAAGCAGTTTCCAAGAAAGGACAGTTCCGTGCTTTATGTGGTGTGCATGTTGGTGTGCGTACCTTGGAATTTCCATGAACAAACACATAAAGTGTGGGAGACATATACTCATGTCTGTGCATCTTTACGCATTTCTTTATGCATGTCTGGGAACCCTACTTTAAGAGATGGGAGAGAAGGCAGCACGGTATAGCCCGATCTCATCAGATCTTGAAAACTAAGCAGGATCAGAACTTTGATGTGAGACAATCAAGGAAGTTGGCAACCCTACACCAGGGCATGAAGTAACTTTTAGGAAATGTTTTTCCTTTTCTTTGGAGCACTAGCTCTTGGAATTATGTCTGTGTACACTTTAACTAGAGGATTTATTATGTGTAGAAGCCTCTGGGATAGAGTTGCCAACTCAGGAGGGTTGCCAACCTGGAGATTTTGGGGGTGGAGCCTGGGGAGGGTAGGATTTAGGGAGGGGAGGGATCTCAGCAGGGTAATAGTGATATAGAGCCCACCCTCTGGAGCAGCCATTTTCTCCAGGGGAACTGATTTCTGTCATCTGGAAGTCCGTTGTAATTCTAGGAGCTCTCCAGGCTCCATCTGAACTCTGGCAGCCCTACTCTGGGACTGATGTAATTGAAAGGGCTCTTGTGCATCACCAGTTGCTTCTGTCCCTCTGAGACTAACTTGTTTCTGCATCTCCAAGCACTGTTTGCAGTTCTGATTTCCAAGGATTCTCTACTGTTAGAACTATTTGCTGTGAGCCATTTGGGCTAGTGCAATATAAGTGTGTGTTTTTTTAATTACTGCCTTCAGGAACTTTCTGTTGTTTGCTTTAATGCATTATTAGCATTGTTAGAGTTAATTAAAACATTTTTCCTGCTTTTGTCTACTGGTTAGACATAACAGTCCTAGCTGTTGGTCTATGTTGGTCTGCAGTAGCCATGTTGGTCTGCAGTAGAACAGTTAGATTCAAGCCCAGGAGCACCTTAGAGACCAAGATTTTGGGGGTATAAGCTTTTGAGAGTCAAAGCTCACTTTGTCAGGTTGGCAATCCTATATAAGAGACACCAGTGGCCTGTTTCTTTTCTGCTTCCTATTGTTTTAAGTAGGGTTGTGCATATTTATAAACCCAAAATCTTGATGGTCTCTAAGGTGCTAATCATAGTTTAGTAAAAGCTGTAATTATTGATCAGATTACACCTTTTGGAAGCAATCTATAAGAGTAGGGTTGCCAGCTCTGGATTGGGAAATACCTGGAGATGTTAGAGGTGGAGCCTGAAAAGGGCAGAGTTTGGTGAGGGGATGGGAGGGACTTCAATGGGGTACAATGCCAAAATGTCCATTTTCTCCAGGTGAACGGATCTCTGTCACCCTGAGATCAGTTGAAATAGCAAGAGTTCTCCTGCCACCACCTGGAGGTTGGCAATCCTATATAAGAGACACCAGTGGGCTGTTCCTTTTCCACTTCCTTTTGTTTTAAGTAAGATTGTGCATATCGATAAACCCGAACCAAAAATAAACCAGAAATTAGCCATTTCAGCAATATTTGGGTTTCGGGTTTACCAAATGTCAAAACCTGGGGTTCTCCCCAAAGCCAAATATGCGATTCTCGAAAAAGCTGAATAAATATTCGGCTTTTTTGGGTTCAGCTATTCGCCTTTGCTCAAAGGCATGGCTCTGTGCTTTCTCCCATTTTTCTGTCTTTTTTTTTTTTTTACTGGTTTTGTCAGGGCCCCATAGTTGGGGCCCTTTTGAGGTAGGAGTCGTGTAATCAGAGCCCACTTGGTCTGACCAACCATCCAACCACACAACTATCCATCCATCACCATTCAGTGGGTTAATTTGGATAAAGCCTAAGGGTTGTTTAAAAGACGGGGCTCACCAGTCCCGTCTGGAGGGATATACCCTCCAACTAAAAAGAACCAGCTTCAACAGCTGCTCACACCACCAGTCTTCCAAAGGAGTCTTCCTCACCTGCAAGGATGAGCAATCTCCTTCAGGCCCATGGTTGAGCCTTCAACTGGCTCTGATATCATCCCCCCCCCCAAAAAAAAACCTGCTCTGAAACTGAAGGTCTCCCCAAGTAGAGGCTTCATTTCCCCACACCTTGACCATCTATTGAAATCAGATTTTTGATGACCATAATAAAGGACTGTTCACAGGATGCCATTTTTCCATGCCTTATTTTTCTTGCATTTAAGCCCTTTTCTTCAATTTGGAAGCTAATTTGCATGGACATCATGCTATGTGCCTCAGATACAAAGGGACCCCCCAGACTTTGAGGTGCCAGCCTGCCAATCAGCTCTTTCTGCCAGTCCTCGGCAATGCTGAACTTCTGAACCTGAAAACCGATGGACAGCTTGCAAATGCCTGGAGGATGGGAGCGACCCCTTTGCTGGCCCATAAAATTGGACCCCCATCCCAAAGTTCACCAAACTTTGTTGACCATCTAAGGAGAGTCCCTTGCAGTCACACTGCAAATTTGGTGACTCTACCTACAGATATGGCCCCACAGGAGCTTCAAAAAAAATCCCCACAGTCTATGATGGACCTGAATTTTTTTTGTAAACTTGGAAATAAGCCAAATACCGATATTTATCGGTATTTGGCTTATTCTGAGTTTACAAAAAAAACTCGGGCCCAATAAACCTAAACCCAAAATTTCAAGTAGAGAACATCTGGAAGATTTCTACTTGTCGTTTCCCTAACACAGGGCTTCTCTATACCACTTGCTTCCTGCATATCAGTGTTTTAAGTGAAATAGATTCAGCTTGCAGCTGACCTGCAGCATTTACACTGGAAACTTCTGGGGATCTGTAAAGAATAATCGGAATGAGCTATTTGCCTTGTGTGGACCAACCTCTTCTTCGGCCCTCTCTTGACACTCTCCCTGTTGCCAATTCCCTGTTGATACCTAAGATGATAATTTACACAAATGGCCCTCTCTTTGCCTCAGACATTGGGAGTTACATATTTATGTATTTCTTTCCATGGCAGTGCTAGGGCCAAGCCTCATAACCTTGCATTTGCTGCCAGTTGTCTCTAAATTACAAGTTTGGGGGATTTTTTAATCAGCTGCCACTACTATGAATGGGTGTTAGTAATAGATCCCTGTTCTTCTTTCTGCTTCCTTGGCATTTGGGTTGTGCCTTAAAACTCTCCATAGAAATCAAAGTATCAATTTGTCACTGTCTTGCAGCACAGCATTTAAGCACAAAGCTAAGTAGAGACATTCTAATCCATAAGGCACCGTAATGCATTGGATAAAGAAGATTTATTATTAGGAAATCAAATCACTCAGAATTAAGATTTAAACAAAAAGGTTTTCTAACTCTGGCTTCAGAAGCAAACTTCCTTTGTCCCAGAATGAGACAAAGGGACAAAGGCACACACAAAACTCATATATTCAGAGCTGTAGAAAAGGGCAAGAGTCCAGTAGCACCTTAAAGACTAACAAAAATATTTTCTGGTACGGTATGAGCTTTTGTGGCTCATGAAAGCTCCTACCCTACCAGAAAATATTTTGTTAGTCTTTAAGATGCTACTGGACTCTTGCCCTTTTCTACTACTGCAGACAGACTAACACTGCTACCCACTGTGAATTATATTCAGAGCTGGTAATTAATCTCCATGTATATTTTCCTGATACCCTGGAAATTTTACATTTTATAGCAATTAGGATCGAAGAGGTTCTGCAGAGTTCTTTTGGTTGCGGAGAAGTCAGCAAAGAGAGAGTGTTCAGGCAGGCTTGAGGGGTATTAAAGAATAAAAAAGATGGGAAGAGATAGCATTGCGCCAGCCAGTCTGTTCTTTGCCAAATCAAATATCCAAACTATCCAACAGAGATAGGTCTCCCCACTATATGGATTTTAAATATCCCTCTATGGGGAAGGACTAACGTATATCTTTCTGCAAAATAGGGGTAACCCACTGTGGGTTGCAGACTCCAAGGGCCCTGCCCGTTTTGCCTCAGTCGCTGGGAGTGGCCCTTCCAGTGGAGCCTCCTCAGCCTCAGGCCACTCTGAAGGGGAGTCTGAATTAGCCTCTCCCTCAGAGGAAGCCAGGGTCTCGGCTTTGGGAGCAGCCTGACAGCCCCGTGGCATTCTTCCTGCCCGGCCTCAGCTCCGACTGGCCTTTATGCTGGGATGGGGCCTGGGCTCCACCCCTTTCCCTCCCTTAGGACTGCCCCGAGTCCATATAAGGGTGTAGGAGGGCTTACATCAGCCCACGCCAGTCTTGTGCTCCCTGCTGAGGTTTCACTGGCCTCAGCCAAACCCCACACGGGCCCGCCCGACTACCAGCTGGTCGGCGGGCCCTCTGAAGTGCCGCGGAATGGGAGCATCACCTCACCAGCTTCCCGTCGGCTCTTCTCCATCTTCCCCGTCGCTGCTCCTAGGGTTGCCCTGCTGCTGGCATCTTCCTCCTGCAGCTGGAGCGTGCCCTGCGGAGGAAAGGGGAAGCGTGGGAGGAAGGCTTTCCCTTCTCCCCTCGGCTGAGAGGTAAGTGGCTGCAGCAAGGACTGCGGCGAGGGGGAAGGGCTCGAGATGATCCAGCCAGGCCCTGTCTCGGGACACCCTCAGCTTTGCCCAAAATAGGAAAACTAAAAGTAAAATGGGGGTTAACCCCCCCCCCAAGTAAAAACGGTCTCTGCTTGTGTAGACATTGCAGTGAAAACCCTGGTCTTTTATGCATGGCTGTTTCCCTCGCAGTCACCCCTCTGAAAACTTCGGGTCTTCGTGTTGATTATGTATGCCATTTCCACCTGTCAGAGGCTGTCTCGCTCTCCCCCTGCATTTTCCCATGTTTTGCCTGTGTTTTCGAATTCGAAATAAAACAGTTCCCTGAAAACACGGTCAAAACATGGGGAAAGGCAGGGGGAGAGCGAGGTGACCTCTGACAGTCAGAAACAGCATGCATAATCAACACAAAGACCCTAAGTTGTCAGAGGGGTGATGGCGAAGGAAACAGCTGTGCATCAAAGACCTTCAATGTTTGGGTGGCATTTTGGGTTGCTGTGACGACCCAAAATGGTGTGTGACATTCCGTGGCCTCAACCAGGAGGTATAGGGGGTGGAGTTGGGGTGGGGAAGAGAAGGCAGAAAGATGATGTCGGGCTGCGTGAGGCAGGGAGAGAAGAGATGACTGTAAGGGGGAACAGAGAGCTGGGGGTACAGTGAACAGCAAGGGTGGGAGGGAAGCAGGGGCAAGAAGATGACAGGGAGGGCAGTGGGGTTTCTCCTTCCTCGCAAGTCTGCTTGGCTCCCCTTCTTGTTTTATTCCAAAACAAATAATTTCATCTTTTGTATATACAGAAAGGCTTCTCCCCGCCCCCACCCTCCCAGCAGCTGTCTATAGGCAACCATCTGTCTTCTTCTTTCCCCACTTGACAGATCCTAAGCATCCTGACCATCACTGCAAGCAACGTATCAGGGATCTACTTCTGCATTGCTTCTAACAAGGTTGGCACAGATGAAAGAAGCATCAAGTTCTATGTCTCAGGTAAGACATCTGCATGACACCCATGGGGGTTTCTTCTGTCAGGTGCAGTTTCTGACCATTCATGTGCTTAACCTGTGTGACGCGCCAATAGCCCTTCGCTTTTATTTGCACACAGGCCAGCCTGTGCAACCCAGGACTCAGTCCACCAGAGGTGTAATAAACCTGCCTTCCCCCCCTTTTGGCAGTCCCAAACTGGTTTCAAAACTTATCAAGCCCCTGGCAAGCCACCCAACACTGTGTTCAGCTTGGTGGGTTCCAAGTGGGACAGACTTGCTCTCCTGACCATTTTCTACTTCTGTGTTCCATGTGCCACAATGGAGCTCTTTGCCAACTGGTTTCTCTGGATATTTCAGGGGAAGAGAGATCAGGGCAGAGGCCAAGGTATCCAGGGCTGTCACTTACAGGAGGGCAGGGAGCTGTTCCTGTTAGCAGCAGAGGATCATAGGGCTCGCAATAATGGGTTTAAACTGCAGGTAGAGAGGTATCGTCTGGATATTAGGGAGGAAATTTTTTACAGTGAGAGTTGTTCAACAGTGGAATCAGCTACCTATGGAGGTGGTGAGCCCCCCTCACTGGCAGTGTTTAAGCAGAGGCTGGTCAAGGATGCTCTAGGCTGATACTGCATTAAGCAGGGGATTGGACTAGATGGCCTATATGGCCCCTTCCAACTCTATGATTCTATGATTCTGTGACTTTGGGGACTTGTCAGGTCATACGTCAGTAGAAGCAATCCCAGCCCTCTTGATCTACAGATGATTTAGAAGCATCACACTTCATTCGCAGTGTTGTAGTTACAATAGGTCTGATTTAATACTGGTAAAGCTATATCCTATGCCGGTGTCATGTTCTTGCTGTATAAGTATCAGGCAGTTGCAGCTTTAAAAAAAAAATCATAAAAAGGGATCCTTTTTAAAATCACATTATTTTGCTGCCCTGGTCTTTTTGTAGGAAAGGCAGCCTATGTGATTCTCCAGTCCTGTATTTTATCCTCACAACAATCCTATGAGATAGGCTAGGCTGAGCAAGAAGGACTCGCCTAAGAATCCCCAGAAGGCTTTATGGCCAAATTAGCGTGATGGTGGTAGTGTTGGAGGCTGAGCCTGGGTACCTCTCATTTCAGTGCAGCACCTCCACAACTACACTGCACTTGAAGGCACCTTAGTGGCCGAGCATCTGCCTTGCAGGATCTCCAGTTAAAAGGAGAAAGGCTTCTCTCCTCCTGAGACCCTGGAGAACTGCTAGAGCAGTCTACAGTATGTGAGATGGACCAGCGGTTCAGTTCAGGAGCCCTGTGCTGATGATATATACCATTTACAGTTAACATTTGGAGGGTGGTTGAACTCTGCTTCTGCTCTCCATGGGTTGGTCTCAAGTGAGCTTCTGCATGTGTAGGCAGTGGCACCAGCCAACAGTGGCATCAGCCGGGTCCAACCTGAGTGGATCCAGCCGTGCAGTCAGTGGCATGTGGCTTGCTCTTGGCTACCAGCAGTCCTCCAGGTCAGCAGCTTTCCTGGTGAGTTAAAGAGCTACTTTGTCCCTGTGTGATGGGGAGTGTGTTGACCAACAGGCACAGTCTCCTCCCTCCCCTGTATTAATTGTATGTGTCATTTCCTGTTCAGAAGGCTAGTACAAGGCAACAGCATGTGTTTCGTAGGACTGCAGCCATTCATGCAGTCCTATTAAAACGTTAGCCTGCTAAATTGGCAGGGGCCAGTGTTCATCAACAGTGGTAAATACGAATCAGTCAAATCAAGGGGATACTTGCTTATGTCTGGAGGCTATTTGGTTCTGATGCAGTTCTGGAAACGAAACGAAACGGCAGTTACTTTACTCAACATTTTTAATTTGTTGAGAGCACTACTGTTTAGTGAGACATCATAATAATTTTTAGAAATCGGTTGGTAATAATGATTAGAGCCCCATCTCTAGCTCTTGAGGGCCTTTAGGGCAACCCAGCAGGAAGCTTTCCTGCACAAACCCCATGGAAAGAAACAGAAGCCTGTGCTTGTGTGAGAGAACTTCTATCTAGATGTTGCCCTTTGGGAACAACTGGATATCTTTATACAAAGCTTTTAAGTCATACCTTAGTGAAACTTGATAAAACTTGGTGCCAAATTCCCAAAGAGGGGGAGTTACAAACAGTTGCCCCAGGCAGTGTGTTCATTCCAGACATGTTTATGGGGACATGTAAAGGGCCTGTGTTGTTTCAGATTGGCAAGTGGATTTCTCCGGTCTGTTCTGACTGCAAGCAACCCAGCCTCCTCTGGCAGGCTCAGCTGTGGAGCGCGCAAAAGCACATCAGTTTTAAATTACACAGAGTATTGTGCAAAGGACAGGAAATTAAAACCAATTAATTCCTTGTAAATACAAATGAAACCAGACTTCCTTTTGATTTATGCTGACAGTTTACCTTTCCCAACGGCGCATTTCCCCATTTGCGTTAGGGAATTCCTAGCCATTTCAAATGACTTAAGTTGTAATAAAAAACAAAGACAAAAATACAGAGGCTGTTGACAGAAGAGAAAATGCCACATGGCATATATTTACAGGGGATTTTTTTAGAAGTTTTGCATATGCTCAGAATAAGGATGCTAATTGCATTTATGTCCAGAGCATATAAACAAAGTCATGCAAAATACAAGCAAAATAAAAATGTATTCTCAAAGGCAAATTTTTCATCTTACAATGAAGTACATAGAGAGAGAAGTACCTTTTCTCTTCCCAGTTACAGCCAGCAGACTTTCCTTGAAAAATAGTTGGAATAAAATTGCAGAAAGCTCAATGAAAACACAAAATAAATAAATTAGCTTCGGCAGAAGGATAAAAAAACCTCAGCTGGTGCTCCTAAGGGAAGAGCATCCGTGACACTTTCAAGACTGAGGCTAAGAAACTGGGAAATTTGTTAGAAAAGTTGAGTTGGGGATAAAATGACATGGCATGCTAGGATGTTAAGAACATTAGGAAAAAACCTGCTGGTTTAGACCTTTGGTCCATTTACAGTGGTGCAGATAAGTAATTTTAGACTCTGGTTTAGGGTTGCCAATGCTGGATGGTCAATTCCCGGAGATTTAGAGGGTGGAGGCTGTGGAGGGCAGGGTTTTGGGGAGAAGGGCCTCAGTAAGGTATGATGCCATAGGCCGTTTACGCATGCCTAGTATGCCATTGATTTGTCCCTCTCATGTCTCATGCTTTTCTATCCCGAGATCAAAAAACTGAACGTGTGGTGAACTCCGCCCTGTATCAATCCCGCAAATGATCAGGGAGGAATGTTACCATGTGCAGCGCCAAGGGATAGAAGGGGAGTGGTCATTATTTTCATCACCGCATTGTGATTGGCTGATGCTGGTTAAGAGTTGACCTAACACCAAGGGCTTATTTTTACGGGTGATTTTTTAAAATACTGGCATGCCAGTATGCCATCATATCAGCATTAAAAAAAGTTTTTTTTTTAGCAAGCATGGTTTTAGACCTCTCCCCCCCTCCTCTCAGAAATGTTTTTCTCTGCCTTTGCAAAATGAAACCAGAGAGGCAGGCGGGTGGGCGCTGATTCCCCTGGGCAGTGAAAGAGCTCCGATGGGGGGGGGTGTCCCACAGACCTTGGAGGAGGGTTGCCTCTTCGTTCCTGGCGAGGAGGGGGCGGAGCCCTACTCTTGTTTCTTCCCGCATTGCGTGTCCCTTTGCAGCAGCTGCTGCTGCAGCAGAGGGATGTATGCATGTGTGTGTGTGTATAGGGGAGCAATGGCAAAGTTCCCAGCCACACTGCCCCACTTCCGAGTTTCTTGTTACTGCTGTTTTATCAAAAACCGAAGCACGACATGCCCGCCAATCCAATTCGTTGGTATACCAACATACTGTCAAAAAAAATTCCTTTAAAAAAATTAAGAAAGAAGGAGCGCTCAGGAGATCTACGGGCGTTCCAGGCAATGGTGGACATGTTCCAGAGCTCCCCCAAGAGGGAAATGAGAGGAGGAGTGGGAGGGGGGAAGTGCAATGGGGGAGTGTCAGAAGGAAGGGGCGTCGACCTGCGAGCCGAAACACGTACCAGCAAAGCACTCGGAACTGTGGCAATTCTTTATTTACTTTCGGGACAAAACTGGGATTGGAAAACCAGCGAAAGTTTCTCAACGGAAATGGGTTGGACCCACAGGTGGGAGACAATGGAGATTTGCTACATTTGCAGGAGAATCGCAAGACAAAACAGCCACGTGTTATCACCTATAGAGTCCATTCTCCAAAGCAGCCACTTTCTCCAGGGGACCTTTCATCTGTTGCCTGGAGATCACTTGCAATTCCAGGAGATTTCCAGTCCCCACCTGGAGGTTAACAAACCTACTTCTCTTATCTCCCACCACACACACACACACACACACACACACACACACACGATAGTAACATATATTTCAAGTCAGAAGCACAAAATGAACATTTAGCAAGCTGGCCTCATTCCCATCTTAGTGTCCCCACCGATAAGCACATTTGGTACAAACTGATCCTGTGTATATTTACTCAGAAGTAACTATGCTTAATATGGCTTGCTAGCCACAGCCTGATTTGGGGGCCTGCTTGCTGAGCCTGGGGCCTGTTCCCCAGATTTCCACCCCAGAGCACATCCCTGACCACACCATTGTCTCTCTAATCCCAACGGTGGCAGTGTGATGCTTCTTGGGAGCACCGCCTCTCTGCTTGAACTGGCCCAGAACAACTATGCATACAGTGTTTCAGGGTGGTATTGTCGTTGTGCAGTAGACTAGCTGGATTCCAGCCCAGTAGCACCTTAGAGGCCAACAAGGTTTTTGGGGTGTGAGCTTTCAAGAGTCAAAGCTCTCTATCTAATGAAAAGAGCTCTGATTCTCGAAAGCTTCTACCTTGAGCATCTTGTTGGTCTCTAAGGTGCTAGTGGACTCGAATCTAGCTCTTCTGGCCCCAGTGTTTATTCTCTCGTTTGTTCCCAACAGTGTGTTAACATGGCACTGCCCCATCCGCTCCAACCGGCATTAGATTGCATCATACTATAGCTTTTGTAGTGGAACCTGCTGCTGTATAAGTAGGGTTGCTAACTCCAGGTTGATAAATTCCTGGAGATTTGGGGGTGGAGCCTGGGGAGGGCAAGGTTTGGGTAGGGCATGGTTCTCAACAGAGTATAATGCTATAGAGTCTACCCTCCAAAGCAGCCATTTTCTCCAGGGGAACTGATCTCTGTTGTCTAGAGATCAGTTATAGTTCTGGAAGATCTCCAGGTCACACCTGGAGGTTGGCAACCCTATGCATAAGGGATATGGGTGTGAGAAGTGGCACTCTACCAGCACTCAAGGTACTGTAGGATCCCACCCTGCAAGTCTGTTAGCAAAACATGGTCCGTAGATGATACTATAGAAATAAAATTGAATTTTTGGTACATGATAGAATCTTGTGTGTTCAGGAGGCTGTGTTACAAGGTTGTACAGGTCCCAGAAAAATCACATCTGGGCCCTGGGCTGAGTCCGTCTGCGTGCAGAGTGACTGAGCCCAGGGAAATTGATGGGGAGATGTGGGGGGGCAGGACATTTGAGAAGGACCCGGTGAAAATCCCTGCCTCCCTCCAGAGAATTTGCTCTCTTGTCCCCCACCCCAAAATGCTTCGTCATCTCCTTAGTGAAATCGTAGGGTTGCCAGGTCCCAGCAGGGGAGCTTACCGGCAGTGCGGGAAGGCCTAGGCTGGTGTCGCAGTGATGTCACCAGTAACGCAGAGACATTGCTTCTGGCACACACCAAAAGTGGATATTGCGATACTGGCAATGAAGTAAGCTCTGGCATTTGGGTGAAAACTCTATGGTAGATGCCTTTTTTACCATAAAGTTTCCCCCAAATACCAGAGCACCCCCTGCATTGCTGGCAACATTGTTACTGGGATTGCTGGGGTCTCCAATATTTAGATGGGGAGATTAGCTTATTGGAGACTAAATTTAGAGCTCTAACGAGAGGCTTGATTTAAAGCGAGGTCTTTCACCTATGTATATGAAGGATGAGCAAATCGGAAAGAATAAACTAGCTTAAAGCAAATAAACAGTAAAACAGGCTTTCTTTATTAAGGGGAATGAAAAGGGTACACACACAGAGAGAAAGAACACAATAATTCAATACAAACACACGCGGATGCCTAACTGGGATAGGGTGATTGGAAGTTATAGCTACCTATACTGGTTGTAGACTTTAACAATAAAGAACTTGACTAGCTATCTTCAGAGGTCTTGCGAGAAGTTCCAAGGAGAGAGGCTGCAGCAACGGAATTGATGAGTGACCAGCGCTTCACGATAAGACCGTACTATGGCACGGGGCAGTCATTTGGATCCAGGAAAACGAGTACAAGTTGCCAATGTGAGGGTGGCTATATTTATACTAAAATTCTGCAAGATTACTTCACCAGAATGGGTGGTCAGGGTGCACAAAGGTATGATTGCTTCTCAAGTACAGAAATATCACAGGGTGAAAAGACAAGAGCTGACAATCCAGAGAATAATAGTGTCTGGCAAGTAGTGAGCAATTATTGATATCAGCAGTCTGCCAGGTGCAGGTGGGTGAGATAGGAAGAAGAATTTAAAAGGTGGGATTAGCCCATTCCCAGACTAATTTCAGGGTGTGAAGGGGAGTGTCATTGTCTTTGGTCTCCGATCTTCAGGAAGATCTTGATAGAGCGGCTACATTGATAGTCATGCAAATGTTACAGTGTCCTTTCTTTGGGGAGGTATCACTCTTCTAGTATCTGTCTAATATTTGTTTTGAGAGTATGTGCCGCTGTCGCATCGATGCAGTCAAGACTGTTGATCATCACGCTAGCCAACTGGTTGACATCTGCCATTGGCACGTGCTTAGAATCATGGGACATGTACTTAGATCATTGCACCAATACCTCACGCCCATACCCAGAACCTCAGTTCCCAATGAGAAGTGCAAGAATGTGTGTATGCCAAGTATTTGTAATCCAATTTAGAACATTTGATAAAAAGTGAGGATTTTGTTGTTGTTTGGGAATGTCAGTTGCAATTTGTGATCAGGTGGAGGAGAGTTCATACATCACTAGTGTAAACAAAAACCAGTTGCTGTAATTTTGGGGCAAAAAGGCAAAACATTCTATGTACACTTGTAGGAGAAGACATGCTGGACCCTGTACATCTAAGGCATCCCTTCCCCTGTTCCCTGCGGTGAAGTCCTTCGATATCTGCTGACTCCATGTCTCCTCTTTCTGTTGCTCTGTCTGGCGGATTTGGGGGTTGGGCTTTTCTGGTGGTGGCATCGTTGAATTGTATCTTGTTCACATCTGACCGCTTTTCTAGTGTGTTCAGACCTCGTAGAATTCTATATCTTCTGAGATGTTCACTACTCGTCCCAATTTGGTGTCATCTGCAAATTTAATGAGTAGTCCCTCCACCCCCTCATCCAGATCATTTATAAAAATATTGAAAAGTACCGGGCCCAGAACTGAGTCCTGTGGCACCCCACTGGACACCTCCCTCCAATCAGATGAAATGCTATTGACAACCATTCTTTGGGTGCTGTTCTCTAATCAGTTCCTATACACCTAACTATCCTAGAGTCTAGTCTGCAGTGCACCAGCTTATGGGGGACCCTGTTCAAAAGCTTTAGTGAAATCAAGGTAAACAATGTTGATGGCGTTCCCACGACCCAGTATGCTCATCTCTCAATCAAAGAAGGAAATCAGTAGTAATAGCGGGAGATCTCCAGCCAACACCTGGAGGTTGGCAAGCCTACCCATAAGGTAGGCCAGATATTACCCCTTGCCCATATTCCTCATTAAAAGCTGAGGGTCAGAGAAGATGGCATACTCTCTTGGTAAAAGTATATATCCAAACCTGTTTTGCCAAGGAAGTATGAGGGCATGGAGTGGCACGTGCAAGGAATTATCATTGGAGATGCAGGAGTGTTACTTTCAGTCATCTCAAGTGGCTGTTTCTTTCATTTTCTTTCTTGGGTGAGAGAGGAAGGATCATCTATAATTCAGGTCCAGCTGATCTGGGCAGAAACTCTTTACAGCTGCTGAAGTTTCATAAATAATTCCAGAAAGACAAGCATGTAACTCATCCAGCCAACAGAAACATAAATAAAATATCTGGAGTGGTGGGGAGAACACCTAAGGGTAAATATTTTAGTACCCTGCATAGAAACGTTCGCGTACAACGTCTGTTAACAATGGCAGGATTTGTAGTCAGGTCACAGTGTGAGACCCAAATATAACCCCTTCCGCTGCCAGTCCCAGAGCATTACACCTGCGTCATAATGCCATCTCCTTAGCAAAACATAACTCAGAAACCGTGTATCATGGCCCTAGGGGGATGAAAGACTGAGGACAGCCTATCTGGGCAATGACTAGCTGGCTGGTCTTACACAAAGGCCGAACTTTTAAAAATCGTTACAGTATTTACTCAATTTTTCCCCAGGTATGCCATCAAAAAAAAGAGAGTGGGTCTTAAATTCTTATACAAGTTACCGTTATGGCCAACATTGGAAAACTTTTGTGTGTGTAACATTCTTTATGGGGTCATCTTATTTATTTATTTTATTTATTAAAGCATTTATATCCTTCCTTTCCTCGTGCTTCAAGGTGACTTTCAATAATAGTTAAAAACATTTTCAGTGAAAACCAAAATAAAATAGCAAACCCCTAATCTCTCCCTCCCTCCCTCCCCCCTTGAAAGATGCCTGCCAATTCAAAACCCCTGGCAAACAGGCAGGCCTGGCAGCGCCTCCTGAAGATCTCCAAGGAGGGGAAGAAGAAGAGGAGTTGGCTTTTTCATATGCCAATTTTCTCTACCTTTTAAGGAGAATCAAACTGGCTTACAGTCTCCTTCCCTTCCTCTCCCAACAACAGACACCTTATGAAGTAGGAGAGGCTGAGAGAGTTCATAGAGAACTGTGACTAGCCCAAGGTGACTAGCCAACTGTGACTATCCCAAGGACTAGACCAGCTGACTTCATGTTGAAGAGTGGGGAAACCAACCCAGTTCTCCAGATTAGAGTCCACCGCTCATGTGGAGCAGTAGGGAATACAACCCGGTTCTCCAGATTAGGGTCCGCCGCTCATGAAAAAATGACCTTAGATTTGATTCTCACCAATAGGGAAGAACTGGTTGATGAGTTTAAAGTAGTAGGCATTCTGGGTAGTAGTGACCATGTAATCTTGAAATTTTGGGGAAAGGAAAAACTGTATGTAGTCAGACATATAGGTTGGACTTTAGGAGATCAAATGTTAACAAACTTAAACTTATGCTGAGTAGATTCCCATGGTCAGAAATACTTAAGAAGGTAGTTCAAGAAGGGTGGGAGTTTCTTACAAATTAAATACTGAAGGTGCAATCCCAAACCATTCTTATGAGGAAAAGTGGGAGGAGCCTAAAGAGGCCAGGGTGGCTCCATAAACAGCTTTTTAGAGAAATAAAAAGACTCATTTAGGAAGTGGAAGGAGGACCTTATAACCAAAGAGGAATATAAACAAATAACTAGTGCTTGTAGGGAGAGTGTTAGGAAAGTTAAAGCTCAGGCTTGTGAGAGATGCTAAACACACACACAAAAAAAGAGGTTATTTTCCTATGTACAGAGTAAGAACAAGAACAAGATAAGCCCATTGCAGGGACCTGGAAGTGAAATTGTAATAGGAGATGAAGAGAGGGCAGAACTGCTCAATTCCTACTTTTCCTCAGTCTTTTCTTGCGAGGGAAATTGTGCTCAACATGGCATAAACACAACACATGATGAGGGAAAGGAGTTGCAGCATAGGATTGGCAGTGGAGTAGTGAACAAACATCTAGTTTCTTTAAATGAAACAAAGTCCTCAGGGCCAGATGAATTGCATCCAAGGATACTCAAAGAACTTGCAGATGTAATTTGCTTTAGCACCAAGGTGCTCCTAGCTTCTCTGAAGCATGACCCTTTTAAATCCTCATGGCAAAAAATCTTAGATGACCATAAAATCAAAATTGCAGCTCATGCAACCTCAGTTTGCCTTGGGGCTGTGCAGGAAGGGTTTAGGGAGTTTAATCCTTCAATCACATGAACATACATGAAGCTGCGTTCTACTGAATAAGTACTTTGGTCCATTAAGGTCAGTATTATCTACTCAGATTGGCAGCAGCTCTTCAGGGTCTTAGGAAGAGGCCTTTCAGATCTCCTACTGCTGGATTCTTTGAATTGGAGGTGCTGGGTTTTGCTAGTCAAAATTGGGCTCTCTCCATATGTCCCAAGGACACATCTTTTCTCCTTTAAAATGCTAATAATTGGGGTGTAGGGAGGTTTATGGGTTAACCTCCCTCTTCTGTCCCTGCATGTCCCTGAGGCAAACTGAGGCTTCATGAACCTGCAATTTGTATTTTATGGACAGAGGAAGATGTGTCATCTGCATCTTGTCTCTTTGAAACTCAAGGCTGAAGCCTGGCCAGTGTCTCCTGTGAACCAAGCATTACCCAGCTGTGAATATACCTCAGTTACAGGCTGGATATCAAAAACAAAAAAGGGAAAGAAGGTGCTTCAAGTAGATGGACTGGCAAACACCCTACTTTACTGCAGTTTTCAGATGGTAATGGAAGAAACTCCATTGCAGTATAAATGTATTCATCTCAGTTCAACCGTTGAAAAGGCAGCTGACGTACCTGAAATGGTTAAAACCAGGTTCTCCAGAGGGGCTGCGGCTGCCCAGCAACATACACATGCAGCAGAGCCAGCATGGTGTAGTGGTTAGGAGTGGAGAACCGGGTTTGATTCCCCCCTCCTCCACATGAGCAGAGGACACTAATCTGGAGAACTGGGTTGGTTTCCCCATTCATCCACATGAAGCCTGCTGGGTGACCTTGGGCTAGTCACAGTTCTCCCCGAACTCTCTCAGCTCCACCGTTCTTAACCTCTACACCATGCTGCTGCCAGTCTGAGTAGATGATACTGAGTTGATGGATGAAGGTTCTGATTCAGTAGAAGGCAGCTTCATGTTTTCAGACCTCCTGTGCCTACATTAATCCAGCCTGTTGACCTCCAACAATAAAGCGAGCCTGCTTTGATCTTCTCAGTTGCACGTCAAGTCCTGTGTTGTGTGTCCTTTTCTCCTACTTCAGATATGCCATCCAAGCTACAGACTGATGAACAGATCACGGCCATCGTGGCAAGCAACGTCCAAATGACTTGTAAAGCCAACAGGTACATCTACAACCACCTGTCTTGGTATGATCCCACCTCGCAGGCCATTCCATTCGCCTCAACACGGCAGAGAGTCGACAACTATTCCATTTCCTTGACACTGGATATAAAGAATGTTTCTCAAGCCCATGCCGGGCTGTACAAGTGCAGAGCCCGAAGTTTTCTGACCAGCACTGAGGAGCTGGAAAAAAGCACCTTGCTCCACATCAAAGGTGAGTCTGGGAGATTGGGAGCGGGGGCAGATCTGGAAAGGCCCAGGAGCAAGTTGAGCCAAGGAGCGGCCCCTCCCACTGTTGTAGGACCACTTGGCTTGATCCTGGCTGCTGAGCCAACAGCCCCCCAGGCTTGCAGTATTTGGGACACCCACCCCCCAAGCTGAATGCAACCCGCCAGCCAGGTCCCACATACTCCAATATTTCACAGATTAAAAGGGAAATGTGGTTGCAGCTAGGGTTGCCAGCCTCCAACTGGGGCCTGGAAGTCTACTGAATTACAGCTGGTCTCCAGACAACAAGGAACAGTTGCCCTGGAGAACGTGGCTGCTTTGGAGGGTGGGATCTATGGCATTATGCACTGCTGAAGTCCCTCCCCAAACCCCACCTTCTCACACCCCACCCCCAAATCTCCAGAAATTTCCCAACCTGGAGTTAGCAACCCTACTTGCAACACCCACATTTTCATGCCAAGGATCACCACTCAACCCCCACCCCACCCCACAGAATAACTTCCTGACTGCTGTTTTCTATGCTCTGTGCTGCACTGCTGCTTTACTTTGTAATAGCCAACTTTCATTGATTTAAAAGCTGGGGTGGGGAGTTGTTTGGGGCTTAAGATATACAAGCAATACATAATAGTCTTGCAATATATGCTCAATTGGCAGTGTGTGCAACACATATGTACATATATATGCATGTGTACAAAATGTATTCACTTCCTGCACAGAGGTGTAGGGAGCTGAAAATAGGCACTGCCCCTGGTAGATAGCGACAGCTGGATTATATGGTAGTGTGGCCTGCCAGTTCTGGGCAAGTTTTGTCAAGCCCTGAGCACCACCGTACACATTTTGTGGGCTGTGTTCATCTTGATAGATTGCAGATTGTGCAGACCGGCCCTTCAACGGCAGCTGGAGATGTATTGCACAAGCTGAATATTCAGACAGATTTATTGCATTCTGAAAGGCTCGTTTTCATACCTTCCATTTGAACAAATGAAGCTGCCTTCTACTGAATCAGATCATCAGTCTATCAAGGTCACTGTTGTCTACTCAGACTGGCAATGGCTCTCCAGGGTCTTAGGCAGAGGCCTTTCATGTCAACTATTGCCCGGTCATTTTAACTGGAGATGCTGAGCATTGAACCTGGGACCTTCTGCATGCCAAGCAGATGCTCTGTCACTGAGTCACATTCCCTTCCAATGCTTTCCTCTCTGCTACAATGCAAGAAGGCTAGCCGAATAAGTGGAAGAAGATGCAGTTGGTTAATGATGATTCTGTGGTCCAGGTCAGCTCAGCCTGACCCAGAGCAGGCATATGGGCTAGCTGCATCATCTGTTTCTCATTGGCTGTCTCTGCTGCATCACCAGGACATTGGTAGAGTTGGCAGGAAAGGCCATAAATAGGCCCCCAAACAGACGAAACAGTGGGCGAAAATTATAAAAATGTTAAATCTTGTGGTGCTCAGGTTGGGGTGATTTGAAGCATCTTGTCACAAAGCCTGGCATTCCACCTCAAACTCATCTGTCTGAAAAAAAATGAGTTTTGAGGCAGAGCACATTGAAACATTCAAAATGTTCCATGGATGTGTGTGTGTGTGTGTGTGTTAAGTGACAAGTTGCAGCTTACTTATGGTGACTCCAGCAAGGGACTTTCAAGGCAAGTGAGAAGCAGTGGTGGTTTGCCATGGCCTTCCTCTGCAGTCTTCTCTGTTGGTCTTCCTTCCAAGTACTGACTCTGCTTAGCTTCTGAGATCTGACGAGATCGGGCTATACCATGCCTCCTTCCCTCCCATGGATATAATATAGATCAGGAGTCCCCAGCCTTTTTCAGCCTGCAGGCACCTTGGAAATTCTGAGACAGGTTTGGGGGCACAACCACAAAATGGCTGCCACTGAAGACAGAGCCAACAACAAAATGTCAGGGACTGAGTTTATGCATAACCCACAGAAACGCTTCTACATTTCAGGCAGAATCTCTGCTTAACAGGATGCCTTTTATATTATTTTGCATATGTACAGCTTACTTTCAGTCACACAGTGAAGATCTTTGTGTAGTGGTGCAACCAATCAGCCAATCAGAAGCTCTGTTGGGCAAAAGCCCCACTCATTTTCTAAAAATGTGTTTATTAATAGATGAACAGTCCTTCAAAAAATTGGCTCCCTGTTCACAACTAGTGAACAGGATGTAAGCCAAACTGGTGGGTGTTCAAGCATTACTACTGAAAAGTATAGATGTATTTCGAAAAGAGTCCTCATGGTTGAAGAGAAGAAGTACAATGGTGGGATTTCCCGAAGAAATCAAGGCAAAGAAAGAAACCAAGGCAAAGATAAAGAAAACTCCAAATCAATTCTGTTTTCACATCCTGTAATATTTACTTTATAATTTTAAGAGGACTTCTGAAGAGTGAGAGTTAAAAGCCACACCATATGTTCTTGGTTAGGTAATCCATATAAGAAGGCACAACTGGCAGTTGGTCAGACTTCCTAATATATCAAAAATAATTTCCTGGGAATGAAATGGTACACACTTCAATGCTAACATCTTTCTTGGCACTAAATTACTGAACAAAGATATTCAAATAATATAAAAATAGCAATCTCTGATTTCACAGAAAATCTAGGACCTCATAATCTCACACAAGAACCGCACATTACGAAAGTGCACTCAGTTGCCCTCTGGTGTCCACCATGTTTATGGTAATCAGTGGGGAATATGCAAATTAGATGCTTCTCCCCAGTTCGTTATCAATCACCACAGAGTCTTTATTACCAAATAAATTTCCCCAAGCCTGCTGAAACTGCAAAACTGTGATAATGAAAGTCAGAAGCAAACCCCCACAGTGAAAACCACAAGGATGAAAACAAGAAACGCAGAGTAAAAAATGGAGCAGCTTCTTAGCCCGGCCACTGGATTTACTGTAACTTTCTCTGGGTCAGAGAGAATTACTCCGGCAAAGCAAACGGAAATGCCAGTTTCAGATTTTTTTAGCTGAGAAAGCAGCAGTTGTCTTGTCAGGATGTTATTATCTGCAACTAGGGTGCAGAAAACACTTCAGCTGAAAAGAGCCACTGCTGTCATTTGCTTGGTCTGCAAGATTCTAGCTGCATAGTGGAAGGCGTTGCAAAGGTACTGACTCTTTCCTCTGTTAGAGGAAAGTATTTAAATAGTCCAGACAGCTTAATCTGAAACTGAATGCTCAGGTCTTTAGCTGCTGTGGCTCAGCAGTGTAGATGAATAACTCATCTCTTGCTGGACCTGACCCAATAAGGGGTGCCTGTTCCCTCCCATGCCACTGAGGGCTTGGAGTGAGCAGAGCCTCAGAGGTGCAGCCACACCCTCCACATTGTGCCACCCCAAGAGGTCGCTTAAATAGCTCGACTGGAGGCCCAGCCCGGCTAGGATGAGTAAAGATGGTCCCAGTTCCTCATAGGGTTGTCGGGTCCCCACGGGCAATTACCAGAGGGTGGGGTGACTTAGCAGCAGCAGGAGGGAACCTAGCCCATTGTGGCAGCAATGTTGCTGGCAACACGATGAGGTCACTACTGGTGTGTGCTGGAAGTGACATTGCCACATTGCTGGCTTCCCCCCACTGCTGGTAATTCCCTCCACTGGTCAGCTGATCAGCGGTGGGGGGCAGAGAATGCCCCATCCTAGTGGGGGCTTGGCTATCCTATCAGCCCACTTATTGGTGGGTAATATGAGAGCGCTTCTAGTTCTCACTCCTCTTCGGGAGGCTAGAATTTGTACATTTATTTATTTAGGAAATATGTCTACCACCTCCAGTGATCTGCCTGGAGCAGCTCAGAACTCAAACAATAAAATGAAACCAATCACGACAATAAAACAAGTAAATAGAACAAACCGGACAGTAAAATCAGACTTTAAAATGGCCAAACAAATAAAATAAATAAATACAAACAAGATCCATAAAACATGGCAATAAGAAAGAAGTCAAGCCATGGCATGAAAGGAGATAAAACAGAGCAGTTTAAAATGATATTAATACAACATGTCTCAGGCTTAGAGCAGACCATAAAACAGCTAAAAAGATTGAAGGGTTTAGCTTAAAAGCTTGGGTAAATAGAGATGTTTTGGCCTGGCGCCTAAAAGAAAGTAAGGTAGGTGCCTGGTGAGACTCAAAGGGGGAGGCATCACATAGGCAAGCACCAATGCTGAAAAACCCCAATTGCTGGTTGCTGGTTTCCACCCTCCTTACCTCTGCATAAAGGCTTGGTGCAGAGACCAGGACTGAGAACACAATCTTAACTGGTAGGCCAGAGAGTAGGGTTGCTAGGTCCCTCTTCTCCTCCGGCGGCAGGCTTTTTTGCGTAAGTGTGCACGTGTGCGCCGACACATGTGCGTCACTTTCCGGTTTAGAACCAGAAGTTCCGCCTCGCAAAGGGCCTTTACCTCTTAGTTTGAATGGTAAAGTGGCCCTTTACCACTCAGACTAAGAGGTATAAGGCCCCTCGCGAGGCGGAACTTCTGGTTCGAAACCAGAAAGTGACGAGCGCAGTATGCACGCGTGCGTGCTCATTTGCCCACCGACCCTCAGGTGGTCGGCAGGGAGAGGGGTCAATTGCCAGGGGTTTGCCCGCCACCAGCGGGTACCTGGCAACCCTACAAGAGAGTCAAGGAGAAGGCACTGCTTCAAGTAGCAAAAAAAGCTATCCAGCTTCTTTATGCTGTTCCTTTGTGGGCCGCTTTAGTAGGCAAGCGTCTTGATGCTATTCTGCATAAGTTTCTAAGAAAGTTACTGGGTGCTCCTTATCGCATAGCAGGGATTGCTATTAGAGCTGAGTTGGGGATATGTTCCCTGGAGGCAAAAGTGTGGCCTTTAATCTTCAGCTATTGATTAAGATTTCTCTTTGCTCTTCCTGAGGGCAGACTTCTAAGTTTTTCATCCAAGGACTCCTATGTTAATCCCTGGTTTGAGTATATAGATGCTAAACTTCAGAGGCTGGGACTGGAAAATACCTTTTTGTGAACTATGTCAACTATATGCCTGCTGTCTGGTGAAAAAAAGATTGCTCCAGTAGGACCTAAATAGCACTACTCTCCGTGCCTGCCGTGTGTGCTCTTCTGCTTTTGGGGGGTTTACATATTCAAATTCTTGTTGTCCATATATTGATTTCTTAACTATCCCAGTTTACAGAAGAGCCTTCTTTTTAGCCAGATTCAATGCACTACTTACAGCCATTTTGAGTGGGTGCTATTCTAAAAAGCCCTACTCTATGTGGATGAGGACCATGGAGCATGTCTTATTTTATTGTAGAAGATATAAGCAATTAAGAACACTGCAGATTAATCCATTAATTCCTGATGCCTGTAGCTAATAAGCTACAATTTCTGCTGGGTGGTTGTGATCCAGCTATCACAGTTCCAGAAGTGAAGTTTATTTGGGGTTTATTTGAATTTAAGAGACATGAGGAGAATTTAAAGAACATAAGTATGATCCAATAAATTATACAAAATGAAATATTTTTGAAAAATTCTGCTTAGCAGTTCAGTGTGGTTAGCTCACAGCCTATTGGCTAGGAGCTATACTATTAAAGGCAGGAAGTGCTTCAAGTGCCCCGATCCCAAGAGACTTTGGGCCTAATAGGTAAGAACCAGTACTGTGAATTGTGCCTGGAAACAGATGGGTAGCCAGTAGAGATCCTTCAGCGCAGGGGTGATGCAATCCCTGTATGCAGTGCCCACAATAATCTGGGTGTCATGCTCTGGATCAGCTGAAGTTTCTGAACAGTTTTCAGAGGCAGCGCCACATAGAGCACATCACAGCAGTCCAGCCGGGATGTGATCCGAGCATGGATCACCGTGGCCAAGTCATACTTCTCAAGAATGGGCTGAAGTTGTTAAAAGGCACTGAGTGATGACACTCAGCTCCAGCAGTAGGCCAGGATCCAGCAGCACCCTTGAGTTCTGAGCCCCCTGCTCCTTCAGGGGGGAATGCGGTCCGTCCCCCCCAGCACAGGCTGACTCCTCAGTCCTTGAGCAGAATGTAGTATGGTGAAAAGTGTTAGATTCGGGGAGGGAATAGCACTTCCAAAGACACAGGCAATCAAGAATGTGTTTGAGGAGACAACTGAACAAGAGCGAGAAAAATTGACCCCAGGCACTTGAAACTTACACCTCCTCCTCAACCTTCTTCTGTTCTGATTCTTTTTCATGCCAGAAATAAATGAATGGACTATGTTAGTCTTTAAGATGCCACAAGAGTCCTGGTTTGTTTGTTTTTTTGGACCGCAACAGACTCCCCTCTGGAATGAATCTGAATTAGTATTCAACAGTGGCTTTCACTCCAGATTGCTACCTGGCAGAATCAGCTACCTGTTTAACCACTCGTCATCACTGCCACCATTTTGAGCAAAGGTCAGGGACAAGAAGCCGCTTGTGGTGGCATGAGGATGGGAGAGGAGCCCCCTGTTGTCCTTCCCCACGCCCTTGACACTGCTGCTCAGTGTCAAGAGATGATCACACTCGGATAAATCAAACAAACAGGTCAATAGTATTTGATCACAGCTAGGTCAAATTGGGTAGGGGAGCTAGTTCTTATAAAAATAGTATGAACAAAGAGAGAAAGAACACAAAGAGAGAACACTTGTGATGGGTCCTTAGAATCATCATGCACAGCAAAGGATCAGAACCATATTGCCAGCGCTGTCCTTTTGATGCTTCCCTTATACCAGTCTATCTACCTTCATGTATGTGAGTGTACTCTAGGAGTTAGACGTTTTTATCTTATTGCACCTACTCACTTGCCTTATATTTGTACCTGAACCTTTTAATATTCCTTTCAATAAAGCCTAATGCAGGGGTGTCAAACATAAGGCCTGAGGGCTGGCTCCAGCCCCTTGAGAGCTCTTATCCGGCCCGCAAGCCAGCTGCCACCACCACCCCACTCTCAGTCTGGGCTGGCAAGTCATGGCTCAGCCCGGCCCAACCAAGTGACATTTATGTCATATCTGGCCCTTGCAACAATTGAGTTCGACATCCCTGGCTGAATGCTTTTATTGGTGTGGTTTACTGTGCATGCAAGAGTCCTACTCAGCTCTCAGTCAGGCTTCCAGAAGAGGATTCATTCCAGGGTCTCAGGTTTGGGATAGGGAGATTGAATCTCCCAGAAGGGCTGGAAAACCCGGCACATCCTTGAAATTCAGGTCCTGAGCACTTTTGCAGGGGTGGCAAGGATGGGGGAGAGTCAAATGGCCAGAGCCGGCCATGGCCAAGGACTGTTCAAAGCATCCACTGAAAGTGGCTTGGGGGCTGCATTTGTGGAATGGAGGAAATGCACAAGCGTTTAGCATCCTCTACAGACATGCGCCAATCTGTTCTTGGCATCCATGAGGACTAGCAGCTTTCCTTTGCATTCTTTTAAAAGCAGTGTTTTTGGAGATTTGCTTTCATCTCACTGTTGGAAGCCTGATGGAGTACATACTTTAGAAAACCATTTCCCATTTGATTGGATTTCTGTAATTAAGTGCACTAATCTTCAGGTTATGCTATTTTTTTTCCTGATGCAATATTTATACCTCTTTTCCTGGCTGTTTTTTTTTTTTTTAATGGGTTTTGTTTGGGTTTTATTTTGCTTCCCGTGATTTCAGAAAAAAAAATGTTTGCGATGTGGGTGAAAATGTAGGCTGTTGGAAGATATGTCTTTAAGGGTGCTTCTTGCTTTTTGTTTGCAGTGAAGACAGCACCTCGCATTATGGAGAACTTTACAGACTTAGAGGTGAATATCAGTGGGACGATCGTTCTGGAGTGCAAAGTGAATGGAACTCCGAAACCCACAATTGCTTGGCTGAAGAATGGCTATGCTATCACCCCTGCTTCAGGTGAGCCTGGGTCTCCTAAACTGTTTGCTCCTGGATAGGTGGCATGTTTGGGTCTTACACTTTAAAAAAAGTTACTACCATATTGAAGAAGAAAAGATGTCCCTTCCTTCCGAAGAGCCTTTATGCTTGCCCGTTTAAATGCAGCACCCTCAGCAGTATTAAACGGAAGAAGAGAAATCTACCATATTCTGACAGACTTTGCCCATGCAATTCAAAGAAAATTGACACATTATCTCATAAGATGATGGAATGTTCCCTCTTTTACCCCCATATTGGTGAGAATTCCTGCCCCCATAACAAGAGACAAAATAGTCCCCTTTTTGCTGATGGATAGAGCTCCAAATATAACATTGGCCGTGGCCAAATATCTCTCCATCATATTTTCCGCTAAGAAATAATTGCTCAGGACCTATGGATCATAGGAGCAAAGAAGGAAAGGGAAAGGAAGAAGAAAAGACATGACCTTTGGAATGATACAATTCCCTCCTTTAAAATGTTTATAGTGACACTGAGATCCCGGCTTCAAAGAAGAACCCTGAGTAGAGGTTGGAGTGTTACACCCTCTCTCCCATTCCTTTCATAGCCCCAAGACAAACTGAGGCTCCAGGAACCTGCTGGTGGCATTTTATAGATAGAATAAGATGAATGCTTTTCATTTGGCCAGTCTGTGCTCTTACAGTAGATTACAGTTAATAGGGCCAGAAGAGTTTAAAGCTGAACCTCTCTCCAGAATATGCCTGGCTTGTTAACCACCATTTATTGTTATATGCGTGTTGTTTTAGTTTATAAAATTTAGACTCAAGCCCTTAAAGCCCTCTGCAAGAGATAAATGTTTTAAATAAATAAAATTAAAATAATAACAATAGCTGAGGCAAAGTCAGTAATTGGGAACCCTGCTACCAATTACATTTTGGAAACTTCGATTCCTCGCAAACATGGCAGTCTGCATTAAATTGACTTTCAATCCTTTCCTCAGGGATTTCCATGGAGAACAACACCCTGGTGATTGAGCGAGTGAAGAAGGACGATGAGGGTCACTATGAGTGCAAAGCAGTCAACGAAATGGGCCAAGACAGCGCCAGGGCATTTATCAGGATCCAAGGTGAGGGGGAGGCTAGGGAGAAACACAAGCATTTGATTAGACAGCTGGTTGAAAATATTCTAAATATATCCTGTATATATTTTAAAAGACACGGAAAAGGTTAGGTGTAGTACAAATTAACATAAGCGTCTGTCTGCGTTTCCGAGTGAACCATTTCTGCAGTACAGACATGTCTTTGGGATTCCTATTGATAGGAATAGGATAGGCTTTTCCTTGCCAGTACCCTGGAAGAATGCTAAACCTCCCAGCTCATTCTGCTCTTTGCAAAAATATGTGATGCCTCTTCCATTTTTATGAGCTCCAAAGACCTCGACCTTCTGAAGACCCTTGATCAGGAGGACAAAATGGTTGCAAATCCAAAGGCCCTTAAAAAGGGCAGGCTGAGAACAGCCAGGGCTTATCTACATGGACAGAGCAAAACCTTTCACAGCCTTTTCTTTTCTTGCCCTTGCCCTTTTATTTTCCCTTGTCTTTTCTTTTCTCTTTCCCTTGTGCCAGCATGGTGTAGTAATTAAGAGTGGCAGACTCCAATCTGGAGAGCCAGGCTCAATTCCTCACTCCTCCACATGAAGCCTGCTGGGTAACCTTGGGCTAGTCACAGTTTTCGCAGAACGTCTCTCAGCCCCACCTGCCTCACAAGGTGCCTGTTGTAGGGAGATTGTAATCTGCTTTGAGACTCCTTAAAGGTAGAGAAAACCACCTTTTCTTTTCCTTTTCCCTTTCCCTCTTCCTTTTCTTTTCGGCATCCTACACCAATTACTTTGAAATCTTTTGGGTTGTGTGCATGGAATGAGATACCCACCATCGTAACTAACATTCGACTCCTGATGGGATTTGTGGAACTAGTCATGGGGATAATTCAGAAAGCATTACCAATGGAAGAAGAGAAATACATGGGACCCCCATCTTACAATATGCTGATGGTGAGGAAGCCATCGTTGGGCAGTTTCTTCCAGTACAGTCCAGGTAATGTGAGGCCTGCAGCTCTTTCCATGTGGCCTTGGGCTTCTCACATCATCTTTGAGGTACAGGATTGAACACCATTGTTCCCTTTATGGAGTATTAACTTTTTAACTTCCCACCATGCAAGGAATTTTAATTGATACAATAAGGTTGACAGGTGGCTTACAATTTTGTATTTTATAAGAGTACATATATATGTTGTCTGGCTTGTGCTGTATTAATAAACATTCATTCATTCATACCATTGTTCCCAGTGGGCTCCAGTGGCCACAAAAGCGTATGGTGAAATAAAATGTTGTTAGTCTTCAAGGTTCCTGTCTAGTTTTGCTGCATCCAACAAATACTTCTTACCCTCTGAAATTGTAGGACATGATCCAAGGAAAAAGCTGTAGCTTCTGGGATCAGCATATTTAGGGAACAGAAGGTTCCTGTTAGGGGCTGAGGATTTTTGGGGAAAGGAAATGGTCATTCCAAACCCATACTCTCTCCTAATAGGAGAGACTCCATACAAATTATTTTTACTAGTATTATCAAAACTCTTTGTGCTTCCCTCAAAATTCATCAGAAGTTTTGCCCAAGCAAGGACTTTGAGGGTCACCTTGAAATTTTGCCTCTGGTGAAGCTTAGGGATATATGGACCTCTTTGCCTGACACACCCATGTCAGGAAAGTTTTCAAAACGTTGTTATTGTGGTGGCTGCTTCAGTTCTTCTTCTCCTCCATTTTGATGGACGTTCAAACTTTCTGTCACAAAATTTCAATGCCAACTTTAGCTGTGGGGGTAGAGAGGGAGATCTAAAAGTACTATTTAGAGCTTGGTGTGAGGAAATCTTTTCTTCACACAACAGCATATGATGTGCAGGGGGAAAGTGACAGGATATGATCCGTAACAGCTAAAACTGATGGCATATGGTGGAAAAGTCATCTTCAAAAGGCCAATGGTATATCTTCATATTTGATTTCCATGGCACCTAAAAGTACTAGGTGCTGTATAAAGATTTCTTTTTTACTCTCATGGATTTCCAATCCATAGGTGTTCTTTGCTTTGACCCCTGATGGGAGTGTCTTAGGCCTTTTATGCCTGGCTGTTTCCCTCGCGATCACCCCTCCAACGACTTCGGGTCTTTATTTTGATTATGCATGCCATTTCCAGTTGTCAGAGGTCGCCTCTCTCTCCCCCTGTGTTTCTCTGCATTTTGCCCTCTTTTCAAATTTGAGATAGAACAGGTTCCTGAAAACGCAGGCAAAACATGCAGAAATGCAGCGAGCGAGCGAGGCGGCCTCTAACAGTCGGGAACAGCATGCATAATCAAAACAAAGTCCTGAAGTTGCCAGAGGGGTGATCCTGAGGGAAACAGCCATATATGAAAGGCCTTAGTCTAGAACTGGTCTCTTGGATTAGACATAGCGGGTTCTGTGTAAGTGAGCTCTTTTTTCTACTGAGTGCCTTTTCACAGACTGTTGTGGCTGACTCCCCTGGTCCTGATTAGATGTGTGATGTGTGGACTGCAGAACCCAGCTTGGCTCTCAGCGCAAAAGCATTGGGCTGAAATCTAATCACGTCTTTCATTGCAGGCTCTGAGGAGAAATCCAACATCGAAGTCATCATTTTGGTTTGCACCGGTTTAGCAGCCACACTCTTCTGGCTCCTCCTGACCCTCTTTATACGGAAGCTGAGAAAAGTAAGAGGATCACCATCATGTTAAAAATGGGCACGGAGGTTGTTTAGAATAGGAAGGACTTGGGTGGACATGGGGAACCTCTTGTTTCTCCTCATAACAGTCTGAGGTGAGAGTTATCATCTTCTTAATACAGTCATCCCTGTCTAACAGTACAGGTCTTGCTGTAATGAAGCACATGCTCAGATGCAGCACTGCTTAAAAAATGCACATTTGAGTCATGACATCAAAGTATGGAAATTTTATTTTGTAGAACCTGAAGACATTTTTGGAAGGACCCCTTGGCAACCCATTAGTCATTACTGCTGTAGGGCTTGGCTTCATATCTTAAATCTGAAGTTGATCCAACATTAGGATTAGGAAAGAATCATAGAATCTTATAGCTGGAAGGGGTCATACAGGTCATCTGCTCAATGCGGGATCAGCCTAGAGTATCCCTGACAAGTGTTTATCCAGCCACTGCTTGAAGACTGCCAGAGAGGGAGAGCTCACCACCTCCCTAGGAAGCTGATTCCACTGCATAATTTAAACCCATTATTGTGAGTCCTATTCTCTACTGCCAACATAAACAGCTCCCTTCCGTCTCTAAGTGACTGTTTTTCAAATAATTAAAGAGAGCCATCATGTTCCACCACAACCTCCTCTTCTCCAGAAAGAACATTCCCAAATCCTTCAGTTTTTCCTTATGGCACATCAGCTTTACTCTGTAATCTCAGACATTTTTTAAAATGATGGATTCACACTTTCTCCATCAAGTGTGTTTCCAGTCACCCTCAAAGTGGTTTGTGAAGGGATTCTGCACATTTCAGTAATTTACCAACTACGTTCATGGCATAACGGGGATATAGGCTTTCTGAAGATCTGCGTAGTTTCTCCCATGAAATGACAAGTAACTGGTATTAATTCCCACAAGTAACTAGTCTTATTTTTTATTAGAGCTCAACAATCTTCTAGTACCTAGAAAAACTTGGAACAAAGAATAGACATTTTTGTAGACTTCATTTCTTAACAGGTTTTCCCCCTTAAAAGGCAGTTAAAGGCCTCTCAAACTATTACATAACATTTAAATTAATACATCCCAGAGGGATAAATTAATTTAATCCTTGTTGAACTCAATGGGGCTAAAGTATACAGTTAACTATATACACAACTGTCTCTGAAAAATTCCAGTTGGTGTCAGATTTTTATAAACAGGTTCATCTGTATCTAGCATGCCTGTTTATGTGTAGATATCCCATTTTAGAAGAATTACTAGGGCCAGTTATCAGACTAAGACTAACAGTCCAGAGTAAAAGGGTACCTAACAGCATTAAAATTGTACGAATATGTTCATAATGTGTGTCAGAAATTTCCAAAAAAGCAGGTACTTTTTGAGACAAAAAAAATGAACAGAAAAATAGGTAAGTAGTCTTGACTCAACCACTCTAACAGAATAGCTAAAAAATTATTGTGAGTGCCATCCAATTACACTCGAATGACATCAGTGTTTTACCTTTGCCTTCAAGAGGGATTGCATATATGAACTATGTATCTGAACGTGATAAAAACCAATGTGATCCAGCCTGTGCTAGTTTAAAAAGTAATGGTGCAATCCTAAACAGAATTTCATCCTCCTAAGCCCATTGATTTAAGTGGTTTTAGAAGGGTGTGACTCTGTTTAGCTTTGCATTGTTACACATTCATGTCCCTCTCCCAAGTCTTCTTCACCTTTTGGTACAGTTAACATATTATGAAGCTAAAAAAAGAAATCCCTCCATAGCTTGTGTGTTATTATCATGAGTAAACAACTCTGTGGGTTTCTTAAGACCTTGGCTTGGCCAACTAAGCCCATCTCATTTCTGTGGCTCATTTACTTTTAGGCCTCTCTGCAATGGTTCCAAGAGCTTCTTTAGTTCCAGGGGGAAGTTAATAAGTAGGAAAGCAGGTCTCTTGCCAGCCCAAACCACTGTCTCTGACCATAACCCCTCATTATTCAAATTATTCCTTCCATGTGTGAAAGTGGCAAATATGAGATTGCACTTTAAAATTAGGCACATGGGTGCCCAATTCAGACTGGATCCATGGTACGCTGGAAGGGCTTTTAAACTTTCCATGCTGTTTTCCTGGCCACAGGAGAAACATACAGGTACTGATATGGGTGGCTACTGATATGGGCAGGATACGGGCAGGTACTGATATGGGCTCCGATGGAGCCTGGAGATTTCCCAGAATTACAACTGATCTCCAGACTACAGAGATCAGTTCCCCAGGAGAAAATTGCTCTGTTCTTTGGGGTCTCACAGTTTTAAATCTGTTAACAAAGTTTCTTCCCTCCCCCCTTGCAGCCTGATGCCACAGATATTAAAACAGGGTACCTGTCCATCATAATGGATCCTGAGGAGATGCCTCTGGATGAACAATGTGAGCGCCTCCCATATGATAGCAGCAAATGGGAATTCCCCAGAGACAGGTTGCGCCTGGGTAAGTGAGACACATCCTTGCATCAGTTGTGGTGGCATCGTGGTGAACGTTTTGGGTGGGGATGCCAGGTGCCTCTTCGCCGCCAGCAGGAGGTTTTTGGGGTGAGCCTGAGGAGGCTAGGGTTTGGGGAGGGGAGGGACTTCAATGCCACAGAGTCCAATTGCCAAAGCGGCCATTTTCTCCAGATGAACTGATCTCTATCGGCTGGAGATCAGTTGTAATAGCAGGAGATCTCCAGCTGGCACCTGGCGGTTGGCAACAGTAGTTTTGGGACTTTTTGACCAGGTTGATGTTCTGGTGAAGTGGTTTTCAACCTTCATGCATGCAGACGGAACCGTTCCTGCATCAGCTACTCTGTGCATTGCAAAAGGATCCTACAGCAAACTCCAAAGCATACACAAAGCTCAGTCAGACCTAGGGTTGCCAGCTCCGGGTGGGGAAATACCTGGAGATTTTCGGGGGAGAGACTGAGCAGGGTGGGGTTTGAGGAAGGAAGGGGCTTTAGTGGGGTATAATGCCATAAAGTCCACCTTCCAAAGTGGCCATTTTCTGCAGGGGAACTGATCTCTGTCGCCTGGAGATCAGTTGTAATAGCAGGAGATCCCCAGCGACCACCTGGAGGTTGGAAACGCTACGCAGGCCTGGTCCAGACTTTTTGGGCCTTATTGCTGTCCTCTGTGAACTGAGAGGGCACCAAATGAATATGTGAAGCTGCGTTATGGAGAGTGGCCCATCTCACTCAAGATGGTTCTCTCTCAGTGGCAGTGATTTTTCAGGGTCTCAGGCAGGCAGATTTTTTTTACTGCCTGTTACCCAAGATCCTTCAATTGGAGACACTATCGCAGGGGATTCCAGCTTTTTAGAGCCCATGGGTACCTTTGGAATCCTGACACGGGGTGATGAGCACAACCACCAGATGGCTGCCACGGGAGGTCGACTCCACTCCCAAATGGCTGCTGCAGGAGACTTGATGGAGCCCCCCCCCACAGACTGTCAGGGAGTGAGGTGATGCATAACGCTAATAGTAACTCTTCGACATTTCAGGCAGAAGCTCTGCTTAAGAGGATGCCTTTTAAAATGAAAATACTGTTTAAAAGTATTTTCTTGCATACCTTCAGTCACGCAGTGAAGATCCTTGTGTTGCGGTGGCAGTTGCTGCCGAAGCAGGTGTCCTTTAAAAATCCACACAGCCAATCAGATCTCCAGTGGCCACTCAAAAGTGCTGCTGGACAAAAGTCCCTCCTGGCTCCACCCAGTTTCTAAAAACACTAGGTGGGTGCCAGGAAAGTGTTGGTGGGTGCCATGGCAACCACGGGTGCCAGTGGGTTTGCCAACCTCCAGGTACTAGCTTGAGATCTCCTGCTATTACAACAGATCTCCAGCCGATAGAGACAAGTTCACCTGAAGAAAATGGCTGCTTTGGCAATTGGACTGTATGGCACTGAAGTCCCTCCTCTCCCCAAAGGCCACCCTTCTCAGGCTCCACCACAAAAACCTCCCGCCTGTGACAAAGAGAGACCTAGCAACCCTAGGTGCCAGGTTGGGGACTCCTGCACTAGGGGCTGAATCTGGGACCTGTTGCATGCAAAACATGTGCTCCTCCACAGCCCTTTCTTCTATAGGGTTGCCAGGTACCCCCTGGCAACTGGGGTGGGTGTGGGTGCAAATTGAGGCCTAGGCATTGACGTCTTTGGCACATTGACGTAAGGTTGCCAGGTCCTTGTGCTCCACCAGCAGGAGCTTTGCTGGGGCATGGCTGGAGATGTGCGATGTGAGTGTCAGTGGGCAGCCTGGTGGATTGGTTTTTGCCCACCCACTGGGCAATTGACAAGCCTATGTTGACATCACTTCTGGAAGGACATGGGAGAAAAACTCTTTGTTTTTACCCAAGTACCAGAGCATCTCCCACATTCTTGTGACATGATGATGTCACTTCCAGAAGTGACATCAACATGCCGACGGCATCAAGGCCTAGGCCTCAGTTTGCGACTGGTAAGACCCTTGCAGGCTGGCTGAACAGCACCAGATGGAGGGGGCACAAATCAGGGTATCCCCTATCCCCAGCAGTGGGCTGGCAACCCTATTCTCCTAGAAGACCCTCCTAACTCTCTTGTTTCTGGATGCTGTAGTGGAAGAACAGTGGTGATGGGTGTCTCAGGCGCCATTGCTGATCTTCTCACTGAGAAACCCCTGATTAAGCGTCCTGTTAACTCCCAACTTCCTGCCACAAGGATAACAGTCTTGCAGTAGGGTTGCCAGGTCCCATCTTGCAACCGGCGGGAGATTTAGGGAGGTGGGGTTGGGGGCGGCAACCAGCGTCATCTACGTGATGATGTCACTTACAGTGTAACCGGAAGTGTCAGTGTGAGGTTTCGAGTAGTGCTACCCGCGAGTAGCGAGTGGTGCTACTCGCGAGAAACCGCGGAGGAAAGCAGCCGGGAAGGAAAGCTGCCTGAGAAACCTGGGACACCGGGCAGAGTACGGCAAAGAAAGCTCACAGGCTGGGGTGTCAGGAAAGCCGTGAAGGCAAAGCAAAGGGCGGGGGGAGCGAAACCAGCTCGTTGTAAACTTAAGATAGGAACAGGAAAAGTCAGGGAAAGCCTCACGCTGGCAGTTCCAGTTACACTGTAAGTGATGCCATCACGTAGATGACGCTGGTCACTCCCCCTCTCTTCCCCCACCTACTTCCGCCCACCGACCAGCTGAGAGTTGGCGGGCAACAGCAGTGATGGGTGGTAGATTGCCCACCATACGTGGGCAGTTGGCAACCCTATCTTGTAGACATACTGTACAGTTCATTGATTCCCAACTCAGTGCCTTGATGGGAAATGGGATGGGATCAGCATAGCAGGACATTGCATCATTGCCCTTAAACTCCTGACATGGGGATTGAAAATCCCCTGAAGCATCTTCAGATCCAGCCCCTGTCTTTTGCAGAAGGGAACAGCAAGACGGTGCCCTCAGTTCCTCCTTACTGATTTCTTGTGAAAACAGTACATTCTTGCACTAACTGTGGAATTTCAGGATACATCCAGCCCCGCAGTCTGCAGTACATGATTGGTTCTCTATATCGGTCTGGCTCTTTTGTTTTGAAAAAAATGCCAGTGAGTGAGATTAAACTTCCTTTGGAAACTTCCTGATTGTTTAGCCTTTCTTAAAAATTTACCTGCATGTTCATTTTACTCCAGGTGATGACAGAGAAGCATTCTTCTCCATATTCTGGTCAACCACTACAAAGCCCACCCCATGATATGTGGTGTTTTAGATCATTCTCCGCACACAGCGCCTCCTGTCTCAGTTCAGATTTACTTGGCAGTGGGCATTGAGTGGATTAAAGCAGAATTCTTTCCATGAATGAGAAAACTGTAGCAGCCAATGCTTGTGACCCGGGTCAGTGGGCAGCCTGGTGGATTGTTTTTTGTCAAATTTGTCAAGGTTCTGAATACAATCGTCATTCTGGAACATCCACACTCTTAGCCTGAAATCTTTATGTTTCCTGCAGTGTCTGCTGTCTTTGATGTCATTTTTAAAAACCTTGTATCACCACATATGTTCATAAGTTCTGTTCAGTTTATGCATATGTTTCAGCATGTGATACAAGCCTGTTATGAACTGCCTGTCTCTGATGCATGTGACCAAGGCTCTGATGTTTTGCTCTCTTTGCTCAGCAAACAAAATGCATGTCTCTCTTATATCCAGGGCTGTGTGCATGCTGCAATTACATGCAAATGCAGAATAGCCACAGACTGCAGTACTTGGGGGAAGGATTCAGACTCTGCAAGTTGCAAAGATACCCTTTAAACTGTATGGGAGTGCCCTGCATAACTCCAGGCTGCTGCCCATGAATAGCAAAAGAAGAATACATTATGCAAAAACGCAAACCCAGTGGAAAATATTATGCCAAAAACAGAATCAATATGCAGATGTGTTTTGTATAATTTATAGAAGGCACAGAAAGCAATTTTCCTTGTTGCAGAATCTTTTTTACACATACAGCACACAGCCCGACTTATGTCTGATGCAAACGGTTGTCAGTTGTCTCTGGCTCACTCTTTCCTTTTGCCTCTCTAGGTAAAACTCTGGGTCATGGTGCTTTTGGGAAGGTGGTGGAAGCGTCTGCTTTTGGCATAGATAAATCTTCAACCTGCAAAACAGTTGCCGTTAAAATGCTTAAAGGTACACTCCTCTGAGACTCCAAAGGTTCCTCTCAAAACATGTTCTGCAACACTGAGGGCTAAGTAAAGGTGGATCTTCACTCTCTCAGAAATATGGTCCATTTCTGATCATTCTGGTGTGCATTTTCCTACCTCTATTCCACATAAGTTACTGACAGGGAGTGGGAGATGCACAATGTGATGGCATGCAGATTTCAAGGAAATTGGACTCCACATTTTTTAAAAGGGGAAGAAAGAAATAGACCCGGGGCTACCATTTTAGCTGGCAATTCCATGTTGGTTTTAATGTGTAATTTCAGATTCATCATATGCAGAGAACAGAGGTTTTGCCATATGGGAGCAATTAAGTCAGCTGCATAGTGTATATATCAATGTGTAGGGAATAACAATGGGCTCTGTCCTCAGCCACTAATTACGCCTCGTATTCCTAGCAGAGACAGAGTGACAGCCTCTCCATCTCTGGGGTTAGGAGGGAAAGAGATTATGTGACACAATGGAATTTAATAGTCTGAAACTGGATATAAACCTTTGATCTTGGACTTCCAGATGGAGAGGAGTTCAAGGGCGTGAAAAGGAAAGATGCCAGGGGAGCAAATTAAGGGTAACTGGCTTGTCATGATTAAAAGGAAGAAATGCAGTCCCTATGCAGTGTAGCTACTTGGGGCAGATGGTACTTCTAAAAGGCTTTTACTGGCATGCTGATTGCATGGATTGCCATTTTTTATTGTTTGGTTGGTGTCACAAATGCGTTTGCTCTAACTCTGCAAGTGACTGAATTGATTCCTCCCTTTTCCTTCTTGCCACGTGACTTTGGTGTCTCTTTTGCTTCACAATGCCAAATCTTCTCCTAGATCCTAGCATGGACTTTGGCCAGCCTCCTCTCTGCCTCCTTTCCTGAGTGCCCATCTCCTTAGGAGGGTAGGGGACCATTTCCTTCCCAGGCCCATTTAGACTGGTCACTCTGGGCTCTGGCTGATGGCATTTTCAGGTTCCCCTCCCTAGGGCCAGTTGCGATATTTTATCCTTCGTGCTTTTGGAATATGGAACACCCGGCACCGCACTTCATCACCCATCTAGATATTTCTGGAGAAATCCTGGGGAAAATATAGTCCATGTCTACAGACTGATGCATTGTTTCTGTATTGTTAGCAGCACTCAGAGATTAGCTGTGGCTTCTTCAGCCTGCAGTGGGAGATGTGGATGGAAAGGGTTCTGCCAGACCTCAGCTGTCGAGGAAGGAAGGGAGACTCCATCCATGGTGTTGTGAAGGTCAAGACGCTGTGGGTGGAGACATCCCATATTTGATTAGAAGATGGAAACGCAAATTTACCAAAAGGGGATCCAGATGGTCTTTTGTGCCTTTCTTTATGGTGATGCTTTTCCTCCCTTCCAAGTGTAAACAGGATGTTGTCTTCCACTTTGACAAGGTCCTGTTGTGTAAAAGTAGCTTTGTCCCATTTATCTCAAGCAGAGTGTGCAACGACCAACGAATGCAAAGCTCTGATGTCTGAACTGAAGATCCTCATCCATATTGGACACCACCTCAATGTGGTCAACTTGTTGGGAGCTTGTACTAAGCCGGGAGGTGAGCGGCTGCTCGTTATTCAGATCTGTTGTATTTGTTGGTCTGTTTAAAACATCATCTTCAGAATTTGATTGTATTTTAGCAGTTTGCCAAACAGAAATAACAGTTCTCTCTGGTCCTGAATCCTCAATTAAAGACATTGGCTAGGCTGATCTCATCATATCTTGGAAGATAAGTAGGATCAGACCACCAAGGAAGTCCATGGTTGCTCCACAGAGGCAGGCAATGGCAAACCACCTCTGAACATCTCTTGCCTTGAAAACCTTACGGGGTTTGGCAGCGACTTGGCAACACTTTCCACCACTCTATACAGAACAAGGCAGTAAACTTAAGTGGGATGATTCAGGGCTGCAGACTGCAAGGGCAGGCCATGTGCCTTCTACTTTTCCCCACACGAAAAGCTCTATGCATGCAGTAAATTAGCTCATCAAGGAGAGTACTGCCCTAAGCGTTTCTCCTTGTACTTCTAGTTTTCTGCATGCAGATGGGATTTTTTATGTAGGTGAGAACTCAAAGTTTCAGTTTTCCTTTTGGATTCTGATGTGGGACAGTCCAGAATTCTGCCACCTCATTTTGTCACAGAGTCCTACATTTAGAAGAGTTCATAAAGGCCATCTAGTCCAAACTCCTCAATGTAGGAGCATCCCAGCTAAGTGCTGTCCACTTTCTATGTCAAGACCTCCACAGAGGGAGAACCCACACAGCCCAAGGTAACTGGTTCCATTACCACTCTTTCCATAAGGAGGTTTTTCCTAATGTTCAATCAAAATCTACCCTCCTGTATCTTAAGCCCATTCGGTTTAGTCTTACCATCTGGATTAGCAGAAAAATAATCTATGCCCTCTTCCATGTATGGCATAGCTCAAGCTCTGGAGCTAGGGTTGCCAACTTAGGGTTGGGAAATACCTGGAGATTTTGGGAGTGGAGCCTGAGAAGAGACCTCAGCAGGGTATTCAGTCTATCCTCCAAAGCATCCATTTTTTTCCAGGGAAACTGACCTCTGTAGTCTAGAGATTGGTTGTCATTCCAGGAGACCCCCAGGCCTCACCTGGAGATTGGCAACCCTATCTGGAGTGCAATGAGTGGTCCTCAGTGTTCACTATGCATAGGTTGGACAGGATTATACATGGGACGGATTGTCCCTAGAAGGTCTTGGCAGGCTGCTACCCTGTGGCACCACAAGCTGCAGGGATCAGGTTGAGACAAATGGCTGCTTGGAAGGCTTTAAAAGGGGAGTGGACATGTTCATGGAGGAGAGGGCTATCCATGGCTACTCGTCAAAATGGATGCTAGTCATGATGCATACCTGTTCTCTCCAGGATCAGAGGAGCAGGCCTATTCTATTAGGTGCTGTGGAACACAGGCAGGACAATGCCGCTGCAGTTGTCTTGTTTGGGGGCTTCCTAGAGGCACCTGGTTGGCCACTGTGTGAACGGACTGCTGGACTTGATGGGCCTTGGTCTGATCCAGCATGGCTTTTCTTATGCTTTGTTGGCTCATTGCCATGGTTGCAGCGGCCCAGGGCTGAGCCAAGCAGACCCCACGGCACTGCCAGCACTGTGGGGGCCACTTCGCTCAGGGCTATTTCAGTGCCCCAGCTAGGGTTGCCAGACCCCTGCCGGGGCAGGGGATCCCCTGATTTGGGCCCCTTCCCCCAGTATCATTCAGCCGGCCGGTGGCAGGCTTACCAGGCATAAAATGAGGCCCAGGCCCCGATGTTGTTGATGACAACACTTCCGGAAGTGGCGTCATCACAGCACCAATAACGAGGGAGACACTCTGGTATTTGGGCAAAAACAGCTTCTATCATAGAGTTTTTGCCCAAGTACCAGAGCATTTCCCTTGTTGTCAGCAACATGATGATGTCATTTCTGGAAGTGACGTCATTGCGCTGGCAACATTTCACGCCTGGTAAGACACCCCACCCCTCTCCCCCGCTGGTTGCCAGTGGGTGCCTGACAACCCTAGTCCCAGCCCGCATTCCATAAATGCTTGCGAGACAAGAAATAATACTGGGAAAGCTGTGCACTCCAGAGCATCCTTTGCAGGCGTCCCAGAGACACTGATGTTTCTCATAACCTAGTAAGGGTAGATTGTAAGGGGTGGGAATGTAGCGTCTTTTCCCTTATGCCAACCGGAAAAGAATCCGTGATGCTATGCAGATACAATATAGCACAATCTGCTGCCCCCTCTGAAACAAAACATTGTCAGCATTTGCAGAGACATAACAAGCGTCAGTGTTTGTTTTGTTTAAAGGCTCCTTTGAAGTCATAGACAGCAGGCCCGGGAAAAATAGCCTAGAGCTTCAAAGATCTAGGATAAAAGATCTCATTAAACCCAGAGTCTGCTCCTGCCTTGTGACATCTGAGAAACCTTCCTAAAAATTCATATCCTGCATTCAGATACAACATTTCGACAACTTTCTGCCTTCTCCCTCTGCAAGGATGCCTTGGAATGCCTTCTCAGAGTATCGGAGGCTCCGTGGTTAGCACTCATACATACTGCAGTGTGCTTCCTTAGATTGGGGAACTCAAAAACCACAATACTTTCTCTTGGAAGCGGAAAGAAAGCACTTGGTGGCACTTGACTTAACATTGTGCCTGTGCATCAACCTAGGTTTCCAGCCTCTAGGTGGGGCCTGGAGGTCTTCCTGGAATTACAACTGCTGTTCAGAGGACAGAGATCATTAAAAATGCCCTTCTGAACAGTCCAGTTTTACAAATTTTGACAGAAGCTTGAGAGCCATCCTGGCCTCCTCAGACTGACCATTCTACAAGGCATGTGTACAGGCAGTTGTCAATCTTGCCCATTTGCAGGGCAGCACCCACGGAAGATCCTTCTCAGATGAGCAAAGCTGTTGTGGGAATAGATGGTTCAAGGCTGCAATTTTTGACAGCCAATGAGGACATGAAGGTGTAGAAGCTTCTGTTCTTCCCAGTACTGGAGCAATTTTGCAGCATACTGCAGCCTTTTCATGATAAATAATACCATACTCCCCCTGCCTACAGTGTTTTTCTTCCCCTTGCTTGGGTATAAAATAGCTCATTACTCAGTCTGTCAACCTCTTTTTTTCTGATTTAGACTTAATTTTGATCACCTTTTCTGTAGTGTGACTAAGGCAGGGATGTTTCCCCACAGTCACCCCCACCGACTGCTTCGGGGCTTCCTTTTGATTCTGCATGCCTTTTCCGCCCATCAGAGGTTGCCTCACTTTCCTCACGCATTTTGCCCACATTTTCCAGATTGTGGCTAAAATAGCATCCGGAAAAAACGGGCAAAATGTGTAGGGAGAGCAAGCCGACCTCTGACTGACGGAAAAGGCTTGCATAATCAAAATAAAGCCCTGATGCAGTCAACAGGGGTGACCACGGGGAAACGTTCTTGCATAAAAGACCTAAATGTGATAACAGTTGTTGGCAAAGGAGCAAAGGGCTTCAAGTTAAAGGGTTTAGGCAGTAGGTGGTATGAAAGATGTATAAAAACCACCTGTTGCCAGTCTGATGAAGCCGTTACAGGCAAGGCTGCAGAACAGTGCGTGGGAACCCACGGCAAGGCCAGCTCAGAGAGGTTCTTGTGGGGTCTTGATCACATCCCAAGTGTTTTTCTTCCTTGCCAGCTGGGCCCAAATAGTCCTCCTGGTAGCCTTGCTTGCAGGCCACATGCAGTGAATAAACATGAGCACACACCTTGCGGAGTGTCTGGCTCCCCTCCCTCCCCTCTTTGTAAACATAAAAAGCAGCTATAAAATGGAAGCTTTCACGAGAAGAAAGAGTGTTTCTAGATATGAAAGGCCAGCTGCTTATGATGGATAATAACAGCAATTTACATTCAGTCGAATCCTACTGAATCGTCTCCAGATACATTTCCAAGGTATTCTTTCTCTCTTTCTTTCTTTCCTGTACAGTAGCAGTAAAGTGCAGGCTGACCGCTTAGAACCGAAGATGCCTGATTCTCCTCCAACTTTCACTATAATACAAAAGCAGTTGTTTGCATGCCTGAAATTGTGTCCCACTTCCTTCCAACTTCAGGAACCATTATGGCAAATGGAGCCCTCCTTTGCCCCCAAATAAAGGAAGAAGTAAACTGTCCTATGTCTGTGATCAGAAGAGCAAATGTTTTTGCAGCAATGCCCTTCCTGTACTTATAGATGTTAAGATGTGCATTTGGGGAGGGGGGGGAAGCCCCATAGTACAAATCAAACCAAATTACACTCGGATTACACTCCTTGACCCATATTTCCTTGGCCTGCCACAGATAAGCACTTTATTGGTAAGAATATTCACAGTGGGTAGCCGCGTTAGTCTGTCTGCAGTAGTAGAAAAGGGCAAGAGTCCAGTAGCACCTTAAAGACTAACAAAAATATTTTCTGGTAGGGTATGAGCTTTCGTGAGCCGCAGCTCACTTCTTCAGATACAGCTAGAAAGTGAATCCATCTGTCTTTAAGTAGAGGAGAGTGAATTCAGAAAAGCATTAGTATGTAAATGTTAACAGTTATGTAAATGTGAATAGCAGGTGTGATGGGATTAGGTGTGGTATGCAGAAGAGTCTGTGATGTCCAGGGGACAGATGGGTGTGGAGAAATCAGCAATGGTAATGAGCCATGAATGCAAGGTCTTTATTCAGCCCAGGTAAATGCATTGACTGTCTGGTTTACCCAGAAGCAACACGGATGCTCTGACAACCTCGTCTGAAACACTATGAAAACCATAGAGTTTTGGATAGGATCGCTAGAGCGTCCGCTTCGCTTCCGGGTAGACCCGGAAGTGACGTAGGTGCGTCGCACGTGGTGTGTGTGCGTGCCGCGCCAGGCGTGTGCACGCAACACACACATCTGCCACAGCCCCGCAAAGCTCCCGCCGGTGGAGCTGCGGGGCCTGGCAAGCCTAAAATTAGATGAGATCACGGACTTCCCTTTATCTTGTCAAGAGCTGATTGGCCCACGTGTGCTCTGAATCAGATCGAGGATATTGCAGGGAGGGGAGGGGGAGCTTAACGCTTCTACCCCCCACAAGATTTCAGTAATCAAAACTTGGAGGCCTTGTCCTGTTATTAGCCCTTGAGATAAAAAAAAGAGGCAGGCACCCCTCTGTGGTTTTTTAAAAAGGCAGGGTGAGGGGAGGTGGTGATTAGCAGAATTGTGTGGGGCTTAGGGTTGCCAGCTCCAATTCTGGGAGATTCAGTAGTGGAGCCTGGGTAAGGCAAAGTTTGGGGAAGGTGGGGGAGCTCAGTAGGTATGTGATTCCAGATAGTCCACCCTCCAAAGCAGCCATTTTCAATGCAGCCCTGCAGTCTGGAGATCAGTTGCAATTTTGGGAAATCTCCAGGCCCCACTTGGAGTTTGGCAACCCTAGTAGGCTGATAGGGATAACCCCCTCACACATACACACACACACACACACACACACACACACACACACTTTCTACTCAAGGCCTTGATCTGAATTGCAGCCCTGGATTGCAAATGCTCTTTCAAAAATGCTGTGAAGATCCTCTGGCGTTTCATCTCTTTTGACCCTTACAACCTGTGCAATTATTTATATGTTAATGTGTTATAAATTTCTCTTCTGTCATTTTTGCAGGTCCTTTGATGGTCATAGTAGAATACTGCAAGTATGGAAATCTGTCCAATTACTTAAGAGGAAAAAGAGGGGACTTCATTGCCTCCAAGGTAACACATAAGGAACTTCTGGGGCACAGGAAATCAGGCATCCTTCATTGCAGGTTTTGCTGATGGGTTTTGTTTCCTGCTGAACATAGGTTTCGCTTTCCTGCAGATGTGCATAAATTCTGTTTTGTCCTTGGCCTTTTATGCTTGGCTGTTTCCCTTGTGGTCACCCTCTGTCGACTTAGGGTCTTTGTGTTGATTATGCATGCCATTTTTGACCATCAGAGGTCACCTTGCTCTCCCCCTGTGTTTCCCTGTGTTTTGCCCGCGTTTTCATAGACCTGTTTTGTCTCGAATTCGAAAACTCGAGCAAAATCGGGGAAATTCAGGGGGAAAGAGAGGTAATCTCTGACGGTTGGAAACAGCATGCATAATCAAAACAAAGATCCGAAGTCATGGGAAGTTTCCCACAAGGGAAACAGCCAAGCATAAAAGCCCTTCTGTATCTTGTCAAGAAAAAGAAGGCCACTGGAAAGTTAACTCTTTTCTTGTAGGATTGCCTTTTGCGTGAACACAGACATTGGGTATTGGGAATGGCAAAGGAGGTCTGTTACTAGCTCCATGTTATAGTAAGCAAATATATATGTATATTTGTTTACTCTGTAGAGCCAGTTCCTGAAAAAATGATATGGCACTTTTCTGAGCAGTTCAGCTTGAATGGGGAAAAGCCAACTGTGGAAGGTACCTGTTGGCTACTACCGGTGATGTTGCTCACCTCCTTCTCCCAAATCCCTGAAGAAATGTTGCAAATGTTTGTACATGTTTGAGGGTTGGTTTTTTTTTGTAAAATGAAATAAAAAATAAAGAAATAAGGGCAATGAGACCACCACAAGCACAAAGAAAGAGGCTAAAGCCTGAAAAAGTAATATGACCTTGTGGTATGACATCTGTCATGTAATTTGCAAAGTCAGGTTCATTTTGCAAATGACAATACCACTATGAGTAAAATAATGTGTCTGTCTGTACTTTTTCATTCCCTTCCAGCTTCTAAAAGCCAATCTAGACAAAATGTTGAAAGGTTTGCAATCATAATTGCAAAATTAGACTGACCAGGCCCACAGACAGATGGTTAGTAAGTTATTAGTTGTGACTAGGATTTCAGTAGAACAGTATTGGAGGCAAGCTGTGTTACCAAGTGTTGTGATATGACTTTCTAAGGTTTGGTTTGTTACAACTATGGAAAAACTACAGTGTTGTGATATGGCTTTGTATGGTTTAGTTTGTTATAAATATGGAAAAATTACAGTGTATAAAAGGTTATGGGTTGGAAGGAGAGTAGCTCAATTTGAATATACACCTTGCTGGAAACTGTTCCTAAATTACTGGAACAAAAAGGTAAAAGTTTTCGATTATATTAAAAATGTGCTCAATGAATTTTAGGCACGTTTGATTTGTAATTTTGCAGTTGAGGGCTACTTTGTTGATTATCTGTTGACTATCTGTTGTTAAGATATTGGATTCATTGAACATTTTGTATAATTGTTGTTGTTAACAACAATAATAACCAAAAGTGGGGGAGGGGATGACATCACACAATACTGTGACTTCGCTTGGGTGAGTTCCAGAAATGACATCACAGTGTTGTGCAATTCTCTAGGAATTCACCTGATCTTTATGGTTTTTACCATAGAGAGTGGGGGAATTCCTAGAGCATCATGCAATTCTGTTTTCCCCAATTTCCATCTCTCAAATGCTCCTGCCCTCCAAATATATGAAGCTCCCTTTGGTCTACCAAGGCCATTGGTGTACCAAGCCCAGTAATGACTGCTGGTGTCTGGCAGCAGCTCTCCAGGGTTCCAGGCAGAGGTTTTTTGCATCTCCTCTTATCTGATCTTTTAAACTAGAGATGCCAAGGCTTGAACCTGGGACTTTCTGTATGTAAAGCAGAGGCTGTACCACTGAGCCACACCCTCCCTCACCTGATTGGACTGGGGTTGCATCATGTATCAAGGGTTAACTCTTTCCCCCTAGGCGGTTTTCCTGACCTCAAACAGGCTGCCCAGATCTGCTGTGTGCCCCACTGGAGAGGTCAGAGAGGCAACACTGAGGCAACCTGTACACTCCCCAACAGCTCAAACAGGTTTCAAAGGGACCGTTAGATGTCAGGAAAACAATGTGAGAGGAAGGCATTGAATAAAACCTTCCCCACACCTATGTGATGCAGCTGCAGCCCAAACTGGGACTCTCCATGATTGCTGTTTACACTGGAGATTCCGTTAACAGACCTTGCAGCGTCTCCTCTGGTTTCAATCCAAACCTGTCATCATTTGCAAGTATTTTTTCCCCTTCTTGCTGCATTATTCAAGTGCCATCTCAGCATTACCCACTAGGGGGCTCCCAAGAAGCGAGCTCTGTGTTTACTACACGGGTTACTCTCAACACTCAGAAGTCATGCCTGTGCAGAAGAAAGGCTCACACCTGGACTCATCTGGTCTTGCAGTGATCCTCAGGAGCCCCCGTTTTTGAAGAGTAATGGACACAAAATGCTGAGCTTTCAGAAAACCCAGTCTGGTGGTGGTAGTCCTGTGACTGCATCAGCACCTGTGTTAATGACACTCAAGCCATAAGAGTATCTTCAGAGACTCGAGATCCCACCATCTCTTCCTGCTTGCAGCCTAGTCTGCAACATGACCTCATCCTGAGCTTATGTGTCGTTATTTTCTCTTTGCTTCAGTCAAACGCTGCTTAGCATTCATTTCCCTGTCTCGGTCAACCTCAGATTGTGTCCCCCAGCAAGATTGTTCTGCCACACAGGGTCACTAGTTTTAAATCATGTAGTTTTATCAAGGATAAGCTATCACTACTTCATTATCCTGGAAGAGTTTTCTTCTCCTTTTTGCATCCAGAGATAGTCTCTCACATGCTCAGAAATGCCTGCTAATATGACTGGCCGTGAGCAGACAGAAGACTTCTATTAATCTAGGACTGACGCTGGGGGTGTTGAGGTGGAATTACCTGTGAGCTACCTGTCAGGGTGGGCCAGGCCAGCCAACTGCCGGAGTTGGAGAGCAGGCTTTGTTCTCACAATAACAGGATCAGCTAAAACGGTCCTTTGCTTCTTCCCCCTAGGAATGAGTGGCAGCCAGGTTGTGGTCTAAAGGTAGCTTATCTGAGGCTGAGTTGGTCCCAGAGGCCTTTTAGGTGCACTCTCTCTGTTGCCAGACATGCCTTCGTGGAAGGAAGTGTCAGGCACCATGGTGTGGATCCTTCAGGGCCTTTCTCAGAAAGCCATTAGGGCTGCTGCCGGCCTGGATTCTTCTGCTACTCTGCACCACCTTCCAAATGGCCAGGAGGGGAACTGCGCTTGGGTGGAGGACAATCCACATCACTGTTTATTTGTTTGTTTGTTTAAAATGTTTTTGTTTGTTTAAAATGTTCTTCCTTATGGAGCTCAAGACGGCTTACAAACATAGATGAAATACATATTAAAACATAAAAACTAAATTAAAACCACAATTTAAGACTGCTTTAATTACATGCAGTCACAAATAAAACAGTCTCCAGCTGCCTCCTAAAAATCGAAAGTGAGGGGGCCAGGCATACCTCCCTGGGGAGGTTTTTCCATAAGCATGGGGCTGCCACCAAAAAGACCTTCTCTCATGTACTCACCAAATGTGGGCGGGACAGTCAGGAGGGCCTGCTCCTATGATCTTAATTCCTGGGAGTTATTATATCATCAAATGACTTCCAAACTGAGAGAAGAACTTATGGGAGAAGACTGTCCTTCATATAACAGGGTCCCAAACCACGTGGCTGGGACCAGCTGGAATTCCCGTCTTTGTGACAAAAGATGGTCTGTTTGGCTATGTGTGGACTAAGGAACTGAATCAAATTACTTTTAAGAACTGTTGTCACCATTGTCCCTGACTGCTGAGCTGGAAGGTACATTTAGGGATACCCTGGGGGTGGGGGAGTTAAACCCAGCTCAAGCCTCTGATGAACCCAGTCTTTGAGAGACAGTTCTGCTCTTAGGCATGCAGTTTGCATTTTCCTTCTTGATGCCAAAATTTTGAAAGGAGGTTGACTTGTGTGTATGTGTTTATGTATGAAATTGCACAATGGTGACAGACATCTGTGCATTTTTTTAAGCCCCAGGAGCATTCCGATTCTGGTGAGAAGGGCCTTGAAGAGTCTATCAGTGACTTAACGGAGCTGATCAAGAGGCGCCTGGAGAGCGTGGCCAGCACAGGAAGCTCTGCCAGCTCAGGATTCATTGAAGATAAAAGTTACACAGATTCTGAAGAGGAGGAGGAAGGTAAATGAACCCATCTGGACTATTCTGTCCCGTGCCTCTTGGGAGACAACATTGTATGCCGTTGCTGCTTCCACCTAAAAAATTGCAAGAGTAGGAGGACGATTGAGGTGCATGTTCCCCTCTGGGAACACACTGGGTGGGGCTTTCAATGCCCTCGCTCAAGATACTGTGTAGTTTCTGATGAGACAGGAATTGAGCTGCTGCAGGATCTAGGTCTCTTAGTTCATTTATCAGCAGAATTGCCTTGCTGGATCATCACATCCACTACTCCCTTTCTTGCTTAAACTCCGGCCAGCCAGTTGCCACTGGAAGCTCAGTGGCAGGTCATGAAAAGGATGGGCTTCCCCCTTTCTGAACATCCAGTATTGCCAGGTACACTGCCTTTAATGTAGCAGCCACTAATCATGGTTCTTGGTAGATCTATCTGCCATGGATTTGCCTAAGCCGTTTGGGAAGCCATCTAAATTAGGGGCCACCAAAATATCTTGTGGCATTGAATTCCATGACAACCTCTTTTTTCCTGGGTCAACTACTAATCAACTTGAGTGGGTAATGCAGCTTTATTCTGGTCTGCTCACTCCATTCATAATTTCATAAGCCTTTTACTGTACTCTCCAGTTAGCTGGGTTTTTTCCTAAATGGAAGAGTTCCAAATTATTTAATCTTTCTGAAGCAGGGATGTGGAGATAGATTTAGAATCCTAGCTGGTTAGAAGGGAACAAACTCCATTTAGCCAAAGCATCTTCATTTGGATGTCACGGAAAACTGGAGTTCAGTCAGAGGCTCCCTGGTTGAGGAAGCTTTCAGGGAGGAAGGGGAGGAAGCGAGCAAGCATAACAAGCTGCATGCATTTCCATTACAAACAAGTTTGTTGCAACACCTGGATACAGATTAAGTTTATTAGCTAAATACAAGTTTTCCCTGAGTTTCCTGCTCTTTCTGGTTGCTGAACGATTGAGCTCAGAGTTAGCGTTGTCAGCTCTATGGCATTGAAGTCCCTCCCCTCCCCAAACACCGCCCTCCTCAGGCTCCGCCCCCAAAATCTCCAGGTACTTCCCAACCCAGAGCTGGCAACCCTGCCTGGATGGCCCAGGCAAGCCTGATATTGTCAGATCTCAGAAGCAAAGCAGAGTCAGTCCTGGTTAGTATTTGGATGGGAGACCACCAAGGAATACCTGGGTCGTGACGTGGAGGCAGGCAATGGCAAAACCACCTCTGTCAGTCTCTTGCCTTGAAAGCTCCTTGCTGGGGTAGCCATAAGTCGGCTGCGACTTGACGGCACTTTACACCCACACAATACCCCTTTTCCTCTGTAGGGTGTTGGGCAGATTGATGATAGATAGGTCTCTTGTTGCCATGACAGCCGAAGGAGACCTGCAGGTTCACAGGCAAAATCATAGCCTGTTGCTGGGGAGCAGAATGCAGGGGAGGGCTGTTGTCTGGGAGGCCTGCTTGTGGCCTTCTCTGTGGCATCTGTGTGGCCACAGCTGGAAACAAGACCATTGGTCTGATCCAGCAGGACTCCTCTTCCGTTCTTCTGTTCCCTTCACTACCGTCTTAAGTGGCTCACCAGAAGAGACTCTGGTGCTCAGAGTGAGAAGGAAGCATCAGGTTTGAATCCGGCCTGGCTCGGACTATCCTACCCAGCTGGGGAAGTGAAAGGAGATGCCTTTCCTTGCAGTGTTGGGAAAGATCCTTGGTGACTGCTTGGTCTCTTCCAGATGCTGAAGACCTATATAAGCGCCCCCTGACCTTGGAGGACTTGATCTGCTACAGCTTCCAGGTGGCCAAAGGCATGGAGTTCCTGGCCTCAAGAAAAGTAAGTGGGCCAAGTTGCTTCTTCCTCGCTCAGAGGTGTTTCTGCTTTTTCCACATACAAATGCAGTTGTATACAGAGGGCCCATTGTCAATTCCACTGCTCCTTGTCTCAAGGGCCATGCTTGATTGGTCAGCTGTTGAATTGTTTTCCTCTAATATTTCAGTGAAGCAGCTGAGTGGCTAAAGCTCAGCCCTTAGGATCTGGACCGGGGGTCCCCAACCTTTATGAGCATGCAGACACCTTTGGAATTCTGACACAGCATGGTGGGCGCAACTACAAAATGGCTGCTACAGGAGGTGGAGCCAGGCACACAATGGCTGCCACAGCTTGCCTTCACTCACACAGTGAAGGCCTTGTGCTGTGGTGGAAGCTCCAGCCAAATGTTTTTAAAAGTCTGCACAGCCAATCAAATCTCCAGTGACCAATCAGAAGACTTACTGGGCAAAAGCCCCACCTGACCCTGCACACTTTCCAAAAACACTTGGTGGGTGCCAAGAAAGGTGTTGGAGGGTACCATAATGCTCACAGGCACCATGTTGGGGACTCTTGCTCTAGACAGACATATGGTCACGACTGCAAAACACAGAGCATGGAGAAGCCAGAGGGTATACCTTTTCACCACCACCTCTTTCTGACTAAGATTTGGGGGGTCATAAGTTTTAATAACATTTCATTAGCAAATTGCAGTCCTTCCAAATTTAAAATGGGCTTCTGTGTTATAAAGAAACATGTACAGAGAGCTAGTTAACAACCAGTTTCTCTCTTATTTTAAAGAAGAACTGAAGATCGTGCAGACTTCTCAGATGCTACGTATCACTGTAGTTCACCCCCACACACACACACTATGGTTGCCAACCTCCAGGTGGTGGTTGGAGGTCTCCTGGGATTACAGCTGATCTCAAGGTGACAGAGGTCAGTTCCCCGGGAGAAAGTGGCCATTTTGGAAGGTGAACTCCATGGCATTTTGTCCCATTGAAGTCCCTCCCCAAGCCCCGCCCTCCTTAGGCTCCACCCTCAAAATTTCAGGGTGTTTCCCAACCCGGAGCTGGCAACACACATCCACTTACAGTGAGGGGAAAAAGTATTTGATCCCCTGCTAAATTTGCCCGTTTGAACAGTCCATAATTTTAATGGTAGGTTTGTTGTAGCTGTGAGAGACAGAATAACAACAGGGAAACCCCCAGAAACCCAGAAGACAAAAGTCAGGGATTGATGTGCATTATAATGCGTGAAATAAGTATTTGATCCCCTATCAACCAGCCAGATTAGGGTTAGGGTTAGGGTTCTGCTGTCGACAGAAGCAATCAATCCATCAGATTCCAAACTTGCCACCATGACCAAGACCAAAGAGCTGTCCAAGGATGTCAGGGACAAGATTGTAGACCTGCACAAGGCTGGACTGGGCTACAAGACTATTGCCAAGCAGCTTGGTGAGAAGGTGACAACCCTAACCCTAACTGTCAACCTCGCTCGGTCTGGGGCTCCATGCAAGATCTCATCTCGTGGAGTTGCAATGATCATGAGAATGGTGATGAAGCAGCCCAGAACTACACGGGGGGAACTTGTCAATGATCTCAGGGCAGCTGGGACCATAGTCACCATGAAAACAATTGGTAACACACTAAGCCATGAGGGACTGAGATCTTGCAGAGCCCGCAAGGTCCCCTTGCTCAAGACAGCACATGTACAGGCCCGTCTGCAGTTTGCCAATGCACATCTGAATGACCCAGAGGAGAACTGGGTGAAAGTGTTGTGGTCAGATGAGACCAAAATCGAGCTCTTTGGCATCAACTCAACTCGCCGTGTTTGGAGGAGGAGGAATGCTGCCTACAACCCCAAGAACACCATCCCCACCGTCCAACATGGAGGGGGACATATTATGCTTTGGGGGTGTTTTTCTGCTAAGGGGACAGGACACCTTCACCGCATCGAAGGGACGATGGACAGGACCATGTATCATCAAATCTTGGGTGAGCACCTCCTTCCCTCAGCCAGGGCATTGAAAATGGGTCGAGGATGGGTATTCCAGCATGACAATGACCCAAAACACATGGCCAAGACAACAAAGGAGTGGCTCAAGAAGAAGTACATTAAGGTCCTGGAGTGGCCTAGCCAGTCTCCAGACCTTAATCCCATCGAAAATCTGTGGAGGGAGCTGAAGGTTCGAGTAGCTACACATCAGCCTCAAAATCTTACTAACTTGGAGAGGATCTGCGAAGAGGAGTGGGACAAAATACCTCCTGAGATGTGTGCAAACCTGGTGGCCACCTACAAGAAACGTCTGACCTCTGTAATTGCCAACAAGGGTTTTGCCACCAAGTACTAAGTCATCTTTTGCAAAGGGATCAAATACTTATTTCACTCATTATAATGCACATCAATATCTGACTTTTGTCTTCTGGGTTTCTGGGGTTTTTCCTGTTGTAATTCTGTCTCTCACAGCTACAATAGACCTACCATTAAAATTATGGACTGGTCATTTCTTCGTCAGAGGGCAAACGGGCAAATTCAGCAAGGGATCAAATACTTTTTCCCCTCACTGTAACTGTTACGGGAATACAGCCATTACCAGTCAAGAGAGGCACTTCCTTCCCTCATAACAGTATCCAACAGTTCTTTCCTTCCCAGCTTTCCCCCCTTCCATAGGTCTGAGAACCAGTATGGTGTAATGGTTAAGACTGTCGGATTAGTGTCTGGGAGATTCAAATCCCTGCTTGTGCCATGGAAACTGGCTGGGTGACCTTGGGCCAGTGACACGCACACTCAACCTAACTTACCTCACAGGGTTAAGAATATAAGAACTTAAAAAAGGCTATGCTGGATCAGACCAAGGCCCATCAAGTCCAGCAGCCTGTTCACACAGTGGCCAACCAGGTGCCTCTAGGAAGCCCACAAACAAGACAATTGCAGCAGCATTGTCCTCCCTGTGTTCCACAGCACCCAATATATTCGGCATGCTCCTCTGATCCTGGAGAGAATAGGCATACCTCATGACTAGTATTCATTTTAACTAGTAGTCATGGATAGCCCTCTCCTCCATGAACATGTCCATGTTGTGAGGAAAGATGGAGGAGAGGAGGAACTATGTAAGCTGCTTTGGGTCTCCACTGGGGAAAAAGGTGGAATATAAATGAGGTAAACAAATAAATGTTCACACTCTTTGTGGCGACCTGTGAAGGCAGCTGCACAACTCTCTGAAACATGAAAGAGCCTCCTGATATTGGTTGATGTGCACCTGACAGAGTGACTGGATACCCAATGACAATTGAGGTATCAACAGAATCCCAGTGGAAATCCTCTCCCATGCATATGTACATGTGCAAAGAGATATGTAGTATATTATTACCCTGCTTTTGTAATCTTGTTTTATTTATTTTATCAATTATTTATTAAAATATTTATACCCTGCCTTTCCCATGTGGGTGCAATGTGGCTAACAACCTTCCATTAAAAGCTGCGACAAAATCAAATGAAGCCATAAAAACCCCACTGCTTGTGGTCCTTTAAATGCCTTGGGGAACAGCATCACTTTGCAGAGTTTCTTAAAGGCTTCCAGGGAAGGCCCCCTCCTTACCTCCCGGGAAGCCTCTTTCACAGAGCCGGAGCTGCCACTGAGAAGGAGTGGACAGCCCTCAGTAGGAGCACAAAGAGAAGAAGCCGGCTTGATAAACACAATTGGCTTGTGGGAACATATGGAGAGAAGTGGTAGTTCAGATACGCAAGTCCCAGGCCATGAAGGGGCTTTCAGGGTAATAACCACCACCTTAAAATGAACTTGAAAGACCGATATCCCTTGTAACTGTCTAGTCTCTGGCAATAACTGGGCTGCAGCATTCCGTACCAGTTATAGTTTCCGAGTTGTCTTCAAGGGCAGTCCCATATAGTGTAGGTAGTCCAACCATGAGATTACAAAAGCATGGCTTAGTGTGGCCAGGTTGGCTGCATCTGCACAGTAGAGACAGCTGGCACTTCCTGACTCCGGTTGCTCACAATCATCCAGGAAAACTCAGTGATTTCTTCTGTCCTTGTGTTTTCTTCCAGTGCATTCATAGGGATTTGGCAGCTAGGAACATCCTACTGTCTGAAAACAATGTAGTGAAGATCTGTGACTTTGGACTGGCAAGGGATATTTACAAAGATCCCGACTATGTGCGGAAAGGCGACGTAAGTGCAAGCAACTGAGTGCTGTGATGTGTAAAATGACTCCATGTGAGGGTATTCCTGATGATATTAACCATCCTCACCCATTGGAGTAGGAAGCATTTTAATAAAGAAGTCAATTTAATTTCTTCATTCCTTAGGCTAGACTTCCACTGAAATGGATGGCTCCAGAGGCTATCTTTGACAAAATTTACACCACCCAGAGCGATGTATGGTCTTTTGGTGTGCTGCTGTGGGAAATATTCTCTCTAGGTAAGGTTGCATTGACCTGTATTTTAGACTGAATTTTAAGATAATTAACGCTACCAAAAAAGAGTGCACCATCCCTTTAAAATCTTCATTATTTAAAGCATATGTGGAAAAAAACAAACTGATTCCACAACTGTAAAAGTGTACAGGGAGGGCAGAGGTGCAGAAGAACCATGCCGAAACCAATTCCAGTGCTTGTGGATTGACTGCCAAAAAAATCAGGAGTAAGTTGAGTGTGCAGAAAACGGCTAGGACTCCTGGCAACTACTGCCAGTCGGAAGAGATGGGTAGATGGAACAGGGGCAGTTTCATTCTCCTGGCCAAGTCCCATCCCATGACTAACATGATGACATACACACAAAATACAGTATATACATTAAAAAATTTAAAGCCACAATTTAAGACTTCTTAATAAATTAATCAAATGCAGTCTTAAATAAAACCATCTTCAACTGCTTCTTGAAGATCGAAAGTGAGGGGTTAGGCACACCTCCCTGGAGAGGTTGTTCAATAATTGTGGGGCTGCCACTGAGAAGGCCCTCTCACCTGTGTCCACCAGATGAACTTCTTTGATTGCTGAGACAGTCAGGAGGGCCTCTCCCTGTAATCTTAATTCCTGGGCAGGAACATGTGAGAAGACAGTCCTTCAGATACCCTGGTCCCAAGCCACGTAGAGCTTTAAAGGTTATAACCAGTACTTTCTTGGGCTTGGGAGTGGTTGATAGTGTTGTGCTTGGACAATGGAGGCCTGCATTCAAATCCCCTCTCTTCATGGTGACTGTGGGCCCATCCTGAAGCCTAATCTACATCACAGGGTTATTTGTGGGGATAAAATGGGACCATTCTATAGTACAAATAGTGCACTGAGATTTGGAGGGACTATTGTTTTCTCAGAAGGTGCACAGGTAAGTGACAGAGTAGAAGGTCCTATGGTAGAATCCCTGGCGTTGCTAGTCAAAGGGTCTCTTGGAAAGGTGTCTTGCTAAGGAGACTCTGAAGAGATGCTTCCAGTCATTGTCAACAGTGGTGATCTTGATTGAACAGAGGGCTGAGTTGGCATAAGGGCAACCGGACTTGTTGTGGGGCAAAGTGTGCGCTTAGCTTAGCAAACCTGTGAGTTAAGCCCCTCACAAAATTCTGGAGGCTAGTTACCCTTCGATAAATGTAAATCAGGTGTCACTCTGCTTAAGATAGCAATTATATTTAGATAGACACTGATACAACCAATTGAAATTCTAGACTAGAATGAATGTTTTTTAGAGCTGGAATTGACGTTTGTAACAATGGTAATCAGGAAATCTAAGGGAAAACTCTGACCATGTCTGCTCTGAAAAAACACTTTCCCGTGAGACAATGTTTTCCCCCTGGCTGAGCAATTCAGCTCAGTTCATGAGGTTTCCTGCTAAAGATCCCCCCACTGATGTCTTTTGTACCTGATACTATCAGTATGAGAACCAACCCTTACAAGCAGCAGCAGGGTAGTCTGCTTACATGCTAATATTTGCAGTGCTACTTCTTATTCCTAGAAAATTCCATCTAAAATGCTGACCCTTAGAAAAGTAAAACACCCGCAAGACCACATGTTGGCTGAAGACCCCAGCAAGAAATTTTGGAGCTGTCTGCATGCTTTTTTGGCAAGACACAGATAGAAGGGATCTTTTTCCTGACTGTATCGCTCATGCAAGCCACAGAAGAAAAATATTTACCTTCTGTTCATGTCTGTGTGAGTTCTAGATTACAGAGCATTTTGGAAAAGTGAACCCACATTCATTTGCATTCTGACAGGAGATTAGCTGTTGTGTCTTCTCCCAGAATGCTTTGGTGCCACCTGAGAACTTTACACTGAGCTCAAGGTAATTTATGAGCAGTGCTATCCTAAGCAGAGTTTTGCCTTTCCTGGCGCATTGACTTTAACAGCCTTAAATGGGGGTATTTGTGCATAGGATTGTCCTAAAACTGTACAGGCTTTCCAGAATTCCCACCTTCATAGAATCATAGAATCGTAGAATCATAGAGTTGGAAGGGACCACCAGGGCCATCAAGTCCAACCCCCTGCACAATGCAGGAAATTCACAACTACCTCCCCCCCACACACACACCTAGTGACCAGAAGATGGCCAAGATGCCCTCCCTCTCATCATCTGCCTAAGGTCATAGAATCAGCATTGCTGACAGATTGCCATCTTACCTTGACCTATGGGTCTTCCAACGATCCCTTTATTATCAATATCTATTCTCCTCTTATCCTCTTTTACATCTAGCCTGAGTAAGAGTTCCATGGAACTCTAAACCTTGCACATTAGTTTATGACTTCTGGTTGATCCTAATTAAGAAATTAGGTTCTTGTTGCTATTTGGATTTTTGCATGGGTTTAGAGATTCCACTTCAGTTTTTATTGGGCCAGAATTCAGCAAATATCTGTTCTTGAGGAGCGGGGAGATTTGGGGGGAGTGTCAACCTGCCTTTTAAGGAAGTTTGTCCAATTGGTATTCTCAGTCAGCCCCATAATGACGATGACGATGATGATGGTGATGATTTATTTGAGGTGGGGAGGGGAAATTGGCGTCTTTGCAGACTTCTCCGTGCAGCTACCAGCTTATCAGCTGTTAATAATTCCATTAAACCCCAGAAGTCCAAGATTCAACTCCGCTGAATCCATCCACCTGGCAACCCTAAATTGCCTGCTGAATCCATCCACCTGGCAACCAGAATCCTCTGCAGTGCTCAATGGCTTCTCTTCAGGCAACATATGCAAGATGTTCCCTGAAGGCAGAAAGCCTAAAAAACTTGCCCAGAATGTGAACCTTCTTTTTTTTCCAAAAATACCACTTCTGTGACACAGCCAGCATATGTTACACCTTAACAGTAACTAGTTGGACAGGTACAAGGAATCAGCAGAACAGCCTGGAGGGGAGTGATTTAATCCCAGAATCCGATTCTGATTACAGGCAGCCCCAAAGGGGTTAACTGGCAGAATTGACATCTCCAGCCTTTTGTTAGAGCAGTTTTAGTTTAAATTAATAACATTCTGTGCAAATATATCTTTTCCCCATGGACTGCATGAGCTGCCAGAATTGCTTTCATTTAGGAAGCTTTTTCTCCAAATCAAACTGCTCAACAGAGACAATGGAATGTTCTTTTAGCAAATGAATGTGTGAGATTTCACCACATGGCTGGCCCATGGACAACATCCGATACCCTTATGATGACACAGGATTAGAATTCCCATTTCCCAATCAGTGGCCCTGGTTCAAGAATTGCTCATTCTTCCAAAGAGAGATTTTTCAGGAGGATCATCCAGGCATGTCCTTGGCTTGGCACCAGTACATCTTCAGTGCACATGCTAAATATTTAACTAATGAGCTGTACCAGCCAGAGAACCTGCATCATTAAGAGGGAGAACACATTTATATACACTACAGGGCACATTTTGGTTCCTTTCCACAATTACCACTTTTATGGGCAGCCACCAGTCCAGTCCCCAAAAAAAGAGGAAAAAAATCAACCGGTAAAATTCCAGTGGCTGTTCTGCCTCATACCAGCTGTATCTGAAAAGGAAGAGTTCTGTGGTTTTGGCAGACTGCTGCTCTTCGTCTTGAATTTGCTACCCATACATGGAGAATAGCCAATTATTTAGGCACCAGGTCGTGCCTGGTGTATTTTGCAATCAGCTGCATGAAACAGTGCTGGGCCAGGTGGGGATGTTAAAGCAGTCAAGAGCATGCTGAGTGGAAGGGCTACTGGCCAATGAAAACAAAACAAAAGCATAGGGTTGCCCCATGCCATTTCCCATGCAGCCACTGGCTGGGTTCCAAGCTGGGGCGGATTGTCCATTTCACTTACAGGGAAATTTCCCTGCGGGCCACTGCGCTAGAGGGCCATTGGTGGCCAAGCCCCAATGGGCCAGTGGCACTGCTGCCATTTTGAGGGATGAGGTGCAAAGTGAGCCAGTGCCCATTGTCGGTGCCATAGAATTCAGGGGCCCCCAAGGTCCTGGTTTGTAGCACCGCAAGGGCCACTCACCTGGGCTTGTTCCAAGGCAATTTCCATTTCCCATTCCTCTCCTGGCTGAAGCTGATCAACCTGCTCAGAGATAGCCGGTGGCAGGGTGGGAGGGGGTGTTGGGCAAGCTCACCCTCCACCTCCACTCCCTTGCCTTCACAGGGGCTGCTCAGCTCATTTTCCTTCTGGCTGCCAATGGCCTACAGAGCAGCAGCCCACCAGGAATTTTCCAGTAAGTTAAAAAGCCTGTACAATACAAAGAGGTAGAATTTAAATCTGCAAGGCTTTGCAAAGCCACCAAAAATATTTGTGTAAACAACTGAGGCTTGGGATGACAGTGTGCACACAACCACTTACCCATCTGTGATCACGGCCTGGTGCAGACATGATGCTGCTGGCTCCTTTGCAAACTGTGGTTTGCAAAACTGTCCTGCAAACTGGATGGTGGCCTCAGTAAGGGATGCGCCTTCGTTACCTCTCTTACATCTGCTGTGAGGCCAAATTCCTCTCTGCCTTACACTCTTGGCCTGAAATTCATGGCTTATACTTATGTCTGCTAACTCTAATCAATACTAATCAAGTTACCCCCAAACCAAATCTACTTCAAACCCAAATCCTGGCTGAGATGGGAACTCTGGATTAGCATAAATCCTGATTAGCATCAGTGTAAACCTTAACATATGATTAAAGCTGGTGGAGGATTTGAGGGGGAGGGAATTCTTATCCAAGAAGGGAGGAAGAGGAGCTGGGATAATGTCCCTGAGGACATTTTATTTGTATCCTCTATTTCAGATTACATTCCTATTTTGAATGATACAGTACAGCCAAAAAGTATTTCTTAACTTCCCTGTCACTATTTTTGGAAAACTTCTTTGTCAAGGGAGAGGATTCTTGGCATCACATGGGTCAAGTGATCAAGCCCAAGTTATCCAACTCTGTTTTAAGGAAGGGTTGTTTTTTTCAGTACTCAGTTGAGTTTCTGCATTGCATAACTCTGTTCCCAAGGGCACAGTGCAAGCTGGCATGCCAGAGTTGAACAAAATAGGAAATCAAGGAGGAATGTGATAGGATGTAGTGTACAGAGATGCCTTGAAACCTGGACTGCAATTCAGATTTCACTAACTCCCCTATGTTAAAACTGGACTATGTGTTCATTCAAATTCTTCATCAAACTTCAAGGATGCCTAGTTACTAAAAAAAAAAAGAGTTACACATTGCAGTCCATTTGGGAAATGAAGGGATCAAGAAACTTGTAGCGTGATAATTGAACCCACTCCTTATGTGCTTTTATGCAAAATCTAGCTAAGTATTTCTGAAGAAGGATGTGGAATGACTGAAACACATAAAAAGTGGGGGGAAATTGGCCCATTAGAAAAGTTCAAAACGCAGCACCATTATGCTTTTAGTAGGGTCAACTGGAATATCTCAAAGATAGTGATAAAGATTTTGAGGCTGGATGAGAAGCAAAAGACAAAACAGAAGAATTGATAGAGGAAGTGAAAAAATGTGTTGCTGGGCCAGTTTGCAAATTGTAACAGTTCTTCCAGTGGAGCAAAGGATGTGTTGTGCAGAACTTATTAAGGACAACCATGCTAGACGCAAAAAGATCTAAGGTTGCCTGGGCTTCTGGGACACAAATGCATTAGCAGCTCTCCCTCGAAGAGATAAAAGTCCATTGTTATTTGGATCTCCATCCTATGATAAGCAGAATATGGGTTGTATTCAGACTAACATTTCCATGGGTACTGGCGGTATTCTGCACACAGGGGTTGGTTTTCTTGCCTCCCCACTCCCATAGCAGCCTGAAATGCCCCCCTCAAGTCCTGTTCCTGGGGTAGATGCAACCCCCAAAACACAGCGTCAAGGAGTATTGCAGGCTGCTGTGAGAAGGGCGAAGTGAGAAAATTGCTTTCCATGGATGGCAACCCTGGCATCCACAGAAACATCCAGTCTGGAAACAAGCTTGGTTGAGTTTCAGAGAGTAACCATGCTGGTCTGCAGTAGAGTAGAATCCAGTAGACTCGAATCTCTGACAAAGAGAGCTTTGACTCTCAAAAGCTTATAACATGAAAATCTTGTTGGTGCTACTGGACTTGAATCTAAGTTTGGTATAGTAAATTATAAATACCGTATTGTTCACGTTACTTCAGTGTCTCAAAATATTGATAAGATGGTTTGGGTGTTTTAAAAAAAACAATTATTCAACTAGCTTGTTAGATGATGCATCAAGTAAAAGGCTTTAATCAGATAGCAGTCACATAAATCATGTGTGTTCCAAAGAAGGCTGAAATGATACCACTTCCCTTCGGCCTGTGGTGAACTCAACAAGAGCTCACCAACAGATTTGCTTTGTAGCGAGGCTTCACCAGGTTCTCGGCAGCAGGGAAGAGTTGCAAGTCAAAAGCTGGACCAGAACCAAAAGGATGAAATCAAAAGAGTTTTCGGCTACTCATTAGGAAGAACTTCCTAACAGTTAGAGCGGTTCCTCAGTGGAACAGGCTTCCTTGGGAGGTGGTGGGCTCTCCTTCTTTGGAGGTTTGTAAGCAAAAGGCTAGATGGCCACTTGTTAGCAATGCTGATTCTGTGAACTTAGGCAGATCATGAGAGGAAGGGCAGGAAGGGTTACGTCAGTGTTTGGCTCTTGTGGCCCTTTCTTACATGCCCAGGGTAATGCCGATCGCCACTTTGGGGTCAGGAAGAAATTTTCCTCCCATTCAAATTGGCCAGGGATCCTGGAGTGGGTTTTTTTTTTTTTTTTTTTTTTTTTTTGCTATCTTTGGGCATGGAGCGGGGGTCACGGGGTGTGAGGGGATAGCTGTGAATTTCCTGTATTGTGCAGGGTGTTGGACTTGATTACTCTGGAAGTTGTTTCTAACTCTCTGTTTCTATGATTCTCCTTTTATCCCTTAGAAGCCCCTTGATCAATTGATCTTGAGCAGCATATATCTAGTGTTGGAGGGATATAAGGATTGAAACAAATCTTGCCACTGACAACGTAGCCTTGGGGTCCCTATCGCTTAGTAAAAAAGGCATTATGTCAGTCACAGAGGCATTGGATTTGTATATTAAAAGGGGGGAAATATAGTGCTATCGAAGTTCCTCGTAAAAGCTGCATTCCAAAAGGGCATGGGCTAATGAGTCAATAGAGCCAGAAGAGCAAGGGCAGATGCTATCTGAGTATGGTATATTCAGAATTCTGCCCTGCATTACCATTGAAGGGTTAGCATTCAATCTAGCCAAGCAAAAAGCTCTACAGAGACGAGGAGTTGTCAGATAATACGTATAGGCAGGCAGACCAGGGGGTATTCCGAAGAACTGGGATGAACAGACGCGACGAGCACGAAAAGTAGTGCTGTTATAATCAAGCTCTTTAATGCGCTTTTTAATTTTGGTAAAAGCTTCAGTTTTCCCAAGATCTAATAACATATCCTGCGAGAAGCCCAACAACGACAGTTTCTCATCTAAGATTTTTTGCCATGAGGATTTGAAAGGGTCATGCTTCAGAGAAGCTAGGAACCCCTCAGTGCTAAAGCACAATTTAAGGTGTAGTTTAAAGGCGGCCAACCACGCCCTAGCTTCAAGTGACATTTGGCCAAACTCGGAACGAAGAGTAATGCCAGCAACACATCGAGGGGCATTTAGGAGTTTTCGTAAGAACTGAAGCAGTGGAAGATCTATAGATTCATTGATGACTGTTATCCAGATGGCAACACCAAAGAGGATCATTGGGGTAATTTTCAGGTTAAAAACCTGAATAGCCACCTCTGGTGTGAAAAAAGTTGACAATAGCACCAACCCCAGGTTTAATTTTGTTGGACACTGCTTTTTGATGGGCATTCCAATTTAGGTTATGGGAAAACAGAATGCCAAGGTAAACAAACTCCTTGACTTGGTCAACCTCAAAGCCATCTAATATCCAGCGAAAAAGAGGCATTTTTCTCCTCTTAGTGAAGATCATAATCTTAGATTTATGATGGTTTATTTTAAGACCTTCCCTAGAGCAGTACTCAGAAAAAGTTTGCAAAGACCTTTTCAAACCAATTCTTGTGCGGGACAGGAGAACTGCATCGTCAGCATAGAGTAGAATTGGGGTGGGATGACTTGCAAGCTTTGGGGGGGGTGGCAAAACTCTGAGAAATTGGTTGCCATATCATTCAGGTATAGATTAAACAAGAGAGGAGCAAGGAGGCAACCTTGTCTAACTCCCTTGACCAGTTCAAAGGGCTCGGTTAGTTCTCCTTGGTTGCCACAGCGAACCTGAGCTGTGAGGTCAGTATGAAATTGCTGAATAAGCCATAGTAACCTCCTATCCATAGTAGGATGTGATAGTTTCAACCATAGCCTCTCCCTCGGGATGGTATCAAAAGCTCCCTTAAGATCCATAAAACCCGCATAAAGGGTGCCATTTCGGGGGGAGGAATATTTCTCGGCTAGATGGGAGAGCACTAAACAGTGGTCCGTGACAGACCAACCCCTTCTAAAGCCAATCTGTTCCGTTTCTATGATTCTAGGAGCACGTGAATAAGCTCCCCATGTATGCAACAGAAATATTTTGTCCGGTACCAAATCACAAAAGTATGTATTTCAGTAAACAAAGAAGTAAAATGGATCTAGTTGCGATCACCAGGGTTAGGCAAGGTTTGATGCATACCCAAGAAAAGTGTTCTGAATGAAAATAGGAACTGTCCAGTGATCCTTAACACAGCACCCACCAATGTATTTCCCTCCACCTGCTTGCTGGTTGAGCCCAAAGGATCCTGAATGGCACAAAAAAGGGAACTTTCAGTTGCTCTTTAACAGTAGGTTGACCAGTAGACCATTGAGCTAATTCCGGGTAGGCTTGTCTCAGCCAAGTACCTTCAGACTGGCAACCTCTCCCTGTAGCCACACAAGGAACAATCCTTTCCCTTTCTTGGCAGCTGAGAAGAAACAGTTTCAAAGGATAGCCATGTTGGTCTGGAGTTGATCAGCTAGATAGACGTCCAGAGGCATCTTAGAGACCAAATTTGTTGACAAATTGGAAAATGGTGATTTAGATCCTGTTGCTGTTAGGTGGATCTGTAACTAGTTGACAGATCGCACCGAAAGAGTGCTTGTTAATGGTTCCTCATCCACTTGGAGAGGATTGACTAGTGAAGTTCCTCAGGGATCTGTCCTGGGCCCTGTGTTGTTCAATATATGATTTGGATGAAGGAATAGAGGGGATACTTATTAAACTTGCAGATTATACTAAATTGGGAGGGGTAGCAAATATGGTAGAAGACAGAGCCAGGATGATCTTGACAGACTGGAGAATTGGGCTAAAACTAATAAAATGCATTTCAGTAGAGATAAATGTAAAGTCCTACATGCATAATTATAGGATGGGGGAGACTTGTCTGAGCAGTAGTGTGTGTGAAAAAGATCTTGGGGTCTTAGTAGACCACTGAACATGAGTCAGCAGTGTGATGCGGTAGCTAAAAAGGCAAATGTGATCTTGGGCTATATCAACAGTGTCCAGATCATGCCAAGTGTCCAGATCATGCCAAGTGATGGTATCGCTTCATTCTGCTCTGGTTACACCTCACCTAGAGTACTGTGTTCAGTTTTGGGCACTCCAATTTAAAAAGGATGTAGACAAGCTGGAACGTGTCCAGAGGAGGGCAACAAAGATGGTGAGGGGTCTGGAGACCAAGTCCTATGAGGAAAGGTTGAAGGAGCTGGGTATGTTTAGCCAGAAGAGGAGAAGACTGAGAGGGGACATGATAACCATCTTCAAGTACTTGAAGGGCTGTCATATAGAGGAGGGCGCCGAGTTGTTTTCTGTTGCCCAAGAAGGTCGGACCAGAACCAACGGGTTGAAGTTAAATCAAAACAGTTTCCGTCTAGACGTTAGGAAGACTTTTCTAACAGTTAGAGCAGTTCCTCAGTGGAACAGGCTTCCTCGGGAGGTGGTAAGCTCTCCTTCCCTGGAGGTTTTTAAGCAGAGGCTAGATGGCCATCTGTCAGCAGTGCTGATTCTATGACCTTAGGCAGATCATGAGAGGGAGGGCATCTTGGCCATCTTCTGGGCATGGAGTCACTGGGGGTGTGCAGGGGAGGTAGTTGTGAATTTCCTGCATTATGCAGGGGGTTGGACTGGATGACCGTGGTTGTCCCTTCCAACTCTATGATTCTAAGATTTTCAAGGTATGAGCTTTCGAGAGTCAAAGCTCCCAAAGAGTTTTGAATCTCGAATGTTTATACCCCCAGACTCTTGTTGATCTCTAAGGGGCTACTGGACTCGCATCTAGTTGAGAAGAAACAGTGTCTCTTTCCCTAAAGCAGAGAGTTGATCCTGCCCCTCCCCACTCAATGGCAGGCATTTTGTGCTTGGCCCCACACCCTCCCCTTCCTGAAAATTAAGGGCCCACAGGCACAATGCTAGGACCTCTGCCATAAATTCTTAGTGTTTGTTACATATTTATTTATACCACATATTGGTAACCTTCCTCAAGGCAGTGTACAACTACCAAATTAATTCAAATAAAACCAGAAAGGACATAAACAGAATCCTGCTAGATCCGCCCAGATGTTCCTCTAGACAGCTTCCTCTTTCCGATAGCAACTGGCGAGAAGCTCTGGAAAGCTCAAAAACTGGCCGTGAAGGTAATAGCCCTCTCATGCTGTTTGTTTCCCAGCAAGTAGATATTCAGAGGTAGACTGCCTCTGAAGAGGAAAGCTTAATTTAGTCGTCAGGACACATACCTGTTGAAAGAGTTAAGCCTTCCATGATTGTATCTATTCCCATTTATTTATTTATTTATTCATTCATTCATTCATTCATTCATTCATTCGTATGTTTGTTTGTTTCACTTATACTCTACCTTTCTCCCCAGTGGGAATCCAGTGTGGCTTACATAATTTTCTTTTCCTTCCTTTTATCCTCACAACAACCCTGAACGGTTGGTTAGGCTAAAAATGTGTGACTGGCCCAAGGTCACCCAGCAAGAATGAGGATTTGAATGTGGCAGAATGGGGATTTGAACCTGGGTCTCCCAGATCCTAGTCTGACACTAACCAGTACACCATGCTGGCGCTCTTTCCTCTGCTGTTTCTCTCTGCTATTTTTTCCCCAGCAGAAGGTATTCAGAGGTAGACTGCCTCTGAACAGGAAGGCTCCATTTAGCCATCAGGATAGATGAAGAGTTAAGCCTTCCATGAATTTGTCTAACCCTTTAAAAACCATTTAAGTCCTCATCCTTTCTTGTTACTGCAGTTTCCACAAGTTAATTCCTGAATTATTGTTAAAAGATCACTAACGTGAAGGCGCCCCTGTGCACAAAAGCAGTTTTGGTTTTAGAAGGCCTGAGTGAATAAGATGGTCTTCGCTGCCCTCTCCACAGGCAATTAAGAGGGCCTTAATGGCTTCCAAAGTGGCAGAGCAGTAACTGCTGGCTGCTCTAGTCCTTCCTGGCAACCGGCGGGAGGTGTTGGGAGGCAGGTCCGTGGGCGGCGATTGGTGTCCGTGCACAATGACATCACTTCCGGTGTGATGCGGAAGTGCCGGCATCACACCAGGGGGGCGCCTAGTACTTGCCCCCAAACTCTATGATTTCCATATAGTTTTGGGGAAAGTGATAGAGTGTCTTCCCGGTGTGATGCCGCGCTTCCACATAGCGCCAGAGGTGACGTCATTGCACCTGGACGCCGATCGCTCCCCCCCTTTCAGTCAGCCTGCTTCCACCCGCCGCACAACTGAGTGTCAGTGGGCAGCAACAGGAATCCTCGGGAGATTGCCCACCATTAACGGGCACCTGGGAGCCCTATTGCCTTGTGTGGTGAAGGGACCCAGTCAGAGCACACCCTCCTGCTAGACCAGAAAGAATGGGAAGGATCGTAAAGGCAGGACTGCCACAATGTGGAGTGAATTCCTTCTGAGTCAAGTCCTTCTGGGCTAGGAATCAACAACTGGTGGCCCATGGGCCAAATGAGGCCTACTGTTTGCCAAACCTGATGGAGCGCTACTTATAGCCCCAGAAACAGCCACCTGTGCACCATGGAAGGGTGAGGAGTCACCCTAGCCTAAATTTCTGGAGATTTGAGGGCTGGAGCCTGGGGAGGACAGGGACCTCAGTGGGATACAGTGCCATAGGGTCCACCCTCCAGAGCATTCATTTTCTCCAGGGGAACTGATCTCTGTAGTCTGGAGATGAGCTGTAATTCCGGGGGTTCTCCAGGTACCACCTGGAGGCTGGCATCCCTAGTAGGGTATAATGGAATCCACCTTCCAAAGTGGCCTTTTTCACTAGGTGAACTGATCTCTGTCACCTGGAGATCAGTTGTAATCCCAGGATATCTCCACCCACTTCTTGGAGGCTGGCAACCCGGCTCTCTGGCTGTCTTCAGCCTGCCATTTCTATGGGCTCTGGGCAGAAGAAAACAGGAGATAAAAAACTGAAGCAGAGTCTAGGAGAATCATGTTTCTCCAAATGAAGCACATGAACTTTCTGCTCGGGTGTGCAGTCTACTGTCTCGAGGAAATCAATGTCTATTAGAGAGCTGCTCCGCGTACTTCCCTTGCTCTGACAGTTGTGTGATTTATTTGTGCATTTCAGTTTCCTTGTCATAGTAGTTTAGATGTCCTCAGAGGAGGCAAAGCCCCTGCAGGGTATCTCAAGAGAACAAGGTGTGGGTTAGAAGGCTGCCTTCCTCTGCATTCTATGTCCTGTCCATTCAGCGTATCTATTTATCCCTCAACATTTCAAGAAGCAAGTGTTTGAGCCGCTTTTCTGAGTTTTTGTGTGTTCCTGAATGAGCATTTTTAGGAGCTGGGGTTAGAGGACACACCACCTCCTACTATCTCCACTTTGTTCCATCACTGCAAGGGAAAAACTGCATTTGTTCCTCTTAAATGCACGATCAACTATAGGGATCTGAATCAATCCCTTCCCTACCACCCCGTGCAGAATTCCACCATAAGATTTATTTACCTTGTCTGGGGCTTTTCAGTTCAATGGAAAATTCACTTCAGATGTGTCCTGAATGTCCTTACACATGCAGCCTTTGCTCACTGTTGCACTGCATCATAGGTGTTGTGTTTTTGACAATTACACTGCATCATAGGTATTGTGTTTGCAGCATAAACAAGACCCCATACTTTTACAAAATAAGTATTATTGTAGTTATTGATTCATTCATAAAGTACCTAAATCTATTAGATACTATGCAAGAATACAATCATGCACACAGCCTGTCTGCAGCCCAATACACAAAGGACAGGGAAGAATGGATGAAAGTGAAACTACATGGCTTATGTAACAAATATAGACAAGTGAAGCAATGCATTTATTTGTGAAGTGAGCAAATACGTAATTTCTCACTTTGTGGGAGTGCAAAGAGAAATGGTTGGAAGTTGGTGGAAGCAACATGTATTCCAGGAAGGCTGCTTTCCTCTGCCTTAGAGGAATCCTGAATTTTGATCCAAATTCCACTTTGGGTAGAATTCAGTGGCAACCCAAAGTGCAGAGTAGTTGAGCTCACAGCACTTACAGCAATCAGTGTGAGATGATAATTGAATTCCTCAAAATGCCTATTCAGGTACACAAAATCGGGATTCCTAGTGCAATATGAGAATCTGATTGAGCTGACTTGGAAGATTCTGTATACCATACAACAGGGATCCCCAACGTCTTTGAGCCTGTGCACACCTTTAGATTTTTGAGAAGGAGCGGTGAGCATCACCCAAAATGGCCTCTGAAGGAGGTACAGCTATCTATATTTTGGTTGGATGCATGATCCAGCCACTGAGCCAGTGTGGTGTAGTAGTTAAGAGCGGTGGACTCTGATCTGGAAAACCGGGTTTGATTCTCCACTCCTCCACATGAGTGGTGAATGCTAACCTGGTGAACTGGATTTGTTTCCCCACTCCTACACAGAATACAGAATACAGAACCTTTATTGGCATTTACAGTAACAACCCACTCCTACACATGAAGCCAGCTGGGTGACCTTGGGCTAGTCACATTCTCTCAGCTTCACCCACCTCACAGGGTGGCTGTTGTGGGGAGGGGAAGGGAAGGTGATTGTAAACCAGTTTGATTCTTCCCTCAGTGGTAGAGAAAGTCAGCATATAAAAACCTTCTTCTTCTTCTGAGAGGACAACAAGCATGGAGGAGGAGGGGGTGGGTTTTCACTCCTGAAGACGTATCTCTCCTCTTACAACAGCCCAGCTCCATGGACTCTGTGACTAGAATGGGGTTCTTTAACATGATGTCCACGTCACTGCGGTGCTCACCAATACCAGTGCCCAGTGGCCCGCCCACCTTCTGGAAAGTTCAACAGGCACAAGGGGAAGCACTGGCAGACACCATGACGCCCATGGGCAGGGCATTAGGGAACCCTGCTGTGCAACATGCCAGTGATGCAGAGTTTCTTCTCTCTTTCTGCCTCCCCTCTTCTTATGCTGCTACTGCAAGAAGTGAAGGTAAAACTTGGGGTGCCTGATGTGGCATTCATTGTTCGTGTGTACCTGCAGGGGCCTCTCCATACCCAGGGGTGCAGATTGATGAGGACTTCTGTCGACGTCTCAAAGAAGGAACGCGGATGAGATCGCCAGAATATTCAACTCCAGAAATGTAAGAATGTCCCCCCATCTCTGTTGACCATCTGGCAGATGGAATTTATTAATCAGATTCCTCAGGGAATGCATGTTTTGCTCACAGCCTCTCTAGATATTAATGTGCTATTAAGAAAGCCATCCATCTGTTCCTTCCTCCTCTAGTAATTCCCCAGTCCATCTACCCCACTGGAAGTTGTCCTTCCTTTCACCCTTCTCCATTAGTCCCTCTCTTGTAGGACTGGAAGGCCTCTGCTTTGCCCAGTGCATGGCGCAAGAGCAGTGGCAAAGGAATTATATCCATCATTTACCAGTCAACATTTTAAATAATAGAACTTAAAAGAATAAGTTGAATTCAAAAATTTTAAAAACCCAGAGATTATGCGAGAACAGTTGTATCTATGGGCTGTCAAGTTGCGACCAACATATGGCGACCCCAGCAAGGCGCTTTCAAGGCAAGTGAGAGGCAGAGGTGGTCTGCCATTAGCTTTCTTCTGCAGAGCCTTCCTTGCTGCTTTCCCATCCAAGGACCAACCCCACTTAGCTTCCAAGGTCTTATGAGATCGGGCTATACCGTACCATTCCACATCCCAAGAGCAGGTATATTGTGTTAAAATTTCAGTAATGCAGCTGTAATGGTTTCCTTCTATTTGTCAGGTCCGTGCTTCCTACTGGAAGCCAGTCCCTGGCCTGCATATGTCTTGAGCCTGTATTCCAGGTTCATTACCAATCTTCCCCCCAGCCGGGGCAAGACAATACTTTGGGTGGTCACGGATCTGTTTTCTAAACAAGTGCACTTAGTTCCTTGTATGGGACTGCCTACAGCCCAGAAACTGGCTAAAATGTTTGTGTCACATGTCTTCAAATATCACTCGTTTCCGCGCAAGGTGATTTCGGACCGCAGTAGTCAATTTGTGGCTAGATTTTGGAAAGAGTTCCTTAAGCTGGTGGGGGTGGAACAAGGACTATCTAGTGCGTACCACCCCCAAACCGATGGACAAACTGAACGTGTCAATTCTGTGTTAGAATGCTATTTACGTTGGTATGTAAATTACCACCAAGACAATTGGGTAGATTACCTGCCTTTTGCAGAATATGCCTACAATAATGCAGTTCATCAATCCACAGGTTTCAGCCCGTTCCAAGTGGTCTATGGCAAGGACTTCGGGCCCTTTGGTAATGTGGATTTCTCCAGGGAGGGGGGCTTCCCTGAGGTGGCTGACTGGGTGGATATGATACGAAACACCTGGCCCTGGTTGCAAAAGAATCTTGAACGGGCCAAAAGCCAGTATAAAACACAAGCAGACAAACACCGTTGCCCAGAATGGAACATTCAGGTGGGGGACCAAGTATACCTGTCCACAAAGAATCTGCCCTCCTTACGCCCGAGTAAGAAGCTGAGTGAAAAATTTGTAGGAACTTTCCCAGTCTCCCGACATATAAATGAAGTCACAGTAGAACTCAGTCTGCCAAAGTCCCTGAGAGGGATCCATCCAGTATTTCATATCAGTCTCTTAAAGATACATATCCCTGCTCCAGAATGGTATCCCGAATCACCACCGGAGGTCCTGGTGTTGGTGGAGGGGGAACAACATTTCGAAGTGTCAAAAATATTAGATTCTCGCGTTCGCAGGGGAATGCTCTACTACTTGGTGCACTGGAAACATTTGAGTCCAAGTCATGATGAGTGGGTGGCCGAACACCATGAGTGGGTGGCCGAACACCCCCCGGTTAATTCGCCAGTTCCACGAGGCCTATCCCGATAAACCTCAATCGCATACAAGTAGCCGGGGAGGGGGCTTAGGGGGGCAGAATGTCAGGTCCGTGCTTCCTACTGGAATACAGGCTCAAGACATATGCAGGCCAGGGGCTGGCTTCCGTTCAAGGCCAGAGCCGGGCTGCTTCTCAAGGTCTGATTCTCATACTCATAAATCCTGTGTACAGTTCCGGTTCCTCTGATTATCTCAGTCATTTGATGTTATGGCTTCTCTCCCTGGGAATCGCTATCTCGAAGTAACTTCACTGTTTTGCTTTCCCTGCCTTGAATGCTTTTAACCTGTACCTCGCATACCGAAAGTCATTAGCAGCCTTACCTGCTTGTAAGGCAGTCAGCTTCTTCTAATCTGTCTTTTTGCTCCTAATAAAGTAGCATTGCTTAGGATCGCCTGCCTGGGCGTGTGTGCTTTTTGGGATGCTAGGGACAGACGCCTGAGTCTGACACTATTTAAGTTCAGAAGTCATTTTTCAGTATGGTCAACTCAACCAACCATTTGACTTTTGCAAGAGGAGAATTTAGTGACCAGTTTATGATAGACTTCCTTTCATGCTGAGATTGTGAGATTGAAAACAGTTTAGGTTTTCCAGACCTTGGTACATGAGACCTTTGCAAGTCTTGGCCCACTCCCAAAGCCGGATGAAAATGCACAGTGGCTTTGCTCACTTTCTCCCATTAAAAATGTAATTCGTTCAGGAATCTGAATGTCAGGCTGTTTGACACTAATGCTGTTGTTTTTATCCCAGTGTAACTCTCATGCTTCTGCCAAGGAATCCTTGGAACTGTAGAAACCCCTAGATTAGAAACCCCAGAGTTCTTTATGGAGAGGGAATTGCTGTTACACCAATCTACATCTGTAGTACAGTTGCAGCTTTTACAATGCAATCCTACAAACACTTTCCATGGGAGTAAGTGCCATTGAATAGACCAGAGTAGAATTCTGAGTAGACCCATATAGAATTGCTAAGAGTGCAGTCCTAACAAAGTTGACTCAGAAGTAAGTTCCACTGAGCTCAGTCCAGTGGGGTTTACTCCATAGAAAGTGGGTTTAAGATTGCTGCCTAAGACTAGAGTCCTAAATATACTTAGTAGGGAGTAACTCCAGCCATTTATGCATGGCTCTTTCCACGCAGTCACCCTGCCTGACTACTTCAGTGCTATGGTTTGATTATGCTTGCATTTTCCGACTGTCAGAGGTCGCCTAGCTCTCCCCACGCTTTTCTGCACATTTTGCCCACATTTTCTGGTTTTGTGTTTAGCCAGCCTACAGAAAAAGTGGTGAAAACACATGGGAACACACAAGGAGAGCGAGGTGACCTCTGATGGTCAGGAAATGCATGCATAATCAAAGCAAAGCCCTGAAGTAGTCGGCAGGGTGACCACGAGGAAACAGCCGTGCATAAATGGCCTTCCATTGAACTCAGTGGGATTACCTGCTGAGAATATATGACTAGGATTGCACTGTTTAGAGTTTCACTGATTCTCAAACCAAAGAGCTTAATGAAACACTGAGTTAAAATAACAGGAGTCTCAGGGCACCTTAGAAACTAATACTTATAGCATACACTTTTATGGATTAGATTCCACTTGTTCGGGTGCAGGAAAACTTACGCTAGAACAAAAGCGTATTCGTTTCTAAAATGGCACTGGAGCCTTTTTGCTGCAACAGACTAACACTCCTCCGAAATGGCATCTAAAGGCTTTCTAGGTAATATACCAGTCAGAACTCTACCATGTTGATCTTTGAAAAAAAAAAATACCTATTTCAGAATTGATGGCTTTTAGACGTTTGAAGCCCACTTAATTAAAAAAAATCTATGCAGCTCATAGCAAAAACAAAAGCACAGGAACTGCAGGTTCATTCTGATAGAGCAGGGGTGGGGAACCTTTTTCCTGCCAAGGGCCATTTGCACATTTATGACATCATTCAGGGGCCATACTAGGTGTAGATCACCCAGTGGGGGGGAGAGGCTAGGGTTGCCAGGTCTCCAGCCACCACCTGGAGGTTGGCAACCCCAGAGGAGGCCACACAGAAGGCCTGCAGGGCGCCCCCGCTCCCCCTCCCAGGCAGGAGGGCAGCCAGTGGTGGGCCCAAGCAAACGAGGTGCCAGGGGGGCACAGCCCACAGTCAATCGGCAAGGGAGGAAGGAAAACAGAGAAAGAGGAAAAGGGAGGGAGGGAGAAAGAGAGAAAGGGATAAAAAAATGGAGAGAGGAAGGGAAAGAAAGAAAAGGACAGAGGGAGACAAAGAAAGAGACAGAAAAAGAGGGAGAAAGAGTGACAGAAAAAGAGGAAGAAAAGAGAGAAAAGCCTTCCTCCCCCCCCCCCAACACACACCCGCGCACACTGGCCCCGCACGACCAGGCCCCAGCCTCCCCCGCCCACACCCGGCGGCGCACGGAGCCCTGCGTGACCGGGCCCCAGTCTCCATGCCCTCCCCCCCAGAGTCCACAATAGCCCCCCCACGAAGCCCAATAGGCTCCCACATGCATGCTCTGCCGAAGGGAGACGACTGCCTCTTCCCCCCCCTCCCTCTCGCTGCTCAACAGCCGACAGCAGCTGTAGGAGGCAGCCTTGGGGGAAGCGTCCCTCCCCCTCCCCTCTCGCTGACCAACAGCCAACGGTAGACGAGAGGAGGTCCAAAGGGCACCACAGCACCCCTGTAAGCCGCAGCCCTAGGAACACCCTCGGAGAGGGCCGCCAACGCCCCGCCTCCGCGGCAGGGCCCCAGAGCTCCCAAGGGCCACAAAAAATGTCCCCGGGGGCCGCATATGGCCCCCGGGCCTGAGGTTCCCCATCCCTGTGATAGAGGGTCCCAGGACTTGGTTGGCATTGCAGGATCAAGGAGAGAGAGGACAATGAAAAGAAGCAAGATGCAAGTAGAGCCGAGGGACCAACCTTCCTGCCCCCTCTTCCAGTGTGGTGTAGCAGTTAAGAGCAGTAGACTCTAATCTGGAGAACCGGGTTTGATTCCCCTCTCCTCCACATGAGTAGTGGACTCTAATCTGGTGAACCAGGTTAGTTTCCCCACTCCTATACATGAAGCTTGTTGGCTGACCTTGGGCCAGTCACAGTTCTCTCTGCAATTGTAAGCCAGTTAGAGTATCCTAAAAGGTAGAGAAAATTGGGGTATAAAAATGAACTCTTCTTCTTCTTGTATTTATTTATTTAGCAAATTGTTTTGCCCCCTCTCAAGGGAACCTGCCCATCTTTCTAGGCACTTGTGTTGATAGGTAGACTGCAGCCAAGAGGAGCAGAGAAGCTCTAGCGCAAGGGTCCCCAAACCTTTTGAGTCCGCAGGCACCTTTACAATTCTGACACAGTAGTGGGAACAATCACAAAATGGCTGCTGCATGATGTGGGGAATCACAAAATGGCTGCTGCAGGAGGACCACAAATTGTTAAGATTATATGAAACTAATAGTAACAATTTGACATTTTAGGCAGAAGCCTTGTTTAACAAGATGCCTTTTAATCTGCATAGCCTATCAGAAGCCCTGCTGGGCAAATGCCCCACCTAGCCCCTCCCACTTTGTAAAAGCACTTGACGGGCACCAGGTAAGGATGTCGGCAGGCACCGTGGTACCCACGGGGACCAGGTGAGCTTCAGCAAAGAAGAGTTGAGGAGTGATTTTGGACCATGTCAAGCCTCTAAAATATATTAAACTTTACAAACAATCCACATCAGCTGAAAAACAGAGTCCTGGAGACGAGCCACATTTGGGATGCTTGAAAGCCTGCTTTTCCTTTGCCCACAGCTCCCAGACCATGTTGGATTGCTGGCATGGAGTTCCGACAGAGAGACCCACCTTCACAGAACTGGTGGAGCGTTTAGGAGATCTCCTGCAGGCAAATGTGCAACAGGTAAAGAAAGATGGTCTGTCAGTGCAGAAATGATTTCTGGGGTCCTGTGCTAAGAGATAAGGCCAAGTTATAGGAAATTAATTTAATACAAAAGTGACTGAGTGAAATGAGTGTGTGTAAGAGTCTAACACTCATTTCACAAACCCACTTTCATCTGTCTTTAACAAGGAAAAATGCCTCATTGAATAATGCTTGAAAACCTCATTCGCCCCATAGAGGAACAAAGGTTCGTTAACATACAAATACTTTTAATTAGTTTTCAGTAACCCAGAAAGGGAATATTGTGCTTCCCTTTTACACTTAGTTTCATCACATACATTGGGATGCGTATAATTTGTTAAACTCATCACGGCATTGAGGAACTCAAAATGAAAGGCTTTATGACTTACACACTCAATTATATAATTGCCTGTTCCATGATAGCTTAATCAACTTTTTCTCTCCGCTTTTGGGACAGATCAGTTATATAACCCTCCATATTCAGGTTTCTCCTCTTGCATTCCACTTGGTAAAACAAATAAATGAGTGAAGCTCCATTGAAGGAGACTTAGATTGCCATGAAGAATAATTTGTGGGATTCCTAATATAGCCCAAGGGAGCAAGAAAGGAAGAAAGAATGATGATAAAGGGTCAAGACAAGTAACTGTAGACTCAAGGGTAAAAATGACAAGTGTTTCTCATGGATAAAGTGAGGAAGGGTTCCTGCTAATTTTTGGGATTTACTCCTGAGAATTCATAGATTTTTGAGAGGGGGCACTACTGGATTCTACAGCATTAATTAGAAATGAAAGACAGAAAATGAAATGGGAAAAGTTGGTGAGAAGGAAAGTAGAGAATCTCTAACGCTGTCCAAAAGAGAGGGGCGGCAAGGAACTCTGGCACTCAGGGAATGATTGATGAATCCGGGTTGTGCCCATGGAGGCAAACTGGGGTCTTTTTAATTTGACACAAAACCACAAAAGACCAAACCACATTCCGTTTATTCATCACCAATGACCAGTCCTTAGGTTTTTGTGCCCCAACAAGTCCAGACATGTATGACAGCAGCCTTCCGAATACAGAGATCGTACCCCACCCCCCACTGAAGTGTGTGGCTGCATCTTTGGATGCAGATGGCAAAGCACAGTCCCATCCAGGGCCACCAACTGTTGGGCGCACAGCTAGAGCTGGATTGGAGCCAGTGTTCTTGTCACAACCACTAGGATACCTACAGGTGCTGGCATCTACCATAATGCAAGTCCCCATCTTTTAAACAATTAGACGGGTTCTTACAAGGAGGAGTTCTGACATGAGGATATCAAAATCTTGGTGACATCAGAGCCTCTTGGGTGGATTCCTCATCACAAAAGCAGCAGCAGGTGATGAATCGGAACTGGAAATAAGCAGCGTACTCTGGATGGGAACAGCTGTGAATGTTCCGCATCAACATTCTCTCAAAAATGTCTCTCCTGCCGTTTCTCCTGCCAAGGGTAACATTTTACCAGTTGAGTGTGCTTCCACACATGCTGAATAAATCACTTTCAATCCACTTTGAATGCACTTTGCAACTGGATTCTACTGTGTGAAATGGCAAAATCCCCCTTCAAACATTGCTAAAGGGCATTGGAAGTGCAATATTCAGACTTGTGAAAGTGCTGAAGTGTGTCTGCTCACCTTCTCTCAGATCATTTTGCTGACATGTAAAGGACAGGGACTGTGTGAAGCCTCAGAAAGAGGGAAAGTAAGCAAAAATCCTCCAAGCAGATCACAGAGGAAAATTGCATTTCCTTTGGATGAAAGGTTGACAGTTTCCCAAACAACCCTGTTACCCAGTGCAGGGAGCTTTGACCCTCGAAAGCTCATACCCCAAAAATCTTGTTGGTCTCTAAGGTGGCCCTGGACTCGGATCTAGCTACCCTATTACCCGCCACCCACTTTCAGGCAGTACTTCTTCCCAGTGGGAGCTCAGCGAAGGGTGACAACTGAGGTCACCCCCTCAACAGCCAACTTTCACCTCCCCCTGTCCCTTCTCACTCCCTGGATGCCCACTACTGCCTTGCACTGCCTGCCTGACTACTCCATGCCACCTCTGCCCAGGGCCAGCCTGAGCAGACATGCACACTTAGCAGCTGCCGATGGCCTCGGGATTTAAGAGGTGCCTAATTACATGAGTCACCATAAGTCAGAAGCGACTTGATGGCACAACGCACCCAGTTAGATGGAAGTGAATTTATTCAAAGCATATGTGTGTATGTGAGCACGTGTGTATATCGCAGCACATTATCTCTTATAAACAAAAGCATCACATACTGTACTTGTAAAACAGTGCAGGAATACTGGAAAACGTTTTTTAAATAAATCAATGAAATATTTTTATTTTTACATTGTGCATTTTAAAGGGCAAGAGTCCAGTAGCAACTTAAAGTCGTAACAAAAATTCTGGCAAGGTATGAGCTTTTGTGAGTCACAGCTCATCTCTTCAGATAGCTGTGGTTCACGAAAGCTCCTACCCTGCCAGAAATGTTGTTAGTCTTCAAGGTGTTATTGGACTCTTGCTCTTTTCTACTGCTACAGACAGACTAACACGGCTACCCATCGTGAACTATTGTGCATTTTGAATGCTAAGTAAATACACGTGAAAGTCAATCCATTTTTCTGTCTGTTGAAGGAGGGGTTTGTGTGCTTGGCCAAAGCATAGTTTGTTTAGGTTCTATTCGGCTGGCAATGTGGGGGCCAGACTGGCCCACATTTTCACCTTCTGCCTCTCAAGAGTCTTTCACTGGAGGAGCCAGGGGTTGAACCTGGCACCTCTTCTGCATGCCAAGCATTTCATTTTATTTAAAACATTTAAGGGTCACCTATCTTCCTTTGGAGCTCAAGGTGGCTTACAATGTAAACAAAATACATAGAAGTACATAAAATACATAACACCCAAAGTTTTAAAATCACAATTTAGGACTGCTTTAATCAAATGCACACCTTCCTGGTGTGAAAAGGGTGAAAATGCCCTCTCCTGCATATCCACCAAGCAAACTTTTTTGATTTATGGTCAGGATAGGAAGGCCTCTCCTTGTGATCTTAGTACCTGGGCAGGAACATATGGGAGAAGACAGACCTTCAGATGTCCCAGTTCCAAGCCATGTAGGGCTTTATGCAGGCCTCTGACACTGAGTCACAGTTCCTCCATGTTCGGATAGGGCTATCCATGGCTACTAGTAAAAATAAATACTAGTCATAATGCATACCTATTCTCTCCAATATCAAAAGAGCATGCCTATTATATTAGGTGCTGTGGAACACAGGCAGGATGCAGCTGCAGTTGTCTTGTTTGTGGGATTCCTCAAGGCACCTGGTTGGCCACTGTGTGAACAGCCTGCTGGACTTTATGGATCTTGGTCTGATCCAGCATGGCCTTTCCTTTGTTCTTATGTTATTCCCAGCTGTCTCATGGGTTGTTTTTGTGAGAATAAAATGTTTTAGCTCCATCTTTGCCACTCTGAGTCCTGGGGAGAGAAGATGGGTTGGAGATTTGGTCAATGCGTAAAGTTCTGCAAACCCAAAGCATTGAAAAGAAGTGTAAGAGCTGTTGGAGAGTGGTGAGGAGGCCATTACCTAGACCATTCCAAGTTCAAATCTCACCTTGACCATGAATTTCACTATGTAGTGCTAGGATAGGCAGAGAAGAGTCTGGACGAAGCTATTAATGCTGGCGTTTTGCTGAGCAGTTCACATCCATGTAGTAGGCAGATGACATGTAAAGCAGTAGTTGCTGGGGAGCGTCAGGTCTAGGCAGCCTACTAAAAATGGACCCAGCAGAATTTGAGAGTCATGAAGGTCTCAGATCCAGTAAGAAAAATGAGCCTTTTTGTCTCTTATTTTCCACTTTATTTGAAATATGTAGGACGGGAAAGACTATATCCCACTGAACATTACTCTGTGCTCAGATGGGGACTCCAACCCTAAAATCTGCATCCTGGAAGAGAAGCTGAGCGACTGTATCAATCGCTGGAGTGCAGTGGAAGCAGGGTAAGGATTTGCTCTTTGGGAGATTTGCCTCTTGGAAGAAGCTGCCGCTGGACCTGGAGCCCCACAAAGCTCCCCTTGAAATATTTCTGTGTCATACATATAACACTTTCACTTAGCAAAGCGTGCACTCATTTTTACCAGCAATCTGCCAGTCGTTTATGGCCAGGGATGCTAAGAATTCCGTAAAAAGCCACAATCAACATTTATACTTGCCTTGTTTGCATTGCCTGTTTTTGTGTTGATTTGAGCACCTCATGTGACACACACCCCTCAGTGATTTCCATGCAATTCAGAGCACAACAACATGTTGAGTGGCATGCGGTATGGTGGCTGGCTAGACAACAGCTGCTGTGACCGTAAATGGAGAAGGAAGAACCCCGTACGCTACCCTGAGCTCCTTGGAGGAAGGGCGGGATAAAAATGTTCTAAATAGAGAGGTAGCTAGGGAAAGATCATGCACGGCATGAGAAAGTTAGTGGAGCAGTTCTATGCAAGTTTGCACCTCTGGATCCTGCCTCCCTCTGTACCCTTATTAATATAGGTAGGGCTGCTTGGAGAGGTTACAGCACGGGGGCATCTAGAGCAGGTTGGAGTCAGAGGTATGTGTCTGTCATATGAACAGACATGAATTTACGTCATACTGAATCAGAGCATCAGTCCCTCACAGTCAGTATTGTCTTCTCAGACTGGCAGTGGCTCTCTAGTGTCTCAGGTGGAGGTCTTTCACATCACCTACTGCCAGATCCTTTAAGTAAAGATGCTGAGGATTGAACCTGGGACCTTCTGCTAAGCCAAGAAGATGTTCTACCACTGAGCCACAGTCCCTCCATCATCCAACATCAGTGTATCCACAGCAAACACAGTCACTTTAAGAAGTGCTGAGACAACCTAGGGAAACTTTAGATAGAATTCTTGCTTCAGATTGCATAGCTGTAGATTTGATGGGTCATGAAGTTCCTTTTAGAAATCTCCGTTGTTTCCCTACTCTGGGTCCCCATGAGGTTGAGGTGAGCTTGGCTCAGCATCAGTGCTCTCCCCAGTCCACTCCCCAGTCCACTCCCCCACCTCTGTCTGTTCCTCTCTCTCTCATGCATGCACACACACACACACACTTTTTACATTCTCCAACCCCATCATAGAGACCATGGCTATTTATGCTATTAACTGCGTGATTCCTGTGGAACTGCCCAGGGACTTATTTTGAGTTATTCATTATTTTTCCATCCTTCAGGGGTCATCTTGTGGCTGCCCCGCACTTGACTTGTGGTTTCAGGAACCTGTTTTATCACAAATTTAAATTTTGCCTCGATCCCAAAGCAGAGCTAATTGAGGCAATTTCCCTGAATAGACTCAACTTCGGGTTTCTCTTCCCCTGCCCATTCTTGCTTGTCTTGTGTTGGGTTTTGGATAGCGAGTTTCATTGTATTTCAGTCACTCAAGGGTTAAACTGTTTGTAAGCAAGCTGACCAGATCAAAGGTGATGTGACCTACAGTATGTGTCAAATAGCCATTGGCTAAACAGGACAGTTGTAAAGGTATTTGCATACCAGGAGCTTCTTCTTTGTCTTACCTAGAAGAAGCCTCCGCCATTAGAATTAGACTTTAGATCTGACCATGTGAAGATGTAAACTATAGAACTCCCACTTTGGGATGTGATAGGAAACTTAGAATGTAGAAAGAGATTTATTATTTTACATCCAAGTTACCCTTTCCTGAAGTTAGTAAGTAAAGGTGATTTTTACTAAGAGAAATGACTGCGTGTCTTTCTTTGTGTGCGTGCAACCTTAATTAGCTTCTGCCGGTGATTCCATTAATATTCAACGATCCATTTCCTCTATTAAGGGTAAAATTCCCATCAAATTGGTAGCATCAGACGGTTTGGAATATTAATATGAATTATTAATGGATTTTGGAGAAGCCAAAACACGCACAGCTTAAGTTAGGATTTTTCCAGGGAAGCCAAACGGATTACAAAACGCCAGAAGGGATCTTTTTCTCTGCAAAAGCTCAGCGGTTTATTCGTGTGAGACCTGAGGAACTCAGACCCAGCGTGCTGTAATCTGAGAGGAGGAAAGCTGCGAGGATGTCGAACCCAGACGACAGAGCTACAACGAGCACGGGAACTCCAGCCGCTCCCAACGCAACTCCACGAGTCGTGAGTGCAAAAGGTCCCCAAACTGTGACTATACCTCCCATAGCAAAAACACCATTTGCTTTATGGAAGAGAAATGTAATGTTTGCCTTTGAAGCTATGGATATTGAATGGGTCTTAGATAAAGAAAAGCCAGGAAGAGATGACCCAGAGTACCCTGATTTTAAGAGGGCAAATGCACAAGCAGTCTGCCTCTTAATGGGAGCATTAAGCCAAAGTGAATCTGATATTCTGTTAAATAATGAAACGGCCAAAGATATAATGAAAGAGCTATCTGCAAAGTATTCTGTAACTTCCTCAAATCAGCTCATGGCAATGAAAGGAAACTTATTCTCAAGCAGGATGCCAGAAAATATTTCTCTGACTGAGCATCTAAGACAATTACAGACCCTGGCCGCTGAAATTCGTATTGCAGGCGAAACAGTGTCAGAAAGAGACTTTATAACAATTTTCCTAGCCAGTCTTCATCCCAAATTTCAGTCTGAAAGGAGAAACTTGCTAGGGAGAAAGGACCTGAACCTTAATGATCTTGTGTGTGCACTGAAAGAGTTTGAAAATGATCAGAAACGTTTAAATGAAGTATCAAGTGGGATCTCAGTGATGAATGTGCATGAAAGAAAGATTTTTAAATGCTTTACGTGTGGGAAAATTGGTCACAAAAGTTTTCAATGCCGAGAAAACATGGCGAAGGGGGGCCCCTCATCCCCCTCCCCCTCTTCTTCTTCTCACCAAAAGCCCGCGAAATCCAAACAAAGGCCGGAAAGGCAGCAATCGCGCCAACCAGCCACAAGAGGGAACCAGAGTACAAGTAAAAGGCCAAATGAGATGACCACGCTTATGGTTAAGAAGACTTCTTGTATTGATTTAAAGTCTAAAACTGAATCCAAGCATGTTAGAGACATTATTCTTGATTCAGGAGCGGATTGCCACTTATGGTCTAACAGAGAATGTTTTAACCATATGGAAGCATGCAATGAGAAACTTACAGTTGCCAATGGAGAGTCAATCACTTGCAAGGAAAAGGGATCTGTGACTGTGTATATAGAGAGCCTATGTGGAAATGTAATGCAACTGAATTTGACTGATGTTTATCATGTGCCTAATGCCAAAGAATGTTTGATGTCTGTAAGGAAACTGAATAATGCAGATTTTAAAGTGACTATGGAGAAAGATGGATGTTGGTTAATTGACCCTAAAGGACGGATTTATCCAACTAAAGCAGAAGGATCTCATTACTGTTTGGTTAACATAGCAGATGAAATAGACACTTCTGATTCAGATTGCAATGATGAGGCATTGCAGGAAGCGCAGGATGAGGCCTGCGATTCAGAAACGGAGCATTTAGCTGCATATAATGGAAAATCAAATGAGATGAAAACTAAGGAATGTGATCATAAGGACTGTGTTTATGGATATCATGTGAAATTAGGGCATAGAAATTTCAAATCTGTGAAGCAACTGCTGAATGATTGTGATATAGCAGTGAAAGAATGCTTTGCCAGCCAGGAGCGATGCAGCGTTTGCATTAGAGGGAAAGGAACTGCCCCAAAGCACGTGCAGAGAGGCACAGATGTTAAGGCAGAAATTCTTGATGAAGTTCACTCTGATCTTATTGGGCCAATCAAAGATTCTGCTGGAGGATCTAAATATGTTCTGCATTTTATAGACAGTTATTCAAGATATGCATATGTCTACTTATTGAAATCAAAGACTGAAGTAGTTGATAAGTTTAAGATGTATGCTGCCATGGTGAAGAACAAATTTAATAAAGGAATTCAAGTGTTATTCACAGATCTAGGAACTGAGTACGTTAATAGTCAAATGAAGGAATTTGTTGAATCTGAAGGAATTGAACATGTGACCAGTGTTGCATATAGCCCACGGCACAATGGACTCTCAGAGAGATTTAATAGAACTCTGATGCAAAGTGCGAGATGTATGTTGTTGCAGGCAGGATTGCCTGACCCCTGCTGGGGAGAATGTGTTAGTACAGCAGCCTATCTCTACAATAGGTCAATTTCTAGTACCATTAACATGACTCCATATGAAAGATGGAATGGCAGAAAGCCTAGTCTAAGACATTTGAAAGCTTTTGGAAGTCATGTATATACTTACATCCCGAAAGAGAAAAGGGGAAAGCTAAGTCCTACAACAGAACTTGGAATCTTAGTAGGATATCTCCCAAAAGGATACCGTGTAATGAATCCAAAGACATTCAAAGTTCAAGCATTGAATGCAGTGTACATAGATGAGAGAGATGTCATGAATGGAAAGCAAACCAGCTACTCATCTAATCCAGAGGACAGTGAAGAGGAAGAAAAGGGGATTCCGTTTACAGCATGGGAAATCATACCACCTGATTCTGCAGACAACCCAGAGACTGCAGGAACAAAAGGGGATGACCCCGGTGCTGATGGAACCACCTCACCCTCTCCAATCCTAAGAAGATCCACAAGGACTACAAAAGGAATACCAGCGCCTAAACTGAATCTCTATGCGGAAGTGAAAGGTCAGATGGAGCCCTCAAGTTGGGAAGAGCTGGAAAAGCTTCCCGATGGTGAGCGGACCAAATGGCTTGACGCAATTCGAGATGAACTAGAATCGCTGAAGAAAAATAAAACTTGGAAATTAACCACACTCCCACCTGGAAAGAAGGCAGTGGGATGTAAATGGGTTTTCAAACTGAAGGAAAATGCTGATGGAAAGATCAACAAGTACAAAGCAAGATTAGTCGCAAAAGGATTTACCCAGAAATATGGGACTGACTACACAGAAACGTATGCACCTGTTAGTGGACAAACAGCTATAAAGACTTTGCTGAGTATAGCTGCATCTAAGAACAAAATTGTCTTACAACTGGATGTCAAGACAGCATTTCTAAATGGAGAATTAACAGAGGAGATATACATGGAAATACCTCCTGGACTAATGGACAGTAATACGGAGAATAAAGTTTGTAAACTTGAAAAGACTTTATATGGACTTAAACAATCTGCAAGAGCATGGAACCACAAACTTACAACCTTACTGGAAGCTCAAGGCTTCAAACAAGGAAACATAGAGAAATGTTTATTCAGCAGGAAAGTAGATGATCGATGGCAATATATTTTAATTTTTGTAGACGACATTCTAATCTGTTGTGATACAGAAACAGCTGCTAAGCAAATAGCAGACAAACTGAACCAATCAGTAGAAGTCAAACTACTTGGAGAAGTGAAAAATTATGTTGGAATGGAAATTGAAAGAGATCAAGATAATGGATTCTCAATCAGCCAAAGGAGCAAAATACTGAAATTCCTACAATTTATGGATATGATGGAGTGCAAAACCAAAAATATTCCACTTGACCCATCATATATGAGTCTGGAAGGAAGTGAACCATTGAAGGACAATCACAAATACAAAGAAGCAATTGGAAAACTACTATACCTGAGTAATGTTAGTAGACCAGATATAGCTGTTGCAGTTGGAATTCTGAGCAGAAAGACCAACGCACCTACAGAACACGATTGGAGCGCGATAAAACACCTGACAAAATACCTAAAGAAAACAATCGACTTGAAATTGAAGATAACTCCAAGCGATGAACCAAGACTCGTAGGATACATGGACGCTAATTTAGGTGGAGACAGAACAGACTGCAAATCCACAAGTGGATATTTATTCTTCTTTGAAGGAAACCTAATCTCCTGGACAAGCCAGAAACAGCAAAATGTTGTAACCTCTTCAACAGATGCTGAATGTGAAGCAGCCAGCAGCGCGTGTGCGGAACTAGAGGAAATACTTGAACTACTACGTGACTTCGGAATAGATGGACTGACACCTGTAACAATGTTTGAGGACAATCAAGCTTGCATAGCAATACTGAGCAGCGAAAGCGCCAGGAAAGGAAGAAGATTTCTTCAATACAAGACTGCCTCCGTGAGAGACAAGCAACAAAGAGGACTTTTGAAAGTGAAGTACTGTGAGAGCAAAGAGATGGTGGCGGACATTTTGACAAAGCCACTACACAAGCAACAATTTGAATATTTGCGTGATGCTTTATGTTTGTATGCCTGAATACTATGTAAACTCGAAAAGGGGTTTGTTGGGTTTTGGATAGCGAGTTTCATTGTATTTCAGTCACTCAAGGGTTAAACTGTTTGTAAGCAAGCTGACCAGATCAAAGGTGATGTGACCTACAGTATGTGTCAAATAGCCATTGGCTAAACAGGACAGTTGTAAAGGTATTTGCATACCAGGAGCTTCTTCTTTGTCTTACCTAGAAGAAGCCTCCGCCATTAGAATTAGACTTTAGATCTGACCATGTGAAGATGTAAACTATAGAACTCCCACTTTGGGATGTGATAGGAAACTTAGAATGTAGAAAGAGATTTATTATTTTACATCCAAGTTACCCTTTCCTGAAGTTAGTAAGTAAAGGTGATTTTTACTAAGAGAAATGACTGCGTGTCTTTCTTTGTGTGCGTGCAACCTTAATTAGCTTCTGCCGGTGATTCCATTAATATTCAACGATCCATTTCCTCTATTAAGGGTAAAATTCCCATCATCTTGTCCTCATTCAAGCCCTCCCAGAGAAGCCATTTTTGTCTGGAGTGTAAAGATCTCGGGAAGGAAACCAGCTCCCCCACCCGCATAGGCGTCCTCTCTCATCAGTTACAGCAGTGTCTTAACATCTACGGAAATCAAATGAAAGAATCCCGCTGCTGGCTGGTGGGAGGCTGGTGATATATGGGCAGGCTGCTGGGCTGGTGAGGCAGCAACGGCAGCCATGAGGTGGGAAGTCTCCGGTGGCGAGCCGCAGCCTGTGTTTTTTGTTTTGTTTTGTTTTACAATGCTGTTTTAACGATATAATGCTGAATTTATTAATATTTTAGTGATAAAATGCTAACTTCTTAATAAATTAACCATTTTATCGTTAAAACAGCAATGTAGAATAAACAAAAAAAACACTACAGCGGCTCCCCACCAGAGACTTCTCGACCCATGGCTGCCGCTGCCTGTTCCATGCCCCCCCTCCCCACCTCATAGGCATCCTCTCTGCTGTCCAGGAGCCAACAAGAGGTGCTGGGCGACTGCTGCCATGGCTCGCGACCTGCTGACTATTGGCACCCCTTGGCAGCCAATTAATCAGAGTAGCATTTTCAGGGGGAGGAGATGCTCTGACAGTCCGCATTTTTGTGGTGATTGCTTGATTGATAAAATTTACTCCTGCTACTCCTGCAATTTCTTTGGGGCTATAAGTCCCCATGCATACGGTTTTGACAGTTTGGATCAGAAAACTGCGTCTGCAGAGCGGAAAACCCTCCAAAGCATAAATGGCCCATTTCGTTTCTATTTTGTATATTTTCACTCAGGATTTTTTGTATATGGCATCTATTTTCTTACATTAAAAAAAAAAAGCACAATAAATCAGATAAATCATGACTGACCAGCCTCCAACCTCATTTTGTTTTCAGCATTAACTCCAAGAATCGGCCACTCAGCGTGAAGACATTTGATGAGGTGCCCGTGGAGATGGGCAAAGCTACCCAGGAGGTAAGCATCACTCGCTTGCTTGCTTTCAGACGCCCCCCCCCCTCTTGTGGGTTTGCAGTCACAGGAACCTGCAAGAGCTTCTTTCAGGGAAGGGGGCATTTGGGGAGATGTGATTTTGGACGTAATTTAATGAGCCATTTAAAAATGAGATGCAAGATGGTTGTAATATTGATCTTTTAATTGGGGTGAGTGGATTCACTACAGCACACAACATCTACAAATGCACACATGTAGCTGCTTTATGCTGAGTCAGACGCTTGGTCCATCAAAGTCAGTATTGTCTACTCTGACTGGCAGCAGCTCTCCAGGGTTTCAGGCAGAGAAAGGTCTTTCACTTCACCTCCTACCTGGTTCTTTTAACTGGAGATGCTAGGGATTGAACATGGGACCTTCTGCATGCCGAGCAAAGGCTCTGCTCTTCCACTGAGCCACAGCTTCTCTCCTTGAGCCCTGTACATGTGAAAAGAAACCTAGCTCGAGCGGCTTGATAGAATGGTTGGTTTTTGGAGCATTTGTACAGCAAGACACTTTTGGAACCCATGCTGCAGAGGTTGGCTACCCTTGATCTAATGCATTGCTTCCCACCGCCTTTTATCCATATGCATATCTAAATACAATAAATAAAAATAGAGCATTTAGCTATGGAGAAGTGACATTAACTTGCTTCTACCACAATGTGCTTTATTAAAAATTCTAAAGTAAAACATCAGTGAATGGTTGCGGACGAGATTGGGGTAGTCCAAACCTGAAGCCAAGTTTTGCCGTACAAGCTGAGTGGTCAGGATAAGAACATCAGTGGTCCATCTAGTCCATCTTCCTATGTCACACAGTGGCCCACCAGTTGCCCTGGAGGGCCAACAGCAGGGCATGGAGGCCACTGGTATTCAGAGGGTTTACTGCCTCTGGACATGGCGGTTCCCTTTCATCACCATGGCTAGTAGCCACTGATAGACCTACCCTCCATGAATCTGCCCAATCCCCTTTTAAAGCCATCTGGGCCCGTGGTCATCACTACATCCTCCGGCTGTGAATTCCACATTTTAATCACTCATTATATAAAGAAGTATTTGCTTTTTTGTTGTCCTGAATCTAAAACTGGTATCACTGAGAGCGGTAACAACTTCACAAGAGCGATGGAACCTTTGAACGTAGCAATGCCCAGGAGACAAAAGCCATCTGTCTCTTCCAAGGCCTTTACCTTCTCCTTAAGAGATTGGATGTGGGCAAAACATTTTACCACACCTTGATTTAAAATGGTCCTGCCATGCTTGGCTCTGCTATCCTCTTCATAAAGAGAGGCAGCTTTTACCAAAGCCCTTCACATTTAGATAAGGTGACTCATTTTCAAATGATGGAACTACTAATTAAAGCTGAAGTGTTAAGGGCATTGTGCTATGCACAGTCTTCTGACCAACCATTTGGAGTACTACTCACAGATTAGTATCAGTACAACATGTCAAAAGAATTCTGTATCCTTGTTTCGAAGAGCTCCTTGGGAAGGTTCAAAGTGCTTTTCCTGTGTGCGTGCTATATTTAGTGTTCAGTGCATCTGATGATCCTTACAAGAAAATAGTCTTGATGTAGAACCCAGTGAAGTCAATAGGAAGACTCCCCAAGTCGCTAGCAAACTTTGGATGGAAATCTTACTATCTAAGCCTGCCGCCCTTGTTTGGACATGTAGCTGCCACCAAAAACAGGAGCCCTGCATCTGGGTCTCCCCCTCCCCTAAAGGTAAAGGTAGTCCCCTGCACAAGCACCGGGTCTTTAATTGACCCATGGGGTGATGTCACATCCCAATGTTTACTAGGCAGACTATGTTTGTGTGGTGGTTTGCCATGGCCTTCCCCAGTCATCTACACTACCCCCAGCAAGCTGGGTACTCATTTTACTGACCTCGGAAGGATGGAAGGCTGAGTCAGCCTTAAGCTGGCTACCTGAAACTGATTTCCGTTGGGATCAAACTCAGGTTGTGAGCGGAGCTTTGACTGTAGTACTGCAGCTTACTGCTGTGTACCACGGGGCTCATCCCTCACACCTAGGTAACATGAAAAGCATGATGTAAAACCATCATGCTCCAAATTTCCCCTCTCACACAAGCAGCAGCCAAGGAATGGTCTTGAGGAAACTTGGGAGGAAAAGGACATCCCATGTGTTTAGGGCTACTAAATGTTATATCCAGGAGAGAGGAGGAGGAAGAGGACTCAGGGCTGCTGTATTCACTGGCAGCTACACATCCTTCAGCCTAGTTTGAAATAACAACATAAACATATTAGCTCAGCATGACTTTAAACCTTTGAAGGTGCCTCCCCAGATAACAGCAATTTCACAAACAACCTTCACATGTCAGTTCAGTTGGCCAATTTCTGTCCCAGGAGGCCCCATAGCATTTAAACCAACCAATAGCAGGAGGTGAAGGTTTCCCTGGCATGAAAGCTCAATGACTTGTTGACATCTCCAAGTTGTGAGGCTGGAAGAAAAGGAGGCATCTGTGGGGTGGGGAAGGTTCCCCTTCACTGTAGTCATCTCTGTGTTGCTGAGGACTTGAGGCAGTATTGAGGCATGAAAATTTATCTACCATTTTTCCTTGCTGCTCAAAGCGGCAACAGAGCAAGTTGATTACAACTGACCAGAAACCGGACACATTACAAAACATTAACGAAATTAAACACCATTAGAACCAGTAAGGACAAGGCCTGTCTAACTGATACAGTCTCACTTGGCTGCCTGGACTGGTGAGAAAAGATCACAATAGGTAGCCCATGTTTGTCTGCAGCAGTAAAAAAGATCAAGAATCCAGCACCACCTTAAAGACTAACAAATTTTTTGGCAGGGCATGAGCTTACGTGAGAAAAGAGGCAGGCCTGACTTCAACTGGTAGCCAATTCCATAAGGATGAGGGGGCCATCGTAGAAAGGATTCTCGCCCTGATAGCCACAGATTTCTGTTCCTTAAAGGGGACAAAGTGCAGAGGACAAAGAGGTTTGTTTGGCATTTGGCACAAAGCTAGAGATCCCCCCCCCACTCTCCCCAGGTTACTTGGCATAAGCAGAATACTAAGGGGAAGTGGCAAGCAAGAGAAGAGTTGCTGAATTTGGGCCTGGTGCCTAGGAAAGCCAAATGTATACCATCATGTTGCCTCCTGACCTTCTCAACCCCCTTGTGCAAATTGAGGTTGCCATTGCTGATGATGAGGTGACCCCATTGTCAGATTCTGGCCCCACATGGGTTGCTGGCCACGAATGCTGCTCTTGGCACAGAGAGAACTCTGTGGAGTTGACATCTCAGAAGTCATCTGAATGAAATAGATGCTAATAAACGCCTATCCACAGAATTTAGTTATTCGGTGCATTTAATGTTCAACAGTGGACTTTTTTAAAAAGCAAAGGACTCTTATCTTTGCTGGGTGCATCCAGAATTTAAAATGTTGGAAAATCAAAAAAGAGAGAGAGAGAGAGAGAGAGAGAGAGAGAGAGAGAGAGAGAGAGAACGAGAACAAAAAAGATAAAGTTGTCTTTGCTTTTTATACATTTCTCCCTCCCTCGCCATACCATCTGTGTATATTAATTTTATATGGATTTTTAAAACTTCCCCATAAAAAAACTCGTTTATCTTCATAAAACTAACAGAGGAAATCATTTACAAGCTGAGCACCAAGCAGCAACATCAAATGGAACCGCAGGCAGCTGCAAGCCAGGTGGCTCAGAGCAGGGTGGCATGACCCCTCCCCACCCCCGGGTTTCTGCGAGGAATATCCTTGAATGCAAGGTAGAGATGGGCAGGATTCTTACCAGATCAGAGCCATCTTAATCCCTCTGGGACACAGTCAGATTTTTGGGGGGGGGAATGTCTCCCCCCCCCCGATTTCTGGTCTTATGCCCCTCACAATGTCTCTTGGGCCAGTTCGTAAGTAAGTCAGTAGCCCGTTTTTTGTGGAGATACTTTTTTTTATATGTTTGCAAGGAAAAAGGCTAGAGACTTGCTTTATTTTTAAAAATGAAATCTGGGAACGTAGAGAATCTGATGTATATTTTGGTACAACTGTCTACCAATATAATACTATTAAATCACTGGAAAACCCTCTGCATTAGGGAGAAGAAATGGCTACTGCAGGTGAAACAGCTGCTGTGTAGGTGGGACCAGGACAATGCAAGCTTTTCAACCCACATGGCAGCCTGCCAGGCTTTTCTGCATTCTTTCCCAAAACTTTGGAGCAAAGCAAGTTTGAGAAAGATTGGAGAAAGGCTGGGGAAACTACTGGTGGTGCCCAAATGCATCACAATGCTGTGTGGAAGCAGGGGGAAAAATCCCCACTTCTCAACAGCATCCAACTCGGGGCAAATAACCCATGCAGAAATGTTCCATGTGTCAGGTGCTTGTGTGCCCCATCTTTCCTTTCTCCATCCCCTTGTGTGATCAGAGCCAGTTAGTGACTTCCACTGCAGTACAAATCATAGTTTGGCATTACATGCAAACTGCCAAATGGTTATTTTGTGCTTGACTTCTAAACCACATTGCAAAACACTGTTTGATTCTGATTTGTAATTCTGGCTCAGAGGAGGAGCAAAACCATAGTTTGGCAGTTTGGCTATAACCACAAACTGTGGTTTGCACTAAATCATATACTCTATATTACACTAGTAATAGACCCTTCAGAATAGGGCTAGGGAGGCTTGTGGGTTCTGCCGTGCCAGATGTGCTGCAGCCATAAATAAAGACAATCTGTTGCATCATAAAAATGCCATTTAGAAGAGTTAGCAAAAGTGAACAGCTTGACTTCTGTCTGCCCTGGCTGTCTTCAGCAGGCTGAGCTGGCTGTCACTCTCCCTCTCTCCCTTGTGGTTGTATTTCTAGCTTGATGTGGATGGGGCTCTTGTGAGGATGCTGAAGCTCTCGTTTCCTCCCCTCCCCTTTCTGTAGGAATGCGAGTCAGATAGTGGGATGGTGCTGACTTTGGATGAAATCAAAAGCCGGAAGAGGCTGGAAATCCGCTCCTGGCCCTATGGGATTATGGCTCTGGCGTAAGTACCTAACACTGTATTGGTCTGCAGTACATTCAGGTCTGGTACCTTAGAGACCAACAAAATTTGGGGGTATGAGCTTTCAAGAGTCAAAGTTTGGACAAAAGGCACTTTGACTCTTGAAAATTTATGCCGCAAAAATCTTGTTAGTCTCTAAAGTGCTATATTGCTCAGGGGTGTGCATCATATAAAGCTGAACAATATCCCCCCAGAAAAATATCTTAGTACCATAGTAACATAGACTCTCATTGAGTACCTCACATTAATTCTAAGAAGCCAAAATCAAAGCCAACTGAAATCAATGGAAGCACCATCCATCCATCTAGCTTTTTCGGTATTTTTCAGTGGGGGAATCATACTGAAAAAAAAGCAGCGATAAAAGGGAGCCGAAACGCAGATCCCGAATAGTCACTTTGGCCTAACTGCCATTTTTTTTAACCCCCTCCCTCACTTACCTGCTGGCTGGGTCTGTGCAGGAAATGCCACGATTGTTTCTTAGAGGTGGGCACCGAAGGCTCTGCTCGAAGGGGGTGATTCTGTCGGGCAAGGGTTTCAGCTGCCCCTTTATGACCCTCCTGGACTGTGGGTGCTGTGGGTGACTGCTCTTGCTCCCCAGCAGGTAAGTGGGGCTGGGGTTTTCTGGTAGGGGCTGGCAGAGGAAGCCAGGAAGGCTCCATGCTTGGGTCATTGGTTTTGAAGGCCAGGGTGGACTCTGACATTGTGGCAGAGACCGCGGTGTCTGAGTCCATTCCCGGAAGGGTTGCCACACTTTTCAAACATACTTTGGTGAATCTTGATATCTATATTTCAGCCACTAAATTTCAATCCTAAATAGAGTTATGCCCTTCTATGCCTATTGACTTCAATGGATTTGAAGGGTGTTTTAGCCATGACTAGCCCAGCCTCATCAGAGCCTGGAAGTTGAGCAGAGTTGGCCATGGTTAGCAGTTGGATGGGAGACTACCAAAGAAGATTGGGGTTGCTATGCAGAGGAAGGCAAGAGAAAACCACCTCTAGTCATCTTTTGCCTCAAAAAACCCATGAGGGGTTGCCATCAGTCAGTTGCAACTTGACAGAACACAGTTGTTATTACCGTATATACCCGTGTATAAGCCGACCCGCATATAAGCCGAGGTGCCTAATTTCTCCCCAAAAATGGGGAAAAATTAGGCACCCGCGTTTAAGCCGAGGGTCAGCTTACAACCCCTCCCCCCCCCGCAGGCTTACCTGGCGGCGGGCTCCTGGCGGCGGGAAGCAGCGGATCTGGCGGGGGCAGCCTTCCTGCAGCTGCAGGAGGCCCCCCCAGGCCGCTCCTGGCGGCGGGAAGTGGTGCGGGCCCGGCGGCGCGGCCTCCCTATGGCCGCAGGGGGCCTCTGGAGGCCGCTCCCGACCGGGAGAAGGCGGCGGGGGCAGCTGGGCGGGCTCCCTGCGGCCGCAGGGAGCCTCTGGAGGCCGCTCCCGGCCAGGAAAAGGCGGTGGCAGTGGTAAGTTCCCCCCTCCCTCCTCCCTCCCCTCCCCTACCGTATTGACCTGCGTATAAGCCGATGCCGGCTTTTTCAGCCCTTTTTTTGGGCTGAAAAACTCGGCTTATACGCGAGTATATACGGTATTATATTAACTGTATTTAGGGTTGCCTTGTCAGTCATATAGGTATCAACATTCACCAAAATCCAAAAACAGCAATCGTGTTTACATGGCCAAACTAGCCCCAAATAATGTGTATACGTTTTCAGGTTCTCTAAAAATCTTCATCATCCTGGGTATTAAGTACAAAAGAAGGAGTTAGGGAAAAATTATATTGATGGTGCATCTTTTGCATCCATGAGAGCTTTTTGGTGGCCTTCTTTTTAATCAACAGACTTGCAGGATATCCACAGCTAATATGTGTGACAAAGCTCATGTGGCTTTTTTTTTTAAAAAAACAGCAAAACTATTCCTTGGGAAATCTGGCTTTAGAATAGAGCAGTGGCTGACCTATCCTAGCTGCCATTTCCTCATGGAGTTTTCCCCTGAGGGCTACCATCATTTAACCAGCCCCCCCCCCCAACCTGCTACTTACTCATATACCGAGAAATTCATTGCTTAGGCTTTCCAGAACCACCTGCCTAACCCCTGGCTCCTGTTCTTATTTCATATATGACATGAATTTGTCCCTGGTGTTAGAAATCCCAGCATGAAAAAAAGCTTGAAGAACCATTCTGGAGACTGGCTAAGCAATAGCTTGAGTATTTTGCTGGGGCTAGCAGTGGAGAAAGGAATTGCGCTTGTTAATTGTATCTCTGTCCTTATCAAAAACATTTATTCTGGATCCATTACAAGTGTTCTCCTTCCCAAAATGGAGTGTGTTTTCTAAGCCAAGGGAGCTCGTAGAGACTCTCATCCCTAGCTGATAATTTTTCTTGTATTTCCTTCCTTTTTGGAGTTAAAGAAAAAAATTGGCAAGGCTGAAGTGTAGAATGCTGCTGTCAAAAATTTGCAGAAGACAAATATAAGACTCTGGGACTGAAAATTCTCTTGGATACCCAACAGTCATTTGTTTTGTGAGGAGTTAAGAAGCCAGATAGAGAGGGGATCTTTGCAGAGGATTCAGTGGTGCTAACTTGTCCAGAGGAGGGCAGCAAAGATGGTGAGGGGTCTGGAGACCAAGTCCTATGAGGAAAGGTTGAAGGAGCTGGGTATGTTTAGCCTGAAGAGAAGACTGAGAGGTGATATGATAACCATCTTCAAATACTTGTCATATAGAGGATGGTGCCAAGTTGTTTTCTGTTGCCCCAGAAGGTCGGACCAGAACCAACGGGTTGAAATTAAATCAAAAGAGTTTCTGTCTAGAGACATTAGGAAGACTTTTCTAACAGTTAGAGCAGTTCCTCAGTGGAACAGGCTTCCTCGGGAGGCGGTAAGCTGTCCTTCCCTGGAGGTTTTTAAGCAGAGGCTAAATAGCCATCTGTCAGCAATGTTGATTCTATGACCTAAGGCAGATCATGAGAGGGAGGGCACCTTGGTCATCTTCTGGGCATGGAGGAGTGGTCACTAGGTATTGGGGGGAGGTAGTTGTGAATTTCCTGCATTGTGCAGGGGGTTGGACTAGATGACCCTGGTGGTACCTTCCAACCTATGATTCTATGAACTTCAGGGTTGGGGTTCATTTCACAGCCTGGGGGGGCTTGGGTCCACTTTAAATCCATCCTGGAGACTCTTTTCAGTTAGCTCTGATTTTTCTGTCACAGGTTTGCTTTGCCCAGTTTTGTTTATTCAGTTGAGCTCAGATCTTATTAGGCTGAAGAAGCGCAACTTTACCCACTGGGGCCTCAGTGGAGGCGCTTTGGCCTTTGGCCGTTGACTGAGGACACTGCCTTTGGCTTGGACATCTTTGTTTGAACACAATCATGTCACTCATCAGCTGTAGTCCTTCTTGTTCCAGTCCAATGTCTTACAGACAGTGAAATCCTGACTGAAACGTAAGTTGTGTTATGGCACCCCCATCTGCCTAGATTTCCAGTTGCTAACTTGTAAGCTCATCAGAATAGGGCAGCCTGACACAATATGTGGCCCAACATGGTTAGTGGCCAATCATGGGTTAAGGGAGCTTCTTCTGGGTGTCTTCCATAAGACTGCAGAGCAGAAGTGTTATCAAGCAGCTGCAGGCCACGAAATGTGGCTGGTGGCACAGAGGTCGTGTATGCATGGGAGTTTTACCTGGGGCTAGAAGGTTGCTTGACCCACACTTTCCTGTTGGGAATCTTTGCACCAGCAGTCACCAAGATTAACTCAAAGAGCATTTGAGTCCCTGCCCCTTGAAATGCTGCTTTGTAATTGGCTGCAGTGCTTTCTGTGAGAGAAACATCCATTTCCTCCCTCCCCCCGGAGGAAACCCAAGTGCCGTTTTACAAACCTTTTCAAAAAATGGAGCTCTCTAAAAGGAACGGGGGCAAGGGAAGAGAAACCCAAGCGTCTTTTTAAAATCCTTTCTTGTGTGAGGGTGCTCAGAAAGAACACCGAGAAATCAGGAAGCATTTGAGTTCCCTTCCCTTGAAAAGCTGTTTGTAATTGGCTGTAGTGCTTTCTGTTAACCCCCCCCCCCACTCCCCTGTTGTGAGCTTTGGCTTATGTATGGAGATTTCACCAGGCTGATCTCAGAGGAGATTGAAGAATTGGGTTATTATAGGAACCGGGATTTGTAGGGGCTGGGCGCGAGGTCATCTCTAATGGACAGAAAACTCACGCATAACTCCAAGGAACAACTGAGTCAGACTGGGGGTGAACATGAGTGAAAGTACCCATGCATAAATGACCAGAGTCTGATTGGAGGGTCCCACGTTTTGCAGTCCTGAGATAGGGAAAGATCCACTGCTAGTTTCTCTAGAATATGTAGCACGGAGATCCGAAATAGTATTTTAGGGCTTTTCCAATGTGCAGTTTTTTGAAATAATTCTTGACATAGCTTATTCTGGTTTCCTCAGTGAGTAGCCCTGCCAGAAAGCAGATTCAGTCAATGACTGGGCATTTTCATTTATTTATTTATCTATAATTTTATTTTTTGACAATGTAACCTCTCAAATCTAGGCTAGGCCGATCTTGTCAGATTTTGGAAGCTAAGCAGGGTCAATCCTGGTTAGTATTTGGATGGGGACTACCAAGAAATGCCTGGGTGGCTACACAGAGGCAGGTAATGACAAACCACCTTTCCTGCCTTGAAAACCATACAGGGTCGCCAGGTCAGCTGTGACTTAATGGCAAAAAAAAAAAACCTCTCAAAATTGTATTTGTCTTTTAGCACCCGACTCCTCTGATAATCTCCACATAATATTTACTTCCACCATAGCTGGATAGGTTTGATGCAGTCATATTTTCACATGGCATTTAGTAGCAACATGACATGTGGTCCTTGGATCTGTCCATTGCATGCTGGCTTCCCTTAGGCTAGCTTGTTTGATATGTACATATTGTCACCATTAAATGCCTATGGTGATCTGAATAATCCATTGACAGAATGCTTGCTAAGTAACCTGCCCACCTCCTTCCTTTTTAAAATTAGCCTTGTTTCCATAGTAACATAGACTCTCATTGAGTACCACACATTAATTCTAGGAAGCCAAAATCAAAGCCAGCTGAAATCAATGGAAGTACCTGGCCATCCATCTAGCCTGTTGTGATGGCATTATAGTTTACTTTCCATTTCTGCATCACCTGTGTAATGCATCATACACAGATGAAGAGCACCTAAATCTTTTACATCCCTTCTCGCTCCCATTATTTGCCCCGCAAAGCAGCCAACGCTCTTATTTCAACAGCTACATTCACTACAATGCCTTGTAATTCAGGCTCATAACCATTATTAAAACCATCAAGGGCTTTAAACACTGTTACCCTGGGGGGGAAAGCCTCATTAAACACCTATAAAGGCCATTACAAGCCCCTGCAGCTCACTTATGCAATTATTACAAGACTTGGGCAAAAGGTATATCTTGCTGCAAACCGCAAATTGATTTGGACGTCTTTGTTCAAGCGCCACTGCTTGTTGTGTACAGAATTTTTAAATACCATGGAAATCTATTATGGCTGCAAGCCGCACACGGTTATCTGGAAGCGGCTCGATAGAACACAGTGGGGCTTGCTACCAAGTTAGTATGCAGAAGACTGAGCTCTACAGGGCTTTATGCTCTGGTGCCACTGGGGGATTGCACCGCTTTCCCACTTAACCAAAGTATAAAGTGCTACTTATGCGTGACCTTTTGCAATTTAGATGAGGCTACATAATAATCGAATAAAGTGATTAATTAATTACATCGAGTGACCTCAGTCAAGGGCAGTTCTCATATTATAGCTTTAATCCATTGGAGGAGGGCGTGCAGAGGGAGTGACACTCCCCACTCAGCTAAGCATGGTGGCAGAAAGTGCCATCAAGTTTCAACTAACTTATGGCAAACCCTCAAGGGGGTTTCAAGGCAAGAGATGTTCAGAGGTGGCTTGCCATTGCCTGGCTCTGCATAGCAACCCTAGTCCTCCTTGGTGATCTCCCATCCAGGTACTAAGATCTGATGATATCAGGCTAGCTTAGGACATCCAGGTCAGAGCAAATATATCAGTATGGGTGGCAGTGGAAAGTGTTGTCAAGTTGTAGCCAACTTATGGCAAACCCCATGGGGTTTTCAAGGCAAGAGACATTCAGAGGTGGTTTGCTATTGCCTGCCTCTGCATAGCAACTGTGTACTTCCTTGGTGGTCTCCTACCCAAGTAGTAATCAGGGCCAACCCTGCTTAGCTTCTGAGATCTGACACGATCAGGCTAGTCTGGGCCATCCAGGTCAGGGCCTGCTAAGCACACTCTGCCCTAACTGTAGAGTCTTCTTCCAGTGAAAGAAACCATCCAGAAAAAGTGGCCCTTCTGTGTATTGAAGTCTTCTTGCATTGTTCACCATCCCCACATTCCTATCCATCCTTTCCAATCCCCATAAAGATAATTCCTAGCATTGCAGGATTCATGGGGAGGAAGAGAAGTGTAGGTCAATGGCTGGAGTGAGGGGATGACATTGACCCCTTTCCTCAGGAGAGGACTGATTTCAGCCCATGTCCTTCCTCACTCCTTCCCCCCCCCCCAATCTGCGTGCCTGGTCTTCTGCAGAGGTCCCACGACTGTGGGAATGCTCTTTCTGGGAGCAGGAAAGGGTTATTGGAACACAGAGGAAAGTGGAGAAATTCCATCTTCAGTGCATGGGGTGGCCGGATCAAGGCCATTTTAGCAGCTTCTTGTTTAATCAGTGTGAATCTCGATGCCACAGCTCCAAAGCAAAAGTGGAAACAAAAGCGGGAGAGGATGGACGGATCAGTTCAGCCAGTTTGTCTCTCACCTGGAAGAAGCCATTCAGAAAACAGAAGATGCTTCACAGCATCAGAGGAACTGAACTAGCACTTTTGAAGAACATCTGCTGTAGCTCTGACAAATGCAGCTGGCTGGTAGTAAAAATACTTGATAGGACAAGTGCCATGGACAGCATGCTGTGTCCTCATTCAGTGTCAGAAGCCAATAGTGACCTGCTGCCTTAATTAGCCCCTGATTTCCCCAGCGTGCAAGGAATTTATCTTTAAAATGGGTTTCTCGATGGTAGATGTAATTCTGGCTATGTACTGATGTTTTAAGGAGTCTACTGTATGTAGCTTTCCCCTTCCTAGAAAATCTGGCCATATTTTGCAAGTAGCTCACTTGTTGCTGGTGTGAGAGTCCCCAACCTAGCTGGGCAAACTTCGCCAAATCAATTGCTCAGACTTGGATGCAGAAACAAAAGATTTATTGAAGGCTTCAGATAGAGAAGACAGGCTCATGGATTCAAAGTTGCGAGTGACTCGCTTATCGGGGTTACAGTATTTATCTACTACAGGGCATGAAGGTTCACACGCATGGGAGGCATGGGAGGTTACAAGGCAAACCGGTGCAGCATAAAACATCAAACAGTCCTAGAGAGACAGTGAGGGCTATCTGCATTTCAAGGCCGGACTCAGCCCGAGGGAGTGAAGGCAGAAAGCACAGCAGGGGAGGAGAGGTGGCACCTGGGCAAGAAGGACGAGGTGGGGAACTCAGGAAGATACACAGAGGTGCGAACTGCTTGTACGAGTTCAAAGGGGTAGAGATAGAAACAGATAAGAGCCAAAGCCAGATGGCCCTCACATTCTGCCCCCCTTAAGGCCCCCCTCCCGCGGGTTCGGGAGGTCGAGGCTTCTCGGGATAAGCGCAATGGAATTCATGTACGAGCCGGGGGGCGGCCATATGGGGGGCTGCAACCCATTCATCGTGCGCGGCGCCTAGATGTTTCCACCGTACAAAGTAAAACAGCTTTCCCTTTTTCCACTTGGAATCCAAGACCTTGGATACTTCCATGTGGGTATCCCCACCCACAACAGTGGGCACTTCTGGCTTGGAAGGGGGGTGGAACTGGGGAGCGGAGACGAACGGTTTGAGCAGACTGATGTGAAAAACGGGGTGTACCCCGCGAAGAGTTTTGGGAAGATCCAGCTCCGCAGTTACCTCGTTAATCACCCGGGTAATGGGGAAGGGGCCCACATAACGGTCACTGAGTTTTTTACAGGGTCGGAGGGAACGCAGATTTTTCGTGGAAAGATAAACCTGTTCTCCCACCCGGAGTTCCCATCCCTGTGACCGGTGTTTGTCAGCCTGTTCCTTGTATTTCCGCTTGGCCCGTTCAAGGTTCTTCTGTAGCCAGGGCCAAGTGGAACTGACCGCCTGTACCCATTCCTGCATCTCGGGCACTGCCTCGAGTTCGGGGGAGACGGGGGCGGCACCGAAAGGGCCGAAATCGGTTCCGTATACTACACGGAAAGGACTAAACCCCGTGGAGGAGTGGGGGGCGTTGTTGTATGCGTATTCGGCGAAGGGTAACAGGTCCACCCAGTCGTCCTGATGGTAATTGACATAACATCGGAGGTAGCACTCGACCACGGCATTCACCCGTTCGGTTTGGCCATCAGTTTGCGGGTGGTAGGCAGATGAGAGACCCTGTTCCCCCACCCCCATAAGCTTCAGGAAGGCCCGCCAGAATTTGGCAACGAACTGGGCCCCTCTGTCGGAGAGGACCTTCCTAGGGATCGAGTGAAGCCTGAGGACATGGGTGACAAACATTTTGGCCAACCCCTGCGCCGACGGGAGTCCAGCGCAGGGGACAAAGTGGACCTGCTTGGAGAAGAGGTCTGTAACAACCCACAGTACGGTTTTGCCCCTGCTGGGGGGTAGATCGGTGACAAAATCCATGGCGATCACTTCCCATGGCCGGGTGGGGATCTCCAGGGGTTTCAGAAGCCCTTCGCAACTTAATGTGAGAGTCCCCAACCTAGCTGGGCAAACTTCGCCAAATCAATTGCTCAGATTTGGATGCAGAAACAAAAGATTTATTGAAGGCTTCAGATAGAGAAGACAGGCTCATGGATTCAAAGTTGCGAGTGACTCGCTTATCGGGGTTACAGTATTTATCTACTACAGGGCATGAAGGTTCACACGCATGGGAGGCATGGGAGGTTACAAGGCAAACCGGTGCAGCATAAAACATCAAACAGTCCTAGAGAGACAGTGAGGGCTATCTGCATTTCAAGGCCGGACTCAGCCCGAGGGAGTGAAGGCAGAAAGCACAGCAGGGGAGGAGAGGTGGCACCTGGGCAAGAAGGACGAGGTGGGGAACTCAGGAAGATACACAGAGGTGCGAACTGCTTGTACGAGTTCAAAGGGGTAGAGATAGAAACAGATAAGAGCCAAAGCCAGATGGCCCTCACAGCTGGGTTTAAAAGAACAGACAGGCAGGAACTGTAGAGGCTTATAGAGACAGAAGTGCATAGTGAAACTTGAGCTGGCCTACAGAGCCCCATAGTAGCTGATGGATGTGGCTTTCCGAGGTGTTAATTTGGTCCCCTTTAAGCAGGAGGCCTCTCTTTTTTATGGGTGGGTACATGACAATCAGAATGAAGATGCAGACTCCCAAGTGTTTAGGGTTGCCAGGTGGCTGGTTCCGGACTGCAAGGAGCGGCGATCACAACTGCATGCGACTCAATTATGTCACTTCCGGGTTTACGTCACCCCCATTTGGGGGGGAGGGGGGTTCAGTGCTAAAGCGTCCCATCATGATGTGGCTGCTCTGGAAGGTGGGATCTATGGCATTATACCCTGCTGAGATCCCTGTCCTCCCCAAATCCCGCCATTCCCAGGCTCCATCCCCAAAATCTCCAGGAATTTCCCAAGCAGGAATTGATAACCCTGTCTTCTCATGGGAGGGGGTCCTCTGTTGTAAAAATGCATGTGCATCAACTTTAGGCAAGCTGCCCTCCTTAACAAACGCTTCCTCTCAATACGAAGAGGTGCTTTTCCAGTGTTTACAGCTATTTGTGGTTAGATATTTCTCAAGGAATGCACGACAATCACTTGGTGCCTTTATTGCTGCAATCTCAGTAAAAGCCACAATTTCTGATGGCAAACTACAGAATCAGGGTCTGAAATCCATTTTGTTCAAAGAGGGAGGCTGTAACTGGGCCCATTCAAGGTCAACCCTTTTGAGGTCAGGGTCATTTAATCGGAGCTAACTTGGTCTGACCAACCATCACCTTTCAGTGGATTAATCTGGATCAAGCATAAGCTTATTTAAAAGATGGGGCTCACCAAGTCCTGTCTAGAGGAATATACCCTCAACTGAAACAGAACCAGCTTCAACAGCTGCTCATACCACCAGGCTTCTGAAGGAGACTTCCTCACCCGCACAGATGAGCAAGCTCCTTCAGACAGCCACCATGGTCAAGACTTCGGCTGGCTCCGATATCACCCCCCCCCCAAATGAAAAACTACTTTCAAAAAGAAGGTCGGCCAGCATAGAGGCTTCATTTCCCCCCCACCATGAACATCTCTTGAAATCAGATTTTTGATGACCGTAATAAAGGACTGTTCACAGGATGTCATTTGCCACCAAACAAATGTTTCCCATGCCTTATTTTTCTTGCATTTAAGCCTTTTTCCTCAGTTCAGAAGCTAATTTCCATGGTCATCATGCTATGCACCCCAGATACTAAGGGAGCCCCCAGACTTTAAGGCGCCAGCCTGCCAATTGGCTCTTTCTGCCAGTCCTCGGCAATGCTGAACTTCTGAACCTGAAAACCAGTGGACAGCTCGGCTCACAAATGCCTGGAGGATGGGGGCGACCTCTTTGCTGGCCCATAAAATTGGACCCCCATCCCAAAGTTCACCAAACGTCGGTGACCATCTAAGCAGAGTCCCTTGCAGCCACGCTGCAAATTTGGTGACTCTACCTCCAAAAATGTCCCCACAGGAGCTTCGAAAAAAATCCCCATAAACTATAATTGACCCAGATTTTTCGGTTAGCCCGGAAATAAGCCAAAGACCTATATTTACCGGTATAGGTATTTGGCTTATTTCGAGTTTACCGAAAAAATCTGGTCCAATAAACCCGAACCCAAAATTTACTGGGGGTTTTTCCACAACCCTAGTCCTCACCCCTCACTGAGTACTGGCACCTTTGTTGAGGGCTCTCTCAAATCCTGAGGGGGGAATTGGTGAAAATGGGTGCTGCTGGATATATGAGTACCAACACCTTTTTATTACAAAAAAGCACCAGTCTCAACTTTGTTATGGTTCTTTTCTCTGGCCCTGCAAGGCTTATGCTAGCTGAGAGCCAAGTTCTGCAGGTTATTCCATGCTTCTCCCCATCCCCACTGACTGCTTGAATCCCTGATACATTAATAGAGGATTTGTGGATTCCTCTGACAAAAAGCAAAGTGATCCACAAATAAAAAGAGGGAAAAATACATAAACCAACAGCAGAGAAGACTGAATATTCTGCAGGGAGAATTTAACAAAGTGATTGGGAAGCAGCCAATGGCAGAGATACTGAAGCAAATCCCCACAAATCTCTTCCTCTGATAGGGGAGGATGAAAATTCAGCTCTGGTTGCTGGATTCAGCAGCTTTGCAGTACCTGTATATCTGAGCCTTCCCAGACCTTTGCTTGGTTATTGAGCACTGCACCACTGGGCAGGACCAAATAACTGCCTCAGTATCAGGCGTCTCCACCTGTTGCGTTTCTCTTGACTGTGGGCAGGTTCTTCCAGTGTTTCGGTTGCTTAAAATAAAGCAGTCTAACCCAGTGGTTTCCTTTTGAGGAGTTCCCTGATTTGGCACATACAAGCAAAACACTCATCGTGGGATGGGAAGCATTTGGGACAGACTTACGATTTGCTATCCTCATTCCCTCCCCTTCTAGGAGAAAAGCCATCAGCAAGAGCAAGGAGTCTGTGTTCTCCGAGAACGAACGTGGGTTTGTGAAGTACCAGTTGGCCACGCAGAGGGATGAAGACCCCCTGGAAGATTCTGTCCTCCTGCCCCTGGATCTGACCCTGGAGTGCCACAGCCCCCCGCCAGACTACAACTCCGTCATTCAGTATTCTGCTGCCCCGTCTGTGTAGCTGACCCACCCCTTTGCCTCTCTTTTTCCACTCAGTATTCTCACTGCCTCCCATTTCTCTGACCTGCTTAAAGGAACTAGTTTTCAAGAGGCAGAGCAGCTGCACAGTGTCCTGGTTCCTCTGTCCTCCATGCTGAATCCCTGATACAAATGGGAATCCTCTAGGAGCAGCCAGCTGCATTATAGTTTGTACCCTTCCAAGCTACAGAATTTTTTTTAAAAGAAAAAATGAGGGGCTGCAATTGCACAGACACCATCTTGTTTCTGTGTCTCTCTCCAAGCTTTGCAATGCCAGTCATGGGTTAGACCCTGCGGTTCCATTCCGCTAACGGTGGTCCTGTTCTCCATCGCCAGGAGCCTCCTACTCTATGAGCTGCTTGTGTCTCTGGAAGGCTGCTTGCTCCAGAGGAAAGCACTGCTGTTAACGGGACAGAGCCACGCCTCGTTTCCCTCACTGGTTGCTCAGAACTCACTGAAAAGGCAGAGGGGTTTTGTTTGTTTTTAAATTCTTCAGGGATTGCCTTTACAATTTTGGGTATAAAGAAGATTTTTAAACTTGGCTTTTGTTACCAGCTATGATTACTGAAAAATGAATGAATGGAAGAACTGGATTTGCCCCTACACATTTTGTGGCAGTTAGCACAATTGATTTGGGCTGGAGATCAACAGCAGCAAAATGAAGCTGAGGGAAAATGAAATTCATTAGTTCTTCCAAGATGAATCCTGTCTCCCCTCCTTCTGTCTTTCAGCTAAATGTCTGATGGGGAGGACTCTATTCTACAAACATCTGTCCATTTTATAACAGTTGGCATGACTCGCAGGGCATCCCCCGAAGAATCCTGGGAGTTGGTTGAGATCACTCAGAATTTGGTTAGAGGTTCCTAGCATCTTCCCAGAACTACAGTTCCCAGGATTCCTGAGATCACAGAATGACTATGAAACCAGTTCCAAGTGTACCCTGCAGATTTGCCCTAGCTATACATTCCTCCAAAGAAAGTTATTTTAAATTTCTTACTTAGAAAGAAAGAAAGCAGTCTTGGCAACCGATGGCAACCATTCTTGTTATTCAGCTAAGAGAGGAAGGACTTTTAAATATGGATGAAAAAATTGGAAATAAGATGACAATGAATAGCTAGCTACAAAGATGTCAGAATGAAGCTAAAAGAAGCCTCAGGGAGAGTTGTGTTGGGGGAAGGGACCGTCGGAAGGCAAACTCAAGACCCCACAAAGCTTCAGAATGGCCAGTCTAGTTCTATATTCTGGTTTACCAGCTAATATAGAAAAAATGGAATTGTCTTTATGCAATAACAAATGTCCTTAGAATACCCAGTGAGCATCAGTTAACCATGTATACATTTATTTGTGTCTCTGCTTAGATGAGCTATAGATAGGACAGGAGACGCTCGCTTTAAAAGCACTTAGCTTTTCACATTCATGAATAATTTGTTCGATTAACTCTTGCTGATGACTTTGCTGTGAATTCATCTTTTGATATTGTGCCTTACCTTTTAACTTATGAACAAAGGAGTGTATGGAAACATTTGCTTGTGAAAATGAATTTGCCAGAAGCTTGAGGTGGGGGCAGGAGGGATTTAAAAGCTGTAAGTGCAGAAATTTATCCTCTCCCATGCAAGAGAAAATAGGAAATGTTGCTACTGTCAGCTAATGGTCCCCATCTCCAGCACCTGTTTCACTACCTTTCCTTGCAAAGACTTTGCTGACATGGCTAGAGAATGGCAGGGTGCTGAAAGAGCCATTGGAGTGGCCAACTTTTGAACTGGCTGCCATATCTGTGCCTTGAAGTGCAGTTTGACCTGCAGGCAATTAGCTGGGACCCTCATTTACCTCCGTGCTGTGAACAGCTTTATCTGCTGGTTCCTACAGATCAGGTGGCTGCTAAAGGCATGACTGTGGGCCAAGGCAATTTTTTTGCATGTCGATGGGGGAGCCAGGCATCTCTGGTGGTTGCTGTATTCAGGTGTGCGCGTTCTAACCCAGGTCCTTCTGCAGGTCAGAGGTGTTCTATGTATATGAGTTCTTCAGAAACTTCTGCCCACTGCTCCTTGCTGTGGAAATGTGCATTACTGGAGTGGCAACCGTGCCACTCTGATGGATAAGTCTTGCCAGAGGCCCAGGAGAGAGACAAGCTTCCTACTTTGCAAGATTGGACCTCAGCCTATGGCAAAAGCTGCCTCTGGCCCGAGACAACAATCCTGAAACCAAATTCCAATAACACAGAATCTTCTAACAAGTCTCAGGGCCTGCAGAAGACTATCCTGCTTTTTCCAGTTGAGCTGTTATTCCTTGCAGTGCTTACATCAGCAGCAGCTTATTTCCTTTACTACTGTGTGTATGTGGATGGTAGTCCCTACATTCAGTTCACTGGAAAGGCAAGAAATCATGAGGATAGATCTTTACCCCATATTTCTCCCATAGAGGAACTTTCCCAGATGTCTCCCTTCTTTCAGGGAGGTTGGAAAGTATAGCCCCACTCCCTTTGGGGGCACGCCCTCCTGTGGCCAGTCATCAAACCATTTCCTGGGGGATCTGTGATGGACTTGCTTGAAACAAATTAGAATGGCTCCTCCCAAAGCCATGTACACCTGCACACAGACACATCCACCATCCCCAAAGGGGCAGTTTTCATTTTGCTCATTTTTTTTTAACCAGCAGAAGGATTGCCTGATATATATACACATACATATATACTATTTGTATTTTATTTACTAATAATTCTGTCTCTCCTTTCCCTTCCCCTTAATTTAATTACCGTAATGTTCTCCCAATTATGTTGATATCCAAACATATACACAGGGAAAAGTCAATCCCAAACGAAGCGCTTCATGGCAAGAGAGCTGCATGGGTGCCAAACATTCTCCTGTAGGGGACTTGCAGGCGCCTGACTTGAGTTAGGTTGCACTTGTTGGCTTTACTCAGTAGAAGCAACTCTGTATAGAAATTCATTTATGTGACAACCTTTATAATGCTTTCTTAGTCCAAAAGAGCAGGAAACTCCCCATTTCAAGAGCAAACCCCTCCCCCAAGCAATACATTCTCCTTTTCTCCCCTTTAGGTAAAGGTAAAGGTCCCCAGTGCAAGCACCGGGTCATTCCTGACCCATGGGGTGACGTCACATCCTGACGTTTCCAAGGCAGACTTTGTTTGCGGGGTGGTTTGCCATTGCCTTCCCCAGTCATCTTCCCTTTACCCCCAGCAAGCTGGGTTCTCATTTCACCGACCTCGGAAGGATGGAAGGCTGAGTCAACCTTGAGCCGACTACCTGAAACCAACTTCCGTTGGGATCGAACTCAGGTCATGAGCAGAGCTTTTGACTGCAGTACTGCAGCTTAACACTCTGCGCCACGGGGCTCCTTTTCTCCCCTTTAGGAATCCCAAATTCCCAGGGAAGGGAATTCTGTACTGTCAGCTTTATATGTGTTCTCTTCCCTTATGGAGTAAGACCATAGGTTCCCAAAAGAATAAACTCATGCCTGTCCACAACCCACTGTTTCATTGAACCAGTTCTTCACAAATATGTTTCTGGTCAAGGTTGGTTTTCCAACCGAGCTACCAAAGTACAGCACAGTGAGGAAGCCACTGATCCAGCTCAGAGGCTTGGCTTGCTCCCCGCCATCAGCAGCATGGCAGGTGACTGGCATTCCCTCCTGACCCGCACCACCGCTGGTCAGGGCCAGGCCAAGGCCCTGCAGCTGTAAGGCTGCCAACCTCCAGGTACTAGCTGGAGCTCTCCTACCATTACAACTGATCTCCAGCCAATAGAGATCCGTTCACCTGGAGAAAATGGCCACTTTGACAATTAGACTCTATGGCATCAAAGTCCCTCCCCAAACCCCGCCCTCCTCAGGCTCCACCTCAGAAATCTCCAGATATTTCCCAACCCGGAGCTGGAAACCCTATATGGCTGGGACCTTGCTGGCAGCAGCGTGGATCCTGGCAGCTATCTGAGAACCTTGGTTGGGGAGGTAAAATCCCTTGGACTGGCCCTCTTCCTTGTCCCGCTCTTTCCTGATCCTCCTCCATTGAGATGCAGCCAGTAACAGCTTTCGTCTACATCAATTCCCAGCTCCTCTCTTCTCTCTTTGGCTTGGGGGAAGTTAAAGGTATTTTTAAAGGCATTGTTGAGAGTGCCCATCTAGTCTTGAGGAACAACTCTTCAAAGACCTCTTGAGAGGAACTCTATAACCAGCAATAACAGTGGAGGGAAGAACAAAGTTTTTATACCAGTGGAAGTGAAACAATTCCTCTAGCACACAACCTTCAACTCTCTGAAAAATGGCTCCAGGCAAGTGTAAAGTTTGGTAGAAAATGTACTCTAGGATTTAAATGAGTTCCCTCCCCTGAGCTGGCACTTTAGATGCCTCAGTTTGTAACCCTTTCCACAGTATTTGAACTGGGACAAGATTATGGCTGCCATGTGCCAGAAAACGCTTCTGTCTAAGAGCAGTTCTGTGTGGAGCGCTTATGAAGTAGTGTAATTTACTTGCTGAGGGGATCAGCCCACTGCAACCCCCTGTATCACTTGGTGGTGGTGGAAGTGCCATCAAGTGACAGCTGATTTATGGCGACCCCCGTAGGGTTTTCAAGGCAAGAGACGTTCATAGGTGGTTTGCCATTGTCTGCCTCTCCATGACAACCCAGGCCTTCCTTGGTGGGTGGAGCTTCCAAGACTCTGATGAGATTGGGCCATCCAGGTCAGGGCGTATCATTTGAGTCACCGCTAATAACAGTCTTCCACCCCCACCCCCACTGACAAGTATACCTCATCCTGAAGGATATTTCAAATTTGTGTGGTTTTTTTTAGGGAAACCATGTAAAAGATTTTGCTACTGCAAAGTGCTAATGAGCAACAGAACTCACCTCTCCTTGGATGATGGAGGTGGGTTCTGTTGCCCTTTGGCTTCTTGGACTCTGATCTGGAGTTTAATTCCCCACTCCTCCACATGAGTGGCGGATGCTAATCTTGTGATCTTGATTTGTTTCCCCACTCCTATGCATGAAGCCAGCTGCGTGACCTTGGGCAAGTTACAGTTCTATTAAGAGCTCTCTCAGCCCCACCTACCTCACAGGGTGTATGTTGTGGGGAAGGGAAGGTGATTGTAAGCCGGTTTGATTGTTCCCTAAGTGGTAGAGAAAGTTGGCATATAAAAACCAACTCTTCTTAAAATTATACAGTTGGAAGGGACCACTAGGGTCATCTAGTCCAGCCCCCTGCACAATGCAGGAAATTCACAACTACCTCCCCCAACACCCTCAGTGACCCCTACTCCATGCCCAGAAGATGGCCAAGATGCCCTCCCTCTCATGATCTGCCTAAGGTCATAGAATCAGCATTGCTGACAGATGACCATCTAGCCTCTTCTTAAACACCTCCAGGAAAGGAGAGCTTACCACCTCCCGAGGAAGCCTGTTCCACTGAGGAACTGCTCTGTTAGAAACTTCTTCCTAATGTTTAGATTGAAACTCTTTTGATTTAATTTCAACCTTCTGGAGCAACAGAAAACAGCTTGGCACCATCCTCTGTATGACAGCCCATCAAGTACTTGAGGATGGTTATCATATCTCCTCTCAGTCTTCTCCTCTCTAGGCCAAACATACCCAGCTCCTCCTCCTCCTCCTTCTGCCAGTAATATTATACTGGGATGTCAATGGTGGTGATGGTAGAAAGCTCCATCAAGTCGCAGCCAGCTTATAGCGACCCCGTAAGGTTTTCAAGGCAAGAGACGTTCGGAGGTGGCTTGCCATTGCCTGCCTCTGCATAGCAACCCTGGACTTCCTTGGAGGTCTCCGATCCAAGTACTAACCAGGGCCAACTCTGCTGAGCTTCCAGGGCTCTGATGAGACTGGGCTAGCTTGGCCCATCCATCTCAGTGGAAGTGACTGGAAAATGTTTCCGCTGCTGTGACTGGTGGTGACTGAAGGAGCCGTTGCTTAAAACTAGTAGGTTGCAAGAATAGAAAAGACAGACTCCCCATTTGGCAGGTTACATTTGAAACCCCTCTGTCATATTTCCGAATCACATCCTATGATCTTTATTGTGCTTTCTAACCAGGAAGAGAATCCAATTAGTGTGCAAACTCTTTCAAAAATTATGCCATTTAGTATAAGGATTTTTTTTTAATCTGGCCGTTCACCAGGCAAGACCAATGGTTGTATTGATGAAAGCAGAAGAGCCAAGAGAGGATTTGGGCTTCATAAAAAGGTTAAAACCTTTGGAAAGGAACACTGGCATAGTCCCAGGCCTTTTGAGCCATTATGTATCAGTCATACCTAAGCAGAGGTCTCTTTGGCCGCTCCACTAAGCCCCAATTTTTGGTACATCAGTCCAATAGGATAACAGGTAGACCTGGGTTATGAACCTAACTAGAAAGTCACTGAGCAGAAATTTTAAGGGCTTGACTGATTGTTGTGTTTTGCTTTTTCCTATATTACTGAGTTGTCCAAGTACATAATACAAGCCTGCATGCCCAGTCCACCAGGAGGGCAAGCTAGCCAATGCCACCTTCTACTCCCGACACCCCTGCATTTATGATGAGCCCCATCCTTTTTTGTCCGAAGAATGTATGCACTGAAAAATCTGCTCTGTTATGTAGTCTAAAATGTATTGTAATTGTTAACCAAAAAATAAACAAGAGGAGTCTATATTTATACAGCCTGAGCCTCCTTTGTGCCATCTGTTACACCACAGCATACACACCAGAACAAAAAGTCCTCTCCACATTTAGCCAAGTCTGTCTTGAATCAATGGCCAAGACAAGGCAGTTGGGTGATGATGTGAATTCACTCTCTGCACTGTGAGAAAAAGACAGCAAGGTTTCTTGAAAAGCTCAAACACCAAGTATTGCTAGTAGGATTTCCCCCACTGTTTCATTTTTCCAAGTTGTTTTTCATACATCATTCTAAGTATAGCCTTGTGACTGCAGGACAGTAATGTTTTAATATCTTCAGCTGTGTATTCTGTCTTGGATGCAAATATTAACACAGCTAAATGTGAACTAACCCCCCACAATTATTACACCTCAGGAATTTATCGAAAGCTATGACTATATGCTTTTGAAAAATAAATACAAACACTTTCTGTCACATAAAATCTGTTCAGTTTCTCTTTATTTTAAATACACACTTTCATTTGACAGAACAAGATTCTTAATGCATCTTCACTCAGAATAGCCAGTCTCTGGTGTAGAGGTTAGCATCTAGAACTAGGGAGACCCAGGTTCGAATCCCCAGTCTGCCATGGAAGCTTGCTTGGTGACCTTGGCCCAGTCACAGGGCTTTTGTGGGGACAAAATGGAGTAGAGAACCATGTAAACCACTTTGGGTTCCCACTGGGGAGAAAGGTATAAATGGCATAAAAAAGAGAGAAAATCAGAAGTAAATCCTACTCATTTCAATGGGAGTTACGATCAAATACATGAGGTTGCAATCTTTTGTGTTGTGTAGCTATTTTGCACTCTTAAGGATGAGCTAGTACCTTTCCACATCAGTGACCAAATTCACACATGCCACATAAAAGTTGTTGAGCCATACTCAGCACATATGTGAAAGGCAGGACACCGGCTGTGAATGTGCTTGTATTGAGTTCCTGAATTGACTGAAGGTCCAGGAAGTTGGATTTACAATCATGTTTCTACCTTCCTGAGATTTCAGTCTCCTCTGGGAACAGATATCTATGTGAAGTGTATTTTACTTGAGCACCCCAACACTTTCCCCATTGACTTACACAAGGTTGGAGGCATCTTTGTTTCAGTCTGGTGCAGCCAAACACCATGCAGTTTGCAAGCGCTTCTTAGTTTTGGTGCTTCAGCCACACAACAGTGAAATAGCATGACAGGTGCTGCATCAAAAGGGGAAGGGCTTCTGGAAATCCTCTGGAGAACCCAAGAGAAGCTGGCACCCTTGGGTGGCCTGCCTATGTGTGTGTGTGTATGTTAAGCATGGTCAAGTTGCTTCCAACTCATGGTGACCCTATGAATTAATGACCTCCAAAATTTCCTCTTGTTAAAAGCCTTGGTCAGGTCTTGAAAAGGAGGGTCGTGGCTTCCTTGACTGAATCTCATGAAGTTGCCTTACACTGAGCCACTGGCCCCCCTGTTTCGATCTCCTTTTCCTACTGCCTTCACTTTTCCGAGCATTCTTGCCTTTTCCAATGACTCTTGTCTTCTCATAATGTGACCAAAGTACGATAGCCTCAGTTTAGTCATTTTAGCTTCTAGGGAGAGTTCAGGTTTTATTTGATCTAGAACCCACTGATTTGTCTTTTTGGCGGTCCACGGTATCTCTAAAACTCCTCCAGCACCACATTTCAAAGAAACCTACTTTCTTCCTGTCATCTTTCTTCATTGTCCAACAGATGCATTGCAGTATCACATCTAAAGAGCTGCTGAGGGTACACACCCACCACATTAGGACACTTCCCTCTTTTTACTGCTGCACAGGCAGAGATCAATGGATTTCCCAAATCAAAGTGGAAACCAGTGGGGGCGGTGAACACATGAAGCTGCCTTACCCCAAATCAGACCCTTGGTCCATCAAGGTCAGAATTGTCTGTTGAGACTGGCAGCGGCTCACCGGGGTCTTGGCAGAGGTCTCTGACATTGGACATCACCTCCTACCTGGCTCCTTTCAGTTGGAGATGCTGGGGATTGAACCTGGGTCCCTCTGCATGCCAAGCAGATGCTCTGCCACTGAGCCACTGGCCCCTCTGTTTCTATCTCTCTGCTAGTTTCTGCATCCTGCAGCCAAACCCCACCCTGATGCTCAAAGCCAAGTCAGCCCAGACATGCCGGCCTCTCCTTCCCAGGAACTCCATGTCCCATGCTGCACTGTGCACTTACCTGCTAGTCAGGATCATCCCCCTGGTGAAGCAAGGTGAAACAATCACTTTTAGGGGCATTTCGATGGAGCAGCAGTTTTAGCTCTTTCTGCAAATGCAGAGTTATGATGAAACTTGGAGATGCCTATCCCCCCTGGCTGGCCAAAGGCCACAATAAATGCAGAAGTTTTGTGGTGCTTCACCAGCTGAAGCAGCTTTCCTCTGCCAGGAATCACAGGGAGGGCCTGGGTTGCCAACCTCCAGGTGGTGACTCCTGGGTTTACAACAGATTGTCAGGTGATAGAGATCAGTTCTCCAGGAGAAAATGGATGCTTTGGAAGGTGGATTCTAAGGCATTATACCCCATTGAAGCCCCTCCCCTGCCCAAATCCCTCCCTCCTCAGGCTCCACCCCCAAAATCTCCAGGTATAAGCTCCTCTGCTGCACACTTGATTCCAGCCATTCTGTCTCTCTTGAAATGGTGTTCCCCATGCAGGGCAGAAAAGAGACCCTAACAGCAATGGGAAGGGAGTAAGGAGCAGGGTTGCCACCTCCTGGGGCTGGGGATCTTCCAGAATTGCAACTGATTTCCAGACTGCCAAGATCAGTTCCCTTGGAGGAGATGGTTGCATTATACCCTACTGAGACCCCTCCCCTCTCCAAACCCTGCCTGCCTGAACTCTCCCTAGAAGCTAAAATGACCAAACTGAGGCTATCATACTTTGGTCACATTATGAGACGACAAGACTCACTGAAAAAATACAGTAATGCTAGGAAAAGTTGAAGGCAGCAGGAAAAGAGGAAGACCCAACACGAGATGGACTGATTCATTCAAAAAAAGCCACAGCCCTCAGTTTCCAAGACCTTCGCAAGGCTGTTAACGATAGGAAGTTCTGGAGGACATTGCTTCATAGGGTCGCCATGAGTCAAGAGAGACTTGACGGCAGTTAACAGACACACACTTGCATTTGCTTATTCCCATGATAATTATAAAGTAACATCCTGCTTCAAATAGACTGCTTCAATACACTCAATTTGCTTTGCTTTTAGCCCAGTGACTTATAGATTGTATGTTAGTGCATAGACTGGCTTGCTTGACTAGCTTGAAAGTAGATCTTGAGGACAGCTCCTGGATTGGGGAGTGAGATGATGCGCAATCTTACCTTAGTTGTGATGTGGCTATATTTAGGGTTGCCAGCTTTGGGTTGGGAAATACCTGGAGATTTTTGGGGTGGAGCCTGAGGAAGGCGGGCTTTGGGAAGGGGGGGACTTCAATGCCATAGAGTCCAATTGCCAAAGCGGCTGTTTTCTCCAGGTGAACTGATCTCTATCAGCTGGAGATTAGTTGTAATAATGGGAGATCTCCAGCTACTATCTGGAAGTTAGCAACCATAGTTCTATTATTTGAAGCCATACACAGTAGCGCATGTAGGGTTGCCAACCTCCAGGAGATCTCCTGGAATTACAACTGGTCTTCAAATGACAGAAATCAGTTCCCCTGGATAAATTAGCTGCTTTGGAAGGTGACCTCTATGGCATCACATGCCTGCTGAGCGCCTATCCCCAAATTCCACCGTCTCCAAGATTCTACCCCCAAATCACCAGGAATTTCCCTACCCAGAGCTAGCAGCCCTAAGCACATGTTCAGCCAGCTGAATTGCCCTGCATCAGGTTCCTGAAAAGGCCAGGAACTAGGAGTCGAATTTTGCATTTCAGCAGTAGCCCCAGAAAGAGTCCAGACACTTCCTTAACTCCTGTTGTATATTAGCTCGTTTTTAGCAGTGTGCTGTGCTTAACAGCAGCTTTGCAGCAATTTTCCAGCATTGTGAAGCAGCAAGATACACAGGGCTTTCAGTTACTACATCAAAGGGCACAGGAGGAGAGATAGTTGAAAGACAAGCAATTATATAAATGTATGTATATATTTGTATAAAACCAGTTTTGAAAATGTGGAGCAAACTGGAAGAAGTGTACTTTTGCCATCCTCTTCTGGGGTCTCCATGCCCCCAACATTTTCCCTGTAACTAGATGAGAAATAGGGAATGTTATCTGTTGTGTAGCTTTAAAGATCTTCCGAGTCTTTTGGGTTGTGAACAAGTTGTTTTGCAGTATTTTGTTTCTGGTTGTAATTCCAGACAATTCCAGTCCATTTTTTGGTAAATAATTCCACTGTAGGGTTGCCAGGTTCCCCGGGGCAGGGGATCTCCCACTCTGCATCGCTGACAATACAACAATGTCACTTCCTGTGTGCACCAGAAGTGATGTTGTCATGTTGCCGGTGATTCAGGGATGCTCTGGTATTTGGGCAATAGCTATGGTAAAAATGACTTCTAACATAGAGTTTTTGCCCAAATACCCCCTGTGTCACCAGTGACATGAAGACATCACTCCCAGGCAGTTCTGCAATTGATGTTGCTGCATTGTCTACTACGATGCAGGCCTGCTAGTAAGTCCCCTCTACCTACCCACTCCCCACTGGTTGTCAGGGGTACCTGGCAACCCTAGTCCATGTGAAACACAGTTGTATCTCACTTATTATTTTTATGGTTATTTTTTTATCTAACTCCCACTTTTCTCGCTGATTGGGGCCTCAAAGTGACTTTTTGCATAATTCCTCCCTCCTCCACTTAATCCCCACAATAACAACACTGTGAGGGTAGTGTTGCGCCTGGAAACACTATCTAGATTAGGTCAGATCACAGATAGTGCACTGGAGATTAGGAATTCTTTTCAAACCAGTTTACTAGTCAAAAGGTTCAAAAGGTTTAACAGTACACACTGAGAGAAAGTCTCTTCAGCTGTTAAAAGAACAAAACAAAAATTACAAGACAAAGCTACTACCAGAATAAATCACCTACAAAAGTCAGACTGCAAAAATAAAAATCAAACTTTCTGTTCTACAGGCAGTAAGCTTTATACGATTCTGTTCAGAGCATATTCAGTTGATACCTTTCTCATGGCATGATCTTCTAGCATACAATAGACAAGCAATGCTAGATGGAACCAGCTCTGCAGCTGAGAGGAGCGAATGTCCCTTGCTTTGCAACATCTAAGGCACAGTTAATGTGTGTACAGTATATTGTGATTATGCTGACATTGTTTGATTTAACAAGCAGACAGAGAAAATGAACAGCAGACAGGCAGGGAAAATGGAGGAAAGCAAAGCTTTCTGGGGTATTTGCCCTCTGTTTATCTACACAGGAGCATTCCACAGTGCCATAGGTAAAATACCTTTTTAGGTGGGCACTACAGTAGGTTAGGCTGAGAGATTGTGACGGGCCAAAGGTAGGGTTGCCAACCACCAGGTACCAGCTGGAGATCTCCTTCTATTACAACTGATCTCCAGCCGATAGAGATCAGTTCACCTGGAGAAAATGGACACTTTGGCAATTGGACTCTATGGCATTGAAGTCCCTCCCCTCTCCAAACCCCACCCTTCTTAGGCTCCGCCCCAAAAATCTCCCGCTGGTGGCAAAGATCGACCTGGCAACCCTAGCCCAAGGTAAGGTTGCCAGCTCCGGGTTGGGAAAGATTATGGGGGTGGAGCCTGAGGAGGGTGAGAGACCTCAGTAAAGTATAATGCCAGAGAGTCCACCTTCCACATTGGCCATTTTCTCCAGGGGAACTGATCCCTGTCACCAGGAGATCACTTGTAATCTCAGAAGATCTTCGGCTAGCACCTGGAGTTTGGCAACCCTAGCCCAAGGTCACCTGGCAGGCTTCCCTGTCCAGAGAGAGATTCGAGTCTGGTCATCCCAGATCCTAGTACAACACTCTAACTACTACACCACACCTGACTCTCTAACCACTGCACAGTATCTCCTGTTCTCACAACACAATAACCCCACCACTAGGTTTAGAGAGGTAGGGATACAGAGTAGCATATAAGGGGAGCTCTTATCTTTCAAACAGGGGGCAGGACATGTCATTTTTTGCAGGCAGGCTTGTGAGTGTGTGTGTGTGTGTGCATTGGTGTGACTGAGGGGGCGGGGCAACGTGTTTCAGCTGCTGGCAGGCAGTGTGTGTGTGTGTGGCCATAGCTCTCTGTGCAGGAGGGGGAAGATGGCTGGGAGTTTTCCCCAATCGGTGGGGTTGTAGAGCACTTCTGAGTGGTTATTTTAACCTATGCCACCTCCAGCCAGGAGATTACCCAAACATGTTGTTTTTTACATGCCTGAGGGGTTTTTTAGCACCCTGTGTTTAGGGCACAGAGTGTGCTTTACGCAATAGCGTGTTTCAGAGCCCCCTTACAGAACAGGCAGCCTAAAGTCCTGTTTTTTTCTATGTCAGACCTGCTTGCCATTTTTTCAGCCCCCAAGACAGAAAGAGAGAGCCAGACTGCTTTTAAAATCGTGCCCTCTCCTCTAGCTATACCCCCCTTAGAATACCCAGCTAAAGCTCTGCATTGAAAGCCTCTCCACCTTTCCCCCAGCTGCAAAAGAGCCGGTTGTCTCTGGCCACCACCTAGTATCTTTTCAACGAGAGAGAGAGAGAGAGAGAGAGAGAGAGAGAGAGAGAGAGAGAGAGAGAGAGAGAGAGAGAGAGAGAGAGAGAGAGAGAGAGAGAGAGAGAGAGAGAGAGAGAGAGAGAGAGAGAGAGCATATTTTCCCCTTACAACGGCTGCAGGGCACACAGGGAAGTTAAAACTTTTGCAGCTTTTCTAGGCACGTTTTGCACAGAGAGGCAGAGAAAGACCCTTTCCCCTAGAGGGGGAAAGAGAGAGGTGAGGGTGCTCGTGTATTTTTCATAATTTAAGCAAGAGAGAGAGAGAAATGTGTGTGGTCAGAGTCTCTGTTTAGTTTAAACCGGTCTTACCGGGGCGAAAAGTTCTGTAGGAAGCAAAACTGTGTTTGCCCCCCAGCGTCTATACAAATGGAGGAAACGCCTCCCTGCCCTACCACCTGATCTGGCTTTAAGAATTTGATAGGACTAGTCCCCAGAGGGAGAAGGGAGGGGGGCTGAGAATCCCCAAACTTTTTTTTCCAGGCGTGGCTAGCACAGCTACAGTTTTACGTTACCCTCCAACAGGAAGCTTGCTATGTAGAAGAGGTAACGACTAACTAGAAAACATCTAAATTAGCAAGAGACAAATGACAGCCGTTTACAGCTTCTTACACACAGGGGGGAGATTTTCAGCAACTTTTTTCTCCTTTTAACTAGAGGGTGGGGAGAGAGAGAGAGATTATGGGGCTGGAGCCACATTAATAGCCTCCCCCCTCATATAGAATACACAGCCAAGGTCCTGGGTCTTGAAAGAGGCAGGCAGGCAGGCTGTAGGGAGAGCCCAGCCTATTCTCTCCCCCCCCCCGCCCACTCTTTTGGAGAGTCAGAGCCACGCGTTCTGAGAGAGACAGCCACAGAGAGAGAAAAGAGAAAGTTTCCTGAGAAGCTTTTTAGCAGCCAGACAGACAGAGTGACACGGTCTGCAGAGAGAGAATTTGTAAGACAAAGACAGGGGGCTGTGAGCCCCCCACCCCCAGTTTATTTGTGCTAATGTTCAACCAGATCTTGCCCCAAGCAGAGAAGTGTAGCAAAAGAAAGAAAGGCGGGGGCTCACACGGTCTATACATCAAAGAGGCGGAGTTGGGTATTTGGAAAAAGCCAACCCAGGGAGGGAGGGGGAGAGGAGGGGTTGGCTTCTCTCCTTATCTTTTACCAAACAGATCTCTGCAAAAAAAACAGTCTCATAGCAAGTGTGCACGGGGGTAGGGGGGGCACAAGATAGTCGGAGGAGCCTTCTATTTTTTTCTAAGTGGTTGAACGAGACCCTAGACTAGAGCATGGCAGCAGCAGGGTGGGGGAGGGGGCTCAGACTCCTGCTTGCTTAGCTGGCCCCCATGAAAATAAAAACACAGAGGAAAGTTTTCCTTTCTTAAACTCTCCTGTTGAAAAGAGAGGTCGGATGGCTAATTTATGTGAACAAAGCACTCACACGGCCACCCCTGCCCCCGAGCCCCCCTGAGAGAGACTGTACAGAGCCGTGAAAACCACCTCCCCCCACACCCCTAGTGACCCCTACTCCATTTTCAGAAGATGGCCTATATGCCCTCCCTCTCATGATCTGCCTAAGGTCATAGAACCAGCAGAGGTTTAGACAGAGGTTCTGTCTAAACCTCCTTTAAAAATGCATATATACCCTATTCTTTTCTCAACATCACAAGGAAGGGCTTCCACAAGCCAACTGAGTCTGAACTTTAAAAGCTACCCATACAAACAATGCTACTTCTTTCCTTAAAATCCAAAAGAAACCTTTGACCTGACAGTCCTCATCCATCGCTTTCCAAACCCTCACCAAATCAGCCTTTTTTGCAGAGATTAAGCACGACCTGTGCGTCCTCAGCTTCAGAGTCTCAAGGTCTGAATCAGGAGAAGCCAATTCAGGGCGGCTCTGGTGATGATGGGATTTTGGCATCTTTATTTTAAGCTCAGCTTCTGTCAGAATGGATTTTTCACGTTGTAAAAGGTTAATTTGCTTTTCATAAACTGCACATTTTTAAAGATGATAAATTTATACTTTCCTGGAACAGTGTTGACCTTTTATTCGACGTATATTTTTAATCTCCAATCCTCCCCATGTGTGCCCCGAGCCAGAATGTCACGAGCCGTCTTAGCAGATAGAACAGTAAACAACAAAAAGCTGGGGGAGGCAAGGAGAGCAGGTGACAAGGAGGAGCACTCGTGCGCTGGCATGCGCTCCAGAGACAGCAGCCCCCTTCCTGTCCTTAGGAGCTGGCCTATGCCTATGCCTCAGAAAAATGATGTTCATGCCCCCCCCCCAGCTATGTTGAGATCAAGCAGGACAAAAACACGTTAGGATGCGCTGAGAAATGCCACATGATTTTTGGAGCCTCACATCAAAAATACAGATGGTTTGGAGTCCAGTCACCTTGCATCTGAAAGAAATCATGCAACTGGGAAGAAGAAGAAGAAGAAGAAGAAGAAGAAGAAGAAGAAGAAGAAGAGTTAGTTTTTATACTGTGCTTTTCTCTACCTTTAAGGAGTCTCAAAGCAGCTTATAATCTCCTTCCCTTCCTCTCCCCACAACAGACACCTTGTGAAGTAGGTGAGGTTGAGAGAGTTTGGAGAGAACTGTGGCTAGCCCAAGGTCACCCAGTGGCCCACCCTTCATGTGGAGGAGAGGAGAATCAAACCCGGTTCTCCAGATTAGAGCCCACCGCTCTTAACCACTACACCATGCTGGCTCTCAAGAAGAATTTCTCACTAAAACCAGGCCTATGCAGGCAGAGACACTAAAATCATGAAGTGGTTGAGTGACTAGGGTTGCCACCTCCTGGTTGGGAAATATCTGGAGATTTGAAGGTGAAACCTGGGGAGGAACCTCAGCAGGTTATAATTATACAGGCCATGCTCCAGAGTAGCCATTTTCTCCAGGAGACTGGAGATCAGTTGTAATTCTGGGAGATTCAGGCCCCACAAGGAGGTTGCCAGCCCTACCATGTGGACTGTATCACTACAGGCACAAGTTAAGTACAACTGTGAGAAAGTTTCCAGCCAGTTTGGCTAGGTTTCTACTCACAGGGAAGGTCCACTTTGGGGGACCATCCATAAATGTAATCTCCTGCAGCCTGAAGTGGGACAATCCATTCTACTACCTCCAGGTTCTGCCCCTCATTCTGCTGTGTTACCAAGGCCAGCATCCTCTGCATCTTAATGTCTTTGAATTCTGAATAAGGACAATTATTTTGTAGGTTCCAAATCTTTTACCTACTTATAAGGAGCATGCCATGCCCATCAGTGTCAATTGGAACCGACCACACACCCTTTTCACAGCCATGAAGACTCAAGAGAAATTTGTTTTCAAGACTGACTTCAGCAAGATACGGATGAAAGAGCCTGTCAAAAAATCCACTTGGAGATTGGGGTGGGGGCAGTTCTGGTGAACTCAGAGGAGGAAGGGCTTTGCAAGAATTCCACTTGAAGATGCTTCAGACACCCTGCTTTTTATTTAACAAAAATTATCCTGTTTAAAAACAAGCTCCTAGTCTGAGAAAGAAAGAAAGAAAGAAAGAAAGAAAGAAAGAAAGAAAGAAAGAAAGAAAGAAAGAAAGAAAGAAAGAAAGAAAGAAAGAAAGAAAGAAAGAATCCTGGGTGGGGCAAGCCAGATTAATTGGTCTCACTCGGGCTACAGCCTAGGAAAACTCCACAAGAGGCCGTGGGCGCCGAGAAGCCATGGGCGCCAAGAGGCCGTGGGCGCCGAGAAGGTCGCCGAGGCTCCGAGAGGCCGTGGGTGCCGAGAGGCCGTAGGCTCCAAGAGGCCGTGGTCGCCGAGAGGCCGTGGGTGCCGAGAGGCCGTGGGCGCCGCTTGTCTGGAGTCGGAATAGTAGGCTACATGCCCCAAGGGGAGGGGGAGCACTCTCACTTTTCTTTTTGCTAGAAGCTGACAAATCTTATCCGTGGCTGGCCTGCGCCTGCGCAGTCCCAATGTGGGACTGCATAGAAGCCACGCAGATGAACAGCACAAACCTTTCATGAAGTTATGTCAGTGTTCATGGAGTCACGTCTGTTCATGTCCAGTCATACATTATGCCAGTGCAAAATTTGGACACTAGTCAGTGGACACTTGGCTAATAACAAGAAGATGCTGGTGGCCAGCATATCTCCTTGAAACCAGGCAGGGCAACTGGTAAATACTTAAAGTTCTGGAGTTGCTGGCCCCAGGCTTTGGATTTAAGACTCCACAGACCCTGATAGTTACTGCCTGGGACCTTCACAGCCACTCATGGGATATCATTCTCCTGTATCAATCAGGAGTTGGGATTGCCTTCTGGGAGGCTTTTCCAACAGAGAAGCAAGGAATGATCAGGATGCAAAGAGAGAGGCTGCTGAAGACCATTTACAAGGCAATGAATGAATAACGATTGATATCCGGTGCATGCCCCTAACATGGCTGTGCACTCCATGTAAATGGACTGCTCCCTGGAATCCATGGGCTTTTCATTTTTTCAGTTGTAAGTTAGGGGGATTCCCAAATGCTAGTGGTCCACATTCAGACAACCCAATTTACTTCGGGGCAATTTCACATTAGGCCTGTCGATTCAGTTGATCCCAAACTAGAAATCAGCCGAATCCAGTTTGATTTGTGTCTTCCAAGTTCGGGATGAACCGAAGACAAAAACCACTGGAGATTCCCGAAGCCGAAATAAGCAGCTTCGGGGAAATGCTGATTAAATTCTGCGAGTTCGGGGGAATCCCCCACGCCTTCCTGCTTTCTTTGACACCAGGGAGTTAAGTTCTTTCTACTGGCCAAATTGAAACAAAGAAAGCTCCCCTCCAGGGCAATTTACGATTTGAACTTCTGTGGGCTGGGCTGGGCAGTGGGCACTGGTCTCTCAATAAGACTTCTGGCTTTCTAATCCCTGCTGTGGCCTGGAGTTGGCATAGGCCAGAGTTAGGCCTGGCCTGTGGTCTCTTCTCCTGATTTAAAAGTTGCAGTGTGTTCAAACTGCAGGGAGATCTGTTTGCCTCACCTTTCTTCAGCTAGTTGGAAGGCAGTTTCTCAATAGCTAGTTGCAGAGAGTAACCTGGAGACATATACAAATGCAAAATAGGCAATCTCCTTGCGATTCATATGCAGACTGAGCCAGCTTTAAGCACACAGGAAAATGTCCTTTTAAAACCCAAGCCTCTTGCATGGGATGGAACCGGCTTCTATTCATTCCAATGGGTGGATGGGGGGGACCCCTTCCAGACCACATAACTCCGGAACCCCTGACCCAATCTTCACCAAATTTGGGGGTTCCTGCAAGGAGGATCCCTCCAAGCTACCCTGAAAATGTGGGGCCTCCAGCTCAAATGATGCCCCCCCTAGAGCTGCAGAAATCCGCGAATGGGTTTAAATGGCTTTAAATAGCCGAAGTTTTCAGGAATCCCGAATTTAAACCCGAATTCCTACCTAAACCGGTATACGGGAATTCGGGGTTCCCTGAAAAAAAGGCCATAACCCCGAATCCAAATTAAAACAAAAAAAATTTCAACAGCCCTATTTCACATATTATTTGGAAGCTGAGTACACACCCCAAAGGGAGCTGTAGCCAATCAACAGCTTTGTGATAGCATTCTCAAACATAGCCACCTCCAATTCGTGCTTAACACTTCTTAGGTGTACACCTGAAAGAAGCAATAATGTTGCCTACAATGTGTACACCTGTAAGCAATAATGTTGCCTACAATGCCTCTGACTCACATCTCTGGGTAATGTTCAGTTAACACAAATCACAACATAATGTCATTGTACCCAAGGTTTCTTTGTCCCCGCTCAACATTGGTTGCCGGCGGGGTGGGGGGTCGCAGAAAAATTCTCAGCGCAAGGATGTCACATCATATATCTGCTTTAAGTAGACATTAGTGGGAAAGGTAGGGAGGACGTGTATGTCGGCAGGGGCAAAGTTTGGCTTTCAGAGGGAAGGGCATTGGATGACTGACTAGGGTAATCTCACGTCACCCTAGAAGATGCTCTGACATTGGCCCACAAGTGGAGGGTCACCTGGCTCTAAAGTCACGCCTGTGGCACTACCATTTGTTAATTTAGAAAAGAAGACAAAGATGGAAGGGATGAGGGAAAGAGAGAGGAAAAGGGAGATGAAAAAGAAGTAAGAAAAGAAAGGGAGGTTGAAGTCTGAAGCACGTTACCATTCTCTGCAATCATGTTACTAACGCTGACAGGTTATTAGCCAATAAAGCACAAACGAAAATGGTGTCTCTGCAATGTTCTTCCAGATACTCCCTTGAGCTGTTGCAAAAAGCATTTTACCTTCCCCAGATTCACAATGAGGGGGTACCATGTGGTCGTTAAGCACATGATATGAGAGGCTCCCGGTTCAAAACTCACCTCTGCCATGAACTCAGTAGGGTGAACCCCATCCCTATCTTATTACTTCATTGAGCAAAGTTTATTTATTAATTGAAATATTTATCCCCCCCTTCCTTTTGGCTCAAGCCTGAAGCCTTCCTCCAATCTAAAGAGCCTTCCTTGAAAATAAGTGGCTCTTCCACCAGATGTGTGTAATACATTCATCTTCTCCAAAGTATCCTGTGCATATTGAGATCTCTGAAACTTCCCTGCAGACTGGCAGAGAAATCTGGAGGGGATCAGAAGCAAAGAGAAGCCCCCAGCCCCCTTCCTTCCTTTGTCCTTCAGCAGCCAGTTGTCTCCTCCCCGCCCCTTGCTCGCAAGTCCTGGGGAAAGTGAACAAGCACAGGGAGCGATGATGATCCGCACAGACAGAGGCTAGCTCCTGCTTCCCTTCAACCACCTCCAGCCACCTTTGTCGAGAAACTGCAGACTGTTCAGCGATCAAATCCTGGTTCCTTTTTGTGAGAGAATTGTAACATTTCAAATAAGAATGTTCTGTCATTTATACTTTTATTCTACTTTTCAGACATGCAAAGGATGAGGACTGGAAGGAAACCAGGCCGGTGATTCAGGGGTAGGGTTGCTAGGTCCCTCTTCGCCATCAGCGGGAAATTTTGGGGGGCGGAGCCTGAGGAGGGGAGGGTTTGGGGAGGGGAGGGACTTCAATGCCATAGAGTCCAATTGCCAAAGCAGCCATTTTCTCCAGGTGAACTGATCTCTATCGGCTGGAGATCAGTTGTAACAGCAGGAGATCTTCTGCTATTACCTGGAGGTTAATATATATACACAAAGTGCAAATTTTATAAGCTACTGAGATGAAACAAGGAAGGACCATATACATGACACATACAAAGCACAAATATGTACAATATGTACAATCTGCATAAAGCAGAAATGATTCCAAAGGTCTCAACAGAGTACCAGGTAAGTATTAGTATTGTAATCTTTGTGTATAAAGTCCATATAAAGCCACAATCATCAATGGATACGGCCTTTTCAGATCCACAGCAGTGGAAATCTTTCTTCAGTCCTTCAAAAAAGTGCTGTTATACATTCATAATTCCTTCCCATGCAGGGTAAGTACAAATTGATTCAATCAGACGTCAGGAAAGTACATCGGGAAGGAATTATGAATGTATAACAGCACTTTTTTGAAGGACTGAAGAAAGATTTCCACTGCTGTGGATCTGAAATGGCCGTATCCATTGATGATTGTGGCTTTATATGGATTACTTTATACACAAAGATTACAATACTAATACTTACCTGGTACTCTGTTGAGACCTTTGGAATCATTTCTGCTTTATGCAGATTGTACATATTGTACATATTTGTGCTTTGGATGTGTCATGCATATGGTCCTTGTTTCATCTCAGTAGTTTATAAAATTTGCACTTTGTGTATATATATCATCCTGTACTGTTTTCCTAACCTCGTGGTATTAGTACAGAGGTGCCTTTTTTCTCCCCATTACCTGTAGGTTGGCAACCCTATTCAGGGGTGAGCAAACCTTTTGTCTAGACAGATCTGCCCTGTTTTTATCCCGGTCTTCCTTTGTCTACACACCGCTCACTGCTGACCTTACTGCTTTGATTGACCTGGAAATTTATGAACATTTGGCCCAAAGCCAACATCAGCTAGCTATAGGGTTGCCAGCTTCTGGTTGGGAAATACCTGGAGATTTTTTGGGTGGAGCCTGAAGAGGGCGAGGTTTGGGGAGTGTAGTGAAATGTAATCTTAATTAAGGGGTTGGAACAGGGGAGGAGCAACTAACAGGAAACAGGAAGTTAGAAGGAGACTAGGGGAGAAAGAGCAAGGAGGCACTAGGAAGGGCTGACTTTTCTTTGTGTTATAGAAGTTAAATAAATACCTTGTTGTACCAATACCTGAAGTCCCTGGCATTAATAAGACAGGGAGGGGAGGGATTTCAATGCCATAGAGTCCAATTGCCAAAGCGGCCATTTTCTCCAGGTGAACGAATCTGGTGGGATGATCTAATAGTGCATAATATGGGAGGGGCCCCCCACAAGGTCCAGGCTGGCCAATAGATTTGCTGTATACCATTGCTGTCCTTAACTTAGGGTTACGAGGTCCCTCTTCGCCACCGGAGGGATATTTTTGGGGCGGAGCCTGATGAGGGTGGAGTTTGGGGAGGGGAGGGACTTCAAAGCCATAGAGTCCAGTTGCCAAAATGGCCATTTTTCTCCATGTGAACTGATCTCTATCAACTGGAGATCAATTGTAATAGCGGGAGATCTCCAGCTACTACCTGGTGGTTGGCAACCCTACCTTAACTATATGCCTGGCTTCTCAAAAAATGCCAGCAATAAGTTATTAAATAGAGACAGATTACTAGATGTGGTGGCAGTTAGTGGCCAACAGAACAGTTTCTCCCTTTGCCATCTATAAAAGGAGCTCACAAGACACCTTTTAACCATCTTCTGCTCACAACACCTGCTTTGGTGTATGTAAAACAATAGACTTAAGCAAAGTCCAACAAATGTTTTATTTTCAGTAAAAGAGAACACAGGCTCCTCTGCACGGAAGCCCAGCAGCATGGATAACCTGTTCGTCTTTAAGGAGCCGCAAAATTCTTTTTTCTGTTTTTGATTTCAACAGGTGCATTTTAAAAAGACCGTCTTTGGAGGTCTTTAAGCAGAGGCTAGATGACCATCTGTTGGGAGTGCTTTGATTGTGGGATCCTGCATGGAGGGGAGAGGGTTGGGGTCACTGGGGATGTGGGGGGAGGTAGTTGTTAATTCCCTGCATTGTGTAGGGGGTTGGATTAGATGACCCTGGTGGTCCCTTCCAACTCTATGATTCTATGATTCTAAAAACATTTACTTAGTGACCATTTTTACTAGTGAAATAACAATCATTATTTGATGCTCGTGCAGGGGGAGGCCTGTTATGTAGCACATATCGTAGGCAGGAACGAACAAGGAAAGTTTGGACCCTTTCTTGCTGTTTTAGGGGTGCCAGCCTCCAGGTGGGATCTGGGGATCCCCCAGAATTACAGCTTATCTCCAGACCACAGAGATCAATTCCCCTGGAGAAAATGGCTGCTTTGGAGGGTGGACTCTGTGGCACTGTACCCCTCCGGAGTCTCTCCCCTCCCCAGGCTCCCCTCCCAAATCTCTAGGAGTTCTCCAACCTGGAGCTGGAAACTCTACCCTCCGCCCAATCCCATGCCAGTGGCCGGGGCGGACTTGGCAATACTATGCTGTTTCCTAGTTTGGGGGCTGATTTCATTTATCCTTTAAAAATCAACATGAGGCTCTGAAGATATATCAGAGAGCCAACAAAGGTGTAGTGATTAGAATGCTGGACTAGAGTCTGAAAGGCCCAGGTTTGAATCTCTGCTCTGCCATGGAAGCTCACCTTGGGACAGTTACGCTCTCTCAGCCTGACCTACCTCACAGGGTTCTTGTGAGGATAAAATGGAGGAGAGGAGAATGATGCAAGATGCTTTTGGTCCCTGTTGGGGAGAAAAGCAGGGTATAAACAAACAAAAAAGCAAATAAACAAACAAATAAAAGACACAGTTTGCCAAAGACAGCGTGGTTCCCATCATGTTCCTTACTTTGGATTTGGGACAATGTTAGGAAGATGTTTGAGAAATCTTGCAGGGTGGTGATTCTTAGCGGAGGCCGTGCAGCCTCCCCAGGGTGGATCTGCAGTGCTTTGGGGGGCACTCTTGACTTTGGGGAGTAAATGGGAGGCATGGGGGGGGTAGATTTTAAGCAGCACCTTCTCCCCATTTGCCAGCCAGAAGAATTGTTTTATTGCAGACTTCAACCCTGAGGGTATAATCTCAGATTACGGATCCTCCCTTGGTCTCTTTAAAAAGTGCAAATATCAAGTAGGAATCAAACTTAACATTAAGGAGCTTGCTGTCAGGCGCCAGGGTCTCATTGGATGTGTGCCAGAAATTGCATGCATATATCATATAAACAAAGGTATCTTTTCTAGGATGTGGTTTTATGACATCATTTATATTTGTGGCTTGGGGGCATTCACTGATAATGCTGCATATCTGGAAGGCAGTACTGGATTAAAAGTCAAGAACTCTCTGTGTGCGTAAAGTGCCATCAAGTCGCAGCTGACTTATGGTGACCCCAGCAAGGGACTTTCAAGGCAAGTGAGAAGCAGAGGTGGTTTGCCATGGCCTTCCTCTGCAGAGCCTTCCTTGGTGGTCTCCCTTCCAAGTACTGGTCCTGCTTAGCTTTTGAGAGCTGACGAGATCAGGTTGTACCATGCTGCCTTCCCTCCACTATAAGTTAAGAACTAAGGAACCCTTATTGCAGGAACCCACAGGAGAAATCTGACTGGTGGACACCTTAAGGTGGCTGCTCCTGCTCTGGATCTGCCTCCCCCCCACACCCCCGTGCACTGCAGAGAGGTTTCTTCTTTAGAGGCCTTTCAGTGCCAGTAGAAAACGTTTCTAGCCCAGAAGGCCCCCTTTTTGTTGCCAGTGTGCGTAATTTTTAATGGCTGCTGTTATCTACTTGTAACTGTCATGTTGTCAGGTGTCCAGTTTTGAACTGGACAATCCAGTATTTTCCCAGAGAAATCCGATTGGCTCAACTGAAGAAAGCTAGAAAGGGATAGACTTTTGCAGCCAACCAGTCGGCTTCAGGAACTCAGCAGTTTCCCTTTTCAAAAGCTATAAAATGGCACTATAAAGAAAATGTAACCAATTATTGATTTTGTTTGTTGAATTTCTACCTGTTGCACAATCATTTAAAACCCAGATATGCCTGGACATTTTTGCATGTATGAAATGGGGGAAACTGTGGTACAGTAGTACTTGGCATGTCAGACTAGGATTGAGTAAATTCTGTTTAGGGTTGCCAACTGCCTGGAGAAAAATGTCTTGTCCCTCTATTAGTCCATGCCGTTAAAAGCTTCAATAACTAATTTCTACACATAAGCCTGTCCAGAGCAATTTCCTTTTTTATTGTGTGTGTGCGTGTGTATTGGTCAACTTTTTTTTAATCAAGTCTGTTCGGTATTTTCGTTGAAAGTATCTGGCAACCCTACTGTCGTGCATGGATTTTACTGGAAACCTCCTTGTGTATTTGTATTAAACAGAAAAATAAGATAATAACTAATAAATAAATCGAAATGATACTGTCATCTCTCCATATCTGCAAATTCAGGAAACTAAAGCAGATGCGGGAGCTCCCAACATGCCTCTCCAAACTGGGTGAAGAACCAACAAAAGGGCGGCTGCAGTTCAATGCATTAAGAGGGGCACATGGGTGGGAAGCTCATAAATTCCCACATACATTAATGGGTCTGAGCTGGCAGTGACTAATCAGAAGAGTGGTCTTGAGGCTGCAATGCATGTCTCCATGATAAAGTTCACTCCTTGTGCAGGAGTGGTGAAAACAGTAAGATTCTCAGAGCATATTAAATTGGGCCAGTATCTAACACTATTATATAAATCTCTCATGCAGTTGCATTTGGAATATTTTGTAAAATTCTGGTCAGCTTATCTCAGGAAGGATATGGTAGAGCTGAAAAAGGTATAGAAAAAGACAACAAAAATAATCAGATAATTGAAGTCCAGAAAAAGGTTTTTAAAAAAACAAAACAAAAACCATAAGCAAAAAGACTGCTAAGGGGGACCTGAAAGTCTTCTCCGGCAGGCTCTTCAAATGTCCTTTTGACTAATTAATTTGAATAAGTGACACTTAATGGGCTCATTCCTACCCACGTCTGGTGACAAAGTCCAAGGCCCACATAACCCCCCACAGAATCAATTACTCAATATTTTGTGTTTAAGCATAAAATTCCTCCCTCTTAGTACATTGTTTTCTACTTTTATCATTCTGTTTTCTGCACTGTTTGGCCTACCATATCTGATTCCTTTTTATGTTGTTGCTGCATTCTTTCTAATTTTTATAATTCTAGTCCTATTGAATCATGGAATCATAGAGTTGCAAGGGATCACCGGGGTCATCTAGTCCAACCCCCTGCACAATGCAGGAAATTCACAACTACCTCCCCCCCATACCCCCAATGACTCCTACTCCATGCTCAGAAGATGGCAACAAAAACCCTCCAGGATCTCTAGCCAATCTGACCTGGAGGAAAATTGCTTCCTGACCCCAAAGTGGTGAATGGCACTACCCTGGCATGTAACAAAGGGTCATGAGAGCCAAGCGCTGACACAATACTTCCTACCCTCTCTCTGATGGTTTGCCTAATTGCTTATTAGATGTCTCATGCTATTGGACTGCATTTGTACTTTACATAGTCTACCTTGAGTCTCAGTGAGAAAGGTGGACTATAAATAATCAATCAATCAAAGTAACTTGAGAGTTTTCACAACTTGCTGTTTTTCAGCTTTGCTGGAATCAGGTAATCAAGGCATGGTGAGGAGATGTGGTTAAGAGAACTTCAGTGTTGCATCCACCTTTTTGGAACCATTGCTTGAAGAACAGGGTTGCCAAATACCAGACGTGCAAAGAAACGTTCCGCTGCTGACGGGGAAACAGTCTTAACAGAGTAGAAAATGAAGTTGTCATGGCGATAGTAACACAGCCTCCAGTGACTGAGCAGAAAGACTAGATGTTGCCATGTCAGTATGATACAAACGTTGCCCTATTTGATGGAAGTCATTAAATTAATTAAGCGACGTGTGGCGTTTGACTTCTGTAATCATGAATGCAGATGCATTTTATCCTCTGTGAAGTAGGATAAAACCCTTCTCAAGTTCTGCGTGGGAGGCTCTCCCATATCCCAGATCCAGATCACTTGTGGCCAGAGTAAAATTGATACTTCGTCTCCTAAAATATTGGAATGTTCTTTTTGTTTGTTTTTACTGTGTTTAGGAATTGCTGGATCTTACCTGCTTTATCACTTATTATTTAATAATTTTCAATTATTAAATTGAAATTGATGTTATTCCCTATCTGATGATGGACAGTGATCCAAATATAACCTTATTGGTTGCTAAATTCCTGTCATCATATTTTCCTTTAGAAACTAAAAGACTAACAAAAATATTTTCTGGTAGGGTATGAGCTTTCGTGTACCACAGCTCACTTCTTCCCTTTTCTACTACTGCAGACAGACTAACACGGCTACCCACTGTGATTTAGAAACTAATTTAGTGTTCTAGTCATTGTTCAAGATCTATTGATCAGACGAGCTCTGAAAAGGCAAGGCAAAGCAAATCGTTTTTGGTGGACTTGGAGAGCTGCCTCCTCTCTTCCCATGCCGCAAACTGACCCTTGCTTCTACTACATGTCTTGCTTTCTGGGTGCAATCGAAGGAGAGAAAGATGTTCCAAAGTCGGGAAGTGGTAGAAGCTGCCTCTAGGTGCCCACCTGCCCCCACAAAAGGCTTCTAGTAGCCCGACTGGGAGAATGGTGTGAGTGTGACCCAAAGCAGTCTTTCAAGAAAACCATCTCAATCTTTTTTGTCCGCAGCTTCCAGCCTCTCATTTACCAGCACCTCTGCCGCGTCCATCCACTTACAGCGGATGGAGGTTGCTGCGGCCCTGGCCGTTCCATGTGCTACATCTGTGTGTCTCCCTGTCCTGGGCTGAAGCTTGGACTGTCTCCTGAGACTTTGTTCACACTGGCTTTCAAGGGAGGTTGACTACCATGGGAACAAGATCCACTTCACCGTGACCAGTTATTTGGCTTCATCTAGAAGAGGGTTCCTGTGGGGTTGCTGTGACATTTCAAAGACTAGAGATGCAAAGAACCACATATTTATGTAGCTTTTCAGAGCAGCCAAAGGACTCCTGAGGAATCTTTCCGAGAACTGTGTTAAGATCAGGGAAATTGTTATCTCCCAACTTGTTTGGTGTGCGGTTGAGAGGGAATGCAGAGGAGGGAATGGTCACACATTGCTTGGGGGCATTGTTGAGCATTAGGTAGCAAGCTTTGTTTCATTTCAGACAAGCAAGGGTTAATATTGAGGTTAACCAGCTCAAAGGTATGATGTAACCTGTAATATGTTAATCTAGCATTTGGTCAGTGAAGAGCATCCATTGGAGACATGCCGCTTGTCACGTACACAAGTGAATCTGCATTTTACTGTGCTTTCCTTATATCCTTTGTTTAGTAGAGAAAGCACAGTCCCAGTTAACTTTTGACCATCAACCTGGAAGGATCGAGAGGTGATTCTTATATCTAGAAATGCCTCGTGTTTAAGCTTAGTGCCTGCCAGAAGCATCTGGCAGTATAGGTAACTGTAGAGAAGTAGAAAGAATTTATTTGTTTTACCTCCCGTGAACCCTATCCCTGATTTAGTGAGTAAAGGTTGTTTGACTAAGACAAAAGGGTTTTGTCTATTTTTGTGCGTGTGTGTGACTTACTATATTTTCATTAGGCCATAACCAAATGATCCAACCCTCTGAATCGGTAGCAGATACTAAGAAGTAAGGCTCAATTCTAACAGGCATAAAATACCTGAAACAGTATTATGACTACCTCAGAGCAGGACTTCCCTGCAGGAATGCCAACAACAACTAATTACCCAGTATCTTGGTGGTGGAAAATATCGTCAAGTCACAGCCAACCCCATAGGATTTTCAAGGCATGAGATAAATGAGGTGGTTTGCCTTGGTGGTGTCCCATCCAAGTACTGACCCTGCTTAGTTTCTGAGATCTCACAAGATTGGGCTAACCTGGGCCATCCAGGTCAGGGCAGTAATTAGATGCCTTCAAGCCACAACTAACTTATGGTAACCCTTCATGGGGTTTTCAAGGCATCAGATAGGCAGAGGTGGTTTGCCATTGCTTTGCTCTGCATATCAATCCTGGTCTTCCTGTGTGGTCTCCCATCCAATTACTAACCATGGCCAACCCTGCTGAGTTTCCAAGCTCTGATGAGTTCAGGATAGTCTGGGTTTCTCAGGCTGCTACGGGATCTTAAGGGTATATAAATTCACTTGCACAGACGATGCAGGTAAAGTTCAGAGGGTTTATCCCACCACAAATTAGCATTTTTTCAAGCATTGTGAAATCTCCCTGCATATATAGGCATTCCCCCAGCTCTGCAGAATACTACACTACAGTCATGTTTGGCTGTGTTGTGCAGATTTGGTTATTCCCCAGTGGTAGCCACAGACACAGAAGAACAGAACAAAAAGTTGAAATCAGGCAGGCATATGAGCCAAGACACTATGGACCTCCACACAGGAAGAGAGTGCCAGAAATCAAGGCTGCCTAAGCAAGACCTGAGAGGCACCAGAGATTGATGGGGTCCTACCCAGCAGGATGGAGGTGGCTTTGGGGCTGCCCTTGCAGAAGATAAGACCCTGCAGGTAAACAGGAAATGAAAAGGGAACAACTTCTTTTTCTCCAGCAGAGAAAGGGGCTTTCTCCACATTTGCTACATAAGGTATCTTAAGCAGAGATGGAGTTTGATTGTTTTATTTTATTGTTATTTAAGCTGATGGGCCGAGTCTTCAGAGATTCCCCTTTAAGATAAGCTGGTCTCACAAGCTTAAAAATTCTGTACAGAATTGTGCGAAGAGATGCTGAGCATCACCAACATCCCCCCCCCCATGCAATACAGCTAAGGATCACCTGGCTGTTGCTCAGCAACAAGGTAGTGCCCCTTCCATACCACCCTGGCTGTACAGCTGATAAGTGAACTCCCTGTCTCAGGAGATGCCAGGAGGTGCTCACCAAATTCTCCCGTGGAGAACCAGCTTTGATTCCCCGGAAAACCAGGTTTGGCTCCCCACTTCTCCACATGAAGCCTGCTGGGTGACCTCCGAACCTCTCTCCGAACTCTCTCAGCCGCACCTACCTCACAAGGTATCTGTTGTGGGGGGACGAAGGGAAGGCGATTGTACGCCAGTTTGAGACTCCTTAAAGGTAGAGACAATTGGGGTATAAACACCAACTCTTCTGGGCTATTCCCTTGAATTAATTGGCAGGATGGGTGCTCACAGTGCTACCTGGGGAGGGCAGGATTTGGGGAAGGGAGGAACCTCAGCATGGTATAACGTCATAGAGCCCATCCTCCAAAGCAGCCATTTTCTCCAGGGGAACTGATCTTGATCATCTGGAGATTAATTGTAATAGTGGGGTATATCCAGATACCACCTGGAAGTTGGCAATCCTACTAGCTCCTATTCCTGCTCTTTCATCTTCTTTCCATGGCCCTTGGCCAACAATTAGATCCAAGTCATGCGCTTGGGGCATGAGGGGCACTTGGCCTGCTGGGCATCAGGATGCTTTGCAACATAAATAAATATGACAATAACCTTTCGGGGGGGGGGGCTCTATATCAGGGGTTTCCAATCTTTTTGAGCCTGCAGGCACATTTGGAATTCTGTCATGGCATGGTGGGCGCAGCAAAAAATGGCTGTCACAAAATGGCTGCCATGTGAAGTGGAGCCAGCCACAAAACGATTGCCACAGCTTAACTTCACTAACACAGTGAAGATCCTTGTGCTGTGGTGGCAGCTGCTGCCAAAGCAAAATTAAAAAAAAAAATCTTCACAGCGAATCAAGTCTCTAATGATCAGAAGCCTTGCTGAGCAAAAGCCTTACTTCGCCCCACCCACTTCCTAAAAACACTTAGCAGACACCAGAAAAAGTGTTGGTAGGCATCGGGGCACCCATGAGCACCATGTTGGGGACCCATACTGTATATCTTATTGAAGGAAATTAATGGGTTTCTTGAGGATGAGGTAATTCAATAATTAAGCAATAATTAAATATACAAAACGCTCAACAAAGGGCTCTTCATTACTAAAACTGATTCATATGTTATTTTTAATCAGTTTAGTAAGGTGGAATATAGAAAACTCAAATCAGTGTAGAAAACCCCAATCAGGAAGAATTTACTAACAGTCAGAGCAGTTCCTCAGTGGAACAGGCTTCCTCGGGAGGTGATGAGTGCTCCTTCCTTGGAGGTTTTTAAGAAGAGGCTAGATGGCCATCTGTCAGCAATGCTGATTCTATGACCTTAAGCAGATGATGAGAGGGAGGGCATCTTGGCCATCTTCTAGGCATGGAGTAGGGGTCATTGAGGGTGTGGGGGGGGGAGGTAGTTTTGAATTTCCTGCATTGTGCAGGGGGTTGGACTAAATGACCCTGGTGGTCCCTTCCAACTCTATGATTCTATGATTCATGATGCTCCTGGGCTACCATTAGGACTAAGGGTGGATTTGCACCCTGAAATTGACTTTGGGCCAGTCCAAGTCATACACCCCATGAGAGGAACAGCGTCCCTATGAGATGACCCACTATCGTGTCCTGCCCAGAGCCATATGGGGGTGTGATGCTTGAAAGTGTCTCATGCAAACAGGTTTCTGCAGACACATGTTTATTTCCACTTTACACGGCCATAACAATTGAGCTACCATCCTAAGCAGTTCCAGGACTGGGTTATAATTTACTTAGCAAATCCATTAAACTTTCAAGCATGCTGTGACACACACAGAGCAGCTCAACGGCAGAACTTTTCCTTGTGTTCCGGATTCTTAAAACCTTGTCATCCTATTCATTGTCATTCTGAATGTTCTTCAGAACAATCTAGATTCTTTGAACCATTGTGATTTTTGATGGAGTGCTATATTGTGACACTGAATTCCATGAACACGTCTTGTGACAATGTCTTTGAAAGAACTTGCAGATCTTGCTTTACTGTAGCTCTCAACAGACAGATCTCCTTCAAGGCTTATGAAAGGCTGGCTGGCTGCCTTCTTAGGCTCAGTTTTCTTCACTTCCCACACAGTTCTATTTTTAAACCTAGCTTATACTTTGTTCCGCAGACGCTCTCAGCTTTATACTGCAGCTGTGCGTTGACAAACCACCTACGCAAGGCCCTTCGCAGCTTGTCTCTGGCTGACACAGGAAGCTCCTCTCACATCAAAGTTGCACTTCTCACTCTGTCAGGAGCAGGCCATGAGGATGGTATGCGGTAGTGTGATTGTGCTGCTTCCTGGTGCTGTTGTGCTATTCTGTTGTGCTATACTATGCCCCGTGTTTAGTCTTCATAGATTCCCATACTGTGGGAATCGCCAAGTACTCCTTCCTGCCTCCTGGAGGGGGGGTTGCCTGGGTAACCGGTTATCTCCTTTTGCTCTTCCATATATGCTGTCTACCTTGCCTTTGACCCTTACTAGTGTCCTTTTGAATATGGCTTCTGAAACCTGTCGATTGTAACCAATAAAACTGCTTTCGTGGATTTGCTGTCTGCTGAAATCTGTTTATGGGTTTGCTGCAGGGCTAGAGCTTACATTAGGACACTAGTCCTATCCTTACTTGCTGACCTTGGCTGGAGCCCTGGAGGGTTCGCCTAGACACTCGTCTCCTTGGTTTGGGGCGCAGGACGAGCTCCCCAAGGACCCCGACTTTCTGCGTGCCGTCTTGGAGGAGGCGCAGCGGACTTACGCAGAGTCCACCCGGCTGGTTAGGCTGGTGATTGATCAGTGGCGTCGCCTGGCAGCTGCGACCCCCTGGAGGACTCAGGACGCTGATCTACGTGCCCACAACGACCTTTTGGGGCTAGATACTTTACTGGAGGAGGCCCGGTCGGCGCAAGAGGACTTTGCTCTCCTAACTCGGTTGTTGGCTGAGCTTGCGCTCCATGGGACGCGACAGGAGTCGGCGGCCCCAATTCAGGGGCCTGAGTTCTGTTTCCCAATGGCGGGGGCTCAGGGGGGAGACGTTCCGCAAACTGTTCCGGATCCCGCCCTATGCTGCCGGGAAGCACAGAACGCTGCCGCCAGGACAGTTTTGGTTCTTGTGGATTTCACGCCGACCACGGCGATGGCGGCCGACGTCAAAAAGATACTAACTCCTGCATTCGGTCCTGCCTCTGCGGACCTGGCTCAACAGGTCCAACCGCTGTTGGGCCAGCACAAGGAAATCCAAATGCTCTTGGAGCAAGCGGCTGAACCAATTGTGACAGCTGCCGCCGCCGCCAAACTCAAGGCGGACCGAGCGCTCACGGACCGGAGGCGGGCGGAGGAGTAACTGATGGTGGATGTGGCAGCCTCTCGGGCACGGGCGACAGCAGGAACTGGAGTGCGGTCAAAAGTTAGCGGGGGACTGGACTGGTCTTTCCCCTCATTTTCTTTGGGCTCCCCAGAACCTGGCCTGCCCCGGGAAGTAGTGTGCAGGCAACGGCTCACCTTTGCTCCTGATGTACAGGAATATTCGGATGAGGAGGACTTGTATGCAGAGGAGAGTGACTGGAATACGAACTACCGAGTCAGCCAAGCCCGACAGACTGGGGGGGCTGAGGAGGAGATCCATGCCTTGAGGTTTCAAAACCGAGAACTGTTGGATTGTATGGCCCGTATGCAGGACCAAATGGACGTGTTAATGTGAGAGTACGGTTGCCTACAGCGAGCTCAAGTGGCGCCTGTGCAGGCACTGGTCCCGGGCCAACAACCCCCCGGCCAGCAGCCTCTGATGCAGCCGGCTCCAGGGCAACCTCCAGGCACAACCACCTCCGGGGCAGCTGGACCCGGTGCAACCGCCTCCGGGGCAGCCGGCCCCGGTGCAACCGGCTCCCGGGCAGCCGGCCCCGGTACAACCGGCTCCCGGGCAGCCGGCCCCTGGGCAACCAACGGCACCACCCCCTGTGGTCCCAGTCATGCAGTGGAAGCAACCCCGTTTGCGAGTGACATCTGATGGCTCCGCGGACGAGTTGCCCTGTTTTCTACACCAAGTGGACAGTTACATGAGAGAACAGGGGCATACTTTTCCCATGGAAGACAGCCGAGTAAGGTTCGTTTCCTCACTTTTGGCTGGAAAGGCTGCAGAATGGATGGTCCTCCAGTTTGATACCCGGGCCCGATCTATACGGTCGCTTAATGAATTCATGCGAGCGTTAAGGAGACGTTTCGAGGATCCGTTTCAAGGGGAGAAGGCCAAAGCGGCCCTCCTACAACTCCGTCAAGGATCCTCCTCAGTCCGAGAGTTTGCGGATGAGTTCCAAAGACTCGCTAATAAAATAGAGGATTGGACTGAAGCTACCCGGGTGCATTACTTCTGAGCAGCATTGCATCCTGAGATTCTAAACTGGGCATACATGCAGCGAGACCCAGCCACCTTGGAAGAGTGGATTTTGCTGGCAGAGGAAGTGGAAAGCCGCCACCAGTTTATTTCCCTTGCCTGACGGCAGGCCAGGGAGGGGGGAAGCCAGAGAAACCCTCCCAAACCTGCCGCTCCTCAGGCCGGCTCTACCTCCGCAAGACCGAGCGTTGCGGTTTCAAAGGGGAGCCTGTCTGGTTTGTGGTGCCATGGGTCACTTCGCTGCCACTTGTCCGTCACGTCCGGGACTGCCGAGTCCCACTCCCCAGTCAGAGGGGACTCCTCGCGGGAGAAGGAAGTGTGTGCCAGGAAAGACCATCAGCAGGCAACACGTTGGGGAATCACTGCTGAAAAGTGAGGCTAGAAGGCCCAGCAGGCCGATTTGTTACATCACAAAGCACAAATGACAAGAAGACCTGGCCAAAAGAGGGAACAATCCCATCAGAACGAATGTGGACCACTCCCACATGGGAATGAATGGGCAAAGCAAGATGAATTGTGCCCATACAGGTGAATGAGAGCAAGTGTGGGGTACTGTTTAGAGTGTTGGATTAGAATCTGGGAGATCCAGATTCAAATCCCCACTTTGCCATGGAAGCTTGCTGGGTGGTATTGGGCCAGTTACACATTCTCAGGCTAATCTACCTCTCCTCCATGAACATGTCCACTCCCCTCTTAAAGCCTTCCAAGTTGGCAGCCCTCACCACATCCTGGGGCAGGGAATTCCACAATTTAACTATGTCTTGTGTGAAGAAATACTTCCTTTTATCTGTTTTGAATCCCTCTCCCTCCAGCTTCAGTAGATGACCCTGCATTCTAGTATTACGAGAGAGGGAGAAAAGTTTTTCCCTGTCCACTCTCTCCATACCATGCACAATTGTATAGACCTCTATCATGTCTCCCCTTAACCACCTTCTTTCCAAGCTAAACAGCCCTAAGTGTTTTAACCGCTCCTCTTGGGCAGTTGCTCTAGTCTCCTGATCATTTTGGTTGCTCTTTTCAACACTTTCTCAAGCTCTGCAATATCCTTTTTTAGATGTGGTGACCAGAACACAGTATTCCAAGTGTGGTCTCACCATAGATTTGTACAAGGGCAGTATGATATCAGCAGTTTTATTCTCAATTCCTCGTCTAATTATGGCCAGCATGGAAGATGTCTTTTTCACAGCAGCAGCACACTGGGTTGATATCTTCATTGAGCGATCCACTACTACCCTCGGATCCCTTTCTTGGTTTGTCACTGCCAGCACAGATCCCATCAGTGTATATGTGAAGTTGGGATTTTTTGCCCCAATATGCATCACTTTACACTTGCTCACACTGAATTGCACTTGCCATTTTAATGCTCACTCCTCCAGTTTGGAGAGATCCTTTTGGAGCTCTTCAAAGTCCGTTTTTGTTTTAACCACCCTAAATAATTTGCTATCATCAGCAAACTTGGCCATCTCGCTGTTCTCCCCCAACTCCAGGTCATTGATGAACAGGTTGAAAAGCACCAATCCCAACACAGGTCCCTGAGGGACCCCACTGCTCACATCCCTCCAATGTGAGAACTGACCATTGATTCCTACTCTCTGCTTCCTATTTTTCAGCCAGCATTCAATCCATAAGAGGACTTGTCCTCTTATTTCATGGCTATGAAGTAATAGTAATTTCAATTGCTTCTTTAAAAAATCATAAGTGTTCATCTACAAAACTAACTAAAATTAGTCATGACCAAGTCCCATTGAAATTAATGAGCGGAAATTAGCAGCTGATTCTATCTTATCCATTGCTTTGGTGGCTATTGTGTTATCACTGGACTATAGTGATCATTTGCAGCTGGATTATTCTGTGCAGAAAAGCTTCTCCACTTGTGAATGATTGCTATGGCACGCTAAGAGTGCAATATCCATCAGGTTGTAGATGCACGGCTAGGTCACAACTCACAATATTTGAGACCAACATATATGGAGGCTTTGAGTGAAGCACAAACACTGGATAACATGTTCTGTACAAGCTAGATTTTAACCAGGGTCATGGCTACAACACTTGGGAGATTCTGTTCAAACGTTGTACTTGGGAACATAAAACCCTATCCTTCCAATATTCTGTGATGTGCAACACACTCTGAGCCATGCTAAAAAAAAAGTAATGGGAATAGCTCATTCCAATTCACAGGGGAGGTAGGGTGAAAGGCAGAGGATTCTGAAAAGGGTGCCTACTACTGGCAAGGAACAGATAGAGAATGCAGTAGGACACAGAGGGAGTAGGACTAGAGAAAACTGGGGGGGGGGAGGTACAAAATGGCAGGCAGAGATCAGCCCCAACAAGGGTTGCTAGGTCCCCTTGGCCACCACCAGGGGATGGGAGGGTGGGGTTGCCAGATCCAGGTTGGGAAACTCCTGAAGATTTGGGGAAAAGCCTGGGGAGGGCAGGGACCTTGGTGGGGTACAATACCAAGAGTCCACCCTCCAAAGCATCTGTTTTCTCCAGGGGAACCAATCTGTGTAGTCTGGAGATGAGCTGTAATTCTGGGGGATCCCCAGATCCCACCTGGAGATTGGCAATCCTAGTCCAGATGGAGCATGTGATAACAGCACAAATTCACTGCAGTTAGGGACAGCAATAGGTAGAACTCCTGCCAAAATAGCCAGTGTAATATCAAGCCTTGACTTCCCCCTAAACTTACCCCACAAAATTTCTCAGTACAATTTTCCCTTCTCATATGTATCTGACAAAGTAGGCTGTGACTTACTACATCTCATGCGGAAATAAATGTTGTTAGTCTTTAAGGTGCCTCTGGGATTTTGATTTATGGTGTAAAATCACCTTAAAGCTGGAACAACAAAACATGGCTTCCTTAGTAGATCAAGAAGGTGCCCACAGTGCCAGCAGCCACTAGTCAGGAAATTCTGCAGCAGCATAGCTAGGGTTTGGGGACCCTGAGGCAAGGCACAGTATTGGTCCTTCCCTGACGTGACTTCCTATGTGTGCCCCTTATTTCACACCTGCATCCATATTTTACTGCATGCCCAGTTTCCCATTCCCTGCCTCTCTGCTTAAAAGTTAAGAACATAGCATTAGAAAGGCCCTGCTGGATCAGACTGAGGCCCATCAAGACCAGCGGTCTGTTCACATAGTGGCCAACAAGGTGCCTCTAGGAAGCCACAAACAAGACGACTGCAGCAGCATTATCCTGCCTGTGTTTCACAGCACCTAATAGAATAGGCATGTTCTTCTGATCCTGGAGAGAATAGGTGTGCATCGGAATTACTATTTATTTTGACTCAGCCACAGATAGCCCACTCCTCCATGAACATGTCCACTCCCCTCTTAAAGCCTTCCAAGTTGGCAGCCATCACCACATCCTGGGGCAGGGAGTTCTACCATTTAACTGCGCGTTGGGTGAAGAAATACTTCCTTTTATCTGTTTTGAATCTCTCACCCTCCAGATTCAGCAGATGACCCCATGTTCTAGTGTTATGGGAGAGGGAGAAAAGCTTCTCCCTGTCCACTCTTTCCATACCAATTCCAGTTGACTTCCCTGGTAAGCGCTAAAGAGCCAGTCTACCCTGAGCACCCAAACTATGGCAAGCAATTGCCCCATGCTGGAGAAGACCATTTCTTCCTTCTACATTGTGACAGTTAGTCAAAGTTTTGAATCTTGTGAAAATGAATGATGATGATAAACTCTAGAGGGGGAAATTGGCTTGGGTGAATTTTTGGAAGAAATGGCAACAGGTTATAAATGAATAAAGAATACTCTAGTATGAAATCAAGATGATCAATTGTGGGATTGTTATTGAACAAAACTATTTGATTTGTATAAGGAGTCTTGTTCATATAGTCAATAGGCATTATCTGACTGTATAGAAGCGAGTATTCCTTTGGTAGCTTGGGTATTTATCAATGGTGGGTTATGTTTTTATTAGAGTATGAGATGTCATGGTCTGTAACATTGAATGACTACTGGACTGGAAAATTACTTTTAAAATGACAATTTTTAAATGGCGGCATTATATCTGCAAATAAAAGAAAGGTGGGTCACTTGTTTATTTTATCCAATATTCAGGCAGATTTTGTTTCTTAAATTGCATGTTTGTGTCTTCCCATATTTCTGTGAAGTAATAAATGATGCTTAATTGACAAGTCATGTTAAAGTTGAATAGAGCTAAGAAGGCGGTTGAGCTCTCCAAACAGTACTCAGTTTTGCAAACCTGCTGACTATAATCAACTCTGCACTAGGACAGGCAGTTGGGGGCTGTAAGGGAAACACCGCATTGCCTGCGTGTGGATTCTAAGTGCCATCTAGTGGAGGGAACAGTTTTCTTCACACTGTTTGAATGGGGGCTTCCTCTTAAAATAACTAACAAAGCAACCCTAAGGCCAGTCTATAAGCTTGCCTAGGATGGCAATTAAACGCCATGGACATTTCCCAGCATATGTGTAGATATGTGTAGATCACAGCACCCAGCTGACACCTTGATAATGTACATGCCAGAAAGGGGCAGCTCCAAGGAAGGAGGGGGGGAGGAGGAGGAGGAGGAGGAAGAAGAAGAAGAGTTGGTTTTTATACCCTAATTTTCTCTACTTTTAAGGAGTCTCAAACCAGATTACAATAGCCTTCCCTTCCTCTCCCCACAACAGACACCTTGTGGGGTAGGTGGGGCTGAGAAAGTTCTGAGAGAACTGTGACTGACCCAAGGTCACCCAGCAGGCTTCATGTGTAGGAGTGGGGAAACCAACCCAGTTCACCAGATTCGAGTCCACCACTCTAAACCACTACACCACGCTGGCTCTCATAAAAACATAAGAACATCCATCTAGTCCAGGATCTTGTGTCACACAGCGGCCAAACAGTTGCCCTGGAGGTCCAACAACAGGGCATAGAGGCCAAGGCCTTCCCCTGATGTTTCCTCTTGGTACTGGGATTCAGAGGTTTACTGCCTCTGAATGTGGAGGTTCCCTTTCGTCACCATGGCTAGTGGCCATTGATAGACCTGTGTTCGATTTGGCAAAAAAACTGAATTCAGCAGTAGCAAAAACAAAACAAAAAACCTCCCCAAAACTAAATGTGCCCCCGTCTGCATCTGGCCACACCTACACACCTTACAATCTGGAATAAGTCTGCAGCCAGTCACCTCTCTTTGAAGCACCACCTCTGCCCAAGCCAGGATACTCACGTTTATAAAAGATTTATAAAGTGCTCCCTTTTGTGCCAAGTATGCCACCTCAGGACACAAACACCAAATGGGAGTCTCCACTTCTCCAAATGGGGATGCAAGGAAAAATGCCCCATATAAGTAAGCAAGAGAGGGTGAGCTCAGTAGTTGCTAGGAGTGTCTCCCATACACAGGGTAAGTGCAGGAATGTTTGAAATGCACAGTGCCTGACGGATGCTGGCAGAGCATTACCACAGAACCCGTGCCATGTCATGTCAATGGAAGCCAACATGCAAATGGGGAATTATATTTCTGTACCAGCCACTCCAGACCACATTTGGCTACCTGATGCCTGTGACCTGGCGGGATCAGAGCCCGCAGGGCATTGAGCAAGACGGTAGGAATATCACTCTGCAGCACCAGGGAGAGGTCCCAAAGAAGGAAAAAGAGACCAGTCAAGCTCTTGAGCCTGCTGGGTGTTCAAGCTCTGCCTATCAGCTGTAAGTTGGCAGAAGGGGCTGAGTTCTAGCACTCAGATGTGCATGAATCCAAACCCAAAGCGAAAAACTTCCATCTGTTATGTATAATTGCTATAACTAATCTTAATTTTAAACAGTGATGACGTCAGTAAAAGATTAGATGACATTTTTCAGGTGTTTGGCTTAACACTGAAGAGGGAGGAAGTACAGGAGAGAGTGACTCAGCAGATACGAAACTGACGGGCATTTCCAGTCAGCAGAGTCACATATAGCTCTTGCTTCTTAAGAACGTTGTCCTGTGTCTGTCTTTCCAAAGGGTTGTTTAACCAAGCACATTGCTGGCTCAATGGGTTGGCGAGGGCTTAGATGTTGGGCTACATAAGTTGTTGTGAGGATAAAATGGAAGACAGGATAATGATGGAGGCTGATTTGGGTCCCCTTTGGGGAGAAAGGTGGGATATAAATGAAGTAATGCTTGCAATTCTGTTATCTCTGGAGCCACATTTGCTAGGTAGAGGGGCAAATGATTTGCTTGCAGATGTTGGTATACAGGCTGTGATACCGACTGGCGCACCCAGTGACTATTAAACCTGCATCCCCCACCTCCAGCAATAGCCAGCGCCGTAACTGAAGCAGATAAACAGAGACAAATATTGGCCCCTTATCTTGTTGGGCTCCTTTTCTTATGCTTTTAGCATTTTCTTCTAGCCAGGCTTACCTCTGGTATTGGAGCTAGACTGGGGTCAAAATGCAGAAATGTACTTGAGGGGGAGGTCTTCTCATCCACACAATCCATTTTTGATGCAAAACCAGAGCCACCCTTCAATTTCTTTACATGTAAACGGGAAGATTGGAGTAAATATATGAAAATGCCGCTCTGTTTATATCTGAGTTGTCTCCATTACTTGCCTTCTGGGATTGCCAGACATACCCATATCCCCACTCTGCAAGAGTGAATTTTCATTGCTGATAAAATGTGAATGGTTTCTCCTCTCCACCTGCAATTTGGCAAGGGAAACCCTGAGAATTTCATCCCAGCTGCATAGAGAAGGGGAAAGATGAAAGCAGATAATACATTTCCAATTGACACTAATGAATAAATCATTTTAATAACTAATTTAATAAAAGGAGTAACTTTAAAAAAAACTAACCAGAAATGAAAATGTGTTAAACGCACTCACAATCCTTTCTAGATAGTTTCTTAGCAACTGCCCTATGATTATGCCTTGTTATGCATGCAGAATGAGAGAGCCTGATCTGGTTGCTAGGTAACCCAGTATTTGCTTCCCTGATTTTCCCTTCCTCCCCCAGAACAGGCACCAAAACATATCAGGACATCCAGGCATCTACCAGGGTTGCTTCACATGCTACAAGACCCCTGCAGAGAAAGCCCTTCTATATAGGAAAAAGCATGAAACCCATATTTTATAAACTGCACATGTGCTATAGATTTCCAGCACATGTACATACAGTAAAGCATCTATGTGCAATGAGGAATATCTCTCTATAGGAAAAGTACCACATTGCCAGGGCGATGAGCAGCAGACTGATTCAACCTGCAGGCCCACTCGAAGCATGGGTGCATCCTTGCCTTCTGGGAGCTTTACTGGCTGTTTGTCTTCCAAACCAGTGCACAGCAGACTTAAGCCCTACTAGTATGTAACTTACTTCTGAGTAAAACTTCATCAGTTGATAAGGCCACTGCTATCAATTTATCTAATTCTGAACAAGGTCTCAGAGTGCAAATCAAAAAATCCACACAATGGTTCCAGGGATGAACAATGGAGACTTTTGTACAAACTTGGAAGAAGATCCAAGTTTGAAGGAAACTCTGATTTAAAAAAAAAAAAAAAACCTTGGGGAGTCAAAAGCTCTCAAAATCATAATTTACAGAGAATGCTACCAAGATCTCATGAGTTTATATGGTGAGATTTCAGCAGCCATTTTAGGGGCTGACAGCATGCAAACATTTTCAAGGCTGACTTGAAACTCTTCCTCAGCCCCTGCCATCTTGTACCTAAAATGTATGAAGGATAGTTTCATCATCTGGACCCATGGGAAGGAACCACTTGAAAGATTCCATCAGAACTTCAACAATTTTCACCCCAATGTCATTGTCACCCTCATCACAAGTACATTTCCTGGACACCACTGGGAAATGGTGCAAGGGATGCATAAGCGTCACCTCACATCGAAAACCCACTGACTGTTAAACACAGTCCACAGTCAAGCACTGTGTTACAGTCACATTTGTTCTGGTTCTTCAAACAGGGACTCTCACTTGAAAGATTTCCAAAAAGCATTTTTTATTACAATACCTGTCCAGTTATGTAAAGAAGAGGAGGCCCGTGATGCAGAGTGTTAAGCTGCAGTACTGCAGTCAAAAGCTCTGCTCACGACCTGAGTTCGATCCCGACGGAAGTTGGTTTCAGGTAGCCGGCTCAAGGTTGACTCAGCCTTCCATCCTTCCGAGGTCGGTAAAATGAGGACCCGGCTTGCTGGGGGTAAAGGGAAGATGACTGGGGAAGGCACTGGCAAACCACCCTGCAAACAAAGTCTGCCTTGGAAACATCACGATGTTTCCCATGTCACCCCATGGGTCAGGAATGACCCGGTGCTTGCACAGGGGACCTTTACCTTTACTTAATGTAAAGAAGCAGATGAAAAATGCCAGACTGATATCCAGAGCCAACCAGCTATAAGACAGAACCAAAGAAGGCAACAACAAAACACCACTGGTTGCCACCTACAGCTCATAACTTAAACCACTTCAATGTATCATCAAAGACCTCCTGGATATTTCTCTTTCACAGGTCCTGGGTAGCATGCCTTTCCTTGCTTCAGACAGCCCCCTCAACAACCATGGAGCACCCAACGAAGACACAGATGCATGATCCAAAGCCTGCAACAGGCCTAGATGCCATCTTTGTCCCTGTATGGGACTTTTATGGGACCTAATGACATCAGCTACACCAATCAGGCCTCATCCACTTTCACACCATGCAATTAAATATATGCCATCATGTGCAAAAAATGCACACAACATCCAGAAATTAGCGCAAAAACTTTTTAATCTCTCTGGACGTATTATTACAGACCTGAAAGTCACTGTTCTACCAAAAAAAAAAAAAAAAATCAAAGGGATTATACAATGTGAAAATGCTGAATTAGAACTCATCAAGAAATTAAACATTACATGCCATCCTGGCTTAAAAAGAGACCTGGATTTCCTTACTCACTACAATCTCTAATGGATCTACAGAACTCATTTTATAGGAATTTTGGTTAGCTGTTCATAACATTTTTTACCAGACATGTTTTACCTGGTACCTGTATCTGTAAATTTTCACTTATACGTATCACCTTGTTTATCTGTTTGAGCTTTTGACCCCTTTCACCATCCATTAGGAAAAAAAATTTACGATAAGAGTTGTTCAACAGTGGAATCAGCTACCTAGGGAGGTGGTGAGCTCCCCCTCACTGGCAGTCTTTAAGCAGAGGCTGGACAAGCACTTATCAGAGATGCTCTAGGCTGATACTGCATTAAGCAGGGGGTTGGACTAGATACCCTGTCTGGCCCCTTCCAACGATATGATATGATATGATATGATATGATATGATATGATATGATATGATATGATATGATATGAAGACCACTGTAGGAAGGCGGGTAGGTGGGTGGGGTGTAGAAAGAAGCAGGGAAAGGAGAAAGACACCAAGGGGGCTGCCAGAAGAGGGAAAGAGGAAAAGTGGAGTTACCGGTAGATGTGGGGAGGGAGAGACAGGGGAAATGAGATCCCTTGTGGGTCCCCTGCTTGTCCATCACAATTCAGACCAGTACAGTGTGCCACGAGCATTCCTATATAATTTTTTAAAATGAAATTTTAAAAATTGAAAGTTCAGTTTCTAAATGTTTCAATTTTTATGTAAACAAGTAAATAGTTCAATGGAGCCCCAAGGTGATAACTCGCAAGGTTGGGCCCACCCTGAATTCCAGCCCTACTGCCATCTGCTTCTGCACCAGTCTTTGTGTCGTCGATCTGGTTTGCCTCTCTGGCCTGTATTTTTACCTCACCCCTTGATCAGACCAGAGACCAGAGCCATCTAGTACAAAGCTGGCAACCAGAGTAAATGGGAGTAAAGTTACAACCAGTTACAATGGGACTAAAGGAACACTAAGAGAGGATAAAGCGATTGCTGAGAAACAATGAATTCTTCTCATCTGTCTTCACTGTGAAGATACAGGGCAGATTCCTTCTCCTGAACAGAGATTTTGGAGAGGGAAGAATGAGGAACTGGGGCAAATAGTGGTAACAAGGCAGGAAGTCCTAGAACGTCTAGACAAACTGCAAACTAACAAGTCACAGGGACCAGACGGTATTCATCCTAGAGTTCTTCAAGAACTCAAATGGAAAATTGCTGAACTCCTAACAAAGATATGTAACATGTCCCTTCGAACCAGGGGAACCCAGAAATTACAGGCCAATTAGCTTAATATCTGTTCCAGGTAAATCGATAGAAAGCATTATTAAAGAAAGGATTGTCAAGCATATAGAAGGGCAAGGTAGGTCCTGTCTCACTAACCTATTAGAGTTTTTTGGAAGTGTCAATAAGCATGTGGACAGGAATGAGCCTGTGGACATTGTGTATTTGGATTTCCAAAAGGCTTTTGACAAAGTCCCCCACCAGACTGCTAAGCAAACTTCATAGTCATGGGATAAGAGGACAAGTCCTCTTATGCATTGAGAGCTGGCTGAAAAATAGGAAACAGAGAGTAGGAATCAATGGTCAGATCTCCCAATGGAGGGATGTGAGCAGTGGGGTCCCTCAGGGATCTGTGTTGGGACCGGTGCTTTTCAACCTGTTCATCAATGACCTGGAGTTGGCGTTGAACAGCGAAGTAGCCAAGTTTGCGGATGACACCAAATTATTTATGGTGGTTAAAACAAAATTGGACTGTGAAGAGCTCCAAAAGAATCTCTACAAACTGGAGGAATGGGCATTAAAATGGCAAATGATATTCAATGTGAGCGAGTGTAAAGTGATGCATATTGGGACAAAAAATCCCAACTTCACATATATACTGATGGGATCTGTGCTGGCAGCGACAGAACAAGAAAGGGATCTTGGGGTGGTAGTGGGTCAACCCAGTGTGTGGCTGCTGTAAAAAAGGCAAATTCCATGCTGGCCAGCCCATAATTAGACGAGGAATTGAGAATAAAACTGCTGATATCATACTGCCCTTGTACAAATCTATGGTGAGACCACACTTGGAATATTATGTACAGTTCTGGTCACCACACCTAAAAAAGGATATCACAGAGCTTGAGAGCAGAAAAGAGCAACCAAAATGATTAGGGGACTAGAGCAAGTGCCCTATGAAGAGCGGTTAAAACACTTAGGGTTGGGTAGCTTGGAAAGAAGGCGGCTGAGGGGAGACATGATAGAGGTCTATAAAATTATGCATGGTTTGGAGAGAGTGGACAGGGAGACGTTTTTCTCCCTCTCCCATAATACTAGAATGTGGGGTCATCTGCTGAAGCTGGAGGGTGAGAGATTCAAAAGATAAAAGGAAGTATTTTTTCACACAACGCATACGGTAGTTAAATTGTGGAACTCCCTGCCCCAAAATGTGTTGATGGCTGCCAACTTGGAGGGCTTTAAGAGGGGAGTGGACATGGTCATAGAGGAGGGGGGTATTCATGGCTACTAGTTAAAATGGATATTAGTCATGATGCATACCTATTCTCTCCAGGATCAGAGGAGCAGGCCTGTTATATTAGGTGCTGCGGAACACAGGCAGGAGAATGCTGCTGCAGTCATCTTGTTTGGGGGCTTCCTAGAGGCACCTGGTTGGCCACTGTGTGAGCCGATTCTTTAACTTGATGGGCCTTGGTCTGATCCAGCAGGGCTTTTCTTATGTTCTTATGTTCAGAGGGAGACTCATCTGGGGGGGCCCTCGTCGGCAATGAAATGACGTTGTCAGCAATATCGTTGATGATGACTTCAAGTTTCAACAGGTAATGTCATCATGTCAGGATGCCAGACGTCGCCGCTCCCATCACCCCCCTCCCCAGCTGAGCAGCAGGAAAAGGGCCATGGGGAGCAGGAGGTCTCCAGCCAGCAGCACAAACATGGCAGTCCTAGGGACCGTGGCTCAGTGGTAAAGCATCTGCTTGGCATGCAGAAGGTCCCAGGTTCAATCCCCGGCATCTCCAGTTAAAGGGACTAGGCAAGTAGGTGCTGTGAATAGACCTCTGCCTGAGAGCCTGGAGAGCTGCTGCCAGTCTGAGTAGACAATACTGACTTTGATGGACCAAGGGTCTGATTCGGTATAAGGCAGCTTCATGTGTGTTCATGTTTGAACACACAGGTAAACCCCTGTTTACCAAGGGCACTCCTAATTTTTGGTATTACTTGCCCCTAGCAAATCATGGTCCTGATTGTATCCCTCTTTTTTCCCATTTGGGCTTAAGTTTTTCATCTCAGAAGCCAGGCCGCTGTCATACATCAAAGCTCCACTCCCTCCATGCAGGTTGCCAGAAGTGAAATATCTGCGTGAGACAAAATGTGTGGATCCATCCTCCTCCTCCAGTGCACAGGGATATATGCATTAATATTAAGGGATCTAAGTACATAACACATGAACAGGAGCCCTGCTGGATCAGATCCATGTGGTCCAGCATGCTGCTTCCAACATTGGCGAGTCTGATGCCCCTCTGCAAGTCCCACAGAAACAAACCTCACTTGCTGACTGCTCCCCAGAGCCTGGCCATCGGAGGCATTCTGCCTCTAAACCCAGAGGCCCCATTCAGCTATCATGGCTATTATGCTCCATAACTCTGTCCAATTCCCTTTTACATCCATCTAAGCCAATGGCCACCCCCACACCTAGTGGCAATGAGTTCCACAGAGCGCACAGCCTGCTGCTTCATGCATTGCAGTGGCTGGGATGTACTTTTGATAACACCGTGTAAGACAATTGTGTTTTTTCTGCTTTGCTTGAAAGTAGATTTTCTGCTACATTCCAAAGCAGACATGTCTTTAGAAAGCAGGAAATTTACAAAGTAATATGTTCTACAAGAGAGTAAAGCCTTCAGTGGTCCAAATGGGAAACAGAGGCAGACTTTGGAGTGATCCGTGGCATAAGAACGGAGGAGCTGGTTAGTGTGCTCCTATTTCCATCCATGAAATGCTGAGGCATGTGGTGAAGGTACAGAATGACCTTGAGAAGAAGGACAAGGCAGAGGAGTTGGTGGCCGCCCCCTTTGCCACCATTGAGGTTTTTTAGGATAACCGTTTCTTTTCCTGCCTCAGGATTGTTGAGGCGCTTTCCCTCGAGGCTCTTCATTCCTCTTAGAGCAGGGGTGTCAAACATTCGGCCAGCGGGCCGGATCCGGCCCCTTGACAGCTTATACCCAGCCTGCGAGCCAGCTGAGGCAGCCACCCTCCCAGTCCCTATCTGGGCTGGTGAGCCTGCTGTGGTCTTGCCAGCTGAGGCAACCACCCTCCCGCTCCCAATCTGGGCTGGCGAGGCATGGTCCGGCCCGACCAACTGACATTTATGTCATGCCTGGCCCCTGTAACAAATGAGTTCGACACCAACTGAGTTGCTGTTGAAGACACAAATGATGCGCTCCAGCCTTTTGTTTTCCTGTCACACTGGCTAGCGATTTCTCACGTTCCCTTGCATTCGTTCTGTCTCTTCCCATCTCATCATGCCAGGAAGTGGCATGACTCACACAGCCCAAGGAGTTCCAACCCCGAGTGAGGTGTGAACATTTGTAAACACAGCCTGTCTTCGGTTTCACAGTTAGGAGAAAAGACTGATTGCTGGCAGGGTAGAACTAGACATGGGGGGAGGGGGACTCTGGGTGCCACTTCCCCCTGCCCATGCCTCCCTGGCAATGTCTATCGAAACAAACGCATGGCATGCAGTGCCATCATAGGCAGGATTTCCTTCCCCCATGACATCAGCAGCCAAAAAGCTGGCCAGGGGCAGGGAATCACCACACACAATGATGTGCATCCCTTGACATAGACGCCAGCAAGAACACATGAGCAGGGAGGCACCCAGCAGGTGGAGACTCAAATCCCACCAAGGGAAAATAGGCAAAGCTCACCTTCAGAACAGCAACCCCCCAGAAAGAGACCAGACTAGAACCCACACCATTTCTTTCAACACAGAAAGTACAGAGGCTGATCGAAGGGACATGTTACATATCATTGTTAGAAGTTCAGCAATTTCCCATTTGAGTTCTTGAAGAACTCTAGGATACATATCATCTGGTCCCTGTGACTTCTTAGTTTGCAGTTTGTCAGACGTTTTAGGACAGGGGTGGGGAACCTTTTTCCTGCCAAGGGCCATTTGCACATTTATAACATCATTCGGGGGCCATACCAGGTGTAGATCTCCCGGTGGGGGGGAAAAGGCTAGGGTTGCCAGGTCTCCAGCCACCACCTGGAGGTTGGCAACCCCAGGGCAGGCCACGCAGAGAAGGCCTGGAGGGTGCCTCCGCTCCCCCGGTCCTCCCCCCCTCCAAGGCGGGAGGGCCGCCAGCGGTGGGCCCAAGCAAACGAGGCACCTGGGGGGCACAGCCCGCGTTCGAGGGAGGAAGGAAAACAGAGAAAGAGGAAAAGGGAGAGAGGGAGAAAGAAATGGAGAGAGGGGGAGAAAGAAAAGGACAGAGGGAGACAGACAAAGAAGGAGACAGAAAGAGAGGGAGAGAGAAAAGCCTTCCCCCCCACCCGCACACCCGCCGGCCCCATGCAACCTGACCCCAGGCTCCATGCCCTCCCCGCCCCAGAGTGCACAAAAAGCCCCCTGAAGCCCGATCGGCTCCTGCGCGCATGCTGTGCCGCCAGGAGCCGCGGGCCTCTTCCCCCCTCCCTCTTGCTTCTCAACAGCCGACAGGCAGCGAGAGGGGCTCACAGTGTGCCCTGGCGTTCCTGCACGCTGCGGCTATAGGGGGCATCCTTGGGGGAAGCATCCCTTCCCCTCCTCTCGCCGACCAACAGCAGTCAGTCGGCGAGAGGAGGTCCAAAGGGCGCCGCAGTGCCCCTGCAAGCCTTGGCCCCAGGTACACCCTCAGGGAGGGCTGCCCTGCACCGCGCCTCTGCAGCAGGGCCCCGGAGCTCCCGAGGGCCACAAAAAATGTCCTCGGGGGCCGCATACGGCCCCCGGGCCTGAGGTTCCCCATCCCTGATTTAGAGCATATTCCTTCTCCTGAACAGAGGTTTTGGGGAGGGGAGAATGAGGAACTGGGGTAAATAGTGGTAACAAGGCAGGAAGTCCTAGAACAGGACAGGGATGTTGGAAGGGATCACCAGGGTCATCTAGTCCAACCCCCTGCACAAGATGGTCTGTCTTTTTAATCAAAATTTCAAAATCTGTAGACTCTCTGAGCTTGCCTTCTATCATGCAGTCTTTCTTCAATCTCGACACCAGTTGACAATAAGTGAGCCATCCTAATTTAGTCTTTCGTATCTTGATATCATCCCATGATTTTATTTGACCGTCAGAGGAAACCATGTCTTTGTAGGTTATATTATCCATCATTCTCCTTTCTGTAATTGTATAATATGCCTCTGTTGGGGACATTAATAGAGATGGTGATGGACTTAATCTTCTTTTGATTTTTAACCAGTACTTTAACAAGTTGTCTCTTACTACAACTTGTCAGCAACTCTCTGAGGCTTTGTGGCCACCCATAAATGATAGTGCAACCCTTCTTTCAATCCAACTTTTTCTAATTTCGCTATTTTAGAATTAGGATTCTCAATCCAATTGACAATCCAGACCAATCCAGCTGCTTGGTAATATTCGGAAGTGCCAAACCACCTCTGCTTTTTTCATCTTGTAAGATTTTGAATCTCACCCTGGGCTTTTTCCCATTCCAGATGAATTTATTGTTGGCTCTGCCATGTCTCCCAATTTTTGCTGCAACTCCAAATTGTATCATCTGAAACAAAAATTTCAATCTAGGCAATACATTCATTTTGACTGTGGACATTCTTCCCATCTATGACAGTTTCAACTTCTTCCATCTCTGTGTCACTTTCTATTTTTTGCCAGACTGGTGTGTAGTATATGGTATATGGTCTTATTATCGCCTGTAATTTTCACACCCAGATACTTTATCGGATCCTTTGTAAGCACACATCCTGAGATTGATTCAATTCTTTCTTTTCTGTATCTGCCATATTTTCACACAAGATCTTTGTCATTGTTCTGTTGATTGTATATCCAGAATAATTTCCATATTTGCCTATTTGTTCCAGTAGCTATCCTATGAGTTTTGAGGGTTCTTTATAGTTAGGACTATATCATCTGCATAACATTTCATTTTATATACTTCATCTTATTGTTGGTCTTGATGTGTTTAGTGATACGTCCATCAAAATCTTTTTTTGCATCTCTAATTGTTTGCTTGCATTTCCTTTGTGCAAGTTTGTGTTTGCTTTTGTTTGCCTCATTTGGGCAATCCTTTCAGTTTCTGAAGGAAGCCCTTTTTTCTCTAATAGCTTCCTTCACCTTGATAATGACCTCTTGGACTTAATACCACCTTTCCTGACCTGCGGTGTACAATCTAGCTGAACCCCCAAGCCTTTTCCAGAGATTTAATCCTCTTAGCTGTTCTTTTCAACTTCCTTTTTACCATGTTTCTCATTTTAGAGAAGTTCCCTCTTTTAAAGTCAAAGGTAATTGTGTGAGATTTCCCAGGCACTTTCCCACATACATATAAATTAAATTTGATGTAATTGTGGTATCTATTGCCAATTGGCGCAACTACATCCACATCCCGCACTAAGTCGCTGGCAGCACCGCAGAGTATTAAGTCCAGGATCGCCTCTCCTCTGGTTGGGTCCATCTGGTTGGGCACAGTCATTGAGGATGTGCAGAAATTTTATCTCTTTGATTTGACTGAAGCATGCATTTATCCAGTGAATATGAGGTTAGTTAAAGTCTCCCATTATTACTACTTCATCACCTTTGCATGCTTCCCTGATTTCATTCTCCATCTCTAGATCACCCTGAGCCTTTTGGTCAGGCGGCCAATAGAATGTCCCCCGTACAAAATTACCTTTGGGGCCCAGAATCGTCACCCACAAGGATTCTGTGGAAGAGTCTGCCCTTTTTATGGTTTATGATTTTTATTAGACACAATGCCTTCCTTGATATACATAGCAACAACCCCTCCAATATGCCCTTCCCTGTCATTTCTATAGAGTTTGTAACCAGGGATGACCATATCCCACAGGTTCTCTTCCCTCTACCAGGTTTCTGTAATGCTCACTATATTTTTCCCTTAAAACCATGCACTCTAACTCCCCCATTTTTACTTGGCGGCTTCTAGCATTAGCATAGAAACACCTCCACACTGTCTCTCTCTTTTTTGCCTGGCATGTGCCCTTGGGCATCCTTAAGTGGCTATCCCGCTTTACTTTACCATCTCCTGTCATGTCTACCCCATTCCTGTGTGAGCAATCAGAGGCAATTTTCCCTTTGTCCATTTGCATTGAGTCTGTCCAAACCAGATACTTCTCAGCTCCTGTTGGCTTTCCCCCAAAGTTAAATTTAAAGCTGCTCTGCCACCTTTTTAATGTTACACACCAGCAGTCTAGTTCCATCCTGGTTCAAGTGGAGCCCATCTCTTTTGTATAGGCCCTGCTTGACCCAAAATGTTGCCCAGTTCCTAACAAATCTAAAGCCCTCCTCCCTACACCACCGTATCACCCACACATTGAGACTCCCCAACTATGCCTGCCTAGCTGGTCCTGTGCAGGGAACAGGTAGCATTTCAGAGAAAGCTATCTTGAAGGTCCTGGCTTTTAGTCTCCTGCCTAGTAACCTAAATTTGGATTCCAAGACCTCTAGACTACACTTTCCCATATTGTTGGTGCCAATGTGCATCACGACCACTGGCTCCTCCCCAGCACTGTCTACCAGACTACCTAAATGATGGGTAATGTCAGTAACATTCGCACCAGGCAGGCAAGTCACCATGCGGTCCATGCGCCCGCCAGAAACCCAGCTGGCTACATTTCTAAGGATTGAGTCTCCCACTACAAGAAGCCCCCCCCCCCCCGCAAGAGGCATATCTTCAGTACGAGAGGATATGTATTCAACCTCCTGGAAGGCACACAGATCTATTCTGCCCTGATAACAGGATCCTTTCCCACCTTATAGGGTCCCCAGGCCTGATCCCTAGGCTAAGAGCCACAGGGCCTCCGGCAAGGAGGAGTGTTTGCAATTTAAATGCTCACAGCCTCCGCCTCTAACACACAAGCTCCACCCAGCACCAATAAAAAAAACCCTCCTTAGGAGGCTACAATCATGCTACAAGCACCCACTCTCCCTCAATCACAGTCCTCTCCCAGCAACCTCAGTTAATTAAGAAGGAGGGTGCACAGTTCCTTTTGGCATCACCACATAGTTCAAGATGCTCCCTTCATTCTGAATCTGTGAGTATCTTATTCATTACTAAAGGGAGGTCTGAGGGGAAACTTGGGTAGGAGATCTGTAAAATTTAAAGTCTACTGTCTTTGTCCAAGAAGACACAAAAGGGTCAAGCTCAGTCCATTTAGTTATTGGGGGCATCCCATATAGTCTGTTTGAACTGCTAAGGAAGGAAGGGAGAAAGGAAGGAAGGAGGTCACTTGTATTGGGTGGCTCTTCCTTTCCTCCTCCAGTTTATGGTAAGTATTCCAGTGCTCTGACCTTGGCAAGTCGCTGCCCAACCATGAATATCCTTTTCACTGTATTGGTGATTTATGGCTAATGCCACATGTCCATTAACTGGCTGCATTTGCATCATTTGGAAAGCGGGGTGCTTCTTGAGACCATCTAGCCTGCCAAAGTGTCCTGGTGGGCTCGGAAGCTTGTGGCGTTTTGTGCCAATTTGGTTGGTCCAATAAATAGTGTTACATGGATTTGGCTTCTTTCTTTTTTTTGCCTCAGCAGCATTTTTGCATGCTGGGTTTCAAGGAGGGTGGGTTTCAGCATAGGCAGCACAAGAGCTCTGTGTGCGCATGCTGTGCGTTCTGAAATGCACTGTGTTGTCATCTTGCTCAGGATCGGAGCTGATGTTTGACCACATCCCTCAATGCAGGATCCAATTTTAATTTCCCTTTTTCTCACTGTGGTTTTTGGCTGCTTCTTTCTTCATGCAAGTCACCCAGGACTTTTGCACCAACAGCTGATGTCCAGGTGCTCGGCAGTAGTTTTACGATTTCTTCTCTGCTTCTCCCATTACACACATATCTACTGGGTGAAGAAAAGAAGCTTAAGGAAGAAAGTGATGGTGATATCACTGATGTAAGCAGGGCGGCAGCAGGCAGACGCGGCGTACCACATCATTTTAAAGGAAGGGCTCCATCTGGTGGTGGTAGAAAGTGCTGTCAAGTCACACCCAACTTATGGAAACCCGTAGGGTTTTCAAGGCAAGAGACATTCAGAGGTGGTTTGCCATTGCTGGCCTCTGCAATAACAAGCCTGGTCTTCCTTGGTACCATGCCCAACCCAGCTGCCAAGATCTGATGAGATTGGGTTAGCCTGGGCCATCCTGATCAGGCTGGCACACATTAATGGTGATGGACAGTGCCGTCAAGCTGCAGCCGACTTATGGCGGCCCTTCATGGGGCTTTCAAGGCAAGAGACATTCAGAGGTGGTTTTGCCATTGCCTGCCTCTTCATAGCAACCCTGGACTCCCTTGGTGGTCTCCCATCCAAGTACTAACCAAGGACAACCCTGCTTAGCTTCTGAGATCTGATGAGATCAGGCTAGCCTAAGCCATCTACCCAGTGTTAGGTTCTCCGTATTGAAACTTTTCCCTGTGTTATGTTAAGAAAAAGCTATTGAAATATGTAGAAAATTTAATTTTGGTTTACTTTTTAAAACACTGTAATTACAAAGTGGGTGATAGACCCCCAACCAATTACACAGACTACTGAGTTCTGGCACTGCACCTATTTCTAGCTTTGGTTTTGTGCTTGAGGCACAGTGTGGTAGTTTGGATGAGAGCAGATTCATAGCAGTGACTTCTTGTAATCTGTGAGGGCCAGCTTCCTCCTTGAATTCCATCCCAGGATGTATGGGACCCATCTGAGGTCCCAGAAAACTGGCAATGTAGGATAGGACATGCTATAAGACACTCCTGAGAATAGTTTCAGTTATGCAGCCAAATGGCCACTAGGTGTCCTCCTTGCATCACTGGACTTGACTATGGGTCTCTTAGGCAGCCCTTCTGTTTGTAGAGGTATCCTTACATACCTACATACATTTATATATATTACCGTTTTGCCCCCAAACAGATGACTTCAGGATTTATTTATTTTTAAACCAGGCTATAGTTACTAATCCTTGTGCACCTTCAGCTGGTGGATTGTGACCCAGACGTAAGTCGCACTTCTAAACTGGACTTAGTAATGCTGCCACTCTCTGCTTTAAATATATATATAGGCTGAGAGGATGTGACTGGCCCAAGGTCACCCAGCAAACTTCCATGGGAGAATGGGGATTTGAACCTGCATCTCCCATATCCTAGCCGCTACACCACACTGGCTCTGAACATCAGCAGTCACTGTGAGAAGCCCTAGCTGGGTGCAGAACTGGCCAAGCGCCAGAGCAACAATGAAGAGGGCACTGGCACACCCACAGAGGATCAGCAGCTGGGCAGAATGTGTCTGGTAACCCCTCCAGGGACCTGCGTTGCTGGCAGCCAGGTCCAAGCCCCTGCTATGGGGTGGGCTTGGACGTGGGTGATGCCAGGTGATTGCTGGAGAGGGCAACATACCTCCAGCAGGCCCTGCCTGGACAACACATGGAGAACGGCTGAAGAGAGTAGGACAGAAAGATGTTATGAATTAAAAGCAAGTCTGTGTTGCAGGTCCTAGAATCGCAGAGTTGGAAGGGGCCATACAGGCCATCTAGTCCAACCCCCTGCTCAGTGCAGGATCAGCCTAGAGCACCCCTGACAAGTGTTCATCCAGCCACTGCTTGAGGACTGCCAGTGAAGACTGTGAAAGAAGACTGCTGCCATTCAGGCCTGATCTATTTGGCTCTGGATTGGCCCAAGAGGCTCACACTGCTGCTGGGGGAAGAACCAGAAGGGACCTGGCAGGAACAAAGAACAGAAAGGAGGGAGCCTGGCTCAAAAATAAAAGAAGGAGAACAATAACTAATTGCCAGAGAGGAGTCACCAGATGGGCTTCAAACAACATCATGGTCTTGTCTGGTAGCCTGTCTTTGGGCTACGGCCAGATGCTATAGGGGAAGTGTAAAACCTCTATGGGGTCAGTAAACATCTCCAGGGATGGGGGAACGTCCCCTCCTATCCTCCTGCAGTTAAAACTGTTAGAACGTCTCAGTGGGAAAACGCATTGTGAGGAGAAATTGCTTTGCTGCAAGAAGAAGAAAGGGTGGGGGTGGGGCATCGGAAAGGCTAAATGGATTTTACACACCGCAAAATCTGAGGGAACCACAATCTGGCGTTTCTTTGCATTTTATTTCTACTTTCTGAATTGTTTCTCCAGGTCTATTTTGCACTGCTGCTTTGGCTGGCACTTGCTCCACCCAGGACTTCCTCCACTCCAAGCCTCCACTCCAAGCCCAAAAGCAACCATTTCCCGCTTTGGGGCAGGTCTTGTGTCAAGTTATTAGCACCAGCAGAAGTCAAGCAGTGGAGTTTAATTGGGGGGTGTTTTACTTTCCTTTATTATAAAGCTCATATGACCAAAGATCTTGAGCATGAAGAATGCATAAAAGATAAAACAACATTAAAACATGGTAAAAGGACTTAAAACATTAAAATATTACAAATAGAAACAATAGCTGCCTCTAGTTAACACATAAGAAAATAAATACATAGACCCATCCAATTCGTATATAATCAGCAATAAAATCATTTTAACATAACTTTAACGAAACTACTATTGCCGGATATTCTGCAACACATCTAGTTCTTTCTGCGTTAGAGTCTGCTAGCAATAGTGATACCACCCATGGCTCAGCAGGAAGCTGATATCCAAATAAAACAGGAGCAATCCAGATAGCCCTGGGTGCAATCCATTGACCACAGGATAGAAAAAGGTGATCTATCATCTCTATTACCCCTGATACACAACCACAGAAGCAATCTGAGAATGGAATCAGGGGTGTGTTTTCTGTCTGTCTCATTTTTATCCCAGCTATCCTCCGGGGAGCTTGGGGGGCAGTTGACAAGATTTTTTCTCTCCCCTCCATCAGATCCTCACACAATGATCCTGAACCCTTTGATGGAGGTTAGGCTGAGAGGAAATGACTGGTCCCAGGGCACCCGTGGAGCTTCATAGCTGAGTGGGGATTCGAACCAAGGTCTCTCCAATACTACTCTGACACTCTAGCCACTATACATACTGACCTTTTAACTGCCACTCATTCTATAGAGATCTTCTCATCTCAATAAGGCCAGAGAAAGAAGACGCAGCTCCCAGGTATCCTTCCATTGCTGCTAAACCAACACCTTATGGTTATGATAAAGTAAGCGTACTTTACTGTTGATAGTGGTGTTAAGAACCAATAAAAAAAACAAATAAATAAGTAATACTAATAAAATGGATAATCAGTGGCATAGCCAATGTTTGTGGGAGACCCTGGGGCAAACACATGATGGCCACCCCTGCAGCTGCTGCTCACCCTTTCCTCGCTTTCATAGCAAATATGTCAGTTCCGAATTGCAGCCGTATGTAATGGTATGCACACCATAACTGTATTGCTGGATAAGGCTTGGCTTCCTGTCTTGAAAACCTCCAGACTAACAAAGACTACAGTCAACAATAGCCATGCAGATTAGCTTTGGATTTCACACATTAACAGATCACTTCAGGATACAATGGTTCCATATTAACATACCACACTCTCATTAGCACATTATCTTGATACTTACAGGACAATGGTTAGCACATTACCTTTGTTACTTTTTGCAGGACAATGATTCAGCTCAAACCCAACCCCTTTCTGACTATATATTAGTCTTCCTACACACTTGACACTGAGAGACACTGTCCTTCAGTATTACTCCTCTGAAGATGCCTGCCACAGCTGCTGGCGAAATGTCAGGAAAGAAAATACCAAGACCACGGTTACACAGCCCGGATAACCTACGAGAACCAATGAACTCTGACCGTGAAAGCCTTCATCAATATTTTGTATTGCTGGAGTTTCTCTGCATGCAGAATCAGGCCTTAGATCTCTTGAAGCTCATATATGGGCCACAGTCTTTAGATTCTGGGTTACGATCCTATTCTCCATGGAGTCAAACGGATACTTACACCTACTTTAAGCTGATTTTTATCAGAGCTTGTGGAGCAAATTGGTTGAAAGTCGAATCCAGATTTTAGGAATCTCTCTTTGGTGTTTTATGCATGGTTGCTTTAACCTCCTTTATTCCCCATTTCAGCCAGATCAAATTTTTCAGTATACATAATATCTCATTCCTTGGAAGCTCAATGCTGTTTCAACGCAAAACGAACCCGGCTTTTCCCATTCCTCTTCTGGCCCAAATTAAACAATTCATCCTGGCTCATTCCGGAGTCACAGAGCATGCATACTCCATTCTCAGGTTGAGCTTCCCCACGCCATCACGCCCCACCCTTTTCCAACCCCCTCCTCATAGCAGCATGCCGATGGTTAAACAGGGGAAAACAGAAGATTGGCTTCTCTCACAGCCAATCACAAAGCAGTGTTTAAAGAGGTGGGGATTCAAGTGCTTCCTGCTTCCTGCTATTACAGAGAGGACCCCCTCTGGGAATGTCCCCTGTTGGTGTCAGAGATTGGGGTGAATGCTACGAAGACCATCCCGACCACTTTCTGCATCCGGATTCATTTCTTTGGGGTTCGAGATCTGTGCCAGCTAAAAATGGTGGCAAGAGGTCCATCTGAGATTTGAGACGTTTAAACAGTTCACTAAAAGTTCAAAAGTTTTGTTTGACAAACCTGGTGTCTGTGCTGCAATTATTACCTCCCTCATCCTGGTTCGTGGTTTAGACTTGACCTATTTTTATATATCTATTTTCAAGTCCCATCATAGATTTCTGAGATTTAGATAGTTGTTAGAGCTTATGGTCTCTACTACAGCAGTTCTGCCTTTGGCAAGGATGCATATGCAACCACTACAGTTATGGTTCGTATCACAGTACAGACTGTCTAGGCATGTGCTAGGCAAGAGATTTAGTCTGATACTAAAATCCCTGGATTGCTGGATGAACAGGAAAACCGTCCCCACCTAAAAAGCCATAAAATGGAACAAAGGTTGTTTCTGTCTCTGCCTCCCAGTCTGCAGGGTTACCATAGGGATGGTAATAAACAATCTTGCATCCCAACAACTCTGTTGGGTAATCCCTACTGGACACTCGATCTGTTAGGAGTATCGGAGGTGGTCCTTAACTTCAGTGTGTTGTCAAATACTTCTCTCAGAGTTGTTCATTGGGACATTTTCCTTCTTCATGTCAGGTAGGAAATTCTTAGAAAACAGGTTTGCACTTACCTGTAACTGCTGTTTATCAAGCATCTTCTGTGCAGGCACGCATGGGACTGTGCAGGTGCATGCTGGCCACGGAGGAAAGATTTCCAAGCTTCTGGAAGCTTCAGAGTGCTTGGAGCGCTCCTCCCACCCTCCGTCTCATGCTGAGAGCGGGCTTTTTCCTGCCCAAACAGTCATGTGATGGAGGGGGCGAGCGCTCCTTCCCTCAGTTCTCCCTTCGTCGCCATGGAGGGGAACCAGTAACAGATAAGAACAGTCACCAATAGAAGCCCACCGCAGGGAAAGGAGGGAGGGATGCATGCCTGCACAGAAGACACTCAATGGACAGCAGTTACAGTGCAACCCTGTTTTCATCGTCATGTCTTCAGTGCAGTCCTGCATTGGAGAGTAGCAAGCTAAATACCTGAGGAGGCGGGTGTGGGCGCCTCAACAGAATACTGCTTTCCCCACAGCTGCATTGCTCCTGGAGTCGACATTGATGGAGTAGTGTCGCAGGAACATGGATGGAGTGGACCAGGTTGCAGCCTTGCAGATGTCCTGCAGATCCACCCTGCCAAGAAAAGCAGTTGACGAAGTCTGGGCCCTGGTTGAGTGGGCCTTGAGTGGCAAGGGACATGTCACCCTAGCGGAGACATATGCCACCCAGACAGCAGACACCACCCACCTGGAAATTGTTTGGGAGGTGGCAGCCTGCCCCTTTTTTTGGATCTTTAAAACAGACATGGAGTCTGTTATCTGATCTAAAGGACTTGGTCCTATCAAGATAAAAGAGCCCTACGAACATCAAGTGTGTGTAGCGATTGTTCTGCTGGGGATCGAGGTGTTGGGTAAAACACGGGCAGAAAAATGTCCTGGGACAGGTGAAATGGTGTAAATACTTTAGGCCTGAACCACCTTATCTGGGTGGAATCTTGTAAATGGGGGTTCAGAAGAGTGCTGACAGCTCCCCTACTCTCCTGGCTGAGGTGATGGCCGCCTGGAAGGCCACCTTAAATGAAAGAAATGAGAGATCACACGTAGTTAAAGGCTCAAACGGTTTATGGATTAACTGGGATAAAACCAGGGAAAGCTCCACATAGGCAAAAGGGGTTTCACAACAGGGTAAAGGTTAGACAGACCTTTCTTAAAAAACAACAACATTTTGATTCCGGAAAAGAGAACAGTGTAAACCCCCCCCCCAATTCTATCATGGGAAACTTGGTGGGATATCACTCACGATTGAAATATTAAGATTGAGGGGTACAACTTGTTTAGAAGGGATAGACAGATAAGGAAGGGGAGGAGTAGCATTGTATGTCAAAGATGTGCATACTTGTGAAGAAATACATGAATCCCAGCATGGAAGTTCAGTCGAGAGTCTATGGGTAAAAATAAAAGGAGTAAGAAATAATAGTGATATTATGGTGGGGGTCTGCTATCAACCGCCAAACCAGGCAGAGGACTTGGATGAGACACTATAGACCAGATTACAAAGTTCTCAAAGAGACAGGACACGGTGGTCATGGGAGATTTTAATTATACAGATATCTGTTGGAAGTCCAATTCTGCTAAAAATGCAAGATCCAATAAATTCCTGACTTGTCTTGCGTACAACTTCCTACTCCAGAAAGTGGACAGGGAAACAAGGGGATCTGCTATCTTAGACTTGATTGTCACCAACAGGGAAGAATTGGTTGATGAGGTTAAAGTAGCAGGCACTCTGGGTAGTAGTGATCATGTAATCTTGAAATTTACAATCTTGGGGAGAGGAAAAACTGTACGTAGTCAGACATATAGGTTGAACTTTAGGAAAGCAAATTTTAACAAACTTAAACTTATGTTTGGTAGAATCCCATGGTCAGAAATACTTAAGGGGAAGGGAGTTCAGGAAGGGTGGGAGTTTCTTAAAAATGAAATACTGAAGGCGCAATCACAAACCATTCCTATGTGAAAGAAAAATGGGAGGAATCTAAAGAGGTCAGGGTGGCTCCATAAACAGCTTTTTAAAGAGTTGAGAAATAAAAAAGATTCATTTAGGAAGTGGAAACAGGGCCTTATAACCAAAGATGAATATAAACAAATAACTAGTGCTTGTAGGGAGAGTGTTAGGAAAGCTAAAGCTCAATATGAGCTTAGGCTAGCGAGAGATGCTAAACACAACAAAAAAGGGTTCTTTTCCTATGTACAGAGTAAGAATAAGAACAAGGACTTGATAACAAGGTCCATTGCTGGGACCGAAAAGTGACATTGTAACAGGAAATGAAGAGAGGGCAGAACTGCTCAATTCCTACTTTTCCTCCGTCTTTTCTTGTGAGGGAAACAGTGCTCAACATGGCATAAACAGAACACATGATGAGGTGGGGAAATGTTGTCCCCATCTTCAAGAAGGGGAAAAAGGAGGATCTGGGTAATTACCAACCCATCAGCTTGACATCTATACCAGGAAAAGTTTTTGAACAAATCATCAAACGGTCAGTCCTTGAGCATTTAGAAAGGATGGATCTGATCTCTAAGAGCCAACACGGGTTTCTCAAGAACAAGTCATGTCAGACTAATCTTGTCTCCTTTTTTGAGAAAGTTACTACCTTGCTGGATCAGGGGAATGCAGTAGACATAGTTTATCTAGATTTCAGTAAGGGTTTAATAAGGTTCCCCATAATATTCTTGTTGATAAATTGGGAAAATGTGGTTTAGAACCTATTACTTTTAGATGGATCTGTAAATGGTTGACAGATAGCACCCAAAGAGTGCTTTTAGCAAGCACTCTTTGGGTGCTATCTGTCAACCATTTACAGATCCATCTAAAAGATCCATCTATTGTTCCTCATCCACTTGGAGAGGAGTGACTAGTGGAGTGCCTCAGGGATCAGTCGTGGGCCCTGTGTTGTTCAACATCTTTATAAATGGTTTGGATGAAGGAATAGAGGGGATGCTTATTAAATTTGCAGATGATACTAAATTGGAAGGGGTAGCAAATGCGGTAGAAGAAAGAGCCAGAATACAAGATGATCTTGACAGGCTGGAGAATTGGGCTAAAACTAATAAAATGCATTTCAACAGAGATAAATGTAAAGTTCTGTATTTAGGTAGGAAAAACCAAATGCATAATTATAGGCTGGGGGAGACTTGTCTTAGCAGTAGTGTGTGCAAAAAAGATCTTGGGGTCTTAGTAGACCAAACACTGAACATGAGTCAGCAGTGTGATGCGGTAGCTAAAAGGGCAAATGCAATCTTAGGCTGTATAAACAGAAGTATAGTGTCCAGATCACACGAAGTGATGGTATCGCTTTACTCTGCTCTGGTTAGACCTCACCTAAAATATTGTACTCTGTTTTGGGCACCGCAATTTAAAAAGGATGCAGACAAGCTGGAATGTGTCCAGAGGAAAGCAACAAAGATGGTGAGAGGTCTGGAGACCAAGTGCTATGAGGAAAGGTTGAAGGAGCTGGGTATGTTTAACCTGAAGACTAGAAGACTGAGAGGGGATATGATAACCATCTTCAATTACTTGGAGGGCTGTCATATAGAGGATGGTGCCAAGATGTTTTCTGTTGCCCCAGAAGGTTGGACTAGAACCAACGGGTTGAAATTAAATCAAAAGAGTTTCCGTCCAGACATTAGGAAGAATTTTCCAACAGAGTGGTTCCTCAGTGAAACAGGCTTCCTTGGGAGGTGGTAAGCGCTCCTTACCTGGAGGTTTTTAAGCAGTGCTGATTCTATAACCTTAGGCAGATGATAAGGGGGGCATCTTGGCCATCTTCTGGGCATGGAATAGGGGTCACTGCGGGAGTGGGGTGGGAGGTAGTTGTGAATTTCTGGCATTGTGCAGGGAGTTGGACTAGATGACTCTGGTGGTCCCTTCCAACTCTATGAGCTGTTGTATCACATTTAGATAACAACGGCTAGGACTTTGGGGGTTTTCTACTTGGTTTGTGTCTGGGTGCCTTGTGATCCAGAGGCAGTATAGAAATATTGTAAACAGGTAAACGATTGCAGAGGTTACTGAAAGAGTGACAAGCCATACTGAAATCATCTGAGACATCATGTAAATGTTTGGTCTAGATGTGCTGATGACTCTGTCTGTGTGTCAAACTTGGCTCCTCTATGATTGTAACAAATAAAGATTGATTGATAAATGTTTGGGGCAGAATCCGCCGGAAAGTTCCACTGAATCCCGCACAGCTCCCATTCATTTCAACTGAGTTTGCTGGGAAGAACTTCCTGTAACTTGAATTCTTACTGTTTGCCTAGATCAGGGGTCCCCAAACTTTTTTCAGCTTGTGGGCACCTTTGGAATTCTAACACAGGGTCATGGGCGCAGTCCCCAAATGGCTGCTGTTGGAGGTGGAGCCACACACCCCACCCACCCCCAGAGAAAGCCAAGTGTAGTGAAGAAGAGGGGTAGCTTAATACACTGGGAAAGAGGAGTGAGAGACAGAATAACACTAAAACGGTGTTGGTCAGGGCCACCAAAGCAATGTTACTTTAATCTGCACAGCTAATCAGATCTTCAGTGGCCAATCAGAAGCCGAGCTGGTCAAGAACCCCACCTGGCCTCACCCACTATTTGAAAACGCTTGTTGGGCACCAGTGAGCATCATAGCGCCCACGGGCACTATGTTGGGAATCCCTGGCCTAGATGACATATGTTGGTTGTGTAAAGAGTAGTACAGAAGAACTTCCACCAATCAGGTCATCACCTGATCTGAGTATAAGATTGAATCAATATTGCTTATACAGAGAGCGAAGGGTAGCCAGATCCCAGGAAGGGTCGGGCACCGCTGACTTCTGAGTTCTCAGTGTTTGGCTGCACAGAGGTGATGGGGTGTATTTACAAGGCTGCCCAAACACAGTCGAAGTAACCAGCCCCTCCATATAGCTGCAGGGCTGGGACTACAATTAAGGGGGGGGGGGAGACTGTTCCTATCCTTGCTGATTTATTGACACATTTTCATGGTGGGAGGGACAGAAGGATTGTTGTGTGATTTGCCCGGGATGGTTTTCCAAAACAAATGAGTTGTTGAAGAGGCAGAGAAAGGAAAGGAAATCAGGGTGGGTTGACTACCAAGAAGAAGGAAGCGTTGAGTTGTTCCGCTGAAAAGTCAATCAGCTCCTACTGATCAGGCCTGAATTATTTCCAAGCAGGTTGTAAAGACACATCAAGAAAAGCTCCCGTGTACCGCCAATCTTTGTAGCCCTAAAGACACCCATATGTAAGTCTTACAAAAATCAACGGGACTTACGTAAGAGTGTACAGGGCCATTTCACATATTGGACAGAGGCCAGCATTGGTTTTTCATTGAAGGTACACTCAACGGGCAAACACAGAATTGGCACTTGCCTCCATGGGCATGAGGGGTTTCTTCACCAGAGGCCCTTCAGTATCCGTTGTAGATCCTTTCAGGTACATTCTTTTAAAATGTTCTTTTAAAATGTTTCTTAGGTGCTGTTAGTGATTACTAGTCCTGACCTGGATGACCCAGGCAATCCTGATGTCGTCAGATCCCAGAAGCTAAGCAGGGTCAGCCCTGGGTAGTACTTGGATGGGAGACCGCCAAGGAAGCCCAGGGTGGCTATGCAGAAGCCGGCAATCGCAAACCAACTCTGATTGTTTCTTGCCTTGAAAACCCTACTGGGTCACGATAAATTGGCTGTAACTTGTCAGCACTTTACACACACATGCAATGATTATTAATCTTGTTTTTAATTGATTTTTTCTTTTTCTTTTTTTGTTGTTTATTTTACATAACAAGGTGGGATAGAGCCCTTTTTCAGACTGGATGTCCTGGACATGAAGGCCGGGGGACAGAAAGGCCCTGGATCCCACACTGTTCTTCCAAGTGCACTAGGATGGTTCTTGCTGTTTTCACCTCCCACACTTTGACCCCTCCCCGATGTTCCTCAGGGTCCACAGATCTATAGGGAGAATATTTTGCAGGGCACAGATGACTGCAGTGGGAAAGAGGAGGGTTAATTTCATGCAGCGTAAAGGATCTGAGCCAAGCGGTTTCAGGGCAAACTGGAAGGGGCCAAAGACCGCAGTTTGTAGCTGTCTTAAAATGGAGGCTGGGAGATGTTGCGCATGTAATTAGATGGCAGTGCAAGAGGTGCAAGGCGGACTGCAAAATGCCCCAGAAGCGCATGGGATGAGCAAGCCAAAAATTGAGTTTCTGCCTTTGAAAAGCTAAATACCAGCAGCACCTTCCCCTCAAATATCTCTTTTTTACTCGGGATGGGGGTGGGTTCTGGGAATAGGTGTTAAAACACAGGTGCTTTTAGAAAGGGGGGAATCATGTCTGATCAACCAGTTTGCACCTCTTCAACAGAGATTTCCCTTTAATGTGTGAACTCATTATTGAAGGTGTAATAAAGCATCACATCATTAAGGGGACAGTATTTTTTCAATCCCTCCCTGTGTTGTGAATTCTCACTATCAAACAGGTTCAAGATAGAGAGCCAATGTGGAGTAGAAGAGAAGAAGAGTTGGTTTTTTATATGCCGACTTTCTCTACCACTTAAGGGAGACTCAAAGTGGCTTACAATCACCTTCTTTTCCCCTCCCCACAACTGACACCCTGTGAGGTAGGTGGGGCTGAGACAGCTCTGTGACTAGCCCAAAGTCACATGAAGCTGGCTTCATGTGTAGGAGTGGGGAAACCAACCCGGTTCACCAGATTAGCGTCTGCCGTTCATGTTTATTTATGCTGATTGATAAACATGGGATCCTCCCAGATTCCTGGTTAAATTCTATTATAATTCCGATCTTTAAAAAAGGTAACCCAGCCACGCCTGAGAATTATCGACCAATAAGCTTACTCTCCATATTAGGGAACTGTATTCTAAACATCTGCAATTAAAGCTAACTGAGTGGATGAGCACTCAAAATCTTCCAGGGAAAGAACAAATTGGATTTGGGGTGAATCATTCAACCTTAGACCACTGTATCACACTGTCTTTCCTGGCTGAAAAATATCTTCACTTCCCCAAAGGGAAGTTATACGCTGCCTTTATAGACCTTTGGGGCACTTTTGACTCTATCAACAGGCATGCCCTTTGGGAGAAACAGCAAAAATTGCTCATAGATCAACGCCTTTTATGGCTATTGCGTAAACTCCATCTTTCAAACACCTGTCAGGTTAGAGTGGATAATAAAAGTTCTCTGACTAAAAAGATTCTGATGACCAAAGGAGTGAAGCAGGGCTGTATTTTAGCACCAGCCTTGTTTAATCTATTTCTCTCAGACCTCCCTTCTCATATGTCTAGACCGGAAGACCATGCCCCGAAACTGAATTCTTATCACGTTCCCATCCTGTTGCATGCAGATGACACAGTGGTGCTCTCCTATACAAGAATAGGTATGCAGCGATCTTTGTTAGTTTTTGCATCTTACTGCAATAAAAAAAATTAAAACATCAATTATACCAAAACTAAAATTTTAGTTTTTTCCCGATCATGGAAATGGGAGGTTTGGAGATTTGGTGATAGAGAAATTGAACAAGTTAAATTGTTTAGATATTTGGGGATGCTTTTTTCGCATAATCTGAACTGGCCTATCCATAGGGAATAGTCCCTTGTCTCAACCAAGAGCAAGTTGTCAGCCATTACCCAGTTTTTCTATCTAAAAGGAAACCAATTTGTACCAGTGGCTATAAGAATTTTTCAGTCCACAATAATTCCACACTTATTGTACAGTATCCCTGTGTGGATCCAGGCTTTTAACAATGGGGTGGAATGGATAAATTTGACTTTTCTGCGACTTATACTTGGTATTCCCAACTCAGTTAGATACCTTACACTTTGCACGGAGTTGGGCCTTCCCCTTATTCAATCTAGAGCCTGGATCTCTACCATCAAGTTCTGGCTGCGCCTACGCTTCTGTGCTCCCCCAAACAACCTTATAACTGGTTTGGTTGCGGACCCTTATGTATTCAAATGGTCCCAATTCATAGAAAGGAAAATTAGTTCTCTTGGTATTGATATAGGGGCGTTGCTAAATTCCGGGGAAGCCTATACTCTTAGATTGATTACAGGGAGAATTTGGGACATGGAATTGCAGAAAATAAATGCTGGGGCGGATAAGATCTGCTCACCTACCTTTTTTGGCCCTTCCTTCCCTAAAAGAACAATGGCCGAATATTTCTCCAATTTAGTCCATCCCTCCCAGTGCAGAGCTTTCACGTTGGCCAGATTAAATACATTCCCATCAGCCATAGTTTTGGGTAGATATAGGGGTATTCCTCAGAACAAAAGACTATGCAGCTGTCAGTTGAAAGAACCGGAATCAGTAGAGCATATTCTCTTATATTGTCCCCTGTATTATAAGCAACGTCTAGAACTAATCAACCCTCACCTTATGTCCTTAAAAGATTTAGCACATGATGGTATCAAATTTTTATTAGCGGATAGGATACCCACTGTCTCCCAACATGTGGCAAGGTTTCCGCCGATTGTTATTAAAAATTAAAATTAAAATAAAGGGTAAGGAAATAAATAAATAATAAAACCAACTGTAGCAATATACAGACACTGGGAAACAATATATAAAAGGGTGCTGGTGTTAGCTAGGCTGTGTGATAGGTCCATTGTTGTTTGGAAGCATGTAGTATTACATTAAAAAACTGAAGAGATATATGTGAGACCCTTTTGAGTGAGAGTGGAGTTTTATGTATTTCTGTTACTACTATTACTATTTTTATGCCAATAAAGGTGACTGAAACTGAAACTATAGGAGTGGGGAAACCAACCCGGTTCACCAGATTAGCCTCTGCCGCTCATGTGGAGGAGCGGGGAATCAAACCCGATTCTCCAGTTTAGAGTCCACCGCTCCAAACCACCGCTCTTAACCACTGCACCACGCTGGTGTAGTGGGAGTGGCTAAAATCATCAGACTAGCATTTGGGAGGTTCAGATCTCCACTTTTGCCATGGTAGCTCACTGGGTGACTTTGGGCCAGTCACCTGCTTTCAGCCTAACCTACCTCACAAAGTTGTGGTGGGGATAAAATGGAGGCGAGGAGAATGATGTCAGCTACTTTGGGTCCCCATTGGGGAGGAAGGTGGGGTACAAATGAATTCAATAAATAAATAGCCGTTTCCTGTTTCTGTTTCAAAATCAGAGCGCTTGCATGCCTCAAAGCACCTTGGCGACACTAATAAACATCGGGCCCACTAACACTTAACCCCAGGGAGATTTTTAACATATGCCTGTCTAATTCTGAGGGCACAAAATATAAACTTTATTGTAGACAAAGTAACATGCAGATGGACCACGGAATCCCCTCAGGCTCTTTCCCACGATGGCAAAGGGAGATTTGAAATGCCTTGCAGTCCCCTGGGTTTGGTTTAGATAGCAACCAAAGAGACCTTGAGGTGTTTTCCACACAGGGACAGATCTGTGTGATTTCCCCATTGCTGCTGCAGCTGCAGTATAGTAGCGGGGGGGGGGGGGGGCTCCACACTGCAAGTTTCCCACAGTTTCTCTATCCTCTTCCTTGGTGGTGGCCACCAGTCCCTCCCCACCATACCTGAGGGCCTTCCCCATTTAAAATAAACCTGACAACTGAAAATCATTATAACAATCTGTGTATCCGATTCTCTAAATTCCCAGCTTTCATTTTTTTTAAAAAAAGTTTTTTAAAAAATTAACCTCTAGCAAACACACCTTGCCCCTTACATCTTCCCAGTGAAAGGGCCTAGAGGCATACTTCTCATACAAATGAAAGAATGGGAATTCAGAGAACCTGATACACAGATTGCTGTGACACACACAACACAACACAACACAAGCCTTTATTGGCAGATAAAAGGAAGAACTCCTCTATGGAATATCAGTATGGATTCATGCCTTAAATCAGGATGTTGAAAAAATACAATCTAAATTCTTACGTAAAATTCTTGGAACACCAAAATATATTCCTTGTGCAGTCTTGTGTCTAGAAACAAATCAAAGACTTATGGACACTAGAGCTTGGCTGGTCACAATCAAATTTTGGCTTCAGTGGCATTTCAAGGTGGATCTAAATAGTTGGATCTCTCATATGCTAACTGAATCTCAATCAAAATTAGATCGATAAGGATTTCTTTAGATTCCCTGTATTGCCTCACAGAAGTCAGTGTTTGATGTGATCAGATGTAGACTTTTAGACAGAGAAATGCAGGACCTTAGAAGCCATGCAAGTAGTAGATGCTCCCCTTGGGAGCCTGGGCCAAATAGACAACATACAGCACTATACTTGACGTGTCGAACTGCACCGCAACAACGCAGAGCATATATGCTTGCCAGGCTAAATGCACTACCCTCCGCCTTGTTATATGGAAGATTTAATAAAATCCCATTTGCAGACAGAGTTTGCCCCCGCGGGAATGGTGAAATTGAATCCCTTGTGCATGTCCTTTTCAATTGTTGCTTTTATGCTTGTAGCCGATCCCAGTTCATTGACCCACTGTTCGTAAACAGGGAATGGCTCTCTGATGAAATCAGGACATCCTATCTTATGACCACACAAAACCCAAAAATAACGGAATCAGTGGCAAGGTTCTTACAGCTAGCAATCAGGTATCATGAATGGTGTGTAGCTTTCCTTAATGGCTGATTTGGGATGGTTTTATCCAATTTTATTTATTTGTACTCGGTTTTACCCAAATGTATGTTCTTCCTTGTATATGCCAATAAAGGCTTGTGAGATTGCTATGACAATATTTGCCTCAATGTTATGGGAAAGCGGGGGGGGAGGGGGGACACACTTTCTAACAGCGTCTAACCCGGGGCAAATGACCTGCATGGATACAGCTTCAAAGACGTTTCTGTTTGGCTGAGATTAATTGTTTCTACCAACAGAGTCATGAAAGGAGGAGAAACAACCAAAATAGGTGAAATTTCCAGAGAACAATGTAAGCTTAAAGGCTAGCTAAAGCAGTCTTTTAATCCCTGGATCTTTTACCAGTCATGTTTACCTCCATGAGTATCCTTACGAGTGTTATTTCTTTTACCTTACAGTGCACATCCTAAACAAAATGCTTACTCAGAAATAAGTCTCCAAGAGGATTTACTCCAGTGTGTTTCAGGATTGTCACCTTGGAGACTAATGCATGGTTTTTATGCACCAGCTAAGTTTAGACATAACATGACATTATGGTTTATTGTAACTATGACGAGTTTCTGAAACCAGAACTTGGCCCACAAATGGTATTTCATACCCTGGTTTGCCTAGATAAATACTGGTTTTATTGCCTTCATTCTCTCTCCCGCATCGACTACTGAGACCACACCGGTATCCTGGCCTGCGTTGTATTGAGGGAGGAGAGCAAGCAAGGATTAAGCCAAGATGCCTGTATTTGTACATCATGTAAAATCATAGTTAGCTGTGCTTAATAAAATAACTCTGAACCCTGGTATGATGGATCCTAAATAATCACAGTGGAGTGGCTCGTATGAACACACAAACCATAGTTAGTTTAATTAAACAATGGTTTCACATGATAGGTGGCATTGTATTATGGTTAGACTAGGATCTAAGAGATTCACGTTTGAATTCCCACTCTGCCATGGAAGTTTGCTGAGTGACCTTGGGCCAGTCACACACTCTCAGTCTGACCTACCTCTCAGGGGTGCTGTGAGGATAAAACAGAGGAGAGGAAATGTCTCCTGTTGGGGAGAAAGGTGGGATAGAAATGAAGTAAAATAAATAAGTAAATGATATCTGAATTGAACTGCTGACTATTAAAACATTTTTGTAAGTGATGCACATCAAAGGTACAATCCTCTGCTTTTAAAAAGGTGCAACTTGGTTGCATTGATACATTTGTAATTTAATATTTAGCATATCCAAGAGGGGTTCTTATGAAATGAAATCCCTATTGCAAAAAAACAAAAAACAACCCTCGGAGATGAAGCCACTGGAATAGCCCAACTTCTCAGAAGTAATTAAGTAACTGACTTCATCACAGCTATTCATGGACAAATTCTTTACTACAATGGTAATGTGAATTGAGTGTGCTCCTGGTTTCTATAAACATATCACAGAGACCTTTTCAAAGGGAAAGGATGAAAATATTTTAGATATTAAACATATTACAACAGAGAAGGTTCCTGATTTGGAAAAAAATAAGCATATATCTAAAAATATGCACCTTCAGCTTTCTGACAAGAACCTTCTCACTTAAATCTCCAGTAGCCAGAGACCTCTGAAGGAATGAAATTACCCTTTCGCTGTTAAAACCATAAAGACTGTTGTGGAACCTCAACAATTTTATTGTGGCTAGGTTTGGGGGGATGGGGGTGGGGGAGAGACTGGATGGACTTGAGTTCACAAATGTTTCTACCACGATAAAAATGTCCGCCTTTAACATGACACAAGACTCTATGCTGTGATTTGCTTGCCTGCGTGGAGCCCATGACTGGTGTGATGGAGTGCTTTGGAAAGGGCTGGGCCAGGCCAGAAAAGGAGGGCCTAGGAAGAAGGAAAGACCAAAACGGGCAGCAAGAAGGGATGGCCAGCCCTTCATTGGGATGCAAATGTCCTTGGGGAGCAGCCAACAGTTATCAGTGGCATCAGGCCCCACCTTCGCATACTGGGAGTCCCAGCACCTGGGAGCACAGTGGTGACTCATGTGTAGCAGAGAGACCTCCAGACTAGCCTGAGTCACTGGCAGGGCCAGTTGGGGCTTGAAAGAGAGAGTGAGAGAAAGAGGAGGGGGCACCAGATCAAAGGAGCCAAGCAGGATGCCTGGGCAGGACAAAGCCAGGGGATGAGCATCATGTATGTGAGTTACCTTCTGGAAAAAGAAGCCAGCATGTATCCAGGGTCTCTACGGTGCAACAATCACAGCCTGCCAGCACAGAACTTTGCCTCCACCACATCTTATAGCGATTACATGGGATACCACCAGGTGCAAAGTATGGACAACCGTGGACAGCCTGCAGGGACTTGGGGACCTCACTACGGCACGCAAAGGGAAGAGTGGAACTCTTACGGGGCAGGACCTTCCAGCACGGCAACAACCACGCACCTGAGCGGATCCTCTCCTGGGCAGATCTCCTACACCTCTGGCAATTACAGCTCCCTGAACCCTGCTGGATCGGGGGCCTTGCCTCCCATAGATACAATTAACACAGAGCAGATCTCTCCCCACAGTCCAAGACACAGCTCTTATGAATGGATGAGGAAAACGGTCCAGTCCACTTCCACAGGTATGTTGGTGAAGACGACTTTATACTAAAGAAACCTCTAGCATTATTCTCTGCCAGAATTTCCCCCTAAATTCCACCCCCATCCCACAAGAGCAGGAGAGAATGGAATTAACTGTGCCACAAGGGAAGTGTTTCCCCCATAAGAATCCTCTGCTGACAATGCCTTTGAGGAATGATTTGATTAATTGCCTTCTGGTATCAAAACCGGAACAAATTAAAAATGACCACATCATGGATAATTATAACATGAGCTTTTAAGGGTGGGGGAGAATGTCAAAAAATACTTTTTATGTAATACCAGAGTAAGAAAAGCAATTGAAGCATATTTTGTTAATAATGCAGATTAATACTCTACTGTTTGAAGAGCTGAACTTTTCACTTTTTTGACTAGTAAATGTGGCCAAAGAAATGAAGCCGACTTCAAGGGGGAACTTTGCAAGACTCCCTAGATGCTTCATATCTTCAGAGGGAGGAGAGGGAGGTCCGCAGCACCAGACCAGACCTTGATCCTATGTTGAATTACAGGGTTTCATGCAAAAATTAACACTTCAAATGCAAACAGTGGATGAAAGGGACTCCTTCTCTTTAAAATGCTAGACCCTCCAGAGAATGCAGGAATCTAACACACAGAGAGGACCAGTTAAACAACCAGTCTGATCTCCTGATAGGTCTCTCTCTGGCATTTGAATAGAAAGCTGGTAAAACACACACACACACCCTAGTGTGAGAAAGTGAGCAAGTGAGAGAGAGTTACGATGTACTTCCCAAACAGAAATATTGTGGTCGAAGGTAGACCAGAACAGAGATGACACCACAAGCAGAAACCAAAGTGAATACAAAACTCTGCTTATAAAGGGCAATGTGGCCCCGCATTGAGCAGGGGGTTGGACTAGATGGCCTATACGGCCCCTTCCAACTCTATGATTCAAAAGGTCTATCATCTTCAGGGTGCCAAGCAACCTGATTAGACTGCTGTAGAATAAATTATGTCATGGTGGCAAAGTGAGTTTACACAATCCAGCATGCCTGGAATCATTTTGAGCAATAGTGGTGCTAGTCCAACATGAAAAATCCAGCATTTAATTTTTACCTAATTGCATCTTATCCAAAACTCATTAAAATAACAATGTAACTTAAAAACCTGATTAGTGCATTTAAAATCCAGACAGTGATGCTACAGTTAATTAGCAATAAAGCCTTTTATGATACTTGGGTATGCAGAAACCAGGGCAATAATTGGTGGCTCAAATTACAATGCAATCCTAAATAGAGTTCCACTGAAGTCCATAGGTTTAGAATGGTATAACTCAGTTTACCTTTCTTTGGTAATTTACAGTGCAATCCTAAACAATCTCACTAAGGCTACTTACCTGAGAGGTGGGCCCACTGAACACAGTAGGATTTGCTTCCAAGTAGAGGATTAGAGTGTAACAGATTTATTTTGGCATACTCATTAGAGATGCATCTTTTCCAGATGCATCTAAAAAAATTGACCCGCGCCATACCCACAATGTATACCATAATAACACATTGGTCATTAAGATATCCCACCTGGATTTGTTGTTGTAAGCCCTGGTATGCAAGTCCTCTGTGAAATGTTGGAGAGCATAGCTAGACGGGTGAGGTCCAGCATGATGCAGTGGTTGAGAGAGGTGGACTCTAATCTGGGGAACTGGGTTTGATTCCCCACTCCTCCATATGAGCGGCGGGCTCTAATCTGGTGAAGTGGGATGGTTTCCCCACTCCTCCACATGAAGCCAGCTGGGTGACCTTGGGATAGTGTCAGAGCTCTCGGCCTCACCTACCTCATAAGGTGTCTGTTGTGTGGAGAGGAAAGTGATTGTAAGCCAGTTTGAGACTTTTTAAAAAGTAGAGAAAATCGGCATATAAAAACCAACCCTCCTCCTCTTCCTCCTCCTCCTTCTTCTAAAACATTTCCTGCCTCTCAGCAAAAAATCAAGGCCTAATTGTGGGGCTTTACTAGACAACCTCAGCTAAAGCCAAAGGGAAATCTCTCGACCTTTTTGAAGAGGAGCCTCATCATCCTAAAGCAGAGTTACACTCTTCTAAACTCATGGACTACAATGGACTGAGAATGGTCAGTCAGTCAGCCTGCCTGTATCACATCACCAAATCAACCACAGCAACAACAATTCCCATCAAAATAAAAGCAAGAAATGTCCAGACATTTTCATAGGAAAGTTAAAATACATAACGATCGTTTAAAATATCTCGGAAAAAAGCCACCTGACACTCCACATGGCTCATGACCCAGAGTGGCGCAGCTGGTGTGCAGGTCAGGCGTGCTCACCTCAGCATGCCTCATCGTTCTTTACCGTTATGACGGTGGCAACAGACCTGGCCATTTGGAAAGTAATACATTTATCTCTATCTGCTAGTAGTAATACTGACTGATCCTGGTGTGACCTTCCTGGGAAACTTAGAAAGGTATAACTCTGCTTAGGATGGCACTGTGGAAGTTCAGTGGACAAGTGGCCCAGCTGGCTCTACCCTGTCTCCCACCGTGGCCTTCCAGATGCCTTGGTGTGGTGGTTAAGAGTGGTAGACTGTAATCTGGAATACTGGGTTTGATTCCCCACTCTTCCACATGAGTGGCAGACTAATCTGATGAGCTGGGTTGGTTTCCCCGCTCCTCCACATGAGGCCTGCTGGGTGACCTTGGGCTAGTCACACTTCTCTCCGAACTCTCTCAGCCCCACCAACCTCACAAGGTGTCTGTCGTGGGGAGAGGAAAGGAAGGTGATTGTAAACCGCTTTGAGACTCCTTAAAGGTAGAGGAAAATGGGATATAAAAACCAACTCTTCTTCTTCTGTTTGTCCTCTCTCACAGCAATCAGAGGTACATTTGTCTTCGACACCTCAAACCCAGAGATAGGCCTATCTTCCATGCATGTGTCCAATCTTTTTAAAAGATAACCAGACAGAGTCTATTGTTGCTCTTTGTGGCAACAGAGGCATCGTCTCTTAAAACTAAACATATGACCCAATGATGAATTTGGGTCCATCTCTGTGGGCTTTGTTATACCTAAGAACTACCTGATCAAGACTCTAATTTAAAATATTGGTCAATGGATGCAAATATTGGAGAGCCCTAATCTGCCCGGTAAAGCCTCCTAGCCTGCTGGGGAAGGTCGTGTACTTCTTTGTGATCCCGGTCCGCTTTCTAGTGTCGATCCCAGCCGGCCCCTCTCTACAAAAACCTTTCACGGCTGCAGGCTGTATGAGACCCTCTGTGGGGGTGTCACCATTAAATCATACCAGAGCAAGCAAGTTAAGCAACCTGCTGCATATCATTTGCTAAAACAAATAAATGAAACGTTAAGGAAACTAATTAAAGAAAAAACCCTGAGGTTGTATAAATACCCTTTTGTTTTAGAGCGGTATGGTTTTATGGCTACAGGGACACATTAGCACCAACTTCTATTAAGAAAGTATCTGAATAACAATGGAGAACGTTTTCTGAGCTTTGATTCAATCCAGTCCCTGGTTGAAGCATTACTTCCTTTTGTCAGTCCCAAATCTAGTGCTCTGTTTTATCAAATTAGTTCTAGTAGCAACAGGGGGGGAGGGGGAGGCTATATCTCTCTTTTCACTTTCTTTCTCTACCATTTGTAATTTAATAGACCTCTACCATGTCCTCCCAGAAACATTGTTCATGTTTAAACTAACACCCCCCCCACACACACACACACACATTGCCAGTATCTTCAGTCTGTCTGCACAGGGAAGTATTTTGATGATTCGAAAATGAATTAACTTCTCCAACTCCGTATTATTTTTAAGATGGGGGGCACAACTGTACTACAGTGTTCCAAGTGTGCCTGCAATGTCGATGTATATAATTCATCTTCCAATATAGCAAAAAGAATGTGATGTCACCAATCTCTCGACACCTCGAAGTCGACAATTACCCAAAGGAGCCAAGCAGCCGACGGTCAGTGCCTGGTGTGCATCGACTTCTGCTTGCAGTTTATTTAGCAACAGCTGTGCCCTCTTTTCCATCATGAGATGAGATTTTTTTTGGCTGGTGGTTTTCAAATTTGGATGTCCTACTGTGGGGCTGCCAGCTTCCAGGTGGGGCCTGGAGATCTCCTGGAATTACAACTGATCTCGAGACTGATCCTATGACCTTAGGCAGATGATGAGAGGGAGGGCATCTTGGCCATCTTCTGGGCATGGAGTAGGGGTCACTGGGGGTGTGGGGGGGAGGTTGTTGTCAATTTCCTGCATTGTGCAGGGGGTTGGACTAGATGACCCTGGTGGTCCCTTCCAATTCTCTGATTCGTTGACTACCGAGATCAGGAGGAAATGGCAGCTTTGGAAGGTGGACCCTGCTGAGATCCTTCCCCTCTCCAAACCATGCCCTCCCCAGGCTCCACCCCCAAAATCTCCAGGAATTTTCCAACTCAGAGTTGGCGAAGGGGAATCCTGGGTTTCCTTGAAGTTGATCAAGGGCTCCTTGAGAAGTTCATTCACATACCAAGTCGCATTTGACTAAACGATGCAACTGCATTGCCTAGCTTAGTGTTGTTGACCCTGATTTCAGCCACTCTTCAGGATCTCAGTCCTAGAAAGGTCCTTCTCAGTGCCCCACTTGCCATTATTTTAACTGTGGGCCTTCTACATGCAAAACATTTATTCTACCGCTGATTTAAAGCTCTGTTCTGACTAGTGGACATCCTTTACTTGTGCAGAGAGCTGATGTAATACAGACTGAACTGAATCTTGCCTCTGCCATGAACTCAACAGGGAGCCTTAGGAGAAGACTCTCCCTCTCACCCTTCACCTACAATATGATGGCAGTAGTGCTGACTCTAGTCTGGAGAACCGGGTTCGATTCCCCACTCCTCCACATGAAGCCTGCTGGGTGACCTTGGGCCAGTCACAGGTCTCTCCAAACTCTCTCAGCTCATGCAGAGGCAGGCAATGGCAAACCACCTCTGAATGTCTCTTGCCTTAAAAACCCTACGGGGTTGCCATAAGTCAGATGTGACTTGATGGCACACACACATAGTAATGACCTACCTTGCAGGCTTGTTGTAAGGATTAAAGTAGACAAATGTTTGTGACGTGCTTTGAACTGGGATGGTTCATAGCTCCGTGGAAGCGCCTCTGCTTGGCATGCAGAAGGTTGCAGGTTCAGCATCTCCATCTAAAAGTGAAATGCCGGACCAGGCAGTAGGTGATGTGAAAGACCTCTGCCTGAAATCCTGGAGAGCTGCTGCCAGTCTGAGTAGACAGTCCTAACCTTGATAGACCAAGGATCTGATTCAGTAGAAGGCAGCTCCATTGTATACACGTGTGTATTCGCTTGAAAGTTGTCTCTCTAATGGGGATTTGGGGGCCACAGGAAGTCTGCAAGTATAGCCCAGGGGATCCATAAATCCATTGTACCTTGTGTGTGGCTTGTGCCAGTGAGGGAGGAGGGAAGGATTTGGGCGTCAGCTGAATATTTTTAAATTAAATGTGGGGCTTTTAGACTGCTAAAGTTTGAGAACTGCTACACTGCAATAGGATTATTTCCTGAAGCATAGCTGGATTACCACAAACAGTGTTAAGAGTTCCATCTTGAGAGTGGGCATGCTTTTTAATAAACATTATTCATTTGAGAAGGAGATGATGCTCGAAGGAGACTGGGGTCTTTTAATCAATATTGCTTTGCTCCGCCTTCTTAGAACGCTTCACTCTCAGGGCCAAAGCAGACCAGATTTTTAAGAGCTGGGTCCAGCTTCCCCAGACCCAACTCGGGTTGCCTGCAGCCACACTAGGGTTGCCAACTCCAGGCTGGGAAATTCCTGGAATTCTAGGGGTGGAAGCCTGGGGAGGGGGGGGTTGGGGAGGGAAGGGATATCAGCAGGGTATAATGCCATGGAGTCCAACCCTCCAAACCAGCCACTTTATCCAGGGGACCCAATCTTGGTCATCTGGAGATCTGATGTAATTCCAGATCTCCAGGTCCCACCTGGGGGTTGGCAACTCTATACAGAAGCTGGGGAGAATGGGTTTTTAAAAATAAAGGAGAACCCAGACAGGCTCTGAACATTGCCTTGGTTTGTGTGTGGGGGGGAGAAAGGACTCCTCCCCCCCCCACCGCCAGTTATCCATGCAGAAACAGTGTGTGTGTGTGTGGGGGGGGAGATTTCTCTGTTTTTGCTGCTCCATGTGTACAGAATATTCCCAGAAGAGCAACTCGACCCCACACACAAGAAAACAGCTTGTGAGGGGGGCAGGCTGGTGCCCTTACTTCCTCTGGGGTGCCATTTCAAACCCGTTTGGGTTCTCCTGTATTTTTTAAAAATCATTTGCCACACCTGCTGCATTTGCAGCCTATTGCAAATCTTTTTGTATGTATCACCTTCCCTTGTTTACTGGAATGTCCTCTACTTTTGTAACCCCATTTCTTCATTGTGTTATGACATACCTTAGACAGTTTTTCCTTTGCATAGTTTTCCCAGGTCTGTAATCTAGTCCTAGCTAAATAGGAGTTCTTCCTTTGTTCTCTTCTTGAACCATTTTTCATATTTTGTCAATCGCCTTGGGTCTCAGGGAGAAAGAGAGCCAGTGTCCTGTAATGGTTAAGAGAGCTGGAGACCCAGGTTCAAATCCCCACTCCTGCCATGGAAGTTCACTGGGTGACTTGTGACTTGACGGCAAAAACAACCACAAAAACATGCAGCAGAAACCAGGGAAGGAGATGCAATCAAACAGGCAGGTTGAGTACGGATTCAAATCTTGCTCTCCCAGATCCCAGTCCAAATCTCTAACCCATACACCATACTGGCTCTCTGTATACTAATTTTTTATGTATGACATTTTCCTGCTGGGGGTGAGCATCCCCCGCTCCTGTTTCCCACAGATGTTTCTGTGGTGAGCAGGAGAAAAATAATGGGGGGGAAATGCCATCAGAAAAAGCATGATGTCACTTCTGGGTTAAACTTGGAAGTGACGTCAGTCTGCTGTAGGAATCCCTGAAAACTGTATGGATTTTCTTGTGATTCCTAGAGAGGCATGACATCACTTCCGGGTTTTCCATGGATGTAACCTCATGCCATTGGGTTCTTTAAGAACTCTCAAGTGTAGACCAGCCAAATCCAATGACTTCTTAATGTTTAATTTGGTAATTGACATAGAATTTCACCCCTTGTTATCTCTATTTGAATCAGTATCCCCAGTATGTTTTCTTTGGGGCTTTCTATACATATACATATGCTTGTGTCCTGTATGCACACATCTTTTGCAAAATGTCTACCAGCCCTCAGCTACTGTAATTGCACAGAAGCTCCATGTGCCGAATCCCAAGTACTGAGTGTGGAATTTCAAGTATTGGGAATGAAGCTTCTATGCCTGTGAGCTATAAGAGATGTCCGCTGCCCACAGGCCATTCTGTGTTAGAGCCAGGTGTGCTCTAGGTGTGACCCTGGCAGGCAACCCTTAAGTTACTCATCACAGAAACCACCTGCTAATCAGGGCTTCCTGTTTCATGTGTGCATAATGAAAGAGACACCATATCCCTTTGTGGAAGTGACAACTGGATAACAGCTGGGTGCTCTCATCTGAGAAGCTGCATCAGTCAAGACAAGAAATGAAATGGGAGGTGAAGGCATGCTATGCTGGACTTCTCGTTCATAAACCAAGTGGAATTGGATACTTTGTTTGCAGCGGGCTTTTGGTGGCTTAAGCCCATCACTATGGCAAGGGGGATAAAAGGGGGGTGGGAACTTGCATATTACAAAAAGATATGGCACATCTCAGGTGGGAACTCTGTCCAAATGGGCTGGACTACTGAATGTCGACAGCAGAAATCAGGTTAATTCACATTGCATCATGGTCCCCAAGAAGGGTTGCCAGCTCTGGGTTGGGAAATACCTGGATATTTCTGGGGCAGGGTTTGGGGAGGGGAGGGACTTAAATGTCATAGACTCCAATTGCCAAAATGGCCATTTTCTCCAGGTGAACTGATCTCTGACGGCTGGAGATCAGTTGCAATAGCAGGAGATCTCCAGTTAGTACCTAGAGGTTGGCAACCCTATCCCCAAGTGCTTTATTTTTCCCCAGTCACAGCGAATGGCAGGCATTCACTTACCCAGGAGAAGTTAAAGAGTGCATTTAGATGAGTCAGTACTTGGATGGGAGACCACCAAGGACAGCTCTGCATGGTAAGGCAATGGCAAACAAACTCTGCTTAATCACTTGCCTTGAAATCTCTATGGGGTTGCTGCGACTTGATGGCATTTTACATATACATAGTGGGATCTAATCAAGCCATCTGATATCTGCATAGCCCCCACCCTGTAATTTGCATGGCCCTGTCATTGTTTCTGTGTCTTGAGAACACTGGAATGTGATCAAATGTTGGAACTGGGTTTGTGATACATTGCAAAATATATATTATAAATTTCTCAGTATGGAAGCAAGCCCTCTTATTGAACACAATACACCTTTCCTTTCTGTTTTCCCCCTCTAATAATGATAGTGAAAATTGGAAGATAGCAAACTGAAGCACAAGATTTATTCCAGGGGGGTCGCTGTGTGAGCCTTTTGCCACAAAACCAAAATGTAGTCTGGTAACACCTTCGGAACTCATACATAGATGGTGCAATCTTGGGCAGAATTAATCAGATCTAGTCAGCTGCGACTTGACGGCACTTTACACACATACACACACACACACACCCCTATTGGAATATAGAGTTTAGACTGGAGTAACTCTGCATAGGATTACACTGCCACTGTAGCAGAAGCTTTGGTGGGCTAAAGCTCACTCTGGTTGTTTACACATGGGAGTTTTACCTGAGGTTCATTGCTTGCTGGACCCACACTTTCCTGTTGGGAATCTATGCACCAGCAGTCTCCAAGCTCAAATCAAGAAGCATTTGAGTTCCCACCCTTCGAAATGCTGCTTTGTAATTGGCTCACTTTGTAGAGCTTACTGTGAGAGAAAATCCCCCCCAAACCCAATTGCTGCATAAAAAAGCATTTTAAGAACAAAAAACAAAAAACGGAGCAATCTGAAAGGGGGGGGGGAATCGAAGCCTCGGTTTTAAAAAGCTTTTCTTTGCTCAGAAAGAGCTCCAAGAAAGCAAGAAGCATTTTAATCCCTGCCTCTTTACATGCTGCTTTGTAATTGGCTGTGAGAGAAACCAAGCCGGTGTGTCCCGCGTTTTGCCTTATGCACAGTGATCTCACCCGGGCTGAACTCAGGGGAGAGGGAAGAATCAGGTTAACAGATAGGGTCGCCAACCTCCAGGTACTAGCTGGAGATCTCCAGCTAATACAACTGATCTTTTTTTTTTTTTTATATAAATTTTATTGGGTTTTATAATAGAAATTTTCCATTGCATTAAACAACGTCTATAACAATATCGAATTTCAATTCTAACCTAAAGTTGTTATAATTCCATATCATATAATAAAAAAGAGAAAAGAAAAAAGAAAAAAAGAAATGGAAAATTTTTTGACTTCCCCATCACCTCTATCTGCCTCTTAATAAAAAGTTCCTCCCGTCATAGGTAATCTAATCTTGATAAAATATCAATACCATATATAAAAAACCATAATCTGTTAGTAAATATAATTATGCTTATTCAATATATAAAAAAAAAAATCAAAAATAATCCTCTGGATCAGATTAGAAAATATTCTTCCATTCTTCCCAATTTTAACTCATATTCACAATAATGCATCCACGCCCCCCATTCCCCCAAAAACCGAACGTCATTTTCTTCATTTAGAATAGCTGTGAGTTTTGCCATTTCTGCCACTTCAAACATTTTAACAATCCAGTCTTTTTTCTCTGGAGTTTCTAGCCCTTTCCATTTCGCTGCATAAAGCAGTCTCGCAGCTGTTGTGGCATATATCAAAAAGGTTCTTTGTGTTGCTAAGTCGTCTGGAATCATACTCAATAACATCATTTCTGGTGTTTTGGATATATTCTTTTGTAGTATTAGTCTCAGTTCATTATAAATCATGTCCCAGAAGTCTTTGGCTTTGTCACAGGTCCACCACATGTGATAAAAGGAACCAATTTCTTTGTTACATTTCCAACAAATAGGGGACATCGTTTTATAAATCTTTGCAATTTTCTTGGGTGTTAGATACCATCTATACATCATTTTATAGATGTTTTCTCGCACTGACTGTGCTTTTATTCCTTTTAAATCTTTAGACCATAATCTTTCCCATTTATTTAAAACAATATCATGTCCCACATTTTGAGCCCAATCGATCATAGTTGGTTTAATCGTGTCCTGCTCACAGTATATTGTTAAAAGGAGATTATACATTTTAGAAATCAGCTTTGTATTATTGTCTAGTAGAATCCTTTGAAAAGGAGATTTTTCTTTAGAGAAACCTTTTTTTGCATCTTGTACAAAAACTGATTTGATTTGGTAATATTGAAGCCATTGTAAATCATCCTTAAGCAGTTGAAAGTCTTTTAGTGAGCATTTCTTTCCTTCCCAATTAGTTAGATCTTGATAAGTAATAAATTTGTCTGGTCTAAGTGGGCGCAAAGTTAGCATTTCTTGGGGCGATATCCACATCGGTGTTTCTGGTTCCAAAATGTGTTTATATCTCATCCAAATACGAAGTAGAGAGGACCTGATTATATGATTACGGAATGTTGCTTGTAGTTTAATTTTATCATACCACAAATAACCATGCCATCCACTTAAGTTATTATAACCTTCCAAGTCTAGCAAACGTACATTTGACAAATTCATCCAGTCTTTTAGCCATACTAAAGCTACCGCTTCAGCATAGAGTTGAAAGTTAGGCAGTGCTAAACCTCCTCTAGTTTTTAGATCCACCAAGTATTTATAAGCAGTCCTTGGTTTTTTTCCTTGCCAGATGAAGTTTGAAATGTCTTTCCTCCAAGTTTCAAAATATTTTGTTTGTGATATTATTGGTAAATTTTGGAATAAGAAGAGCATCCTCGGTAAGACATTCATTTGGATCGTTGAGATACGTCCCATTAATGACAATTTTTTGTTTGACCATATAATCATATCAGTTTTAATCTTACCCCATAACTTGAGGTAATTGTTGGTTAACAGATCTTTATTCTTTGCAGTGATCCAAATTCCCAGGTATTTAACTTTGTTAGCTTTCTCCCAGCCAGTATATGATATAAATTCCTGTTGTTGTATTTCCGATAAATTTTTAAATATTATCTTTGTTTTTTCTTGATTTACTTTAAAGCCTGATACTTTTCCAAAATCATCCAAAGTCTCCTGAAGTATATTCATTGACTGTGTTGGGTTTTCCAAAATTAGCAGTAGGTCATCCGCGAATGCTCTCAACTTAAATTCATGTTTTTTAATTCTTAGCCCGCGGATGTCCTCCATACTTCTTAGTTTCACACATAGCGGTTCCAACACCAACAAAAATAAAAGTGGAGACAAGGGACATCCCTGTCTAGTCCCTTTCGTGATTTGGCAGTTATCTGACATTGATTCATTAACCAAAATTTTAGCTTGTTGGGAGGTATAAATAGCCGATATACCTTTCTGAAAACGATCTCCAAAATTCAATTTATCCAAAATCCGTTTCAAAAAGTTCCAAGAGACCATATCAAAGGCTTTTTCTGCATCCAAAAATACAAAAGCCGCAGTTTGTTGAATATTATGGTCATAATATTCCAGTGAATCTAGTAAAATTCTTACATTGTCTTTTATTTGCCTTCCTGGTATAAAACCTGCTTGGTCCTCATGTATAAGATCCTTAATAAATTGCTTTATCCTACATGCCAAAACCGAAGCAAAAATTTTGTAATCCACATTTAAGAGCGATATAGGTCTGTAATTAGATGTTCTTTCTGGATCTCTTCCTTCTTTGGGTATCAGTGATATAAATGCGTGTGACCAAGTCTCCGGGGATGTTCCCTCGTCCAAAATTGCATTGTAAAGTGAACCAAAAAATCCAACTAAATTGTCACTAAAAGTTCTATAAAATAGTGCAGTAATTCCATCTGGTCCAGGTGTTTTATCCATTTTTTGTCTCAGTATTGCTTCTTGTATTTCTTCCCTTGTTACTGGAGCTTCAATACATTCTCTCTGGGTCATTGACAAAGCTTTCATCTGTATTGAGTTTAGAAATTTGTCTATTTTCTGTTTTGGAGTATTTTCTTTCTGATATAACTTAGAGTAAAATGAAACAAATTCTTTCTGAATTTCTGAAGTTGAATAAACTGGTCCTTTAGCAGTTTGGATTTTTGTTATAATCTTCTTTTGAAATGAGTCCTTCAGTTGTGTTGCTAAAAATTTTCCTGGTTTATTTGCATATTCAAAATACTTTTGTTTAGCAAGTTTCAGATTTTTATTCTAATACAACTGATCTTCAGCCAATAGAGATCAGTTCACCTGGAGAAAATGACCGCTTTGGCAATTGGACTCTAAGTCCCTCCCCTCCTGAAACCCCGCCCTCCTCAGGCTCTGCCCCAAAAACCTCCCACTGGTGGCAAAGAGGGACTTGGCAACTCTATTAAAAGAAGAACGGGAAGTCCTGGGATTTGTGAGGGCTGGCAGCGAGGTCATCTCCAATGGATGGAATACTCATGCATAACTCCAGGGAACAACTGAGACAACCTGGGGACAAACATGAGCGAAAGTACCCATGCATAAACGACCTCTGTCAGATGCATGAAGTGAACCTGCCGTTCATAGAGCGAGGGAGGGAGAGAGAAGAAAAACTGATAACTGTAGGGTTAAAAGGCCATGAAATGCAGGAGGTTTGCAAACAGATGTCACTGGCCCTGCTTCTTGCATTTCACAGCCTTTTAACCTCACTGTTCAATTCCCCCACCTCCCAGTGTTGCCAGCCTCCAGGTGGGGCATTATAACCCACTGAGCTACCGACCCTCCCAAAATCCTGCCCTCCTCAGGCTCCACCCCTAAAAGCTCCCGGAATTTCCCAACCTGGTAATGGCAACCCTATGGGCAGTGCCGACTGAAGCTTTACTTCATACTTTTATGGAGCGAGGTTTAGCACAGAAAGGCATCTGCTACAATAAATTTGTTAATCCTTAAGGTGCCACCTGACTCCTGTTTCATTTTTTCATTCAAACTTTATAGTAACAGGATAACTGCTCATAGTCCCTCTGCCTAAGGGCCTACAAAGGCCTCCAGTTCCCCACAAGTACTTTCAACCAGGCTTCCTTTGCCAGTTCTTTGCTGGGAACTCAATTCCCAGGTGCACAAAAGCCTAATTTGGATTGGGGCCATGGTGCATGGGAAGGGGGTGTCTGTGCCTCCCCACTGCACCATTTTCCCTACCTGAAATGGCCAGGTGGGTGCCAGTTCTCCATTGGGGGGCTCCATGTGTACTAGGGTTGCCAACTTCTAGGTACTAGCTGGAGATTTCCTGCTATTACAACTGATCTCCAGCCGATAGAGATCAGTTCCCCTGGAGAAAATGGCCGCTTTGGCAATTGGACTTTATGGCATTGAAGTCCCTCCCCGCCCCAAACCCTGCCCTCCTCAGGCTCCACCCCAAAAATCTCCTGCTGTTTCCCAACCTGGAGCTGGCAACCCTAATGTGTACTGATGGGATACACAGAGGTTCTTCCAGTGGGCAAGAGTATCTCCCTGGGGCTGTTTCAGATTGGGAAAATTGGGAGGCCTAAACCCCCTCTCCTGATCTGAGGAGTCTGTCATGTGTAGTTAGGCCCTATGAGACATGCCTACTGACAACCTTCATAGAATCAAGAGCTGTCTCTAAATTCCCTCCAAACCCCCCAGCCTTTTCACCCTACAAATTGCATTTGCCACTTGTATTTATTTCTCTGAAATATTTTTATCCTGCGTTTCTCCCAAAAAGAGTCAAGTTGACTGACAAAAGAAATATACAATGGCATTCACAAAACCATTAAAAAGAACACTCCAAGTGTATTACAACCTAGGAATGTTTTTTAAAAATTACCCACGTCTGATTGAAATAAATCACAATGTGGGGTAGCGGTTAAAATGTTGGGCTAGGATCTGGGAGACCCAGGGTCAAATCCCCACTCTGCCATGGAGGCTTGCTGGGTGACCTTGGGCCAATCACACACCCTCAGCCCAACCTACTTCACAGGGTTGTTGTGAAGATAAAATGGAGAAGCAGAGAATAATGTAAGCTGCTTTGGGTCTCTACTGGAGAGAAAGGAGGGGTATAAATACATAAATAAAGAAGTACATAAATAAACAAACTGGGAAGCTCTAGAAAACAGAACAGCTTTGAACCTTTTTCTAAGAATCACTAGCGAAGTGGCCCCTCCGGATGGCCCCTTCCATCTGGGAGGAATCACAACTGGAAAGGGAGTAGGCACAAAAAAACCCGGAGCCCCCTCTCCACAGAGTTTATCTATTGGCACTGGGGTGGAGGTGGCAGAGGAGAATGGCGGACCCTAGCCGGCAGGCACACCAAAGGGATTTCCCTTTTCATTCGACTCATGTACACCAGCCCTAACCTTGGATGGCCCAGGCCAGGCCAAGTTCATTGGATCTCAGAAGCTAAGCAGGGTTGGCCCGGGTCAGTATTTGGATGGGAGACCACCAAAGAAGCCTCTACACAGGCAGAGGCAGAGCTATGCAGAGGCAGGCTATGGCAAACTACCTTTGAATGTTCCTGGCCTTGAAAATCCTACAGGGTCGCTGCAACTGATAGCGCTATGCACACACACACAAACACACACAGTCACACACACTTGTTTGAATTGGTCTGCAGCCATATGTTAAGATGGTTCTTGTGCTGGTGGCATTCAGACTTTTTACCTGCGAGAGATACTTTCTACATCAATTCATCTGCAACCCCCCCTTCCAGTGTACTGCGGAGGGTTCTAGGGGCCACATCCTGGATCAACTGTTCCATCCATGCACCGCACTGGAGAGGCCTGCTGGAGCTCATTCAGGAATACAGCCAAGACTCCCCTGGGGCTGGGGCAGATCAAAAAGTTAAGCACTTAGTTACTGTATCTCTATATTGATTTTCCTCATTGCACAAAGCTGTTTACAGCAGAACAAGCAAGCTCTTTATTGAGCAGGGTTGCCAGCTTGGGGTGGGGAAATACCTGGAGATTTTGGGAATGGAGCCTGGGGAGGGCATGGTTTGGGGAGAAGAAGAACCTCAGCAGGGTACAATGCCCTAGAGTCCACCCTCCAAAGCAGCCATTTTCTCCAGGGGAACTGATCTCTGTCATCTGGAGATCAGTTGTAACAGCAGGAGATCTCCAGGCCCCACCTGGAGGGTGGCAACCCTAATGATGAGCCGCACGGGTACAGGCACCTCTGCTCCTGACCTGCAGGGCTGCACCCCCTAGAAGATTTCAGTCTAAGTTCAGGGGTCAGGCCATACCACGATCCAGAAGGCTGGGAATCCTGTCTTTCAGGAAAGCTTCCCGTTATCTAAGCATCCTTGATAAGATTTCAAGGAGCCACAGGGTTATCAAGAGTGTGATTTGAAAACCACCACCTCCCCATACCATCTATCCCGAATTGGAGGGGCAGGGAGAAATTTGTATGAATGTGTCCTAGAGAAAAGGACCAGAATTAGGGTTGCCAAACTCCAGGTAGGGCCTGGAGATCTCCTGGAATTACAACTGATTCCCCAGACTCCAGAGATCAGTTTCCCTGGAGAAAATGGCTGCTGTGGAGGGCCCTCACGTGGGTGGCTGGAGAGAGAGAGCCCAAATGCCGGACTGTTTGGATCAGGGCCCAAGTGCTGCTCTTGGGTGCCCCAGCAAAAGTGCCAGTGCCTTCCAAGAGGCACCCTCATGAGAAGCGCTTCCCCCTTCCTTGAAATAACATCTAGCAGAACTTTTCAAGCACTGCAACATTGGGAGATGAAGGAAAACAGAACTCCGATGGCACCTTATTAGGGTTGCCAGTTTCCGGGGATGGCTGGTGATCTCCTGGAAATACAACTGGACTCCAGGTAAAAGAGATCAGTTCCCCTGGAGAAAATGGGCTGCTTTGGAAAGGTGGCCTCTATGGCATTATACCCTACTGAAGTCCTTCCCCTTCCCAACCCCTGCTCTCTCCAGGCTCCCCCCCCCCCACAAATCGCCAGGAATTTCACAATCCAGAGCTGGCAACCCTACAAAGACTTACAGCATTTATTACAGCACAAGCTTTTGTGAGTCAGAGCTCGCTTCTTCAGATGTGTTATGGAAGGAAACCATTTTGCAGCTGTTTAGAAAGAAATGCCTGGGGCAAAACAATGATGGGGGTGGGGAGCTGACGGGGCACGAAGAAAGGTTCTTCTAACTATTACTTCAGGGAGCGGAAGGACCTGCCTTCCATTGCAGCTCCCACAAGCAGTGGGTAGAACGGTGACTGAGGAAGAGTGTGTTTGAGGGAACTGTTTTATGGCATGGAGGGGGTGGTGGTCAGAAGGTTCTCATAACCACCTGATCAAGCAGGAGTGACTGGAGGAGGAGGACATGGAAGGACCAAGACTGAGCCGTATATATCTTGCAGTTTTCTTGTAATCTTTCATTCTGGTTTTTCACCACTCTGGATTGGGCAGGCTAGAAATCCAAATCAGTACAATTAAGCTCAGCCTTAATGTCCTCGATGCATACGTGGCAAAGACACACCACGACCAAGGCCCCTTTTGCAAGCAAAATGAGGCTGTGTCTCCAGAGGAGTAGGAATGAGTGTGCTGAATCCCCATCACTGCCGGCACGAGATCATCATGAGATGCTTTCCCCATCCTGCCCTGCTTCTACGGATCATTTCCTTTGTCACGGTCATATTTTGGAAGCGACCCTGCAAATGAGCAAAACAAAAAAAAGCAATTGCTAACCCCAATGCTCAGTGCTTTGATTGGCAATCCTGGCAGATAAAGGTTTATCATTGTTACTGTATGAGCAGTTTATTCAGTCACAGCCAAATGAGCCAGTTTTAGTTTCTCCAATGGATTCAAGGAGAAACATGCCATAATGTCAAGGTGTGGGCATCTCTAGCTTAAGGGACCACTGGATTCCTTATCTGTGGTGTAGCACTGAGGCTACTAAGACCAAGAACTGGTTTTGCCTCATCTATGAGCTCCCTGAGGGCCCCTGAGGAAGCCATTCCCGCTCAGCACCCAACCTGCCAGATGAGGACAATGATACTCAGGCTACCCTTATAGGGTTGTTGTAATGGAGATAGAAACACTCTGAAGTGCTATTTAAATGGTGTGTTGTTAAAATGGTGACACTGCACTAGAGTTCACATTACCTTGTTCTTTCATCATCAGATGACCAAAGCTAGGAACACTGAAAAATCAGAGGTGGAAGAACTGGTGACAGACACATATTTTGTATAGTCCTGAACTCTTTAAAAAAATTATTAGTATTCTTAATAAGATACAGGAGTCAAAGCGAGCCGTTCAGAACATTAGAGATATAGGAACATAATTTATTTTATTTATGTATTTTATTTATATCCCACCTTTCTCCCCCATGGGGACCCTAAGCAACTGACATCATTCTCCTCTCCTCTATTTTATCCTCACAACAACCCTGTGAGGTAGTTTAGGTTGAGAGTGAGTGACTGGCCCAAGATCACCCAGCGAGCTTCCATGGCACGAGTGGTGATTTGAACCTGGGTCTCCCAGATCCTAGTCACACTTTAACCCCTACACCATGCTGGCTTTTAAAAAAATTATTATTGTTATTCTTAACAGAATATAGGAGACAAAGTAAGCCACTTATTTAAGGATGAAGAAACCCTAGGCTATAGCTCTTTTCAATTTGGAGGGGCCACCAAAGAAAAACATACCCTCCAATACTGTCCCTTCTCCTTCATTCAGACATGTGGGTCAAAGACTTCCAAGGTAATCTTGCCACCAGAACACAGTCCTTGGGATAATGCCCCTCTGGTGTAATGCTTGTATATTTCAGAGAGGCTTATACAGGAGGACTTCTTGGGGGGGTGGGATGCCCCAATCAGTCATCAGCAACAAAACACATATTTTATGGATTTACACAGCACAAACAGCGTACCAAGTAATATAAGCAAAACAGCTGTAAACTCCAAGAGTATGAAGGAAAACAATCTAAAACAGCAATAGTGGGGAGGGAACAGAGGGACAGAAAAGACAAAGGCCATGACCTGGAAGGTTAATTGAGTGCAAAGGTAGTAAGGAACACTTAAGTTTTGTTTCAGTGGAAATGAAGACTAAATGGTTAAACCTAAGTTGCCACTCCAAGTAAGCCTCAACTTGAATATCCTCCCAGTTTTCACCACTGCACTCAGATGTCTGAATCTCCCATAGATTTTTAAAAATTAAATTCTCAGGTGCATGATCCTGGACATCTGAGAACTGAGCTTTTTAAACTTCAGGGAGCTCTGGCCATGCAGCTCCTAGTGCCCTTCTGGTTTGGCCCTTTATCTGGATTTGGATCAGAACCTGTTCCCTGCTGCCTTGGGGCAGCTTGTTTTAGCCAAACCTATTCTGGAACCTATTCTGTGCGTAACCCCAATAGGAATTGGCAATCAGCATCTTCCACAGGAGACGCTCGAGATGGCTTTCTGCAGATCTCACACAGCAGTGTCCCTACGCAACTCACAGATGTAGACCAATTCAGAGGAAGATGTGAAGTGATGTAAAACAGAAGCGTTTCACCAGCAGCAAAGACAAGGAGAACGAGAGCCGGTTTGAATGCTAATTTATTTTGCTTTGTAAACTAGTTGTGAGGTCTCAGTCATCCCCCTCCCTCCCTTGTTCCATTGTCTTTAGTTCAGAGGCCTATCTGCCATCTCAAGCGCCAGACCCCCTTTTAACACTTCTTCCGGCTTTGATATGCATCCTCGTCTCTTCCTTCTTCTCCTTTTCTTTAGTGGTTATATTGCCGGAAAGGGCGACGATTTTCACAGCAAATAAAGAGGCCTTCTCTTTGCTTTTATGGCCTTCAGAAGAAATGTTCTGTGAAATTTATGGCCAATGGGAAAGCCCTCCCCTTCCCCCTCTACAAACTGAGGCTCAGACTGCTAGAATAAGTATCCTAATATAGCTGGTTAACAAGGGTCAAATACCAGGTGAGCAACATTTTGCCACATGAACTACCCAGTTCTCCTGTAGGAAGACTTAAATATATGAGTCAGAATCATGCATTTCTACTAAAGGGAGCATTTTCTCCTTTTGTTGTACTCCTATCAGCACATAAAACCTAGCCGTCCTTTTGTATGCTCCTAGAAAGGACCTGTAACAAATAAGAGCTCCTGAATCCTAACAGACCTGCACAATTCCTGACCCTCCAAGGCAAACAAAAAACAAAAAAGGCAGCTACAAGGTGCCTGACAATTCCACCCTACCCATTTCCGCAGCAAAAACACCAGGTTTACCAAGCCCCTGGTAATTATTTGCCATACGTTGGTGGGTAGGCTGGTAATCACAAGAGGACCCTGGGTTTTCTGTTTTGCTAAATCATTGGTTTGGGGAGAAAGGTCTCCAGTCTGTGTGCTTTACTTGGAACATTATAATTATAGTTTGCCAAAGCAATAGCAAATAATACACAATTTTTTCCTGCTTCAGTTATTGTAGCAGTCATTTATTCAATTCTTGACCTCAAACATGCATGGGGGGTGCCGGTTTAATCTTTCTCCAATCAGATGGAACTCTGAATCTGTAAGCAGAGCTCTATACTAGAAGCAGAATTCTTCACTGCATCCAGTGTAAGCTATAGACAGGGAGAAAGCTTTCTCAGTGCTCTTGAACAAATAGCCACTACTAAAGAAACCCCTGGGGTAGCACAGGAATCCCTGTTTTCCCTCAGCATCTTTCTTCTCAAATCCTGTTAATTCTTCGCAAATCACTGAAGATGGTGTTTAAAAATACAAGGGAAAATAAAGTCCTGTTGATGCCCATGAGAGAAATCTCACACGGGCTTCACATTCTCCAGTTGAACTCCAAGTGACTTCAGAGTGCCTAGCTTTGGCCAGGTCAAGCTCACAAACTATAAGATTAAACCAAACTACATCTAGGAAGTAAAGACAAGGCTATTGCAGCCCTTTTTTCAGCTCAAGGAATTCCCTGATAGTCTGCAAGAGGGTAAAAATGGAATGTCTGCCTCAGAAAGGGCGGCAGAGCTATTTCAACATCCTTTGCTGAGCACAATTTAAGCCCAGGCGATGCTCTCCCATTCCATTCCTCCAAGCAAGGTACACTTATTCTCTAATGGGACACACTACCACTGGCTAGGTCCAAACCATGTCCTAGTGCCATGACCGGCATCCCACCTCATGGAACAGCCTGTTCCATGTCTAGCATTCCATAGAATGTGCAAAACAGAGAGGTTTAGTGGGGGCATTTTTAAGCCGCTCTGGGTCCCCATTAGGGAGAAAGACAGGGTATAAATGAAGTAAGTAAGTAATTAAACAACAGTAACAGCTTAGGAGGTCACTTTGATAAGGGATGTGTTTTTGTGGCCTATTGTACTGTCCAGTGTACATATCACCTTCCTTTTACTGCATTATCTTCTACCTTTGTAGATGCCCCTTAGGCAGGTTTTTCTTTTTTGCTTATGTGTTTAACGGCATTGTTTCCAGTTCTTTAATTCTACCACATTGTTTATTGGATGTTGTACACAGTCTGACTGAATAGTTTTTTTTAATAGTTTGTAGTCTGCCTTGAGACTCGGGGAGAAGGGGAGACTATAAATGAAGTAAATAAATAAATAAATAAATAAAACCATCATCATTATCATTACTACTACTACTACTACAACTTATTAAATTTACAGATGATACTAAATTGGGAGGGGTAGCAAATACGGTAGAAGACAGAGCCAGGATACAGGATGATCTTGACAGGCTGGAGAATTGGGCTAAAACTAATAAAATGCACTTCAACAAAGATAAATGTAAAGTTCTGCATTTAGGTAGGAAAACTCAAATGCATAATTCTAGAATGGGGGAGACTTGTCTGAGCAGTAGTGTGTGTGAAAAGGATCTTGGGGTCTTAGTAGACCAAACACTGAACATGAGTCAGCAGTGTGATGCAGTAGCTAAAAAGGCAAATGCAATCTTGGGCTGCATCAACAGAAGTATAGTGTCCAGATCACGCAAAGTGATGGTATCACTTTGCTCTGGTTAGACCTCACCTAGAGTATTGTGTTCAGTTTTGGGAATTTAAGAAAGATGTAGACAAGCTGGAACGTGTCCAGAGGAGGGCAACAAAGATGGTGAGGGGGTGTCATATAGAGCAGTGGTTCTCAACCTGGGGCCATATGACCCCCTGGGGGGCCCCTGGATATTCCAAGGGGGCCACAGCTGAAAATTGCATAAAAGGGGGGCCATGGCACGAGACTAGGGGGCCACAGAGGGAAGTGAGAAGTGAAGAAAACAGAGAAGTGACCAAGAAAAGAAAACAGAGAAGAAAACAGAGAAGTGAAGAAAATAGAAAACATAGAAGTAGAGTGAACAGAGACATGACCGTGCTTCCCAGTGGATAGATCGCCATGCGCACTCTGTGGCAACAGAGCTTCCACTTCCTTCTCCCTCCCACTTCTGCACTCCACCGCTGTGTGCACCAAGCTGTCCGCATCTCGTTTGTCACGGGCAAGATGCGTGGCTGCAGCAGTGTCAGTGTGTGGGGTGCTGTTTCTTCATGACTTTCTTCATTGCACTTCTATGCATCGTTTGCAACTGTGGATTTTTGTATCGCTGTAATCTTGTGCAATGGTGGTAGAGGCTTTGTTCTCCCTTGATGTGAACATTGTTGTTTATTAGCGTGTTGTATTTCCTTCTTGTGGGGTATTTTTTGTAAGTTTCAGTTTCTCAATGAGAACTGCATGTGTGCATTTTGTGTGGCTGTTTATGCTTCTTTGTTCCATGGCTATTTACAAACAACATTTAAATAGCTACCTTTCTACCGGTAGGACAGGGGGGGCCACAGGAAGGAAACAAGGTCGGAAGGGGACCACGGTCGGAAAAAGGTTGAGAACCACTGATATAGAGGATGGTGCTGAGTTGTTTTCTATTGCTCCAGAAGGTCGGACCAGAAATTAAATCAAAAGAGTTTCCGTCTAGACATTAGGAAGGATTTTCTAACAGTTAGAGCGGTTCCTCAGTAGAACAGACTTCCTCAAGTGGTGGTCAGCTCTCCTTCCCTGGAGGTTTTTAAGAAGAGGTTAGATGGCCATCTGTCAGCAAGGCTGATTCTATGACCTTAGTCAGACCATGAGAGGGAGGGCATCTTGGCCATCTTGTGGGCATGTAGTAGGGGTCACTGAGGGTGTGTGGGGGAGGTAGTTGTGAGTTTCCTACATTGTGCAGGGGGTTGGACTAGAATCTTGGTCCCTTCCAACTCTATGATTCTATGATACTACTACTACTACTACTACTGCATTGCTACTGATGAGAAAGCAAGGCTAGGGCAGAATGAGTGCTCTGATGATTTCCAGCAAAAAGAATATTCTACCAAATCAAATCATACACAGGAAATGAGAGACCACTGAAGCACTAGATTTTCAGGTGAAAAATACCTGTGTGGGTTTTTAGCTCTGCTTGTCTTTCTTACCAGGTAAAACAAGAACAAGAGAGAAGTACCGTGTAGTTTACACAGATCATCAGAGATTAGAACTGGAGAAAGAATTTCATTACAACAGATACATAACGATCAGGAGGAAGTCTGAACTGGCTGCAAACTTAAGACTTTCGGAGAGACAGGTAAAGTATGGTCTATATATATTTCCTGTCCAATACAGAATAGGTAAAGTAATGCTTTAGCCCTGACCAGTATAGCCCAGACTAGCCTGATTTCATCAGATCTCAGAAGCTAAGCTAGGTTGGCCCTGGTCCGTACTTGGAAGGGAGGCCACCAAGGAAGCCCAGGGTCGATAACGCAGAGGCAGGCAATGGCAAACCACCTCTGAATACCTTTTGCCCTGAAAACCCCAAGGGGTCACCATAAGTTGGCTGCAACGTGACGGCACTTTACACACTAACACAAGTGGCTATTCTTCTGAACATTTCATTAAGACAATTCTTTCTGCTAGTGGCTGACCACTTTTTCCCATACAGGTGATTCAAGGTATTTTGTCACCCCAAGCATGGTTCATCCGATGCCTCCTCCTAAGTTGAGTTCCTGCCATAGGGGTTCGGGAGGCAGTGCCCGCTGGCTCCCATAGTGCTGATTGCCAGGAGCGAGTCAACTCTTCTCAACATTCTTATCCCAAGCTATTGCTTGGGTGGCAATGACTATGTGCAAAACAGTTGGGCACTATGGAGTTGTCCAATTTGCTTGCCAAAAGCAGCAGTGGCATATCTGAAAGGTTTGCCATGGCATGCATTATGGCTGTTGGTACATGCGGCAACGTATTTGTCAGGAATTTGTGTGGGGGAAAGGGGAGTGTGGCCAACTACAAACAGAACAAGAATAGTGTTGTCATGTGTCTGGGAACACATATGCCTTTAAGATTTGGTCAGGAGGCCTCGCAGGGCATTCCATTTCCACACGCAGTTCAGCCTGTGGCTGACTGAGGAATTAAGCCTGCCTGGTCACACCTTGGAAATTTTAGTAAAAAACCTTCTTGTTCTAGCTTTGCCAGTGAACTATTGGTGAAGTTGTTAAAAACTGGATTTTTGATCTTTTATTTTCCATTTAGTTTTACTAGCTGTTGAGGAGGGTGGTATTTGGAGAGGGGAGGGACTTCAATGCCATAGAGTCTAATGGCCAAAGCTGCCATTTTCTCCTGGAGATCAGTTGTAATAGCGGGAGATCACCCACCACCTGGAAGTTGGCAACCCTACCTTCCACACTAATGGCAGCAAAGGAGAGAGGGCAGTTTGAACCAGCAAAACCATGGAGTGGGAAAGCAGGGCTTCTGTGACCGAAGTTAAGTTATGGCAATCATTTTGTGGCTGGCTCTGCCTCCTGCGGCAGCCATTTCGTTGCAGCCATTTTGTCGCTGCGCCCACCGTGATGTGTCAGAATTCCAAATGCGCCTGCAGGCTCAAATGGGTTAGGGACCCGTGTGCTAATATCTGCAGACTCAAACTGATGCAGGCAAAATAAAGGGCTGGTAACAAAATGACAATCCTTTGTATACCTCCATTCACAGATGTCTAAATGGAGTCAAACCCACCTGAAAACAGCGCCATTTGCAGATGCAGGAGTCCTCTTATTTTGAAGCCTGTCCACCAGCCTTAAGCCATTAGCCAGACTCAGCTTGCTCAGAAATCAACCTATTTTTGTTCATTACAACAAAGGCCCTGTGCTGTTCTGTTCCTGCATCTCCCATGCAGAACTGGCTATTCTGGGTCTGAATCTAAATTTAGCTCACTTGGAAATGAGGGAACTCAGCTGGACGTGACTCCCAGGACACTGCAGTCCAGAAGTGACCACCGCTAAGACAAACCAGCATACTCACCCACAGTCACTCCCCAGGGGCCAGCGACTCAATGAGAAAGGGAAGAAACAAGATCCCAATCACAAAATGTTCCAAGTACAGACAAGGAAAGGTGTTAACAACACAGATTGTGCAAGGGTTGGTTGTTGCAATGATGAAGATTATTGGGGGGGGGGAGATCAGTGGTGCACATAGAGTTGCCAACAGGACCGAAGGTGGGGGAGAGCAAATTGAGTGTGGCTGAAAGAGAAGAGCTGGAGCTACAGACGCTAGGAAAACAACCCGCAAGTTTTTTTTTTTAAACTTGCATTTATAGGGCTGCCAACAGCCTGGGTGAAAAAATATCCTCCCCCTTATTTACAGCCCACCCTCATTCCCAGTCAGACCAGGCTCAGGGCTGGTAACAACATCTAAAATAACATAAAACCATAAAACTTCAACATTAAAATACACCAATCATAACAACTAGAAAATCAGATGACACTCGCATAAAATTGTAGTAGCCACTGCAGAACCATTCAAGCAGGTTGAACCCCCACAGATAGCAGAAAATAGGGAGAGGGGAGAGATGGGGAGGTCAGCAACCATGCAAACCTCTGGGCTGCCCTCAGTTGTAAGCTGGGCAGACGTCTTTAAGGTCCCTTATCAGAGGCTTAATGGGGTGTTATTTTCCAGGTGATGTTATATAACTCCATGCCATGAAAAGCTTCAACATACAGTACACCTCTGAGGGGGCAGGCCTCAGAGAACAGAGAGGGTTTAGGTCTGACTTTTCTTGGGAACAATCCGAGACTAGCTCAGTGTGTCCTTACCTCATTCAGCCAAGAAACAATCTTGGCTGTCTGAGGTTTTTCTACTCAGGTAGAAGCAGGTCTACTCAGAATCCTACTTAGGCTTTTTCAGTGGGGCTTACTGCTAGGAAAGTGTTAAGATGTCACTGTGAAATACCCAGCAGTCTCCTTCCTCTGCTCCAAACTTGCCAAACCTAACCAACATTGTGCATGTTCTTCCCAGATCCTTTACACATGACTGCACCACCCACAAGGTTTGGACTCACATTGGGTCGCTTTGTAGGTTTTTATTGGGATGACTGGACTGAAAACTTGCATTCATACTGCAATGTATGTTGAAGCTAGGACTGTCCCTCAGAGTTCAGATGGGCTATGTCCACAGTCATTCCCAGGTGCTAGAAGAGAAGAATAATTTGTTGCTAGCGTGGTATGAGAATCCACAAGCAATACATATGGATGTACTCAAAAGTCAATGGTTGTGGCTGTAATGAAGAGAACAAGAGGGGAGGGGCTAAGTGCCTGAGCATCTGCTTGGCATGCAGGAGGTCCCAGGTTCAATCCCCGGCATCTCCACTTTAAAAGGTCAAGTATAAGATGATGTGAAAAACCTCAGTCTGAGATCTTGAAGAGTCACTGCCAGTCTGAGTAGACAGTACTGAACCTGATGGACCAAGGGTCTGATTCAGTGGAAGGCAGCTTCATGTGTTCAACTTTTGAAGGCGGCAGCCATGGCACTGCTTGCCAATGTGGTCATAACATGTGTCATAGACAAAATTTCTATGTCTCCATCAGTACCACCACTGGCCTCACTTAAAAGCAGCAAATTTTGAAAAGCTTTATTGTAAACAAGAATCCACCCCTCATACTTTCACCTTCATTTGCCACTGGGAGAACTTTGCTTGGTGGCAGAAAGGTGATCTGAAATTCAGTTGCAAAGTGATGTAGCAGGATGAATGTATGGGCCAATAATTTTCCTGTTGTGTAAGGTTTAGCTAATATGCTGATTATATTTTGCGGCTAGCATTGGAAACAATTTGTTCTTTGCCTGTTCTCCAGGTAAAAATCTGGTTCCAGAACCGCAGAGCCAAAGAACGGAAATTAATGAAGAAGAAAATGACGAATTTTGATGGTGGGAGCCTGAGTTCCATCCAGAGTGACTCAGGCTCGATGAGTCCCATCCCGATTCCTGACCCACAGACTCATTCAGAGATGGCTGGTCCTTTGTTTCCACCGCCACCTCCTCTGCCTCCGCTGCCAATGAACGGGTTGCAGCATACTGGGAACATTCAGCAAGTTGTGGCTTCCCAGTAAGACTGCTCCCTTTAAAGAACACTGTAAACCCCACAAGTACGTGAAGCGCTACAGTAGACAAAGGGGCTGTCAGAGTTGTCTGCAAGAGACCCGGACATCACAGCAGCCTTTTGTAAAGTACAGACGACTTAGCAAAGGCCTGCTGGAGAACTGCAGAATATTCTTTGGCTATGGCACTGTTCTATGGCAAGGGTTAACATTGGGACCGACAAGCTCTTGTCTGCTAAGCTGGTGTGGTTTGGGGCAGAGGGAAACATCACAGAGTGGCTTTGAGAATGGGATCCCTGGCAACTTCCCTTGGCAATCTCAGTCATCTGTCCTTTACAGCATGTTTTGATTCTGCCCACGTAACAGGGCAGGGCCTTTTTGCTTTGACAAGGACATGCAATGAACCAGAGATACTGAGTCAAGGCCATATGCCTGCTACAATTCTGCAGAGGCTCAGATCAAACACAGAACATGGTATATGACACAGAATTCAATTTCCTGAAAATCCCAGGTTTTGTTTTTAAAAGAGAGCAGGAGCCTGCAATGATATGTATGGAAATCTGTGAGCAACGCCTGCTGAAACCTCCAAGGGGATCCCAGTTAGTGGCCACATCGGTTTCCAGGGACTCAGAGCCAGCCTTCAGTATCCTGCACACCTCCTACCTCCTCCTCCCCATGACCAGCAAAAACAGGATCATTCGAAATAAGCACATTCTGCAGATTTCCTCAGTTTGCACAATTTGTACAGGTTGCAGAATCAACATCTTTGTCACAGAATCTGGAGTTTTTAAAATGTGGCATACATACCACTACACACCTAACTGCTGGCTGGATAAATCTGAAGCCATGAAACAAAACTTGCTCATCTGGCCCCAACTCCTACTCCATGGCTTGGTTCAGTTGTTAACATAAAACTATGACTTAACTAGTTTGTGAAACCAGGATTTGGCTCGTAGATAATCCCTCAAATCTGGATTCGCCTCGATAAAAGCTCTTTCGGCACCTTCACTCTGGCCAGGGTTCACTGTCGCTGGGGAGTGTGCGAAGGCAGCACCAGGACACAAGCCCAGATGTCAGTGTTTGAGTGTCCTGTGGATCTGTTCCCCTAGGGGAAGGAGGTTTCCTCCAGTGGAAGGATTCTTTTCCTGATACAACACACCCTTCAAAGGAAGAAAGCCTCTCCAGGGGCAGAATGGATCCACAGGACCTGACCCATACTGTGGTTACTGAATAGGGTTGCCAACTAAAAAATGCCCTGTCCCTTTAATAGAGGCTCAATGGGCTGTTATTTACCAGCTGATGCGATTTACTTCCATACTAGGAAAAGCTTCCTCTGTCTATTTCCACACATTAAACCTCTATTCAAGGGGCAGGGTTGTTTTTTTTCCTGGGCCTGTTGGAAACCCTCTATGAACCAGCTTTAAAGTATGTTTTTAGATCCTTGTTTGATGGGCATTAGTTAACCTACATTCAGACATAGTTTAAGTAAACCACATTTTTGTGTTAAGTCTGAACTGAGCCCATAGCTCTTTAAAATCATGTCAATATTGGTTTAATTTTTTTATGGTACGAACATATCGTAAAAGAATTTTTGACATATTCACTTAGTATACCCATAAGCTGCCCCACCACAAATTTTTACACTCTGATTTCAAATCGCAAAGCATTATCAGCTGCGTTCATGTGTGTGTGTGGGGGGGGGGCACTGGAATCTGAGTCTTCAGGGACTTCCCCCAGGTGTCTGTTCAGAAAGGGGGCCCTTGAGCTCCGCCTCGTTCCCTCTCCCTCCTGGTGGTGCTGAGACAGGCCCACTCTGGGAATTCCCTCTCAGCATTCATTCGGAAGGGCATTTATTAAGAAAGACATTGGACAGACATAAAGACAAACAACACTTTGGTGCAGGCTGGCTAGACGTAATTGGCCCCCCTGGCAAACCATAGCCTTGTCTGCATCTGCCACACTTCCCACCACTATGTCTCAGAAGCTGCCTCATCAGAGACAGACAAAAATCACTTCCTATTTATTCAGGCTGCAGGGCCAGTTTCACTGATTCATTTTCAAGGGGGAAATTCACAAAAAGAGGAAGAAGAGTTGGTTTTTATACCCCACTTTTCCTCTCCCTTCAAGGAGTCTCAAAGTGCCCTTCCCCTCCCCACAACAGGCACCTTGTGAGGCTGAGAGTGGGGCTGAGAGAGTTCAGAGAAAACTGTGACTAGCCCAAGGTCACCCAGCTGGCTTCATGTGTAGGAATGGAGAAACCAACCTGGTTTTCCAGAATAGAGTCCACAGCTCACGAGGAGTAGTGGGGAATCAAACCAGGTTCTCCAGATTAAAGTCCACCACTCTCAACCACTACACCATGCTGGATGTCTCCTCTTAATGTTCAGATGGTAACAGGATCATTGGAAAACATCCTCCCTTATTCTAAGATGCCAAGTTACTGTAACACAAAAGCGTGTCATAAAATCAAAAAGTTTTTCCCCCCAGGGTGAAAATTTAGGGGAAACCACTGTGTGAATCTAATCACATCCATTTGCACTCAAGTATTCATGCTTTTTATATTTGTGAATGAAAACCTACATCAGGATTGCTATGGATGCCAGAATTTATTGGGCGGGATAAATAGTGCTTCATTCCCTCTTTTAACTTATTGTTGTAATAAAACCCCTTCTGAAATTAAGCTACCAGGGTCCTGACCAAGGAAGAGCCATGTGGAGCAGGGGACTGCTGGTAACTAGTTATGTGCAGAGGAGAACCAGCTTCAGCTAGATTATGCAGATGTGCATTCCCAAAAGCATCATGAGACCGATGAGAAGGCACCTTTCCCTCCACACTGTGCAACACCGAACAGGTACTATGCAACTGACTTAGAAGGATGTAACTCTTCTTAGGATTAGAAAAGAGCAAGTATCCAGTAGCACCTTAAAGACTAACAAAATTTCTGGCAGGGTATGAGCTTTCATGAGCCACATCTCACTTCTTCAGATACAACTAGAATGTGAGTCCATCTAGCCTTAAGTAGAGAAGAGTGAATTAGACACAATGGCAATGTAAATGTCAAAAGCAAGTAAATGACATTAGCAGGCATGATTGGATTAGGTGTGATATGCAGAGGCTTAGTGGGCATGGAGAAATTAGCATTAGTAATGAGACAGGAATCCCAGATCTCTATCCAATCCAGGATTGACACAGCCTTAGGATGACACTGTGTGTTGGAGTACAACATACAGGAGACTTTGGTCTTCTGGCTATGCACATGCAGAGTGCTGAGCTGCTAATATTTTCACCATGCCTCCCCTGGCCGCACTACCTGTCAGTCTTGGGAACAGACACTGAATATTCCTATTGCTGTCTATATCTACAAAAAAAAAATGGTAAAGGTAGTCCCCTCTGCAAGCACCAGGTCATTACTGACCCATGGGGTGACATCACATCCTGACATTTACTAGGCAGACTATGTTTGCAGGGTGGTTTGTCATTGCCTTCCCCAGTCATCTACACTTTACCCCCAGCAAGCAGGGTACTCATTTTACCGACCTCGGAAGGATGGAAGTCTGAGTCAACCTTGAGCCAGCTACCTGAAACCAACTCCCATTAGGATCAAACTCAGGTCGTAAGCAGATCTTTTGACTCAATACTGCAGCTTATCATTCTGCGCCACGGGGCTCATTGTATCTGAAAAGGGCACTGGGATTTGAGCACACCTAGTCCTGGCTAAGGCCGAGGGCCCAGGCTCGCCCGATCTTATCAGATCTTGGAAGTAGGGTTAGCCTTGGTCAGTACTTGCATGGGAGACTACCAAGGAAGTCCAGGGTCACTGTGCAGAAGCAGGCAATGGCAAATCACCTCTGAACATCCCTTGCCTTGAAAACCCTACAAAGTGCCATAAATCAGCTGCGACTTGGAGGCACTTTCCAACACAGCCACAATTCTGGCTAGAGCACTGGGTTAGGTCCTTGACTCAGGCCATGAATTGTCCCCAGGATCTGGATGCCCTCCTATTTGAGAATTGCGCATATGCCCCTTGTTTCTAGATGAGGCCGTGCTACTGCTCTCATCAGACATCTTATCAAATCATGGTTTGCATCAACTACAACATGGAAGCTTCCACCATGATTTGGGTTCCAAATGGACAAACCATGGTCATTTATGCATGGTCGCTTTACCATCCTTTATTCCCTGTTTCAGCCAGGATCAAATTTTTCAGTATGCACGTTACCTCATTCCTTGGAAGCTCAACGCTGTTTCAACACAAAAAGAACCTGGCTTTTCCCATTCCTCTTCTGGTCCAAATTAAACCGTTCATCCTGGCTCATTCTGGAGTCACAGAGCGTGCATACTCTGTTCTCGGCTTGAGCTTCACCCCACCCTTTTCCAAATCCCTCTTCAAGGCAGCATGCAGATAGCCAAACAGGGGAAGCACAGAAGATTGGCTTCTCTCACAGCCAATCATGAAGCAGTGTGTGAAGAGGCAGGGATTCAAGTGCTTCCTTCTATTTCGAAGCTCTTTCTAAGCAAAAGAAAGGCTTTTTTAAAATGAGGCTTGGATTCCCCCCCCCCTGCTTCTTTCAGAATGCTCCGTTTTTTGTTCTTAAAATGCTTTTTTATGCGGCAGTTGGGTCTGGGGGGGGAAGGAGATCTTCTCTCAGGGTGAGTACTGTGAAGTCAGCCAATTACAGAGCAGCATTTAAAGGGGTGGGACTTGATTTGAACTTGGGAGACTCCTTTCCTGTATTCATGCCTCCATTAGCGCACAGTTTCATCTCTGATCATTCCAGCCAATGCATACAGTTTCCCCCACCTGGGTTACTTTGATCCTGGCTGAAATGGGGAATAAAGGAGGTTAAAGCGACCGTGCATAAATGACCCATGTCTTAGTCCTACTGTTGGATTCCTGGTTTGGATTTGCTCATCCATTGTACACCGTGGCTCGCCGATTCAGGCATCGTGCCATGCCACAGTTGGTGCTTGCAAATACAATCCAAGCCATGGTTTCTGATTCAAAAAAGGAAAGAAGAGCCTTGCGGCATGGCACCCAAGAACATAACAGACACACTAATCAGCCCCAGACCAGGGTTTCTCAGTTCAGGCATCATGCTAAATCTTCACAGTTGTTCGCCCCGGTTTGGCACAGGATTTGGAACTGAGCCCATAACTACTTCAGGCAGTTTGGTTGTTATCTTACAGTAACAGGAATAATCCTTAACGCTTGAAATACCGGGACCAAAATCTATAAAATCCATTTCAAATTCACTGAAGTCAGACAAATTCACTTAACTTTTGACTTCTGTGAACATTTTGAATGGAACAGGCTCACTCCATTTGCAGCCCAAACCGTCTTCCTTAAGCTTAAAATCTGACTGTTAAACTAGATGTGACATGTAGGCTCAGGGACCCCTCTCTCTTTTTTAAAGTAGCCTTGAAAGTTTTACTGGGAGAATGGGGGGGTTGTAAAATCTCCCCTTTTCCAATTGGTCTCACCTGGGAAAAAGTAGCTAGAGGAGAGCAAATTTTGCACAGAAATAAAACCAAAGATAAAGGGTTAAGTTGCTTCTTGCCCTGCAAAACTGTGGCACAGTGGTAGAGCATCTGCTTGGCATGCAGAAGGTCTCCAGTTCAATCCCCAGCATCTCAGGGAGTAGGTTCACACAACACATAGTTAAATCATGGAAGTCCTGCCCCAGGATGTGGTGATGGCTGCCAGCTTGGAGGGCTTTAAGAAGCGGGTGGACATGTTCATGGAGGAGGGCTATCGATGGCTACTAGGCAAAATGGATACTAGCCACGATGCATACCTATTCTCTCCAGTATCAGAGAAGCATGCCTACTATATTAGATGCTGTGAAATACAGGCAAGATAATGCTGCTGCAGTTGTCTTCTTTGTGGGCTTCCTAGAGGCACCAGGTTGGCCACTGTGTGAAGAGACTGCTGGACTTGATGGGGCTTGGTGTGATCCAGCAGGGCTTTTCTTGCGTTCTTATGTTCTTATGTAGGTGATGTGAGGGATCTCTGCCTGAGATCCAGTAGAGCTGCTGCTAGTCTGAGTAGACAAGACTGACTTTGGTGGACTGATTCAGTATGAGGCAGCTTCATGTGTTCACGTCTCATCTTGCTGGGCTTGAAGTTTGGTCTTCTGAAATGTTGCTGAGCACTGCTGGAGTAAGTGGAACCTGCTATAGACGTGCACTTTTCAATTGGTCAACTTGCCAGGTGACCCAGTATAAGAAGCAGATGCCTGGCTATAAATTCTTCACTTGCTTATGTGTCATCCCCCCCATGATAACAAATATTTTAGGATAACAAATAGCTACTTGTATAATACTTGTAAAGGTATTGCTTGAAATCTTAAAGCCACAATGTTTGCTAGTTTTCTACTAATTATGGTGATCATAGTTTTAATAAATAGTTTGGAAATGGAGAAATTATGAGAATATTATAGTTTGCATCAGGATGACCTTGCTCCTAGGAGTAATCCTCATGTATGTATCCCTGCTTCTGGAGTTCAGCGCTTGCTCTCCATAAAGCGTCCCTCCCACCCTTCTTCCACTGCCAGCCCATCATCCCAGCTTCATTCTCCTGCCCCAAAATCCTTCCTCTTGTTTCATGTCACTATTCCTTCCATGACTGGCACCACCTGGATTAAGACCCCAACCACATTCAGAAACACAAGAAGGTATTTCCTGCTAGAACTAGTCCACTTAGAAATGTAAATAAGGGTGGCACGACAGAACCCTTCCTGTCACCAAAAAATCCTGTCTGTGATAAGCTTTGATAATAAAGCATGTTCAGATAGGGCAACCAAGTGCGCAGAGCACCCACACAGATGAAAGACTGTGCATATATTCTAGCAGTGTGGCAGCTGCCATAGCGAAGGTTGTAATCATGCCACTATATAGACATAAAGGGGATTGAAAACTCACAGTTGAAGATATTCCATCAATGGGAAATCATCTTAACAAACAAACCCAGCAAGGTGTAGTGGTTAAGAACGGCAGACTCTAATCTGGTGAACCAGTTTGGTTTCCCCACTCCTCCATATGATGCCGGCTGGGTGTCCTTGGGCTAGTCACAGTTCTCTCTGAACTCACAAAGTCTCTCCTACCTCACAGGGTGTCTGTTGTGGAGAGGGGAAGGGAAGGTGATTGTAAGCCACTTTGAGACTCCTTAAAGGCAGGGTATAAAAACCAACTCTTCTTCATATTACAACACAAGAGAAAACTATCAGTTTTTCTTCATTAAGAAATGGAGAGAAAGCTATCTATCCCGAGTATTTTTATCCCATCCTTCCTCCAAGACATGCTTTTCCTTTCCTCATTTTATCCCCACAACAGTCCTGTGAGGTAGGTGAGGCAGAGAAAGACCCAGGGAGCTTCATCGCAGGTGGAGATTTGAATCTGGACCTCTCAGAGTGTAGCCTGACAATAACACTGGCTTGCAGGGATCAGCCCCTAAGATGCTGAGCCATCTAGGCGAGGCCCAGTTGCTTCAACTCACACTAGTATCAATGTGATGCACAAAGATTACGTCGCAGAGCCGTCTTCCTCAGCACCTTTCAAATGTCCTGTAACATACAATGGTGGCCATTAAAAGGAGAGAGGAGCAAACTCTTCCTGAAGTGGAAATTTCTACTTGGAAAGGATAGCTGCATGTTAGCTTAATCACTCATTACTTCTCCCAAATTAAACACCATAAAGCAAGTTCAGGGGATCTGGAAAAACTGCCTGGTTTACTTTGTTGACATGCTGGAGATAATTACAGGAAAAGATAAGGAAAAGCTTTGAAGATGCATCTCATTTCTAGGTTTCTGAAGCATTGCTTGCAATTGTTTGCAGTGCTTTTCCAATCAGATGTTGTTTAAAGCAGAGTTTGGTCCGAAGAACAAAATGCTCAAGAAACTGAATGAATTAATTGGTTAAAATGCAGGCGAAAGGCCGCCCAAATCGCTGGCATATTCCTGATGCTGAAGCATCGCCTGCATAGATGGTATCCTATATTTTCCAAGCAGACAAAATAAATGCCCCAACCACATTCAGAAACATCAGAAGGCATTTCCTGTTAGAACTATTCCACTTTGAAATGTAGAGGAGGGTGGTGTGACCAAACGCAGAGAAAATGAATGCCAAAAAGAACTGAGTGCAAGCCAGAAGAATGGGATTGCCAACACTCTTAAGTCTAGCAAGGTTTCTGTGCCTCTGAAAGAAGAAGAGTTGAGTTTTATATGCTGACTTTCTCTACCTTTTAAGGAGAATCAAACTGGATTACAATCCCCTTCCTCTCCCCACCACAGACACCTTGTGAGGTAAGTGGGGCTGAGAGAGTTCAAAGAACTGTGACTAGCCCAAGTTCACCCAGCTGGCTTCATGCGTAGGACTAGGAAAACCATCCAGTTCTCCAGATTAGAGTCTGCTGCTCTTGTAGAGGAGTGTGGGAATTGAACCCAGTTCTCCAGATTAGAGTCCACCACTCTTAACCACTACTCCACGCTGGCTCTCAGTTGAACAACAGAGAATCATAGGTAGAGCTATCCCCCTATGACTGCATGCCCACTGTCCGTACAATGGAACAAGTCAACAACAATTGTTAAACAGCTTGCAGCAGTGGAGCCAAGCAAGGACAAGAGTTAGCAGAGCAATGAGATGCACATTGGTCCCTGTGGCTGTTTCAGGGGTGGTCTTAGCTAAGGCAGCATAGAGGGAGGGGGATCAGCTGGAGGGTGGTCAGGGCCCCCATGCCACCCTACAGATGATTGCTCTCCCCCTGGAGCTGCTTGAGTTTCATGCAGTTGGTGTGGGGGAAAATCAGCAGCAACTCTGCAGCAGCAGGGTAGCAGCTGGTTGCAGGGTGGTGGGGGTTCCTAGCATGCCCCCCCAGCACAAGGCCCAGGGTAGCTGCCCCAGACACCCCTTGGCTAAGTCTGGCCCTGAGCTGTTTGACTGTGTTATAGGTTCAGCAGGTGGTAGGCACTGCCCTGTGAACAAGGTCTTAGTAGATCAAACACTGAACATGAGTCAGCAGTGTGATACAGTAGCTGCATCAACAGAAGTATAGTGTCCAGATCACGCGAAGTGATGGTATTGCTTTACTCTGGTTAGACCTCACCTAGAGTATTGTGTTCAGTTTTGGGCACCGCAATTTAAGAAAGATGTAGGCAAGCTGGAACATGTCCAGAGGAGGGCAACAAAGATGGTGAGGGGTCTGGAGACCAAGTCCTATGAGGAAAGGTTGAAGGAGCTGGGTATGTTTAGCCTGAAGAGGAGAAGACTAAGAGGTGATATGATAACCATCTTCAAATACTTGAAGGGCTGTCATATGGAGGATGGTGCCGAGTTGTGTTCTGTTGCCCCAGAAGGTCGGACCAGAACCAACAGTTGAAATTAAATCAAAAGAGTTTCCATCTAGACATTAGGAAGAATTTTCTAACAGAGCAGTTCCTCAGTGGAACAGGTTTCCTCAGGAGGTGGTAAGCTCTCCTACCCTGGAGGTTTTTAAGCAGAGGCTAGATGGCCATCTGTCAGCAATGCTGATTCCTGCATTGTGCAGGGGATTGGACTAGATGACCCTGGTAGTCCTTTCCAACTCTATGATTCTATGATCTTGGCCTGTATCCTTGTTGGAAGGCTAGTTGGAAAGAACTGAATTCTAGATTAATTTACACCCAGTCTTTCTGGGGAGGGGCTGTGGCTCAGTTTGTAGAGCATCCGCTTGGCATGCAGAAGGTCCCAAGTTCAATCCCCGGCATCTCCAGTTAAAGGGACTAGGCAAGTAGGTGATGTGAAAGACCTCTGCCTGAGACCCTGGAGAGCTGCCACCAGTCTGAGTACACAATACTGACTTTGATGGACCAAGGGACTAATTCAGTATAAGGCAGCTTCATGTGTTCTCCCCAATGAAGACCCAAGGCAGCATATGTTGTTCTCCTCTCCTCCATGTTATTCTCACAACAATCCTGAGAGGTAGGATAGGCTGAGACTGAGTGACTGGCCCAAGGTCACCAACAAATGACCATGATAGAGCAGAGATTTGAACTTGGGCCTCCCAGATCCAGACCCAACACTCAAACCGCTTCACCACACTGGCTCAAGTAACAAGTAATGTTCAACAGTAGCAACAGACTGCACGTGATTTCAGGCTACAAATTTTTGGAAATAGCACTGTCTAAATGCTCTTCAGGTTCCTATGTCCTCGTCCCCCTTGACCTTTTCCTGTTGAGAGAGACAGTGTTATGACTAGACCAGCCCTTACCCATCCCATCTAGGAAGTTGTGGTAGAATTCTGTGGGTTGTTCTTGCTGGAGCTGTTCTATGGGACTATGATCCTGCACGGCAAAGGGGGTCATGAGTGCTTGGGTGCCTGGGACTCACCCAGATACATGGTTGTTTCCCGTTCTCCCCCCCCCCCTTGCATGTGGAAGGGTACAAGCATGACCTGTCATAAAATCCATGGCAATGACTTCCCATGGTCTTGAGGGCGTCTCCAACGGTTGCAACAACCTGGGGGGCTTTCCTGGGGATCGTTTGGCGATGGCACAGGTGGGACAACTGCGAATAAAGGCGTCTAAGTCTGATCGCATTTTCGGCCACCAAAACTGCCGATGGAGTAGGTGTAGCGACTTTACAAAACCAAACTGTCCTGCAGATTTTGCCCCATGAGCAAGACCCAACACCTCACCCGTGTGTTTTTCAGGCACATACACAGCTCCCCCCGCTTAACAAGATTTGCAGGGAAGGCATTGGTTAACCGTTCCGTTTGGTAACCCTGGACCAATGTGTCTCTGAAGGAATTAGGTAGTCTCTCCGGGAGAGAAAATGGGGGAGGGGATTCAGGAGGGGATTCGGGAGTAGGGCTCGTGGGTTCCCCCGACACTTCAGTCTGCTGTGATGGAGGGAGGGGGGCGAGCGTCTCACTCGGGTGCGGTACGTCCATAACCTCAAGGGACCGTTGTGCTTGGGCACGGGTCTGCATGGCTAACGTAGGCGTCAGACCCCTCCTATTCTGAGGTCCAGTCACTGCTGACTAGTTTCCAGGTCCAATTCAAGGTCCTGGTGCTCACTTTCAAAGCCATGACCTGGAGCCCACAATCTTGAAGGACAGCCTCTCCCTGCCTGGTCCTGTGCGGTGGCTTTGTTCTTCACAGCAGCCTGTATCCTTGCAAATTTCCAAGTTGGTTTCTGTAACTCGCTGTATATTTTCCAATAAACCACCTTTCTATGGAAGGCCTGCCTAGATGTCATTTTGTGGGATTTATCTGGTGAGCCCAGAGCTGACACCTGGGCTTTTCCAATGGCTGCTCCATGCCTTTATCAAAACAGCCTTCAGGAATACATCTTTCCTTTTACTTTCCCAGCTTTCCAGTGGGGATGAAAAACAGTTTTTCCAGAGAGCTTTTGGGATAGGCAAAGTGGAAATATCCTGCTAGTGGGGCATACACTATTTTAAGATTGGTTTTTAATATAGTTTTAATATACTTTATACCTGTGGTGTTAATATTTATTGCTTTGTCCAACCGTCTTTCTACTGTTCTTACATTGCTGTTACACATCTTGGGTCAGGAGAAAGGCAGGTATACAGATATTTTAAATAAATACATATATTTAATGGGCTCAGCTATTTTCCTCAAGGTCATCACTACCAGTTAAAAATGGTTAATTCTTTGGGATGGACAGTTATAATACTTGGTGTTTAAGCAGTACATTGGAAGTGTAATTGTTTCCATATTTATAAAGGGCCTAAATCTTCTCTAAAGCTTCTATTTCTGTCTTCTCTGGGTAATTTTTTTGTTAAAAAACAGAGGACGGGAATAGAACTGAATCGGTCAGATTCCATCTGTTGTCAGGTGATAGGAGAGAAAGGTTTTGTCTGTGGGCCTTAGATGGCAGGCCATAAACAGTTATTAGCAGAAGGCTGAGGAATGCACTCGGCTCCTTCACATCTGGAGTAGATCCTGAGGAACAAGGAATGTTTTAGGCCAAGAGGTTACGAAGTATATCTAAGTATATAGATGGGTTGGTGTATTTACTGATATGATGTCTAACACTAGCCTGATACACTACTCCAGTTTAATTTTTTAAATCATAGCCAAGAGGTTTTTATTTTCCAATGGAATATTTATTTAATTATTTCATTTATGACCTGCATTTCTTGCAGAGACTCAAGATGGATTACACAATTTAAAAGCATACATCCAATCAGACATCCAATAACAATGCAATGGGTTATAACATTACAAAATTAGAAGACAATGCAGACAAAAACACACACATTAACACACTGCATACAATGCAGAAAATGGATGATAAAAGTATGACAAGGCAGCAAAAAACAAGATCTTGATAAATAATGTGTTAGGTTACCGTCCCACTCCCTGTATTAAAGCACACCCCTAAACCATCCCAGTACACACATTATCTCTTTCTCTCCATCTTCATTCTTAGACTGTGTTTACTTGTCTCCCCTTTTGTGATGAGAAGGAGCCAGGAGACTTTCATTCTCCCTTTCCCCTTCCTCCTTGCCTGTCATGCAAACCCTAAAATCAAATACTCCATAGTATAGAACAAACTCATTTCCTGATGGTATCGGAAACTGCAGTCAAGGTGCAGCTGATTTATGACAACCCTGTAGGGTTTTCAAAGCAACAGACATTCAGAGGTAGTTTGCTATTGGCCAACCTCTGTGTAGGGACGGTAGATTTCCTCAGGGGTCTCCCACCCATGTACTAACTTGGGCCAACCCTGCTTAGCTTCCCAGATCTGATGAGACTGGGCTGAAAGATCTGATGAGATTGAGCCAGGGCTTGGAATGTCACGGCCAGATTAAAATGTGGCCTGTGGTGCCTGCTATTAGCTTTAGCTGATCCACTAGCTCTGGCAGTACCTTGAAATAAGTGATTTGGCCTTGCTGATCCCTTCACACTGATCGCTTGACAGGCTACCATAACATGCTTTATATGGGGCTGCCTCTGAAGACTCTTGGGGGTGTTCTTCATGGATATTTGCTGCTGTTTCGACGCTGTTTTGCGTCGTAGGTAAATTTTGGTTATTCACTGCAGAGCCGTGTTTTCCCCCACTGAGCAAAATAAGCCGGTTTAAAAGAGAGGCAATCCAAACCACTTCTGAGCCGTACTTTCCAGTAAAAGAGCATTTTGTTGATCGGATGCCCATGAAGAAATGTTTGCTTCGCTCCCCGGGATGTCTCCTTTCTCCTCCCCCAAGAACGGTGATTGGCTGGGGGAGTTGCCACTCTAACAGCATCGCACCAGCAGGAGGGAGACCCAAAGCAGACTGGCTGCCCCTCTTCAGAAGGGTGATGGGGGTTTTGGCTTGGATTTGCCGCTCTCAGGATGCCCCTCCCCAACACACACACACATAGGATCGCACCGGCTGGAGGGAGACCCAGAGCAGACTGGCTGCCCCTCTTCAGAAGGGTGATGGGAGTTTTGGCTTGGATTTGCCGCTCTCAGGATGCCCCTCCCCCAACACACACACACATAGGATCGCACCGGCAGGAGGGAGACCCAAAGTGGACTGGCTGCCCTTCTTCAGAAGGGTGATGGGGGTTTTGGCTTGGATTTGCCGCTCTCAGGATGCCCCTCCCCAACACACGCACACACATAGGATCGCACCGGCAGGAGGGAGACCCAAAGCGGACTGGTTGCTCTTCTTCAGAAGGGTGATGGGGGTTTTGGCTTGGATTTGCCGCTCTCAGGATGCCCCTCCCCAACACACACACACACATAGGATCGCACCGGCAGGAGGGAGACCCAAAGCGGACTGGTTGCTCTTCTTCAGAAGGGTGATGGGGGTTTTGGCTTGGATTTGCCGCTCTCAGGATACCCCTCCCCAACACACACACACACATAGGATCGCACCGGCAGGAGGGAGACCCAAAGCGGACTGGTTGCTCTTCTTCAGAAGGGTGATGGGAGTTTTGGCTTGGATTTGCCGCTCTCAGGATGCCCCTCCCCAACACACGCACACACATAGGATCGCACCGGCAGGAGGGAGACCCAAAGCGGACTGGTTGCTCTTCTTCAGAAGGGTGATGGGGGTTTTGGCTTGGATTTGCCGCTCTCAGGATGCCCCTCCCCAACACACACACACACATAGGATCGCACCGGCAGGAGGGAGACCCAAAGCAGACTGGCTGCCCTTCTTCAGAAGGGTGATGGGGGTTTTGGCTTGGATTTGCCGCTCTCAGGATGCCCCTCCCCAACACACGCACACACATAGGATCGCACCGGCAGGAGGGAGACCCAAAGCGGACTGGTTGCTCTTCTTCAGAAGGGTGATGGGGGTTTTGGCTTGGATTTGCCGCTCTCAGGATGCCCCTCCCCAACACACACACACACATAGGATCGCACCGGCAGGAGGGAGACCCAAAGCGGACTGGTTGCTCTTCTTCAGAAGGGTGATGGGGGTTTTGGCTTGGATTTGCCGCTCTCAGGATGCCCCTCCCCAACACACGCACACACATAGGATCGCACCGGCAGGAGGGAGACCCAAAGCGGACTGGTTGCTCTTCTTCAGAAGGGTGATGGGGGTTTTGGCTTGGATTTGCCGCTCTCAGGATGCCCCTCCCCAACACACACACACACATAGGATCGCACCGGCAGGAGGGAGACCCAAAGCAGACTGGCTGCCCTTCTTCAGAAGGGTGATGGGGGTTTTGGCTTGGATTTGCCGCTCTCAGGATGCCCCTCCCCAACACACACACACATAGGATCGCACCGGCTGGAGGGAGACCCAGAGCAGACTGGCTGCCTCTCTTCAGAAGGGTGACGGGAGTTTTGGCTTGGATTTACTGCTCTCATGGTCCCCCCCACACACACACATAGGATCACACTGGCTGGAGGGAGACCCAGAGCAGACTGGCTGCCCCTCTTCAGAAGGGTGACGGGAGTTTTGGCTTGGATTTGCTGCTCTCGGGATGCCCCCCCACAACACACACACACACAGGATCATGGGAAGAGTGGGCGGGATTAGGCGGATTTGGAGAGGTGAGTCATGAGCGGCAGCAGACGTAAGCAGTGCAGAGAAGTGCGCTGTTTCTCCCGTGAAAAATTGGGATGGGGGGTGAATCTGCACTGCCATGAAAAAGCTATTTAAATCAGTTTATTATTTGCTCCGATTCGAAACCGAAGCAAAATCCACCGTGAAGAATACCCCTTTGGAAACTTCAGCTGCTTGAAAATGCTGCAGTCAAGCTGCGGCTTAGGGCTGAGTTTAGGGAGCATATCACCCCTGTGCTAAAAGAGGTGCACTGGAGGCATAACTGTTACCAGGACTAATTCAGAGAACTGACGCTGACCCTGCTATAATGCCCAGTTCTCTCAGGCCTTTAACAACATTTTATCTCATCTTATCGGTGTTTTGTTGAACCAGACCGGTTTCTTCCTAACTGCTTTTATGCCCTGCTTTTATGGTGTGATTGTTTTATGCTGCTGACTTTACTGATTGCCGCTTTAGCACATAAATGGAGATGGCTTTACTTTTGATAGAGATCAGTTTTATCAAATTAATTAAAATTTGGTAGTGTTGCTGTTTAAATTTTTATTATTGATTGTTGAAGCTATCTTATGGTTATGTCATTTTTCTTATATTAGCTGCTTCAAACAGATTCTGGAGAGGCAGGGCACAAATCTGCCAAATAAATACATAAATATTTATGTACTTCTATAGAAATTTCTGGGAAGTTTCTATAACACTTCTGGGAAGTGCTAGTCGCATGAACTCAGGAAGCTGCCTTATACCAAATCAAACCCTTGGTCCATCAAAGTCAGTATTGTCTACTCAGACCAGCAGTGGCTCTCCAGGGTCTCGGGTAGAGGTCTTTCACATCACCTACTTACCTAATCTCTTTAACTGGGGATGCCAGGTATGGAACCTGGGGCCTTCTGAATGCCAAGCAGATGCTCTACCACTGAGCCACAGCCCCTCCCCTAGCCATTCTCTCCTATACTTTGGTTAGAACAGAACCTGCCCATTTCGGGGTATTCTGTGTAGTTATCCCACATTTCAGAATAGCTTTTCAATACATGTAGCATAGCATCCATGTAGTTTAAATTTCATCATGGGTGAAATGTGGAACTGTTTGTGACTACTTTCAAGCAGTTGGTGAATTGTGTTGGTGGATTATTGTAGTTTCTTGGTTGTGTTGTTTATAAATGGTCGGTGGATTCATAGAGTTTTGCAATGATTTTACTGAATGGTTTGAATTTTTAATGAACGTTGTAACCCACCTTAAATCTATGACTGGAGAAACAAAGGCAGACTAAAAGTGTTCTGAACAAACAAAGGCCATACCTTGGATCTACTGTTTGGTACCAAGCAGGGATCTGGTGAGTTGCTTATTGAGTTAAATTCAAGGTCAGTGCAGGAGCTCTCCTTCTTTACAAGGGTGGCCGATTCTTTACAATAGTCTACCCTCAGATTCAACTAGTTTCCAGAATTTTTCAGGGGATTCTGGGAGTCTCCACAGCTACTCTGGTGAGTCCCTGGTGACGGTAGGAATGCTGGACCATCTGGGCAGGAGACGAGTCGCTCCTCAGCACTCTCTCCTTGTTTTGTAGACCTATAGGTCTAAATTAGGAGACAGATGGAGCATTGTTGGTAGAAGACTTGGACTGAATTGGATGGAACATGCCATAGAAATCCTTTCAAGGTAGGATTGACAATCTCCAGGTGGGGCCTGGAGATCTCCCGGAATTATAACTAATCTCCAGACTAAAGAGATGAGTTCCTCTAGAGCACTGGTTCCCAACCAGGGGTCCGTGGACCCCCAGGGGTCAACGAGAACTAAATTAAGGTCCGCGAAACAAAGTGATAAACCCATAATAAATTAATATTTTCAATTAAAAGTTCTCTATTATAAAATATATATTCAAATATTATTCTAAGTTTAATGTTTAACTAACAGTTATGATTAAAGTTTATTTTCAAATTCTCAGAATTTTTATTTTGAACCTTGGGGTCCCTGCACCGAACAAAAAAGTCCTAGTGGTCCCTGGTCAAAAAAATGGTTGGGAACCACTGCTCTAGAGAGAAATGGCTGCTTTGGAGGGTGGACTCGATGGCATTCCCTGCTGAGGTTCCTCCCCTGAAACATTTATCCCAGGTGCCAACTTTCAGGTGGGGCCTGGAGTAACCTGGAAATACACCTGATCTGCAGTCTACGGAGATGAGTTTCTCTAGAAAAAATGGCTGCTACAGAGGGAGGACTCTATGGCATCACATCCATGCTGATCTCCCACCCCTTCCCAAATATCTTGGTATTTCTCAAGGCAGAGTTGGCAACGCTCACTGTTTTATAGAACAGTCTAAAACACAAGGAGCTACATTAAAAACTAAATATTTGGGGGACAAAACTGTCTAAAATCCCAACTCCCAGAGTCCTGCTTTTGCCACAGTTGCTGTTTCCATAGAAATACTCTTCCACAAGAGTGTTAGAACCTTGTTTTTTTTAAAACAGATCAAGAGAGCCCAACCCAGGACTCGCCAAATTCATGCCCCACAGATATGCCAATGCTATTAGCTATGAGAGGCAAATAGAACCTCTACACACAGTGGCAGTGTATCTCTGGGAAACAGATGCTGAGAACAAAGATCATCTTCATACTTTACACAGGTACTTTGTCCCTTCACCTGTATTTGGTTTTTAATCTTCTACATCTGTAGAGCTGATGACTGGCAAAAAGCCAAAAAAAAAATCACTGGACTGTTCATGTACATATTCTGGCCTTCCTATCACTTCCATCAACTTTTGGGACATCAGAAACAGCACATGTGAAAATACTTCTTCTAGCTGACCTTACTATCTTGTAGCAGCTTTCCAAGGGTTAAGTCGAATCCATTGTATAGATTCATTTAAATGAAATGCCTTATCTAAAGCTGCTTTTGTTGGCTGCTATCAAATCTGCATGTCCAGTTGCTGTAGAGGAAACATGATCCAATCAAGATGAAGGTTTTGAGGCAGAACTAAAATAGATCTAAGGAAAAGTGAGATAAAAGACCAGGTGACATAAGAAAAAAAACGCTTTATCTATTGTCTTCCTGATAAAACAACAAAGCAAGCAAGATACATACATATATATATAATGTGTGTGTGTGTGTGTGTGGTTATCTAACAGTGACCTGGAAGGGGAGGGAGTGATCTAACAAGAAGGAAAAGAATCGCATACATGCATCTCATAGGGGCCACTAATTCAGCTGCATCATGCTGTTTGGAGGGGACTGGAATTCAACAGTCATGTTTTACTTGCATTGACTTCTGTGAACTAGTCACCCTAACTAGCATGTTCTGCCCTGGTACTTTTCTGGCAGAGCTGACCGAAACTTCACTCACTCGGCTTCTCAAAGCCCTTAACTTCATGCATGTATCCCGAGTTCTAGGGGGGGCCGCCTCTTTACGCCAAAGGGCAGAAGCTACATAGGGCCTCTGTCACTTCTGCCCAAAGGCCCGCTAAAAGCAAAACATTCTTCTGTCATTTACGGAAGACTTGGGGGTGGGCAAAGCCTTGGTTGGCCTTCTTGCAGGGCTTCCACATGAGTCCTCTTGCGGTTCCTCAAAGGAGGAGGAAACAAGACAATGCCCCTCCCTCCCCCAAGGGCACTGTGCATGGGGCTTTGGCACAAGGTTGAAGTTGTGCCAGTGCCTTCTACAAAATCCTTATGCACAAGGAAATGGGGCCCAGCTTCTCCTATCAGTTCTTGGGAGTGTGCAGAGGACTCAATGGATGGGCCAGTGGAAGCCACAAACAAGGGCAACCTCACGAGCCATGCCAAGGTTCATGAACCCATTTACTCACATCCACATGCAATGGCAGGCAGGCCAGTTCTGAACATTCGGGCTATTCTCCCAAATTTTGTCACACTCAGGCATGACCAAGACAGAGAGAGCCAGTGTGGAGTTGTGCTTAAGAGTGTCGAACTAGTATCTGGATGACCCAGGTTCAAATCCCCATGGAAGCTCGCTGGGTGACCTTGGGCCAGTGACACCCTCTCAGCATAACCTACCTCACCGGGTTGTTGTGAGGATAAAAGGGAGAGGTGAATTGGGCTCCCTTTGAGGAGAAAGACAGGGTATAAATAAATAAATAAGAACAACTGAAGACAGGCATGTGCTTGGTACTCAGCTACTCCCACTGGGCTGAGCTTTTCTGTAAGGAACACACACACACACCAGGGTGGATAAAAACAGTGATTTTAAAAAATTTAAATCAGATTTTTGAAATTTAAATAGGATTTTTGAAATTTAATTCAGATTTTTTAAAATGAAATGCTTTTGGGGAAAACAGCTATACAGTTTTCTATTTAAGAAACATCATAGTCCAAAGGTTATTCATCATAAAATAAGGATTTGTTCTTCATTATGTAGCATGAGGCTGTACATTCATGAAGTGTTTATTTTTTTTGGTAAATGAATTCTATTAATCCATTCACACTGTCATGCTTTTCCAGAAGTTTCTATAAGATTATTTTGGCAACTTTTTCTATCTAGAGGATATTATCACAGATGCTTAATTTTGCAGTTCTCAAAACTGTGAATTTGTGTCTGTACAGATAATATGCCTCTTCTTCACAGCAAAAATGTTATAAAATAAACATACAGAGTTGAGAAAAAGATGTTAATCCCATTGCTTCTTTGCAAATCTATGTACACAAAATCAACCCCTTACTTCTTAAGTGCTACGTTTCAAGAAGTTAAATTAATAGAAGATTGATTGGAGTGGAATAGATCTGTACAAGGAGCTAAGTGTGAAGAGGGAGAGGCAAGCAGTAAAAATGAAAATGAAACTTTTTGAGCAGAATACTCCACAAGTCTTGGGATGTTTGTGTGTTTAGCCTGAGGTTTATCATGTTATTCTCTCTCTGGAGGAGAAAATCTAAAATGGCAGCAGGCCCTAAAAGAGACCCAGTTTGGGAATATTTTAATGAAATTCCTCTACCTATGGGTAAGGCAGGCATGTGTTCAAAATGCAAACACTGCAACAAAGAAATGCAACTCCTGGTGGCCTGAATAAAACTGGAGAAAATTATGAAATTATTGCAAGGTGAACTATCTATGTATTTCTAATAGTACAACCATATAAGTAATTTTCGATATAAATGTAAAACAAATCTGAAAAGTTATTTTTTTTAAATGAAACCATCATCTGGTTGTAAATATTAAGATCATACCAGCAAGAATGAGCCTTTATGTAGAAAAACATCATTTAAATCTAGTGTTACTGATTAAATCAAATCCACCCTGACACACACACACACGAAGCTGCCTTATACTGAATCAAACCATTGGTCCATCAAAGTCAGTATTGTCTACTCAAACTGACGGTGGCTCCCCAAGGTAGGGTTGCCAGGTCCCTCTTCGCCACCAGCAGGAGGTTTTTGGGGTGGAGCTTGAGGAGGGCGGGGTTTGGGGAGGCTTCCATGCCATAGAGTCCAATTGCCAAAGCATCCATTTTCTCCAGGTGAACTGATCTCTATCAGCTGGAGATCAGTTGTAACAGCAGGAGATCTCCAGCTAGTACCTGGAGGCTAATATCTAAAACAAAACCCTATGCTGGAATGAAGCAAAGCTAAACATAAAGAACAGCATGCTGGCTCAAGTCTATATATGTTCAACATAATTACCAACTACTAAATGTAACACTTACCACTGAACTCTAAACCAAACCATACTTAACTCGTTATACACCATAACAAGTGCAACAATACAGAGGGAACATTACAACGAGGAACCAATACGCTCCACAAAGGCTAGCAACCCTACCCCAGGGTCTCAGTAGGGTTGCCAACTTCCAGGTGGTGGCTGGAGTTCTCCTGCTATTACAATTGATCTCCAGCCGATGGATCATTTCACCAGGAGAAATAGGCCACTCTGGCAATTGGACTCTACGGCATTGAAGTCCCTCCCCTCTCCAAACTTTGCCTTCCTCAGGCTCCGCCCCAAAATCTCCAGGTATTTCCCAACCCTGAGCTGGAAACCCTAGGTCTCAGGCATTCATGTCACACCTACTGCCAGATGCTTCAACTGGAGATCCAGGGGATTGAACCTGTAACCTTCTGCATGCCAAGCAGAGACTCTACCACTCAGCTACAGCCCCTCACCGAACAAACAGTGCAAGAAAACTGAGGAAGGGGAATGAGGACCTCTGCATCCCTCCTGTTCCAAACAAACAGGCCTTTAGTATTTCTTAGCATTTATATATATAGTGCTCGCCCTGACATGGATGGCCCAGGCTAGCCTGATCTCGTCAGATCTCAGAAGCTAAGCAGGGTCAGCCCTGGTTAGTATTTGGATGGGAGACCACCAAGGAATACCAGGGTTGCTTGGCAGAGGAAGGCCCTGGCAAACCACCTCTGTTAGTCTCTTGCCATGAAAACCCCAAAAGGGGTCACCATAAGTCGGCTGTGACTTGACGGCACTTTACACACACACATATAGTGCTCAGAGCACTTTAAATACTCATTAGCCCATACACCTATGTATATTCAAATGAATAAAAATGTCAAAAGATCCATGCAGAATGGGGGATATACACTTGGCAAACCAAGATGAGCAGAATACACAAACACTTAACAACGGGTAAATACTCCCAGTGATGCACTCATCACATTCAAAACTCTGCTGATTTCCTCTTCAAATCTGCCTACACTGGAATTCTCAACACTTTTTTTCTGAATTAAAATTGGAGAGATACTGGTATATGTGTGTGTTAAGTGCCATCAAGTCGCTTCCGACTCATGGCGACCCTATGAATGAAAGTCCTCCAAAATGTCCTATCTTTGACAGCCTTGCTCAGATCCTGCAAACTGAAGGCTGTGGCTTCCTTTATTGAGTCAATCCATCTCTTGTTGGGTCTTCCTCTTTTCCTGCTGCTCTCAACTTTTCCCAGCATGACTGTCTTTTCTAGTGACTCTTGCCTTCTCATAATGTGACCAAAATACGATAGCCTCAGTTTAGTCATTTTAGCTTCTAGGGTCAGTTCAGGCTTGATTTGATCTATAACCCACTGATTTGTTTTTTTGGCAGTCCACGATACTGGTATACCCCAAGATATATATTTTTAGGGTGCAGAGAAACACCCCCCCACCAATGTTAATTAATAAGAACACTGAGATTTAACTCCTTCTCTAGAGGAGGCAGGAGAAATAAAACCATTAATGCCAGATATACCAGTCAGTTTATGTTATAGCTAAAGAAAAAGGGGATTTTCTTCTAATTTACTCAGTGTCACCTTTAGCAAGGCTACTCTTTTACTCTCTTCCCATAGCCCAAAGTCCAAATGGAAACCCCCTCACTACTTAACATGGAATACAATTCTTCAGAAAAAAAAATTGTGTTGTCCCTTAAAAGGTAAAGGTTCCCTGTGCAAGCACCGGGTCATTCCTGACCCATGGGGTGACGTCACATCCCGATGTTTACTAGGCAGACTTTGTTTACGGGGTGGTTTGCCAGTGCCTTCTCCAGTCATCTTCTCTTTACCCCCAGCAAGCTGGGTACTCATTTTACTGACCTCAGAAGGATGGAAGGCTGAGTCAACCTTGAGCCGGCTACCTGAAACCGACTTCCGTTGGGATCGAACTCAGGTCGTGAGCAGAGCTCGGACTGCAGTACTGCAGCTTACCACTCTGGGCCACGGGGCTTAGCCATGAACTACTGCAAACTTGCACAACTCACATTCATTTCAATGAAGCTTGCCCAGGAGAACTTCCTGATGGATCATTCCCCATGGGTCTGCCCTGTCCTGCCCTACTGCCCTTATTTATGTATTTACCTCCCTTACCTCCCCCCCCCCGCCGCTTTCTCCCTAATAGGGACCTGAAGCAGCTGACATTGTTCTCTTTTCCTCCACTTTATCTTCAGAGCAACCCTGTGAGGTAGGTTAAGCTGACAGAGTGTGCTGGGCCCAAGGTCACCCAGCGAGCTTCCATGGAATGAGTAAAAATTTGAACCTAGTCCAATGCTCTAACTACTTCACCACACTAGCTTAATGGTGCCCAAACTCACCAGCTGGATCCAATAACCCACAAATGCTGCTCCCACAATCTACTCATTGTGAATTGGTGTAAAAAGGCAGGGGAGATTTTGACTTCCCTTCACTTTCATTTGTAAGAGACATTTACTTCCTCACTTTCTCTTGGTATTAGTAAAGATGTGCTAGCTTGCATGGTGTCAAGGTGCAAAGGACCCCAAAGGAAAGCCCACACTTCCAAAAAGGGAAAGAACTCATCATAATTTGCACCTCTTTTGCAAGCACAGCCCTTGACAAATAGCTATAGCAGAACTGGGCTAAAAATGCAAAAACACAAACAAAAAAAAAGAGAAGAGGCAAGCCAGCAGAAAGGTGGGGTTGCCGGAATGGTCAGTCCTTCATTTGCATGCAAATGCAATTAAGTAGGCAGATAGACTGACACCAGACCAAGTGTTGGTAACGCCAGTAGCTGGGTGACAGGACACAACCAGGAATAAATGACCCTTCCCATTAAAGTGCCGGGGGAATAGGGAAAGGACCAGGATGTCGAAGTATTTTCACCAGTTAAACTCATCATGCATGTGAGCTGCCTTTCGGGAAAAGAAACCAGCATGTATCCAGGACCCATCAGAAGCAACTACCACAGTCTGCTAGCACAAAACTTTGCCTCTGAGACGCCTTATACCGATTACACGGGATACCTTCATGTGGAAAACATGGAAGACCCCAGGCAGCCTTTGGGAAGTTGGGGATCTCCCTACAGCCTACCAAGGGAGGACTGGAACACCTATGGCTCTGGATCCTCTGGCGTGAGTGGATCCTCTCCTGGGCAGGCCTCCTATATTGCTTCCAATTACACCTCCCTGAATCCTGCAGCTTCTTCAATAGATACCATTAATACAGATCACAGCTCTCCCCAGAATCAAAAGCTCAGGTCTTACGACTGGATGAGGAAAACTGGGTCGTCTAACAGTGTGGGTGAGTGTGGTGTGTTCTTTCCTACTTATGGCAGTCTGATGTGAACCTGGGCCCAAGAGTGCCAAACACCACATTTCTAGCCTTACCAGCTTTTTCTGTTTTTCTAATAGGAAATGCCTAAACTTCATATGATCCCTTCAAAGTTAGAGGCTGCTAAGCCCTGCTGATATCAATGACAAAGAGATACTAATGATGAGCACAGGCTCAGTTCTCTTACTGAAATCAACAGGAGGGGAAAATTCTACACTTCTGTCAGGAAGAACAGGGTAAAACAAACTGTTGCTGGATCATGACTATTATTTTGAAACATGACTTTTTTTTAACCTATGCTTGAACCAATTCGTCATGGCATGGCTGATTGTTCTGGTAGTTTGAATAAGATCTGAGAAGTTTGCAGGCCAATCCTAAACAGCATCATACTCTTCTAAATCCATAGAAGTAAACGGGCTTAGAAGGGTCAAACTCTATTTAGGATTGCACAGCCTGAGTCAGCAGCACATCAGAAATAGTCTTATGAATAAACACATTGTGTCAATCATTAAAGAAAGAACAAATTTTGTCAATAAAGACAATCTAGGAAAGGTTAAACAAAGAGGTGGATTTCCATAATAAATCCCTGTCTTAAATTAAAATGTTTGTAGCATTTGGGTGTGGTGTGGGATGTGTGCATGAGTTCAGTCCTAAACATAATTACTCCAGGCTAAACCTATTGAAATGAATGGGCTTTGTCTGGAGTAACTCTCTTTAGGATTGTACTGCATATGTAGGTTGCTATCTCAAAATTTGCAGATGACTGATACAGTCATTTTAGCTTCCAGAATTTCTTTGAGCAAGCCATCTTCCTCATTCTAATGTATTTTTTACTGATGCTCATCAGTGGGAGCCTTAAAAGTATTTGCCAGAACTCTGTAATTTACTGTCTTGCTTATTTAATTATTCAGCAGAATAGCTCTGTTTTTGTTTTGTTTTTGTAATCTGTTTAAAAATGCCATTTCTGGAGTTATTTAAAGTTCTCATCTTTGTGAAAAACGATATGCCAGAAGTACCCTTTTGTGCATGTATGCAAAGTTTAGCAATGACTGAGAGCCGGCAATTCCACTAAACTGTATACTGTAAAGGTACATCCTAGCCAATTTCTCCCCCCATTAAACTTAAGGGTGCTGCACATTGACTTGATTGTGCCTTAAGCATGCCAAAAGTATCAAAGAAAAGACGGGTAATTACAGAATGATCATGTAACCAGAGGCAAACCACATTGATTGGGCTAATAAAACGCACTTGCTTCCAGTGTCATTCCCAACTGAGATTAGCATGTTAAGGGAGCAATCCTAAACCAGTTTCCTCAGAAGTAAATCCCAATGTATTCAATGGGGCTTACTCCCAGGTTTGCAGCTTGTGTATTATTTTGCCGAAACGATCCCATTCTCGTCTTTCCTTAATTTTGAATGTGCTTGTATTAGGCTTTTGATGGGGAAGCAAGAAGCTTGATTTGAAATCACAATTCAGCCTTCCTGCTCTTTTCAATGCAGGAGTGATTTCAGCTCTGCCACAAACTCATGCAAAGGCTTAAAGCAAACCACTCTCAGATCCGACATTTGGCCCTTCATCTGTGTGGATTTTCAGTGTTATAATATTTTCATCCTACCTTCCCTCCACAAAGCTGAAGGCAACCTCTGTGGTTCTACCCTACTCCACTGTATCCTCACAACAATGCTGTGAGGTCTTGCAGTCCTTGCAAGGGTTACAACAAGATGTGTATGATGTACTCACTCAAAAATGGCCAAATTCACTCAGCCAGTTTCCCATCTGTAAAATGGGGTTTTCCATCCCATAAGGCTGATTTCAGGGTAAATGAGATGAAGATCGTGAAAAATTTTGAAATCAAGTAAGTGATGAAAAATGAAGATTTATGTAAGAAATAGCCAAAGTCAACAAAATAATCACCTACTGGGCAATCTTAGTGATTCAACAAAGAAATCTCAGAAAGCAGCGTTTTAGATTGAACCACAGGAATGCTTGTCACTTGGGAGGTGCTTTCCAAATAGTTCTGTTGAAGCTGTCATTCCCAAACTCTGTGCCACTGAAAAGGCTGAAGCATTGCTTGAGATATTCAGGCTTTATAAGGGGAGGCCCTCCTTGGAAACCTTCAGGAGGCTTTACAAGGCCTGCCTTTTTGCCAAGGGCTTTGAAGGGGTTTGAATGGTAGGCATCTTTTAAGGGGGAAAAGGGGAGAGAGATTTGTGGTTTCCCATTTTGTTTTTATTTTTAGCTGGGGATGTTTTAACGATTATTGTAAGCCACCTTGAATGAAGAGGAAAGGTGGGATAGAAATTTGGAATATATAAATAAATAATTAAACACTAAGTTAAAAATAAATGTAAAAGGGACTGTCTTGGACATATTTACTAGTAGATGCTTTGCAGACCAGATGCTTCTTAGGAAGGGAAAGAAGAATACTACAAATTAATGACTGGTTGCATAAATGGTGTTGTCAAGAAAGGTTTTTGGACCATGGCTTACGTTTTTGAGATGAAGCTTTTCTACTCGGAGATAGTTTGCACCTCATGAGGGTAGGAAAAAATGTGTTTGGTGACAGCCTTGCAAACCTGATAACGAGGGCTTTAAACTAAATCCTATAGGGGAGCAAGACAAAACTTAAAGCCTAGTATGATGACAATAACCAGAGATGGGAACAATAAAGATGTCCAGGGAGTGGCATGTATGCGAGGAAACATAAACTCCTCGGCAAGTACAGAAGCAAAAACCTCAGGGCACCTAAACCATGGATTCCGATGTCTGTACACTAATGCGCAGAGTATGGGAAACAAGCAGGAAGAACTCAAAGCCCTAATACAGGAAGGGATTTTGACCTAAAAGGCAAAATAAGTAACTTGGTGGGATGTTACTCATCATTGGAATATTAAGATTGAGGGGTACAACTTGTTTAAAAGGGATAGACAGATGAGGAAGGGGGGAGGAGTAGCATTATATGTCAAAGATGTGTATACTTGTGAAGAAATACATGAATCTGAGCGTGGAAGTCCAGTTGACAGTCTATGGATAAAAATAAAAGGAGTCAGAAATAATAGTGATATTATGGTGGGGGTCTGCTATCAACCACCAAACCAGGCAGAGGACTTGGATGAGACCCTCCTAGACCAGATTACAAAGTTCTCAAAGAGAAGGGACACTGTGGTCATGGGAGATTTTAATTATCTGAATATCTGTTGGAAGTCCAACTCTGCTAAAAATGCAACATCCAATAAATTCCTGACTTGTCTTGCTGACAACTTCATATTCCAGAAAGTGGACAGGGAAACAAGGGGATCTGCTAGAGTAGTAGGCACTCTAGGTAGTAGTGACCATATAATCTTGGAATTTACAATCTTGGGGAAAGGAAAAACTGTACATAGTCAGACATATAGGTTGGACTTTAGGAAAGCAAATTTTAACAAACTTAAACTTATGCTGGGTAGAATCCTATGGTCAGAAATACTTAAGGAGAAGGGAGTACAAGAAGGGTGGGGGTTTCTTAAAAATGAAACACTGAAGGCGCAATCACAAACCATTTCTATGAGAAGGAAAAATGGGAGGATCCTAAAGAGGCCTGGGTGTTTCCATAAACAGCTTTTTAAAGATTTGAGAAATAAAAAAGCCTAATATAGGAAGTGGAAGGAGGTTCTTATAACAAATAACTAGTGCTTGTAGGGAGAGTGTTAGGAAAGCTATGAGCTTAGACTAGTGGGAGATGCTAAACACTACAAAAAAAAAGGGTTCTTTTCCTATGTACAGAGTAAGAATAAGAACAAGGACAAGATAAGCCCATTGCAGGGACCGGAAAGTGAAATTGTAACAGGAGATGAAATTGAGCAGAACTGCTCAATTTCTACTTTTCCTCAGTCTTTTCTTGCAGATGGTGCATAAACAGGACACATGATGAGGGGAGTTGCATCCTAGGATTGGTATTGGGGTAGTTCACAAACACCTAGTTTCTTTAAATGAAACAAAGTCCTCAGGGCAAAATCATCAGTCAGTCCTTGAGCATTTAGGAAGAATGGATCAGATTACTAAGAGCCAGTATGGGTTTCTCAAGAACAAGTCTTGTCAGACTAATGTTATCTCCTTTTCTGAGAAAGTTACTACCTTGCTGGATCAGGGAAATGCAATAGACATAGTTTATCTAGACATAGTTTATCTTGAGTTCAGTAAGGCTTTTGACAAGGTTCCACATAATATTCTTGTTGACAAATTGGGACAATCTGATTTAGATCCTATTACTGTTAGGTGGATCTGTAACTGGTTGACAGATAACTGTAACTGGTTGACAGATCGCACCCAAAGAGTGCTTGTTAATGGTTCCTCATCCACTTGGAGAGGAGTGACTAGTGGAGTGCCTCAGGGATCAGTCCTGGGCCCTGTGTAGTTCAACATGATTTGGATGAAGGAATAGAGGGGATGCTTATTAAATTTGCAGATGATTCTAAATTGGGAGGGGTAGCAAATACGGTACAAGACAGAGCCAGGATACAGGATGAACTTGACAGGCTGGAGAATTGGGCCAAAACTAATAAAATGCATTTCAACAGAGATAAATGTAAAGTTCTGCATTTAGGTAGGAAAAATCAAATGCATAATTATAGGATGGTGGAGACTTGTCTTAGCAGTAGTGTGTACGAAAAGGATCTTGGGGTCTTAACAGACCAAACACTGTACATGAGTCAATAGTGTGATGCAGTAACTAAAAAGGCAAATGCAATCTTGGGCTATATCAACAGAAGTATAGTGTCCAGATCACGCGAAGTGATGGTATTGCTTTGCTCTGCTCTGGTTAGACCTCACCTAGAGTATTGTGTTCAGTTTTGGGCACTGCAATTTAAGAAGGATGTAGACAAGCTGGAACGTGTCCAGAGGAGGGCAACAAAGATGGTGATGGGTCTGGAGACCAAGTCCTATAAGGAAAGGCTGAAGGAGCTGGGTATGTTTAGCCTGAAGAGAAGACTGAGAGGTGATATGATATTCATCTTCAAGTATTTGAAGGGCTGTCATATAGAGGATGGTGCCAAGTTTTCTGTTGCCCCAGAAGGTCGGGCCAGAACCAACAGGTTGAAATTCAATCAAAAGAGTTTCCATCTAAACATCAGGAAGAACTTTCTAACAGAGCGGTTCCTCAGTGGAACAGCCTTCCTCAGGAAGTGGTAGGCTCTTCTTCCCTGGAGGCTTTTAAGCAGAGGCTAGATGGCATCTGTCACCAACACTGATCCTATGACTTTAGGCAGATCATGAGAGGGAGGGCATCTTGGCTATCTCCTGGGCATGGAGTAGAGGTCTTTGGTGGTGTAGGGGGGAGGTAGTTGTGAATTTCCTGCATTATGCAGGGGGTTGGACTAGATGACCCAGGTGGTCCTTCCAACTCTGAATCTATTCTCTTGTGCAGCTTTTATTCCCCTTCCCAGCCAATACCTGTGCAAAAATATCTTCCTAATGAGTAAGAAGGAATGCTCAGGAATTCCCTCATGCAGCCCATCTACAGCTGAAGGGAACAGAGGAATCCAAGCAGAATTGCCAAGGGAAAGGCAATGCTGCTTCCTGAGCTCTGACAGGCTGGGTAAAGGGCAGGGGGAAAAGCTAGGAGTCACCATCGATTGCACTTTCTTAGAGCAGCAAGGAGAAAGATTGTCCATTGTTCTGGTCAAGACTTATTATATTATTTATTAAACTCATTTATCCATAATTCATTTATACAACAGGCATATATCATTTTCAGGGTATATATTATTTATTTACTTCATTTATATGCCAGCTTTCTCCCCAATGGGGACCCAAGGTGTCTTATATAATTGTCTTCTCCTCCATTTTATCCTCACAACAACCCTGTGATGTAGGTTAGGCTGAGCGTGTGTGATTGACCCAGAGTCACCCAGCAAGCTTACATGGCAGAGTGGGGATTCGAGCCTGGGTCTCCCAGATCCTAGTACAGCACTACACCACTGGCTCTTTAAGCAAGGGAAATATGCCATTGATTTTCATCCAGAGAAACCTGTATGCCAGGTATCAAAAGTATACACCAACTTCCCCAGACCCTCAGGATGCATCCCACCAGAAAGCAGTGGTTGGGTGGTACAGTGAACACATACCCACAGAGCTGCCTTATACTGAATCAGAACATCTGACTGTCAACATCTGTATTGTCTACTCAGACTGCCAGCAGCTCTCCGGGGTCTCAGGCAGAGGTCTCTCACATCACCTGCCACCTGATCCTTTCAGCTGAAGATGCCGGGGATTAAAAATGGGACCTTCTGCATAGCAAACAGTTGTTCTACTACAGAGCCAGTGTCAGACTAGCATTGCTGAGACCTGAGTTCAAATCCTCATCCAGCCAGAAAGCTTACTAACTGACCTTAAGCTTGTCACTTTTCCTCAGGACAACTTACTCTGACAGGCTGTTAAAATATAGGAGGGGAGAATCAAGGATTGGAGGAAGAGAGGGGAAAATATGCTAGAACTGAAAATCCATACACACAGAGGTTTATGTAGGATCTGAAAATCTATATGCATTTTCCAGGATTTGTAGGTAGGAACTACCAGGATTATGTTCCTAGACTGTTCCGTATTATTTTTACTGTACACAATGTTTTCCATATAAATTCTTACACTGGAATAATTCCTAGAGCACCCTCTGTGTTGAAAGAAGTTCTGAGATTTATGCTTTTGATAAACCTTCTTCAGGAAATGAAAATAATACTCTTTAGCACAGACTACTTTTGTCTGAAGCACTTCAGATACATAGGCCCTAAGCCCCATTTTCTCGGCTGGAGTGGGACATTCAAAGGTCCCAGAAGATGGGTTCTCCAGCTCAGTCCCTGCCAGCAGGGATGGCAAGGATGATGGACACCGGTTTGCCTATTGCTAGCAGGCAGGTCTAAGCCAAGGGCCACACAGACCAGGCTGGCAGTGGTAGGGGAGGATGCAGCGGGACACTGCCAGCCAGCTCCAGGCTGTGAGGCCTCTGGAACTGCCAACTTGGCCCTGGCTGCCAGGTGGCCCCCCAGGGCAGTATCCCATTGGAAATGTTCTCAGCAAACTGAAGGGCCAAACAGTCAGATTACGGAAGGACGGTTGGTGCTGTGAACTCAGCAGCTTGCCTGAAACTGCCAAGGGAATTTGCAGCTAAGTTGAGATTTGAACCAGGCTTGCCCCTTCCTCCCACTGGGCTATTTATTCCAGCTGAACCAATGGGAGTGTTGCTTTAAGGCCAAGGCTTCCATTCATTAGCTGCTGCATTACAGCCTTTGGCCACAGCCCTGAGCAAAGCAGGCTATTATGCTCCTCCTGTAATTCCAGCCCTGCAGCCTCCCAAAGCAGTCATGGTGAAGAGGATCAGCCCCCAAGGCCACTGCAATTGGGGCAATGCCACACCTTCTATTCATTAAACAGCCAGGTTATTCAGACCCATACATCAACACAATGCAACCTGGCAAGAGTCAGTTGTGGGCAGAGAGAGAGAGAGCCAGCACAGTGGGGGCATGACAAGGGGGAGCAGGGCCATGTGAAATCATCTTTCCATCAGGGGACCAGAGATCCTCCCTTGCACAGTGGTGGTACCACAAAACCTGGTCTCTAAGGTGCTACTGGACTCGAATCTGCCTTTTCTACTGCAGACCAACTTGGCTACCCTCTGAAACCACAAATGTTGAACATTACCACCACCATTTAAAAACACCCTAAAAGCTAAAATGGCACCTCTGGATATAGAAAATTCATGGTGGTATGTATGAGAGGTATATATGTAAACATTCCTTTTTAACTATTTAAAAAAGATAACATTATCGTTTAAACACCTACCTTTGGTGTCACTAACCCCTAAAAAACGTATGACTGAGCTCCTTAATATGAGCCATACATGCTGTCACATCAGAGTGATGACCCCAGGTAAGAGAGGGAGTGGCCTTGGTTGATGAGCTTGTACACAATCAATAAATCTTAGTTTGTTTTATTCCATTGCTGACATTCATGCCAACTAATACAGTTGTGTTCTTACCACCTGTAGCAGTGCTTGTGAAACCCAGGAGGAAAACATGGGAACAGATTTCAAAAGAAAATATAATGTTAGCACCACGGAAGCAATCCACCTTAAGCAAGGCTGGAAAGCCCTGACTTAAGACCAGTGCAGTTTGCTCACTCTCCTACATGATACATGCAATCATCTGTCAACCATGCCCTTTATGTAAAAGTGTAAATGGACATAAATTTGGCGTCACCAATGTCAAACCTCAGATACCTGTGGCAGGTGGTTTCAATCTGCCAGGGCCCTACGCTGCCACTGACGAGTAAGTCACCCTTCTTCAACTAAGACACTTCAAAGGGGAAGACGAGTGAGAAATTGATGAATTAGAATGATCAGTAGAAATAAATGTGTTAACTAAGACCGAATCAACCTTGGCGATCAACTAAGGCATAAAGACGTGCAACATGTTTCTTAGCTGAATTGAGTCCTGTAGACCAGGCAGGATCTATTTTAAATAAATATAAAATAGCGTTATCACCAATTACAGCTGTTGTGAATGGTCAGAGCGCTTATCTTACATATTGTTGACTTTTGCATAGCAATATGACACACTATACCTTTTGAAATTCATACTTTTAACCACTTTGTCACAACTCCCCCTCCCCAGTCTGCTGTGCATATGTTTTTACTGCCTGTGGTTTTACTTCATGTGCCTGATGAAGTGGTCTCTAACCCATGAAAGCTTATGCTTCAGTAAACCTGGGAGTCATTAACGCTGTACTTGATTCTGGTTTGGTTTTGGTGCAACAAACTAGCGCAGCTCTCCCACTGGAATTTGTAACCCCTAAGGGTTTGGACAGGTGGGTTTTGGAACCAGCAAGGTGACCAGATCTATAGTCCCCCAAATAATTACATGTGGTGTGAATGAAATGTTGTAGAGGGAGGGGAAGAAATGGCATAGCCTCTTCCCAAAAAGGTGCCCCTGCCACCACAACCAGATAGGCACACAGACACAGGCTGCCAGTAAGATGAAAGACTTCCCTAACTTAGGTAAAAAGAAAGAAACAGCACACGAGTATTAATTTTCCTTTGCAAGTAAGTTGGGACATGTATGTCTACATTGCATTCGGGTCTGAGACTTCTCAAACTGAGCTACAGACCCTTTTAACACTTCTTTGGGCTTTGATATGTATCCTAGTCTCATCCTTCTCCTCTTTTCTTCAGCAGTTATATTGCCGGAAAGGGTGCCAATTTTCACAGCAAACAAAAGGAGTGGGGAGAGAGAGGCAAGCTTTCTCTTAGCTGGGTTGTCTTCAGAACTGCTGTGTGAATTTTATGACCAAAGGGAACAGGAAAAACTATTCCTCTCCTCATGCCCCCCCCCCAGATCTGTTTCTGTGCTATACAGGAGCTACAAGGACAACAGAGTTGCATATTACATGCTTGCTTTCACAAGGTTAAGACCTTAATTGGTTCGGAAACTGAAATACCCGTAATGTAATGGTCTAACTTGGGCAGTTGAATAAACTCTGGAAAATGGATGATACCTACTTGATGTGCTCCATACACATGGGTACATGCCCTTGTTATTTAATTTGTTTATAAATATATCATTGAGAGGCTGTCAGGTCCATATTCTGTTCCACCCTCACTCGGACATAAAAAAAAATCTCGGTCCTATTATACGCGGATGATATGGCCTTAATCTCCCTTTCTAAAGTTTAAACTTTTCAAAACTGACCATCTTAGAGCTTCTTATTTAGCCAACGTATGAAATCCAAACCTCAGAGCACCCTTTACATCCCTATGGTTTCAAACAATGCCAACAGCTGTATTGACCGGGTGTTATTGCCGAATTCCAAAAGATCAACATTTTTGCACCTGTGGAACGTCTGCTCTGGAGGACTTATACCACTACTTATCTGAATGCCCTCTGTTTGTGGAACCCAGGGCTTAATTTCTTGCCGGGTGGGTTTCTGGCCTAAACACTTGTCCTAGTGCTGAGAAATTAGTATTTTTGTTAAAAGACTCTGATGGGTTTGTTTCTTATAGGACTTCCCTGTGGGCAAAGAAAATAAGGTCCAATATGGTTGCTAAGAGAGCTGATACTTCCAAGTTGATTTTAATGGTTGCCAGGTCTCATTGGCTGATCGGGACACCGCCACAATTTTTAGTTACTATTGCTCTGTATGCATCCATTTAGCATAGATTTATTATGTATATTTATTATCAATTTAGCATTTTATTAACCTAGTATTTTCCTTTATGTATTTGTGGTATTGTTGACATGCTTGTAATGGCCTATGGCTATATGCAAATAAAACTATTCATTCATAAACATAGGTTCATATAAAAAGCCAATCTAAAGCATGACCTGTGCAGGTTGATTCAGAAGTAAGTCTCTCTGAGCTTTTGGGTGGGAGTTCAATAGCAGTGACCAACCAGCCTTTACAATCCACTCCAAATGATGTATTGATCTAGTTAAGTACTTCTCCTTACTGTACTAAAGAAACCTTCTGGATCCAGCTGAACTGGTTTGAAATTTTGCACAACTCAGTTTTAAAAAAATGGTCCTCCACCTACTTGCCCTCTTGTTTTCCCGGACATGAAAGAGATGTTGACATTTGTTTAGGGCTCGTAAATTCCAAACCAATTGGCTTGTGTTTCTGAATGTGAAAAGAGTTCTCTTGATAAAATCTTGCCAATCTTTTGTGTGGCGTGTGCTTCATCTTAACACCTCAATGGAGCTTAGGGAACCACTTTAAAAGGGTCTTTGTCTTACATTTTGTTCCAAAACATTCACATCAAAAACAACCCAGAAGATCAGAAGGATTTTAAAAGACCCAAATCAACATTGGAAAACTTTGATAGAGGAAGAACTACAATATATTGTAAGGAGTTTTCCATTCATGTCAAAGGAAAGGGTTAATGATTCATCATAAGCCGTCCAGCCCTCTCAGGGCACATCTTCCACTTCTCTCTTCTTGGATCAAAAGAAATCAGTACAAGGAGAGCAGCTATTTGCTCATGATACCATTTTCACACTCCTAAATATGAATTTGAAGTAACTTACTATCAAAACCATGCAGAGGTTAAGGCTGTAGGTATGGCTTGCTACTTAGATGGCAGATTGGCCCATTACCACACCTGGAATGCTCTCGGTGACCCAGTGCTCTACAGGGCTGCCCAAACCGGGCCAGGGGCAACTATGGCCATAGACTCACCCATCTCCTCCCATGCCACCATCAGCTGGTCCAGGACAGCCTGACTTGGACCCAGCCGTAGGTAGGGAGAGGTAATGGGCTCTGCATTTGCTCTAGGACCATCACAGTGGTCCAATTTGTCCCTGCTGCTAAATTATTAGAACTCACATAACCCAACACTGAGATATGTGTACCTCTGCACTGGAGCATCACTCAATTCCTGTAGTACATTGGATTCTCTAACCCAAAAGATGATTTATTTTGAAAGTAAAAAATCAGAAAACAACATTTGTACATATTTTCCAGTTAGCATATGCCTGAAGTGTTGCTTCCCTCTCCTAAGACTGTAAGGAAATGTACATTTCTTGGGCACTTTGCAGCCTATCAGTGCTATCTAGGATTGCCGGAATTAGATCTCCAGACTACAGAAATCAGTTATCCTGGAGAAAATGGCTGTTTTGGATGATGGACTCAATGGCATTGTAACCTGCTGAGGTCTCCCCTCCCCCAAACCCTGTCCTCCCCAGGCTAAACCCCCAAATCTCCAGGAATTTTCCAACCTGGAGTTGGCAACCCTAGTGCTATCCTAAACCCTGGATGCTGGTTTATCTCCTATGCTCACTAAGCAGAGAAAAAATATTTTCAATATGACCCAACTACCAAGAAGCTGAGAGCCGAGAAATTGCACAAGCAATGATGCTCACAATCATCAGTCGTAGAGTGCCATGCCAACAATACTCCTATGCCAGTCATACAGGGATGCAGACAACTAATGCAGAACCCCAGCCTGAACCAACTCACAAAACAGGAACACGAAAGGAACAAGAAAGGAACACAGGAAACACAGCACTTGTTCCACACTCCAAGGAATTCTAAAA